>NC_090596.1:200000-1545000 GCF_000497125.1 Spironucleus salmonicida
TTATCGTTAGCTTGCGTTAATTGCCCAGATAACATGCCTTCAACGAAAGATAAGCTTGGGTGCTTAAATGCCAAATTATGCGCTGGCTGTGCCATGTAAAATTCTATTTGTACAATATCTGACTGTGTGAAGTGTCTTGAGGGGTAAGTAGCTAGTAATACTGGTGTTACCTGTGAGATTAGCGAGCAGTGTACCAAAATATCACCCGTATGTGTTTCCTGCTCAAACAATACCTGTTTGCAATGTGATGTTGGAAGCTAGCTCGCCAATGGTCAGTGTATTGCTAGTGATTCTTGTTCAGCGAAAGAAAACTGTATCTAGTGCTCAGCTTCCAACCCAGCTAATTGCATAGTATGCAAACTGTCTTTCCGATCCCGCTTCGGAACTTGTTTTCCTGCAGAATGTTCTAGCGACTAAGATTGTATTAAAACTAACGGCGAGTGTGCATTTACGGTGTCTGGTGCTAAATTTGCTTGTTCCTGCTCTTTCAGCTCATAAATAAGTTCAACCTCGATCTGCCTTAACACACTGATATGCCAGTCTTGTTTCGATAAATAACAGGTTTGTAGCCAAAATAATGAGGGAAACGAATTAGGCTGTACTTAATGCCAGCCTGGATCATCATACTTCAACAAAAAATGTGTTCCAAATAATTGTGGAAGTTGCTCTGGAAATGCGATTTGTGAACTTGTAGATTTTAAAACATTCGAGTGTGTACCATGTTAAATAGGGTAACTTGTGAGCAGTGATAGGACAAAATGCCTAGAAAACGCATGCCTAACAAACTGTAAGGCTATCAGTACTGACTATGAGTGTGTTGAAGAGTTTGGGTCCTTCGCATGCGACTGTAAAATCGGATTCCGATATTCTAGGTAACAATAACGGTGTTTATAATCGACTTGCTAAGAATGCCAGAATATCAACTCCACGCTATGCATTTTGAAGTAGAATAACACGTTTGGTTGTATTTGTGCTGATCAAAAAATGTTGTTTAGAGATAGTAAATGTATACCAAACTGCGAGATTATTAATGGAGTAAGCGCATTTTGCAATGAATAAGGCGTGTGTGGGTTAAATGGATAGTGTGTTTGTAATAATAATCTCAATACTGAATAGAACTGCGCATCATGCGTAGAGGGGGCTTTTATTTTGGACGAAAAATGTATATCTCCGAGTTGTGGAACGTAGAGTCACTGTAATGGAAGGGGCATTTGTGAAAAAGGTTTTTGCCGATGCCACTTTGGTTACATTGGCAGCGATTGCCAGCAATGCATACCGGGATTCATAGAGGTAGCTGGTGTTTGCGGCAGTCCAAGCTGCCAGATGGAAATAGGTTAATGCTCTGGAATGGGAAAGTGTTAGAATAGCATTTGCTAGTGTTTGAAGCAAAACCATGGGGTGGATTGTGAAGAATGCCATGAAGGGTTTATCAAAGCAATTGACGGAACCGTCGTTCATTGCATAAATCTTAAGAATGCAGTAATTGGAACTGGAGATATATTAAGTATCCTCTTTGGCCTGGTACTTGCAGCTATAATAGTAGTATTTGGAGTTTTTTGGTTTAAAAAATGTAACCGCAGTAAGCGCTAGGATATGGTAGATAATAGGAACATATTTATCTGAATAATTTATTGCATTTGTTTAAATACCAGTATCTACGTGAAAAGTTGTTTTCATATTGAGTATTAATTGAGATTAATATTATTTAATATTACATAATAATATATACATGATAAATATAGAATTTAACATAAATAGACGGATCATATATTTATATATTCTTCTGTAATACAAATTTGGCTAAATATCTATTAAACAAACTTAATTCCTATTAATTTTCATATTTAACTCATTTTTTTAAATAGTAGTTAGTTTTGTATAGCTCTCTTTATAAAATAGGTTTTTAAGACCGAATTAGTTTTAAGTACTTCACGCGAAATAAATACGATTACGTAATATTTGATATTACTGTTGCGTCGTATAATTTTCTGGAGATCTCACATGTTTGGCTTATATAAACGGTAGAAGGTTTACTCTAATTTGAAATACTTTTACATGAATTTTCTAAATTTTCAGTTGCGATTATCATTAACCTTGTAAATTTATTACGATAAATTGACCCACAAACAAAAATAAGGGCACCGAAATTGTTAAAATTTTTTATACGTATACAAAATACGGAGTATTACAGATTTTTTGTCACTGGTTTTGATTTTACATGACGTAATTTAAATACAAGTAACAATTATTACATATCAGAATGTATTCGAAGTCATCTATGTATATTCAAGTCAATCAATAATCTATATTTATTAGTAATCCTCTATATAACTTTATTTTTGATTTATTTTACAATAGAGATGTTAATATATTAAGTTGCCAATAGCGTACAAAATATATGCATCCATGTTTATAATTAAACTATGCATGAAAAAAGCACTGACATAACATGATATGGTCAATATTTTTATAGTTACTATGGGTGCAACAGATAAAGTTAATTATGCAATTACACTACAATGGTGATCCTGCCTGATTGTAATAAGAACACAGATTAAATTTCTAGTATTACTGGGATTTCATATATTAACAGGGAACCACAAATCACGTACTATCCAACATATGTTTCATATAAAGATAGGTATTCTAGATTTTTATAGAAACGATTATATAGCTAGTAAATTATTTGGTAAATTATATGATTATAGTTTATACTTACCACAGAAGCGTGTCATAGTAATTTTATATGTAATACGATAAAAGTAGAGAGTGGATTTTTAGAACTAAAGGTCTATTAATGTTTAGTCATACAAGTACTATTTTGACTTGAATATCACTCATTATATATAATCATAGGAATACAGAATGCAAACTGTGAGGATACGGCAATACAATATATACAATCTTATTTTCCCTCTATATATATCGTTTATTAATTTCGATTGGATATTTAGCTATATAATATATATATTACATTTAAACCCCTGTTTGTAATAATAAAAAGGGTATTTTTGATTAATTTGATAAGATAGCTTATTTATTATACATAATTATATTATCGGGTCCATCTACGTTCATTCCAATTTAATTATTCAATACCTTATCTCATTAGAGCTATTAAAGATGAATCATTGTTTCCATCGATATCTGAATCGTGATTAATGAATTTTCAAGCCCAGGTATTCATATTTATGCGCTAGGTCCGATTATAGTTAGCTGATTCCACACATATAATGGAAGCAAGTTGGAGGTGTTGAACTTGTTATGATGTACATCGAATATGTGCTCAGTGAGATTTGTGCATGTGATAGAATCTAAAGAAACTACCATGCACGTCCAAAGGTCTATTATGAATTTAAAATATATTAAGGCCGTACCTTAAATACCTGAAATACCAAGGCTAGGCTTGGTAGCCAAAGATTCTATTTCTTTCAATTTCATTTATGTATGGAAAATCTATTTATCAATACACATATATAAGTCTGCCTGATAGCAGGTAATGATTATACCAGATAATACACATTGGATATAAATGCTAGCAATGCTACTATACAGTTGCTATTATGGAACACTATAATATTTATTACTAATAGTTCTGGCAGAGCCTGGATGCAATGCCGGCCGATATGATACGATTTTTTCTACACTAATACATCATGTTAGCCGTAAGTCTTCCTAGATCATATGTTAATTTTATGATCCATATTCTATTGTGTAAGGAAATCATAAAGTACGCTTTCCGTCTGTTTTACAAATACGTATGCACAATATATTAAGGCTCTAGCCTGGTCGGAAAATCCGCACTTTCTTAGTGGAGTGGGGTTTGACTTGAGTTTTGGCTTGCCCCTGTTTATATTCGATATAATACTGAAGTTTTTCTAGATTTTTAATACAAAATAATTAGTATTATCGTATAGTATTCCTACTTCCCGTTGCGCAAATTTAGGCGCAAAATCCAAAAATTCCCTTCCTTCAATGAGGGAAGTAATCAATCTCCACTGCGGTTAAGCTGGTGTCCAAATGGGTAACTCCTGCTGGGAACTCTTCTGCCTTGAACACGGTATCCACCAGGACGGCTAGATGCCTTCTGACAAGTCCATCGGTGTCGCCGAAGACTCTTTCAACACCTTCTTCTCTGAGACTGGTGCTGGTAAGCACGTACCCCGTTGCGTTTACATCGATCTCGAGCCCACCGTCGTAGACGAAGTTCGTGCCGGTGCTTATAGACAGATCTATCACCCTGAGTAGCTCATCTCCGGTAAGGAAGACGCAGCTAACAACTATGCCCGTGGTCACTACACCGTTGGTAAGGAAGTCGTCGACCTCGTCCTCGACAGACTCAGAAAGCTCGCTGACGACTGTTCCGGTCTCCAGGGCTTCATGCTCCACCACTCTTTCGGTGGTGGTACTGGTTCTGGTCTCGGCTCTCTCATCTTAGAGAGACTCTCTGTTGATTATGGTCGCAAAACCAAGCTCGAGTTCGTCATTTATCCTTCTCTCTCCATTGCCGTCTCAGTAGTTGAACCTTACAACACTGTTCTCGCTGCCCATTGCATGCTTGAACACTCCGACTGTGCCTTCATGATTGATAACGAAGCCATGTATGATATCTGCCATCGTAACCTCGACATCGAGCGTTGCACCTATACCAACATCAACAGAATCGTTGCCCAGATGATCTCTGGTATGACTGCTTCTCTCCGTTTTGACGGTGCCCTCAACGTTGATCTTACTGAGTTCTAGACCAACTTAGTACCTTATCCTCGTGTCCATTTCCCATTCTGCTCTTATGCTCCCCTCGTTTCTTCCGAGAAGGCTTATCACGAGAAGCTCACCGTTGCTGAAATCACCAACTCTGTTTTCGAGCCCGCAAACATGATGGTTAAGTGCGATCCCAGACATGGTAAGTACATGGCATGCTGCATGATGTACAGAGGTGACGTCGTTCCCAAGGATGTCAACGCTGCTATTGCCGTCATCAAGACCAAGCGTACCATCCAGTTTGTTGACTGGTGCCCTACTGGTTTCAAGGTTGGTATCAACTATCAGCCACCCACCGTTATCCCTGGTGGTGATCTTGCCAAGGTTCAGCGTGCTGTCCTCATGATCTCCAACTCTACTGCTATTGCCGAAGTCTGGTCCAGAACGGATCATAACTTTGACCTCATGTATGCAAAGCGTGCTTTCGTACATTGGTATGTTGGTGAAGGTATGGAAGAAGGTGAATTCTCTGAAGCCCGTGAAGATCTCGCATCTCTCGAGAAGGATTATGAAGAAATCGGCCAGGATACCGTTGCTGACGGTGAAGGCGAAGGTGGTGAAGAAGACTACTGATCGATCACTTCTTTTTATTTATAATTTTCTCTTAACTTTTTTAATAATAGTGTGCACTTTATAAATACCTTAGAGAATAGCGAGATGTACAATACTTCTTATCAATTATATATATGATATGAAATAAGTTACAGTTTGATTTGTATCAAACTATCAAGCAAGGTTGATGATTATCTACTTTGTATTAAGGTACCAATTTCAATCGTGGAATAACTAAGAAGTCAATATACTTTTATTGGGCTGACTAATAAATAAACTTTGATGTTTATTTACTGATGATAGTCATTATAATGAACAATATATTCTTAATTATAATAAAAATATAACTTTAGAAGCAAAATCTTTAAATAAATGTGTCATAGAATTTCAACTAAAGAAATGATAGAAGTCTCTGAAACCATTCCATAATATAATACTACATAAATGAGAACAAATATAAAACAAATATTATTTAATTTATTCATTTCAACTTCCTCATTCCTTCTTTTTTCTGTTTGTGGAGTTACTCTAGTAATGTGATATTCTTATCTTTGCATTAAGATTCAAGTACTCTAGCTGCTAGTGCAGCCCTTCCTCTATTGTTCATTTCAGGAATCGTAGGAGCCTATTTACGCTCCTTTGCACCACCAACTTCTAATGCCTCACCATCAGCATCAACAAAATCTATACCTGTTTTCTTTGCGTTTTCAAGCATTTTTGCATAAGAATTCTTGAGGTTCATAAGTATTTATTTTGCTTTTTCGGTTATCTCAATACCTGTAATTCGCTGATCAAAACCAGCAATATAACCTACGGCGACACCTATGCCAGAGTCTATGAAATAATCTGATTCTGCCATAATTTGAGGCGGAATGATTTCTATCAAATTCAAAAAAGTTAAAACGGCTTAAGTTGGAGGGAGGAGAATTGGGAGAATAGATGGAGTGAAGTGAGGAAGGAATACATCAAGGAGGGGTTATAAAGACGATTACACAAATAATGTGGCAGATTACTGAGGATTTAGCATACGGAGGCACGCATCTAGAAGTTCTTTTTGATCGAAATTCTATAGTTCTTAGAAAACTTCTGGTTCGGGAATATCTGTTTTAATAGAATGAAAATGATACGTAAAAACTGCACATATCGATTTTGTGCGCTTTGAAAAAATTTCAGCTTAATCATCACCTTTTTCTATGATGGGAATCAGTCTGAAAACATCATCTTATTTTGCATGCTATTTTATATCAGTGAGCTATTTGGATTTGCGAGCAGGAGATACGTGATAGCTGCTTTCAGAGTCTTATTAAGATGAGAAAGAAGACATTCCTGAAGTGAAGTGAAAAATATATATACTAGTAAATACATAATACTTAATATTAGAATTTGAATAATTAAAATCATTTGTAGGCTTCTGTAAGAAGCCAATCATAGATTTCATCTGCTGATAATATTTATTTGACTTGATCAAATGCAAACTATTTATTTTACTCTGAAAATTTTAATATAACTTTAAAATAATAAGCTCCAAATTCAAGAACTTTATTTTCGTCTTAATTCCTCAAAATGCTAAACGAGTTGGTAATAGAATCTAATAATATAATTTCTGGAAGTTTACTTATTGCTAATATTAATTTAGGCAAATCGTCACATTAAAGAGTGATGCTCTTAAAGTAGTTCGATGTGCCATCTATTTCATGTTGAGTAATAAAATCAATAAACTCCCAATCTAAGATTTGCTTATTAGTGCAGTATTTAATTACTGCCTCTTAGATATAAGAATTTTCTACCTGTATTAATTCTAAATAATTTATCTTAATAGACATATATTATGCTAGGTGGATACTTGCTATAATGTTAAGTTGACTTGAGCCAAGTTAATTAATAATTATATTTTTTCTAGATTCTAAAAAGTTAAGAATTAGCTTCTGTTCTTTTTATAGCGATACAATTTCTACGTCTTTTATTTAAAAATTGACATAGTTAAAATATGTCAATTTTTGTAAAGATAATGACCTCCATAGTAATTCTGCAACTGCAAAATAGAAATTAGCAGATTATGTAAACATTTAATTGAATATACTAAGATCTTTATATTTTGTTAACAATAACAAAAATGTTTCGGCTATTAATTAACGCAGGTCATTAGACACCACTCCGCTGGCTCCTTATATCATTGCTACAAATGCTATTTATTAATTTTAAAATTATGCATCAAATAATGATGTAGTTAACATCATTTTAATAATATTTAAGGCCATTATCTTGGTATCCATATTTTCAGCTTCTACAGTAAGTTTTATGAGTCCTTTTAATTTATTTTACACCTAATTTTCTTTCTGCATTAAAAATATCATGTAATTAAAAAGAAGAACAGATAAAATATTTCTGATTTATGTACTTCTTTGGTTTGCTAATTTAAATATCGAAAAATTTAAATAGAAGTCACAAGCTTCAATTAAAGATACCGTGAAGTCAGCCATATACGTTTAAATAAAATAATCCACTATTTGAAATGGTTCATATAAATTATTTTCTTAAATTTTTGTTTAAATTATTGCAGCTTTCAAAATTTTATCCTTTATTTGAACACTTAAATTATCTTATCGTAATACAAATTTTATCAAAAATTCATATATATTTTTTTAAATATTTAGTTCAGTAATGAAATTCAATTAGTTAATAGATTATGTAATAAACTAATTTGATAATGGTAAATTTCTATTACTAATTTTGAGGTGTTTATCCATACCAATGATAATTTAATATACAATGCTTAGTACCTTATCGCTATTAGAATATATAGCTAAATCTAAGATAGATAATACATATTAAAGGTGTTCTTCATTATCTAAAATGTAATTGTTTGTTTATTTCTTTTCTTGAGCTAAAGTAATACTATCATATTACAAATAAGATAATAAGAGTTTATTCTCATTGTCAGTAATAGAATTATCTCTAATATTTATATGATGAACTATAAGTGATACAGATATAAAAATACACATGTTAATATCATAACTTATATTATTAACTTATGCCAATTTGACTCTATTAACGGCTACTTAATCAGTATCTAATAATTAGTGCGCATTTCTATATTGTACTACTTTTTCCTACGTTGTCAAGCTGCTATTTGTTAAAATTTCATTCTATCTATTCCTAAATGACTAAATTGACTATGGTTTTTATAAGCAATATGAACATTTCGTATCATCGTTTAAATATTAGACTAAATCTAATATTTCATCTGTTTCAACAGATGAATTTTATTATAACCCTCTAATAATGGCTTCAATCATTTATACATAAATATTTTTGTAATTAATTGCCTTTAATATAAGGGGAAATATAATTTTCTGTAATAGTAGGCCTTAGTTGTTTGAATAAGTAACGGTTGAGATAAGAAGTTATATTAACTTATAAACATTGTCTAACTTAACAAATCTGAAAAATAACTCAGAGTTAAGCAAAGTCTAAGCCGATGAAAATAAATTTGTTTCAATAGACTAAATAATTAAAGCTATTGCTTTTTCAGTTAATATATTTCTTACGATTATTGTATTTTTTTGTTTTTATGACTTAGCAAAATTAAATCTATCTTTAAATTAAACTTCAAGACTAGGTTTTGTTTATTCATATTTAGCTAGCTACAAATCTTCTTGACTATATATACAAAGTTGTTGAACAAGGTCATAAATAGTATTCGTCATATAAAATACTTTAAATACATCATTAATATAATGTTACAGCAGTAAATTAATAGAATATTCTAATGAAGAAACACCACAATACTTAACTATGATTTTTAGGCTTTCTACAGCTAAGCTTCTAACTTCAATTTCTTTTTAAACAACATTTTTCAGCAAAATAGATTAAATTTAACTTAACTTTTAAAATATCTATTACTTTGGTAAAGTCGAGATAATACTAATTAAACATTAAAAAATATTAATATCATATTAGCTCGAAGATAATATTTATAAAAGATTCGTCTAACCAGACGAAAACCCTAAAAGTAGTACAATTTTATCTTAAACAGAATGTATAAAGAGATACAATTACTCTTTAGTAAAGTCATAATATTTTCTTTCTAATTCGTTCAGATTGGTTAAGTTAAATTAATATTTGTCTGAGAATCGAAATACTTATATAATAGAAAGCAATATATTTGCAAGTTGATTATTTTTATTTGAGATAAGGTAATCAGCAACACAATTAATTAAAGTAAAATATTATGTAATTTCAGAAGCTTTCGCTATAAAACCAAAGAACTATTTAATAGTAGAAAATTTAGTAACTTTATTACTGATAACATAATTAAGAGTCAACGGGACAAGTATTTCTGTCATAAATTTAGTTCCATAAAATCCTACAGTAAAAAGCTACTATTCAGTAGAAAGAATAATTACAAGATGCTCTAAATACGAAATCATTTTCTTTTCTGTTGACATATTACAAGTATTCAGTAGATCCAATCCAATTTTTACATCCTACTCATTTATTAAATCTTTATTAATGGCTTTTAATAAAACTAAGCAATTAGTAAGTTTATGATTATTCTAAAAATTACTTTACAGATGAGTAGAAATAAAATTTATTAAATTAGTATAAAATTAATGACAAGAGCATTTTTCTATTATTAACATAATCTATACATTTTAATAAAGCTAAATAGTAATGCAATAATTGAAGAAAATTTTTTATAATAGTACATCATTATAAACTAACTCTTCTAAAATATCAATATTAATATTAGGTTAAATAGTAACTAGTTAATTTAATATTAAATAAATATTATTTTAAGTACTTTTATAATATTATATAAATATCTCTCCATAAAAACTAGATAAATTTACAAATGGTGTAACAATATCTAAAAAATTAACGCTGATATTAATAGATAGGTATTAAGCAATTCTTGAAACTATATCTCCCTTAGTTTAAAAATTCTTATGAATAACTAAAAGTCCTGATATAATGCTATCATTTGGTGGAACAATATTAATTAATTAAATTAAATGCTTTGCCTATTATTCTGTAATAGAGGATGCCTTTTTAATCTCAGCATTAACTTTATATACAAGTTTACTCATAACTAAGTCATTTATCTCAAATTATTCTAAATAGTTAAATATTTAAGTAGAATAATTATAATATCCTTAAATTAAAGGAAGCAAAAAATTAATATTAAATTATACGAACTGTTTTAATTAGTTATAATATGGGATAATATTTTACATTAAATATTCGACAGATTATTTACCTTGTTACTATGTTATTAAATGATGTATAAATACATTTAACATCTCTAAATCAGGATATTATTCATTTAATTTTATTTATTAGAACAAATTATCTTCTTAAATTTCAAAAATAGTAAACAATATTATGTTACAAGACCCAGTTATAGCAAAATTAAGGCACTCTTTTAAACTATTTAGTGCCAATTCCTCGATTTCTACTTTCAGCCTATTCTCACAATATAAAATAATACTGTACATAAGCTTTAAAATGCAACAGTCTACCTCAATCGATGAGGTTGATTATCTAATTGCTGAGTAAGTTCTTAAAAACGAGTGAATTTTCCTTAGGTTAATGTTTTCAAGCAATTAAATTATTTTATTATTATCATTTTATACGATGAAATTGTATAAATCCAAGCAACCAAACAAATTTTTAAAGACGGCTAATAACTATCCATTAAAAAATATATGCTAGTCACCCTTTTACAATTTTTCGATGACGAATTATTAAACACGGCGTTTACGTATATATTCCTTTCCGACTTTGCCAACACATGCTTATCCGACGCCTGTGATACTCTGGCTTTTAGAACTACGAGTAGCCCGTGAAATTAGCAAAGACATAATTATCTACTTACAATTTTGCTCTTAAAGTTTTCCAATTACTACTTTTCCACCATAATCAAATTCCTACTCACCTTTCTATAAAATAGTGCAGATTTTATAAAACTCGTTAAAATCTGCATAGTTATTATTGACTTAATTGCTAGAATACTCTTGATCTGATCCACCAAAAAAAGTTTATAAAAGTTGATCTCCACATGTTTGTAAATTGATTAACCTAGCTAAGTGGAAAGGAAGTGGATTTTTTGTTATGACACAACAAGCAAAAATAATTTCTGGGAGAACTGGTTCAACAGCTGCAAATTATGCTATGAATATTAGATTTTCTATATAAATTGTATCTGGGGATGCTAATATTGCATACATAATAAATTATAAATGATGAATATTAATGATGTCATCGTTTAAAAGTTGTGCTATAAATTGTGTTAATATGCTTTATATGATCAATTAAGGCCCTATGAACAAAAATTTTGTTGACTTGCTCCAAAATGATAGTTAAAGATTTTTCCTAACTTGTTATATGTTTAGAGATAGGTATGCATTTACTTAAAATTATGAAGCAAACTTTATTCCGAATTTTTAATAATTTTCTGTGAAAATTTGGATTTTCGATGTTTTTAAGGACACGCTGAAGTTTGCAATGATATTTTAGTCTTAGGTTTGTACTAATTCTGTGTTGAGTGTAATAAGGGCCTATTTTTCTTTACTTACATGATTAATAATACGTTCATCGTGGAATTCTTTATATATAGATTAGTTTTAGTTGCTTAATTGTTATTTGTTCTCGAATTCTTCAAGATCAATAGTTTCAAAATTTATTTTATTATCAATGAGAATTTGTGGAAGTTTTGACCAAGAAATTACTTATATCATATCATTTTTATATTATGAATACAAAACTTGAAGCAATTATGAAATATTTTATTGAATAATTCCATTTCTCTAGAATATAAATCCATATGACATACCAATTAATAAATAGCGTTATATATGATCAAATTAGTTCTATTTTACTGCTATTTAAATCTTTACCTGAATATCTTTGAATAATAACATATCTTGTGTGTTAAAAATATTTTTAAACAGTTAAAATATTTAGCAAGGATAAATTTTAGAAATTATATCTATCATTTTAGCTCGGATTCTAGTGTATTTGGAAGTTAATTTTTCTATAACAGCTTCGAGAATCTGTTAATCATTTAATAATTTAATTATATGATTGAGATCATCTTATGTCGTTAGGTTATTTTCGATGACCTATGCGGCTATTGTAAACTATGTAGGGTCATTATTATTTAGTAAGCTTATAAATTAACTAATAATATTATCAAAATCTATGATAGATAAAATATTTGTTTTTTAAATATCTTAAAAGGTTTCTTACGTTATCTAAATGTTTTATGTAGCAATAAATAGTAGTTCTAATTGAGATTCATCTTCGTTAGTACTAATAGATCTCAAGCATTAATTAACAAATTCTGAGGGTATTTACTAATCTAGATAATAAGAAGCAATAATAATTGCAATATATTTATTACTATTTTCTGGAGCCTTAGTTATTTACGCAAATAATTATTGTTTTTGATTAATTTACATTGTATTAATTTATTTTTATAATAACTCAAAAAATTAAATAGTATAAAGGTAATTCGAAGATATCTCATTTATTATAGCCAAAGGTATTAATTTAAAGGCTGATTTACTAATATTATAATAGCTGAATGCCATAATGTCATGATTTTTCTAAAAATATTATAAATCAAGCATTTACTAAGTAAACTCTGAGTAAATTAAAATATTAAGTACTGTATTATAAATATTTTCAGAACTATAGTTTTCAGTAATTTAATACATTATATCAATCATAGACTGTTCTTAAAACCCAGAATTAACAGCATAATGTAAAAACAGAGATATCTATTATGGATCTTCCTAAAATAAAACATTAGATAAAAATATCTACCATTTGGAATGCAAAGTACCTGTTGGTCTGCGTATAGCTAAAATAAGAACTTTACAAAGGAATAGAGAATCAGCTTTAAACTAAGAATAATCTAGTAAATATCCTCTTCGTATCGTATATGCTAAGACATCAGCTATAAGATATTGCTGTACATCATTTTTATTTAATTTCTGTGTAAGCATGAACTCAAAAAATATAAAATAGCTATTATCTTCAAATTTTGTAAATTAAATACACTAAATTAAACACTACATAGCACAATAGTAAAGTTCCATATTTTCACAAATTAAATCCAGCCTAAGTAACTAGGTTATTTTATGAATTAGTTAATCTTCTCCAATATCTCTAACTAAATCAGGCAAAAGTTGACAAATAGCATGATATGCGTCAAATGTTAGCTCCGGATTATCATCATTTGTAAATAACGATTGAATAATATTTTAAATTTTTAAAAGTATTTCATCTTTTAAAAGTAATACTTGTTCTAAGAGCAGATACTAAGTTTCTGACTCTTATTATAAACATAATAGTGGAAAATATGGTGTTCTATCTGTCCAATATGTAAGAGTCTGGTGAAATAAAGAAAATCCTACATCAGGCAATATTGAAAGTTTTTAAGAAACTGAACTGGATTATTTTTCCAACTGATCTAAAATTTCTAAGGGTTTAAGCTTTCTGTTTTTGTGTAAAGCTAAAGTATGTCTTTGAAGCATCAAGAAGTGAAAAATAGAAAGTTATTATAATATTATATAAAAGAATCAAATATCATTAATGCATTCAAATAATGGTTCAACTAGAATATCTATATTATTTCTTTAATCCATATACATCCAACCAGGTGCAATACAATTATAAGTTTTACCCCTAATAGGCTGAAATATTTTATACGTCCCTACATATTAATCATCATCAGTTAATTCATTTGCTTTTATATTATTTATTTTTTCGTAAAAAACTAGTTCGCATTTACAAATCTATCCTATTATCGATAAATAAAAATATGAAAATGTGAGCTCTATATTTTCTAACAACGAATCCATAATATTTATTTTTTATTTTTTCAGTGTGCCATATCTATTACTTGAGATCTTTGGAACATTATCTGGTCTATTTTAAATGAAGTATTTCTATAAACATAATATGAACGATTTCTCTACTTATGGTGACCATTAAGATACCAGCTCATTAATCATCCCTTATATAAATTACTATACACTAAATTAATATTATTAATGATAAACTTTAAAATAATCTTCAACAAATAAGAAGCTTGGAATCACACCTAAAATGGGAAGAATATTATGTTAAGATATAAATTAAAGCAACCCATCTTCTTTTGTAATAAATTACTATGCTGTATTATAGATGCATATATACATATTATATGGTATTATTTTTTGTGTGTTTTAGAACATAACTTTAAGACAGTTTAAGTGATTTTTTATTTGTGGAATATCAACAATCGAAGATATAGCAAATGCATCTTATTTCTTTATAGATTAATTTAATTTAATAAGTACAGATTCATCTATTTTTAGCATCATTTTATCTTAGATATCTTTAGTTAATTTATCTATTTATCCTTATATTTCCATTTTATATATGTTTAATATATTTTCTACCATACAATTCGTTTTAGTATTGAGGGCCTCGTGTTAAAGATCTAATGATGACTAAAATTTATTTTTTAAATCTTCATATAAGATATCCCCAAACTATTAGAAATCATATGTAATTTTAATGCATTCTTCTTTTTTCTTAGTAAAATTCAAATCCTCAAACGCCAATTAGTTAAATAGTTTGATACAGTTTTATAATTATTTATTCATTTCAGTTTCCTGGTTTTATAATTTTTTAAAAATAATATCAAAATCTTCATGTAAATCATTTTGCTTGTAAAGTAATACTAAATGAATCTTATCAATATTTAATTTATATAATTGTAATAGCTTTGATTTCCAACTATAAAGACTATCAAATAGTTACTAGACAAATTGCTAAATCTCATGTATCAATTAGCTTGCAAATTGTTTATTAATTTAAATATGTTAATTTAGAATATTATTATACTAGTCAATAAAGTCTACTATTTGTAAAGAAAATCCAGGAAAACAATTAGTCTTTAAATATTCATTGAATATAAAATCTAACCTTATTAGAGGATCGACTATTACTTCTGTCTATAATTTTTCACCTTCGTCAATTCTGGATAATATATCAGTTTATGTCTGGATTAATTAATCCCTAAACTACACATAAATTTAAGTATACTATGGAAGATTGATTAAACTATCTTTTTTTTCATCATTATATTTTTAGTTTGGTTAATAATTTTTAAATAAGCCTGTTAATAAGCTATTCAGCTTGGTTAAGTACTTACTATCAAAATCCTTTGGTAAATAATCAATAAATATAAAATTTCTTTTGTCTTTAATTAAAAATTCTTCCCTTAACAGAAGTTCTATACAACGTTTACGCCCAAATTTAGCAGCATACATTAATGCAGTACAACCATCCATGTCTTAAATGCCGACTTCTATATCTCTTAACACTTATACACATTTATCATGACCTAAAGCTGCCGCCAACATTAATGATGTCGTTCCTCTCGAGTCTTACACCCCCGCACAGCGCTAAATTATTTGATTTTTGAAATATCCTTCTGCTAGATTAATATTCCCAGCTACTGCATAATGCAACAATGTTTTGCCACTTGAGTCTCTATCCATGGCAAATTATGGTTGTTTCATTGAGTAATGCCATTGTGCCCCATTAAGAAAAACTTATGCCATAAATGAATTTACTCTAGATGTAGTTTAAAGCTTTGGATATAACTATAAAAATTTAAATTTATTGTTTTACTTCATAGCAACAATAAGGGGAGATTCCCCGAATTAATCATTCAGATCTTAAGCATATGGATCAAATACAAAAAAGTTAGGATTTTATTAAGATTAAGGTCGTGCATTTTTTATTTTTTATTTCGATAGTGCTGTCAAAGATCTTCTTGGTTGCATTTATGACATTTTGAAAAACTAATATAGAATTAGTATATAATATCACTTTAATTTAATAATTTAAATTTTTTTATTAGACCAGATCATAAAACTCTGATTATACTAATCTATTCCAAAGTATTCAGGGCCGATATATAGAGATTTAATTATTTTATTTTTATGCTATATTAAATCCCCATCTTTGGTAATAAAAGCTATATAATTAGATGTATATAAAAATGTATGATATGACTATGGTACTCCATTGAATAGACAGTCTTTATTTATATATGCATTATATACAAGAAGCTTATAACTAATATCTGTTTTTAACTGTTAATTAATATAATTATTTTCATAACTAGATAAATTATTTATATCTGACGTAAATAGATCTAGAACATTACCTTTTTTGTAAGTATTTGTTATAATAGTAATTTAAAATATACCTGTTAACATTGAAAAACACTATAGTGTTATGTTATTATTATTCTTTGATACTAATTTTATATCATTAATATCGTCTGAAAATAAATCACAATCATTTTACCCTATGGTAGATTTAAATATATTATTATTAAATAGACTTTCTTGTAACCAGGTAGATTATTTTAGACCCAAAATTCGATCAACAGGATAAACTGTAATAAATGTATTAGTTTTTATACAATTAGAAATTCCTATTTGCGGAAATTAATAGTAGACTATCTCAGGTATATTACCACCAATAATCAATTCAATATTTTCATCAGAAGATACATCTAAAATAATATTATAGCCCCATTAGTTTTATTATGTGGTTTCAGCTACATTATATTCAGCATATAACGATAATAGTGACGGGAGTGCATTATTTCCGTAATAATCTGAGTCTTATAGACCTAATATTTTAATAATATCAAATTTATCTTTGCTGTTTAGTGTTTTACAGTAGTCACAAATATATTCATTATTTAACTAAGCTAACTTTTTAATTGAAGACTGACCGAATTTTTCCTCATTTTCATCTAAAAAATCTGTATATAAATCAATGTTCACTGCACATTCACAATGTTAAAAATACTTTTAAATTTAAAGAACATTTGGAACAAGACCTAGTAATTAACATAATTTTTAACCTGTTTAAATGCTAAACATATTTAACTATGAATTATTAAAAACTAAAAAGTATCCAGACTAAATAGCAAAGATATCATAAGTTGAAAAGTCTAATTAGATAGATTATCTTGGATGAGGAGCAATTTTAAAAATTTTATTATCAAACGCAAATATCTAAACATTCATACTAGTAGTAAGAACAATTATGAATGTTTGATTCTAGTAATCTACTACTCTTGTTTATTGAATTTAAGCATTAAAATCTAAATGCGAAATAATCGAAAATGGATTATTCTATAGAATAAGTAATGAAAATTCTAATTATAATAAGAAATTATTATCTGAAAGTTTTAATGGCGTTGTATCTATTACTTTAAGGAAATCCAAGTCTAATGTTGAAATTACTTCCATAATATAAATACTTCTATATTATATAAAAATTAAATCAGCCAAATAAAGTAGCCAAACTTTTTTTCATTTCATTCGAATCCTCTTAGATGCTTTATTCAAAAAATTGATACAAGGCCGGGCTTAAAGTGCATAACTACTCATAAATCGAATAAGCCTCCATACACTAATTCATAATTTCCTATAATTAGACTCGCAAATCAATACTCACAATATTAAGATTCATATGTGATGATCTAATATTATTTATGTATATTAAAAATTTTTTAAGCTATTTTTAAATAGTACTTGCAAGCTTCTTGCTTTTAAGTTTACTGTTTGACTTTCCACTAATAGATTTTTAAGAAAGCGATGAGTAATCAGTAGCTGCTTAGGACTCTGATTGCGAGTCATCTAGTAAATTTTCATCTGCAAAGCTATCATTGATACTTTATGAGTTTTAATGGTTAGTTTTCTATATTTTAAATGTAACAAGTTATTATTATATTTCTTTATTATCTTAATCAGAAATAAGATTCATTTGGAACCATTTATTAAATTAATAAGTTATTTAATCAATAAGTGTAGAAGTGCCTAATGCCAATCTAGGAGGCGACCAAATCTCTTATTTATATGCCATAATCAAATCTGATGTTACCTATTTTATGTAATCTTTGAACTATTATGATATAACAAGGCAAAGCTCATTTGTTTAGTTGCTAATAAAATCATTTATAAACCCAAGGCTATTCAGTAATTATAGGATTTTAGTAGTTGGAGCTTAGTTACCATTTTATACAGTGAATATAAATTTTACTAGATAATATAGGTATATATCCATCTTATTCAATGGTTTAAATGAGGTTAATTTGTAAGAAAATATTATAGTATCATCTTTAAATATAAACTTATCAGGTTTAATATGTTAATATTTATCATCTATATACTCGATTGCCTTCGATTTCTATTTAAGAAGTAAAATTATTTTAGCATTTTTATTAATTTAGGTTAAACTATTTAAAACAACAATAATTTAGTCTATAACCATACTAGAATTATTTGCTTGATACTTAGATGGAAATAATTAACTTTCAAGATCAGAATATAACCTATCTGTTACTTGTTGAAGTACAGTAAAAACATAAATCATTTAAAATTCTAATATTTCTAATGGTGATTGTATTCTTTTCGGTACCTAATATTAACTAATATAGTTATTAGAATCCAGAAATTTGACATCAGTTTATCTTATTACATTATTTTGTATTAAAAAGGCTAGATGATTTAGTTCTTGAAATATTTCTAACCCTTAAAACAAATACAAATGATTAGATGAAATAGATAGGGAAAATTCAAATATAAAAGAGCTTAAATAAATAAATGAAGGATAATAAACTTCATAAATAGAAATCTCGACCATACTATTAACATATTGAATATCTAAACCACTTTAACTAAAAAGCTTAATAAATTATTATTTTTATTACATCAAGTTTAATAAAAATTCAGCTATTATAATAATTAAGGGATGCTAATTATTATTATAAATTTATTTTGGAAATTATTTCATTAGATTATCTGGTATACCCTTAAATAATTTTGCATAAGTATATTTTGATTTATTTTTAATATCTTCTTTCACAATACCTTCAAATTTTAAATTTAATTAATTATTATAATCTGATGCTGATACTTAGTATAATTTTGCATTCTATTCTTTAGCGATAGCTAAACTAAACTATTTAAACTAAACTATAGCCAAATTTTATTTTCTCTCCTTTTCAGAATATTATAAATCCAATGGAAGATACTCTTTCATGTATGATAAATTTCGAGCTAATATTAATCCATCACATATTGTAAACTAGCTGATATCTTTTAGAACATTATTCTATCTAATTAAAATAAATTATTATAACAATATCGGAAATATCTATTTACTTTACATAATTTTCTCTAAAAATAACATTCCTTAAACATAACTACATTCAGTGGCAGATTTACTTTAATTAAACTTTTCCTAATATGAGAAGAAATGTTATTATTTTTATTGTTAGGTTTAGAATGAGACAAATTATTCTTAGAGAATAAGTGTGTTGTTAATCATATACTTTGATAGATCTATTTTAAAATAGGTAAGTTGAAGTTAGTTGAGATATGTCATAGTTCTATCTTATAAATTAGTGTCAATTTTTTAAATAAGATTTGTAAAAACTGATTGAAAATTATAATTAAAATAATCTCGCAATTTAATAATATTCTAACATAAATCTGTATATTAAAATTCAGTTTTATTCTAATCAGATAGTTCAATTAATAACTACATAATATTTCCTTCGCATTATTATAGCTAGATAAGTTACTATGTTACTTAAGCATAATTGTCATTTTTTATTGCAGATTAATTTTCGTTATAACACAATTATGTTGTTATATGGCTTAATTAATCTAATTAATTATCCATATTATCTAAATAAGCTACCAAATTCTCAGTATATTTTACTTAATCTTGAATGATGGTATTCGTAAAATCATCATTTTAGAAGCTCATTTTTAACCTACTTGCCAATTATTTTATAGTAATATATAAATTATATACAAAAATGGACTCAGAGTCATCTCTTTATAGATTCATAGCGCATCATCCAGATAAGCATTCGAAATTGACATAACTATAGAAATTAATTGAATATTGTATAGATGTTCAACGTCCACCATAATTTTCATAAGATTTGCCGTTGTAAACTATTTTTTATGAACAAAACAACTCGTGGCAGAGAACTTATCCAAATGAAGAAATAACAATTTAAGACGAGGATACACCGTTTTTATCAAATATCACAAATAGCTTTAAGCGTGATTTTTACTAGACTCTGGAGAATCGCTAAGAAAACGCGATTTTCATTCATGGGGTACATCTACAGCCACTTTAATGAATTATAATGCTTCACTCAATTTTAACAGAAATTTTGACAGACCCTTCTGCATCAAAAGTTGATATTTGATCGCCTGTAACGAAAATATCAAAAACATGCTTAGAATGCGAATTGGAAAACCCATATACAGAAAGCACGAAATTGATAAGCTAGAAAGTATCTAAACTATATAAATGGAAATAACTACCAGCTAGTTTTGCAAGAACTTTTTCTGATAAACAGAACTGAATTTGGACATCTTCACCTAAAAAGAAACCTCCAGTTTCGAAAATAGGTATTTTATCGCTGATAATAACAAATTTATTGTTTATCTTGAAGGCCAGCTATGCCTTTTTACCGATAAAAATGAAATCTAAACCGTAGTTCAGACTACGTAAAATTTTAAGAATTTATAGTAAAATTTTCGCCTTTTTAACATACATTTTCTCTGCAGAATTTTGATATTATTATAATTACTCTGGCTTAATACTTTGAAGAAACAAGCTTTTTGTTAAAACTTGTGTGGATGATATAAAACGTATTGAAGAAATGGAATAAAGGAGAGAGTTTTTACATGACTAATCATTCACAATAGACTAGTCAAAGGCATTTATACCAAAATCATGAATGTGAAGAGATGAAAGCGAAATTTTATTGTTATGTGAAAATGAGGTCAGATAAGAGTAGAAATACAGAGGATTAGTGATTGCATAAAGGTCATCTGCTGGATAAATTGCTAATTTTGACTACTTTGCGGTTAGAAGAGAAAATTCTGGAACAAGTTTTGGTAATTTAATTTGCTTAAAAGGAAAATCAAAAACAAATAGAGTTTCATTTTAGGTATAAACCCATAAACCTTCAGTATCAAAATATCCTGAAAGTGAGTATTCAGGATTGGTAATTATTTCATATTTAACGAAACTTTTATGGACTGTAATAATATTGTCTAAAGATGGATTTTCAATATCACTTATAATTGAGCCTAGAGATATATAATCTTATTCACAAATGATGTTATAACAGTATATTTTTTAATCTTAATTAATACAGCCTTTTAATTACAAACGCTTAGCTTTTGCAAACATACCATTAATACTAAATTAACCACTAAATTTTGTTGCAACAAGGATTTTTGACATACTTCCCAAAATTTATTCTTATTATATTTCTGGCTCCTATTAATCAGGATTCTCAATTTATCCATCTGGTAAGTCTAGTTCTTATTTTTTTGGGTCATATTCGGAGATATATGTATGAAATTACGAAAATTCTTAATCTATAACATTACTAAATTTAAATTTATTTAATAGTGATCCAGACTGTACTTAGACTTCTAAAATATTTTTATTAATAACTCGTTATTCGATAATTGATTTGTCAAATTTTACACTTTTACCAGAATAAATAAGTTGTGTAGCTAGTCCTTCTTATGTTATATGCGCCTAAAATACATTATCTTTCAATATAGATATATACATATCAGTAAAAGATGTAATGTTATTCATTAAGTAAAATACTTTAAGCTAAGACAATTAACACTACTGTGTTCCATATGGTAATATAGGTTGAACTATACTCCAATCTTCATTAAGATTCAAAAATCTTTTGACTCTGATTTAATTAACAAAAGAAGAGTTTATACAAGCATATTTAGATTTATCAAAAGGAGTATCTCCATGGTGAACTACGTCAGACAATGATGCAAATCCATAAGGTGCAATAAGTTTAATAAATTATGTTCTATTTTTGCCAATACCACTTTAATACACTATTTCGAAAGCTTATGGTTCTGAAATAGCACCACTATCAAATGCGTGTCCATTGGATATAAAAGACCATTCTATAGGAATATCTTGAGGAATTTAATTATCAATACATTAAACTTTTAACTAATCATTTTTCTCCACTTCAGTATTTCTATTTGGTGTTTTAGCCCGAGGTTCTTATTTAGGTTAATTATATTATTTCGAAAAATCGAATTAATCAATTTCTTTATGAGAATAAATGTTAAAGATTTATTAATAACTATCTTTTTTTAATTCCTATTAAAAGAAAGACAATTCTACACTTTATATATCTACTTTAGTAGATAATTATAATTATTTCTCTTATCTGATTCCTTTCACTAGTGATTTTTAAGACACTGCAGTATTTATATTTAGCATCACCATTACTAATGGATGAATAATAGGATAACCTGATTCTCTTTCTAATAATACTGCTCCATAGCTTTACCGAGGAGTGACAAGCTAAATCGTTTTCAAGTCTATTTATCCCAATTCATTATACTTTCTTGTCTTTTCTAAGCAATCTAAAGAGTCATCTACATCGATCTACTAATAGTCATATATATAAGATGCTGTATTTATATCATACATTTTACCGACCTAATCACAATGAGATGTGTACATTAGTAATTTTTTACTAACAGTAACGTATTCGTGTTACGGATATATATCATTAGATAAAATAAGACTCAACGATTCATAGCCAGGTGGAGCAACTGGTTGTAAAATAAATAAGTAGTCTTCCTTTTAGCTTTGTGCAGGAGGTGTTAATGATGTGATACCAACTAAATTATATGAAATTGCAGGAGCAAATAAATGTGACTCTTCAAACTAAAGGCATTTATGTGTAGATAATTAAATTCCTATACCACTTTAAGCTACCCTACATTTAATATTACGCATGTTATCATTATCATCGTCTTATGGTTCTATAATCTCTAAATATTCTTTTTTCTGTGTGATACTTAATAATGGCAGTGATAATTCTTCGCCATCAACTAATTTTATAAGCGAAACAATACTACCAATATCTTAAAAATCTTGTAGCTATGATATGTCTTCTAATACAACTTCATTAATTGAAGGAACTTTTGAATCAATGTTAAAATGATGTTAGAAACTTTTTAATAGTGTTGTATACTTTCCATAAGGATTAAAAATTGTGATCTCTATGTTCTCTTACTCAAAGTTAATAAAATCCTGAGATATACAAAAATAATTATCTGGAATATCATATACAGACTATGCTGCAACTAAACTTAAGCTGATAAAACCTGGTGGGGGAATAGCCTTATAAAATGTTACTTTTGTGTTTGATTTAAATTCATTCATATCAAAAACTGGCTCATAGCTTATAGGCTTTTGAAAAAGCTTTGACTAAACTAAGGAAGTAGTTACTACACAAGAAATACCATCGACTTCAGATGGATCCAAGCAAAATAAATCTCCAAAAAATCCATACTACGTTATTGGTCTAAAAATATAAAAATCTTAGTCTGTTATATTGCCATCTAAATGAAATTTCTAATAAGTAAGTTAGGATATTTACATTCCGCAATTTTAGGAAATGTAATTAATATTATAATATATTACAATTTATATACTTATAATATTTTTATATATTATATTATATAAAAAATTTCATTCAATAAATGCTGATTTTGCTTTTTGATGTTTTTGGCCCCACAGTTACAAGAACTAATTATCCAGCTTACATTTGTTACGAATAACTAGATGTTATTACTCCAGATGATATATTATATAATATAAATTTTGTAGCAAACAATTAATAGCTTGCTTAGTCTAATGTATCATATGTAAATCAAAATGATAAGACATTTTAGGCGTTAATAAAGGATGATTAATATTGTTAAACTATATAATTTAATTAATATTAGATATTCTTTTTTTATACGTTTAAAAAGGTTTGCTTATTATTTTGTAATTTTGTGTCAAACCCCGGAATTATTTAATATTAATTTACAATGAAGACGGTTGATTTCTTTTCTGTATTGAGAGTTTCAGACTATGAAATTAAAGATTATTTAGGAAATATTAGATATCTTAAAGATATAGAAACCTCGTATATACCAGCATTATTTACAAAGAGTGCATTGCTTTAATTATTTTTCATTGATGTTTCTGGTGCATTTATTATACCTGATATGTTCTAGATTTAATTTGATAATAATCGTGTATTAGATATCAATCCAGCCAATCGAAATGTTCGAGTTTAAATTGATACATCTTATTATATTGGTGGAGTATAAGTTATTTTAGATAAAGTTAGCATTAGCTTAGACGATGTTAATATTAGGCCATATTATGTTTAACTATATATTGGGATTATATCAATTTTTCTCCTTATTACTACATATGTTATTATTAGAGTTAACTTTTCCAAAATTTAATAACTTATAGGATATAAAGCTTCCTCTATTTTAGCTATTTTTCTTAATAAATAAACAGAATCGATGATATTAAAGTCCTAGGAACATTTCATATAATAACAATTTAAATTTAATGAGTTAAATTAAATTCAAAAGTAGGTTTTTGTATAACGAGATAAAGAAATAATTGATATTGAAGTTGCAGACTCCCGCTCTTGTAATTTATTTACTGTTCCAGGAAAATTAGAGGATTTGTTTCCTCAATTTATTACATTAGAAGAAACATTTATGAGTATAGTCCATAAATAAAAAGATGAAATATCTCAACTTCCAGAAAATTAAGGTGTTTTCTCTCTAACTTAAGAAACAGATGATTATGACTGAATTATAAATTTCACTTATTCCACCACTTGGCTCCTACTTTAAATTTTGAGAGTCTAGGTTTTTTACCGCTTCTAAATTTACCGCTTACCTTCCCATTTTAATACATAATATTTAATTAATCTTCCATCCCAAGATTGTGACCCTATATAAGTCTAAGGCTTCCATGAAGTTCATCAGTAGTTGCAACACCATTATCAATAATATTATTTGTTCCGCTAAATTTAAGAGATTCCACTAGTCTTTTCTATTTTAAAATTTCATTTAATTTTATAGTCTCGGTTACTTTTTCTGGTGTCCAAACTGATAAAAATTAACGTATTTCTGCTGATTATTTTCTTTAATCTTTTTTAATATCGTACTTAACTCTAAATTAAGGCAGCATTGCGTGTAATTCATTATATAGTTCTTTTCTAAGTTTAAGATAAGAGTCGACAGAATCTTGATGATTTTCAGTATTATCTAATTATTCCTTTAAATTATTAAGTTATTTTAAATATTTGGCTTCTTATTATCTATAGATCGCAAATTCAGCTTGACTTTAAGTAATTTCTACAGGTACAGCTTGAACGTCTACATAATTATCATCTAAAAGCTTTTCAAATATTTACTTACTTAAATAATTACGCTCTTTAAAAGATATCGAACGAGGAAGATTAGTAACTGCACTTTACTCTTTTATTTTTTCATCTAAAACATTGTTCAAGACTTAATTCAGCGCATTCTTATGAATACTTTTTTCGGGGTTATAAGAGATAGATGATACTGCTTGTACAGCTAATGTCATATCTTTATTTAAAATCTATTTGGTGATAGAGCTTTATTTTGGTTAGAATGGATTTTAGGTAGCTTAAGTAGTCCAAATATCATACGGAGATATCGATGGTTACTGTACCCGTAAATTAGCTGTTGCTTTATTAATTTTTAATATTTCTTTATTTAAATTCTTAAATTCTCTATCTGTACTTCTTTCACTACGGATTTAATAGCTAACTTCGGGTAATTCTATACTCTATATTATTTTTGGAAGAATCACCTCATCTTCCCCAAACAGATCTACGGTTGTTGTTTTGATAATTTTTTCCTTCTTTTATTGCCTTTTTCCTTAAAGATTTTTCATTGACTTCAACCTAAGCTAAGAAAATCTTTTAGCCATTTTAAAGAAGTGAAAAGAAAAAGGAATTTTTCATATAAGAGTATAATAATTTATAAATAAAACTCTATCATTTTTCCATCCAAGTATTAACAATAGACTAAATAGCCTCTTTTTATATATCAATTTGTTAGTTAATCAACAGTTAACTCCCGCTCATTAAGTACTAACTATAAACACCACCTAAAAATCCACTTTTGCAATAATGTACAAAGTACTTATTAGCTTAATACAACACAACAATGCAGTCCTAATATAATAAATCCATTGGTTTGAACTTAACCCTGACAAATTTTAAGCCTGAAAATCCAGGAACTAGTGATATCACTCCAGAAGTATAAAGTTCATTTTAGAGTTTATTCGGCGCTTTTTATTACAAATTCAGACAGTCAAAAGTAGTTCGCATATATTTGATATTCTAACAAAGTTTGCTCATTTGTTCGTTGTTAAAAACGGTTTCACTAGTAAGATGGTAAATGAAATAACCATTTTTAGAAGGGAGTTACTTTAAGTATTATTACTAATTTATTAGCATATGTTGATATTGATATATTTCAGCTATATCACTCAAATAATGATAATAATTTGATTTAGTTTATATTGAATCTAGTGATATAGCTGCTTTTTGCATATGAAAAGCTAAGTCCTAAAAATCTTAAAAAGCATATTTTATTGGGTTGTGCTGTATTAGTAACGCAGTATCAAAAGATGATATTTCTATTGTAGCTAGGAGCCTGTTTGTATAAATAAAATTTGGGATATAAAACAAGAATGAATGCTTATAAGTCTTTGATAAGAAGTAGTAATTTTTCTTTATTAATCTTTTAAGATGCTTGTCCATAGATTGATATGGCTGGTTTGCTTACTATGATGAGATTCCTAGCTTAGTCAAAAGATAATTTATTTTACCATTTGGATCATTGAATGAAGCTTAATGAGCATTAATGATATGCTAAAGGCCTGAAATTTACAGTGATTGGTAGAAAGATAATAATCTATAACCTATAATATTGTAATCTGTATAAGTAAGAAATGGACGAGTTTTATTCTTAGAATCCTGTTGAACTAAAATATAACTTTGAATTAACGTTTCAAACTTTTAAATAGTCTATATATCGGTTTAAGATTACGCGTATTGATTAATTGATCCTGTAAATGCGCTAAATATTATCTGATCAGTAAAGTTTTTATCAGAGAAATCAATACCAGAAGAATAACTAAACACGATAAGCGTAGAAGTAATTGAAACAGGTTAAGCGAAACTATACTATATATTATATTTTTACAGTAATTCTTAAAAATTGTTGTTTTAATTTTTTTGTAATCTTTAAATCTTTTTAAAATATTAAATTAAATCTTCTTCGGAAATATCTAATTTAAGATCTTTATAAAATTTTTAAGGATGTACCCTTCCTATTTGATTTGTCAAACTTTAAGTGATATCATCTATTTTTTGCTCTTCTTCGTCTAATTTATTGACAGATTCGGATTCTGTCTCAGATTCTAGTGTTAGTTCGTTATCAATTTCTTTATCAGTAATATCATCAGATTAGTATTAATGTTCATCTTCTATTATTTTCGTTTTCTATGCCTGTGTAAAATCTTAGAACTATTATTGATTCCATAATTATCTATGAATATTGACATTAATTTCTTGAGATTCTTACGTTTCCACAACAAAATTTTGCATTGACGAACCTAACGAGATCTCTCGAGATTCACTATTAGATTCTTAGTCTACATCTACAGAATATTCTTCTTCTTCCTTTTCTTAGGATTTAATATTGGCAGGATTCATTTGTAAATATTATCGTTTTTCAAAAGTGATCTAGTTTTATTAGAACATATCTTCTAATATAATATTCTTTATTTTCTATTTCTCATTTACTATGACAAAATCGTTTATGCTATCATCAATTATTAATGGGTTCTATTAACGTAGTGCTTAATTTTACGGCAAATCTGGATCTTTTATATTTGTATTATTATCAATCTCTTATTTAACATATTACTTCTGGAATCGTAGCTACTATTCATTATATACACGTGGATCAAAAACGAATAGAAATTATTATAAGAATTAACCATCATCAACAACAAATATATTATCAGAAATTATATATTCTATATTAACAGGAGATAGTGATGTAATTAAGATAGAATTGGATTTAACAACCTAAGTATTAATAAATAAAAAATATCCCTCTTCTTAGTCTAAAAATTTATAAGAAACAGTAAAACAAATAGATTTTAATAATAAAAATCTACCAAGTATAGATATACATGTTTATGAGTCAACATTCTCAGATGTTATTATATGAATTATTTTTTATTATAGTAGTATTTACTATGCTCTATCATAAGTAATGAGCATTTAAAAAATAATTATATATAATATTTAACTGGCAATATAATAACAACATTCACTAAATGTAGTCAAGAGCTTACCCAAATGATTGAAATGAATCACCCTAGTTATTTGAGATATTAAAAGGTAATTTTGAAATTATATTATTATATTCTTCATCAAATGATGTTCTTTAATTTATTTTCTAAGTTTGTTAATCTTACTGAATATTTCTCAAGTTGTTTGTTAATACTGTCAGCTGGGCTTGATTATAAGCAGATTTTGCCTATAATTAATCAAATTACTCAAACAAATATTAATTTTTATCCTATTGAATAGGATCTGCATGATTGATTTATGTCAAACCCATTTATGACTAAGTCGGTGGCTAATATTATTTTTATTAATATACCGGCTATTGTTGTTCAAAGTTATTTTATACTTGCTATTAGTTATTAAGTCTATCTAAAAATTAATTCAGGGAGTCACATTTTTATGACTTGAATTCATAACTTGCTTGAGTTTATTCTTCCTGGATTAAATTTTCATCACGTTGTTTAGAATTTTTAATTTCGTCTTATGTTTATTTAATATCTCGATGTTACATAATTCTATCAACATTTCTCCGAATCGTATCAATATTGTCTTCTTTTACTTATGATATTTATTACCCTTATATATTGGGAATATATATCGCATTTTATTTTTACACTTATGTATTAATGATTTACTCAACATTTGGTCCAATAATATTAATATTAGATTCTTAATTATGTTATTCAGGTTGTCTTATTCGTACTATTTATTATTTAATGGTAATTACTTTTGGGGGTTCATAGAATGATGAATCAGATTTTTTCTACTCTACCTGTTATGCTTCTTTCGATTATACACTCTAAAGATCATACTTCTAAGTTTAGCATGATGAATTATTTGGAATTTATTAGTATTATTCACTTTGTATCAAAGGAATTTAAATAGTTTGTTACTAAAGATCTTATTATCTGTTAAGATAATTAATATTATCCTTTTCCTTGCAATTTATGGAATTTTAACATGAACTTTATTACTGTATATTCATCACTTATTATTTCAATATTGGTTAAGTATTAATACTAACTTACTGACTTATTTATGATTTTTATTGCAATATATCGGAAAATTTAATTCTAATAAAGTCAGAACTCAATCCAGAAAATAAAGTTTAAACTGGTAATTATGAAATCTAGTCCGATTTTTAAATAGATAAAGTATTATTATTTAAATCCATAGTTTCAACCAAAGGGTTATTGAGTGTTTATTACGATGTCTTATTATGTTAATATATTGATTTATTGCTACGTTTATTAACTTTAATTAAATCATAATGTTGCATTAATGATGATTTCAGCTTGGTTAAATTATCTTTTATAATTGAATTTTTTTAATTCAGTGTGATAAGACTATTTAAATACCCTATAGAAAACTCTTAATTACTATTAAAGATTAATTAATATAATATCGTCAATTATAGATTAAAATCCTATTAAATAAAAAGTGCTGTGCTATTAAGAGTTACATATGGTTATAGTTGACTAGACAATTTTTTGTTTAATAATTCTAATAAATACTATGGTAATATGAACTGCTCTTATTAAAATGATAGAATTCTATGGAAGTATAATAGTTATTATGCAGATATTTCACAACTACATGTTACAAACTCCGCCTATTGAAAATTGTTGAATTGACGAATTGTTGACTAGCTTTGCAATTAATTTAAAACTAAATCTGAAAATATCTTATCAAAATTTATTGAATCATATTTTTAATAATTAAATTATTAAGCTATTAGGTTCTACGGATCTCCTCTTACTAAATATGAATAGTTTTTAAATAAGCTAGCAATGAAATTGCTAGAATCAATATTTTTTGGAACGAAGATAATGCTCTGTTAAAATACAGTATTTTTACGTAATAATATTATATAAATACTAGGTAACTTTTGAATTTTGTGTAGAATTTCTCTATTAAATTAGTATCCTAAATTATTTAACGTTTTATAAAACATATCTTCAAAATAAGCAGTTTATCTATTATTAGAATGATCTAGTATCACAGAAATAATACATAATTACAGTTTAAAGCTATCAAATAGCATTTTTTTGCAATTAAATTAAGTGTTAACCCTATTTATAAATGATGATATAAGAACAATCTTCTTTAAAACATCTATATACTAATGAATGTTAATATTTTAAATATTAGTGTAGTTAGACAGGATATTTATAAAATGTTAGTCGTTAAAGTATACACAAATATCTTTATAAAGTTAGTTTAATAGATACAATGCTAATAATTTAGAAACTTTAGCTGAATTAAGAGTATTATCAATAAAAATCATAAATTAATAGAAACTAGCTAATGACTAATCATAACATTATTTAAGCTATTTTAAAATTAGTCTAAATGTATTTTCAATAAGCTGTTCATTAGTTGGATATTAAATATTTAATATGTCTTACTCATCAAAATTTTAAGTATTAAGAAAATAGAAATTCTTGTTGCTATAAAAAGCGTCCAAGAATTAAAAATATTCTATTGCCAGTTTAAAATATCCTTACTTTTGATTTGGTAAGTGAAATTATTAAAGTAGAACAAAATAATCATAAGTAATTTAATAGAGTGTAGAATCAGTGCTATTTATATCAGTTATAATATGCTATTTACTATTAATAAAGTAATGAATTGATAATTATCCTGATTTAACTAAAAAATTAGATTAATTTATTGATAAAAATTCAGAGTTTAAACCTGCATAGTTTTCATTTTTAAACAAAATAGAGTATTTGTCTATTAATGATATATGCACTAATGCAATTTATTATTAAAATAGAATAATAACGAACTAACCATCCTATGTGAATTGTATTTATTGAAACTATAATGCAACTACACTAGACAGAAACTTGTTTGCGAGTTATTAAATATTTATAGAATGTATCATTTACTATTATTGAGTAACATTATAATTCATATTAACTATAACTAGTTAAGTATCTATTAATAGTACAATTTACCCTAGTGGTGATATATTTATATGTATTTTTTAAGGCTTAAATTGTAATAATGTGATAGTTCTCTTATATTAATTTTTAACTATATCAATACCGTTTATAACAATCTAATTTATCAAACAATGTATCTTTTGGCTTAAAATAATACATTAAATATTGATTAGTTATTCGTAATTTTTTTTATCAGTAAAAATAAATTTTGAGGTTTCCAATATCTCATATTCTTATCCTCTGATTGTCTAAAAAATATCAACAGCAAGGTCACTTTTAGCTATTATTTATTAAAAAAATTTATCAACCTTAAAATTAAATAGATAAACTCGATCTTGTAAAACACTGATAAGTCCACTATTAGACAACTAAACATTTGGTTAAAATATTAATACAGATAAATCTAGCAACTTAGGTAATGCTCTTTTGTTCTTATTCAAATAATTAAAACTTATTTAAACACAAGTCTTTTCTGAAGGAGGTGGTTGTATATAATGAAACTATTGTTCTACAAATAGTATGAATGCATTATTTACAAGTTGTAATAAAAATATATTACTAGTTTCTGAGTAATATTTTTATCTAACTATCTACGGAAATTCCACAGATGACTCAATATGATTAACTTTTATAATGAATTAACTTGAATTTTCATTAAATGATTTAGTTTATATTTCAATTGGCTAGGTCGCATCTAACACTTTCAGTAACTGTATTAAATCGTTGGGATTAACTTTTGACTCTGCGTCGATCAGCGGAATATAGAAAGCCAAATTTTTCATTTTTTAAATATATACAATAATATTAAGAACATAATAATGAATTTATCAGATTTTACCGGTTTTAATCTATTTCAGCATCTGCTCAATACGGTGCTTCATATCAACTGCAACAGCCTTGTCGCCCTTCACGATAACGCTATAAACGTCATCAAATTCCATAGAACCGATCCTCAACCTGTAAAACTCAATTACCGCGTATTACGCGTCAAATCCAACCTCTTAGTCCAGCAACATTTTCTGCAACATGTCCATTGAAACTACGCCAATATTGATTCTAATTTCACGGTTTTCGACATTTTCGAAATTGTAAAACGCGTTGAGAGCGCACTTTCTGGTCTCTAAATTGCAGTCGCCATAACGCTCAAAGAGCACGCTCAACAGCTTGCTAAAAGTGTTTAGAGCCAAATTGACGCTATTATCAGCAAAACTCTCGAACGCTGAGACGAGCCAGCTGGCTGCCTTCAGGCACTCCGCGAGCGAATTCAGAGCCGAGTTAGGACAAAAATCAAGTTTTTCTTCCAAAAACTTGAACGGCGAGCCGGTCGCAGTTTTGACGATTTGGACGGCTTTTTGAGCCTTTTACTGCTGAATTCCGCTCGACAAAACCGCGCAGAAAACAGAAATCTGTGACCCGAAATAGTCTGCCCCGTCTGGGTTCAGCACCAGCGTCGTGAAGGTTTGGACCGAATTTTCGATGCTTTGCGCCAAAATCGCCTCCGCACAGACTTGACTCGCAAGAAGCAGCAGCTCCTTGTCGGTGTGAACGAGAACGATCTGCTCGAATATCAAAATCGCGATAAAATCGTAAAAATTCTCTTCTGAAATCTGAATTTCGTTCGGTTTTTAAGCGAATTTCAGCTTCAAATCCGAGTCTCTCAGACAGAGCTGAAGCGTTTTCAGGAGCGCTTTTACCGTCTGAACGTCCAATTGGTGCATTTAGCGACTTTGGCTGAAAAGGATCGAAATAAGCGACATAATGTTCTGCTCTTGGCGCAAAGACGCCTAAAACAGCGTGAAAAGCGCCGTCACCGAAATCGCCTAAAGCTCTTTATTTTTCGTTATCAGACAGCGCCTCTCGACGTCAATGCGAATCGACGGCTCAAGTTGGCCCAAAAGAACGCAAATGCTGAAAATGTGATGGATCGAATCCACCAAACTGATCCTGTAAGCGTCTGAAGGGTCCGATTTGAGCGTCAAAACGACCCTGCCGATCAAGATCGTGCAGAATGAAAAGATGAGTTTTGATACGTTTTTGTCGATCGAAATCGCGAATTGGAGCTGGTCGAATTCGTAAAAATTAGTCTTCAAATTTGCCTGTTTGGAGTGTGATTAAAGCGTCAAAAGGCTGATCAAAACGATCGATTTCAGTGCCTGGTTCTTGGTGGATTCGTCTATCTGGACAGCTGTTGGGAGCACGAAACACAAAATTTTGACCAGGTCGCAAATTCTCGCGTTTTAGCTCAAAAATAGCTCGTGTACGTCCATCATTGGGATGATTCTCTTAATATTTTGGTAGAATTGCGTTATGAATAAGCTAATGAACGCTGCCATTGGCTGATTAGATTGCTGGATTGTTGTAAATAGCTTATAGAAGGTACTCAGTGTCAGGCCGATGACTGCTGGGTAATTCTTGTTGTTTGAGTTAGTGAAGAAGATGTTGAGGACGGAAATGATGAACGCGTGGTTTTGAGCCGCTTTTTCAGGGAAAACTTGGCAGAGAAGTTGGCATAAGGTTATTCCTAAGACGTTTTAGGATGTGGACGTTGATTAAATGGAATTGAAGTAGTCGTGTTCGATTTTGTCGTATATGTCTTCTCTGATCGTTAATTAGATCGATTCTTCAGATAAGCAGTTATATAAAATTTCTTAGCATTTGTGGACGAAAATGATTGAATCTGTGGTAGATATGGTGTCGGAAGTCGTTATAATTTCCTTGTAGTCTCTTTAAATAGCCTTAGTGCAATATTCTATTAATAATTCAAAGTTTTATGAGATAACTGATGATTGTTTAAATAGTCCTTTAAAGAATTTAACCGTATTGTCATTAATAGGATTTTTAACAAATGCAAACTCGAAAAGGCTTTAAAGTTGTGGTTTAGTTGTGGTAATCATAAGCACAGAATTAATAATTTATTACACTTATGCATCATCTGTGCATGATAATAATTTAACTATTTAAGGGTTAACTAAAGTTTCTAATAATTGTGAGACATCAGCATTCAAAGATGTTAACAACTGGGCAGCTGAATTGATAACAATTTCATTCTTAGACTCCGTTAAAAGTCTAGGTATGAAATTTACAATATTATCATGAATGAAAGTTCCATTGGTATCACATTTTGCAATAAATGAAAACAGATCCATAGATGTGATAAGTTATTCATCAGAAACACCTTCAAAATTATTTTCGAATTACACTAGGTCGTAAATTTTATCTACAAAAATTTAAAACTAAGCCGCTTATAGAGATATCATAAGTTCTTTAATACCATTACACACAAGTTATTTAAAATTCAAATCCGTCTTAATATTTTAATAATGTTACATAAGCAAAATTTAAAATTATTCAAAAAGATAAGGTAAAAATCCTAAAATTGTCGTAACTGGTTTGATTGTAACCAACTTCCACATACTTACAGAAGCATTTCTAATACCATGAGTATCATCACAACGTGCTAAAAATAAATTACCCATTAACTTATAGTACATATCAATACCCATTAAGTTCATAGCATTACCTAGGCTTTATTCAGGAATAAATACTTTAACATCACGTTTTTCATCTTTTTAAAATGAAACTTGTAATAATTATGCTCTTAATTCTTATAAATCTGAGCTAATTTATCTATTAGATTCCTAGCTTTCTGTAGCACCTAGTTCAGAAATTATATCACCAATTAAAGAAATAGATAAAAATCTAGATTATACAGCTGTTGAAAGAAGCTGTTAAATAACTATATCTAGAATTTACTTAATTTCCACTTTGTGTTTTAAGAAAGAGGTAGCAAGCTGCCTTGCCATTTTATATAAAGTCTCAGACTGATCAATAAATTCTGGCTATCTAACAAGTAAGAATATGAATTCGAAACAAATTTATAAGTATTTACTAACAAAAATATTTCTCAAGGCAACATCATCTAACTCAATAAGTTTTTATGGCAAATATAACAGGAAAAGAGAGGCACAAAATGCATTTACTTCATTATATTCAATACAATGCATTTCTTTAACATCTTCGATCGACTACTTAATCTTGAATTAAGAAGTAAATACTTTGTTTAATCTAGATAATAATACCTCCCAAGTTTAATTGTTGAATGATAAATTTACAATAGAAAGTGCTAATCCATGCTATCTTTAAAGATCTAATGGCTTAGCTATATTTTTCCATAAATCTATTTCAAGACTTTATGCTTATAATGGAAAATTCTCAAGCATTTAGGAAATAGTATTCGCAGAACTAGTTCTGATTTCATCATTACTTTCTTGTAGATTATCTTTCAACAACTAAATTAAACGGGGGATATATTATTTAAAGTCATTAGATTTTGCTATTTTACTTAGTAATACAATACAACTGCATCCTATAACCTTTGTATGCTTATCTTTCATAAGATCGTTAGATTATTAATAAATAGTACTAGAAACCGCACTAAGAACTCTGTCACAAATGGGATATATAAGTGTTAACGATGCGGCATCAATTTGCTAAGTAAAAGTCATTTATGTAATCTCTATTAAAATTTAGCGATTCAATAAAGGTTATGAATAGGCATCGATAATCTTTCTACTGATAAGCTTTACTTATGAAGATTATACAGAATCTGCAACTTTTTCAATTGTTTTAAGTGCTGAGTTTTTAACTTATAAATGTGAATGATAAATGTTAGGTTATAATGCAGGTAAAAGAATAGGCAACATTCTAGCCATTAATAATCTGAACTATTGAAGAGGAATCTTGGCTGAGTTAGAGCTTAAGTTATATACTAAGTCACAGGCTCCTTTCTTAAATTACCAATCAACATCATTTGTTAAAGCATTAACTAAAACATTCATTACACAAGAAATACCAAACAATGATAAATTTTTGAGAAGTATATTTTACAATTATACAACCATCTGGTTAGTCTTTTAACATTCTGCCGAAGAGAGATATAATATATCCTAAATAAATAGTATATAGTAAGGTTCTATCAGCTTTCCAAATGCTTTTATCAAGCTTTAGATGATAACTATACCTAGCTATTGTTTGTTATCTTCAGCTTAGCGTAGACAATAACATCCGACATTTTCAATAATATTTTCTCTCTGATAAACATAAGATAGTCCTAAAAATTAAATAACACCACTGAGGCAAAATACTGAACCAGGGAATTCATTAGATTAGAACTTAACGGTATCGATATATCGATGTAGAAGATAATTATGGGCAAACTCTTAACCAGATTTATACTTTTAATGTGGATAAACTTACTTCTATGGCTATTTGACAAACTGACAAGTAAGTATATTTTTCCAAACATTTTATAAAGCTTTTGCTAATTTATCATCAATATCCAGAAGTGTTTTTTAAGAACATACCTCTAAAAAGTTAATGATAACACCTCTTTCTTTGTCTTCAAATAACAATTATGTTGCAATCGATCCCAAAATATTTACTATATAAGAAGCCATATCCGTCTCTTTGTTTGCTAATTATGAGTTATCAATTGTATACTAGTGAACAACACCAAAGTTGAAAATACCAATCTAAAACTTAATGAATCTACTAACAAAATAATAAATAAGAGTATTTAATTTAACATTGGCTACTTAATCCTATCTATTAGTCTCAAGTAAATAAACTATCTGCTAATTATACAAAAGGCCCATTTAAACAATAAGAGAAATGATACTTTATTATGCTGATTGTAAAACAAGCTAATCGTATTCTGCTATACCATTATGTAAAAATCTTTCTACAATAGCCATCATCAAGGTAGTCTTAGTCGGATCTATCTCAATGTATAACTTTTAATGGTGTTTTAACATTGATATAACTGAATCCTGAGTGTAAATAGATTCTTAAACCATAAATAAATTCGAGGAAATCGGATTGTTAATAATTTATATTCTGTTTTTCAATTCATCTTCTTCCTAACTTGGTGATATTTCAGATATACTAGGGAAATTTTGACTATAAGAAGGTGCAAATAAACCTAATGGCAATGACTAATCAATAATTCCATCAAATGACATAATTTATTTTGCTATTTTGTCAAATATATTCCATATGCATCTTCTAATTGATGAATTTTATGTTTAAATATCAAACCTGCTAGACTCTAAATCAGTAGAATATTAGAAATGACATAATAATAACTTGTTGACAACATTTTGGATAAACTATTTTGTTGAGATTTATTCACAAATTGCTTAAACTGCAGCAGGCAACAACTCTAGTCTATATGCATCATAATTTGAAAAGCAGTCAATAAATAACTCTTCTATACTATTCTACAAATGATTAATATAATTTATTCGATCACCTGATGATAAGAAAAATCTTCTAACAGAATCACCTAAATACTCAGACAGTAATAACTTAAATTATAAATCATGAGTCAGGTTGATTTTCTAGCTTGTAGGAATATGTGATAATGTTTAATACGCTAATTATTTAGAATGGTCTGGCTTAGTAACTAAATTGTTGATGATTGGGGTCATGAAATGTTGATCAAACTATTTTCCTTTTAGTTTATAGCTTGAAATAATATTTTATACAATTCTCATTAATGTATACTAATTTGTATCAGTAATGCAGAAAATAAGTTCAAGAATTTAAAAGTCGTGAACATTATTAATTATCTTAGAAAGAATCTCGTATGACTGGTTTAAATATTTGGTTAATATAATTTTTTGCATCTGATCTAAGCTAGGTACTAGGAAAGATATAATACAACATACCTATTAGAATGTTTCTTCGTCAAAAGGATTATATTCATATAAATTTAGGACCTATGTAATAAGTGACTACAGACTATTAGAGTTACTATATGGGATAAAATACGAACCTGATTAAAACTTATATTTTAGGTTGGATTTGACTTTATAATGATCACCATAAATATATTTCATAGCTAAATGAACCAATAAAGGTTAAGATTCTATTCCAGAAACGAATACTTTGTTTCTAGCTATAGATAAGTATACACTTACAACCTACAATACATGTTTATCTATGCCTAAACTGATACCTAATAGTTTAGATATTTTTAATATGAAAGACAAGAATATGTGACTACAAGATCTGAAAACAAATGTATTTCTCTTTAATAAATTGCTTAGTTCAATTAACGAATCAAATAACGTAACATATTATACTTTTATGAGCTGGCGTTTTTTATCTTCTTCTTAAGTAAGTTACTACATAATCTCTAATCTTCTAGCATTAGAGACTTTTGCATGTTATTCTTGCTTAAGATCAGCATTTTTTGTCAATAGAACTTCTGATGGTATAATATTAGATTATATAATTTCATTAGAATTTAGTATTTGTAATTCTATAGAAGTGAACTAAAACAATTTATTTTCTATTAGGTTTAACTACTATACAATAAAGTCTTAATAATCACCAAGCTTTAGTATTCTTTATACTATATTGTAAATCTGCATATTCTTTATATCAAGTAATATAATTTACTTAAAACTAGATAAATTAGATTTAAAAACTAACATATCAACTTCAATATTATTAATAATTCTTATGAATTGAACTGTAAGACAATTAGAGTCTGAAAAACATAAAAATTTAAATAGGTCCCATTGAGAGCTTTCTAAAATATATTTTAATATCTTCTCATCTGCATATGATGATTTCAAAAAATGTAATACTGTATAATCTAGCAGTTCTGTTTTATGGATACATTTGATATAAATATCAATAGTCGCATCTATAAAATTACTATCCAATGTGACTAATAATTAATTATAAGCTATAGATTCTTATAAATTGACAAAATCTAATATTGTCACAGATGATTTGCTTTTCTCATATATTTATTCAGTAGAATCTGATGAAGTATCTAGAGATATCTAATAAATTTATTACAGTTATTACTATATCTTATTTTAAAACTAAGAAAATTTTGGCAATTTCATAAGCAATGCAGCTTTATTATAAACTAAATCTTTGTGTAAAGCGTTTTATACTATTACACCTTTAAGTTAATCTAAAATATTTAACTTATTTTCCATATCATCTTTTCCTAATTATCCAACGAACGATAGCAGCAAAGTTTCAATATAAAATTCAGTATGTAGCATTAAAAATTTATAATTAGGCTATGAATATTGTACAAATGGAGCTACCAGCACTAATATTTAGTCGTTGATTTTTAATTAACACTAGTTAATAATTTATACAGATATCTACTAAAACAAGGTAGGCTTTCTTTTTTATATAGAAAATAATAGATCTTTGGGTAACGGTGTTTATAAAGATACATGTTGCAATTTATTTACCAGCTCTTGATTCTTTAACTTGGTTCCAAAATACTCAAAAGAATTTGCACCTATATGTTATTAAATTAAAATTGATTATGTTGAAGCTAAATAATAATACTAACTTCCTAACGAAGTAAATGCTTAAATAACCTCATCATCCTTATTCTCAATTTTAGGAACTGCCTTTAAATTCTTAACATACTTTATAAACGACATACACTTAATAAAATCTGATATTTTGATATTATTATAATTTTCTTGTAAATATTTAACTATTGTAATATCGCTAGAAGCTTATAAGAGTTTCATATATGCAGTTGACATTTAAGAAATGGAATGTAAAGTGAAATTTAATATCTAATGTAAATAATATATCCTATTATCACTATATAAGGAAGGTATAATAAAAAGAGGATTTTCTTATTAATTCTCATATAGTTTAAAATTACGAAGTAAAAGAAGCAATATGAAATAATATTTACAATAATTAATAGTTTGATATAGCAATATCATCTTTGTAATACTGTTTTGAATACGTATTCCGCGTACGTAAAATAAATTATTTTACTATAAAATAATTTAACCTGCAATCATAATGGAGTTACACCTTTATAACGTTTTATACACTTGTTGTGAAGCATAGTAACATAAATAATTAAATTTGTTAAGATTATATTAATGTCGTTACACAACAAAGGATTATTTTCATAATAAATATTTGTTAATACTAAAATACAATATTATTGTTACTAATTCTATAACATGAATTATCACAACACAATTAGATTACATAAATCCCTTAAAAGGTATAAAGTTATATACTTTTTATTCAAGTAATGTTTTGATAAATTTATTTTATTATACTTGAATTCAAATCAGTTTTTAATATTTTTAGATTGAAATGCTAATATTTAGATATAGATTATAACATTTTATCTACAAATTTGATTAAAATTATAAGCTTTGCTAAGTTTATAATATTACAACTAAATACGCCAGATTGTTTAATAGAGGTAAAGATATTTATTTCAAACACAAATATAAAAACATGTCCAATTAAAATAATCTATTATTAAGTTTTGTTTATAGTCTACAAATAAATTTTTACGTTATTTTACATACTATGTTACATATAATATAAATAGATATGTAATATTTTTAAATATTTTTAGATTCACTCAAATTTTAATTCCAACTTAATTGGGACGTGATCACTTAAAAACTAACAATCATCATCGATATCTGCTCCAGTGATAAATTCTTATATTTGTTCATCAACCAAAAAATAATCTATTCTCCAGCCTTATTTTTTAGCTCTAGAATTTCCAAAGTTACTAAACCATGAATATTTAATTTTCTCTCCATTTACTTTTCTAAAAGAATCAGTCAATTTAAGTTCAGTAATTAATTTTTCAATAGCATCCATTTCTTCTTATGTTGCACCTGGTGAACCAAAATTAGACTTAAAATTATGGATGTCTATTTCACTTCTTATTGAATTTAAGTCACCACAGTAAATAAGAGGCTTTTCTTTTTATTTTTACTTCAACAAAAATCTGATTTCATCTTCATAGTCCATTCTTTCAGGTAAAAATGAAATACCACCACCTCTACCAGAATTCGGGACATAAACGGAGACAAGATTAAAATGAAGGGTTTGAATATTAATATAACGGCCTTCAAGATTAATAAGTGATTAAGGAGTAAGGTGTAGACACGATGTCTCATATGATATAATTTATATATTTTTACGTATAAAAACACCAGTACCTGAGTAACCTTCTTTATTAGTTGCAGAAGAGAAAATAAAATTATAATTGTTAAAAAGTTGGGGATAGTCTGGTACAGCATCGTTAATAAATGACTGTATTTTATTTACACCTACTTTAGTCTCAGAAATACAAAATATGTCAGGATTATTATTCATAATATACCCAACAAGGCCTTTTTTTAATGCTGCACGTATACCATTTGTATTCAAGCAGATAATTTTATATTAACTTACATCTTTATATTATTCTGTATCAATAGTACATGGAGAATATGAAACTATTACTTCTTTCTATGGTTTCATACTTTGTTTTTTTGGTGGCATTTTAAAAAAGAAAAGGTAAGTATACAAAACAATTTGTTAAAAAAAGAATTGATAAATAAGCTCAGTCTTTACGCAATTCGTATTTGTGCTCATGCATACCAGTACTATCGATAATATAGTACTATAAAGTATCCCCCGTATAAATTTCTCTTTCGGCTATGGCGAAATAAGCTTTTTTCATTAAATCTACAGCTTTATCAACTGTAATTTCAGATGTAGCTTTTCTAGTAACGATTGGCATTAACTCTTGATCTAAAATACCAATACCGAGACTTTCTCCTGATCCTGCAGCAGTATATTAGTAGGAACCAATACAACCTACAGCATCATATGCGTATAATTTAGCCTAATTATTTTAATCCAGCCCTGCAACAATATTAAAAGTATACCAAGGGAAAAATCTTCTATAGTAAAGATTAACACTCATAAGACGAGCTAACTCATCAACTGTTATTTATTCACCATTTTAATATTTAAAATTCTTAGCTTCTAGAGATAACTTTTAATGTAAATGTGTGGCATCAACTCTCATTCCCGCCATAGCTATCATAGCTTTATCAGTTACCTTATATGTTTTTGGTGCATGGCGAGATAAAATGCCATAACCTTCAGAGGCCCTAGTATCGGATCCAATTACTACAAATCCATCACCAGCGATAGCCATGGTTGTACCCCCATTATCTGTATAGGGATTGAAGCGATCATCATGAGACATTTTAGAGGTTTATCAAATTAATGTATTATGATATTATATTGCATTATTTAAAAAATGAAAAATTCATTAGTAATTGATGCATTAACAGTAACTACTTAAAAATAAAAAGATCTTAAATTTCGAACATCAATAAAAAAGAAAAATAAAATGTATGCTTCTGCTGCCATTCATTAACCTATGTGCACATTTAGATAAACATAACTATCTAAATCATATGCAAGACAAACTGTGCAATAGTTATATGCTGAGGCTTTATCTGTCGAGAACACTAAGATATAAGAATCTAAGGATTAGATTATAGTTTAAAAGAATACTAGCTTATTAGAAAAATTTAAACCGTCGTATTTTTATTATAACTAACTGAATTAAGAAGAAAGAGTACTATATTTATAAATAGAAAATCATATTTTTAATGATGAAGCTTTCCTTATAAATGTAGTGGATCAAAATATTTCAGGTTAAAAACTTGCACAAGCTTATAATATGGATTATATCATGGATTTTAAAGGGTTAGTTTTATTTAAAACAGGTTAGTTAAAAGTTAAATATTATAATAAAGATCTATATTCATCATATCATTTGAATCAGTAAGCTTAGGTTGTCTATGGTAATTTGCTAAATATAATGAATAGATTTATTGAGTCTATCGATAAATTTAATTGTGTCAATTAGCTGGTACAGTATATAGTGTAATAGATAGATTATTCAGAGTTAAAAGATGATTGTTCAGCATTCCATGCATTAATCGGTCGAAAAGCGAATTCATTAGGTATTGCCAGGGTATTTTCATTATTGCTAAGATAATTTGATATTGAGTCTCACGTTGTAGCAGGTACATTTTTGGGAAAACTACATTACTGGAATATAATTAATTACAAAAAAGAATATATCTAGGGAAATCTTCTTTCTCTTATAGACTCACCATTTCATGCATAAAATGACGATTTATTTACATTTATTGATATTACAAGTACAATTTTAAATAAGATTGACATGCATATACCATATTATCATATAAATGTTGATTTTGAGAGAATAAATGCGGACCATTCATTTCTCAATTTTTTTATATATCCTGAAACTTAAAATTTAGTATTTTTAGAGGAAGCTATTACCAATCATTAAAAACTAAGAGATCTAATGAAGAAGATCTCGTTAAATCTATCAAAACTCTCCATACATAATGATAAACTATACTATGATGTCTTAATTATTTTTGGATAAAAGTTCACTGATACACAACTATGGTTAGAGTCAAGATGGTCAGATATTATATCAATGTTATTACGTTATGCACCAAATTTTTAATTGAAATCTTTAGAATTCCCACGAACTCCAACACCTGCATTTACCTTTGTTTTTTCTAGGTAGGAAAAGCAAGATTTTATTTTATATCCATAAATTTTTTCAACTTTTTAAAACCACTAGTTAGATGAATTAATCAATTTTGTAATAACATAGCATTAATTCATGAATAAACTTATTATTCCTTTAGATACTGATAAGGATATGAACTATTGCATTCAGAATTTTTAAGAAGATTATATTCTGTAAATGTTACGCTTAAAGATTTTTGATACAGAAAATCCCCTAGACTCGTGTATTTTTGGTTACAATTCGTCGGCTATGTTAATCGTGATAATTTTTATACATATACCAGAATATAATAACGTACCAAAATATGCAAGAAAAAATAGGCTTCTACTTCAGCCTAGTCTGCGCTATATTTATTCTACTATAGTTTAAAATCTTATGAAAAGAATTGATGAAATAACGATTCTATATACGAAAATAATTACACAAGATTAATTAACATTTATTTTCTAATGTATCCGTCTCGACTATCCGGAACTATTTTTTACACCAATTATAGACATAATAATGAGTTATGACCAATTAAAACGAGAGATGAAAATTTTAGTTCCCCTACCAGATTTTACGCAGTTGTAACATTAATCCAATTAGCTTAACTAAATGCTCCTTTAATTACCATAAATTCCAAAAAATTCTTCAGACTATCAAAAATAAGAGATAATTTTATAGTATCTTATTAATAATTATTATGCTTACATATAATTAAATCAAAATTCTACTTCAGCTTACGATTTTTTAATTGAAAAGTAGGTATCTTCCCAGTCCATTTCTACTGCATTTGCTCTTTTATGTTAGTCTTATCAAATTCCGGCATGCGCTGTAAAATCTGAAAAATCTAAACACTGTATTACACTCAACTGGATAGCCTCAAAATGTACAATTTTAGATCTTTATGTTTAATTTTAAGGAAGGATTGAACAGCAAAATCAATATTTTTACCCAACTTTCTCTTTCAATATTTCATATCTTTACTACAAATTAATCGATAATACCTTCTAAGATATAATAATCAAATAGGCAAATTCCACGTTAAATCCTATTTTCAAAAAGTATAAAATTGAGAATTTAGACGACTCTGGACTTTTACAGTTAAAATAATCATTTAGCGAGTAGATTGTCCCATTTTAGCGATCTCCAATTGTATAAATCTGTCATACAAACATCAAATAATCTTTATTTTTCGATTTTCTTTATTCGAAAATCACTTCAATATCAGCACATTTACTTATGAATCACTAAAAAATTCACCCTATAAACTTTAAGTTTGATCTAAGCAGTAAATTACCTGTTGTTTTAGTGCGTTTAAAATATGAAATAAATTTTTCTGAAGTTGATTTTCACCCGGATAATTTAGAAGTGGAAAACTAGAAAAATATTGCTAAATAAATATATTAACATATCAGTTTAAATAAGGAATTTAGTATATTAAAATTGAGCTATAAAACGTTACCAAATTTATATTAGTAACAGTTTTCACGCTACAAATTTGATTAAAACATGCGAATTTTACTTAAAAAGAAGATTTAGGAACATGTGGGGCAAATTTTTTATATAATTCCTTGTTTTAATGAATATTGTATTATATTTATTTTTGCTTAGTAGTGATGGGATGTAAGGAAAATATATAAGCAGTTTTTACTATAAATTCGTCTATAGAATAGAAAGGATTTTTATAGTATTAGTGGAATTTAATTTACAGTGAGTATTGTTTACTTTGTTGTTGATACTAAATAAGATTACCTATTGTTTGAGTAAATAACATATATTATAGTTTATAAAATACTTACTTAATAATACTAAGAGAATAAGTCTTTTGATATTGACTTAAAGTAAAATGGATCTATTGTAGGTAATCGGTAATTATTTTACTTTTAACAAGGCAATAATAGGAATTTATTTTATATAATGAAAGATAATTTTGTCTGTAAGAAATAAATCAATGAGTTAATTGTATATTTCTTATTGAATATATAATATTACATTTTTAATATCTTCGATTCTAAAAGTTAAATGAGTTTCAAAGATAAAATAATTACTTATGATAAATAAAAATATTATATTAACTTATAATATTATACTTAATTATTAAGCTGAAAGGTGTGTAATTTCATTAAATTATATATTGAGTCCTTGCAGTTAATAAAATTTATATATGTAAACAATTAAATAGATGAAAGAACAAACTAATTATATAAGTAATTCTATTATTATTAATGGTTGATTCATCCTTAACTGTTAATTATCACTTCATACGACGGGCTTCACGTTCGCATTCCATAAGAACGATAACGTCATCCTTACGGATGGGTCCAATAGTGTTACGAACAAGGGTACGCTTGTCTTTACCTTATAATTCTACTTTTACCTGGGTAACGCCACCACGTGAGCTGGTACGCCCGAGGATTTCGATAACTTTGGCATAGGTGATAGTATCAGCAGACATGCACTTGGAGTGGAAGTATTAATTGTTTTTTAATTTTAATTTATTTAAATGTATAATAAGAATACATATATTCTAAAAATGGAAGGCAAACTTGTTTCTGTTATTTTACCATCTGGACCTAGTCTTACTAGATCAATAAAGACTGAACTGATCTCGTTTAATAATAACAATTTTATAGCATATCCTTCTAATAAGTCAATTATAATTTTAGATCCTATTGAAATGAAGTAATTTGTATATGACTAACATAAATCTGAAGTAACTGCACTTGCGATACATCCTTAAGATTATTATATGGTATCTGGTGATTAAAAAGGAAATCTCATTATTTGGTCTTTGAATAATGAAAATCTATTAATAAAAGCTAAATTTGAGCTATCACATCCTATTACTGCTATTTAATTCCATTCTGATGGGTAGCAGCTAATTGTAGCAGCTAAACAAATGTTCTAATTTAATTTATAAACAGAGTTATAAAATCCGCTTCCTTCACCCGATTAACAGCTTACATCCGTCTGTTATTATAATAAAACATCAGCAATTGTTACTTCGATTTCTGGCCAGGTATTCAGCTATTATGGAAGAAAGTTAGCTTTCACTAAATCAATTGATCTAAATATTGCTATTACTAGTAGTATATATGTAAATAATCATTTAATTCTTGTTGGTCAAAAAGGAACAATTACGATTTTAGACAATGATTTAAACATTATAAATTAATAATCAATTGGAGCTAGTACTATTTTTAATATAACCTCATTTAATTTATTAGAAAAAACTAATATAGTTTGTACCTGCGCAGATGGTTCTATAAAAGTTTTAGAGCTTTCAGCAAGCCTATAATTAACTGAAATTGCGAGTTAATCCTTTATAACCACATTTTATTCAAATCAGCTTTTGTCTTTGGCTTTTTAGAAGCACAGCTCCCACTTTTATGCTTTTACTCTTTCTGGTAAATTTATTGACATAAATATTTCCAATTTACTTATTTCGTCCAATTTAGAAAATAGAATAAGATTTATTTGCTGCTCTAAACCTATTGAATATGTTATTTAAGCTTAAAATTTTCAAATTCTTTGTACTTAGAACAAAGGAATCAAAATCTCAAATAATTTGACCTAGTTTTCTATTTTAAACGAACAAAAGTTTGACTAAATCTTTTAAAATAGAGTACTTTTTGCCAAATAAATTGATAACGGTTCGATAGTTGGTTTTACAACAGTTAATTTTTTTACAATTGTGGATGATATTTATAGTTAAAAAGCCCTTAATATAACTATTCATAGTGTATCACAATATAACAATGATTTTTTGCTATTCTCAGCTTAAAAAATCATCAAATTCGAAATTTCAAACGTGTAAACGGTAGTTTATACATGTGAAACGGAAGAAATAACCTCAGGTGACTTTAGTGATGGTATTTGCGTGATTTCTACGCTAAAAATGAAAGGGGTGGAAATCGGCGAGATAAGAGTATTAACTGATTTTTCAAAAATTTCTAATTCTTCAAAAATTTTTACACTCCCTATTTACGTTAAAATAACAAAGAATCGTGTTTTTGCAGCTTCTTCTGATAATAAATTCGTCATTTTTGACTTAACTGATTTTGAGAAAGAAGATGTCTGGCCGACTTTCAGCAGACTAGAGCAATGCTCTAAGATAACTGGAAGAGTTCAGGGTATATTAGGAACCATTGTTTTTGGTAGCAAGGGATGGATAGAACTCGCAGATGATTTTTCAATCAAGCTATCTAAAGATTCAGATGTTGCGGTGACTTACGTTGGTGAAATAGGAGATAAATCCACGATTTTCATATGTAGCGGTGCGGCTATTGCAAAGTGAAATTTATCACTCACTATTTTTGTACTTTCGCAAAAACTTTAAATGGATGATTTGGAGTTATCGGGATCTAAAATCAATCAGATTTGTGATTAAAAAGAGTAATATTTGAATACTTAGCCAGAAAAAAAGAATTTCAGAAAGTTTATTTGCTAGATTAATTGCTTCCTTATTGATTCGTGATAATGAAAATGTGACTATATAGCTTATAAGAAGCACGAGTTATGAAAATATCGAAGGGAAAAAGCGACCGAATTTGATAAGTTCCAAAATTAAAAATTAACTAAAGAAAAATGAATTAGTGCTGACAGCTAACAATACAGATTTCTTCATTTGGCATAATGTGAAAATTTCAGTATTGAAAAAATAAACAATACAAATATTAACGATTTAAAAAAGCAGACCTGAGATAAAAGCAGATTTGATCAATTTTGAGTAGTTAGCTTTTTTATAGTACTGCTAAAACACCAAAAGTGTTTTAAATACTACATTAGCATTTAAGGTGCAGATATTGATAAAAATAAAAATACCAACATTTTAAATTTTAGATTACTCTAATATCTTCAAATCAACATCGATATTTTTTGTATCACTTTAAATTGTAAAAAATGCAAACAAAACCCATAATTTGGACAAAAGCAATGGAACAAAAATCTCAGATTGACGTTTTATTGTATCTAAGTTAAATGGAATAAAATAGCTAGGAGAAGTGAAGATAAACTATGAACGAAATTCTTTAAAAAATATTATACCCATTATAGCTAATGTAAATCCGTTCCCAGCAATATCTGAAATATGTAAAAAATGCATTTAAAAAATGTTATCGTTTAATCTATAGGTATAATTCAAAGTAAAAAGTTGAACTGACGTTCTTATGAACTAAAACGATCCGTTAAGCCCAAAATTACCGAAAGACTTTAACAGCGCCATGAAAAAATCATTTACTGCGTTGAGTAGATAACGCAAAATAATTTAATTACAGTAAGTTTATAAATTAAAAACATAGCCAATTACAAGTTGTGAAAATGCAATTATACTGAATATTAAAATCTAAATGTAGATAGCATGCGATATTTATATTTTTGTGAATTAGATTTGGTTATACGAAATATATTTTCCGATACCGATAGTCATTGATTCGGTTAATGCTTATGGTACAGCTTGCAATAGAAGAAATTCATAAGGTATTATTAAAATATATTAGGAGAATATGAAAAATTCCTATTATGATAATATGTAGAAGACTTAAATCTAATAAAGAAGTTGATATGATGTAATAAGTATTTATATTGAGAGCGCAAATAGATATATTTTTTGTGGGGAATTTTAGTTAAAGATTATTTATGTTTTGAAATTTTTTTCCATTACAAAACTATTGATCAGAATTATACAATAATTCCCAAATTGTAATTATCTTTGAAAAGTATCTAGTAATTTATATATAATAATCTAATAAAACTGCAACCCGTTAAAGTATAAATAGATATAATTATAAACAATTCAATAGAATTCATATTTATATATATAATTTATTACATTTTAATAACGTTTTTATCTTCTAAGTTTTACTTTTTAATTTTTATGTTGGAATCGTCATTGCTATTCAAAATATTAATGGTATTATATAGTAAAAATTATAAATTATTCACTAAATGTCAAGTGAAGATCCTCTTCTGATCACTGGCTCATATGACAAATTTCTGAAGTTCTGGAACATTAATCAATAACGATGTTTTGCCCAAATTAATTTTGAAACCCCAGTTTGCGATATTGCAATTTCTCCAAATAAATAATATGCGGCAGTTTGCGGATTCAACTCAATGAAAGTATATAACACATAAAACTAGCAAATTTATGCTTCTTTAGCACCCGATAAACTTGATTATTGTATATCATCTTGCTCTTTTAACGAATCCGGCTCCTAACTTGCTGGAGCAGTTGAAGATGGAACTGTTCAAGTATATGATACTAGAAACCTACAATAAGTGGCGCAGTCCTACCATCATAATGCGCTTCTGAACTCAATTTGTTATTCTGATAATAACATAATCATTGGCGAACAGACGGGAAAAATTTTACTCCTAGACCAGCGGAACGTGCAGCAGCCTCTGAGAGTTATCCAGGCATTCGACTATGACATAGGTGTGCGCTGGATATCGTGCTCATAGAACAAGATGGTGGCCTGTGACGGGCGTGGTATCATCTAGCTATACGAAGACTTTGAATTAAAATGCTCTGTGCAGGCACACTCACAAGCTGTCTACAGAGTCCGATTCGCCAAAAATGGTTCCATACTTGCATCAGTCTCTAGTGATCGCACGGCTAAAACCTGGCATGTTTAGAATAGCAGATTAATCAAGGAGGACTAGACCCCAGTTTTCGAACAGTCAGCATTTGATGTCGTCGTGAGTTAGAACGGTGATAATGTGATAGTTGGTTGCGACAAAGCTGCTAAACTATTTGGAAGACACCAGGGGTTGCGCGAGGCGTAGAAGATTTTCTCGTCTCACATGGGTCTCGTCACAAGCCTAGCATTTTAAGAGTGAAATTTCAATTGCATCATTTCCAGCCTTTCCTCTACAAACTTCTGGCCAGTATGTTGCAACCCCAATTCGTGCCATCTTTGTGTCGTTTGTCAATGACTTCTCTAACTAAAAGTTAGACGTTCGAAAAAGTGCACCTAGCGAGTGCCTAAAGTATCGCTGAAAAGCAGTATGTTTCGATAGATGGTCCACTGGCGAAAATGGACATTTATACAACGACCCATCTTGCAGAATCTTAGGGTGCTAAATCACGAAGAAGCTAGTAGATTATCTAGAAACAATAAGTCTCTTCAACTTTCTTTCTGTCTAATTGGGTATAAAAATGGTATTTCACTAAATAGTTCAAAAATGGAGCTATTTAGTCGATTTTTAAGGGATTAAAAACGGTGTGCTTCAAGCTTGCAACAACATCTTTTACATAGTGATCACTATCTTTTTTAAGAACCATTTCTAAATCTTTGTTGATGTCAGCCATAATAAGATCTTCTATAAAATCTGTCTCAGGAATTGCCAGCATTCCATTAACTTCATCTGTCTTTGGATAATTCTTTCTAGAGTTTAATTGACCGCGTAATTATTAAGCATTTTAATGTAAAGATTCAGAAATAATAAGTCTGTATTTATTCATAAATATAGGAAAATCGTTACTAATAATGATTATTAAGCGCATTAAACAGCGAATATATTATTTTAAATATGGTTAATTTGTGAGTTGTATATTTTAGAAATAAGAATGTGTATAGTTGCAAAATGCTTAAAGCAACATGAAATACGGTTGGAAAGTTGGTGAATTTTCATAAAACATATGCTTTAGAAAGTTAAGATTTTAGCTTTTAGTGTAATATTAGTTAAAAGAATAATCAGGCTAGTAATGTAACATAGCACCCTGTAATGTTGGCTCGGACATCAAAGACATAAATATCGCGAAAAACTCAGGATGATACTATGGCCGATACGCATATAGAGATTAAGCTATAATAGTAGAAAATTAAATTCGATGATATCTGTTAAATCTAGTTGTTTAAGATAAAAATATCCTTTAAATAGTAAATAGTAATTTATGAGTAAACTTCATCGCTAAAATATTGAAAAATGTTTATTATGGTAATTACTCTCCATTATCAATTTATTCAATAAGTCTTTGCTCACTTTACAATTAGCATATAGTCTAAATAGTAATAGGAGTTTATTAAACACTTTTCTAGACCAAATCATAGTTTCTAAGTTACTTCATAATTTATATCTTTGTCAGGGGACAAATTTAGATAGATTAGAATACTGAATATAATTATTAGATTCTGTAAAGAAGTAATGCTAGATATTATTCTTTTTATTTTCCTCTAACCTCAAATTCTGGGATAGATTATATAAGATAATAGAAAAACTAACCTAGTTAATCAATTTATACAGATTTTTTGTTAATAATGAGAGCCTTATAATCACAGTCATTATATATAGTATAGAAAGTAGATATAAGCAAAGAATCAAAAATTTAAGATGCTACATCGTCTGAAAGCATCAAACCAACTTAATGAATCTAAAATACACAACTAGAAATAAGTGGAATTTATTATTATGTAAGATTAATTTTATCATCAACAATAGCTGAAAATTATTTAAAACATTCCATTATATGATTATCTAACATAGTAAATGAATTTTATGATTTTTTCTAAACCTCTACATTAACATACTTAGCAAACTTTTTCACACTATCCTCAATTTCACTTAATTTAACTGAAATTTACTGGCCAGTAATAAAATCAGAATATTTTAATTAAAATCCGAAATCGCATAAATTATCACCGGAAAAATTCCGCTATGCTAAAAATCCTTGATTTATATGCTACTAATAGAATAAAAATTCTTAGATAATATCAGGTAATTCTAAAGATGTAGAATATATAGAAATATCCTAAGTAGTATTGACAGTGGCTGCCAAAGTTTCCATTGATGAGACATACAATTCTTCAATTAATTATACAGTTTATTTAAAAAGATATGAAGATATAGATTTATGACATTACGCTAATTCTTTTGTGTTATTAAAGCAAACTTCACATAAAGTTTCGGCAGCAGCAGTAATTGTAAGCACACATTTATTTTATACTGCAACTGGTGGAATTTCAGAATTATTTGTAAAAGATAAAGGATAAAGGATGGCCTACTAAATAGTATCATAGAAAAGCCTATCAGCATCCTCTGGCTTCAAGACATGATTTTGTATAATACCAATATAATAACCACTTAAACAATCATGCACAGAATAATACTTAGAGTCATGTAAGTTTAAAATATCAGAATAAACGGATAAATCTATAATTTACTAAAATCCAACTTAAATCTATTATTTCAATTCTATTGCTGAACTGCTATTATCTTAGAAAACTCGATATAATACTTAGTAAATTGCAAACGGGAGTGATTTTAGAATGGAGATTTAATTTGAACAAGATGCGGGGGTGCTACAAATATGTCTAACAATCTGCTAGTGCTCTTCTTTGAAATAATCATGTATTTTAGAGTCAGGTGGGAACAGGCTTAAAAATTCATTTTTAGCTTTAACCTAATAACTACTGATATTAGCTTATAGTTATTCTGCAATCTTGAAATCTGTTGTAAAATTAATAGATTTCAGTTACCCTTCTTTAGCTCCCTTTTAATAATCGTCATAATTAATTTGACAAGATTTAATTTAATTAATAGTATTAGAGTCAAAAGTGATTCCGGAAAATGTCCAATTAAATAGCGCTGTCATAAAAGATTTACAATTATTAGGATTTATTCTCCACATATAGTCAAATACAATTCTTAATGAATGCAGCTAAGCATTTAAAGGGTGATTAGTCTATATATTATACATAGAAATTTTAGACGATGAGTATGAAGACTATGCTAATTAATTTTATGATGAATAAATTGACTTACATAATCTAGCCAAAAGCTTAATAGAATCATCTTAAGAAAGACTTTTTGACAAAGGTAAATAGTTAGATAAATAGTTAATGGTAGCGCCTTAATTGTAAATAAATTTGATTACTTAATTTTTATGCAGTGTGCTAGTAAACTAATATCTAGATATAAATTACTGTAATTATTCCTATATGCTTAAATCATTAGATGTTCCAAGCTATTTACTAAGGAATTACTAAGCTTGTACCTAATTTTAAGAAATTTATGGTTACTACATCCAGTTGCAGCAAATAAGTAGTTCTGGATAGTTAATCATGGTATAGGGATAAATTGCTGTGTTATCATGTTAGGTTACTTCAATCCATGTATTTTTATCATGATGGTTAGATTTTATTGAAAAAATATGATAAAAGTCATCAACTAGCCTATTAACTTATTCATCAAATGATAACTCGTTTGACCCATTATGTATTGCACGGTCATCAAAAGGTGTTGTAGTCTCCTCCATATCGTAAGTTTCAGCTAATTAAAAGTCAAACTTATAATTCAGTTTATTATTATTACTAATTTTTATTTATTATAACTGTTACGCTTATTTCTAAACGTACAATATTACTTATTCTGCAGCCATTAAACTGAGTTATTTAAGTATTTTTGATGTGATTAACTCTTGTAATTAGAGAGGAACGTACTCTTCATATTAAAACCTATTCAATATTTCCTATAGAATTTCTTATGAAAAAGCTGAAAGTGAAGCATTTCTGATTAAAACACTAGTTATCCGATTTGTACACATTGAGAAAGCTTTTTTATATCGAGAATCAGTTTGCTTAAGTCCAAAATTATTTAAAAGTGCTTCCGCACATTCTCGAGCATTATCAACATATTTAGACCATATTTACTAAATTCTACCTTATCTGTAACAGATTTGCACACTATCGTAATTCCACAATAACTCCTGATTTTCCTAAATTAGCGCAGATGTTAAATTAAGAGGTACCTCATTAACTTCTGCTTTCATGAGTAAACTTAAATTTTCTTCTTATTATAATATTTCAGGCAAAATTATATATTTTTTATTTTACTTATTAACAGTTTCTCCGGTTAATTCGTGTATTTCCTCAGAATAAAATTCATTAACAACGCTATCTATATCAGAATATAATAAATATTATTCTAAATTTTGAATATTTTCGTTAGCAATCTTCGCACTTTCTCTACAATTCTTACAAAAAAATCCATGCTCACATTTTATCATATCTATCGTGATAGATAATAAGGTAAGCAAATAACCGTTTTAACTTGTGATTATTTAACTCATTTGAAGGATTGTCCGCGAAAATTAACTGAAAAATTATGTTAATATAGGCTTTGTTTCACAAGTTTCTGCAATCTTTGAGAGTGCTAAATAATCAAAATCTTCGATTCGTAGCCCTTTAAGAGGTGCAAATTCTAGACGAAATTATGAGGCACCAAGCCATGTGGCCAATTGAAATACTTTCTGTCGGCGCTAAATGAGCTGTTCAGAAGTTAATGTTTATACAGAATATAGCAGCCTAGAAACAGTTAAGATACATTACTTTGTGATTAAAAATAACAGTTCGGGTGAGTCTAAAGTAATGAAAAATTAGAAAAACAAGGCTAGTGGCATGTTTTATTGATCTGAATTTTTAACTTAAAACTAAATGATCCAATTTGTTACGAAAAATTCAGCAAATTATTATTTATCATTTTCAAAAATCAGTTTACACTCTTTGATTTACTGTTGTCTAACTGATTCATTTATTGCTGATTAGGACAGAATTAATTAGAGTTTTTGTTGATAGATTTCATAATAAACACCGGTTTCTTATTGAGAAGATGGCAAAAGAACCATAAGAGACTTATTTTTGCGTAGTAGTTAGGCAATTTCTTCGTCTAAAAAGTTAGATTAGAGTAGTTTATCAGCATTTTACAGGAGTTTATTGTTAGAATCTTTTCTTAGCTTAACTTCATTCTAAATATTTTATAATATTAATGATTGTTTAAATGTACATTGTTAGGTTAAAATAAAAGCGTATTATTAAGTATCTAAATCAACTTGTTAGAAAGCATCTAACATGCTTAATGATTCAAAAAATGAGAAATATGTAGTAGAAGAGTTTATAACTTTAGTTGTCTATTTTATCTTTTTAACACTTAAAATAATAGTCTTAATAAGTAATTTTGATAAAGATAGATCTGATTATGATTTAGAAGATGCTATTAATAACAGTACATTTAAAAACTTAGGATGCAAAACATCAAAAAATAATGAATTGATAAATAGTTCGGCTGAAAGAATGTGTAATTCTTATTAAGTTTAAATAAGCTATTCTTGGTTTAAATCTTTATTATGCTATTAGATCACCTTAATATCATTAATTCCATTGATAATTAAATTAAGTAGCACAAAACTGACAGATTTTAAGGTTTATTATTATTTTAAAATAGTCTTCTATTCTTCTACAAATTATTGATAGTTCTTATTAATACATAATTAAGAAAATTGATTACTAGCGTTTTAGCTTGTAATTTGATCAGTTACCTAAAGATCTTGTGCCATCACCATATCAATTTTAGGATATGCTAGTTTGATGATAGATATTGCTGCACTAAATAACTTAGTCATTCTAGACTGTAACTCTTATTACGAAATATTTTTAAAGTAACCTTCATAATAAACTAACGTTCTATAAAATGAGTAAACAACATCTTCATTAGGTTGAATATCAGAAACGGTTACAAATCTAAGTTGCGTTTCTAAACTCACAGATTAGGTGTTCTATTATGAAAGTTAAATGATGTCATGAAGAGCACATGAAATACTTGGTGTATAATCTGAATGAAGATAATGAAAATCTGATAATTCCAAATTTTTATTTTATATTTATAAATATTTATATACTTTCTTAACTATAAACACGCATAAAGCTTCCGCAAAAGAAACACCAATCTTCATAAGTTATCCATTTAAAAATGTTGTCATTGATATTTTATTTTATTGTGCTGCAATAGACCCCACATCCAAAGTGAAATAAAAATTATCCTCCGAAATTAGAACTAAATCTAAGCATTGATACTCAATGGCGTGTTCTAACATCTTACTAGTTAAAGCTGGCTAAAATTACCAAACAACTTGATAGATATACGAAAAATACTCAGACTATATTAAAGATTAGGTTAAAATCGGATTAAGTACTGTTTTTGTAGATTTGTTATAGTATTTGTTCAACGCTAAAGCTAAAATTGATTTAAGGAAGTAAGATGGTTAAAGTTACAATATAGTTAGTGCTAGTTATTCAGCACATTTAGCTGTAGGATCACCGTATCCTTTTTGAGTGAGCTCTTATGAGAGTTGAAGCTAAGTTTAATTAGGCATATTTATATGCAATAAATACTCAATTTACGGTGAGAAATCTTCATATAAAAGTTTTAATGTTTTGATTAATGGAATGCATCTCCATACAAATGCTTATGTAAGAACGACAGCTTGCTGCTGGTTAAGCATAAGCTAATCTAAATCAGAAATTAAATACTATTGTGAAAAGCTGCAATTTCTTTTACTAGAATTTTCACCAAATTTTTAATCTAAAATATTGCCACAAATGTCCAATGCATATTAAAATGGACATGAAAACTCGTTATTAGTTAAATTGGGAGGATATATAAGTTATACTGTTTCTAATCTTCCAAAATTAACATAAAATGCATACTATTAAAGAAGTAAAAATTGTTTAAGGGTTTCCTAAGATAATCCTTACTTTAACTAAAGATAAACTTTAGTATTGAAAGCTCTGGTAAGTGTTTGTGCTAATGTCAAAAATCCAATAAGATATGTGAACTTAACAAATTTGTTGAGCTCAAATCCACCAAAAATAAGATCAATAAGACTTTCCTTTTGTTCATTAGAGCACTTAGAACAAAAACAAGTACGCTAATTTTAAGCCAATAAAGCTTTAATTGTAAGTTCAAGTAATTATTATGGAGAATAATAAATTTCATCCATTTTCATATTTTAAATACATTAAATAACAGTTATTCCTTTACTTTTCAGGTATTAAAAAACATCCACAATTTTCCAGTCCATGGCTTCTTCAAATAATTCAATATTAAATTCTTTCTCTATCTAGGATACCGAGTAACGGACCTTATTTACTGATTATGGAGTTGCAAAAAATTATAATAACTATCCGCCATCCTCTATTGTTGGCTATGGACAGATCTATTCAAATGTTGCTGTAAATGTTCCATTAAACCCAATTTTAAAAAGTTTATTTAACAATTCAGAGTTAAAACTTTTCTACAATGTTTATTTTATTTTAATGAAAATTTCTGAAAAGTTTATAAGCTAGATAGATTTATCTTAGTTAATTTATAATTAGTTTGCAATAAATTCTAATTGAGAATCTGACATTTTTTCCATTTTTATTACCTCGAAAAATTAATTCAAATAAGACGTCTATGGTAACCTCTATTGTAGATATTTAGATAATTATTAACTTGTAAACATGAGATGTGGTCTGCTTAATAATTAACAAGATTTAATGACTTAGATCGAAACCTAAACAAAACTTGAAAACTATAAATTCAAGTCTATCCCCCTAAAACTTTCCTATAGAAGTCTAATATTTTATGATTCAAGTGCTTAAAAAATATGTTACTAATGCAACGACATTAATCAATGGAGTGGTTTTATAAAATAATAATAGATTATAATATTCAAATAAATAATATCATTTATAATGAGATTTTAATTATAAACTAAGCAAGATTACTTTGTATTGAGCTTATTGCACTGCAAATGATGCAGCAATTTAATGGAATAAATTATTTCGTCTATTTTACAATAAAGTTCCATATTACCATTATATTTATATTATATTATTATACTTATTTAATTATTATATTAAAATGTCTGATTTTGTTGATAGTTTAATTTATGATAGAAAATTTGTTGAATAGTAACTTTCTAAGTTTCTACTTTAGGAATTGACTTTCGAATAAATTATTGAGCTTTTAGATCATTGCAGCTTAATGTTTGATATAAATTAAGTCAGATAAATAATAGATATAATCTATTCTAGCCATTAATAAAAATTTACCAAAAAAGAAGTATTGCGAATAATTTATACTATTTTTTTTGGATTTTGTTTGCATGAGACTGCAATTAAATTTTTTTTCTTTGACATATTAGAGGAAAAATAGATTCCAATTTAGCTTGCATTAGAAATTTTTGAGGGATAACAGAACCTTAATCATGATAAAATTTTGGAGTATAAAAAAGAATTAGTATATAATTAATCAATAAAAATAAACCACTAATTGTTTGGTTCTACTGATAAGATTAATTTGCTTGGGTTCTTAAGTTTTGAGAGTGATCTTCTTAAATGAATTCTATTATGTATTGTTACTGAGTGTTAAAATTTTTATCGTCTTAACAAATGGAAAGAAATAAAAATATAATATTTATCACTACACATTTAAATATTTAATTTGTAGAAGGCTTAGTGTCAAAGATATAAAGCTAACAACGTCAATTATAATGATGAATAATTACAATGAATCCCATTAAAATTGATTGATTGTTTTTACTATAAATTTATTAAATTTTAGATATAATTTTACAAAATAATCAAGAAATTAGGAGTAGAAGTAAATATATTAATCATTATTATTCCATTAAGGTGTTAATATTCGATTTTTATTCAGGCATATATATTAAAACAAATTTATTAGATATAAATTTTTATAATATATTATTTACTTATCTTTATTATTATTTTATATGTTATGCATATAAAATAAAAGTATGGTATTCTGATTCTATTTATAATAATATATATTACTCAGTAAATTATAAATAAATATATCATTACTGTTATGTTAATATAAATATTTATAAATTTTTCAAAAAACATATTATCATATATTAGATTATCTATATTATATTCTTTATATTTTTTATTAGGCTTTGTTCAAAAAATATTTGTTTATTAAAGAAGTCACACTTATGTATTAAAAAGTAAGAATATTATATTTAGAGATTAATAGATATTATTTGTTCATTTATGAGTAATCTGTTAAATATAATTAATATTGTTTTAAAAGAATATATGGATTGCTAATTAAAAAAATACTTTTGAATGTGTTATATAGGATTTTATTTTAATATTATTGTGAACATGTTTTAAATTAATGAATCCATAATAGTTAATAAACATACTTATATTGGTTTTATCGAGTAGAAAAAGTTTTATTATTTTTACTTGTTGTTATTATATATAATTACATTTTATATTTAAATATTATACATCAACGTAGTTTTATAACAAATATATAGTTTATTTTCTTTGAGTATAGTTAAGATTTATATTAAAAACTTAGCTTTATTTAGTATAATATAATTATTTGATGCATATATTTATATAATTAAAAAAATTAGAATATGTCGTTTTTATAAATAATTATTAAAAATAAATAATATTGATAAAGTTTAGTTTGTGTGAATTTTCTACGACCACAGTTGAATAATTGAGATTAATTTTAATTCAACATATAAAAGGTCGTTTGATTAGTATATTTTGAATATCTTACTATACCTAATATAAATTCATATATAATACTAATTTTCTAATGCTAATTCAGTAATAAAAAACATTATTATTCTTACTAAATATATACTATATTCGAAATTAATTTTACCATAATGCCTAGGCCTTAAACTATTGAGACCGCTTAATTCCACGCTGCTTTTGTTTAAATTTTGAACACAAGAAGCCCTGTTGGTTATGATTTAACATAGAAACAAGCTTGTGAAGTCTTTGAAGATTTTAATAGAGCAGAACGCCATAATTTTTGGTTAGAACTATCAGTTATAATTACTAAAAAGTAAAATCAGTGTTTATTACATTATAGACATTGTTATTCAAAGGCTAAATATACAGAATCACTGCAACCATATAAAACTGCTGTTGAATAAATGGTTGCTGACCTTATTCAAGAAAACTATGAGCCTAATGACATTATAAAAGCAGTTAAAGATTTTCTTTACGATAAAGATATATTTCCATCTGCTATTGAGTCATTTGTCTATTAATGTGTCAGCAGAGTTAAATCAAATAGAAGACTGAGGACAAATGATTTCAAGGATACAGACTTAACACCATTAAACAGTTAAACAGACAAAAATGCTATATAAACCTAGTAGTAGATCGAAGAAAAATTGCTTAGTTAGATTTAGAAATTACTTATGTGAGTGACTCATTTTCTATTATTTTGTCTTTAGCTACTTATATATTTTTGGGATACTTTTTTTGAACCAATAGAACCTTTAGATCTAGAAGATTTAATCTATGGTTTTTAATAGTTAGATTATTATTCTTAAACGTCTTGGTCTATACCGAGTAACATATGTTTTATTCCTAAAGCGATTGCATTTCTTCTGAGAGATTCCTATTATTTATATTATAACTTAATTTCTTCTGTAGATAATAATTAATTAACCATAGCCACATTCATAATCTTATCTATATTAATATCTACTTCAATTCCCGTCTCCAATAGCACCTTATTTTATGCAATATATACTCCATAAAACCCTTAATAAGTTCCATCTTTCACTATTATGGAATTAAATAATTCTACTTCTTGTATGTTAGACATCCCTGGTTATTTAATAGTAATTTTCGAAATTTTAAGTGTCTTAAACAACCCTTTAGAATAACCTACACAAATTTCTTAATGCACTTTTGTAATCATGAATATTTATTCTTTAAATGATACAAACACTCCTAAATCTAATCCATTTTTATAATCTTTTTCAGGTATTTTTACAATTAATTAATTATTAAGATCAGTGTCATATGGTATATCTTACATAGTATCCAACTAAAGACCACAAACTAAGCAAGGAATCTATGCTTAAATATAAATACAAGCACATATTCTACAACACGAATGACCACACCTCAAAATAACGGGCTACTTTATTAGTTCCCAACACCCTGAACATAGAAATGGTAAATCAGGATTTTTAAAAGTCAAATCTAATACCCAATTCTTCTATTACTTTTAGATATAACATACCTTTTCTTTTAAATCCTATTTAACTATTTCTACAATTTAATTACAAGGATGGTATTTTTACTTAGGATCATTGTACTGCACTAAATTAAGTCTTTTCCTCCGTTCCTCAACTATATCTATCATAAATTATTTTTTATTCTCAAGTTAGGACCGTTTTTCAGCTTCTTTTTAATTTTATTCTATAATTTTTTATTGAACTTTTTGTTTAATCTCTTCATATTCTAATTCTTTATCTTTAATTTACTAAATCTTGCCTCGTTATTTTTATTCCAAAATTTCTGTGCGTATATCATCTATCAACTTAAAACCATTTAATAGTAACATTTGTGCTTCAACTACTGCACCTTAAATTTAGTTTCTTGAACAAATTATAAACTAATCTTTTTCCTATAATAAAATTCCAAAATCCTTATCCATATATATCATTCCAATTCTTGGTCTCAATGCGGTTACTAATTTAGTAACATTAATAGCTTATAGTTTTACAGTATGTACATAAGTAGTCTATGATGGCCCTTATAATACCCAACAATTAACTCTATTTGGATCATCAATTAAAATACTTACCTAATCATCTATCATCACAGGCATCGCTCTATCAATCATAGGAGAATGCGATGGAATCTTAGAATACATTTATAGAATTAATTTTTTGTTAACTGAATTTAACCCATATTTCTTACTGATATCTTTTCCGCATCCTAGACAAGGAAGTTTAAGTGATAATAAATCTCGTGCACAAGTAAAGCAACAATTACAACCACAAATTAACTATACAGGGACTCTATAGTAAAATTTACATGCTGGACATATAAATTAACTGTTAAAATTTGATTAAAAGTTAATACCAATCCTTAAATATGTTTCTAAATTTGTTGAACTTGTACTGGTATTATTTTTAATTAGCGTAACCGTATTTAGAACAGGTTCATCGGCTATCAACATAAAAATATTAGAATTTTTATCAAAATTTAGATATTAGTTTGTAAATTGCAAAAATTTTGGCATTTCAGGATCATAAACATCAATATCATTATCACCAATAAAAAATTTATCGACAATTTTGATATTAGCCCTTTGAATAACAAAACCTCCTCGTATAGGTCTAGTACAGATAGGATAATACTTAAAATTAATAGGAAATATTGAATTTAATATACCTTTCCATTTTTATGAAGCTAAAGCTACTGTTGCAATTTTTACAGGCATAAATTTTAGGGGTTATTCTTATTCAATACATGCCCTGGGGTCTTTTTTATTCTTTTTTATTTTGTCTGATTTCGGTTATATTAAATTCTGATCTTCTAAAATAATATCGCTTTATATCCATTCTCTCATGTTTTCTTTTATATACCCATTCTCTATTTTCGTAAAAAAGCCTAATGTATAAGGATTTACCTTTTCGTACTTTTACAAAACCACAACACATTAATCTAACTCTGCTAACACATGTCTTTTTAAATATTAGCTAACATCATTTTGAAGTAAAATATTATGCAAAAATTCGTCATATTCATCCCCACAACATGGACATTTTTTAAAACTCCATAAAATATTACTTCTATGTAGACATAATGAACAAATTGTATGATTACAAGGAAGAGTGACTGGAAACTAAAATGGCTCTAAACAAACTGAACAAAAACACAATTACTATAAAATTACCTATTATACTTCTTAATTTATATATTTAACACCAATATTTACCTTTTTCTTCTCATCGGTTATTAAAATATTTTTAATTAAATATTTCTTCTATTTCTTGAATGAAACTCGCGTCATAGTCTATTAATCTAAAAATTCTGTCGTATCATTATCTAAATACTATAATGTCTCTTCAATTTCATTATCTAAATTTTCAATATCTTCTAGTGTAATGTGTCCGGACATTTTTTAAACTACTTATTATATACTATAATATCGTCAAATCACTTCACAAATTGACTCAGAAACAATAGCATCTAAACTTTAATATTTTGGTATTCTTTCAATTAGTTCTCTACAATTATCCACAACAATCCAGCGTCCTTTAACATCTTTTTTTTCTAAAATTTCACGAAATTACCAAATTGGCATTACCCTAGAAACTAGAAAACTAGTATTTCCATATTTTACTTAGATTATTCTTCCATTATACTTCTTTTTCACTATTCCACTCTCACTGTTCTCAACTCCTTAATCAGTTTTTTCATCATATATACAATTTTTCAAGGTTTACAGGAGTTCAATCTCACAACCTTCCAAACAAGTTCTACTTACCTAAATCTGAAATTCAATGACAATTTATTGGCAAATTAAGTCGTTTCTCAGCATAAACCCTTACTTTTTGAGCATAAAGTTAGCATAAAAAATACGAAAATCCTAAATTTATTTGCGCGTAACATCCCCTGCATTGAACGTTTTGATAGTCTTAAAGAAAACAGCACATGCAAAATTGGCAACTTTCTCAGCTCCAAAATTGTCTATATCCGAAATTCTAAAATGTTTTAAGTTAGGAAAAAGCTAATTTAAAATATAAAGACTTTATAATGAAATTTTACATTTTGCAATATTAAGAAATATAAGATCTTACATAATAAAATTAATTTAGTTCAATTAATTATTTATTGATTTTTTGTTTATTTCTTCATCATAGATCAAATTATTTACTAGAGATAAATGTGATAGATTTGGAAATTTTTAAATTAACGTCAAAAACTGTGAAAATGTCATTTTTTGTGCATGATTTAACTGTAACTTAACAATAGAATTACTTGCAGTTAGCATGTTTAAGTCTATGTTAACGTTATTCATTAAAATTTCAGTAATACATGAGATAGTAAGTAAATTGTTAACAACATTAATCTGATTTTATTAAATTTCATTGATAAAAATACTGCAGGTTTTAAAATTGATTTGTGAGAGTTAAGAAGTTATATCTTCAGAAATATCGAAATTAACACCTCCTAGATCGAGTATTTTGAGACTTTTTATAAATTTTAATAGCAATAATGCTTCACCATTAATCGGATTTCCTGAAAGGTCAAGGAATTCACAGTTTGGAATTAATGCATTCAGCTTTTCAAAATCATCAATAAATCCACAATTTTCCACTGATATAGATTATAGTTTGCCAATTTAAGATTATTGTTTATCAATTTGAGAGATTCCTTTAAATTCTACTGCTTTATCAAGCATTCCATCAGAAAACTGCATTTCCGAGGTTGCCTGACGTGATGTCACATATTTTTCTACAATAAGTGTCTCTAAACATTTTAATAATTTTTTAGGCTTCACAAAAGCTCCATGTAATGGCTATGATGTAAAATATCGTATATTTTCAAACATTCCATCATACTTGCCTACTGCATTGTCATATGAAATTCCAATGAATTATTAATCCTTAATATCTCCAATAAATACTATTGTGGCTTTTTCTCGTGTTTCTGAATTCATAACACGCTCATTTATAACAAACATTTTATATTTTAAATAAGTTAATAGAATATATATTATAACTAATAATAGACGAATAACGAATATACAATGCATAATATTATTTTATTATGATATTATTGTAATTTATCTATCGAATCACTAAAATGGCTAAGATGCAATAGTCAGATTATGTATTTTTTGATTGGTTAGCGGCCTTGTAAGCGTTTATAGCATCGTTGTCACCTTATTAATTTGTATAAACTGGTATATATACTGCAATTTCTCTGTCAATCATTGGTGCTGGTACTGGTATTATGATGATTGGAGCTTCTTTAACTTAAGCTACTATTCATCATCCTGAAATTAAGTCTAAAAATTTATTGTCTATATTATTTTGCGAAGCTATTGCACTATATGGAATTATCATGGGAATTATTTTATTTTCCTCAACAGGAGCAGAACAGGCGAATATAATTTTAAACACAGCAAACTATGATGGACCAAGATATTATACAGACTAAATAATATAAAATGACGTTAATAACCTTGCTACAGGATTTTCAATAGGTTTTGGTGGTATCACTGTTGGTTGTTGTAATATTGTTGCTGCTTTAACTGTTGGTATATTAGGATCATCTGTTGTTATAGCACATTCAAATAGTCCTGCTATCTTTGTTAAACTATTTATAGCTGAGGTTTTTGCCGAGGCTATAGCTCTTATTGGCCTCATTGCGGGTATTGTCATGAGTCTTGGAGGCAAATTTAAGTGAAATTAACTTAATATACTGAATATTAATTATTTGGTTTTCTTTATTAATATATTATTATATATAATAGAGATAAATTTTCAAAAAGTTAAAATGTCAGAAACTTTTATCTCAGTTGAAAAGCTTCCTTCCGCCGTTAAAAAGTATCTACCTGTGTTTGCATCTATTTTTCCTCTTTTATTTTTATCAAATTTGATCAATTTACTTTCTATGCCTTTCAATGAATTCTGCTATATTTCTGATACAATTTCATTATTACCAGTGTTCTATTTTGTAATAACTTTAGCATTTATAATCAGCCAGTCTATCTCTTTTATATGCTTATTTTTTGTTCTTAAATGCAACTCGCTTCAAATAATAATTTTTAGTTCACTTTAGCTCGTCTGCCTCTATGCATATTTCCTTGGAATGGATCTTAATGATCTGCGTGAAAATATAGCAATTTGCTTTGATTGATTTCGCTCGATTCACTCTTCTTTCTATCTGGATTTAAGTACTTTTATTTCTGCATTAGCCTCTAATAGTGCTTATTTCAGGGTCTTAATTTAAGAATACAGTTTACTATGACCTAAAAATCCTTAGTTTAGTTTCTCTATTTCCTCTTTCTATCTGTCAATTAACACTGAATTTTCAGCATTTTTCCTAGTTAGATTGTGATTCTCGGATATTAAAAATTCTGGTGAATTAGATGTAAAAAGTGATAGTTATGATTCAAGAGTAGAGACCCGTTACTTCAACTAACTATTTTCATTAATTAAAAACGTATTATCTTAAACCTGGTGAATAAGTGAGGCTTATATATTTTAAATATTTATATTAATGCTTTTTTATGCCTGCAAAAGGTGATTTTATGTTGTAGTAGAACGTTTTTCTTATCCTAGTTACTCTAATTAGTTTCTAGCTAGCTACTACTTTAAGGAGCTATTTTAAGTATGCAGATCAAGTATTCTTGCATTTAATAATTTAGTTTATTAGGTTAAATGAGTATTTAAATGGCGTGAAGTCAGTAAATCATGTTGATCCATTTTTAATTAGTTGATAATGTATTATTAATATATAATAAAGTTGGAAGAAATAATTTAGAATAATTTTAAAGATCTAATAATCTAAGAGTAAATAATATATGATTTTTCAACAATTGAGAATAGTTGGTATATAATTTTGTTTAACAGTTATAAAAGCAATAATGATAGCGTACGAAAGTAAATTAAAATACTGCAAAGCGTTCCGTTTATGCGCCAATAATTTATTTGATAAATATAGAAACTAGTTTGTAATTGTTGTCATAACTATAATTTATATCATAAAATTATAATAATGACTCTATCAAAAATTTCAAAAAATAATAAACACTAATAATACTAAGATTATATTTATTTTTTAATTGAAAATGGGATGCCAAGTAAGTCAAGTGAAGGGTTTTCAAGAGATTAAGCTAAAAAATTATTCAATAGAGTCTGCCAGATCAATGAAATCAAGAAGATCAATAACAGGTCCACCATGTTTTTATCCATTTAAATCTGAGCTAGGAGTATATTCAATTGTAGAAGATGAAGAGGCCTCGTTTATGTCAATAAAAAATCATCACTGAGTATATAAGTCTTTAACTTGAACAACTTTTACTCCTTTAATTTCGCTAGTTTTTTCTAAGTACTGCATAGCATTTTTTTGTTGAAAGTCAATACAACAAACACTAAACATAGTGTATTACTTTTAGAGTTAATATTTTATCCACGATACTGCGAATTCTGTACTTTTATCATTTTAGAATGAAAGAATGCATGCATTATGTTTTGTTTTGATACTTATTATAAACTCTGATTCTAGTCTAACACTCTTTATTATCCCTAATGCGTGATTTATTGTTTTAATTGGTATTTCTGTATTAACCATTTATATAACTTACTTTCCACTTATTAAATCATCCCCTTGAATACTGACAATACCTAGAGTCACCCAACATTAATTATACAGAGCTGAACCTATTTCTTGGCTAAGAATTTCTTCTATTTTATCTTAGAAATGACCAAAAATGTATATAAATTTATCTTCATTAGAATCAAAATCTATCATTTCCGTTGAAATTTATTAAAATTCAAATATTTTTTGTGGTTAATTAATCAGCTTAATTTCTGGAACAAGAATAGAGCTTTTATCAAACTTCAGCCCATGTGAGCGTTCTATATTTTATGCTAAACAAATAGTTCTTACCTTGCCCTTCAAAGTTGAAATTTATGACTTCAAGGATTATAACAGTTGAAGTTCTTATTCCATTTATTTTTTTGATTCTTTCAGTTCCTACGTAATACCTCTATTCTAAATTTCTAATTCATGAACTGATACTTCTTCATTAACTTTTTTAGAGGAAATAGCGTTAGATAAAATTTCCCGTTATTTAATAAGATCTTACGTAGTATGATATAAAGAATTTGAGGCTTCTAATATTTCAGACTAATCCTTCATTGAGTTACTAATCTAAGTAACTAAATATTATTTTTACTATTTAAGAGCAAATTGGTGTTAAATAAGTGATTCCATTATTTTAAAGTTATAAATTTAAAAAGAAAAATTATATTACTATATAATAAAATATTTTCAATCACTAGAATTTTCGCTACTACTACTTATTCCACCTCCAAAAATTTTCTTAGCTTGCTACCTAGCCCAAGAGCTGTTTCTTTAAGGAGACTCTTACTCTGATTCAGAATCTGAAGATAGTTCATACGCTATTTTCTTCATCTACTAAGCAACAGACTTCTAAATAGCATTATCTTCTGTTTAGATAGTTGGTGATTTAATAATCGGAGAATGAACTTCCTGTGCACCTACTTACTCTAAAACCAGATCGCTTGAACTTTACTTTGTTTTCATTGCTTAAATTAGTTACTATGCTAATAATAAATCATCCTACGGCTTAACTGCAGAGGAAATTACATTATTTTATCGCTAGTCAAAATTACCAACAATTGCTTATGCCTCTTCTCTCCCTATAGATACATTAAAACTATCCCCGCTTACCATTTAGCTTAAAATACTACTCATTTCTTACTAAAAATTAGGTATTTCTATTTTAGTATTTATATTGAGCATTGGACCTTAGTGTCTAGGAATTACAGATTAAGCATGGTCTTACTATTTTATTTTCTAATTATTTATATAAAGTGACTCTTTTTAATTGGAAATTAACTGATAATTTCCGTCCAAATACTAGACATTTCGTCCAATTAAGCTCGGCAACGCAGCAACTTTACATTTCATTCGCCCGAAAGGCTTCAAATCAATCCATTTTTCATCAAATGCAGAGGATTATAATTATTCTAAGCTAAGGACTCCGATTAATTTTTTCTACTGAACCATATCATCAATAAGAATATGTACAACTAATGGTGAAATTTATTGTGAATTTTATTCAAAAATTGGTACAGATTGAGTGAACATTGCATGCCCTGCTGCGATTGGTTGATTTTGCAGAACCAGTTTTTCGATATTATTTTACACGAATTGAACACTAATTATAGACACAGAATATTCACCTAAACAGTCAAATTCCAGTCGCTGAATAAAAAGTTAACTAATTTTTGTAGTGTTTAAAATAGTTTTAACATATTAATCATTAGATTTATAGTTTTAGCTGTTTAAATTTAATATTTTCGGTTATTATGATACAGATACTAGACTTTGAACTTATTTTTAGATAAAATATTCATTACGTTCCTAATCATAAAATAATCCATCTTCTATTTCTTATAGACGCTATTTTTATTTTGCGTTTTCTACTAATTCATCTAGCTCATATTGAGTCCCCTTATTCTCAAACTGTTTTTGTAAAGTTCCATTCTGGGCTAAAAGATTGGAGTTAAATTAGACTTTTTGTTTTACTTGTTGAAAATTAACATTTTTTCTTTAAAATTCCATTGAGTCTTATCTTTTTGGGCATGCAAAACCAATTAACTCAGTTGAAAATGGAATTATTTTAAAGGTTTGAAAGTGTTAATTTTGTAATATCCCTGCATCTCCAACTTGTTATTTATTAAGAATAAGATTAAAATTAGAAGATTCAAAAATTGTATTTTACAAAAAATTATCATAGATAAGTTCAGTTTAATGTAGTAGAAAATAATTTTAATTTTTTAATTTTTAACTAAAATTACCTTTCATAAATTAAGAAATTTCTTAAGTTCCTTAAACTTCAAACCCATTGATTTTTCCTTGAAATACTATCTAGATAGATGCGTTTTCTAAGTATGGGATAACAATTGAGATATCTGGTACGAATTAATATATAAACGGTTAGGTTGAATTTATTAAAACTAGATTAATATTTGAGGTTAAATCAAAAAGCTTAAATTATTGAGGAACTCCAGTGATTTAGATATAAAAACGTAATTAGAAATTTGTATCTTTTGGGTTCTATTAAGATATAAAATTAAGTGTCTTGATATATATGATAACTGATTCTGGAATATAAAGTTCTGGTTCAGAGTCAGTATCTGGACATATTGATAGTACTCTTTATGCATTTCTTTAAATCATAGATTTTTAAGTGTTAGTAGTATTTTATTCTGACACTGAATCATTTTTATGTAATTTTTTCTACTTATTCTGGGACACTTTTTAGTGTAAAAGATCATTTTCAAGCTGGTCCAGCTAAATTTTAGCAGTTTATAGTACAAATCCTTATTCAGGAAGAGGGCGTGAGGTATTGTAAGCTACATCTTAATTATCTTAATTTCTAAGATCCATATTCTAGTTCTTCTACTATGAAATATACAGTGCCTATTTAAATTATGCCGAATCATTAGAGGCGGAATGAATTGAAATTTCATTTTTAATCTCTTATTGTGTCTCATTGATCTTAATTTTAAGTTATTTCGATTTATTAATAACAGATTATAATTTGCTAGATGAATCTTTTTAGACCCCAGTTTTTAGTTATTTAGAGGCTTGCGCGTATGACATTTATAAAATTGGAAAATATTTCTATTATACTATATATAATAATAAAATATTAAATATTTTAATTACATATATTAATTACAAAATAATTAATAATTAAAACCTAAATATTAATATTATATAATATAAAATTTTAATATAAAATTTTTATAAAAATGTTCAATGAGAGATACTCTGTTCATATTCATGGTACTGTCAATGCTGTTTATACTACAAAAGCAAACGCTCACATATAATATTAAATAGTTTCCCGGCCACCATGGAAATCAGTATATGGCAATACGGCTGGGAAAACGGCTTTGGGAAAAAGATAGTCTTCATAATAGTTTGGGCATCGTTGTATAATCGCTCACTAATTTTAACTTCAGTTGGTGAAAGAATAGGCCAACCCATTAGGATGGCCTTAAATTGTTTTTGAAGCTTATGAAATGAGTTTTGCAGGTAAAGATAAACTCATTGGATATGGAATTCTTCGGGTACCTCTTTTTAACTCTAGAGAAATCATTAAAGTTCCTATATTTTATCCCACGGTTGCAGGAGATGGGGTTGGTGCTATCACGGGTATATAACCGGAATTAAATGATCCAAAGCTACTTGCATAAAGTACATCTAGAGGGCATATCTCTACCAAAAGCACGGGAGAATGGATTGAGGTTTTATTAGATACTGTAGTTGTCTGATTAAAATCATTATTTTCATTATTATATGTTATTATAATTATTTAAAATAATGTTTATTTTACTTTTATAAAAATAATATGTTAGTACATATATAGGATCATATATGTCTAATACCAACCTAACTAGAGAGATCATAGCAAGTACAAATAATACAATCACAATTTCTTTTATAACCAATAAGTAAATCTCTAATAATTACTTAATGAATATATAAGTTTTTGGTTCACAATATCTTGATTCAAAATATGCTGTTTTATGTGGATATGGATAATATTGGCATGATATTTATAGAACATAGGCAGATCTCAGTTTAAGTCTTTGTAGAGAACCATCTTTGGATCAAACAGAAGCTTATATACTTGCTAGAACTTAAGGTGAAAATTGGCCTACAGTTATATAACGATAGTTTAATGAATCAAAAAATCATAATAAAGATGATTGCGAATTTATGTTTTATGCTAATTTTTACAATTAAACTACTGACAGTTCTAATGTTCCTGTTGATTATAAAGTTATAAATAATATTAGTAATACAATTAATGTAATATAGGGACTTATCATCAGTTAAGATTGTCGAATATCTATGGTGATTAATGCGAAATTATATAGACCAACGTACTAAAAGAAAACTCTATCTTTAGTTTTACTAATACAGCTAATCATATTACCAATAATATGTATTATTAAGGTTTATGTAAAAAACACAGGATATAATAATATAATATTCACTTAGCATTAAAACTATTCTATTTATTTTAATTTTGATATTATTATCCAAGGAATCATTATGATTTGCATGAGTACCGAATTAGTTTTTGTATCATTCACACAACTTTACTTTCTAAAAGTATATTTGTTTGTAAGCATTCTTATTCTTATTGATGTAGTAATTTTGCAATCAGAATTATGTTTTCAATTTTCTAAATTACTTTGCTCATATAGAAATATATAATTTTTGTATTTAAAACATAAATTTTATACATTTATAGTTATTTTAACTACCGTCATTATTTAAATTATTGGAATTAAACTGTTACCAGCTGAATTTATACTGATTACAATTTTACTTTTAATTGTAAAGAATCTACTCAGACTCATAAAAAGTTTCTATTATGAATAATAGAACTTATAATCTCACCAAATATATCTAATTATAAACTTTGTAACATGTGTGTTGTATGACACATCATTCTTTTTAACAATAGACATAATTGTAGGTAAAGATAATATTCAACGAAAATAACCACTTAATTTTTCATTTATTCCCATATGTATTTTATCAGCAGTGTTATTACTATTATCATGTATTGTTTAGTTTACAATAATCTTTAAGAAAACTAAGAATATTAGTGAAATTGCAATCATTAAATCGACTTTACCATATAAATATATTAAAGAACTTATTCCATCAGTTTATAAACTTAATTAACATTATATAGCTGTGCCATATAACTATATAATAGAATCAGTTAATTATGGCTGTTTACAATGTCATAATCCATATCATAACCATTCAGAGTATTTTGGTTAATAAAATTTATTCACTTTTAAAAATATATAACTTCCTACTAATAGTTAGTGTTTCCTTTTAATTAGTGAATAATAACTAAATTCAGCCACATGTGCAATTTGCTTAGATAATTTGGAGTTACATAGTGCAAATAATTTTTATTATGATTTAGAAGGTTATATTTAAGAAGAAACAATATGTATTAAGTCTAAAGATCTTTCTGCAAATGCATTTCATTAGACACAATATTCCGAATTTGAAGATGAAATACCAACTATTCCATATTTTTAGTTACCAAATTTTAACGACTGTGAGAATGAGGTTAATAGTAAAAAGTTTGCAGATGATGTCGATCACTTTACACTGCCAAATTTTGATGATTTTGAGTGCAATGGAGAGATTCAGCTACCAATATTTGCTTTACCGAACTTCAACTTTATTAATTCTTCTGAACTTAGTCATAATTAGTATCCTATTTTAGAAGATAAAATAATTATTACTAATTTACCAAAAGGCAAAAGTAATAATATTATAATCACTAAATGTAAACACATTTTTCATAAGTTTTGCTTATCATAATGGGTATAAGCTGGAAATCCATAATGTCCCATTGACCGATAACTATTATCAGAATGAATTATATTAACATTTTATTATATTATATAGGTAAATAATTTACAACTCCGCAAAAATGCAAGATGTTGCAGGTCTCACACTTACTTACTAAAATTCTCTTGCTCCTGGATCTGACTATGCATATATTCTTACACCAACACATTTATTAGCTGCTTCACCAATACCTATAGGTAAAAATGAATAATTAACTACCGCTATGGCAACTTCACAAGATTTAATTGCAGTTGCATTAACATCACCAAATGAGTTGGTATTTATTGATAGATTGGATCATCGTATTATAACTTAAATACCTACAAAAGGAGAAGTTAGTGTAATGGAGTTTTCTGGAGATTTATTATGTGTAGCATATAGAGATAGTCAAAGCCTAGCCATATATTCTACAGTTAATTATGAATATTTGAATACTCTTTGTAATTTGGTTCCATAAAATACACCATTTGTTCCAAGATTTATGCTTAAAGATCCATCTGGATTAGGATTTATTGTTGAATCTGGTTTACGTGTTTTAAGTATTTAAGTTAATTTAACATAAGAAAAAAATATTGAAAATAAAATCATTAATTCATGTACATTTAAGGCTTATGAAATTGCGGTAGGTGCGCTATGTGGTAATATTTGTACACGTTATCTAATTTTAGGATATCAAGATTCGACAATTTAAATTTTCTGTAAGTATAATCAAGTTTACTAAATGCCTCCTCCATATCCAGCTGACCTTCTAGATAAATCAGATACATTATCATTTGAGGCAATTCCATTCAAAGAAGCACTACACGTACCTGAATCTTTTTATAAATCAATATAAACACTAAACGTACCATAACTCCTACCAAAAGATTGTGTCAGTCCTAAGTTTGGTATTTCAAACATAACTTCTTCTGATTAAACCGTTTTTGTAGCTTCCCGCGGAGGTCTTATAATGAAATTTAAATTTATTTTAGATCTCAAAGAAGAAGCAATAGAAGAGAAATATACAGACTCTGAGGGAGAAAATTCTGAAATCGAAGTAAATTACAACGATATAACTTAATCTTTAAAATTTTAAGCAGCAGCTAATCTAGACTTGGATGCCTTACTATCACCTTGTGTGTCATCTAGCAATCTTTCTTCAGTTTTAGCTCAAGCATCGTCTTCTTTAGAAGAGAATATTACATGGACGGATGCCAGAAGTTGCATTGAAGTTTTAAATTTCTAATTCGCAAAGGATCAAATCTATGCTATTATTTATGATCCTGTATCCAACTCTGCATTTCCTGTCAAATTTGATGATTTTATAAACCAATACACAATTTTGCTTTAAATCATTCAACTTTCTCACTAATTTATATCTGTATATTCACTTATTTATTATCAGTAAATTCCTGCTCTTAAATAACATCTTATGTAGGTACAGAATTTTCTATAATTTAAAAACTAGCAAAACAACAAAATTTCACTTCTATCTTTGGCATCTGGAAGCATAAAAAATGATGATTCAGAGCTTTTTATAACAAATTCTCATGTTCCTTCTGCAGTGTTCACCAACTCCTTAAAAATACTGAAATTTTAAACAAACTAAACAAAATTTGCATATTCTTCCCATAGGTGTGCATTTGCAACAAAAGAAGGTCACATTTATCTATTTTCATATGAATCTTAGGAAACTGAAATTAAAGAAGAACTAACTAATAACAACGGAATTGAAGATATAGAAGTTAAATTAATTCAAAAAGAGCCAGTCTCAGGTTTTAAAGTTGTAGCTAATTGCAAAATAATAGACGCCATTTTGGATATAGATATTAATCCCACAGGAACTTAAATAGTCGCTGCATGCACTGATGCCATTCGTATTTTTTAATAAAATGGTCGCTTTTTGATCTGTTAACATGAAATTCCTATCAAAATGGCCTAAAAAGTTTTATTTGCCAGCACAGGATTTGTAGTTAATGTAGCTCAAAACAATCTTATAATTCAGTTAGACCCATTAACTGGTCTAATTACTAATTAACTTTAAGGTCACAATGATGTTATAAAAGATATGAAGTACTTGACCCCTACATTGATTCGGGATGCATTTTTAGCTACTGTTGATGCAGATGGTGTTTTGTATATTTGGGACCGTAGAGGTAAGCGTGTGATTGAACATGTTACAAGGTCTAAAGTAAGTTCAATAGGATCGTTTTGGTATAATCGTAGTAAGACACCGCATTATTGTTTAATGGCTGCGGATGGTATGATTAAGATTTTTGATATAATTAATGGTAATTTTGTTTATTAAGGTGTTATCTAGATGTTCTCAACAAATAGTTATGCAGTGATAAAAGATGTAATATTTGACTATCAGAAACAAGTTTTTATTGCATCTGATTAGTTTGGATGTGTTCATGTTGTTATGGCACCTGGATAAGAATAATTGAAACAAGGTCGTTCTACTATGCTTGGATCATAATATTAAGTTGGGGAACATCGTTATGCAGTTGCTAAAGCATGCTAATCTGTTCCTGCAATTGATGAAATAATTAAATACCGTGAAATTCCTCACAATTGTAAATTATCGCTTTCGCCTGATAATAAATATTTAGTTATTTCAGGTACAAACTCTCCATCTACGCTAGTATTAATTCGTTTTAATGATGGCTTTTTACCTTGTATTAAGCGTCATATTAAAGATATTGATGTTATTGGCGACAAAAATATTGATGATTATGCCTTTGTTGATAAATGCATTAGAGTGGATTTGGGCTTGTTTTAAGTGCTTCAAAAAGTACTTACATAACTAGAAGATAGAAAAATCGAGATGAAACTAGAGTTCGACCATACCGTTAAGGTTGTGTAATAGCGTCATCAGCGTGGTTTAGAATAATAAAGAACTTAGTCCGAAGAAGAAATTCACTAAGCTCAAAACATGACAGTAGAAGTCGCTAAAACTGCAGAAGAGGAGGCTGAAGAATTTGAGAAGAAGCTTGCTGAAGTTGGGAGAACACATTCAGATGCCCTATAGAAAATAGAGCTTTAATACCGTACAAAAGTAGCGCAAATTAATAATTAAAAATAATCTATTTTAGACACAATTACTAACTTAAACATGTCTCACGATCAGCAAATTTAATCTCTGCATTCAACTCGCGTTCAAACACTACATTAAGAAACATAAAACTACGATAAGAAAGAGTAAAAAAGACGTTCTGAGCTACAGAATTTGTAATAAAAACTTCATGAAATATCTTAAGAATACCAGGAAATGCAAGATTAAGCTGACCAAGATTGCGACACCCAAATTTAAGAATTAATTGGAAGGAGCAAGGCTCAAGTTGACCTGAAGTAAAACCAAATTGAAGCGATTCAGGCAGAAACAGGCATGATTAAGAATAAGTTTGCAAGTATCAAAAAGCAAATTTTGACGTTTTAGAGCAATGTTTTGAGCTGTGAAAACAATATCACAGCGCTGATTTAAGCGATGGATGAACAATAATAAGAGCTGAAAAATGCTGAAAAGGAAGTATAATAGCGCCAAGAAAGTATAATTTAGCGTGAAAAGCACATTTACGAGCTCAAGAGACAGGCAAAAGAACTTGAAAAGCACCGTTTTGTTTTAGATTTTAGAATCAAAGACTTGAGAAAATTAATATAACCCAGAGAGTAGGAAATTCATGATTTGAGTGAGCAAGTCCGAGAAATTGGCAACGAACTCGAGAATTACCATAAGGCAATTGATATGATCGAAAAGCAAATTTAGGAGAGTAGAAGTGAAGAAAGTGGTCTGAAAAGCAAGTTAGCGAATGCCAGGGACGATTTTACTCACACTAGGGGATAATTACAGTTTTTGAGTCATACTTTAAGCCGAATTATCGAAGATCATGGGCAACTAAGTTATGACAAGTTGAAAGATAGGATAGTGGTACTTTTGCAGTTTGGCGGAGAAGAGAAGATCGATGCAGAGCAGGCTAAGGCGGACGGTGAAAAATTCAGACACAAAAAGTTTTTGGTAGAGGCTGCCAGAGAACTTTCGAAATAAATAAATTAGGGTAAGGATGATGTAGTTTAGGAGAATGCCAGAATTATTGAGGAGAATACAGAGCTATTGAAAGAAGCTGCAGTATTAAGGAGAGAAATTTAAAAGATTATCCACGCACCTGTTAGTTAGCAGAATACAGAGAATTCAAAGGTTTTCTAGGCCAGACTAACTGCGTAGGACGCTGAAATCAAGCGTTTGAGGAAGAGAGTTATTGAATTAGAAGAAATGGAATAATGATCAATTTTCTCACTGAACTTAAAGCTGTTTCTTGATTTCTAGAATAACAGGAGCTAGTTTCTACTCTTCGAGCTCTTTTCTATAATGCTGCTTCATGATATCAATACTCTTTCTGGTAACTTTGGTGTAAATTCTGTCGCCAGTATCGAAAATACCATCTTTTCCAGCAATCCAGTTATCAGCAGTGTCAATTCTAACAGATATTTCACTACCGACACCAGCTTCTTACTAGTCTTTATGGTCTTTCTGAATACCTCCAACTTTACCAATATACTTACCACCTTCTCTGTCAGGGATGGCAAGAGGTTAATTTAACACTAGAGTTCCTTAAACAACCCTAAATCCACAAATTACTGGGTTTCTAGTGTGGAAAACTCCCAAACATTGAATAACAGCTGGAAATACTGTTTCGTGTTTAAGTTTTTCCCTCTCGTCCAAATGCCAACTTGCTAGGTTCTCTTAGTACATATCGTAAAGTCTGTAAATAATCTTGTTAGTAAAAATCTTAACTTTAAGCTCTTTAGCTTTTTCAATAACTTCCTTATCAACATTAACATCAAAAGCTAAAATAACAGCATATTCTGGGTGTTTTCTATCGTGTTAAATACAAATCTCCTAAATGGTTTATTTAGTGACCGGGCCAATAGCTGCGGCTGAAATAGGTACAGGTTCACGTGTTTTAACTGTGTTTTCGCTTCGCAAATAACCAATTAATGCTTCTAAAGCTCCTAATGAAGAACTGTGGACATATACACCTAGATCATTTTTGATTGCTGCAACTTCATTTTTCAACTCATCCATAACAGCTTCTAACAAAATCTCCTCTTCTTCGTCATTTTCCACTAGATAAAGGGGTGTTCCAGCTACTGCTAATTCTAAGTCCTTAGCAGCAATTTTACAGCCAATAGCAGCTTATAATGATTCATGTCTATGATAATCGGAAGTTGACGCTTCGCGAATTTCTTTGGCCTCTTTAGGTGTCAAAAGTGCTGAAATAGTTGTGGAAATTGGTCCACACTGACCAGCTAAGACAATTTTATCTCCTCTATGTAGCATTCCATTGACTAAAATACAATCTAAAGTATAGCCGAAACCCTCAGTTTTACGAACCTCTAAAATCGTGCACTAAGTTTCTTCTGTATAGGTTAGACGATCTCTCATAAGCTTTTATGAAAACTGCAAAAGCATTGCCAGAAGATCAGAAAGACCCTCTCCAGTATGTGCAGAAGTAGGAATGATGGGAATCGTTTCTTTAATATCAGTAACTTTCCACCAGAAATCAATTGAGTAATTTAAGTTAGAAAATTACTTTAGTACCTACATATATTTATGGTCAAAGTCTTACATTGTCCCCTTGGACTATGCTTCAATAGATGATTTTGCATCTCTATTTGGTACTGGAGACCAACTATAAAGTCTGTCAATTTTATTGAGAGCAATAACAAAAGGTGTTTTTCGCTCCTTTAAAAGATTTATAGATTCAATTGTCTAAGGCTCAATTCCATGCATAATATCTACTACTAAGACAGTAATATCGGCTAAAGAAGATCCGCGAGAACGCAAGTTAGCAAATGATTCATGCCCTGGTGTATCGACGATAAGAAGACCTGGAACTTCAATTTTTAGTTTATGAGGGAAGTCAACAAGCTTATCTTTCACAAAATCCTTTGATAGGAAGGATGCACCAATCTATTATGTAATTCCACCTTCCTCACGAGCTTGAACAGTAGAAGATCTGATTTTATCAAGGAGAGATGTTTTCCCAGTATCCACATGCCCTAGAACGCAAATAATAGGGCTTCTTAGATCGTTTTCGTTAAGTTTGTGCTCTATGTCTATATCTTTTTGATTTTACTTTTATTTTTGAGCTTGTTTTGTCGTTGTTGATGTTAATAGATTATCTGAATCCTCTCCAAACACGTCATCATCTTCAACACCAACTTCCCAATCTTCCAACTATTCTTTTTCCTCCTATATTTACATTTGTAAAAACTATTCTTCTTTTTGCTTTTTCTGCTCTTACCGTTTTATCTAAATAGCATTTCTCTCCTCATCAGTGAGTTGATTACCTTGAGAAAGTAAAAATTATAATTCCTCGGCCTACTATTTTCGCTATTCATCTGTAATTTATGATCCTAACATAGCTAATCCAAATTTAGCGCCCATTGAAGCATATTTATCCTTCTTCTTTTTACCTTTGCCCTGTTCCTGCATTTTTTATTCTTATTCCTATTATTCCAATTCTAAAAGCATTTTCAATTCTTCTTCTTCTTACTTTTTCCTTAATGTTTCTTCTTTGGCTACCTTAGCAGCTTCGGCTTTTTTAAGAAGTTCAGCCTTTGAAATTGTAGCTTTTTTGGGAGCTACAACTGGACGTGTAGACTTTTTTTCCTCGATCACTTTCTTTTCCTTTGGTTTTTCTTCTTGTTTCATCTCCTTAATGATATCTGATTTTTTAATGGGCTTCTAACTATTCTTAGGAGGCATCAAGAAATGGAAAAGGAAAGGTGACTTATTATTATATAATATCTATAATTTAAAATGAGATATCTTTTATTTCATTTTGCATATTATATAAGTGTGATTTAAAAACAGAATAAAATGTCTAGAAATAAGGAATAATGGAAAATCTCATTTGATAATGTATTAATGGCATAATTAAGATCATTCTTTAATTCTGATACAAATTTAACAAAGTCTGACCTAATTTCTCAGTATTAAAGTACAAAGGGTGTAGATAAATCTGTAATCTGGGATGTAGTTAGCAGGTAGCTTAATATATCATCACATAAAGCATATAAATACTTTACCAATACATGGTCTAGAGTCAATGTTGATAAATGGCCTAAATAATTGAAATAAGAATTAAAAGATAAATTGATTATAAAGATAGACTAGGTATTCGATCCTAATTAAGAAATTGTATATTAAAGAAAATTAATTATTAAACTGTTTACAGAATAATATTAAATTAAAGAATTATATCCTCAATATCATTTTGATTCACTCTACTTTTATTTATACAATATTATTACAGCACATTGCTGTAAAAAAGCAAATATAGGCTGTGATACAATAAGGTAAAGTTAATAAGATTATGATATTATAGATAATAGTCCATAAGTAATACCAATCAACGATTATCTTTAATAAAAATTAGTAAAAATTCCATCGAATATACCATTTTTGCCAGCTAAAAATCAGGAAATCTAATAACCATAACTAAACACTACTATTATTAATTAACTAGAAATTAATTTAATATAAGAAGTATAGAAGTCATTTGCTAATGTTAATAATTTTAAACCATTTGTTTGTTTATAAGAAAGTGGATATAATAGTCCAAATATAAATCGATTAAATTCTTTCGGTTTAGGATTCATGTCATTAGAACATCACTCCTCATTTAATTAGTAGCAGCAAAATTTTTTCGAAACTAATACATAGAGTAAAATTCAAGACTCATTAAAAAATATGACTTAAGATTAATTGTAACAATCATTTAAACTATATAAGTAATTTAGTAGTTTAAATCCTCTGGAATTATCATAAAATTTTATGTAATCAGATCATTTTAAATTTTTTAATTCTGAATTACCAGTACATGCTTAGTAAAATTCTAAAATCAAAAACGATGAAATTTAATTAGTATAAGAAGCAATGGTTTCTCTCAAATCACTTGAAAACGTTTTATCTTAATCATAATAGAGTGGTGATACATGGTTTAATTATAGTCTAGGGTAATTAAATAATATTCCTTCATAAGAGTGTGTAAGTAAAAATCTAAACTAAGTAAAAACATTATTGTAATCTTCAACAAGGAGTGAAGAAATAATGCCATCAATTCATAATAAAGATATTGACGCTAATATTTATAATTAAGATTTTGATGACTTTTGAAGAAGTAAATCACTGATCGAATAATTTTGAATGATCTGCCCCACATGAACATTTATACTTTTGGCTAAACTAGACATATTTTTTAATCTGAACTTCATCTAATTTTTTGATAAATCCTAAAGCTTATCTGTCATCTTTCTCATTCATGTAAACTCTTAAAGCATTTATGATTGAAATAACAGATGTTCCTGGAGTCCATTTTTCTTAATGATACGAAGTAATTCCTTAAATGCAAACTGGTTAATGCAATAAGTAAGAACCAGAATCATTCAAAAATTGAATACTTGGTGCCTTTTCTGGATATTCTGTAAAATCAATTTCGCAATGATATATGCCTTCTTCAAATAATGTAGCAGGAGACCCTTAGAACGAGATGTGAAATATATTAATATTTTCTTTATTTAGTATAAAAGGCTATGTATAGATACAATTAAGTAGCTCCTTATATTATAACATCAGCAATCTATTTTTATTCATTTCAATATCAAAAATATGCAATATTATATTGTTATACGGAAATTAATTTCAATGGAATTTGTTGCCAAATCAGCTAGAAATTTTGCAAGTATTGAGCATAGAATTAACATCCTATAATCAGATCCTAATATACATAATATTGAGATATCCAATTTAGAGGCTGTTAATTTTAAGCTTAAATAAGAAAATAATGATTTGAAATAATAAGTTTTATAACTTACAAGTTAATTTTAATAATTTCAGACTAAAATTTCAGTTTATGAAGATTTATAATCAGAAATAGAGGGAGAACTTTAACTGAATGTGAATAAGAATGCTGATTTCAATGAAGATTTGATAAAGTCTGCAAATTTCATGGATAAAATCGAAGTTGCATATAAAGCTTTATAAATATAAGACTAGTAATTATAATCAGTTTAATAAGTAAACAGTTAATAATACTTTATTTTGAAGTAATATGAGAGTTTTATTGCTTAGTTATTGGCTACATGTTAAACAATGGGAGCATAATAATCACATTTAGTTAATTAACTCAAGGAATAAGATGAATTTATAAAGTAATGTATAAGCGTATAATAAAAAAATATAACTGAAAATTAAATATTGGTGTCAAAGTTAGATTTTCCTTTTATTCAAGTTAATGGTATCGACAATTTTTAGATTTAATAAATATAGCAATTTACATCGATTATATAGAGAATTAATAAAAAATTAAATACAATTACATAAGAAAAGAGTAGTTCCAAGTTGTGTAAGATTATATTGTAATTGATTCAAAAAAATTAAGCGTAGTCTATTTCTGAGTTTTAGAATATTATGTAAACCAAAGTCAATGTATTGCTAACTAAGCTATAGCATACAGATTTCTAACTTAATAATTTTGTCTGTTCATATACTAAAACTAAAGACCTCAACATTAATTAGTTAACACACACAAATGCTTAGAGTACATAGTAATTAATATCTTTATAACAATAACTAATTTTTTCTCAGCAAGAAACAGACTAGATAAAATTAGAGTTTACTTAATTTAAAGAGTAACAAAATTTTGATGTCGCTGAACTTAAAGATGAAATTTATTTATTAAAACACAAATTAAAAGATTTTCAATAGTTACACAGGTTAAATGATACTAAATAGAAGATTAAAAATTAAATCTCTTAAATCTCTCAAGATTATCTTTGATTATTTATATATTTTTATAGAAATCATTCAATTTAACTTATTAGTTATACACGTTAGCTTTAATTTTAAATTCATAATAAACTATTTAGTGAGTAAATTATTAATGTTGAGAAGTAATTTTATATAATTGTCTGATTTCATAGTTATATTAACACTAATCATATTATTTCCATTTATTCTGCAAGTATAGAAAAGAAAACCTGTAATTCAGTCATACAGAAAAAAAAGCATATAAACGGAAGTATTAATTAATATTATAGTAAAATTAACTTAACAAAACCCTTAGCTAAATTCACTTTAGTATAACTATATTTTAAGCTTTTTTGTGTGTCGGTTTTTCAGTCAGCCTAATATTGGTTTTTAATAACTTAAAAATAACCCAGACATTCTTATAAAACTTATCATTAACAAATCTTAAATGTTAAAGCTTCTACTTAAATTAGTCGGAAACAATATCGATTGAGGTTGGGTTTTTACCTATTATTTCTGATGGATACCAATTGAAAGGATTTTTTAAAAATTATTATGCAAGTTTTATCTATTCTTCTTAAACATCAAATTTTTCTTTATTTACTTCAGTTTTATATGCTTTTATATCAGTATCTAAGCGCAATTAAGATAAAGGAGAAACTATCTTGAATGCCTATTCAATGGGTCTGATTCTGCGAATTTTTCCAATTAATGGAGTATTCAGTTCAGTGGGTAGCAAACTAACAGACTTAAACTTTATCATTATTATTAACTAGAATATTTTATTATTATATTCAATATAACTTTAACATGTGATATTTATATATATAGTATTTCTAATAATATTTGGCTTACCTTTATATTAAAAGTATAAGATATTCAGTATCAGGTACTTGAATTAACGACATTATTTATTTATAATCCTTATTAAATAGAATATCTATTCTATGCAATGAAAAATATTATTACTTGTTAACCGATAAGTAAAAATTTTAAAGAATAAAGAAATATATATGTAACCAATCTATGTTTTTAATTCTTTAGAATTAACCACCTATATATAATACAATAGATTTTATTTTATAGATTTTGCAAATTTACTCTCAATGTATGACTTTTACTATACCGTAATATATAACATTTATTCCAAAAAATGAATAAGTCTTCCATCAACTAATGTTTTAGATGTAATAACCAAATACTACAAATATACTCATCAACAAATCTTAAACCAGGTGCTGAATCAGCTCAAATAATAAACTATTATGATAAAACTAAAAAGATGCTTATTCCACAAGAATTGGAAAATGCAGTAACTCAGCTATCTTACTATGCAACCACTGAATTTTCAGGAGTAACATATATTATAGGAGGTATCCTTAATGAAGACATCCCTTAAACCTCAATATATACATTTAAAAACTATAAATTCGAATTAGTATATAAACTCCCATTCCCGCTTTACGATGCTGCAGCGGCAGCAAACGAGGAGTTTCTGGTCATTTTTGGTGGCAGAAATGGAGATTCTTACTTAGATACACTTTTAGTTTTCGATAAAAACTTAAAAATGCAGCAATTCCCAGTACACCCCCACAAGCAAATTTTCGACCTATATTATAAAAACTCAATCAAAGACTGGCCAGCAGCACGTGCACAGGCATCAATTTGTTACTGCGCACCGGCGTTTTACCTCTTCGGTGGTGCTGGTCGTCAATTGGATAGAGAGCTCTGGCGCCTCGAAATCGTCTAAAAAGGCGTCTCCGCGCACCCGAAATTTCACAAAATTCGCTATAACGTCGGCCCAAACCCAGGATTTGGAGGTTTCCTGGTTGCACACAAAAATCGACTTGTTTTAGTAGGCGGTAAAGGGAACGAAAACCGTATTTTCAAGTTCCAGAACAACAACTGGATCGACCTCGGCTGGACAGCCTACAAGAGCTGCCAAACTGGCTATTTCGATGGTGAGACCCTGTGGTTCCAAGGTGGTTTACTCGAAATCGCATGCGTATGAGTGAGCAAAAATGTCATTCAATTTCCTGCAAAATCTCCATCCCGCCGGTGCCTATTTTGAACGGATTCCCGAATATCAGGTCCTCCGAAATGTCGACGATGCAGCCTTCGTTTACCCCGCGTGCGGAGGCGTCGTATAGGTACTGCCCCGTGCGCTCGAAGCTAGCCAGCAAGATCGTGCGCGACTTCTTGATCTCCTTGAGACCCTAGTTCGTGTAGCCCAAAATGCGTCCATAGCTTGTCATAAAGCTCGCAAGCAGGTCGACATGGAACCTACAGACATTCATTCCGTAGTCCTGGTACAGAATGAACACCTCGTCCGCAATCTGCTGTCTCGCTGCTTCGATCCCTAGGACTTCGCACAGGTCATGGATATTGCTCGTAAATGTCAGGTAAGGGTCGATTAGGTCTGAGTTCCAGATACTGAATACATTGTTCGAGGACTAGCTGAACATCATGTGAAGCTACTCTGGGGGCAGGACGTATGTGAAGCTTTTGTTGAAAGAAAGTTGATTTTCGAGGTAGAATTTGTACTTTTCTGTCTTAAGGAAGTCTCTCGTGTCAATGTTTACAATGCTAATATCGCAGCCTTCGAATCCCCAGACTACTATATTTTGTAGCTCCTCTAGATACTTCGCCAGGACGCTATTCATTTCTAGCTTAGATTTTTAAAAGTATATTCTTATTACATCATTTTGGAATTAGAAGTCGTCAGCATTTTTGTTTTTAAGCTGTTTTTTAATGATTTTTGATAGATTTTCTGCGGAAATATCAATTGCTAGATCGTTTAAAATACATCTATTTAAAATAATAGAAATTTAAACTTAAAAAGAGTTAATAATTTGTTTAATATCTGCAATTTAGTTTAATTTTAAAGGTTGGAACTAAGATTAGATAAATTTAGCTTGGTTGACAGATAAAGGTGTTAAATCAGACGATTAAGATTCTTTTAAAGAATTATTTTTCGAATAAATTTCAAAAATCCCAGTTTTTGTTTTAGCAGCATTAAAAATAGAAATAAGTCTTGGTACACCAGAAATTTTACTAGCTAAACCTGCAAAATGGAATGTTTTAAGAGTCATCTGAGTCGTAGGCTCGCCTAACGCTTAACCTGCTATCGCACCAGAAGGAGTACAAGGTGTCAAAGCTGGGCATAATAATGTGCGTTTAATGAAACTAGCAATGTGATCCATAGTTTCAGGAGTTTATAGAGATAAAATCTTTAGCTGAATCTTAGAAATATTTTAAATTAAAGATTTCACAATAGGAATATGTGATTTTGAAATTTTGCATGATAAAAAATCAAATACTTGTTTTTATATATTAATATATACTGATTCATCTTCTTCAACGGAAATTAATGATTCATTATTGGTAAATATATGTTGCTGTACGAAATAATCTAATTGAGTATTCATATAGCTTTAAAAATTTTAGTTAAATATCTTATTGATGACATAGTCTTTTGCAATTTTTACTGGCTTCATAACTTCTGGGTTAAAAATAACAAATTTGTCCGAAACAACATTTTGATTCCAGTCAACAGTAACGGATTCTAAATTTTTTAAAAGCTTACGTTGGATATAACCCGTCTAAGCTGTTTTAATTGCAGTATCTATAACTCCTTCTCTCCCTGAAGTTGTATGAAACCAAAACTCGAATGGATTTAATCCAGAGAAAAAGGAATTCTAAATAAAACCAAATTAATATGGTGAATGAATTTTTGCTGGAACAAAGTGCGGTGAAACACGATCTCCAAAATAACACTCAATCATTTTATTATTTACAGTTTATTATGAGAGAAGAGAAGTCATCTAAACTTGATTTATGATGGATCCTTTAGAACCAGATCTCGACATAACTAAAGTTGAATTATTATTTGCATTGGTGTAATGGAATAGATGATTATGTATATTATTAGAGATTGTAGCTCTTAGATCTGATAAACTACTCATAATTTATGATTTAGTATTAATTTTCGTGCAATCAAACTATGGAATGATGTCATTATTTTTTACAGAGCGTTTTAACAATTCTGGATACATCCATAAATATTCTATTTGAGAATACTTTTCATATCCTAATTTAATAAAAGATTATTCTACTAGGTCTAATTTCATATTATGTAATTAAGTGTCCTACCATATATCTTATATACCAATTGAAAATCCGGACGTCTACATAAACCTAAGAGCAATTCTTTAAAGAGAAAATTATAAGTCTAAAACTTATGTTTTTACATTTTTAGAAGAATTGTAGCCGAGAAGCTCATTATTTGCTAAAGTAGTAAATATATTACCAAGTTACTTTTTATTCAAAGTTCCCGACATAATCTCTGAATTTTTAATAACAATATCAGAATTTGAAAACGAAAATGGGTTATTACTAGAATGATTTTTAATGATTTAAGAAATAAGTTGCTTCCCTGTAAATAAACTATGAGGATAGATGATAGCAGGTTAATCAATAAATTCTGATTCTTTAATAATATGATTCGTTTTACCATAAAATTTTTCATAATATGATAGCTCATCGGTTTACTATAAAATTTCATTTATTTCTCGAATATCGTTTTTAGTGCAGTCACTTTAAGGCATATTGCCTAGATAATCACTTGATTCACCAATTGATTGCCAATCTACTAGTAATAATTATACATATTGTTAATGCTAAATAAAAACTTCTCTAGACATAATATATAACCCTGATATAGAATCTTGCATTATATTCATTGATAAACTATTATTTGCAGTGTCAATAAGATTTTCTTCATGTTTAATTAATTCAGTAGCCTCCGTTAAAGCCTCATATAGTTACGGATATTGAATATTCATCTCATCTCCATCAAAATCTGCTCCAAAGTTCGCACAATTCACAACATTAAACTTAAATGTTTTAAATGGATGAATTCTTGCCCTAAATAACTGAATACTAGTTTTATGTAACGAAGGTTATCTATTAAATAGTAAATAGTCTCCATTTTATAAATATCTATGTACAATATCACCTGGTTCTACAGTATTCTTTGATACTTCTTTTTAAATAATCGAGGATGTCGGAATTGTCAGATATTTATAAGCTTATTATTATTAAAGCCTATTATTTATAGAGTTAATACTAATTTCATCCAATTCGTCTTAAAATTAAAACTATTCTTCTTATGCCGTATATTTTTTATTTCCATGAGAAAATACATACATAGCATTAGTTCTTGCATTAGCACTTTTTCTAGTGTCAATAGTATAATTTCCATCTACTATATCAAAATTGATTTTACGGCCATCATCTTCTACATGTTTATAATTAAATGTAACCCAATCATATTAAATAGACCTATCTATTTAAGAACTAAACCGAACTCCTGAAAAAGCACCTTTCTTCTCGATTCTTTCTATCTAATCATTCTAAATCATGATTTTTATTGATTCAATGTTTTCTGTTGTTACAATTTCTGGAAAAGTCAGTGTTCGAGAAACTGCATATGGAACACCTATTTCATCAACTTTTAAATTTGGATCTGGGGAAATAACCGATCTTCCTGAAAAATTGACTCTTTTTCCAGAAAGATTTCCTCTAAATCTACCGTATTTTCCAGATAATCTAGCAATAATAGATCCTTTAAGTTTATCATCTACTTTTTTCTTATTCATATAATTAGACTTCACTTATTCTACAATTTCTTATTATTTATCTTGGCCTTCTAAATCAATTTTCTCTTCTCCTTAAATAATACTAAACATATTTTTTGGAGGATCGATACCAATCATCTTAGCAACTTCATTTTAAAGCTACTACCACGCAACAAATGATTTGTTTGTAGTTTAACCCGCCTTGATCGTCTAATTTAGCAAGCAAATTCTAGAAATTGAAGTAGTAAGCTCGTCCTCATTAGAACTTGAAATATCTATAGTGGAACGAATAGAAGGTCTAGATGACGCGGAAGCGACAGGTAATACCTCTAAAATTATATCTTTAGGTCTATTTGGAGATTTAATAATATGTTACCACGATGCCTAATCCTCTACATTAACATTGGAAAATATTCTAAGAGCATCTTACGGTGTCGTATATTATGTCTTATTAGGTCTTGAACGAAGCCCACAATGCTGACATGTGGCATGGTTAGTTGGTCTAGAACAGTGCCAACAGAGGAGCTCTAATAATAATTTTGCTTTTTACACATAAGCTGGATGGAATACCGGGAGTGCTAAAATGATATGTCCAGTATGACCTGGACATATTCTCCAGGACTAATGACAAGTTGGGCAAAGTGCTCCTTATTTCTTCTATGAAAATCCTAAAGCTGGGTCTAAGGGCCCATTTTATACTGCTTCAGGATATGTTGTGTAGTATCCTGGTTAAAATATGTAAGCAGAACTTAACTTCAGTAAACTCTCAGTAGATAAAATTTCAAAGCTTGCACCCTTAATTCTAGCCTAAACAGACATCGATTTAAAGTGAAAAATAATATACAATATACTATAACATAAATAATTACTTTCCGCTTAGAATGGAATATTTGGAGTTTGATTTAACAGCATAGTTGATTTGCTCACTATACGATGCCAAATGTAGATCATTAAAGATAGAAAATACTGAATAACTTCGATTACGATTTGTACATTAAATCTAGTCTCACCTACCTAAAGGTATTTTAGATATTTCGAGCCAAAAACTGACAAAAATGTGCGCTCCAGCAATTGTTAAACTTCTCTCCCATCTTAGCACTTAAATAACTACCCTCATCCTCGATGATAACCCTCTTGAAGATGCTGGTATTATATCACTCACAACATGTCAAACTGTTCTGGACAAAATAACAACAATCTCGCTAGTATCAGTAGGGTTATCACCAGAGGGCTGCATTGAATTTTTATCAAGTTTTGCTACTAATTCTTATATTAGATCATTAAACCTTGGTTCAAATCCTGCTGCTCAAAAGCGAAACCGTTTCAATGAACCAGCATGTAAATTCTTGGGATAATTCTTTGTCTAAATGTAAAATCTTGAAGAAATAAATTTCTAAAACAGCCAATTACGTGCAACAAACGGCTACGCTCTTTTCAAGTTTGTTGCGCGTGAGTGTGCTCTCAAACGTATAAACTTAGCAAATACAGGTGTCAATAATTAGGCTATCAAGTAACTTTGCACTGTGAATGCACGAAATTTTCCGTTTCTTGAAATGCTAGATTTAAGTGGAAATCAGACATTGACTGGCGATGCATGTCTTGATATAGCAAATTTGATCATGTTTTAGAGGCGTTTTCATGAGCTTTATATCAAAGACTGTACTGGATTGTAGGAGTAGATGAAGGTTATTTTTGAGGCGCTAGGTTATGGATCTGCTGAGTAATTAGCTGAATAAGAAGCATTCAAGCGCCGAAATGCAGTTAGGGAGGAATAAAGAAATAAAATGCTATGTGATTTGCATTTTGGTATTAGGAATTTAATTTAAACTGGAAAAGTTATTTAAGGTGATGAAATTCCAAAAAAAGTTGTTTAACAAGAGTAAAATTTACCTTTGACAGAAAAAACATGTGCAATTACACATTTAGATTTAACAAATTTAAAAATTTCAGCTTAGAATTTGTAGATTTTCGCAGATTCATTAAAAGAAAATCAATCTCTTCAAGTGTGTAAACTTGAAAATTGTTTTATAGATTTAAATAGAATTGACGCAAAAAATGAAATTGAATTTCATGTTCCATTCTAAAATTTTTGTGAGGCGATTTTTGATCATTCGAAAATCAAGTTTTTGAATTTGTCAAAAAATAGTATATTAGATATTGGAGCATAATATTTATTCAAAGTTATACAAATTGGTAGCCTAAAGACACTCAACTTAAACTATTGTAGAATTTAAAATGATGGCATGGTAAACATTGCAAAAGGGCTTGGAAGTGCTAAAAATATTGAAAAACTATATATTGCAGGAAATAATTGTGATGATATTGCGGGGTAAGCACTTTTTACAAACTTATAAAATTATTAAAAATTAAAACTTCTAGACATCAGTTTGAATAAGATTAGTTTCTAATTTAGTGAAAAAATCTAATAATTAATCAAATCTAATATTGAATAAAGCTGCAGCGAAATATATTAATCTCTAATGATATAAGTTAATTAGTTCGAGAAATCAATTAATGAGCTAAATTTCATAGATGTGGAGACGATTAAACATAGGTAAGAATATAATGATCTACTTATATAAGTGAAAAATTTAAGTATAGAAATGGTGGATCTTCATAAGAATTGTGAAGAATAGCTAAAAAATGAGCACAATAAGCTTGAAGATTTACGAGTAAAGTTGGGTTAAAAAGAAGGTGAGTTAGGAAATAGAACCATCAAAGTTAATGAAATTTAAACACGATTAGATCAAGATTTTGCTATTTGTGAGTAGAAAAAACGAATTATAAGAGAGAAAACAATGGTTATTCAAACACAAATTGAAGAATTAGAAGAAGTGGAAAAAGCAGTGGTCAATGACGAGCTTATTTCGCTATAAGCATAGTTAGAAAAGAAGAGAAAAGAAAAAATTACGCTAGAAAAGGACTGTGTTGGGACGCTAGCCTAACTAGCAGCATGTGAGGCAATTTTAGTAAAGGAAAATTTAATTACAATAATTCAGAGTAAAAAAGGTATAAGGAAGTGAAAATCATTATTATTTCACGATTCCAACCCCAATCTTTGGACTTAGCGACAGCTCATGAGTACCGGTGATGAATTTAATTTCGTTTTCGGTAAAGAAAACGTCATCAATAGGATTTTAAAATATTGTCGGAATTGGAACTGAAGTAGCTAATGGTTTACTGAAAACATGAGTTAAATTATTAAACTAACCAGCAGCGATGATCCCAAATTCTGTAGCAATAACAGCGCGGTACTACCCTTTTGGGAGGAGGAACAATCTAGCCTGAAAGAGATTCGCTATGCTTTCACTAGTTTATGCCTATGACAGCTCAGTTAGAAGTGGAAAAGTTAGATGAGTACATTTATTCTTGCCACCAGTCGCGATTGTGTTCTTATATCCCCGTGCACGGTACCAGAATGCATCCCGATTCGCAATTTTGATGCCGAAAATTATATGATTTTAGTAATGATATTCTTTAAATAGCTCCATTTAAGTGTTGTAAGCATTAAGATAAATAACAGCGAATCCCAGATTTGGCATGTGCGATACTATAATATTATGATAAGAATATACTGAGTCAATTGGATACAGCATTCTAATTAGATTTTATTCTTTATATACAAATTTAATTCCAGGTTATTTGTTTATTGTACTCCAAAATTTGATTTACCCATCCATACCGACCGAAACTATTTGATCATTAAATATAATTATATCAACACAAGTTTCATGTGCATTATGAATAATTATGTATATAGATTTATCCTTAAATATTTTTATTGCTGATTCAGGGGCACCTGAACCTGATATAATAACATTTTTATCTTAAAAACATGTTATTGCATTAACAGGTCCACCATGTGATACTAATGTATCCATAATCTGTTAAAGCTTGTAGTCTATTATATATATTTATTAGAACTTCCCAGCTGTTATAATAGTGTCATTTTAAATACAGCATGAGTACAATTCATCTTACATTTTAAATGACTAAATAACATGCAAATCTTATTTTATTAGATATATACTTTTCTTGCCAACTAAAATATACTGATTATCATGACGTTGTATATCCCATATTTCCTAACAGTCCAATTTTAGCATACAAAGAGGCTTGTAATATTTAGTATATAATTTTAAATAATATTATTTTACTTGAGAATGGATCTTTTGAAATTTACATTGAATGAGATTGAAGAATTTATAATGCATAAAATTAGATCACTTTATTTACAGCCAGGTGGTCTTAAAGAGCACTACCTGTTATTATTTACTACTGATAAGATGACCTCAATTTTAGTTAAATAAGAAAGTTTAGCACATGTTATGATGCATGCTGTTTCGCAAAGATTAGCAGAAAGAGTACCAGTATTAGAAGCCATATGTATTGTTGCCGATGGATATTCATAGATGCCCGAAAACATAAAAACATGTAAAATCATTTTATATTTGAAGAAAGCAAGTTATGTTAGAACATACCGCGTTGATTTTAACGATTCTCATAAGATGATTCTTAATGAAATCTAAGAACATTGGTTTAAACCTGACGAACTCCCTTGTGGTTTTAGTAATCCTTTTAATAGTTAGGAATTAGCATCAAAAGTTCCTAAAGTGGATTTAGAGATTATTTACAAGTAAATTAGCAAAGAGTTTGCTAAAGATAGAAAAAAGCAGTCAAAATAGATGAAAAAATAAATTGAAAGTGCCAATCCAGCACCTACTGAAAATATTGAATGAAAAAATCATTTTTTTACAGCAAAAATTACACTTATATTATCGCTGCTCTTAAGCAAATAAGCTGCACATACAAAAGCCTATGCTACTGTATGTTCAAACTGTAATTATTCTTTGTAATTGCAAGACATTTTAGCTATATCCGTCATATCGATTTTTTTATAAAAGAAATCAATAACTATTTATGAATTTCTTCTTGTAGAAGTGTTAATATTTTATAATAGACACTCAATAGCCTCTCTTACATCTTCATTATCCATTACATCAAATAATCCATCACATGCAATTAAAATCCAATCAGTACTCAATTCATCTATTTCTATAATATCAATTAGACCACAAACACCATAAATTTTCATAGCTTTATCACCTATTGCTCTACTTACAGCTAATTGAGCATTTACTCGACCATTCATGACAATTCCACCGTAGCGTTCAATTCTATCTTTTTCAAATGGGTCTGTAGGTTTATGATCACATGTCGTGTTGTTTTAAGTAAGAACTCTAGCATCTCCTGCATTGCAAAGATAGAATTTAGAATTTTTCTTTATTATGAACGCGAGTGTAGCTCCACTTTCTGAACATATATCAGGAAGGTCATGATCTAGGTTTAATATACCCAATTTTAAATCAGTTATTACATTACCAGTTTCATAATACTCCACATATTGTAATATCATACTTGCTCCTATACTTGCAGTTTCTGAACCTCCATGACCGTCTAAAATAACTAATATTTTATTGGTAATAACATGTGAATCTTCGTTAGAATTTCTTCTCCCAATTGCAGTATGATGTCCTACGGACATTTACAAATCTTCAAGAGATTATTATGGCTATATTGAAATTTACTTATTAATAGTATCTAATTCACATTGAAGTTTATTTTTTATTTATTCAGATCTCTCAACTTATAATTTTTTCCTACCATATACTTCATGCAATTTTTTATATAATTATTCAGTCCTTTTTGCTTATTATTCAAATTCAGACTCATTGTAAAATTTGATTTCCATTTTTTAATAATAAAAATTATTAATACGATATAAAAACTTTAAAAGTTAAATTAATAGAATATACAAACTTAAATATAATATATATCTTATTACTTAGTTTAAGCTTTCTAATTAAACGGGTTAAAATTATATATGCATACAATGTATTATATATTTAATTTCCTTTGACCTAATAAAAATACTTTTATTTTGATTCTTATATCAATGTTGTCTTCAAAGTATTTTGGTTATAGTAAGAAACCATTTATTACTCAATAAAAAATATCAATGATAATGAATAACTCTGTATTAATGTTCTGTTATATGTTATTATCACTAAATTAATGTAATTGTTATTAGTAATTTATCTAAATTTCTTTTTGATGATAATATATATTCAAACTTTATTATTACTGATTTTACTCCCCGACTAAAATGAGAGATAGATCAAGGTTATCTTATATTAGAGTGTGTTCTAAATAGAATAAAAAGGTGCTGCTCAAAATCCAATTTAAATTTAAATAGTAATCAATCTGTAATGTATGTATTGTATATGACATAAATAAAATTTATGCTACTAATATTACAACAATATTAGTGATTTATTCCTAGTTTTAATAAGCGTAAAAATATATAATAAATGATATATTTGTAAGTAATATGGTCAATAAAGTGAAAGTTATTTGATACTCTCAAAATTGGTAATATTTATGATGCTAAAATACTAATCTACTAATAACTTCACTGAGAATATTAACATTTTAATAAGCTGCAATTTTGCTATTGTTTGCTTCCTCAAAAAAAGACTAACATATTATAACATATTAATATAATATATTGCTTTTATAAAATGCACTAAAATAAATTCTAGAGACTTTAACATGTACTACTTCCAAAGTAATATGTTCCACCATTACATTTTGAAGAATTTTTACATAAACTTATGCAAATGTTAGGTTTTACTGAGAGTCCAGTGTCCTACGCATGTCAAATGTATTATGAACGAGTTATGGAATAAATTGCAAGGGCACTGTCATAAATTGAAGTATTAAAAGAGTAATTAATAGAATTAACATGTAAATAATAAAAATAATAACAAGTGCATGTGTTTAAAAGCGACTCTTAGATGTCATAGTTATCATCTAAAAATAACGATATTAATTTACAACTTTACAGTTTATAGCTTATAAATACTCGATAATAAAAAATAGTGAATGAGTACTATATCTTAACAGATGATTTTACTTAGCTAAAAACTAGATTTTTATAGGAAACTGATAAAAATTTAGTATTAGAAAATCTGATTAAGATTCTTCAAACGAGACTAGATAATTCTATTTTTGAGAAAATTAGATTAAATGATAATTTAAAAGAATTAGAGAATTAGTATTTAGTTTATCAGAAATAAAAAATAACTGAAACTGAACAACTGCAAACATCATTTAATACATCAATTACTCAGCTTACTTAAAAAGTTACTAGTTTAAATTTACTTAATTAATAAACTGCATAGTTAACAAGAAACTAATCATCATAAAATATTCATATGGAAGCTGAAATAAAGAACTTAAAAGATAATTTAGACTAAGCATACTTTGAAAATGAAAACTTACTGAAATAAGTTTAATTTAAATAAGACGAAATGGATGCAGTATAAGGAACTGACTCTGCTGTAGCTTTTAGAAAATTAAAAAAACATTTAAATGACACATGTAAGATAAAAGATGATTAGATTTTGAAACTATAAGAATAGTATAAGATGTTTAAAACTGCAAAGGAAAATGATGTATATATTTTATAATAAGCGGCTATTAATAACAATAAGCTTATTGTTGAACTTTAAAAATAAATATAAATAGTAAGTTAACGAAACTAGTAATTAGAAGAAACACTTTATGTATTATAATAAGATAAAAAATAATTTTTGGAAAATGAATCTAAATTATTATAAGATTAATTTAGCATTTAATTGGATAAGTTTATCTAAGAAAAAGATGAATTATAATAAAATTATGAAAAATAAATTGAAGACCAAGTCATAAAAATTGACTTTCTTTATCAATAATTAGAGAACTTAAAATTATCAAAAAAACACCTTATATCAATGTACGAAGGAAATGATGATTTTGTAGATATAAATACTAAACTAGACACAACATAAACATAGGTATTAATATTGTCAAAATTTTTAGAAGATAAAAATTAGGAGATAGATAGCTTGATTTAAGGTAAGGATGATTTGCATGAAAAATATTAAAAATTGCAAATCCGATTTGATGAAGTTTCAAGAAGAATAAGTTATCAAAATAAGAATAAGGAAATAGTAAAAGATTTGGAAAGTCAAATATCTAGTTTATGTCTTGAAAGACTATAAAATAAACAAAGATATAACATTTATGATGCTTAATAATAGGAAATTATTAAATAGTAGCGTCTAAAATTAATTAAATTAGAAGAAGAGGAAATTATTATGAAAGAAACAGCTGAAAATGCCATCAAATATAGAAAATTATACGAAGAATTTTATTCTTTAGATCAATAAAATAAGTAACAAATAAGTTTATTAAAAGAAAAAATTGATCATTTATTAAAACAAAATTCACAGTAATAAGCAGAAATAAATGTATTGACTTTTAATTCAGATTTACTATTAAAAGAAAAGACAGAAGATTTAGAAAATCAAATAATATTATTCAACAATCTACTTTCAGAGTCTAACAATGAATTATAAGGTAGAAGAAAATAGTATGAAGAAGTTTAAAAACAACTAGAGCAAAGTAATCTAAAAATTTAAAACTTAAACTAGCAGTTAGGCTCAGTTGAACTTCATATTTAGTAGGATAAAAATGAAAATATTCTTTAGTAAAAGACTAATTAAATCAACCTTAAAAAATTAGAGAGGGAATGCTAGGACTTAAAGATAAAGTTAAAGACCAAATAATTATATAAATCTGATACTATACTTGATATAGATGATGAAGCTATTTTTAAGTTGGTATGCTTCGTATAAACATTAATGGTTTACTATTCAATTTAAACAAATGATATCGAGTCAGTATTAATGGGGATTATGAGCTAGATATCACAAAAATTTTGATCATTTTTTCATCTATAATTTAAGAAACTTGATATTTTAACTGATACGTTAGTATTTATTACATTTTTCTTGAATTTCAAACATCTTAATTAAATTTTTTTTTGATTTTGGTATTTCTCCGACTCTATATACAGTAATCACTTAAATATCATTTGTAATAATACAATTTTAACAAATATACAACCATTGGAGCTAATTTCCACTAATATTAACTACCTTTAGTTTTTAAAATTAACTCAATAATATGTTTTAAAGATTACAATTTTATATTTACAGGTCTTCTAAATTCATTGGTAAGTTACATTTTTCTACCTCAATTCCTTAATTATCATCGAGATTCAGTAGTTATAGTTACTATAAATGAGATAGATCTGGTAATTTTTTAAGCCCACAACTTTATAAACTCATCTTTTGTATATTCTCACAAAGACAGATTCCAAGTATTTCAATGTGTGTGTTATAAGATAGATCAAGTTACTTTAAGTTAATTAAATTCCTGACGTCTGGTAATGCTGTTATTTTACAATTTTTAGCTATCAAGCTTATAAGGGAACTAGAAAGAAACCAAAAATCCGTTTCTAATGACTCAGTATTTGATATATTTAATTACTTCAAATTAATAAGGTATTCTAATTGATTTAATGAGGTTAGTGGATTATTTTATAAATTTAATGTTTAAATTGATATGGGTAATAATTACAATGTCATAATTTAATTAAAACTCAAATCTAGATTGATTAAATTTTCTAAATTCTACAAACCTTTTAACTCGATAATTTACAGACCTGATGCAAAAAGATACAATAAATTTGTTGATAATTTTGAAAAGTCCAATTACTTAATTTTGGTCTAACTTAAATCAAGATAAGTCAAATTTTCTAAATGTACTAGTATAGGAGATATTCTTAAATTAGCTTGTTTGATATCAATTTCTATGATATTTTCAGGTAAATTTGATGTATCTAATCGAGGAACTCGAAAACATGATTATAACGATAAATATTTCAAGTTTTCATTATTTTTAATAGAAAAATCCTTTAAATCGCAATGAATTAAGTGGAGATATGAAAGTAAAGGGAGATTATTAAAAATAGTTAATGGAAAGTCAAATTAAATAGGCTTCACCATTACATTTTACGACAAGTTATATATAAATATCTTTTCTAATTCAGGCGTGTCTAAAATAGAAATCTTCTGCAAAACACAATTGCTTATCACAAGCTACTTAAGTGATTAAATATTAATAAATAGACATGAATTGGGATTCTTGAGATTTTGTAAAAAATTAATATTTGCAAAAATTATAGTTTATAGTTTAGAAAAATTACCTTTCAAATGATGTAATTACTAAAATGCTAACAAAGAGGTTTATTCATCCTATTTTGTTGGTTATAAAAATTATTGGATTGTATTCCAATTTTATGGTTTATACTATTTAAAATTAAACTCAAAATACTTTTTGCAAATATAAAAAGTTTTGTTGCTTACATTATCAAATACCTCAGCAGGTTCTAAAAGTGTTATTGGCTTATGTAATAGTCTAAAAAATACGATAGAATTCTTATTAAACGAATAATTAATTAGTTATGGCTCAGATATTTTGACTTCTATCTCTGGTTACTTTTAAACTGGCATAAAATTATTAAAGCGTAGTAAATTAATATTAGAGCGTATAATATTATTTTATTTAGGTTAATGGTTATTTAGTGAGAATGCTTCATTATTGCATTTTGTCTGTCTATAATTTTTCCGTATATACTACTTTGGAATTTTGAGAATCTTGTCAATGATATAATTCTCATTATCATCAAGGTCATTTTTAAAATTTTTTAATTCTTTCATAAAAACAGAATCATTTTTGAGCTAATCATTATTAGAAGATGAATTATTTATGGATTTTGATCTTATTTATTAAAATAATTTCACAGTATTAACATCATCATCATATAAACAAGAATCATTCTTATTAAAGTGGTATATCCTAAACTAAAGTAATTCATCATCTGATATCTTTGTTTTTTGATTTATAGAATACGGCTCTTAAATTTAGTCAAAAAAATGAATAAATGACTCAGAATTGATACAATATGATCTATGTGTATATTGCTATGACTAAGTGTTTTTAGAACTTTTAATATTCTATTTGATTTATTCACCCAACACACTATATGGAAACTAGTCGATATTAAATCTATGCATTTTTTATTTCATTTCAATGCATGGTATATAATTATAAATATAATATATTATTAGTGAAATGCTAGCAAATCTTTGCTTTGCTAAGTATTAAAGTAACGGTTAGCTTACAGAAAATTAAGGCAGACTGGCGTTAATAGCACTAACTGGAGATATTAATTCTCAGTATAAGTCATTTTTAACTTAAAATGACTATATTAATTACTCATAGACTCTTCAATTTATGAAACCGTAATTAATCTAGAAACCATTATCTTTGGTTTAATTTGTTGATAAATTTAAAGATTATAATTTAACGGAAGATGAACTAGTTTCGATTTTTGAATATTTTAGTATTGATGGTTTCATCTCCAACGAGTTTGTCGATAGAGTTTTATAATAATGATTAGTTAATATAATATATTATTAATATATATTATTAAGAATGACATACATTATTAATTACTCTTAAGATTTAATTCATTAATAGCGAGCTTCCAAAATAATAATAAATACCTAGCAAAGCCTATAAAATAAAAGAATGTTATTCAATAACTTTGTACAATGTTAAAACATGAATTACTCTACTGATTCAATTAGACATCCTTATATTTAAGCTGATACTTCATCAGCATTTTATAGAAATGGGTCCACAGCTCTTAATGCATAAGAGCATTATCTTTTTATAACACTTTTTTATTGGTATGGATCAGATTTTTATATATGGTAGCAATTTATTGAAAATACATTATTACCATAATCAGCTATAATCAACTATTATAACCTCAACTATCCTCAATTAGTAAAACTATCTAAAGATGTAGAATATTTTGCAAATTCTCTAAGAGGATAGCAGATATTATAATATTACTCCTAATTTGATTTCTTTACTTCAATTACTCAAGTATAAACACCAATATTATCTAATTTTGGTTCAGTGTGTAGAGTAATGGAGAATAAACTATCATAATTTACAGGTAAAATTGTCAACCCAATATTGATTAAAGATTATAATTTTGATCTTCCAAATGGTTTACTGATTATAACACCAGAAGAAAGAATGTTTGTTAATATTTTAAAATCACCTATTGCAGGACTTAATAGAGTAAATAATGATAGATCTATTGACTTTGAGGTTCAACCAAATTCTTAATTTTTTTCTGATCAGAAGTAAAAATTGTAAGTTTTATAATTATAAGAAGTAAAATAACGTTTGTAAATATAAAATAAAATAGTAACAGAAATATTTAACGCATAGAATGATCAATAGTTAGGAATAATAAGATTATTAGATAAACTAATAAAAAATTCATCAACTTAATAATAAGTATAGATTCTATAGGAACTAATGGATATTACAGAAAACAATTAAGATGTTTAATAGTAAGTGAAAAAGTTAAGAATTGCATTAGGGAAACCTGTTATGTCAGCATGGGCAAAATATTTATATGACAAATTAATAAGCAGTTAAAATATGAATAAGATTATAAATATATCATAGTTCAGTTTTCTTCAGTAATATCATTAAGGCAGACTCAATCGTAATTTTTTTGATGGGCCAGTTTTAGCTACAGAACACTTATTAGATGTACCACACATTCCTGAATTATCGGAATTGCAATTGGCGATTGAATTATATTTTAGTGATTGATTATAAGTTATTATCTTTTCTTTTCTAACCTTAAAATATGATATATAACAAACTTATTTTTATTTAAATTAAAAATGTCAATCAGGTAGTATTAAAAATTTACTACAGATGATGAAGATACTTTAATTAATATGGTTAATGATTAATTAAAAAAATCAACAAGAATTAACTGGAAGCCAATTGCCGCTACTTTGAGTAAAACTCCACGTTAATGTTATGATTTTTATATTATCAGAAAATAGTCGAGTAATAAAACTGAAAAGCATGATTGGTAGTTAGAAGAGATTAGTTAACTATTAGATGCAGTTTAAACTCATGGAACCAAATGGGATACTATTAAAACCGAATACTTTCCAAATCTTACATAGAATTAGTTAAGAAACAAATACTATCACACAACAAAATCATCTAGGGCGAATTCATCATAAAATTTAGCATAGGGAATAGGATCATCTGTTGAAATTAACTAACGTACATTATCATTGAATGATTTTTTCAATGCATAGTTTACTTAGTAAAACAATATGATATATACTACCCAATCAACAGTTCCTGAAAATCTAGATGTATTTGGGGAAAATGTTAATGATATGTGGGACGATGAATATTGAATATTTTTACTTTATCTAAAATTGAGTATATTTTTAATCTTAACTCTATATTTTTAGTCTGCTTATCATATTAATTATACAAAGCCAAGTAAATAATTTACTAATACCAACAGTACATAATGAACTTATAATTAAAAATCAAAGTCTATTTCAAGTAAAAAATGTAATTATTCTTATGTAAATTTAGTAAAATATTATTTAACATAATTTCAAATAAATAACTTATATTTAACAAAATTATAACAATAAAGTATGATGCTTCCATAAATTAATAAGCTATTATATTAATAACAACTAATCCAAGATTTATTACTCCAAATGCTATCTTCACTCCTTCATAACCTACCTTTTTCAAATTCATGGGACATAACAATTCCCCACAACCTCTCTTCTTCATCTCCCTAAACCACCTAAAATTCTACCAGTTTTTCGTTAAACATATGTTTACAGTGCAATAAGCTTACACATGCTGGTGAATCTCTGCATACAACTACAAACACTCCGTCTAAATATTCACAAAAAACAAATTAACAAATTTGACAAAACCACTTCATGAGAAGTTCTTTCGTACCATTTTCAATCTTTGCGCTTACAACGCAATTTTTAGGAAATGAATTCTTTAAGTCATCCATTCTCAAAACTATTAGATTTTTGTTGATTTCAGCTTTACATGATAACATTCTTTCTACATAGTTATTGTCACCAAGAACACGAGATTTACCCCATGTTTTAGATGAAAAGAAAGCGGTTTATTCTATGATTTTTCCCCGATCCCAACTAGGTTATGAACCAAAAAATTCATATACTTTATATGCTTCTTCTCTAGAAGCAAATGAAAGTTTTGCAATGAACTTAGCTTCGCCGAAAACTCTAGTTTTAATAACTTAAGTGAATTTTGGGAAGATATTTGTCTGCTTAGCAATAAACCACTTAATATCTTTGTTGATAGTTGGAATATATGAGCTTTCCATTGATGAAATTAAAAGTGTTTGGGATATAAGTGAGTTTTCATTTTTGATTTGATTTACTCGTGTGATAAAAGATTAACATAGCGATAATTGAACGATTTTAGATAGATTAACAGCTTTAATAAGTTAAACTAATGTAACATGATGTTTTGAAAAATATGGTATTTAAATAATTTCTTCTAAGGGAACTTCCCCTTTAAAGCATTCATATAACTTCATATTTTCTGGTTAAAGAGTCAATTTTAGATCTGAAAAGTAGTCTGATAGAAAAGTTTCTATTTATTTAGTTTTTAAGGGCATTAAAGTGGAGGGAGAAAAGAATAATTATTTAAACCCTATTATTATATAATACTAAAACTTATATACAGCAGATTCTTAATGATTGGTAGAAGAAAAACTATGTTTAGCGTAATTTCAGACGGGTAAGTCATTTTTAGTGGACACAAATATTTAATACTATAAAATAAAGACTTAATTCATGTGTATAATGAAAAATTTATTAGCATATTTTAGCTTTCTACAACAGATAGAGTTATTTCAACCTGTGAACTATTTATTAGGAATCAATCATTAATATTTACTCTTTCTTCTGGAAAAGTAGTATTAATATAAGACGTGTAAGATGAACTGATATTTCAATTATCAAAACCACATATTTAGACAGCTTCATTTAATCTTCTAATATAAGAGAATAAAGTATAAATAAATTATATTGCTGAAAATATTCTATATAGGTAGGAGTATAAGTTTATCTAAGGACATCTATCAGATGTTATTTAATAACCAGATCTTAATCTTTAACTCTAAATTTCTTAATAGATCTGTTTTAATGATATTACATTAATTCTTGCGGATTCTAAACTATACTCACTTAAAGATTAATTATTGTACATAGATATCGCTGAATAATTATTTATTCAGTCAGATAATTAAGTTTTATATACCAACAATTAGAATATAAATCAAATAACAATCTAAAATAACTAAAATAGCATAATGTAGGTTTAAAATTTAGAGTTTCTACTTGATGGTAATATATATTATTATAATTAGTATATTATCATGATATAATCGAACATCATAGCATTTTTCGATTTTCCAACTGGAACATTCATCTATTCTGCAATGTTTACCGGCTAATTTTTTGTATTTATAAATTAACTTTTTGTTAAGCAAAATTCTATAATAGAATAATTTTATCTAAATTTTTTTGATATAAACGAATATAATAAATAGCATCTTTTATTCTAAAAATCTAACAAGGCTAATAAGAGTTTCATGTTAAATAAGGGACTAATAGATGGATATAAATAATATAGTATAATTTGGTTAAGTTAAATTGCATTTACTTCTTTACCTTAAAAATAAATAGTTAAGAAAGTAGAAGAATCAATCGAAATTTCTAAAATTTCGTTACTACACTTAATAATTGGTGGGATAACTCAAAAAGCTGATAAATAATAGCGGTTTACAATTAAACTTTAAGATTTAATGTAAGAACTATAAATTGCTCTATAAATAATATCTGATAGTAATAACAACGAATATTATTTCTTAGGAAGTATAATACTGTTAATTTCATTAACTACTATTTGTGCGCTATAGAAGCTGGAATATGGCAATGTACAGTATACACAGGTATTTCAAAAATAACTTGAGTAAGAAATTATTTCCATGTAAGTTTAAAATTTGCTTTTTAAACTGGCAAAATTCACTTATTTCAATTGTAAAATTAGGAAAAGCTAAGAGATGTAAGACCTTATTAGAATGATTAATTAGTAATTCAAATAAATTTCTAATGATAAGTAATAAAACTAAAACTTGATAAGATTAGATTTAAACAATTTAAATAATTTTCTTTTATGTTAGAGTTAATTAAAAACTAACAATCCAAATTTTAATAAAGAAAATCTTAATATTTATAAAAATTACGTAAATAATAATTTTAATGACAATGTATAGTGTTTTTATGAATCTATTTTTAGGTCTAATACTGCTTCTGAATATTTTAACTAAAATCTTAGTGATGATATATATACTTTATATCCAGAGTTAGATGTGTATAGATAATTTGAAAATAAGTCAGTTTTCTTTAATTATAAACTAGATGATATAAATTTTGAAATATTCAATGCTAGTATTTAAACAAATTTTTTACAATTAATTGAATAGCTTTATTTTAATAAAATCCTTATTTAAAGAAAATTTAAAATTATACTCACACCATAATAAGAGTAATTCATAGAGTTAATATTAATATAAATGAAATAATTTAATCACATAATTTCATAGTTTTATATTGATAATAAAGAAGATATTCAGATATTTAACAATTAAATATGTGAAATTTTAATTAGTTAAAGACCATTTTTGACCAAAGAATTATATAATTAACTTAACTCGAAAAACGAATCAAAATTACCTGGTAAAAATATAATGGATAAAGATTTATAAGTATCTAGATAATAACCTTAATAAACTATATTAAACAAGTAATAATAATATTTAAATAATCTTGAGAGTATTGAAATAGAGTATATCAAGATGATATCTTCTAATAGTTAAGAAACAGCAGATAGTTATATAAGTTTAATTACTAACGCAGACTTTATATTATTTAATTAAATCTAATAGCCATCTTTTTAAGGTTTAAAGTAATACTAAAAACTAAAATCTTATTGTATCAATATAATATCTAAAGTTAATAAAGTTGAAGATATATACCTTAATATATTTACTTAATTAGATTGTAATTTTGAAGATTATTATTTACTATTGCAATAGTGTTTTTTAAATATATGTAATTTATTCATGTTTTATGAGCCATAGTTAAATAACTATGAATATGACTAGGACCTAATTATTAAAAAAGCTTCTAATATACTAAAAATATCTTTAGGTTTCAATTAAATTTTAAAGTATGAGTGATATGTATATTATATTATTGTATATACTATTTTTAATAATAAATAAATGAATTTAGAAATAGTTCAACCTACATTTCAACTATAATTATATAATTTTCTTATATATGAGACATTAGTACCTGTTAAAATGAATTCTACTATAAATTATTAAACATAATCACTTTCATAAACACATTCTAATTTAAGAGTAGGGTCAATTCTTTAACTTACTTTAGCAGAAGCACTTGAATTACAAAAACATCATTTAGCTATTATTTAATTACCTGAATTTTTGACAATCAAGTATTTATAAAATATACTCGAAGCAGAATAATTATCTACCAAATTAGCACCATTGCCATAATGTTATTTTTCATCATCACAAATATTGCTATCTCAGTTTCAAAGTCGTCCTGAAATTTTTGATCTTACTCTTATTGATGAATTATTTTCGCTGCGGCATTAAATAAGATAACATAGACAGTAAAAGTTAAATGAAGGGGAATTAACTAATGCTACATTGGATGAGTTATAAATGATTTCTTATAAATAACAAATTGAAGAGTGAATCAATGTAACTTAAATTTATGTCTAGTATTCTACTATCTTATTTCTATTTACGAATCCTTTAATAATTTATTTGAATAAGCATTGTTTACAATATAGTTAAACTAATCTAATATAATTTTGCAAGAATTGATAATTTCTTACGCTTGATTATCTAACTTTTTAATGTTTGTTTAATTATTAGCTTTTTTATTAGATTATTTTGTAATACTCTTACTAGATAAATTTTGAATTTTTGTGATACATTTTTAGTGTACACATGTTACTTTTCCGAGGTCTGATGACTATATATCTTTTATATTTTAAATATCTTGAATTTAAGATCTGATATTCATCATTTTCTCTAATAAATTAGTTTCTATAATTTTTTCTATTTCTACCTATCTATGATCAATTATTTATTTTTTCTATTTATTTGCTACTTAAATATTCTGATCAATTGATTTTTAAGCTTTTATACTTGAATTATCATCCACTTAATTAATATATGTATTTAACCTTCTTTATAGTTTTCGTATTATATCATTATGCTCCTATTTAATTGTTTTCATTTACTCATCAAAATACTTTTTAAGTGTTTTATCTAATTAAAGTAAATACATTTCATGCAAATCAGCAATTGTGTTCATTTATAAATATATATTAGTATATCATATTAATATATATTATTTATGATTTATGATTTAGAATATATCATTAATAATAAATTTTTTAAAACATAAAATGGATATTAAGTTTTACAACAAAGACGACTAAATTAAATAATTAATCCGCGTAGATATCCTGATAGCATAGGCGAAGTAACTCAAAATTGAGAAACTACGTCAATTAGAAACCCTTTTAATGACAAAAAAACTTTTAATATAACAAAACGGTGCACTGACGACAAGCCTAAAACAGTTTAAATTATCAGTAAACCAGATTCCTGAATTTACATTTGGTACATCCTCCGCTAAGGGGCGTCGGCCAACTAATGAGGACACGCATTTAGTTTGTGAAAGTCCGTTTTTTGCCGCAATTTTTGATGGCCATGGTGGTGCAGAAATCGCTGAACTAGCTGAGAACGCACTCCATGACTACTTATAGGAAGATAATTCTATCCCTGGCCTTCATGGGATACAGCTAAAACTCCTGTAATTCGACCAGCTTCTGATCAATATCTGCCCGGAATCTGGAGCAACAATGGGGTTCACCTGCTTCCTAGGTAAGAATCTGGTGATTGGAAACATCGGCGATGTGCGTGTTCTTACAGACTTCAACGATACCACCGATCACAAGCCAGATAGCGAGAGAGATCGTCTGGCCAACTATTCGAGTTTAGTCATAAGGAAACGCGTAAATGGTGTTTTGGCAACATCTAGGAGTTTAGGTGATAGGGCTATGAAGACTTAAGGTATTATTGGGTTGGCAGATGTTCAGATAGTGCGGGATTTCAAATTTGTATTTATAGGATGCGACGGCGTGTTTGATGTATTGACGAATGAACAAATAAGGAGTATAGTTAAAATGGAGAAAGATAGTACAGACAGAGTTGTAAAGGCCGCTATATGTTTTGCAGAATGTTTGATCGAAGACGGCGATTCAATTGTAGAGGAGATTCGCGGGGTTTAATAGTATGAGATTGACGAAGAATATTGTGAAAAAATACTAAAAGAAGATTAGTTAGAAACGAGGCTGTGCAAAGCTATTATACGGATTGCATTTAGGATGGGTAGCTAGGATAATATTTCATGCATGTTATTGATTATGCAAAAGCACGAGTGATAATTTAATATAACATAATTTGCTTTATTGTGTTATTCATATTATTGTGATCATGTACACCAAAATAATTAATAAAAGGAAGCATTGGAGATTCTATATGGAACTTTAAGATTAAATGTAGGATTTATTAATCTTATCGTATTTTCTCTTTATGAATTATTATTATTCTTGTCATTTTGCTAATAAAAAATTAATATCAAAGATATTTTTGAAATATTAAGAATATGAGGATTAGAATAAAATTTATGATTATCTGACAATGAATATGTTTTAAAATAATTGATAAATTTACACTAATAATAATATAGTTTATTTAAACATGTATTCGAGGCTAGAGATTTACTTATTAAGTTGTGTTACTATGATTTATCGATTTCAATAGGTTATAATAATATAGAAAAAGGCGTAATGAATTAGAAATAATAAGTTTTGTGAATTATATGAACATTAATAAGCCAGTCAATTTTTATATTAATACTTAGTGTTACTAGTGCTGAGTAGTTTATAATTATTAGACTAATTTTGCATACTCATAATTTTTAATGCTTAATATTTAAATAAAAATCATATTAGGTATATATAAATCATTAAAAAACATTTTCAACCTTATTGTAATATCTAGTAATATTTTATAGCTTTGGAAAAGATTAATTAGGTCATAAAAATTATAATGATATAACACTAAAATTAAATATATGTAAAGTATTATACTTTTATTATTGTACCCAGCAAGCGAATTAACCCAAATATATGTAAATACAGCTAAAAATAAGTCACTTCAGTTAAATCTTTTTGTAAATATCTTTAATATATCCAAATAATGGTCTTAAGCTCGTTAAAAAATATCTTCCACTTTCTTATTATCTTGTATTCTATTTAAATATTAAAATAAATACCTAGTTCGACCAAACTAGTCACAAAAATCATCAAAGTCAGTAAATTGTATGCAAACTGGTAGAATCTACTCTTGTAGTCTTACTTTGGTAAATAACTACTTAATTAAATTATCTAACAAACTTTATTATGTTTAGATCTTAAGGAGCTAAGAAAGACTTACCAAGTGAGATTCTTTATCTAGCAAATTTTTCACAATAGACCATTAAGATCGACAAATCGCATATATCAGTGCACAATTACCTGAATTATCTTGAAAACCATATTCAAGTTTACTAAGGAATAGAGCTATTTCCGCATTTTCATCTTCAATTGCCATCATAAGGGACGTTTTTCCATCATTATTTTGATGGGTTATTATATATTCATATAGATATTTAACATGAGCTAATTGATTACAATAAAAAAGAGGATTATTTCCCTATTTATCATTAATTTATACTTGAGATATACACATTTATACCGCATAGAAATCTTCAAGTTCTAGGGCCTTCATTAACAAAGTTTCTCCTGTACTATAAATAGGTTACTTTTCCAAAGATAATATATAACTTAAACCTTCATAAAACGTCGATGAGATGCAAAGTTCCGCAGGAGAATCTTCATATTCATAATACACATCATTCAGGGATTTAGGATAAATGACCTTAAGCAGGTAAATGTTTTGATTTTGAATTATTTCGGTAAGTAAAGCTCTATAATTTGGATGTTATAAAAGCAGCTTTGAGTATAAACTAACAAAGTCATCATTATATGAATCAAAATTAGCCAAAATTATATTTATACTATGCACTACTGGTATTCTTAATAAAACATCGTAACTAAGGGCGTTATTCACAATAAGTATTGGTAAAATTTGTTCAATAGATTCAGCTGAAAGATTAAAGCCAAAAAGCACAGCAATATTATTGATATTGTATTAAACCGCGTACTCGCAGAAGTTTTTATTAACTAGAAGCTGTAATTATTATTCGCTTAAAATTTATTTAAGTGGCGTCAAAGAGCCATTTTAATAGCCAATTTAAGCTAGTGTAAGACCGTTGAATAATATAGTCGAAATATCAGAATTTATAACAATTGGGGTGTTAAAAAATTCTAAATAAGAAGGATATTAAATAATTGGGCGTGGATTGATGTTTTCAATGAATGATGGCTTCTGATTTATTTCTTACAGGCTAGTAATACGATTAAAATAAAGTTAAGAAAATTCCCACTTTCCATTGTTAAAATTGATTTCAGGATCGATAAGAAAGCCATTTGTAAATGAATATGCTGTAATTTAGCAACGTAAATCCAAAATAAAGTAAACTTTTGAGCTCGCATCATAGAATATGAAAATACCATTTCGGTGAGAGTCAAACCATATGTTTTCTGCCTATAAAAATATTGCTGTTTTGTTTTGGTATAATCTAAATTATTTTGACTACTCTCTAACTATGAAATTATCATTATAAACATACAACCTAGCTTCTTTTGACACATATTATACAGTTTAAAATTAATTATTGACAAATTACTTAATAGTACCATTATTGCAAAAGTATAAATTATTTTTATACACACAAAGTCGATTATGTGGAAGTTCTTAGTCATAATCTTAAATATTGTAAAAAATGCTAACTGTAAGTTTATTTAGATGGTATATGCATGAACCAATATGCGCTAAAACCATATCTTTGTAGTTTACAATTTCATAGTAATGTGGTTGCTTTTTAATTTAAAATCCTTCGCAGTATTGGGTACAGTAGTAGGGAAAATCAACGGCTGCTTATTCTAATATATGAAATTACTCTGTTATTCGGAAAGCACTATTTTTTCCATAACAATAAAGTTGGTTGCCATTTTAATGTGCAAAGAGTCTAAAGTATTTTGAAACTATATTATAATCTAGTTCATCAGAAATTGATGCATATTAATCTTAATCATAAAATGATTCATCATTACTATCTTATGAAATAGAATCTGAAAAATCCTCTATAAAGTCATCGTTCATTATTAATAGACTTATATTTATATTATATTAATTATAATTTTTACTATATAATGTCTTAACAAGATTTAACTGTATTAGCTGCATTCGAATTAGAACTTTTTTAGGAAATGTAAAATTTTTCATCTTAGATTATTAAACTTAACGATAAATATGAAAATTAAAAGATAAATCAATCAGTAATCAACCCATAATTAATTAATACCTTTTTTATTGACTAATTGTAGCTATTTGATGTTAAATTATTGAATTAGACGATATAAAATGATTAACATAGTAAAATATATTTAAAATAAAGCCATTTATCACAATACGAAAATATTGAAACTAAATTGCTTACTATTTAATAAAAAATTAGCTAAACCATATAATTATATGCTGAAAATTAATGTCAATAAATATAAGAACGGACATAGGATTCAGTATAGTAATTATAACAATTAATGATTAATAGTGCTTTAGATTTTTTAGTAGCTGACAAACTGGTAGAGTTTAACCAAACATCTAATTATGGATTTACAGCTACAGTTGACAACAATGGAGCTTCCAAATAACTATTTGCGTTTTCTAATAAAAAATAATTACCTGTCAAATAGGTTTTAATTGATTTAGATTCAACATAATGATTTTATTATATAAAATTTTATTTATTATTTCCCTTTTCTTTTTAATGTGGCGTTATACTTCGTAAATTAATTATAGAGTAGATGAGTCGGATCAATCTCCTTTAACTAATTCCAACACATCTTTAATAAAATGTTTACCTAATAAGTTAGTTCCATAAATACCTTCATGGTCATATTCATTGCATTCCCAATTGGGATATGCACAAGCTGCTGATGGAGTACCTGTTTAATCGTCTACATACCATGTAGTTGCCTCTATAGAGGTACCTGTAAAAGATTTTAAAATTGTCGACTTAAATATTTCTTATTAGTTTGAAAATTCAGATGAATCTGTTGATTCTGATAATCAAGATGCATCTTAATCTATTTCTAAATCTAAAAATATAAAGAAAATGAACGATGATGATCTTTTTGTTCTGGTTAAATAATAATTAAGAGACAATGTCAAATCACGTTGCTCTAAGGATGGAATTACTTGGTAAGAAATTGAAAACTTTGAGCTAGGTTATATTAAATATTTATACGAAAGATTAAGACATTAAGATGTTGAAGAAATTATAAAAGAAGTTAGTACATAATTTAAAGGACAAGTTCATCCAGTTAAAAGATATTTGAACGATTAATTTTTTGAGGTTTAAAGATTATTGTCAGTTGAAAAGACATAAAAGCAACAAATTACAGATCCAAATACAAAGCTTTAGGCTTAATTTATGTTAGCGTTTTTCCAAGCTAATCCATAAGTTGTATCGGCGTTTCCACTGATAGAATAGTTATAACCATCTGTCTAGTTATAGAAAATCTAAACATTAATGCCATAGGAATAATTTAGTACACTCGTTAAAAGGATGGAAGACTATATTAAAGCACATCAGTGATCACTCATTATTCAATATTCATAAATTCCATCATCATATGAAGATACAGAAGATTAACTTTGGGATGGTTCGCATTATTAACTTAATGCTTCATCAGAGCATTCAGCAATTAATTATTAATCTTCTTAGTTTTCTATGTTATCAATTTTCTATACAAGATGAGATTTTTCTTTAAATTACACTTTATCTTCTAAAAATGGATAAATAATAACATTTTTCAGAGATTCATTAACTGAATAATCACCAGCCTACATTCTATAGAATGTTTCAATGGCCCAAAGTGCAACCTCCCATTGTTCTTCAACTAACTTGACTTAAAATTTATCAAGCATAAAAGTTTCTAAATAACAAGCCACTTCAGCCTCAGATGCATCGTCTGCATAATCTCCAAAATATTTTACTAGCATAGAAACACATTCTTAAACATTAGTATCGAATTCCAATTATCCTTTGAGCTGTTTTAAAACTTTCCATGACGATAAAAGTTATTTAAGTATTACAACAAATTAGCTAACTTTAAATGCTTTTGAAGTTTCAAATATTTCAGTTGGTGCATCTTCTGGGAATTTAGTCAAGAATCCATGGACGTCAATTGGTTGTGGGAATGACATTAAAATAGAAAAAGAAGTGGAAAATGCACTCACTCAACTGAAATATCTTCAAACCATTTGTGTTTTAAAGCGTCTGTGGCCGAATATCTAGTATCCCAATTAATATCACATAAGTGCTTAAAAAGGTCCTTTGCATACTCAGAAGCACCTTTTAAAATTCTATCAACTCCTGTAGGTTAAATATTCTCAAATGGTGCCTTCCACATTCCATATTCTTTAAGAATGTCAATTTATGGTTACTCATAACTTCCAAATACAGTGAATATTTTCAATAACCCTTCGTTAAATTCTTTACAACTAAAAGCATAATTATCTGAAAATAGTTGACTCATTACAAGTCCTATGCCCCAAACATCAACTTTGTTGGTATATAGAGGATATCCTAACATCATTTCTGGTGCAAAGAAAAATTTAGTACCTGCATTAGTAGAAAACTAAGTTTTAGAAAAAATAGCCTCACGAGAAAGACCAAAATCAATAATTTTTGTTTGCATTTTTTCTGAATCAAATAGTATATTATGTGGTTTTATATCTCTATGAATAATTCCTATACTATGAATATGTTCCATTCCCTCTAATATTTGCTTAATAATGATTTTAATTTACGACTCTTTTAATTTATGTTTTTTAATAAAGGTTCTAAGATCAGTGGGAAATATTTCATAACCAATCAATAAAGCATTATCTTGAATATCACAAGATAATATCTTTATCACAGATTTATGGTTGCAGCGCTTAACAATTGCTACTTCTCTAATAGCTGAATTTTTTACACCCTCATCTTTATCTGCAAACTCAACCTATTTCAAAGCAACCATTTATCCAGTTCTTCTGTCTTTTGCTTTAACAACAGTACCATATCCACCTTTTCCAATTTCTGAATAAACGATAAAATTCTCCATTTTTTAAGGAAGTGAAATTTTAATTAATAATATTTTATATATAAATCACTATTAGTAAACGCTATTCTATCGTAAAATAGATAAAACTTCCGTACTCTAACCTGCTTAATAGCAGTATATTTACTCGCCAATCTGTTCTACTATAATATTTTTACCCTCACACCCCCCAAATACCATATCGACCTTCTAACCTTATTTTATTATATTAATAAGAAACTCAAATTTTCTACTCCATTCAGGTATACTTGATAGAACTGTCCCTTAAAATTTTTACTCGCAAAACCCATATACAATCCCTGGCAAAATTTCAGAAAATTTGTCAAACCTCTTCTTATAAATTATAGCTTATGCTAATGTCTTTTCAAAGCTCTGCTAAAAAGATGTTAAGATTGCCAGTGACAGCTATTCAAAAATACAAGGTTCGTTGATTTCTTCTTATTCACTAAACATAAAACCTAATGGTTTATCTAGAGTTTTAACTGTAACTTGGACATCAAATTCAGCAATTAGCAGAAGTCCATTTTTTGTAGCAAAAATTATTGTTTAACTGGTTGATTATATATTAAAAATGATCTGATCAGGAGCAAATTGTTGTAAATTCACGAAAATTAACCAGAATTGGTAACAGATAGCAGATGGTTGTAGGGAGCGTTGTTATGTACGTTGAGGTGACAACGAAGAGTTTAATAGAATTGAAGATATATTAATTAACTAACTGAAAAGTAGGTCGCCAGTTGCAGAGTTGGCTATCAGTAATTTCTTCATTTTTGAGTTAGTTTGAGTATTTAAATCTATATTTAAATATTTAATATTATAAAATTATTAGAATAATATATTTTATATAATATTATATGCGAACTAAGTAAAAATATTATTTAAATTATATGTACCTGTTCTATAATTATTGAATAATAATATAATTTACAGATAATGGAATTTATAAAAAATCAGTGTTTAAGAAATTTTACTAGTGCTGAAGAATTCAATTTAGCATTTAATAATGCATATCTAATTTCTTATTAGAAATAATATAACAGTTAAGATATTTTATCATAAGATCAGATCAAGCATTTAGTTTATATTTTAGGATAACATAAATAAATAATAAGCGATTAGTGCTCAACAGATTTATTTTCATTGGAGCTATCACATGATGATATAGATTGGTAGAAACAATTTAACTAAGAATTAGATAAATCAACTAAACTTTAAAGCTTGCTAGATCAATATGAGAATGAAGTTAAAGAATACGAGATATTGTCATAAGATACATATAATAGATATAGTTTATCTATAAAATAGATCATTTCTGCTTACGATATATAATAAAAATAAGTTTAAAGTTATGCAGCATAAATAGAAAAATAAAATAAGATATTAAAAAATTAATAAGATGTTATAAAGTAAAAAACATAACAGGTATTGAAATTAGAAAAAGTTGTTAGCGATCATGCTAAAATAGTAATTTTAAAGCAGTAGGAAAGGGATTTATTAACAAAAAACAATAATGAAAAGTTTCTTCATTTAACAAAAGAAATAAACATTCATAAAGAATAAACTAACGATGCTCTAGAAAAATAAAAGTATTATGAAAATTAATACCTAAGTCTTAATTCTTAGTATTAATCTTTTTATAAAAATTATTCAGTATTAAATGGAATTTGCGCCGAACTACAATTTTAATTAAAAGTAGAAAATTATGATTAAATTCTAAATAAGTTTTTCTTTTTAATCGAAAATTCAGCAGATAAATCTATTATAAATGATTTATAGTTAAAATTAGATACTTATCTCATTCTTATTAAACATTTGATTGATTTCATTGAGAGTATGAATAAAAATATGAGTTAATAAAAATTAAAAATTAAACCTTTGTAATTTTTAGGCGACTTATTAAATGATATATTATTAAAATTAAATTTATTAGAAGAAGAAATTAAGAGATTGCAATTAAAACATTAAAATATATAAGACTAATTATCAGATCAAATGTCCTAAACAGTCATATCCTTTTAAAAAATAAAATTAGAAAACGAGTAACTAGAGAATAAAATTGACTTTTTACAGCTTTTAAAAAGCTAAAAACTACCTGCTTTAGTAAATATTATAAAAATATAATAGTAAGAATTACAAATTTCGAAGTAAGAGTTTATTGACTTATATAAATAATTTGATGTTTTGGATAACAAAATATAGAAAACTAATAGTTCTTAGATAAAAGAATCTAAATATTTAAAAATATTAAAAACATAAACTATTATTACTAAATGATTTCACTTTATATTTAGTATTTTTTTAATAATTTCGTAATCCACATCCTTACAGACAATTATTAGCTCGTTGGCATTTTACTCAATAATAATAGCTTTTTCTTTATCATGTATTTGCCCACCTAACCAGGTTTATATCAATAAATAATTTTCATTACTATAAATTTTTTAACTGATATCAATACTAATTAAAATATCTCCAGTCATTACTTCTAGAAAGTTTAAAAAGTTATTTTATATATCTAAGTTACACAAATTTAATGTGGTATCTAATTTAAATGCAATCTCTAACAATATAGAATTTAATTAGGATTAAAGGAAAGTATAATGACTCATATTTTTATTATAAATTTCTATGAATATGTCATCCTATTCATAGTTCATTAAGTCAAACTTTTTAATAAATGATGTACTTAAAACTTGCAGATCTTATTCTGAAATTTCAGAATTTTGTAATTCGTATGTTTATATTTTTTGATTTTGATTTATATTTGTGTATTCAGATGTATGGTTAAGACGTTGCTACATATTTTTAAGTAATTTAAGCCTATCTTGTATATTTTCGATACTTTAATCTTTCATATTTTATATTATATAGTTATATATATTATTTGAAAACTGTCAGTAAATTAATATAAATAATTAGTAGGGGAATATAAATTAATATACAGTTATATTAATTATATATCTTACTTTTCAAAATATAAATGGCGACTACAGAGTTCATCTTTGTATTTTTACTTTGTTTTCTAGGTTTTGCATTTCTGCCAGCTATTCTAATATTCATTTACTTTATGAGCAGAAGCATATGCTGCTTTGTTGTACATGAAAAAACTGTCATCGTTAAAGAAACATGTGGCTAATTTAAAGAGCTTTTAATGCCAGGATCCCATTTTATATGTCCTTTAGTTTCAGCAAAAAGACCATACTCATATGACTATTTTACATTTGATGATGATAAAATGAAGAGAATTAAAAAATCTGAGAAAATTATATCTTTACAACAATAATCTGTAGAGTTTCCAAGATTTGAAGTTATCACACGAGACAATATCTAATGTTATATTGATTTAACAATAAATTATAAAGTTATTAATGCTCATGATTTGGTTTATAATGTAAAGAATATGCCTTATATGCTTTCATTATTAGTTAATGCAATTGTACGTTCTTAGTGTGGCGAGATGGATTTAGATAATATTATTGAAGATCCATAGTAGATATCTAGATTAATTGGAGAGTTATAAGAATATGTGAAAGATTGGGGAATTAATATTGAATTATTCAAGGTATAAAAAGTTGAAGCTAAAGAAAGACTCAAAGAGAAATTATAGTTAACTAAAAACGCTATGTATAACTGCGAATCTAGTGTTAGAACTAAGAAAACGGAATAATAATCAATTATTATGAAGGCCGCTGCGTCTAGGGATCAGATGATTAAACAAGCTGAAGGAAAGTCATAGTCTATCATATTAACACAAGAGGGGGAAGCGTAAGCTATCAAAAATAGAGGATAAGCACATGCAAATGCAATTGATTCATTAGTCCCAGGTATGGGTAACAGAGCTGCGGCATTTACTTTAGCTGATAAGACATGCGATTTAATCAATATTATTAACAAGCAAACAAAATCCTAAATTATGTATACTCATGGTGTAGATAAAGCAGAAGTTATGAAATGCATTATTGGAGGTTACTAATGAGAAAATGATATATTTTACTATATAATTATTTATATAATTATTTTAAATTGAATGAAAATTATATAATCATTCAAACTATATGCAGAAAAGCATGAAAAAATACTCATATGTAATATTTGTGCTGGTAAATTATCTTAAAGATGTTAAGAATGTCGAGACTCATCATGCGAAATTTGCCCAGTTGTTAAAGGCATCTGTGGACATAGTTTCCATTAACATTGCATTAATTCTTGGCTTTAATAAACTAATATATGTGCGCTATGCAGTGTAGATTGGTTTTAAGTGGATTGATTAATTTATTGTAACTAAATAATATTATCATTATTTTTTAAGCCCTTCTCTAAACTACCGATATGATATTGATTATGAAAAATTATTGAGCTATTAGGATTCTTACCTTTATTAGAATTCAAATCTTTATTATTTGGTAATAAGCACTGATTATTGTATATATTACGTTTTTTCCAAAAGTTAAAATGGACATTGAAATGTACTTAAATGCACATAATCCGGATTTGTTAAAAATTATGACTCAATTCCATACTATCCTGTAATTTTAATTTAAGTTATAACTGGAAGCTATTTTCGCATATACAACCTTCTCATATTTTAATATTAACTATATTATATATAAATAAAAGTATAAATAATTAATGCGTCGTCTTCATAATTCTCTTGATGCTATCCCCGAAGGAGGAATGCCTCCTCCTCCTCCATCTTTTAAAGTCTAATTATCAGGAGAAGGTTATGAATCAATTGACCCTATGAACTATTTTGATTAATCTTAATAAATTTCGACCTCTAGAGGTAATTTTCAAATTTATACAGGTGGAGAATTTAAGAGAGTTGTATATTTATTTATACACGGTGCAGGATATTCTAGTCTGAGTTTTGCTGAAGTCATTAAAGTTCTCAAGTAAGAAGCATACTGTGTAGCTATTGACCTAAGGTCTCATGGAAAATCTATTGAAGGAGATCTTATTTTTTAAGATTTAACACTTGATATCAATACAGTCATTGAATAACTATTACCAAATAAAGAATAAATACCTTTAATCATATTTGGACATTCATTAGGAGGTTCTTTGGCAACAGCAGTCGAACCATAAAATTGCAAGCTCTAAGGAATAGTGTTAATTGATATATCAGAAAATGTAGCCTTATAATCTCTTCCAAATATGTAAATTTATCTTAAAAAGAAACCAAAGGTTGTAAATGGCCCAGAAGCATATGCTGAATGGTTGATAAGAACTAATTAATTACTTAGGAAAGAATCAGCATGTATTTAAGCTTAAAATTTAGTTTCAGAAGGAAAAGTAATAACAGATTTGAGCAAAAGTGAAAAATATTGGGAATAATGGTTTAAAGGTATGAACGAAAGATGGATTAATAGATAAGTATGGAAAATGTTGTTAGTATCAAGTATGAATAAACTTGATAAAGATTTTGAAATTGCTCATATGCAAGGTAAAATGAATGTTGATGTTATAAGAAATTGTATACATAACTTGCATGAGGATTCTCCTTTAGATTTCCTCTAGGTAACCACTAGATTTTTACGTAGACTACATCTTTCAGATAAGTTGTTTGATAGGGAATTTGACTTTAAAAAACCTATGCCAGAAGATGAAAAAGAGATGACAGCAGAAGAAATTAATACTATTTTGAAATGAGGTATTCCTATATAATATTATATTTACTTTTCCATTTTCATTCCTTCATATGCCAGACCTTCTTAGATTACGTTCACTCGCTAGTAGAAATCCAGAGTTGTATAAGAATGAAGTATATTCCTAAATAAAAGCTCTAGAAGCTAGAATTTAAATATTTGAGAAATAACCTCAATTACCCCAACCTGAATTAATTGAGCTATTTTAATTTTTAAATTCAATGGCCCCTAGTTATAAAAAATTTTAAACTACTTGTTAAGATGCATTTCAGTTAGTAGCAAGATTTTCCTCTTCTATTAATCCATAAACCAGATTATAATTATTAAAATTAGCATTCTCCGATTATTTTATATTGGAGAAGAATACCTTATAAGAACTCATTCAGCTGCTTAACATAAAAGACAAGCAGTTAAGAGCAATGATCGTTCAATTAATGAATACAAAATTTAAAATAACACTTTAGAATTAGCAGATTGATATTTTGACAAAGTCATTGTAAAATTCGTCAATTATTGTCAAATAAACTCTACTTAGAATGCTTGTTCAATTGTACAAAACTAATACAATTAAGTCTCAGGATTAATATTAGAAAGTAGTAAATGCAGTAGCCTATACATTAGTAGAAGATTAAGACAAAAGAGTAATTTTATAGGCACTAAATTTCTTTACAGGTGCTGATGAAGAGCTCACTGAATCTGAAGATTCTGATTATGTTCTTAAGGAGCTCGATGACGTCTAAACAAAAGATAAAGTAGTCTAGTTAACAAATTCCTTGAAAGTTAAGATTAAAAAATATCAGCTTGATCTAAATAAGAAGAAGAAATCGATTGAATAGATTAGAAAGTAAATTATCAAACTTAATAATAAGCATTAAATGGCAGTCAAAACCCAATTATTCGTAATTGATTACTTACGTGATCCCCAGACATTTGCAGAAAAGCTTATTAAAAAATTTTTAGTTAAGAATTCACCCTTTCGTATAAAATTAATCATCTTCGACTATATATCTCATCTTTCGTCACATTACGAGCTAGTCTTACCTTAAATTTACCCAATTTTTGCAAAATATATCCGTCCACGATAGCAAAACGTTGTTGATATTTTGAATTCTGCAGTTAAGTCTGTTCATTAACATACTGATATCTCTGATGTTCTGATCATTATTAAGCAAATAATGAATGAATTCATTCATTCTGGTGCGACCGATGATGAAATGACAGTAGCTATAACAGCAATTTGTGAAATTTGTAAAAAAGTACCAGAATGTCTATTGGATGAAGAGAACATTTACCTATTGAACGAATTGGTTAGTTATAGTAAAGAAAAAACAGTTGAGGACGCTCATGAAACTGTAAAATCTGGTTCTAAAACATCTAGTAAGACTAGAAAAGGTGTTGTTAATGCTAGTAAGGAGTTGCTGAACTTCTATAGACAGAGTGCTCCTTAAGCTTTAGAAAAAAAATATTTAGATAAAGAAAGTAGTATTTATCTTTAGAGTATTAAACGCATTAATGCTGATTAGGTTGTAACAAGAACACGCATTGAAACACTTTTGGGCTAAAAAACGGATAGCGAAAACGATGATCAAGATGATTTAGAGGACAGTAAGTGGATGAAGGCGAAAAAGTTGAAGTAGAATAAACACTTATTGTAATATCTACGCAGCTGTAGAAGGAAGAACACATAGCTATAGCCTAACAGCATATCAAAAATTGAAGAAATTTTGGGATATAAAATCAATCCATACGGTGAAAAAATCATTGGTACAAAGCCAGAAGAAGAAGAGTAATGGGAGTTTGAAGAGGAAGAAGTTTCAGAAGAAGATAGCTAGCTGGCTGATGGTGAGCAAGATGAAGAAGGTGACGTATTCTGTTTAGAAAGCGAAGAAGAAGAACAGATTATTGACCCTAATTTACCTATTGAATAATAGAGATTTTTATCCACCGAAGAACTTGAAAAACTTAGATCTTTTAAGGCGTAGAAACACCATACAGATCTTGATTAATTCCGGGTGAAGTAGAAAATGACCTCAGAAGAAATGAAAATTCATTCTAAATCTGGAAAATCAGATGAAAAAGATCACAGATCAAACTTTTGGAATAGAAAGGCTGATAATAAGTCCAAAACGAACAAAGAAAAGTAGGTTAACAAGGCAATGATGATGTTGGTACATAGCCGTACAATTCGTGCAAAAGCAAATAGAAAATCTAAGGATAAAGAAAGAGTAATGCGTGAGCATCTTCGAAACTAGAAGAGTGGTATAAACAAGAAAGTTAAGAGGTGAGGTGACTGGGTTTTAATCTAGTTTAGCTATTTATAGCAGAATATTCATTTTACTTCAGAAAACAAAGAAGAGATCAATAAATAACTTTGTATTTAATAACTAAAATCATGATAATTTTAATATTTTAAATAGAATTTTCACTAATTTCCCAGCAAAAATTAGTTGTTACTCCAATTTATATATACAATAATTTGATAAAAAAACAAACTATACTCAAGGTAACTCGCTGAAAATCAACATGCTAGAGGATACTCAAGCTAGTCATAAACAATTCTAGTTTATGAGTAAATTATGTAGTAAGTATGCAAATACATTCATTAGGGTCATAAAATTTAATATTGAAGATGGGGATCTACCAATTAAATTCAGGCCAGTAGATTAGCACGAATTTTGGGTATTTCCTTTAGACTTTAAATTATGTAATTATACAGTTCGTATGAAATTCAACTTTAAAGCTCCTTAAATACCCAAATTCACATAGCCTGATTATTTAGTATTAGTGAATAAAAGCTATAACACTCCAAACAACTCCATTCATTTCCTTCCTTTTTTCTTGGCCTTCTTCTGTTCATCCAACTTTGCATCGCAAGCCCTAAGCATCTACCAAATGAGATCCCCATCTATCGTTCTGAGCTGCAAATCGACAGAAACATCCCCATTTTTCGAAATTTCCAATCCTTTCGCGTTACAGTAAATCTAAATTATCTCCCCCAAATTGACCTACGAGAGCTCGCTCATCTTACGCACTAGGCTCTGAATATCGCCTATCTAAGGCTGCTGCGACTCGTCGATTTGTGAGTTTATGTCGCCGATATCACCCAACAGGATGATCAAATTGTAGTTTTCGGTCGTCAAATCGGCAAAAATTTTAGATAACGCAACCGTGAAGCCAGCCTCCGCCTGGTCCGAGATATTCTGATACCAGCCATTCTCTGCGTCACCGTTGTACTTTTTGCAGTTAGCAAAAATGAGAGAGGCATCTAGGATGAAAGATGAGAGCGTTTGGTAGATTTTAGCGGTCAAATTCTTGTAAAGCGTAGAGTAATCCATTGGTTTTTGGACGATTATAGGGTAATCTGGTATTCCGAGCGCAATGGCGTCTACAGGCTTCGAGAACACCTCGCCATATGGCTTTTGCTTTTTTTATTAATCTACGAGTTTTGCTAGCTGATTTTAGAGTGGTTGGGTCAGAATAGTAGCTGCTAGAGAGTACGGTGTCGACATTTGGTTAATGGAATGAAGTTCAAATTGTATAACCACATATAATAATTTTAAAATAAAAAAGAAATGGATATTTCGAAATTGACGGAGGAATAGGCTGATTTCATATTATCTTATTAGCTAGCTCAATAGTATGGATAATAGGAATTTTAATAAATGTAAGAAGCTTTGTGTATAAAACATGTTTACCAATATTTTGAGTTTTAAAATTGTAAGTAAAAAGCAAGAGCATTAGGAGTGCCTAAATTATATTAGTAAGCTATAAAAAATAATATAGTATAATCATTATTTGAATAAAAATTCACAGTTATCCGTGAGCTAGGCAAAGGAGGATTTGGTTCTGTTATTCATGTTTAAGACCGTAGTGGACCAAATGAATATGCTGTTAAAATAGTTAAAACAACTGATTATTTAAAAGTTCTTCATGAGATACAAGTATTATCATAATTATAAAGCTAGTTTATAGTTAGATACTATGATGCTTGGATCGAAGGAGCAAATATCGAGTCCTAAGAAGAAGTATTAGAAGATTCAAATAATGTAACTGCATAAAAAGTATAATTTTCGACTTTAATAAAAAACTAATATTACTATGAATATGAGGTGATTGAAGATGAGGAGGATTCTTACTTGCTAACCAATTATTTTAATAATTCGATTAAAGATAAAACTGAAGGGCAATCTGAGATTTAGTTAGTAGAGAATTTAGTTTATATTTAAATGGAGCTTTGTAAAGGATAAACATTACAAAGATAAATTGAATTAAATTCACTGTCAGAGAAGAGTAAGTGGACTATTACCACAGATCTACTTTTAGGGTTAGAGTTTATACATAGAAAAAAAATAATCCATAGAGATATTAAGCCAGAAAATATATTCTTGTCTGAAAATCTCGCAGCAAAATATGGAGATTTTGGTATAGCATTTAATAGTAATACAAAATAATAATAAAATTGTGGTACCATAGCATATATGCCACAGGAATCTTTTAAATCAAGTGCACTTACATTTTCAGATTAATGTAAACGAGATATTTATTCTTTAGGTCTAACATTTTTATTATTATGGTAGCCTAATTTTGATTTCTAACTGTATAGAGATATAAAAGGTAATAAATAATCATTGCTTAATAAAATTTAAAACTATGGAATCAAGAAAATTATTGAAATGATGACGGAAGAAAATTATTAGATTCGATGCAGTTTGGAAGAACTGTTAAAATAGGAAATAATATTTTAAAATATAGAGAATATTGATTCATTTGTGATAAGCTATTGTTAAAATTTGAAGTCTTTATAATAAAGTGGTGATAATGTTTAGAAACTTATTAATTTATTAGTTGAATTAACACCTTTGAATTTAGCTTCAAATATTCAACTTTAATAAGTACAACTAAAACAAATAAATTATCGAGGTGTCGCTAACTATTAGATTATGCCTTGGGATTAAATTTTAGTTTATTAAAATGCGAAGCAAATATAATTTTTAGATTAGTATTTACAAGGGAGATATATGATTTAAAATGATCAAACACTTTTAATTAACATATAATAGTTGCCTATATTATTTTATATGACTTAGAATCTAAGCACTCCTAAAATTTTCTATTCTCAGCTTAATGATTTATTATAACCAATTTTGGTATAAAAATTTAATTCTTTGCAGCTAATACTAGACTAAGTGCATTAAATAATTTGTTGTAATTTTGATAAACAAATTTACATTTGTCATTTGTTTACTCAGTATTTTAATGAAAACAAGCAATTTTACGATGAAAATACTTTTAATAGAAAGGTTAAGATAAAAAGGATGGACGAAAAGTTAAAAAACTAATTTATTTGGGATGGATTTTAGGAATTTTCATTTGTATTTGTTATAAATAATTAAGTTAAAGCTTATGGTGGAATAATTGGAAATTTTATTTAAATATAATTTTCAGTTCAGTGATATCGATTATATATACTGTAATAAGATTTTAATATTAGTTTGAAAATGACTTAGAGGTTTCTTGAGTTGTAAAATCCTTAAGATTAAAAGATTTACACTATAACGATTTAATTGAGCACTACAATACTTATTTGCAAGCTTATATATATTTATTATACAGAATAACATATAAGATAGGCTACAAAAAAAATTAATATTGCAAAACGTTTATAAGAACAATCTTCTGGTAGACGTTATAAAATTTTAGATGTATATGTTGGCTAATAGAGGGAAAAAATTGTTCTTAATGCTACTCATAAGGGCGAATCATAGAAGAAATTTTTTTAATAGCAAGAAAGCAGTGTCAAATAATAACCTACATTTTCTAAATTGAATCCTGGCCCTACTATTTATATTATCTTGCCGTATTTAATATTTTTCTTTGTGTTCTAAGATCTTAGTTTCACGTTTTTGACTTTTAAATAAAAAGTAATTCCAGACTGCCTTGATGTAATTAATAACTTTGGAAACCACGGTGAAAAAGTCAGTTAAAATTCCATATCAGCATTGTTTATTTTATTTATTTTTGACTAAATAATTGTTCGGTTGTTTAAGAGGCTTCTTTTTAATAAGAATCATCGCGTTAAGTTCACTGATAGAATGTGTATATATTATTTAGCTGAAAATAAAGTCTAATATACTTCTCCCAGTAAGTTAAGATTAGGGGAGGACAAAGATTTACTGCTCTAATTACCAGATATAGTTCATTTATACGAAGAAGATTTAGAATTTCAGTGATGTTATTAAATCAGATATACTCTTAAAGAGATTAAACTAAGACTCTACGCTAGTCTTGATTGAGAGAGTCAAGAAGTTTTGCTACTTATTGTGCTTTAATGAGATCAATTCCTTGTGCCCTAAGAGATTGTATAAGAATTACATTAGAATAAGCTTGGCTTTCATTGATATCTTAATAGTTTGATTGTTATGTGGGTTAAGATATAGGTTATATAGTTTGGTCAGAAACCTATCTATTTTAGTCCTAGTTCATATCAAACTATGGATTTACACACAAATCATATGAGGTAAAGTCACTTGTATAGACTTAAGGTGCATTGCGTAATAATATTTCAATCTACTATCTTCTTGACATTTTAAAGTAAATATAATTTAAATATAATATATAACTGAGGTTTTTCAAATATGAAACCTAATAAAGAAGCTTATAGAACATTTTTTAAAGAAAATGGATAAAAATATACCTTTCTAGACCTAGAAATTCATAACTAAAATTCTCCGTCTCCTTTATCTTATTAAAAATTCAAATAACCAGATTAGTATGCTGGATTTAAAATTAAAGAAAAATATGATTTACCTGCTTAAGCATTATAATGTAAGAGAGATTATTATCCAATTGATAGAAGTCCAGGACGAACTTTGCCGATTTTAAAGCTTAATACTTAAGAGAGATTTATTAAACATAAAGGATACAAGTTGGTTAAAAAAGGTTGGGACTATTTAGTGGAGTTTACTGAATGATTATTATATATATTTATGATTAATTATTTCTTTCCGCAAATTATGACTGAACAAAATAATCGTACACAAATTGAGGCATTACCGACACGTGCTTATTTAGATGAAACCGTGGTACCAGTTCTTATGTAAGGTCTATCGGCGTTAGTTTAGGAAAGACCAGAAGATCCATTGCAATTTTTAGGACAATATTTAATTTTAAATGGACAGAAAAAATGACTTAAGTAATGTTATATTCTATCACTCCCACTACGACATGAGCAAAAGCAATTTATTCAACTATACACCTTTTTCAATACTTTACTATCTTGTATTCAAGTATAATAGATGCGAGTGTAAATTGCATATTAGTTATTAATTTCTATATAAAGGTATTTTCTTAATTCGTTACATATCATCTTCCCCATTATCATCTAAATAAGGCCCTCCTGAAAAATATACATTATTCTTAAAATCTGTAAAAATGATAATATTTTACTAGTAAACATAATAGCAACCTTAATGTTAGCAGGTCTATGAGTGAGAAAAATTTTAAATATGCTTATAACATAGACCTTAGTTACAGAATACACAAAAACACAAAGCTTTATCCCCACAATGACAATTAATTGGAAATTTTAATAATTATGAAAAATTCAGAGGAAATTCTTAAATTATCAATGGTTCTAAATATTAGTCTAATTTTATTGGTTACATGCTAGCAATATTATCATATAGACAACATAATTTTAGAGATTATTGATATCCTTAATAACCTGATTAAAATTCTTTTTAGGAGAGTTCAAACTGTAATTCATTAAATTTTTATTAACTAATGAGCTGTTATTTTTTATTTAAAAGTATTTAAAGTTAAGCAATAACCTTATCATCTGCAAATTCTCTCATTATCAGAGATTTAAACAAATTATCAGTTTACAATTAATTGTTAGTTCTATATAATAGGCTATTTTAACAACAATAATTATATAATTGGTTTGCACTTAAAATTAATGAATATGATGTGAATATAACTATTTGATATTATTTATTTTTATACTTTAAATCATTGTTATTATCTTAATGTATCCTAGAAGAAACAATTAGCACTTGTTAGTACGCAGTTTAAAGAAGCAACTGAATCATCATATTTATGATCTTAATATTTTCTTCCTCTATAGAATTTAATTAGATATTACTCAATGATTACAAAATATTTTCTTCATCTTGATGTTAATGAATACTAATTATATTAATAATTAATGCAATAATTACTGATATATTTTCATCGGTATCTATAGAAAATAAAATTGGAAATGCTACATTTGAGATACATCGACATACTGGACACGAAATAGTTCCAGACTCAACTTTGGTACATGTATAGTGGAACACATGAGTGCAGGTTTATCCTAGTACTGCACTCTACTTGTTCGACATGACAGGCAACACTGTACCTAAAACACATAATGATGAGTTTTTCTTAAATATATCCTAACAAACTTAACACTTAGGTTGATATTTCTCAATGAGTTTCAATTAATCTTAAAATTCCGAAGGTGGTTGTTACATCATGTCATATTCTATGTGCTCATTATTAGTAGTATTAATAAGTTCATATGTGGGAGCTACCTTACTTTTAAGCTGGGCCAGCTTTGCCTAGAGTGAAATTTTGTTTACACTTTTCTTTTCTTGGTGTTGGTAGTCCATAAGGTTTTGGAGTACTATCCACACCTAGTCTTGGTAGAGGCTCTGGTCTTTGGGGATTAGGTTGAACAGCTTTTTCAGCTCTAAGTCGTCAGCGTTGTGGATAATCAGCTGTTTGAATCCAAGAAGCACATAAATATCGTTGATAACGTTGGATGATTTGAAGGTTCCATCGACAAAGCCAGTCTTAACCAAGAAGAATATAACATCGTATACATGTTAGTTCGTGAATATCTGATCGGCAAGTTCTCGATCAAACGGCGCATCAAAGGTGTCTGCTGGAAGTATTGGGACTTTATACTTCAGAGCCTGGGTCTTAAAGGTGCTCAGGAACTATGGAATGTTAGCGCAGAACGAGTCAAAAATTGATAAATAAAGTAGACCGTTTCGACTAAGCTACCAGAAAATTTCTTGGTTTGAAGATTTATAAAATTGTTAATTAGTATTCTAAAACTTAGTTTTTTCAGCAAATTTTTCTAAAATTAGCTCAAAACGTTCAGAATTATAAAAATCCATTTCACCAAAAAATTTTTGGACCTCGGAAGGAGATGCTTAATGTTTCATAAGTAAAAAAGAAATCACATATTTTGATATAAGTTCGGAATGTGCTGTGAGGAATTAAGATTTCATGACAAGACAAAGTAATATTCGTATTGAATATTAAACTAAATAAAATGACTTTTGCTAATCTTCTCGTTTATTAACAAAAACTATCTGACTTGTTTATGGGTTTATTATACCAAGATTTTCTAACAATTAAACTACAAAGTACTTAGTCTTAAAAATGCCTTATTTAGTTGACTATAAAACTGATTATAGTAATAAATAATGATGGTAGATAGAATTGTAATATAGTACATTTGGATGCTAATAGAGAAAACATTTAATATAATCTTCGACTTCGACGAGAGATTTAAAGAATCCTCCCTCTAAGAGGCCCACCGATACAATGGTACGCATGGCCCACGCAGCAATGACGGGCATATTGTACCGCGGGAGGCTGCGTGTATACTCTATAGAACCTACAACATCCTTAAGGTATTCATAATGCGGCTTTTCAAACATGCCCTGTTTTTGGTACAGGTAGTATGCCTAAAGCCCGAAGGATAACATTATCACGAGTTGGTTATCGAGAGGGTGCAGTACGTCATGGTCTACCTAAATCATGTCCGTCTCTAAAATTGGTATCTGGGTGTGGAGCCCGAACCCGTATGGAATCTGTGGGTACACATTGTTATTCGAGTAACAGAACTGGAAGCGCTAATTAAGAGAGTATGCAAGCAGAAAGTACGTTGAGAGCTACACAACGTTGTCTATCTGCTTTTGGAAATCTCGGTTCTTCGTTAAGTCGACGCTGTCAAAGTCGTCATTGACCCGGCAAATACTTGACTGAAAATTATACGTTGATATTCGATGACCATAAATCATTCCTGTAAAAATTTCAAATGCAAAATCGTAAAAATATTTACCATTAAAGATTAATTATTATAAAATATCTTTTATTGGCTTATCGAATTATAGTACTTAAACATCTCTTAGACGCTTGACTTCAACTGTAAAATTAAATCCTAATAGAAACATAAAACTTAAAATAGGTAATTTATAACAGCTTATTTGAGCGTCAAATTAAGAATTTTTCATTGAATAAATATGGCAAAGCAGAGAGTAACACATTTCTCTTAGATTATGAATATTTTCATTTGTTTCAATTAGTTACTAATTAAATGATTCGAGAGATGGCAACATATCTGAAAAAATTTAAATAGAGTTATCGAAAAGTATTGTTAATTTAGAAATTAAAATATTACTTACCTTCTAATCCTTACTAACAAAATATAGTTCTTCTATGCCATGCTTAAAAAATGAGTCTAAATATTATGTTAAAACACATCGTTAACATTTTAACATTTTTATATTTGATAGTTATAAACATGTCAAATAATAGGAAGAAAGTTCAATAAAATTTACTATAATTCCATGAAAATTATCTATCTATATATTTGAATCCAATTATACAGGAGCACTGCACCATGTTTATTTTTAAACAGTACACGAATTATTTATAAATTTAATAGGCGTTTTTATTTTAGTATGAAATAGACTATTTATTTAATCCTACTATTAAGGGAAACAAGATGCTATAAGGTCCTGGTATCGCATGTAGAACGCGTACATCATGAGGGACCTGAAGTTTGGTTCGGATATTTGATACTCTACTAGCAGGTGTGCGATATCCTGATCACCGAGGCCTGGGATAAACTCCTCGGACTGGCTTATGATGCAGATGAGGGGATAGTGTTTGAATCCGGTCTGGTGGACGGTCTGGCGCAGTTCGTAAAAGTTGTGGTAAGGGAGAATGTGGTTCTCAAAGTTGCCAAAGTCCAGGAAGTCCTGCATTCGCGACTTGCCTGGGTCGATGAAGAGGCACTTCGTGAAAATGCTCTTTAAGAAGTCCACGGGGTACTCGTACAGGATAGTCTTCAGCACGCTGCAGACATCCTGATATCTGGCGGAGTTCCCGCTGACTAGGTGGTGTGCTATGAGGCAACACAGCGTGTAGATTACCTTCACGCACATCTATTCATCAAATATCAGCTTCTCGTCGTGGAAGTCCCTGATCACGTGGTTCCCACAGTGCTTATCGCAGAACCCCTCCGGCTTGATGGTACAGGCGAAGCCGCAGTCGCACATGCCGTTCGCAGTGAGATAGGTGTACTTGTGTCCCACGTGTTTGGTCTCATCAAAACACTCCAGGCATATCACAGACGCCAGGTCGTTCGAACAAGTTTAACACTTAATGGCTGGACTATTTATTAATTATTTTCCACAAACAGCATGAAGTAGACTATTAGTAATTTGTTAAAAATTATTAATATTTTAATTTTTAAGTAATATCTTTATAAATGAATCTTCTTCTTTATTTAGTAAATCATAAGATATAACATCTACTAATGTGATTTTGTCTAATATATTAGATAGATTAGAGTCGCTAAACATATTAATCATATTGACCCAATCCTCCATTCAATAAGCTAATATTATTTAAATAATATATATTAATAAAATTTATTTCATTCAATAGTTTTTAACAACAGCTAAATTTCATAATCAAACTTAATTCTAAAATTTCTATGTTACTTTTTAGAACTAGGAGTAAATAAATCCATATTAAGACTCCAATCCTCGTCTAGTTTGACACAAATTGCCTTTGGTATGCAATATGCTTTAATACCTGCCTTTCTTACAAAAGTTTCGATTTCAGCCATCATGAATTTATCTAATTGATTCTAATTAGATATATTGGTAAATTTAGTCCCTATCATAGTAGATTCACATGATATAATACAGACTGGTGCGCATTTACTAGGATCTGCATAACAGAAACAATGCGAGATCAACGGAGAAGATTCAATAGCAGATTCTAATTATTCTAAATCCACAAATTCACCATGCTACAATTTTTAAACTAGAGAAATTCTTCTTATGAAAGATATGCTACCGTCCTGATTAAGTCTTCCTAAATCACCAGTGTGATAATAACCATCTTTATCTGCAATAGGGGTTAAATTATTAATATCACCATTAAAATATCCTAAACAAACACCAGGGCCTTTAATTAAAATTTCTCCAATTTTATCTTCATTTAAAGAGAATTCTGAAACGTCAGATCTATCGATAATAATCACACTAGTTTGATATGCAGCTTTTCCCAATGAATTCTGGTCAATTATTCGATCACCTGAACATATTATAAGTCCAGTTGCTGAAGTCTCTGTAGAGCCGTAACCATGTACTAACCGTGCATTTGTACATGTCCTAAGAAAATTTCCAACATCAATTGGAAGAGCTGAGCTAGCTGTGATCATAACTTCTACATTTCCTCCTAAATTTTAAGATATTTTTTTGAAAATTATATCAAATGGCATCACTTTACCGGTTCTAAATGAAGAAGGAAACATACTCATAAATATTTTCTTAGCTAAATATGTAGTGTTGAATATAGCTCTAGGAATAACGCCAGCCTTCTATAATTAAGAAAATACTGAGCCATAAATTTTGGTAAAAACTCTTGGTACTCCAATAAATATAGTAGGCTTTGATAACTTAATATCTTAAGTTAAGTTTTTAGTTGATCCAGAATAATAATATATACAATAACCTCTTAAGTAACAATAGTGTTCGTAGCCACGCTCATATACATGCGCTAGTGGCAAGTACGATAGTGTTGACGATTAAATACCAGAATCAGCCTTATTATAGGGTTAGAGCTGTCTGCCCATACAACATCCGGATGCATATAGATTGGAGGAACATGAAACAACCGCCTTGGGCCTACCAGAGGTTCCAGAAGTGAATATAATAGAAGATGGATCCTGCGGGGTCTGACCGGAAGGAAGTTCTAGTTCCCCGCTTGCACTGCTAATATCTGTGCTAATTGTATGTAAATGTAGGCGACTGACCTACCCATTGGTGAATAGCTGTGTCACAAACTTTTCGACTTCGGGTACATGGAGATCATCAGTATCAGCTTCTTCAATAGCCTATTTGGAGTGCACAGATAGTTGGAAAAGGGACTTGGTGTCATCCTCAAGCTGAATGTCGCTGCCGTCAAGTTTTAAAAATACTTTTTGCGCAAGGACTGACGTTTCTGATTCATCTACGAAGCGATCTAATACGATGATATGCTCCAGTGAGGCAATAGAATTTGTCATACCTAATATATTACCGAGAACCTCCGAACCAACAAAGACAAAGCGCGTCTTGACGAAGTCCATGCAGTACTAGATGTTGTCTACGCCTAGCGTATCATAAATAGGAACAGTAATAGCTTGACAGAATGAAACAGCTATATCGGCTAGTAACCATAGAGGTGAGTTCTTGGCATAGATACAGACGGTGTCGTTAGGCATGATCCTAAGAGATTTTAGCTACTCAACGATCCGTTACACGTACTTAAGAGAATCACCATAAGTAATGTAGCGGTACTCGTCCGCCAGCTCGTGCGTGCTTGTCGATAGCCCCGCGCGGTACGCCAGCATGTTGTCCCCGTAAAATTTCTTAATTGCTTATATATAATTAGCAGGTATTGTCTAGTCGTACTCTGGTTCCAACTCATGAATTAAAGGCAAGTTACCTGGTGCATTAAACGTAGTTTAATTTGCGTTGAGCATTTTTAATATTAGAGGTTGTGACATTATATAAATAATATTATAAATAATATTTACTTTAACAAAGTATTTTGACTACATTTTACACAATAAAACACTATTTAAATGATAATATTAATGCAATAATACTACAATGAAAGGTTAACAATGTCTTGTATATTACAATAACATCTATTTTCTAATTAAATTAAAATCATCCTAAATTCCGGAGTAAAGCTTATATATTAAAATATTAGACATAGCAATATTTATATTTAATAATATTTTTTATAGATGAAATATAATATTAACTCAATAAAATAAATTAATAGTAAATTGTCATTTTTAGCTAAGTAAGTAAGTGATAATATTCGATTTGATATTATGTTCCGCTATCCTTTTTAAATAAAATATTTCAGATTGCTAGTCTTAAATAAATATTAAATGTTTTCTCAAAAAATTAAAATAATCTATAGGTTTAATATATCCACTACTAAAACATAGACATCATTATTACAAGTTAAAAATAATTAATCATCCAAAGTTATTTTTAAAACTTGAACAAATTAATTAATTTACGAAAAATCAGATAAGAATCAATAAAATACTTATTATTCTTGAATTTTAGTTAATCTTTTAATCAAAATTAGATTAAAAATTTACTTCAAGCTTTCACTCTATTGCTTTAAGCAATTATTAAATTTCCTATCTAAACTTAACTCTAAAATTCTTGTGCTGCTTTTTCGAACTTGGTGTAAACAACTCCCTATCAATCAACCAGTCTACATCCTTATAAACTTTAACTGCCTTTGGTATACAGAATGACTTGATTCCTGCTTTTCTAACGTATTGATCAATTTCTTTTAATATTATATCATCCACTTTCTGGTCATCCGATATCTCTTTTAATAGAGATGAATCTATACTTACTATTGCAATAGGTGCGGATTTAGCAGAGTCTGCATATGTAAAGCAAGTTGTAATCATTGGCGAAGCCTCGATAGCTGTTTCCAACTATTCTAAATCAACAAATTCGCCGTGCTAAAGCTTTTATACTAGCGATATTCGCCTAACAAAGGAGATACTTCCATCCGAGTGATATTTGCCAAGATCTCCAGTATGATAGAATCCATTATTATCTGTAAGTTTTTCAAGTTTTTTAAGATCGCCAGTGAAGTAGCCCAGACACACTCCAGGGCCTTTGATTAGGATTTCGCCAATTAAATCTCTCTTTAGAGTAAATTCTGAAATATCTTATCGATCAATAAGAACAACTTCCGTTTGGTAACTTGATTTACCTAGTGAATTTGATGATTAAATAGCTTCTCCTGAACAAATTAAAAGACCTGTCGCCGATGTTTCAGTTAAGCCGTACCCTTGCATTAGTCTGGCACATGAATTTATCTATAAAAATTATAAAACATGAGCTGGCAAACTGGCAGATCCAGAAATTATGACTTCAATGTTTCCTCCTAAAGCTTCTCTTATTTTTTAGAAGACTGAGTCAAAGATAGAAACTTTCCCAGTTCTGAATGTCTAAATATTTCTAGACATATATAATCTTTTTAGGTAAGTTGCAACGCTAAATATCATACTTGCTATCGTTCCTGCATTTTATATTTTTTTCTAAACTCCTGAATAAATTTTAGTGTAAACTCGTGGGACTCCTGGTAAAATAGTAGGTTTAGCTAGAGCAATATCTTAAGTCAAATTACGAGTATCACCAGAGTAATAATAAATATTATAGCCTCTACAATACGAGTAATGCTCGCAGCATCTTTCATAAACATGGGCTAATGGTAAATATGAAATAATTGACGATTAAATACCAGAATCAGCCTTATTATAGGGTTAGAGCTGTCTGCCCATACAACATCCGGATGCATATAGATTGGAGGAACATGAAACAACCGCCTTGGGCCTACCAGAGGTTCCAGAAGTGAATATAATAGAAGATGGATCCTGCGGGGTCTGACCGGAAGGAAGTTCTAGTTCCCCGCTTGCACTGCTAATATCTGTGCTAATTGTATGTAAATGTAGGCGACTGACCTACCCATTGGTGAATAGCTGTGTCACAAACTTTTCGACTTCGGGTACATGGAGATCATCAGTATCAGCTTCTTCAATAGCCTATTTGGAGTGCACAGATAGTTGGAAAAGGGACTTGGTGTCATCCTCAAGCTGAATGTCGCTGCCGTCAAGTTTTAAAAATACTTTTTGCGCAAGGACTGACGTTTCTGATTCATCTACGAAGCGATCTAATACGATGATATGCTCCAGTGAGGCAATAGAATTTGTCATACCTAATATATTACCGAGAACCTCCGAACCAACAAAGACAAAGCGCGTCTTGACGAAGTCCATGCAGTACTAGATGTTGTCTACGCCTAGCGTATCATAAATAGGAACAGTAATAGCTTGACAGAATGAAACAGCTATATCGGCTAGTAACCATAGAGGTGAGTTCTTGGCATAGATACAGACGGTGTCGTTAGGCATGATCCTAAGAGATTTTAGCTACTCAACGATCCGTTACACGTACTTAAGAGAATCACCATAAGTAATGTAGCGGTACTCGTCCGCCAGCTCGTGCGTGCTTGTCGATAGCCCCGCGCGGTACGCCAGCATGTTGTCCCCGTAAAATTTCTTAACTGAAAGTAAATAGTTCTACGGAACAGTATGATTATACTCGGGTTCCAATTCAAGGATTAGGGGGAGATTACCTGGGGCGTCAAAAGTGCTTTGACTTGCAGTTAACATTATTAAGAAACGTAATATCTACATGCTGCATAAATAAATAAGATTAACTAAATTTGTTAAAACCTATATTATTTAAATATTATTTAACTTTACATTTTATGTAAGATATAATTTTCAAATATCTGATGCTAATTATTATATAATATGTCACTTCTTTAATTGTGAGTGTAATACGATAATTTGTTTTCCGGCTTAGTTATAAAACGCCTAAAACTAATTTAAACCAAACAAACTTTCTCATTATGAAACTATCTCCAAGAGACCGTCAATTGCACTGTCTTCGGAAATATACAAATCGCCCTTGTGGAACATAGTCCTGTCAGCCCTTGTAATAATGTTCTACGACAGCAGCATCAACTGCTTAATTTTCTCAATCGCGCTCCTACTCAGCTTAACCTTCTAACAAGCGTTAACTACCTGTACAAAAACCTTCACAAAGTCATCTAAATCAGAGTTTTAACCCTGCGCTAGGTTTAGCTCGAACTCTAGCCCTCCCTGCAACCGGAAAACCTCGTCCTAGCGGTGCAAATTCCGAGCCAGAAGCGGAAGCTTGAGTTGTAATTTTAGCGCCAAATCAATAAGTTTCTTTTGCAAATCTTCGTCCACAAACGGCGCTAGTTCAGTGAGCTGTGTGAGCTGGTTGTTGAAAATTACAAGGATAGTTTCGCTCTGGATGAAAGTTGGAATATCGCTTAAGCTGGAAAGAACCGGAATGGTTTTCTACTTCGTATATGGAGCCAGATGCGTTTTTGTTAAAAACTGCGATTTGAAGTACTGTTGGTTCTGAATCACAACGGGATTAATAATACTAAGGTGACTACTAGTTTGGGAAAACTTGGACATTTTCAGTTCGAAATTGTGCCTTTGCAGGTAGATTACGAGGTCTTAAACCTAGGACTATTAAGTCTTTGATAGCATACCGAATTCGACAAATTTGTCGCCTACTTGCGATATATGGGTGGTTAATAAAGTGGGAAACGATATGAGCTGCTGAAGTTAATAGAAACGTAGAGATTTTAGTTTGTCCTGCATTAAAAATAGTGGAAAGGAATTTATATTAACCGCAATCTAAGATATATTGTTGGTGTTATTGACAATTATTAGATATATGGAAGTTATATATTTATTGTATAGCTAAGCATTGAAATACGCTTAAAAGGAACATCTAGATTAAAGTATCATTTTTATAGTATACTATTATTGAGTTTAATTTATTTTTAGCAGTAAGAAATTCTGGATATATATATATATCTTTTAAGTGTAGCCTATCAGCGTCCTACTTAGTAGTATGCCAAATTTCGAAACTAAATATATTTAAAATATTAGGATTACCAAAAAATAGGAATCAAGAGATCACTATAGAATTTCACCAGCACTCTAATCAGCTAATATTAATCTCATACAATTTTCTTCTAATTCGTCAATAAGAATTTCTGCCTCTTATTTATCAAAAATCAGTCCGTTTTTGCCATCCTCCGCCTTTTTGAGGTCAAAACCTGATTATTTGGCATTAACTGAATATTATTCACCTTTAAAAATTAAATTACTGCAATTAAATGCAAAAACAGCAGTTCTCAAGAATGAAAGTCCAGATTTCATTTAATTTTAGTCTGTCTAAAGCATAGCAGTTTCAGTTAAATCACATTTAACAAAATCATAAGAAATATCCTCAGTGCCATAAAATATACCAGTTAACGGTGCTGATAGATTGTCAAAGATAAGCTGATTAATTTTTAGTATGACTTAAAGTGAGAATTTCATTGCAAACAGAGGAACGGAAAGGTATTTATTATCATAGTTAATATAATATATAAAATAAAATACGTTAAAGTGTTAGTTATGTTAATATATTAATTAATATTAAAAAGTAATAATTTTTCACTCAACTTCTGGGATCTTTTCAGCCACTCTTCTAAGTTTATACTTAGCAACAATGCTGGCTCTTACTCTTTAGGCTTTGATGCCCTCTCTTCTTTTACGCATCTTATCTAAATTAGGTATTTTAACTGTGGTATCTGCATTCAAACCTAACTCTACAGCTCTTTTACAAGAAAGTAACTTGATAGCCTCGGCTCTCTTAGCCGCTACTTTATGACGTTAAAGTCTAGCTAACTTAACCTTATCTAATCTATCCATAGCATCAATGGTTGTATTCCACAAATCTCTATCATATTTAACTGCACGCATGCGTTTCTTTTCTATTTAAAATGCAACATCGTTGGTTAAAACCTTGCCATGTACTGCACGGTAAGCTTGAGTCCATTTAACTCTTCTAGGTGAACGCTTCATCTTGAAGGACTTATTACATTTGGATGTACAAAAACGGAAAACGGTTCCATCATTGCGAATAAATGTTAGTCCTTTTCCAGGGTATGCTGGTTTTGAACAAAATGAGCAGATCTTAATTGTTGACATTTTGAAATGGAAAGAGGAGTGAAAAATAAAATGATGTGTACTACAATATATTAACTAGTCACTATATAGTTTTACCTCTAATTCTTCCTAATACCTATTAGTCATTCACAGAATATTAAAGTCTATATTTTTCATTTGATTCTTTGATTATACAACTTGACTCTGGTCTATCTATGGATTTTTCTCCAAAACTTATTACGTTTAAGGTAATGTGATTATTTTACTCTTTAATAGTTAACATTTCTTTCGATCTGGCCCATTATGATTTATCTATTCGTCGAAATGGTTATGTATTCGAAGAATACTTTGAATTCGTCATATTTTATATTAATTAATATTTATCTATATTGGTACTTTTTTAAAAAGTATAAAGAGGCTAAGTTTTCTTTGTAAAAGTATTAGATAATAATAATATATCTAATGACTAAACTTATCTATTTATCGCACTATCATAACTTTGATCTTCAATTTGTCGAAAATTGGATTTTGAAAATTGGATTTAGTTATTTTCTAGCGATTTTATTAACTATGTATTTTCAAAAATAGAATTATTTACTGCACTCTCAAGAATTGATTTTCTGCGTTGAATTTCATGAACTTTTGGTATCACAGTAGAGTTGAGTCTTTTATTCCCTTATAATCGTTCCAGTTTTCCATCTTAAGATTTTTAATAAATTGATACTTAAATCTCATCCATAATCTCATTTTTAGTCAGAAAATTTTTCTCTGATTTAGTTAAAAAAGTTTTCATTTTTATTCTATTATAATATAATATAAGTATAAGAACTTTTCACTATTTTAGTCCAAAAAACAAAATTAAACTGTTGAAAATTACAAGTACCATTTAAATCCTAATTTCTATTATCCGTTTTCCAAAAATCTCATTTATAATACGATCTTTTGTATTTTGAATAACCCGTAAATTAGCTTCAAAGTATCCTAAATCAATACCTGTTCTTAGCTTTCGCCTCTGGCTATGAAAATCGCTCCCAATACTTAAGCTAAAATCTAGTCTTTAGGCAAGATTTTAAATGAGTATTTTTTACTAGTATGAATTACTAAAATGCTCTAACTCAACAGAATTTAAGCCTAGCCTTTTAAACTCCTTTAAACACTTAGAAAATGTAAAATTATCCTTCATTTCCCGAAATGGGTGCGGTAAAATTGTATGAAAACCATATTTTTAAGACAATATTAATACTTACTCTAAATTTTAAAATTTAAGAGGCATTTTGATATTGAAATTATCACGCAGACACGCGTAGAAATTTTAACATGGTTATAACAGATTTGATGATGATACTAAATCAAATAGAAGCTTAAAATGTGTTGAATTATTATCTAAACACTACAAATAAGTTGAATTTTTACTACAAATTTACTATAGAACGTACTTGTAATGGTCACTTAAAAGAGATTAAATTTCGTTAATTCCTGTAGTATTTAAATTTGAGAATAAGATTATTAAGTGATATTCTTGGTCGTTACACGTCGAAACAGTTGAAAACTCAACACCAGGTATGATAGTCAGATGTGGTTTAAAATAATTACATCTAGAATAATTAAATGGATGATTATTATTGAGTAAATGAATATTTATATCTTCATAATTGTTTAAGTCTAGATTTTATAGATCATAATAAGAGCGCATATCATCATGATCTGTAATGGCTAAATACGAAATATTTTACATTATTGCGAGAGAAATAAGTTGAGAAGTTGAATACTGACCATCTGAGTTGACAGTATGAGAGTGCAAGTCAATAATCATTTTATAAAGCTCACTATTATATACTTTCAATAAATATTAAATACATTTGGTTTATATTAACTATATAAATATTACTAATCAATATGTAATAAAAGAATGAATGATGAGTCATCATCTTCTTCACTGCATACTTACAATGATTCTCCAACATTAAATAATTAGTAATTTCTAAGGTTAATCCCTCCAAAAACTCCTATTTTGTCACTGTAAATTTTATCAGCTTTAAGTCCAACCATACCATAAAAAAATGTAAAAATTGAAGGACTCACGCCACTTATCTCATCAATTTTGACAGGTAATTTTGTTCTTACTTATCAGCTACTTGATTATAAATACTGTATTTTAGATTTTTAATTTTAGACATTCACGTTTTGCAACGCCACGGCATATAACCTGGCTCTTTTCCTGCATCACAAAGATATCTCAGAGTTGCGCTGTGAGGCAGGACCACCTCTTAAGTATAAGCTCAAGGGAGGTAACATCGTGACGTTTGCATGCGAAATGGGGGGCACTGGTGATGAACAGTTTTATGCTGCTTTTCAGAACCGACTAGTTGTAAACTGTTTCGATCAGACTGACTTTAGAGGCCGAACCGTGTTTATGGAAGCAGTAGTTAGCAATTCTCTGGATACCGCAAAACAGTTCATTTTCTAGGCTGGAAGAGTAGACAAAAATGGAAAATGTGCTTTTAATTTGGCGTTGGAACTAAATTTGATTTAGATGATAGAATTTTGCGCTGCAGTGGACGTAGAGCAGCAATTGGTCGGTTTAGATATATAAGTTTTGCGAAATTATGGGGCATAAGTTACTGAGTGAGTTGAATTGTTTCCTATTTACCTTATAATGGTTATGTGAATTAGTAAGTAATTTTTTATTTTAGATAATATATTAATAGTTTTAAAATACTTGTATTAAAGCGAAACTAGAAATGTAAACATTGTACTATCACTAAAAAATAGCAAAATAAGAAAATCAATCAAACAATAGTGTTTGGAACTTACAGGAGGTCTTGCTAATATCAGTCTTTTTGTAGCTGTCTATCAAATCGTAAAGTCCGTCAAGGCTTGCATTATTTAACTATGCGTCCATCTATTCGCTTGTAAACGATTTGTGAAGTTTCGATGGCTTTACCAGACCATTGCTTGTAGATGATAGACTCTTCTTTATAAAGTTAAGGTTAGCTTCCATTTTATATAAAAGGTGGAAACAAAGTATAATTAAGATAAATGTTATATTTAGTTTACTATAATATTTTTTTATAATAAGAAATTAAGAATGATGTAAATACTCATTATATATTAGTTAGAGTAATTTATGTAATAAAAATCTAAACTTATAATTATGCTATAATTTTAAAATTTACACTGAATATCTAACATAATCATTTAATAATCGTATAATAATAGAATTTTTGATTAACAAACATGAAATTTATCAACTAGTTTGGTAAAAATGGAATTACATCAATAGTTCTATAAGAGCGTGGATTTATTCAGCTTGAAAAAGAAGATGTGAGTTAAGCTGACCTTATTTTTGCTTCAGTAGATAAGCTTAAAGACATTTATACTGCTATTCCACAAAAATTCACTAAATAGACATTCAAAATTTCTCACTTCCGAAACCATGGCTAGATAACACGCAAAGATATGTTGGCATACCATCTACGAAATGCCGCTAAAACATCAAAAAAGCTAGGACTCGGTTTGGATTTTTCATTCCTTCCAACTACGTTCTTCCTACCAATGGAGTTCACATCAATTCCGTAAAATATTAAGTTGATTGTGAAGCCAGCATGTTTAGCTCGCGGTGCGAAAATTTTTATTCCAGATTCTTATCAAGACTTGAATTCTTGGTATAATTAAGTTTATAGCAAATTGTAAATTAAAAAATAATAATTAGACATGAATAATGATGATTCATCCGAATTTATTTACATCGTGTAGAACTATATTTCACCTCCTTTAACACTTTTTAATCATAAATTTGACTGCAGAATATATGTTTTGGTAAAATCTTTTAACCCTTTAAACGTATGGATATGTGATCTAGCATTTGCACGAGTTGCGAGTGCAGATTACGATGATAACTCACGCATTTCTGGATTAACTAATATTAGTGTTAATAAAAGTAACAACCCATAGGAGTTGAAAATATAGTTGAATAAGGTTAACTAAATTCTTGATTTAGAGAGTCCAGGAAAATTTAGAAAAGGGATAAAAGATAGCGAAATGAGTATAATACGATGTTTGTAAGTAGTCAGCGACAAGGTTATTTAAGAATAAGCTTGCTTTGAATTACTAGGGTTTGATGTGTTATTTGATTCAGATTATAAAAATTACATAATGGAGGCGAATGCAAGCCCAAGTTTGAGTATTGATGGTAATGATGATAGGCTTCTCAAAAAGCGTATGTTACATGATATGTTTAGTATTGTTTACGATGAAGATGCAACAATAAGATATGGATGCTGGCGGTAGATTTATTATGGTAGTGTTGGTAAGAACATGAAAACATGGGATTAAGGTATAATTGAAAGTAATCAATCACTAGCAGATGATATATGCCGAGCGAGTAAATTTATAAGAGGTGATTGATAATATTTACTCAAACTATTATGAGCATATAATTATATTTACTAAAATGGCATTTGTATAAATGAAAACCAAAGAAACTTTTGAACATGCGATTAAAACAAAAATTGAGAACGATTTAACCATTCAAAGAGACAAATTGGATAAATCTATACTAGGTACTATTAAATCATCGCATTTAAATTATAAGTCATACAATCTTGATATGCAGTACATAATGCATGAAAAAGTGCAAGAATATAAGAAAGAAAAGTCAAAACCTTACTCTTAATTTGTCACAGGGATGGTACCAGATAAAATTCTTAAAGACTTAAATAAACTTGAATTGTAGCAAAACCATGACAAATAATATGGTAAAAAATAAATTCAAAAAGCTATTAACTTGAATGATAGCCTAGATGAAAGTAATTCCTATATATCACCGTAACTAACTTCTAGGACGGAGTTGCGAGAAGATATGACAAAATTGGTCGAAGATGCGAATAATGACATGTCAGTGTCAATTTTGGAGATAGATCTACATCAGCATGAAACTGCTAGTCAAAGATAAACACGAAAATGGAAGGAATTACAGAATAATTCGGTAGATTTCATAACATCAAACAAGCAAAACGAAGTTTATAAAATGATTTTAGAGTGGAGTCAGTGACTTATAATGATATATTATTGTAATGTTCATTTTATTTTTTCATTTCTAATTTTACCATTAATAAAAATGATTCCACGCGATTGTATAGCTTATTTTCCAGGAGAATTTGTTGCTATTGTATAGGATAAATTAACATTGGGAAGGATTATGCCACCATTTGAAAGAAATATAAATAATGGGGAAGATTTATCATACTCAGTATTTATAGTTTCTACAAAATAAGTTGTTGATGTCACAGTACAATGTATTGTACCTTTTAACTATTTAGCAATTAGGGGACTTCCATATACTACATCAAACTATCGTATTTTCTTTGAAGATTTTATTTAAATGTTTTACGATAATTTTGATATCATTAGACAAACAATTTATATACCAAATATTCCATTTCCTTTGGGTAACTATATAAGAGACTAGAATGATTGTAGAGATTTTTTAGCAGCTGCAATTCCTTCTCCGTATGAAGTTAAAAATAAGCTCAAAACATTAGAACAAATAACAAAATAAAATGAAAATTTTTTCTAATAAGATATTAAACCACAAAAATAATTTTAAGTTTCATCCAATAAGATTATCTCCTTAGGAGACGTTATATCCTTAAATAAATAGTATTATTTGGTTAAACGTATATTTGCTATAAAAAAATATCCATATGATAATGTTCTTCTAGAAGTAGAAGTTTTAGCTAATAATTAACACGATAAGTATACTTTAGTTGGTTTAAGTATTCAAATCCCCTTAATATATGAATTCCAAGTATTTTAAACCAAATTGAAAATTGAAGATGCAGATAAGAAAATAATCCTACCTTTATAGTTTTATAATTCTTAAGAATAAATTGAAAATCCTGAAAAACTAATTATAGATTATCTTATTCCTCATGATCATATTGCATTTGCTAAACTTGCAGCTAATCCAATTATGTCTAATTCATTTTAATCATTAGATTTCTAGGTTCGATAATTTAGCTCAGATGCAGTATTTGACATTTAAAATGTACCAGTTTTTTCAGAAGCTTAAACGACAACACCGCCACCAAAAAGTTCAAAATTTTTATCTGCCGAAGATAATAAATTATAGCTTCTTGAATCACCACCAGCATAATATCCATGTAAAATATGCAACGCTTAGATATCTGAAAATCTTCTTTTTATTGATCAGGCTGAATCGGATTTATTTGCATTAGCATATTTTTTGAATAAATTTGGAGGTGCTTTCCATTGTTTAAAATGCAATTCAGTATGCCACTAAAATTGTATATTCTAACACTAGGCAAAATATTAAATTTAATTTAATGAATTAGTATGTGGTGGATATTCACTCTGTTGTGTGAATGGTAATTGCTAATTTTGTAATGACACACCAAATTATTTTGGGGAATAGAAGCTTGATTTTTGGTAAAATTTTATTCGGAAAAACTATTATTTTAACGAAGAGTATGACGTCATTTCTGAAATATAATTACAATAGCTGGGTGATAAAACTCTTGTACATTAGTTTAGTAACTTTCTTAATAATTGGCATATGCATCGAATTGATAGTAATTTGGAAATTTAGAATGCTGATGAGGAGGTTATGAAGCGCTTTATGAATGTTTCTATTAATGATAAAGAGTTTGAAAATTGTAAAGTAAATTTTGGCAGTTTGAAAAGTTAATTTGGGGTTATTCGGGCTAGTTTAGTGTAAAATTGTCATTATACATAAGAATTTTTGGTTAATTTCATGGGATGTATTGATTCATTTCTGAATAAATAAAGTAATTTGTTGTTTTGGCTGTAAGTTTGGTATACTGAAAATGACTTTGTTGAATTTGAGTAGATTGAAGGAGATAAAGTGGAGTAAGTCATTATAGATCGGTTTAGAGGTGATATTGGATCAAAAATAGTAAAAAAGGAAGCAGTCAAAGCTGAAATTATTTAACCAAAAACTAAATAATAAAACAAATAAATGTAGCAGAAGTTAGTCATTCCTACAATTGATTTTACGGAAAAAGTTATAAAAGAATCATAAGAGGCTAGTTTGAAGCTTAGTTAGGTAAATTTGCTTAAATAGCATCCTTTATAATATCCTATTAATGTATCATAATAATAGGTATAGAAAGTAACATTAAATAGTTAATCTATACCGTCAGTGTCATCCGGAGTATCATAATTTAATTTATCTAAACCAGTAATGCTAAATATGTCTTAAAATATTCCTCCAAAAATGCCATAATCACCACCAACATTCTCACAAAAAGATTAACATGAACTACAAAATTAAACATAATTGCTATAAAATAATTAATAACATTTACCACAAAAATTAGTTTCGTAGCAATAATAAGCTGCATCTTAGACTATTATCAACAATACTAACCATAATCCTGTTTAGTAAGATGTTAGCGATCAAAGTATAAATTCAGATATTCGCTTCCCATCTGATTTTATAACAGTTTAAACAAATACTGACGAAGCTGGTTAACTTTCCACGGCATAATATTCTAAAATTTATAGTGATGTAAGAGAATAATATGAAAATACACTAGTTTAAGATTAGTAATCTGGACCAGTGTTTGTACCTCCATAAGTTTAAAAGGTTACAAAAATTACACAACCATTCGAGCTTGGGACTGATGTTTAGGCTATAAAATCTGGAATTTAAGTCTCTTTAGATATAATCAAATCATCGAATTTAGTTGGTGATTTAGTATCATAAATAGAGCAAGGTGATAAGCCATCATATGACCTCCATATACCATAATATTAATCAGAACCACCTCAAAAGCTTACGATAACCGATACTGAAAATTTTATTTCTAAAGTTATTAATAATTAGACATTGTCTTTAGAAGATCTTCCATACTTTTGCAAAACTCTTCAAAATTTATAAAAAGCATTACCAATACATCAAAACCAATATCCCTAAATTTTACCAAATTTTCCATCATCGGCTACGCTCTAAAAATTGTTAATTTAAAGTAATATCTAAGAATTAGAAAGTTAAGCTGAAAATTTAGCATGTAAAGATAATAGCTTGAATCTCAAGGCAAACGAAACAATATCAACAATAGAGTCCATCAGAATTGCATTTTCTGAACTTAAATCAAAACTTTAAATGCTTGCTTAAGAACTTCAGGATACATAAAATGAAAAACAGATTACACAGTATTAGTTGCAGGAGAATGCACTTAAATAGCAAAATCTGGCAAAAAAATTCTGCGATATAAATAAGGATGTCGATCAAGCAGTTTTTTCAGATTTTGTACATCTGTAAAAGTTAAAGCAGTTAGTTTGTGGGGCAGTTGTAGAGAGCTTGAAGTGAAAACCGGATTGAGTTTAAAATATAATTATTTATTGTTTAAGTAATATCAGAAAATCGAAAGAATGCTGAATTTTAGTAATTAAACTCATCACTTTTTGATTTTTCTGAAAATATTATCAATCTGATCTGCTATTTCTCTAATTTTATGATCATCTAGTGTATCAGAAATCATCTTTATAGCTTTTTAACCGGCAGAAAGCTACTTATAAGGTACTTTAAAACTTTTTGATGTAATAATAAGCTTAAATACATACAAAAATGTCTTAACTTCATTTATGTTTAAAACTTCCTAGATTTCATCAGAATTTTCAGTCTATTTGGGGTGAAGGATAGCTTTAAAATAATCACATAGATCAAGAAGTTTTCCGTAAATTCCAGCTTTAAAAAGAGAAGTATCTAACTATTTATAAACTAAAATCCAATGTAAAACACCTTTATCTTAAAAAAGTAATTACTTACTTTAGCTTATTGATAATGTGGTATTAGTAAACAAACAACATATGATTTCACCAACACGATCATTTTTAATAATTTTAAGATGAAAGAATAGTTTACATAAACCAAACAGTCGATACATTGATTCATATCGGTCTTCACCCTACCATTTCCTGGTGGTTGCACTGAGTAGCATTTCACGGGCTTATGATGATTCATAAAATTTGGCGACTTCTAGTGGTATTTTAACTGTCTTAGTAACCTTTCTAATTTAAACACCTATACTATTGACAGGTGGAAGTTGTGCGGCTATTTTGAAATACGCAATTACTTCTTGAGAATTTTCCTATTCTTGGTAATTTTCTGAAATATGGTCTGAAAGAAGTGTAAATTATGTCAAAAAATCCTCTGATACTTGTACTTGAGAATCAAGACGTCCAACATCTTAAGATTATGGCAAACTGGCATTAAATTCAGTAAGTTCCGAATCTGCACCTTCATAAGTTATTTAATTGGGGTATGGGAATTAATTAGGTTATCTTATTGCTAATTATAATTCCATTTTCTGTGATTTTTATTCAGAAATTAACTCGTTATTGTTTTATTATTTAATATAATTTGTAGCAATTGATGAATAAAGCATTTCCTGGTTATCATATATTCTAATATCTATAAATTTTCGCGGAACTGGACAATATTAAGAACTTTCTTGGATAGATGTACTAGAAACTCGAAAATAAAATGCTGATTCCATTGTAAAGTGGAGTTGTATCTTTTTAAAGATATAAATATATAATAATCATATAAATCTAAAATATGTAAACAATAATGTTTCACAAAAATTAAAATAATGAAACAAAATCACTATATCCATATGTGTAATAACTTTTTAGAAATAAGTATAAATACAGAAAAAGATAATAGTACTTAGATACTAAAAATAAATTATTAAACTTTAATAATTAGCTAACAATTTGATTCCAAATCGGCTATAGTTGAAATTCCTAATAATAAAGCTTGAGAAACTATAACTCTTGTAATTATGTATTGCCTATTAATTAGAAATAGTAACACTAATAAAATTATAACAAAAATACTGAGAAATATTTACATTTGATAGCCTAGATTAAAATATACAATATTATTATTATTATTATTATTAATTAATATATTATAAGCTATATTATATAATATTTTTATTAACATAAACTAAAAATGATTTCAAATACACGTAGACTTCAGAATGAGCTTAAACTATTTCGTGAAAATCCTCCAATATAATGCTCAGGGGGTCCATAAGATAATAATATTTTCTAGTGGGAATGTCAAGTAGTTGGGTCAAATACTTCAGCATACTCCGGGAAAATATTTAAAATCATATTTAATTTTCCTTAAGAATATCCATTTAAATAACCAATTTGTGAATTTTTAACGCCTATTTATCATCCAAATCTAAGTATAGGAATTCTAGAAATTGAAATTTTAGATTAATGGCTTCCTGTTTACACAGTTTCGAAAGTTTTAGAATTTATTAGAAATTTATTGTAGGACCCCAATATTGAAAATTATATATGTAACTAAGAAGCTGCTTCAAAATATTAAGAAGACATAGAAACCTTCACATAAGAAGTAGATAAAATTGAATGATGGTATTATATAGTATTATATAATTTTCTTTTCTTTTTATTGAATATGAGTAATATGAAACGTATAAAAACAGAGTTAAAATAAATCAAGGATGATCCCCCTGCTAATTGTTAGGCATAGCCAATAAATAATGATTTAAATAATTGGACTGCAACTATAATTGGTCCTAAAGATACTTTATATGAAGGTGGATTATTTAATCTTAAAATTAATTTTCCTCCAGATTACCCTTTTAGACCACCTCACTGTTCATTTGAAACAAAGATTTTCCATCCAAATATTTCTCTTAAAGGTGATATATGCTTAGATATTTTAAAATAGAATTGGTCACCTGTTCTGACAATTTCTAAAGTACTTTTATCAATTTGTTCTTTGCTAGATGATCCCAATCCATCTGATCCTTTGAATGGTGACGCTGCTAAGTTGTTTAAAGAAGATAAATTAGGCTTTGACTTAAAGGTTAAATCTATGGTTTAATAATTTGCTTAGAAATGACGGGTTTTATATAATTATATAATATATTCACCATTTCTTACATGGACAGCTTAATTAACTTATTAAAAAAACTTGATACACCATTGGTTGAATTACAATAATATACAGAAATCATGGATTTAGATTTTAGATAGGATAGAAATATATTATTTAAGTCACTGTAAATAAATAAAGCTAATCCTTCAACACGTGCCTAATTATCAAACCAACTATAAAAATCAGTTTGCGGAAAACCTTTAAATAACTGCGTTGGAATTAAGTGTTAAACTTGTTCGAACGACCTGGCGTCTGTGATATGCCTGGAGTGTTTTGATGAGACCAAACACGTGGGACACAAGTACACCTATCTCACCGCGAACGGCATGTGCGACTGCGGCTTCGCCTGTACCATCAAGCCGGAGGGGTTCTGCGATAAGCACTGTGGGAACCACGTGATCAGGGACTTCCACGACGAGAAGCTGATATTTGATGAATAGATGTGCGTGAAGGTAATCTACACGCTGTGTTGCCTCATAGCACACCACCTAGTCAGCGGGAACTCCGCCAGATATCAGGATGTCTGCAGCGTGCTGAAGACTATCCTGTACGAGTACCCCGTGGACTTCTTAAAGAGCATTTTCACGAAGTGCCTCTTCATCGACCCAGGCAAGTCGCGAATGCAGGACTTCCTGGACTTTGGCAACTTTGAGAACCACATTCTCCCTTACCACAACTTTTACGAACTGCGCCAGACCGTCCACCAGACCGGATTCAAACACTATCCCCTCATCTGCATCATAAGCCAGTCCGAGGAGTTTATCCCAGGCCTCGGTGATCAGGATATCGCACACCTGCTAGTAGAGTATCAAATATCCGAACCAAACTTCAGGTCCCTCATGATGTACGCATTCTACATGCGATACCAGGACCTTATAGCATCTTGTTTCACTGATAGTATTTGTACTATAAAACAAACTAATGGAACTCTTATGAATATTTTTAATCAAAAAATTGAATTAGTAAGATATTAATATAAAAATATAAAGTTTAAGAAGTAAATTTGGTGTAGTGCTCCAGTCTAACTTGATTCTAACATATAACTTGACAGCAGCCATTCAATAATGATTAATTTTTTAGAATAAAGTTCATATACATTAGCATAATATAACGGAATGCTATCATAAAAATCATAAGATTATGAAATTTCATTTTCGTTTTTGTAGAACTTTTTCAATTCTGGTATATAAGAATTATTAGACTTATTTTTATTATCTGAAACATCACCTCCATAAAATTTAGTTAAAGAACTTTCAATTTTATTTAATAATCTTTTACAGTTTCATAGGTAATTACCTAGTATGTCAAGTTATGATAAAGACTTAACAAATATTTTAATTAATATTGATTTTTAATCAAACATGAAGTACTCTCTTCAAACATTAGTATATTCTATGAAAAATACTTAATTTGATGGTCAATTATGCAGATATAAACTATCTATTTTACCTTTCTGCTTCTTTTTATCAAATAGAGCATTTATAGAGACTATAAGAGTTAGAGATAAAAAAGTAATTTAAAGTGATGCTACAATAAAGAAAATTTTGGAATAATTATTTTATGGTGGTAAATAATATTATGATTATACTTATGAAATTTTTACAAGTATTGTATATGGATTTAGAACTTCAACGTATAATTTTCAGTCAAGTATTTGCCGGGTCAATGACGACTTTGACAGCGTCGACTTAACGAAGAACCGAGATTTCCAAAAGCAGATAGACAACGTTGTGTAGCTCTCAACGTACTTTCTGCTTGCATACTCTCTTAATTAGCGCTTCCAGTTCTGTTACTCGAATAACAATGTGTACCCACAGATTCCATACGGGTTCGGGCTCCACACCCAGATACCAATTTTAGAGACGGACATGATTTAGGTAGACCATGACGTACTGCACCCTCTCGATAACCAACTCGTGATAATGTTATCCTTCGGGCTTTAGGCATACTACCTGTACCAAAAACAGGGCATGTTTGAAAAGCCGCATTATGAATACCTTAAGGATGTTGTAGGTTCTATAGAGTATACACGCAGCCTCCCGCGGTACAATATGCCCGTCATTGCTGCGTGGGCCATGCGGACCATTGTATCGGTGGGCCTCTTAGAGGGAGGATTCTTCAAATCGTTGATAGATATTGAAGAATATATAAAATGTATATTATTTTAGCATTCTAGGGTTTAGTATTATAACCCAATGTACCACCATTTTGTATTATTGTAATCAATTTTACTTGGATGTAAAAATGATTAGTATAATACTAACTAATTTATTCATTAAATGGGAGAAAACTATGGATTTATTAATCCTATTCAGAATTAATTTTTTGAATATCATAAATTAGAGGATAAAGATAAATTATTTATCCTAAAATAACATTTCGTAAAGGCTTTATTATAAATTACATTTAAGGAATAAATGTTTTAGATTCATTCTGATATAAAAATAAAATATATTTTGGCATTTTTGCTTATTAATGATGAAACTAAACCATCAAAAGTATATGGATAATTTAAATATAATGATTTTTATAATTCCGAAATATTTGAATCTTTATTACTAAAAATAGCAACCTTATCTACATAGCAAGACAATCTTAGTCAATTTTACAAATCTTCTAATAATTCAGTATACTGGGAGATTAATTAGAATGGTTTAGCTAAATTATCAATTTTTGACTCGTTCTGCGCTAACATTCCATAGTTCCTGAGCACCTTTAAGACCCAGGCTCTGAAGTATAAAGTCCCAATACTTCCAGCAGACACCTTTGATGCGCCGTTTGATCGAGAACTTGCCGATCAGATATTCACGAACTAACATGTATACGATGTTATATTCTTCTTGGTTAAGACTGGCTTTGTCGATGGAACCTTCAAATCATCCAACGTTATCAACGATATTTATGTGCTTCTTGGATTCAAACAGCTGATTATCCACAACGCTGACGACTTAGAGCTGAAAAAGCTGTTCAACCTAATCCCCAAAGACCAGAGCCTCTACCAAGACTAGGTGTGGATAGTACTCCAAAACCTTATGGACTACCAACACCAAGAAAAGAAAAGTGTAAACAAAATTTCACTCTAGGCAAAGCTGGCCCAGCTTAAAAGTAAGGTAGCTCCCACATATGATCTTATTTAGGAAATAAAAGACAACGCATATGATAATACATAATTTAAAGCTTAAGATTAATTATTTATTAAATAATTACATATTATCAATGAATTTCAACCAAACTGTCAAGTCTGCTAAGATATATGTACAGATGATTCAACCTTATGTATTTTGGGCACATGTACTCCAACTTTAATTGATAATAAGCCAGGGGCAATAGGTCAAACATGCACTCATGCATTTCATTTTGATTGCATTAGAAAAGAAGTATTTGCTGTAAAATGTCCGATTTGTAGATGTCTTTCCACAACTTTGTTTCCAATAGCTTTCTCATAAGATACTTAAGAATGTTTAAATGTTATAGATCATCTTATTTAATCAATTTCCTTTGCAATTTCATAAAAATATACAGATTTTAGTACTTCACCAACCCAGTTATTATCTTTCAGTCATATTACCGATAATTCCTTTTCGTCTTAAGATATAGAGGAGTCTTTAATCCTCATTAATTTACTTCTCATGACTGCATACTAATAATTACGAGCTATTATTTCTAGAATTAATGCAGATGATATTGAAAACGAAGTTTACAAAAGGAAATAATATTAAATTGTCCTATTAACCTCGCATTCATGTATTATTTCGGCTCAAAAAATATATGAATTTATCTCAAAGTTTAACGTCCCAGTCATTACTGAATAATATGATATTTTATCTTTGAATCTATTTAATTGTTTAATACTTAATAACAAAACATAGAATCCAATTATTTAGCAATTACAAAGATTCTATAATGACCCTTTAAACGCTCTTTCGATCATAGAATTTGAAACAGCATCCGCGTACCTCTTAAACCAGTAGTCATATAGATTCCTTGTTTAAAACCTCACTTTTCAAATTTACTTAGCAAAGTTAAAATTTTCACTCCTTTTTTCACTTTTGCAAAATTCTGAAATTCCATAAATCGACATTACACAATTTGATCTAAAGATTTATAATTTTCCTGACCATTTCGCGCAGCTATTAAAGCACCCACCAAAATGCAAATGTGGCAAATCCTGCACTTGCTTCTGTATTTGGTGTGGTACCGGATTCTGTGCAACTGATTTTGACGATTTCTCACATATTTGCTAATACCAGCAAGCATACTATTTCTACAAGCAGAATATTCTTGTTTTCACTGAATTTTACAACTCGGTGTATTTTTCAGGAGGGCCTTATCTGGATGATAATGGTGAGGACGACATCGAGCGCTAGAAGAACATTCCACTGTACTTAAGCCAGAAGCTTATTGGGTCTCTTAAAACGCACTTTCTATACTGCAACTCGCGGCAAATGAACGCAGAAACTGGCCTTCCGCTAAGTAGATTCAGCGATTTGATGGTCAAATGGGGAAAAGAGTGAGTGCATCACCAATGGTATTGAAGAAGGTCCTGTGCCTTCATCGCGCAATCAATTTTATCGCGAGCATATCTTTGCGAAAAATGAGTCAAAATTGGTGTTCCATTAGCTCTCAATATTACCTCTAAGGCCCCAGAAATCGTACTGTGGTTCCTTTGAACCGCTTCGTTCAGTTGGCAGTCTTAGAATGTTGCCTCGTGCAGTACAGTTAGGTTTGAAGTAGGGCGAATTTCTTGGGGTATACAATCTCCAGAGAAATAAAAACTGTGATCATTGCAGTTAATTTAAACTGCTTGAGAGTAGTGAGAGTGTGTTACTGGAATTAACTCTATGTTTTGAGGTACTTAAGCATTTGTAAGCTTTACAGCTAAAATGGATTCAATATAGGCGAAAACTATCGGGTTAGCAATGATCTAAGGGTACTTATTATAAATATTAAAGTATAGCTGAATTATTGACGTAACTCCAAGAAAATGATCAGCATGTTCATGGGTTATGATAATTATTAAGTCTTGTGTAAAAAGTTAGTAAAGATTTTTATTATATATTCGTGCATAAAAAATCATTTATTAAAGGGTGCTTTCACCGGCATCTAATAGATATTTATCGCTCACAAATACTGATGTCACGTTATTATACTTATTTGGTACGGAAGCACCAGTGCCTAAGGTAACAAAAGTGTTTGGGTTATTTGTATTTGGCTCCTATTTATCTATTTATATAAATTATTTATCTTCAATAACTTAGTTTATTAATTGTTTATTTTCCTGGCATTATAATAAAGATGTTTCTGAGAAATGAGGGAATAAAATAGAGAAAATCCCTTAGCAATCTGAAATTTCATTCAAATCATATAAGGTTTAATTATTTTAAAAATAATAATAGTGTGAAAAATCTGAAATAGGATAATATTTGGGGTATAAATTTTGATATGTTAAATATTCTTTCGAGTTTTAGATACCTAAAGAAACTGGAGTATAAATATAGTTTAAATACTTTTCGTCTAAATAAGGTTGTATTTATTACTATATTAAAGTTGAATCTAATTGCATAATTTTTGGAATTACAATAATTGTTCCAACTCCTAGTAATTCCTATAAAACATCTTACGTATTTATAGTAATACCATCTTTAACTGTTTACTATGTCATAATCAATTATTTTAATTATAATTTATTTAATTATAATAACGCTAGCTTTTATTTGTCAAGCTTCTCTAGCTCTACATTAAATTTAATTATTGTAATAAATGATTCAAAATATGGAAGCAATATAATTTAATTGAACTTTTAATCAATACTAATTACATGATTAACATATTGAACTTTACCATCATAAATTAGATCATAAGCACACGAATTAATATTTTAAACAATAGGTTACTCAACACTCAGAATATCCATATTTTAAGGTTTATTTCCATTTCCCGCAAATGCAGTCATGATAAGTCCTAACAAACCTTCAACTGCTTTTGGTTAAGATGAATTAATTATAATATGTCTAATTAAACCACATTTTTTATTATATGCATTTATGAACCGCTGAGATCCAGGAGGAGTATTTATTAGTATTTGCTAGTTATGAATTGTAACTAGTAAGGAAAACTCGGAATCCATCGTCCCAGATGATATAACAGTAGTTTCTACTTTGCAATTAGTTTTTACTTTCATTATAAGGAGCGAAAAAGAATACAAAATTAAATATTAAAATTTAACTATTAACATATGGTTGTAATAGAACAAAGGTTTTAATTCCTAATGATCTGTATATCAACTAAAGCGCATACTCACTTACTTTTAATTACTCATGACCTAGTAATTTAAAGGTAGGCCAAATTCCATTAAATAATCTTCTTTAACATATATTATTAAATTATTTGTATTTAAATAACAACCCTATAAAAAAATTACTTTAAAATAATTGTAAATATATAGAATAAGTCTCTTAGTTTTACTTTTAAAATATTTTATATCTTTATCCATATATTTTTATAAAAGTGAACTATCCTAAAAATCATGTGAAAAAACTTTTTGGTGAATTTTATTTATAACTTAAATCAACATATTATAGCAGAACTTTGACATAAAATGTCAGGATAATAATTAAGGAGGAATCAGTCCTCACTTATCATGATTTCGGCAGGAGGATATGATACTGCAGATAAATTATAATTAAAACGAAAAGAATAATCATCACTAATATAGGCTACATCCGAAGCAATTCTAACAAAATTTAAACAAAATTATTCGGATAGTGATGAATCTGAAGAAATTTATGAAAAAATAATATTCAATTGAGTAATTTTGTCACTATATCACTTTTTTTCTCTTTCACCAAAGATTTAGCTGCCAATTCTAACAAAATTACTTTCATATTTAATAGCTATCTCCCAATCATCGCTCATACCCATTGATAATTTTCCAGTTGGTAAAAATTAATCTCTAAGCGTTCTCATTAATTTAAATTCTATTTCACCATTTCCAGGTTCTCCTATACACATTAATCCAATTATTTTTATATTGCATGATTAAATTTTTTATATACTTTGTTATAAATCATTTATTTTAAATCCACTCTTGCTTTCTTCATTTGATATATTAACTTGTAAAAATATATTGACGCCTTCTATTGTTGATAGTTTTTGAGCAAGTGATACACTATCTACAGTATGAACAGTAAGATTTTTGATATGCTTAATCTGAGAAATTTTATTTGATTATAAGTGTCCAATGAAATGCCAATTAGCATCTGGATAAATAGTGGCTTTTAGTACTAACTCTGAAACATAATTTTCCCCAAAATGATTCTAGCCAACTTCTTTAGCAAATCCAATATATTTAGAAGGTTTTGTTTTTGATACAGCTATTAACGTAGTTTATGGAGGTAATTTTTTAGTAATCGATTTTATTTCCTATTAAATTTATTCTTACATTTATGGAAAGAAGTAATAAAATATTATTATATTTTATACTTGTAAACCGAGATTTCAGATGATTTGCGCATATTTAATAATAATTAATTATCATTAATATTTTTATAAATAAATTAAACAAACGCATAAGTAACTATATCACATATATTATATGGTCCTAGTACCTACACAATAATATACTATATTTGGTAGGAATTGTATGTAATTCTTATAATAAATTAAAAATATTTTTTACTTGAAAAATTGTTTACAACTTTATAATTCAAATTAATAGTATTTGTAATCTATCTAGTTCTAATTTTCATTCAATAAAATATTAGTCTAAATTTAATAGCTAGCAGAATTTTAGAATTTTAACATTATTAAACTCCACTTATTTACTTATATATATTTGCAAAACGCGCTTCAGATTATTACTAATAATTTGTATGATATACATATTGCTTATATTATTTACAATAAATATTAATAAGTTAATTTATTGTTATATAAAAGAAAAGCTTGAATTTATAACCATCTTTAGGTATTTATTATATATATATATATTATAATATTAGAACTGATTTTAATATATATATTCTATTATTTTGAATAAATGTAATAAGATACAATATTAAATATCAAATCATTCTAGCTAATTTTAGCAATAAATATTCTTATTCTGATATAGTTAATATAGAATTTTATTTTACATCAACCTTATTTTCTCTTGATATTCTATCCAGTCTTCTTTACTTATGAATTTCATCTTTGTCTTATGAATAATGTGATGATATGGAGATAAATTTGGTATTAAATAAACCTGCTATAAGTTAAATTTCTGGCAACAGCTGAAAGCAGGGTATCCGAATGATAATGGTATTTGGTAACTCTTCAATTTAATTATGTTCAGCATCTAGAAGTGGAAGTAAAAATAATCGAAATAATGAGCTATTTATACTAGTATGAGCTAATTGTGACATAAAATGGATAGTATTTAATAATGTATTTTTAATTGGGAATGGTTCATAAATAAATTTATTTGCAAAAATGTATCCTGTATACGTTGGCAACTTGCAATTTGGTGTCTGATAAGACTTAGATACCCAATTTAAAAAATAATGAAGATCAAATCCCTATGGCATGAAAACTTATACTTAACTTTTAGGTAACTTTTTTAATAAATAAATCCCTAGTTGCCGTTATTATGTAAATTAAGGTGTTTTCTTTAATACATAAGATGGATCTAAGTATAAACGTTAAATTTTATAAGTTTATGTAGCGGAAATCAGATGATCTTTATATTTTTCGAATAAAATTCCGCCAGGCAAATAAATAATTGCATTTTTTTTCTAATTAGAGATGATAATTGGTTTTATTTATAACTAATCTGCAGAATTAGACAAAACTTAGATTCTAAACGTTTATTCGCCAATATTGCAAAGATGAAATTTGTCTATATGCTAACTTTTCTTATTCAATGAATTATAAACAGAATAAAATTTATTTGTAATTTCATTCTGCTCAATTGGAGAATAAATACTTGTAGATATATAAATTTATCCAATAGAGGATATTTCATCCATAACAATAATAACTCCTTCAAATATATATTTCATTTACTATAAATTACAATTAGTATATACTATTGTATAATATCCCTTAAGTAAAAATGTACCGATACAAGATAAAAGAATAAATCGCCTCAGGATCATATGGTTTGGTGTATTCTGCGCTAAACCTAGATAATAATAGACAAGTGGCCATTAAAATAATGGAAAATACATACTAAAACTGGGAGCAAGCGCTAAATGAGCCGGATATAAAAATTCTAACAAATCTCCCAAAGCACCCCAATCTCATAACTCTACTAGATAAGTTCTACTATGAACAAAAACTATACCTCGTATTCGACCTGTTTTCCACTTCTCTGCTCACATTCATACAGGCAAATAAACTAAATTTTTATTAGCACAGAAACATCGCTTTTAAGCTTCTGCAAGGTCTATCGCATCTACACGCGAATTCTCTCATGCACCGCGATCTAAAACCCGAAAATATTCTCGTTAAATGCCCAAATGCTGAAAGTCCCTTAAAAGACGCATTTCTAGCGACTGCAAAAGTTGCGATTTGCGATTTTGGGCTCACAAAAAATTAGCGTCAGAAGCCGCACACGGATTACATCTCCACACGCTGGTATAGGGCCCCAGAGTAGCTTTTAGGTTTCTCAGAATACGACACAAAAATTGACGTCTTCGCAGCGGGTTGTGTTTTGGCTGAAATGTGCAGTCAAAAAGCACTGTTTTAAGGTGTCAAACAAGTGGATCAGATTATCAAAATATGCGAAATTTTAGGCGTCCCTGAACCAATTGGGAGCCCAAAATTGAAGGCTATTTGCGACCGTTTAGGTAGTTTGGGACTAGTAAAATTCGAGAGGTTCACGCGCAGCTACGCGAGTTAGAATATCATGTTGATGGTTGGATGTAATGAGAAACTGGGAGATTTGCTGTGTGGGATGTTAAGGTGGGATCCAATTGAGCGTTTCAGTGTAGTATAGTGTTTACAGCACTCGTATTTTTAAGTTGATTGAAAATTAGATATATTATATAATAATCATATATAATTCATTCCGAATTCCTTTCCCAAAAATGTCAATTTAGTTCGGAAATGGGTTTGGGACAACTAAACCTGAGACGAAAGTCATAGGATTTGGAACAACTATTGGCTTTTAATAAAACAATGCTCAAGCTCCGAGTCAACAGAATATAGGATTTAATTTTAGTACTTAATAGGAAGCCCGCCCAGTATCAAACTTACCTAAATTTGGATTTGCAAATGCGTCTGCATAACCACTTTAGGGGTAATTTAATGTTGATGCATTGAAAGGAAATATTGGTTTTGGCGATGCTAAGCCTGCAGACTCCAAGCCGGCTTTCGGTTTCGGTGCGGCTAAGGTAGATGATAAGCCTGCAGACTCCAAGCCGGCTTTCGGTTTCGGTGCGGCTAAGGTAGATGATAAGCCTGCAGACTCCAAGCCGGCTTTCGGTTTCGGTGCGGCTAAGGTAGATGATAAGCCTGCAGACTCCAAGCCGGCTTTCGGAGTTGGTGCTATCTAGGCTCCTTTATTTGGATAATAATAAAAATCTGTAGTCGCGGGATCCGCGACTTTTGGTTAATAAATAGTTAAAACCGAGTCTATACCTAAACTACCTTTGGACACTCCTCAACCATTTTTTGGTAATGATGATTATGCTAAATTTAAAGATCCTGTTAAGGAGATTGTTAATGTCACTGTTAATTTCCCATCATAAGATAATCTTCTTTCAACAGAAGAGCTATAAAAAGTTGAACTACAGCTATTAAATTATAAGAATGCCTAACTTAAATAACAGTCTGCTAATTAAATAAATAGTTAAGAAGCTAATATAGAATTTTTGTAGTAATTATAGATGAATAAGTTAATTTAGAGTTCAAGTACTAATGTTACTAATTACGAATATTAACGTATTTGTTTAAGAATTAATGAAATGAGAGGTATAGTTGAAGAGGTACAGAAATAGTTAGCCTTATCACAGAATAATACTCAATAACAGGAAATTTTAGACTATGTGTAAAAGCTAGCAACTTCGAAGTCTGATCCTGGATTTTAAAGCTATATTATAATATGTTTATCTGGATTATGTATATTGATGGGAGTTATTCTTTTGTTGAAGAGGAATTGAGTTTATTTGTCATTTTATATTTACTATTATAGATATATTATTTAATTCATATTAATGCCAAGTGAAGATAAAGGATCACATGAATTAAGAAATGACAGAAATTCATAAAAATAAAGAAGAAAACGTCATAAGAAACATTAATATAAGCATAATACATCTGACCAGGATAATCCACATAAAATAATTGTATCTGGAGATTATGATGATTAATAGATATAAGATTAGTAGGAAACTACACATTTTACTTCACATATACACGATAAATAAAAATAATAAGATTATAATGACTATTTTAATGAATATTAAGATTAATAGCATGGTAATGCAGAAGAGGATGACATAGAGAATATTTTATAAACAGTCGAGCATTTTAGTTATTAGAACGCTGATTAGATGTATAAAGAAATGAACTAGTGTGTTGATGCAAATAGAAATACATAAAAGAAACATTATAGCGGAGATAATACTAAAGACTTATATCGTTGTAAACAAGAAATATTTCAGGAAAATCATAAGGATTAATACAATAGACATTCTAATAAATTTATTGGTTAGAATCATGTAAAGGAGTTCACTATTTATTTGAAGATTACAGAAGATATCTAATATAAAGTAATTTCTTTGTTACGTATTGTTGAAACAATAAAATTAGATAAAAATGTTCTGATATTGAAAATATCATCACTCGATTAGATATAAAAACTTGGATTAGAGTTCTCTGGTTATGAATTTTTTATTCCATAATAACATGGAATAATTTTTACTAACTTAAAGAAATAAGTTTTAGATTAAGTTATTACCTATTAAAATTATAATTTATTGACTTTAAAAGATAAAATATGTATTTTTACGTATTCACCATAATAAATTCAGGAAGTTATTCATTCTTATGAAATGTAATAATTTTTATAATAATGAAAAATTCTTTTCACTTTTATGTTTATTCATCCCAATAACGTTTCACACCGTCCATAACTTTATTAAACATAGTAGTTGATATATAATCTTCTGGAGCTTCATCTTTAATAGAAAATTATTCACCAGAAACCCATTAATTGATTTAGATTGTGATTTAAGATTCTTGTTTCAACTACTCCGGTTCTTTTTTTTCATAATCAATAGCAAGGCCTGTGCAAGTTCTTACTCGCATTCCATTGAGGGTTTTAACAGTTGTCAACTCAAGAAGAGTTTATTAAAACCCCTTTTACTCTAATATAGGATTATTCCTCAAATCAACTATGTTTAAGTTTCTTGCATCTGACAAAAATGAAATCTCACCTAGGTCTCGAATTTAATTATTTTAAAGATATACTATTTCCAGACCTTTAAAAAAATAAGTTCCATGCTCATCTTAATGGTTAAATGGTTTCAAAGAATTAATTTAATTGAATCCCAAATGGAGTATTTTTAGCTCAGGCATGAACCTTATAAATTCAAAATCAGTAATATTATTATTCTATAAATTTAGGAAAAATACTCTAATGAACTCATTAAGATTAGATGTGTTTGATATATTTTTATTAGGCAGTGCTAATCTCGTTACAGATTCTGGGTTTATTTCACCTGTGATCTTAAGAATTTCAGATGTTGGTAGCATTTTAATATATTATTTTAATATATACTATATAAAATAATATCATTTGTATAAATTTTCCAAAGCGAAAAACTGAGTGATCCCTATTTACTTACCGCAAATTCTTTTCCTTAGCATCATGCCTTTTTTATATTTCATATCATTAATTTTTTGCTCGTATTTTTCATCTTCTGCAAATAATTTTCCTGCATCTGTAGTATTGCCATCAAATTGGATTTTTTCAGTACTCCATCTCCAACTAGCACTAGTACAAAAATTTTCAATCTCACCATCAAAATCAATTTCACAATGTCCTAAAAATGGCTCTTTTTTAGAATCAATATTACAGGCCAAACTTCCTCGTGAACACCAAGATCTATTATTGATTGCTAGTTTACTGATACCCTCACTTTCGAATCCATCTAAGCAATAATCAACATTAGTAAGAGTAGAGTTATAAAATCGCAGCAATTCATCTAGTTCTTATTTGCTAGGTTCTTGTGAAAAAACAACCTAAGCATCTATATAAATTTTCGAACGTTCTATTGCTTCTAAAACAGTGATATTTTCTGGTAAAATCTATGTTGAAATTTATGGTTTAACAGACGTTCTTGATTTATTTAGTTATTAGTTATATGCTAAATTTGTAGATTTATATGAGTTTGATTTAGTTTATTTAATTGGATTTTGCCCTATTTAGTACAAGGTTCTATTATTTTAGTTAGTTACTGCTATCTGATTAACGTTAAATGCACCAGAAAAATCAAATTTGTGTTCTGTTGAAAGTTCTCCTAATTAATTTGTTAATAAACCATTAACATATGAAAACCGTTTCTAAGCTATTCTAAGAGGTGAAAAACACGCCCATGTTTCTCTAACCGTTTATTATCTTTCTAATTCATCAGTAGTCTTTTAGTCGAAATTAACTATAGTTCTATTATAAAATAAAATTGTTTAAATTGCCTTGCTAAATTATTCGCTCCCTACTTAACTCTCTTCTACATTAAAATTCATTTTTCTTGAGGCTTGAATCTCACAATAAATTAAAAATGTATTCATACATATTATTGGGTCTAGCTTGCGGTGTTTCAAACGGTCTGCTACTACGATAAAATTAAAACCACATATAGATGCTAGATCAACAACTTCTACCATTTATTCATAAGTTATTCGAGGATTTTGTTTTTATGAAACGCAAATATATTCATAGTAATGATCTTCATCCAAAAGAGGGAAAACTGGGGGTTATAATAAGGAAATTGTTTATTAAAATTTCTACTTTAGTTCATCTGGAGAGTCTGTTGTTGGCGTATATATCTATAATATCTACTCACAATCTGCAAATGGGGCGTCAGCTTTAATTGAAATAACGTGTGATTCAACAAATGATGGAGCCGGCTTTTAGATAGATGGATCCGAAAGAAGAGGATGTTAAGGCAATTTTTAAAGTTATTATTACTTTTTAATAGGCTTACTTTAAATAGTTGTGGTAGAGTCCGCTAGTTCCAGTATTTTTCTTATTTCAGACTACATGACTGGAGTGGGAAAATTAATTTTATCAATATTTACTGTATAATATTATTGAATTTTTACTAGCAAAATTAACTGGACATATCTTTTAAACTAAAAAACTTATATCATAATTAGCACTAAATCACTTATAAAATTAATCAGAGAAACTTTTTACGATTGTAATGAAACTATAAATCCAGAATAATTTTCGATAAATACAGTACATTTTATATTCATCACATACTTAAAATTGGGGTACGTTACAATTGAGTTCCGAAATTAATAACTACAGCCCAATTGCTAAATAGCATAATTTTTTTTAAAGCATATGAGATTTTGTCCGCATGAATTATTGAAAAATAACAAAAACTTAAAGAATCGATTATAATATTAGTAATAGCTAAATTGAATATTGATTAGCGATCATCTTTTTAGACTTAAAAGACAATATGATGATATACGTAAGCAAACCTAATTGTTAAAACTAACATGATATCAGAGGTCCTGAAACTCTTATAGATATATCATCCACATCATCATTTTCCTATGCCGATAGTGACTAATCGTGATATTCAAATGAGTCTGGTACTTAAAAAAGATCCATCTAATTTTAAATGCATAATATGACATAATACATCACTTAATATTAAATTATTTCATAATTTAATTGTACTCATTATACTCATCATGACTGAAATTTTTTAAGCGATCTTCTATAGCTATTAAAATCTAACCAGAGTTAATGTTTTCAGCTATATTTAAACAATTTTATATAGTTTAATTATTTGGTTCTCTATTAATTTTGTGTATATTATCTCTTAACAATTATAATAGTAAATTATGAAATGCGTTATGAAATGTAGCAATATTTTAACTTTTTAAAGATTATTGTAACTCTACTGTCTCTAATTATTGTGATTTAGTTAACAATGTAACTGATTTTTATATTTAATCATTAATAAGATTATCTTTAACTTCAATATGTTGTTAATATTAATTATTCAACTTTTTCAAATAAAGATTTTCTGCTATTTAATCATTCAGCGCAAATTATAATGACTTAAATTATGTTTACTGCAGCTCTAGTTGTTATTTATAATTATCATATTTAGACTAGTTTATATCAAGTTGTTAAACTAATTTCTCCACCTCCCTTTCTTTAACTTAAACATTAAGCATACTTTCAATTAATAAGTCTTCTGATGTTTTTAACTATAGTTTAAGTTCAAATATTTAATTTTATGATTATTAATTTAGTAAGTCTATGACAGATTTTACCTGAGCCGTTTTGATGTCATTGGATTTCTAAATAATTCCTTATTATTATATATTCTCAGATTTGTCGAGATTTTTGATATATTCTTATTTAACATCGATACTTTATACTTATTATAATGAATTTTCTTCAAAAATATTATCTATAAACTATAATTTCAATTCTAATTTTTACTATAAATCTATAATTAATTAATCTTGTAATATACAAGTTTTCTCTTTATTTTCTAATTATAGCTATTTTTAACTCAAACTAAAAGAAATTTCAGAAATCTTGGATTTATTATTAGACTATTCGACTAGCATTTTAGTGTTTCGTGTTTCCAATACTCTTTGTTAATCTTACAAAAACTGTTTTTCAATATTAAGTTATTCATTCTTCAAAGTACATTAAATATATTAATTTTCTTTATTTTAATAAGTTTCAATTAATTATTAGTTAGCTGTAATTATTTATATATTTTGGTTTTATTCTTAGTTAACTTAATTCTTAAGCTAATCAATTTGATATTATAAATTTGTTATGAAAGAATTATCTTCTTTATCAAGAATAATACTTTAACTACATGATTCATCTACTACCTATCGTTAATTATTAAAGGTCTCTATATCATTCAATTTATCTTGAAGTTCAGTTATTTATTTAATCTAAAATTCTACAATCTCATTTAATTATTAAATTTCTATCTCAGGAATTATCTCGTTTTTTGATTATGATCTTAAAGCTAATAAATTTTATTCCACTTATTTATTCAATTATTACTACAGAGAATGATTTTTTTCTATTAGTTACTCAATTTTAATATCTTATTAAGTATTCGTGTTCAATAAATTTGATTAAATCTATTAACTCTTTAACATATCATTTGTCTCAATCGTATTTTAAGTTAATTACCCCATTTACAAATGCTAAATTAACTGATCTTATTCGATTAGTTATTAATTTAACTGTTGAATGTGCAAATTTAATTAAGGATGTTCTTTTTAGTAGGATTGTACTAGCTATTGTAATTCGGTTATCCTACTGTCTTGGTCTTACTCTATATTTTGTATTTAAGATTATAGTAATTATGAATAATCTTTTTCTTATTTTAATTAGCTTTTTACTAATTCTACTTCTCTTTCATTTTTTAAATTAGAATCTTAACTCACATTAATATTATTATGTTAATATTCATTAATTTTTGTGTGTTAGGAGTCTAAGCTCTAATTCTTTATCTATAATATTTAAATATCCCTATTTTATTCTTCCAACTCTTATTACTGCTAATTACATTTTTGCAAAAGCATTTCTAATTATTCTACAGTTTTAGTAAGTTATTTTTATAAAATTGCAGCATCACCATGACGAAAGTGTTCTTTTGGAATTTTTGATATGACAGCTGCAAATCTATTATCGATTTCCTAGGTGGATTAAGATAGTGACATTGAGTTCATCATTAAAAATTTACTGATATAAATATTATATAGTTTTATAATTTTATTCAAAATACAAGTAATAATAATTTTAAGAAATACCAGTACTGAATACCGAGATTAGGTTTATACATTTAACTTATCAAGATATCTAAGTAATTAAATTGGTAGTGGCATATATTAATATACTTATTTAAAATTTCATATCGTTGAATAAATTCATTTTTTCATTAAGTTGAAGATTTAAATAATTTTAATAATACACTATTTTGATGCATACTAAAAATTTTATGATCAATATCTTTATTTTTGATGAAATATTAATTTTATTTATCAAGAAAAATTATTTTAATAAAACTTTAGTTCATTATATATAATGATTCTCATAAACCTTTAAAATGCACTAAAACAGACCAATTTTCAGAAAGCTTTATAAGATGTTTAATGATGACCTAGGGTAAGATATTTCACCATCTCCTGCGAAATATACACCAAAACTTTAAAAAACAAGTTAAAATTATATTTTTCCACATTCTCCTTAAAGGCAAAATATTAAGTATTAAGCAACCTCACCATAAAGAAAACATACAGTATTTACTTAATCAAAACCATCACTATATTAAACAAATAAATCTATACCTACTAAATCGATTACCCCAGGGGCTACATATCAATAAACTAAAAAGTAAGTATAAAGAAAAATTTATGCATCAGATAGGTTTCCCGTGAAATATGAATACGCATTCACTCCAGGACCAGGAGATTACTAAGTTACTAGACCATGGATAGCCTCTGGACAAGCTTTTTCAGGCGATCGAGACAAAATTAATATAGATTGGCTAAAATACAACCCCACGTTTGATTTGTGATTTTTATTAACTATGTACAGTTTATTTTTCACTCACCAAATTTCAACCCAGAGTTATCGACAACAACTCTATTATCAATCTAAAGTTATTCAATCATCTGATTAATAAGCTAAATATCAACCTTTTTCTAAAATTTTTCATTAGATTTGATTTTTTACAAGATGCAAATGAACAACTCGTTATAAATTTCTAAACTACTTTCTATTGAAAACTAATTCTTTAGTTACACTGATCCATTTTCCTAGATAATAGTGAAGAATTTTCGCTCCTCAATAGCCTTTTTCGATGAGTAATGGGGTGAGTCTTGATTCAAATAGCACCTAGCAGTTTTCGGCATTTATGGTGACATGATTAGCATCTACTGGGCTGAATTTATGGAGAGGACCTGGTCATCAGATTATTACATATCGTCAATTAGGATGTTAAACGGTTTTTTCAACCCTGGTAATATAGTAGGATCAGGTGATTATGACGATTCTAGAGATAGTTCTAATTGGAGTCGTAAGGAGGATTTTTTATGGCTTAAATTTGGTAGTGATTGCTTCAGCGATGGGGCAATTTCTAATTACTTGAGTTCCTTAAACGTTGGAGAAATTAGCTTGCTGGTAATATCATCAGTTTGATCAATGTCGAAAAATTCAGCATCAATTTAAACATCGTCTATTTATTATAGTTGGAATTAACTGGCTAACTTAAAGTCCATTGCTTGATCAAGATTGATAATTTTTTTCTGTAAGAATTATAGTAAATTTTGAACGTGATCAACTTTATTATAATGATTGATATACATTAGTTAAATAAGTCCGTATAACATTGGTGATGCTTTGAAATATGCCTTAATCGATACTGGTTAGGATTATACATAAGATGGAAGAGGATGATCACAAATTAATAATACCAGATACATTTAGTTTTAGATAATTTGAAATGTGAAAAATGAATTAGAATAGTTTATTAATGGGTCAGATTCAAGTAACAATAATTGTTCTTTCGAATAACAATAATCATTAAAATAACGTTAGGTAGCCGCATCAATTTGAAGCTTAATTAGTTCTTATAGCAATTATTTTGACAACTAATGATTTTATAATTAGTCAATTTCTTGTTCAATAAGAATTAATTATTTCATAGAAGCTACTGGAAAAGATGTTTATATGGAATCTAAATTATTAAGAGAAAGTGATTCATCAAAATTCAATAATACATCAAAAATTTCTTATGTTTTTGTTTTCTATAATGCTAAATAAACACTAAGTTCACCATCTATCCTACCAAATCTTAAATTTGTAGAGAATTGTGCAAATTGTTCAAAATCTTGTATTTAATTTTAAATAAAAAAGTATCTTTATACTTTATCTTTTTTATCTCCAATTAATTCTAATTATTTAAACATAGATTAAATGATAAAAACGTTTTAATTTTAAAAATTAAGCAAAAATATTTATTCTGCTTCTTATAAATGTTTGATAATATCTCTAGTAGTATAAAATGATTAGATGTTACTTGGTAGTTAAAATGGTTAAATATAAGGCATTATATGTTTAACCTTAACGAGTAATATATTGTAAATATATTACTAAATGTAAGAGCCGATTTATTTGTTATATTATTTTTATTAAAAGTAGGTTGATAATGCTATCTCATTTGTATTTTTAATTACTGATGCTAAATAAAATGCAGTATATATATGTAAATATGCGGCTTATAATGATTTAATATGTGATACTGGCTGGTCAAAATTCCTAACTTGCGAGATAGTTAAAAATTAATCATCATCTGAGAAATTTTCTGGAGTAAGACCAATAATAGTCTATAGTGTTTCATAATGCATTTTAACAAAACCTGGGAAAAAATTTAAAGAATTAAGCAAAATTTATTATGCAGAAATAATATGACTTTTATTAAGACATTATAACTTAGACTCAGATTGAATTAACTATATTGAATGTGTTAACACTGATTGAACATCAACTATAATTCTATCAATTTTTTCAGGTACAAGTAAACTCTGAACAACAATATTTTATCTTTAAAGATAACTTTCACTGAATTTTAGTTGTGATTGTATAAGATCCTGTAAATTTTAGGATTATAGAATTAGTAACTATATTTAGTTAGCAAAATAATTTATTTTTTAATTATTATAATTTTTAACTGTAAAAGTATAAATTTAATTTTCAACCTCATAGTTATCTATCTGTTTATTTTATGCTTTTTAAATTAATAACAACTTAATGAAAATATCAGCAAAATTAGGACATTAATTGAAATATTTTAAAAGTAAAAATGAAGCATTGATAATTTTTTATAATAGCATGCTATTTATCTTAAAATCAAATTATTTTTGTTAAAACCACTCAAAGATACAAATTTGAAATAGAATATTAGAAATTTTCTTAAGAATTGATGATATCATATCGTTAACAGTAGGACTAATTAATTTTGTTTCAAACAGTTTCATAAAAAGATCAATAATATTAATTAGTGATTACTGCTATAACTAGCTGACAACTGACTGCATTCTATCTAAATATGTGTCGATGATAGTTAAATAATCAAATATAAAAGAATCAAAATATTAATTAAATGCATTGATAAATAAAAATGAACATTTCTACTATTTTTCTTTGGCCGCAATTTCAGCTGGTCTTGTCTGTATAAGATAATCTTTTGATCTTTTATTATCAAATTATATAATATTTTCTTAGAATGAATTATAGCTGAAATATAATTTTTTAACTGCATTATTATTACTTTACAAACTATAATTTAATCGATTTGAAACATTTTCTTCATTAATCAATGATGATAATTAACTGATATCAGTCAAAATTATTTCTAAATTAATTTAATTTGTTATTAGAATAATAACAGAAGGATTGTCTACAACATTAATGTAATCGATATCTTCATCATCTTAAATAAAAATCCACGAAAAAAGTATTGTCATTATTTTAAATGAATATGTTGGCTTAGTTTTAATTTAATTAATTTTAATGAATTTAATTAACTCTAATAAAACGTTAATAATGGTACCATTTATTTAGTCTTCTAGATCGTTTGTTATTATGTGTTTATACACAAGAATAAAATAGGTATAGTAATATAAATTATCTAAAAATTTTTCTAATAAATCCTAGCTGATCTATTATCTTCTTGTATCAGCTTCAACTAAATTTGTTTAATAATATAATCTAACCTTATTATATAGAACCTGATAATATTATTGCAATAATGTGATATAAAAATATTAATCATTTTTAACTTATGTATAATTTAATAAACTAACAAATAAATTGAATATAAAATTGAATTTAACTATATTCCATGTAATAACTGATTCAAAGAAACACTCTAAGATTTAAACAGCATCATCATACTAATTTAATGATTAATGAGTATACTAAAAAATAATAAAAGCTAGTTAATCTGATACTATGTTTCTATTATAAACGTAATTATCATTACTAACTTATATTCCTATTTCAAATAATGACCTTCTTATAACCTATAAAAACTAAATAATGCTAATATTATTTAAGTTCATATTTCGAGATCTAATCATATAATATAAAAAATTAATACCAAATATAGTTGTCTGAGTATGTAAAAACTTCTTTTCTTATAAATACTTAAAATACTCCTTGTTTTAAATATTAAAAATATTAATTATTTTTTACTAGAATGTTTATAAAGCATCAGAAGAATAATGTTCAATTGTAGACCAGAATATAGTAATCAACTAAAAATAAAAAGGGTCGGTTTTAACATAACCCTCTTTAAGAATGTGAAAATCTGAAAAAATATCTTTTCCTAAAACTTCAAGATACGAATATTTTGCAGTTATTTAGGATGAAACCTCTTATATTTAATACAAATTGTTTTATTATTTCGTAGATTTTGTTTAAATTCGATTGATTAATAACAAAATAATCCAAATGGTTTCCTTAAATATAATTGGATTATCCTCGTTAAATAATGATTCTATTAGTACTTAAATATAAATAACAATATAATTTCTGAGAAGTAAAATTGGTTAACTAAAAAGCTATATTTACTCATCCTTATCAATATTTGAATCTGCAAACACCGATATACTACTTATGGAGTTGAAAATCGTTTTAATCATTTGTGATTCATGTTCATTATTAAAATAAAATGGGCTGATCTTATAATTATTGAAACTTAAAATTCCAGTGTATTTACTCTCAGATTACTACACAGATTTAAAACTATATAATATAAGTTCACATTATGAATTTTAAAGAAGAGAAAGAAGATCAGTTTGTGCGAAATATTGAGGAATTTATTCCAACTTATGATTAATTTCAAAAATAACAAACTCAACTTAATCAAAAACTGTAATAGAAAGTGGAATTAAAAACTAGAAATCATTGTAGAATTTATAATAAACTCTTGACTAAATGACTGATGTACAAACTTCGCTACTTAAATACTAGTTTGTATTTAAATTCTATGAAGAAATGAAGTTAAAATATGATATTTTTGTGTTTTATTACCTTTAACTGATTTATATTTTTATAAAGAGATTTTTATTATCTATATTAGGTAAATATATTTTCATTTTATTAATAATAAGTTTATTTTAAACCTTATAATCATAAAAAAGATGATTTTTCTAATCTTATTCTTTTTAGTTTATTTTTTAAAAGATATAGACCTCCTTGAATATTTAATTATCTATTTTAAGACTATAAGTTGTATTATATGTAAAATATTCAACAACATGTTATTGCTTAATCTTAGTTTTTATAACAAATACTAAACTTGACTAAAATTTCAATAATTAATCATTTGCTTCGTCATCAGAAATTTACTGAGTTTAATTTAGATAAACAATTTCTTTAATACTTTTAATTTAATTTTGAATAAATTTGTCATTGTTAACTAAGCAAGACTCATTATCATAAAATATTTCAGGATAACATTCTTGTGTGAGTATAATTTTGTTCATTTCTTATTTTCCCCAATTAAGATAGCTAAATCTTACTGTTAATAAAAATACATTAATATATTTATCAGAAGCTAACAATAAAGGAATTATTTAAGTTAAATCTTTTTTGAAAAGTTTGGGATACTTATACATCTTGCTTTCTGATACTTAATAAGTATTATATGGAGTAATAGTATAATTTAATTCTTTGAATAATGAATCTTATTGTTAATTGAAATACTCTGAATACTAATTTTGTATTATATTACTAGATGCCATACTTTAATTTATATCAATTACCCCTATTAGAAATGGAAACATAAGGTTTTAGCTAATATTTTTGATAATATCTTTATTAAAAATATTATTTGACACTTTCTAACCTGTATAATATTAGATAGCTTTGTCTGTATCAGAAGAATATCGTTCTATAATATAAACTATCTTCAACTTTGTCAAATCTGGTACTTTCATAAAGAAACACTTAAATGATTAATCTTAGATTAAATGAGTGAATTACTAAGGTATAATATCAGTTGTCATCATTTCACTTACAGGTAAGTATGTAATACTACCATTTTTATTTATTTCTTAATATAAACCTGCTATAATCCTCAACGGTTCTTCAATAAATTTAAGCTTAGTATTAGAAACTAGTGTACTAAAATTTATAGCTATTATAGGTTCAACTTATTAAATAGGTATAGTTGGAATAAATCTAATAGGTTAACGAATAAATTTATTTGCATAATACAATGAAGAGCCTTTTTCTAATCTTTATGGTGGTTTTATGAACTTGTATTGTAATTATTATGGAATTAAATACTATAAATGCTACGACAGATATGGTAATAAGTGCTTTAAAAATTATTGCCGTTGTTGGTCCTGAGGATTAAGAGATTTAACATCATTCTTAAGGAATTCCTGAATTTACACCAAAAATCTATGATTGCATGGGTCAAAAGGTCTAGTATAAAGTTACATCATTTTTATATATACTTATAATATTATGAATTAATATGATTAGAAATCAAAATCAATCAGAATCAGATTATTATTGTTCGTTAAATTTTTTATCATGATCGTTAAATCTTTGCTCAAAATTACCTAATTCTTCCATATTGTAGTCTTTTGAGAAAATTCCAGTCTCTTATTCTAACTAAATTGTCGCATCAAATTATATTTCTTACTGTTGTAATTCTACTTATTAACCACTTCGTTTTTGTAATTCTTCTCTCATATTCCTTGTATCATAGTAATTCTGTTTCTAACAAATTTGCCTTGTGAAAACTTAGGCTTAGCGTTGTTTTTCATCCATTTTTAGTTTAGAAATTTAATATTTATCATATATTATATAAGGATGGATTAAATAATGGAAAGCTCTAGCTCGATGGAGATTGAAGATGAGCATTAGACTAGATTAGGTACAGTTCACGATCAAAAACCAATCTATTTTAATTATAACAATTCAAACCAGTCATTTAATAAATATATTAATCCTCTTTACCTTTTAGGATCTCCATTTTTGCTAAAAACTTAATGCTTACCATTAAACTTTATAAAATAATCCAAGTAACTAGATTTTGAGTAATTAGTGTTAAATATATCAAGATGTATAATAGAATAAAATTTTAACCCAGATCACATTAGATTTACGGAAAAATCTTAGAAAATTGATAACGAATGGAGTAAGTATATATAATAAATGCGAATTAAACATAAAGAGATTTAGTCCAGTCATTCAAGTGTCTTGGATTTTATTAGAAGTGATATGAGGAAAAATAGTAGATTATTGTAAATATTAGGATCTAGTTCATATTTAGTAGACGATTATTATCGTGATAGAAAATTATTTTAGCATGGTTAAGAATAACTGGAGCGAAGATATAGACCAACTAGACATGATATTAAAACCTTGGAGTTTGAATAAAAACAGCAGAGAATATTTAAAAAATAAAAATAGCACTGATGATATATAATATATAAATATTATAGTGTTTGAAAAGTATTTAAAATGCATTAATTTTTTGCTTTGTTATAATCATTTAATATTAAGTCAATGAGGATAATTAATGAAATTCCTTATGCACTTTTACATAATATTGATAAACCTGGTATTTATAATCTTCTTACTAATAAAATTGTATTAAAAACTCCAAGAGCGTAATCCTTTGCAGCCTCTGAATCAGACTTGTTTTTCTTCAGATTTCCTAATAAATATTTATCATAAATAAATCCACAAACTTCTGAGCTGATCTCACATACCCCAGTTTCTTTATCACCAGGGTAGGATTAAATTTTCATATTCAAAACAACAATAGCTATATTGTATCATAATAAAGATAATATTGTATTTAGTAATGGTCGAGAAGATTAATATTATGCTCCTAATTTTGATAATTTTCAGCCTAATCTAGAAAATTCAATTTAAATACAAAATTTCGTTTTTTGTTCTAATTGTATTATTGAATTTGATGTTGAGAATTCATTTTTTTAAGCAAAAAGTTACGAAAAAAATTAAGGAGAGATTATAGAAAAATTAAAAGAAAATTTTCAAATAAACCATATTTTTTATAATGAGAATAATGAGATTATGATAAATGAGATGAAATAAATAGCTATATTTTTTGATTTAGAGTTTTGGTGGGAAGGATAACAGCTTTATTTTGAAATTTTTGATTTATTGTTCGATGAAGAAATAGTTTACAAGTCTACAAAAACTGAAATTAGGTATATGATGGAGTAAGGGGTGAAAAATTTGATGAATGTTGAGGATAACTTGAGTAGTAGTTAAAGTTAACTTAGTTAATTAAATAGCAAAAGTGTCAAAAAACTTGATATGCTTTAGATTGATAGATTGTTAGAAAATAGCGATTCTGTTAGTATTTTACGAGAAGAAGATGAAGATATAGTTATTAAAACTCTTGATTAAGATATAATATCACCTCCATTAAAAACTTTATCTTTATAGGACTAATACATTAAGAACTTAGAAAATATCAAAAAATTCGATCTCGTAGAAGCTGTAGATCGTATATCTAAAACGGGTATAAGCGTTGAACTTGGTGCTGATAATTTATTCCAAGAGATGATCAAATTTCTAAATGGGTGAGTTTTAATTGTACCATTTAACAAAGAATTATTTTATTATATAACAAAATTATACTTTATAACATTAATTTCACTATCCATTAAATGAAATTACAGCTTTCCGATGTTCTAGTTATTTCTTAGCAAATGAATGCTGAAGCAATTTAGACTTTTAGATGGATTCAACATGGTATTTCTGATGTATCTGTCCTTTCATCATGTATAAATTTAGTAGAACTTGATTTATCTTAAAACGCTATTACAGAGATTCTATTTATCTAATTTTTGCCTAACTTAAGACGTCTTTAATTAGATTTTAACGGTATACATTCACTTTAAATCTTCAATAAAACTACCATTAACGGAGACTCAATTTACAAACTATAATATCTTTCACTGAAACAAAATAAAATAACGAACCTACAACAGATACAGGCCCTTGGAAAAATAAAATCTCTGATTTCAGTAAATGTTCTATGTAACGAAATCCTTAATGATCCTCAGTTTTACCAATACGCCTTAGCAATGCTTCCGAATGTTCTTCACCTTAACGAGACATAAGTTCGTTACGAAAACGGTGATCTAATAGATTTAGACAAGTTTATTGATTCTTTGCCTGGAACTGTTGAGGATGTTACTGTGGAGCCTTGGCTACCTGAGTCTGCATTTGATTTAATTGAGCTTCCTGGATTCAATGAGATTTGTATTGAGCTCGAGCAAGCCGTGAGGAGTTCAATTGAGAAGTTTTACGTATAAGAAACATAGTGATTTCAAAGATTTTCAACAGTTTAAAATTCATCAATTTCGGCAAGAATTTAGACATTTCCACTAGCCATCTTATGGAGTAAAATAGCATCGTCGAGTGCACAATGAACCTTGAAAGCAGAATAGTTAGATTAAGATTATAAACATAAAGTGGAATGGAAATAACAGGAAAAATCTAGTTAACGATAATTAGAATGTAAAAATTGTTAGTTATAAAAAGAAGAATATTCGTGAACGTAAACCTTCAGGACGTGCTGCTCCATAAACTTGTTTTTTGCTATTAAAATATAAGGCTTAAAGCGTTCGCAGAATGTCCAGAAGTCGTCTAAAACAGTTGATAGCTATATGCCTAATGTTCCATCAAGTTGAGTAATTGCAAAGGCTCGATTTGATGCATTTTCAGGTTTTTTGATAAATTCGTGGAAAGTCGATATTAACTCGTTATTTTAGGATACTGCAGCTCCGATTTCAGAAGGATATATTTATAATTGATGATTAATATGAACCTAGTCATAGGCTTCAAAATCTATATAAATCTTATATAATGGACATGGTGTAGGGTCAAACTATTCTATAAGCTCAACTTTAAGAGTTTTAATTTCATTACATTGCTAAGTTAAGTAAAATATTTAATTCTCAATATAAAACTAACACTAATCGTCATGTAACGGAAGAAGATATGCGGCTCTTTCGGGTTCCTCAAATCTGACTGCGAACAAAGGCCTAAGATTATGAATATTATTAAATTTTATAGGAATATGGTAAAATACTGTTGTATTTAATGTAATTTTATGCTTGGGGAAAAGTACTTAAATTTATTTTTAGGTTTGAATATATGACCCATTGATGAATATGAAAAGACTTTACTTATCAAGTACAAAATTTTATAAAGTCCAAATATTTGCCATCATTCTCCTGGTATACTAAGATATGTCAATGATGTGTTAAATAATTATATGTGGCTTAACGATCATTAAAAAATTATATATTATACTTATTATATAATAATATATCTTTCACTTTCCATCTTCGCCCTAAACGAAATTATGGTAAATTAGCATTTTCTCTTTTGCCTATTCCTGAATATCCAGCTCGATCTAAAATCTAACAATTCTTTCTTTAACTATGTCCTCTGCTTTTTTATGAATTTAATTGAATTTATAAGCAATATCATCGAGCTTGTCAAAAATCTTTTAAAGATACTACTTTTAAAACAAACTTTACAACTGTAAATAAACCCAGTCAACCTATTCTTAGTTAGAAATTGGTTATTCGGTTATAGCAATTAAAAGCTGTAAAAGCATCTTACACGACTGCTGAATGGAAAATTGGTTCACAATCAAAATTTCTGAATTCTTTAAAACGCTCTCAAACTTACCAGAAAGCTGGTTAAAAACGATGCTCTAAAGTTCAACAATTTTCATTTTGTTTGTCTGGTCTTCGATATTTAGGACCTAAAGTCGAAGATATAGCTCTTTTATGGCGACTACAGACGCAAAAAATGTTGAATCCTTCGAATTTGTAGCATCTAGACACGTCGAAACTGCCTACGAAATAGTGATATTCGACTGCTTTACAACAAGGCTCTCGTCCAGCTATTAAAAGAGTATTCCTATTACCCTCAAAGCGGTGGACTAGACTCTTGATTGCTTGGATGCTAATTTGATGATAATTTCGACCAAATTGGCATTCACCAAATACTTCTAAACCAAAATTCCGATGGTCTGCATGAGCGGTTTCTTCAAGTTTGCTGGATTCTTATTGTCGGTCATGAAGCCCACGAGAAGTTCTAGGGTCTGCTGGATGAATGGTGAGTTAATGCTGATATCATCATATGTAATTTCTAGCTATATCAGAGTCTGATGAGCGTAAAATACGCGTGAGCGCTCGTAGTGCGATTCATCTTCGTGCTGAAAGTCGTCTAAACAGCAGTTGATAATTAAATTTTATAGCTATTCACGGATGCAATCATCCAATAAACCAAGAATTTATACAGGTGTGTGGTATATTATACTGAAAAATCTGAAATCAACAGAAGCGTGTACAGATGACATGATAATACGGTTTAAGGCTTAAATAACGTAATCTTCATAAAACTGAATCAGAGATGAATTGACAAAACCAACAGTTGGTGGGCGTACCAGGTTTTTCAGATCATTTTTAACTAAAAAGAACTGTAATTGATAATTTGTAGTTTGTTTCTCTGGCGTCTTAGAAAGAACACCCAGAGTCAAATTTAGACCGTGCTAAAATGCTTGAATAAAATCTTATAACAAAGATAAATTAAATTTTAGCAAGTCCTCGTTAATTTTTTCATCTAATACACTTTCCATCATATTTTCATATAATGAGCGTATCTTATTCTCTCCGTCTTCATTTAAAAATAATTTCAAATTTTCTTCAAAAGGAGCAAGATCAACGATAACACTTAGAGCTGGATAGATTGCCAAGAAACTACTTAAAAACAGCATTTGATCGATTATTGACTCTTTACTAAAGTCGTATTCCCATTAATTGAAAACTCCAAATTAATTATTATTATTAGCTCCATTAATATCTTTCCAAATATCGTGTTAATTGTCATAAAAGAAGGTTAAAAAGTCAATTGTATCAGCCAAAGGAGCATAAAATCTTTATAAAATACTTCTATAATAAGGTCCATGTCGGAACTCATTGAAACTATAAGAGGAAGATATATCGCGTTTTAAACTCTTTAAAATTAGAGTTTTTATTTTAATACTCTCCCCACTCTCCAGTAATAAAGTTAATATTTAAGGTCTCAAATTAAACCAGCTTATACTTGAAAGTAAATTTTCGTAGGTGGAAAGAATTAGTAAATCAAATGTAACATCATTTTTAACTAAAAGGTTCAGTTTTTCAATAGTTTCCTAAATAGCAATTCCTTGGATTATAGACTATGATAGTATATTAAATTTTTCAGGCATACAAATTGCTTATTTAAAAACATTACGGGAATCAAAAACAGCAATATTAAGCGTTTTTAAGGCTTCTCTAACGATCGTTATATCAGAACTAGCTAAAAATTTTGTAATAATAGCGTTTTTTCCGAACAGTACACCCCAAAATTGCGAAATTTGCGATGCAGAATTTTTAAAAATTGCACCTAAAAGTATAATAAGCTAAACTTTATGCTTTGTTTCAACTTTATCAGCTGAGTTAACGCAATGTGTTACTATTTTTTGCATTGATTTTGCGTCGTTTCTAGGATCTACTTTGTGCTTTGATTGTTTATAGAGAATGTCAATTAGTATTTGTGTGTATTTTTGCAGTGAGTCATCACAGTCTGCGCTAGCGAAAAGGTCAGCGGCCTGGCTCCAAAACAGTCCTACAGCCTCCCAGGAGACAAATTTCGTGCGCGCAAGCGAATGAGAAGCGATAGCTTTGAATAGAGTTATCTCCTCTGAAGATAGTTGGTGCTCCTTAAGAAGCTCAATAACCCTAATGAGAAGTTTATCGCCTTAGCTGCTACCGGTTCTAACCTGATGGTTTAGTAGATACTTGTCAAGCTTAAAAGCTATTTTTTTGAGCTCTTATATGTTGGTTGATGATAGAAACTGAGTATAAAGTTAGTTATATTGGGCCTGCATTTATTTAAAAAAGGAAAGGATAATTAAGTATTGAATTATATAATAAATATATATGTTATAAAATAATGGAAACGAAAATTAATATTCTAGTCAATTATATAATATTACAGACATAAAATACATATGCTTTTATTATTAATAATTGATGAATAAAATTACTGCATAATCTTGCCAGACTTAATGATCTATCTGTTATAATTGATTGGCTTTTTTACTATATAAAATAAATGTTATCTTATCTTATAAGTAAACTACTGAATTCTATCAAAATACAACTAGTGATGATCATACTTTTTGTGATAAATAAAATAATGATATAAAAATATAGAATATATGAATAATTTTATTAGAAAAATAATTATAATTTTTAAATCTATCTATCATATTGGTAGGAAATATAAAATGTACAAATAAATAATAAAATCAGTATCCTTTAAGAACAAAACAAAGTTGTGTTAGTTATCAAAGATATAAAAATTATGTCTACAAATTAGTATAGTTTAATATAAAATATTTATAGATTAATGAGAGAAAGGTCTTTATAAATAAAATATAAGTTGATGTAATAATTTAATATAATGATAATTATATTCATAAACTAAATAAATATTATCTGGGATTTTCCAACTATAAATAAAATACTTAACCTATAATTATCATAGAATTTGCATACTTTGAACTATCGAGGTATGTAATAAAAAGCGATAATAAAATATAAATTTATCTTCAAAATATGTACATATTTGAATTTTAATGTTATTACTAATATTTGTATTCTGCTTTAACCTAGACTTAAACTTTTAAGTCCTCTTAAAAACTATACGCGCCTTTCCTATTATAAAACAACCATAGTTTCTAGCTACTCTACTGCACACCTACCAGGATTTTTACCTAGCATCTTGTAAATAAATGAAGCTAAAAGCGTTAGTAAAGTGTTAATCTTGTGAAACTGGCAAGTTTCTTACAAGTGCTAGCATTCGTGATGATTGAAATGCTGAATACAAGAATTACAGTAGCACCTCTGAAACTTGTTCGGAATGCAAGAATGACAAATTTCTAATCGGTCGTAGGTATTCCAATAGTGTTGATGACCAATCTTTCCCTTGCATATGAAATTTTGCCACCTGCAAGACAGATAGAGTCAAACGGGAAACATGTATCGGCAACGATGATACCAATAATTCCCGTCCCTATTCCGTGACAAAGGTGGCTTTTCGAGTCTGTTGAAAATCACTCTAAGTCTTGCTTTGCATTTTCTAGGAACTGCTACACGTCTTCTAGTGCAGCTGCATGCACAGCATGCGCTGATTGGTACGCAGTGGACATTAATCTCGCACGAAATGCTCTGCCAACAAAGACACCTGTACGGAATCCCAAAGGGACGTCAAAGTAGAAGATGACAAATACGTAAAATGTAACCAAGAATATTAATGAACTGCGAGCCCTATAAGCTCAACCGCCTGCTCCTCATGCACTGCCGGGTACAGTTTATATGGAAGTCCCTGCGAAATCTGCTCAGACAGGCGCCTGAACCACGATGGAGACAAAGCAACCTGCTAAGCCTGCAAGGATAACTTCTATAACTGGCACAACAATTGCTAGGGCTGGATTACGAACATGGTATACAAAGTTCAGTTCAGCACGGCCACCGAACGAACTACCTGGTATGCAATTTACGAATACATGCGCCGATAACAATGCAACCGGTACGACGTGTAGGGTTGGCTTCGATACCAGCAGCTCCTGCACTAAAACTGCAATCAAAACTCCGATTGCAGCGTAAACTAAATCCACTCCACCACCTGTAAGGACTGCATCTCTAACTTCGCTAACTGATCTGGACCCCTAAGCACCCGCTGGCCTACCTCCCTGGGAATTTACTGTAAGTAACTTCCTACACCGCGTGCTATAATGCGTGATAGACGTATTCTACCAGAAAAGAACCTACACTCTTTGCAAAAAACCTATTTTCTCAAAGATGGAAAATGCGCTTCCTGTACAGGAATAGAACAGAATAATGCTACTGCAATACTGAAGCCGGCTTTGCTATCTGCGATGCTTCTGATGGTAATAAATTATCCGCCTGTATAAATGGCAATAAAAGACTCCAACAGCGCTAGCTCAGAGTGTGATCCTGCCTGCACCAGGGCAGTGCGTGGTTACACGCATTCCACAGGAATATAAAAAACCTGCTCGATGTACTCGGAACTTCTGATATTTATGCTTAAGGATACCAGATCTACATCATCCAGACCCGTGAGCAAATTGCTCAGATAAAATGGGCGCCAGGAATGCATGTGGTGGGACCGCCGTGGTAGATTAAGAAGAAAAGTACAAAATAGTAGCAGAAAACCCGAGTTATGCCGGTAATGTTCTGAAAACACTAAGTTTTAATATTTATTTTCGTGTAAATTGGAACATAATCTATAGATTAATGATTTCAAATTCCATTAACGCCTATTACAGGTAATATAACGAGTTAAAAATATAGAACTGGTACGCAGAGTAGCTAAGACACTACTCCGCAGAATGTACAACTACCTCTTTAAAATTAATAAAACATATAGCCTTTTAAATCAGAGCATATCTCAACTTCAATAAGCTGGTATCGTAGGTCCTAACTTTACGATATAACTTTTATCATCAAAATATTCATATAATGATAGCAAATAGAGGTTAACGAAAAATAAAACGATGCCCATGGGTGATTCAATTTTCAAAGTCCAAATATCTGCATGCTAAAATGAAAATACAAATATATATCAGTACAGTGGCAGCTTGAGATCAGTAAATTTAGTGTAGGTGATAAAATAATTTTATTTATTCAAATTCCGAGGTTTTAGCAAGTCGCAATAAATAATTTAGTACTAGCGTAAGAGTTACTCTGGTGCACGTCAGTTCTACTCTAATTTTTTCCTGTTCTTGGTAGTCTCATAATAATCTTAGTTAGTAGTAAAAACAGTTAATAATTTATTTCATTCTAGATTCAGCATAAATTAGAAGCCCTAGGAATTAGTATGTATTATTTTCTCATTCTGAATAATACTACTAGTGTAGTAAAAATGTGTTTAATAGAAATATTATTAATTTATATTAATCAATCATAGTCACATACAAAGAATATAGGAACTATAACTATCTAATTTTGAGCTACACTTTTACTTTGAATTAACAATTACTTACAAATATAAATTATTCTATGATGAGTTTCTAGTGATCAAACTAACTTATAATATAAAAGACGTTAATAGAACTATACTAAACTAAAAAATTAAGTTATTTTTAAGTTTAGCTAACTTTTCAAATTAAAAATTACAGAATTGTTAGTTTTAATGAAATTATATGGCAGCCAAATATTAATTTCAAATCAAAATTTCTATATAAACATTATTCGTATTTATTTGTAGTCATATGCAAATATAAATTTGACAATTCGTCTAGATAATAAATAAAAATTATAAATTAAACATAAACTTAATATCGTAATGCGCATTAATAATCTCATCGAAAGGAATACAGAATTAAAAATTGATATTGAAATTTAGTTATCCTTCTTAAAAATAAATAAATTGTTTACAATATTATCTAAATAGAAGATTTTATTTATATAAGTACTAGTTATAAACAAATACAAATTTATTAATGATATAATCAAACATCACATAGTTAATTGCTGTAAAATTTCAAGTACGGTTTCTGCAAATAGTACTGGGTCTTACATTGTTAATTCGTGTCGTTTTCTTAATTTTTTTATTACATGTGCTTATTTTTCTAGAAGTTAAAGAATTGACTTGTTGTCCACCATCTTATCTTTAGTACAAATGATAATACCATATGGAACAGTAATCTCCTTAAAAATATTTTCTTTATTACTCAATGGAAATTATTTTATTATTTTTAAAAATGTATTCATGTATTCTTCATAGGATTCATCAAACAATTTTTATTATATTATTAAAACTTCTTCTTATCCAATTTATTTCATATCTTTTAAAATTGATGAAATAACTGCTTGCTTATGCTTAATTATACTAGTACCGGATTTTTTCATAATATTAAGTCCAAGTTGTTTTATTTTGTTTATCTTAATACCTGCAGTGCATGATAACACTAATCCTTTACAACCCAATATTTTTGATAACTAAGCTGATAATAATCCACCCATAGAATGACCAATCAGGTAAAAATCTTTTAGTTAAAAATGTTAGAGAACAGAGTAACAAAGAGTGCTCAAATTAGTAAATGAATAATCTTCGAAACCTTATGAATGCCCATGGCCTGGTAAATCAAATGTATATAAATTATACTGAGCTGACAGATTTTATAGCGCAGGATAATTTAACTATGTGGAGCTTCCTAAACCATGAATAAAGAATATATTCTCTTTATTATGTGAACCATACATGTATGTAGCAATTTTTATATCCTACAATTGCATGAACGTTGGCTATGAGTCAATAAATACCTTCATTTTTAGAATTTTGTATATTATTAATACTCATATTCTGGTTTTTAATGAATAATGAACAATTATAAAAATCACGTAATTTTTTAGCGGATTTTTAAGCTGAAGCCAAACACCAGAAATATTAACAATGAAGCTAATCGTATTTATATTAAGCAGTATAAATATTAAGTTCTCAACAACGATCGCAAAAAGCAGTAGCTAATGGATATGGACATAATTTTCGATCATTTACCAATTTCGGGATACAAATTTGATCTAACTGACTACGAAAACATTGAAATATTCAGAAATACCGCAAATTACACGATGAACAAACTGGCGCCGTCTGAAAAGCTATATTCTATCCAGTACCTAGACTCGTTGACCGGCTGCCAGCACTACGTGCGAGGATGCGAAATCGAGTGCGTTACGTGTAAAAAGTTTTACATCTGCCGTTTTTGTCACAACGACAATGAGGATCATAACCTCCCACGCTTCGAAACCGAGCATTTCCGCTGCATTTTCTGTAAGTTCGTTCAGCTGCCTACTCAAACCTGTACGAACTGCAATATATAGTTTGGGAGTTATTTCTGTGCGAAATGTAAGCTTGTATGCGATATTGGACCTGAGCCAAAGCCAAATTACCACTGTGACACCTGTGGCTGTTGTATGGTCGGCTTGTAGCAGTATAGCAAGCACTGCGATACCTGCGGGATGTGCTATAGCACTAAAGGATTTGTATCCCATAAATGCAGATCCGACATAGGTGAGTGTATAGTGTGCCTAGACCAGCTTAAACACAGCATTTTCGGGCATATCGAGCTGAAATGCGGTCACCTGATCCATAGCCACTGTCATGACGAATTATTATATCATATGGACTACAAGTGTCCAATTTGCAAGAAGTTTACTCCCTAGGGAGAGGAGCGTAGAGTCGTTTTGCGGGAGCAGCGGAAATTGTATAAAAGGGTTTTTTTCGGGCGGATAGCGGACTAGTAACTTGTCAGTGCAACGACTGCGGGCTGAAGTTTGTGAGCAAAAGCCATCCATACGGTCAATACTGCTACAAGTGCAGAATGTTCAATGTTGAGGAGCTGGTTGACGAAGGCACGGAGGAGGCATTCGTAGTGTATAAATAAAACTGCGATTTGCAGCCTCTCGATTTCGATTTAGAGTCAGTGATACGTTTTATAGGTGTTCTGACAAACAAAAACAGCTAAGAAGACAAGTTGCGTTATTTTAGACGGAATTTAGGTGTTCCACTGAATGATGCTACAATTTTTATGATTGCGAGCCTAGCATCCAAAAAAATTTACTACACGATCGATCAGCTGATGAAGGATTTTGGGACACTGTATTATTACGCGACCGATGGTGATATCATTGAAGAGGACTTTGAGCCAGATGAGTATGAGTGAGATATATTAAGTCATTTCCTATTATGTTTTTTCATCATGTTCTAGGCTAGTGTTGACTTAGCTTCTATTTTATTATTCTTGTTCTTTCCTTAATGGTTGTTAGAATCTTTAATAAACTTCTTGCTTTGCTTAGCCTATTTCTTCTTGCTTATATATTTCTTCAGCTATATTATCTCATTATCTACTTTAAGGGTTTTCATAAATAAACGATCACCGTTTTCACGCTGCAATCTAGTATTAAATTCTACATAGATGAAACCTTTCAGTTTTCTATCTTAATAAATCATTTTTACATCAGCAATAAAATTGTCCTTTTCAAATTTCTTAATTTAACCGTTAACTTTATCAAATATGTTTTATAAATTCATATGTCCCTTAACACCTCTAATGAAGCAAGTTTTTGTCTCATCAAGGTTCTTATCTTATCTTCTAACGTATATATCTCTTCCTTATATAGTCATTCCTCGCATTGAATGTATCATTTCATCAGTAACTTCTTGTTCAAATTTTGCGAAAATAAGTTTATGGCCGTAGCTGTTGAACTTTCTAACTCTTTCTTTCTTGTCATATGCTAAATTGCCCCTTTCGTATACTATTGCAGATATATTTAGTTTTTATTGTATTTGAGTTGCAATTTCTTGTTTTGTTGTATCAGGGTGAACATTTTAGAACATCATCTGGTTCGGTGCCCATTCGGTGTGTTGTTCCTTAATAGATTCAAGATATTATTTTATTGGTAACCTTTTCGGTTATTACTTCTTATTCGCTGTGAATTCTGTCTTAATTGAAGACTCTATAGGTTTGAACGCTGTGAATGCATTTTATATGTCTGTCATTTTAAAGTGGTAAATGAAGTGATAACAATAAATAATTAAATATATTTTAGTATTTTTATAAAAGTTAGTAAAAATGGATACTAATAATGATGACGAATTGTTCTTCAATGATTTATTGACACAGCTTGATCCTGATGAAGTACTAAATTAAATTTTTTTATTACCATTAAAAGAATAGAAAATAAATCCTACCTAGGAGTATAATTAAAATTTTATCAAACTTAAAACAGATTTTAAGCAACTTTTAGATATGAAGAAAGATTTTGTTTTATAGTCAAGAAATCCATTACATGATTATTCTGCTGATACGATAGCAGCTAATCTGACCCCTTAAATTACTTCATCAAATAATTCTAACAATTTACCAATAGCCTTATTTTCATCACGTAGTTCTCCAGTTTTTTCTACAGTTTCATCATATACTAGATTTGTACAGAATATTAATAATTATAATCCAATTTCACCACCTTCGTTCATATTACCAGAAACACAAATTAATGTTTCTCCAAATATTCTGCCTATAAAATTCAATAAAAACCCTCTTCTAGAATTTAAAAACTACACCATACCACAACTTAAAATTGCTTGCTAATAATTTAATCATGGATATATTAGTTCAGAAAAAGCTATTTAGTTTCTATAAAATAACTATTAAAAAACAAACAAAATACCATAAATTCAACTCACAACTTTTTAAATTATGACCCCCCAGCGAAAAAATGATTTAGAATTTAGATTATAAAAATCAATATTTGATAGTAAGTATTTTTAGTCTATAATTAGTTTCGTCCCAATAGATATAAGAAAATTACTAATTGAGATAAAGAAAAATGGAATTAATATAAGTTTATCATTTTTAACAGATTATCTTATTACTTAAGGTATATTATACTGTGATGGAGATCGGGAAATTGGTGAAATGGCAGAAAAAGTTAATAGTAAAATTTCCAAATAACTAACTTTGAGTTAAAATTTAAGGCGTAAAATTAGTAAATGAATATTTCACTTTCTTTCTTCGTCAATAATACTACCACCAACTCTTAAAACCTAAGAAGCTAATTAAACTGCACTTCTAATTGCTTCGCAACAAACATCTACTGGATCAACAATTCCTAACTCTTAAAAGCTACCAATTTCATTTTTTACTACATCATAAACTGCATTTAATCCCTAGTTCCTTAATTTTTCCTCTATATACAATCCACTAATTCCACTATTTTCACAAATTTTATATAACTATTTCTTCAAAACATCGCTGAGTATTTTTCGCATCTTATTATCTGTTTTATTACCAGATGTTAACTCTAAAATATATGAACTTGCTTGTAATAAAGCACTACCTCCACCTGCTACAACACCTTTTTATGATGCTGCTCGGCAAGCACCAATAGCATCATCGAAGCGATCCCTACGTTCTCTTTAAGATATTTCACTTGCTCCACCAACTGTAATTTCTGCAATTTTTCCATTTAAACGGGAAATTCTGTCATTGATTTATGAAACCATAAATGGTGACGACTAATTCCTAAGTTCTTTTTAAACTGATTATTTCTGAGCAGATAATTAGGCCGACTCTTCAAAATTTATAAAAAATTGTCTATCATCGGTTGTAAATTTTTAACATTTTCCAATTGTTGCAAGTTAAGCATTTTTGATTGTTATAGGTTTTCCTTATGACATAAGTGATATATCTTATATATTAGTAGATTTTACATTACCAAAACCAGGTGAACGAACTGCTACACATTTAACTGCACTTTTAATATGGTTTGCAATTAAAAGAGAAAGAGCTTATCCTGTTACATCTGAAGCTATAACAACAAGAGGAGAATCATTTTATGATGCAGTTTCTAGTGCTTAAATTAGTTGATCTGGTTATTCTAAAACTCCATCTACTGCGAAGATAATAGGATGATCGTACGTTATAGATTTCCCTTGATGATTGAGACAGAAATAAGGACTTAACCACCCAGATTCAAACCTTGCACCAGTAATGATTTTTAAAGAGTCTTCCGTACCATTTGTTACTTAAACTGACCCACAAATTTCATAAGCTTCAGAAATCATATTAGCTCCATCAATATCTCCATTAAGAGAAGTCAAAGCTACATTTTTTATTGATGAAACTTTATCAGCTATAGATTATAAAAAATCAATAGCATCATTTCCAGCCCGAATGAGCGCTTAGGATTCTTCATAATTTAATGCTTATAATTAAATAAGTTCATTAGCTAATAAAGTGGCCGTGGTAGTACCATCTCCTGCTTTTTATTCAACATATTAGGATGCTTCTTTCAAAAGCTGTGCTCCTGGTGTTTATTTGTTATATGATCTAGCAACCGTTGCCCCATCTTTGGTGAGACGTGCAGGTTCACCTATATCAGGTCTAGATATAAGTATTGAACGACCACGAGGACCAAGAGTTGACGTAACCAAGTTGGCCAATTCTTGAGATTGTTTCTGAATGAGAGCTAAAGTCATTTGATGAAATGATTCTTTTCGTAATATTAATATTATACTATAAATATGGTATGTTATTTTGTATAATGAAAAATGCATTAATGACAAAATAGTTTGTTTTAGTTTTTCAGTTCAAGTATACAATAAACTTTTACAAATTATCAAAAATCTTTTAGAAATATTAAATAAATAATAGAGTTTTTAAAATACTCAAATTTAAAAGCAAGATAATAAATCAGTGACCACCATTGGAAGCAAGCCATCTTTCAGCATCGAGAGCTGCTTTACAACCTGAACCAGCAGCTACTATAGCTTGTCTGTATATCCAATCACAGCAATCTCCTGCAGCGAAAATACCAGGCACATTAGTATATTGAGTCTGATTTTCTACTAAAATGTAACCATTCTCAGACATTTTAACTTAACCCTTGAGAAGACGAGTCTGAGGAGTATGACCAATGCACCAGAAAAGAGCTTCGACCTTAAGAGGGGTGATGTCCCCAGACTTAAGATTCTTTACGAGAATTTAATTTACTCTAGTTTCACCTTTAATTTCTTAAACAGCAGAGTTATATATGATTTCAATCTTAGGATTAGACTTTACACGTTATACCATAGCAGCAGAAGCTCTGAAAGCATCTCTACGTAAAATAAGATAAACCTTAGACGCTATATTAGAGAGATAGCTAGCTTCTTCACAGGCTACATCACCACCACCAACGACAACAGTATCTTTATTCTTGGCCATCATAGAATCACACACTGCACATGCAGAAACACCCTTTTACCAAAATTATTTCTCACCAATTACATCTAAACGCTAAGCAGTAGAACCAGTGGCAAAAATGAGAGCATCACATGTCATGATTTCATTTTCATAACCATGTGTGATCTTGAAAGGACGAGCAGTAGCATCGATTTTAGTGACATCTTCATAGAAAAGTTGAGCACCACAATGTTCAGCCTAGTCAACTTAGTTTTAAACAAGGTCTGGACCTTAAATAGTTTTGAATCCGGGATAGTTTTCAACTTCCGTAGTAGTCATTAACTGGCTAGAAGTTTCAATACCAAGGAAAATAACAGGCGTCAAACCTGCACGGCCAGCATAAATTGCAGCAGCAAGACCACCTGGACCACCGCCTACGATAACTAAGCTTGTGTGTGACATTTGTGAAGTGGGAAAGTTGATTTATTAAAATTAATGCGTATTATATTTATTCTACTTCAATTATGTATACAATATTGTATACAAAATACATAATATAGTGATGTTTTATATATAGACTATAATCAAATATTTACAATTAACTTCATTGACTATTATATTCAATACTATGTTAATGGAATTTTAGAATTATTGTTAAGTATAACTGATAAAATAATTAACACTAACAAGTTATTTTACATTTTTTAGTGATAAGTAAACAATATAGTTAAACTTTTTGTTAAATCGTATATAGTTAATTTTGACAAAAAATTATTAATTATTATATATACTTGATTAATATGAAGATATTATATTTATAAATTAAACATCTATAGTTAATTTCAGTTTTTCATGTTAAACATAATATAATAATGATAATTCATAATAGTTTTGCATTTTCATATTACTTAACCTTTCACTACAGTTGCTCAGGATTTCTATCCCATAGTAATGGTAGCGCCATCGGTTCTTGTTTCCCTTTTATTACTCTAAAAACCACAAAACAAGCTGCCAAAACAAATACTACAAGGATACCACCTAATAAGGCCCAAATAGCAATAATATTTTTATTTTAGACTGGGCACACGCCAATTCGTTCTAAATTTTTATTACATATTTCACAACTACCTACTTCATTCATTTTGTACCCCGCAACGCAGCTTGAACACTTACTGTTACCATAGCACAGAGCACAGTTTTTGGCTTCACCACAAAAACATGGTATTGACTACAACCCATTGCACTCTTTAAGAATTTATACATTAATTTCCAGACCGTTGACGAGCTCTTTTTGGACGTAGCAGTATGAGTTCAGTTTCTGCTGGTTGCAGTTTTACATGCACTGGAAATTAGTTGATAGAGTGTAGTTATGGTTGCATTTAATGCATGTTTGAGAATTATGACATGAATTGCAGGCTTCTGTACATATCATTTATATAATTTGTAGTGATTAGTAATAGTACAGTAAGAGTGAAATCTTAATTATTATTATATTATAAAAATAGAGAAATAGAAAAAAGTATAATGGACAAAATATATAAATAAGGTACATATATATGTGATAATTAAAATTGCAAGAAGTTTAGCTATGCAAATACCAAAATGGCTGAATGTGGAGTTTATCTCTGCCCTTTTTGTAGAGAAGAAACCCATGTTGATATTGGAACAATTGGATGGGTTTGCATCTGATTTGTTGTTTTATAATATATTATATTATTAAATATTAACTGTTTTAGAATATATGTTTATAAATTTGTATCCAAAGTTTTTAATCTAATAGGAATCATTTTTGTTTTCTAGTTATTGATTCAATTTTTAAAGTAATATTAATTAGTAAATAAATTCTTTTTTCTGAGATGACTAATAATAAATTTAATAAATATCAATGTTGTAAAAGGATTATAAAGTAATATTACAAACGAAAATCATACTATTACTATTTTTTAACACTCTAATAGATTAAATGCCAATTAGTCTGACTTAGTGTTTCCATATGATTCAGGATACTTTCCTGCGGATAAAAGTTAAATACAGCATAATACTTTTCCTGCTGCTCGATCAGCATGTGACTTTATTCCATTAATGGGGTTCATAAGAACTGGAGCACCATTATACAAGTGTTATGAGAATTTGCGGGTCTTTTAATTCCAAATAAAAGACCTAGCTGTTATCAATGTGGGATAGCTAAGCTTATATGCTAGTTTTGACACAACATAACATGGAGCCAAAATATCATGTGGTGTAAGTGTACCATCAATATCTGATAACGTAGGCAATTCTTTAAACTAAAAAATATAAAATTCATAAACTTTATCTCTGCATATTAATTTTCCTAACGTTTTTTCTTAGCATAATTTCATCTATTAAATCTAAATTTATGAAAAACATGTTAATTACTTAAACCTATTCAATTTAGTAATTTTAGTTGTAACCTCAAAATTATTTTCAGAGAATTAACTAATTATTCCTGTTTTTTTACATTTAGTCTTAATTTTAGATTTGAGAAATTCAGGATCTAACGATACAAGATAGGAATTTTTAATGATATTTTAATTAAAAGAAGATGTTTAAGTATCTTGTTAAGCAGAGTATTCAAACTAGTCAGATAATTTTAAATATTTATCAGATAATGGGCTTATTATTTAATCCCCATCTACAAGATAAACAACATTATTGTTAATAATACATTAAAAATGAATATTATTGACGACCATTTAACATTTATTGCTATTTTTCATAATGCTGATAATGGGAGTAACTGATGAGTTGACAATAATGACATCATTAATACCTGACATTTTATTCAAGTAAGTATACTGATAATATAAATAGTTACATTATATTTATAATAAAAGTGAAATTATAAAAAGAATGTACAAAAATTACCGATAATAATCACCAAATTCCCATATTTTTCTGCTTTTTAAAAAGCTTATCCTGCAATCTATGTACAAAATCTATTTTAGTGCATAATCTAGCTGCCTTATCTGTGTAAATATGAACCAATAAACTTTAGTCTTTAATATTGTTAGTAAGCATTGTTATTTTACCTAATTATTCATAAGGATCAGATTCAGAATCAGAAAATATTAGTGATAAAGTAATATCATCTTTAATATCATCAACTAATGAAACCTGTTTTTCTATAATAGATAAATCTTAGGCAAAGCTACTTAAGTTTTATCTTGCAGTTGATAATATTTTTTAACTTTTAATTGCGTAACTTTAATGATTTTGAGTATGTTACAATCCAAGAGGCAACAAAAGTAGAGGTAATTAATAAGCTGAAATTGTATTCATTATAAAATTATTAATCTTCATTATAATTCTAATATATTAGTATTATTCTTGAAAATAACCATTTGATTAATATATACAATAACCCAATATATCAGCTATATTCAATAGATACTATTTCTTGATTATGATATATTAACAAATATTAAATATCAATAAAAGATAATATTTTCAACCTTTGAAAATTAGAATAATAACATTATATTTTTAGCCAAAAAATTTATTAAACTATATTGTACTCAAACTTTAAGTTCATTCCATATTATCATTATTCTAATGACTAAGTAAATATAACTACAAACTAAAAATAAAATAAAATTACTATTTCAAGCAATTTTAACAATAATTTTAGCTATTAATCCAGAATAATTTAAAATATTATCCGATCAACTATCTAAGCGTTAGAATAAATTTTCAACAATTATTCAAGATCTACGAAGTAATATGTGCAGCGATCAATTTTTTAAAATTACAATGGTTGTAAAATTTTATATTAATTTTAATATAAAATATACATTTCCATTCCTTTACACTTTCTTGCAAAATGCATATTGGTATAATTTGTGCTATTGATCGTGAATTCGAAAAACTGAAGCAGTTTATTCAAATATCCATGACATCTGATAATGTTTCGGCAAGAGAGTTCTTTACTGGAACCGCCCATGGTGTAAAAATCACCATTGTAAAATGTGGAATCGGCAAAGTATCCTCTGCTATTACTGTTACTGCTTTACATTTAAATTTCAAGGTTGATAAGATTATTTTTGTAGGTTGCGCTGCTAGCGTAGACAAGTCCTTAAAGCTAGGTGATATAGTTGTAGGTGAGAGTGCCGTTTAGCATGACTTTGACGGTAGACCATTTGTAGAACAATGTGTTGTATTTGCTGTAGGGAAAAGCGAAATAGAAGCTGATAAAGACTTAGTCAAAGTATGCATGACTGCCAGCAAGAAATATGCAGCAGGTGATTATCTGAAACTTAAAGACTTAGAGGCCTTTAGTATCGAAAAACCAATAGTTGTAAGTGGGGTTATTGCTACAGGAGACTAATTTATAAAAAATAAAGAAGAAGTAGCATAAATAGCTTTGAAAGTGCCTAAAGCGTTAGCTGTTGAAATGGAAGGCGCTGCAGTAGCTTAAGCATGCTTCGAACTCAAAATACCTTATGGTTTAGTCAGAGTAATCAGCGATGGTGGGGATCATTTTGATTTTGAAGAATTCGCCAATAAAATAGTTGGCGAGGTTACTTTTGGTATTATTATGGAAGTTTTAAGCGAGTTGGGTAAAAGCATTAAAGAGTGATCAAAATTTAAATGATTTTATCTCCTAATATTTCTATTTTATGTCTTATAGAATAACCTTAAAATATTGAACTTCATAAATTTGGAGAAAACAAAGAATCTCTGAGAGTTCAGGTAAGTTAGTCATCTAAAGTTCTAATAGTTGATAATATGATTTTTTATAAAGTAATTAATATCTACATAATGCAGTTTTAAAAGAAAGCGGGTTGTTTATCGCGTTAAATTAAATTAAATTAAGATGATTAATATAAGGAAGTACACGCAAATAATTGTTTGATATGTCTAATATTTTAATATTTTGCAGAGTTTTGATTTCTACTAAGGTTGTAAGTTTATTATATTGTAACTATAAGGTTTCTAATCTTTTTAAAACTAACATATTAATTATTTTAGATATATTAAGATTTTCTAAATGCAGAAATTATAAATTAGGAAATTTAGAGCAATCAAATGTTTTAATTGTTTCGGTACCGTTACCAATTATTTTTAACCCATAAATCATTGGTATTTTGAAGATAGAATCAACTGAATATAATGTGAAAATATAATTTGGTTGACTTAGTTTTGTATCAATCGTTCTGAAAGATCTTACAATTCTGTTAGTAGTCCAAACATATACACATTCCATTTTTAATATTAAATATTCTTATATATTGGCTTATATATTAATTTCGGAAATATAACATTTAATGAGAACTAAAACACTTGACTCATATTTAGAAAATGTCGTTAATCAAAAGAACCCATTTTAACTAAATACGTCATAAAAAATACCACCTAAATCAGCCCCCAGAGTTCCATCCCATCGAAAACCATTATATGAAAAGCCATAATTTCCATCATCTGAATATGAGTTATAGTAGAAGCTTAAAAAATAAAACAAAACTGTAAATGGATATCCATTTGAGTTTGAGAAAATGCAGTAATTTTTTGGGTTGGAAGCTAATCCTAAAACGCAACAACGCAAAGCTCGTCGACATAACTACGAGGTAGCCGACTCATTCTTTATCACCTAAAATAATTAGAACCCTATATCATCAGTTTAAGTACAAGTTAAATCCACATTCCAGGTTAGTAATGAATAGTATGCGAAAAATCTTCGTGATTTAAAAGGTAAAATTAAATTTAATCCTGAAATTGCACATATAGAAGCAGATAGTTTAGAAAAGCGAAGAATAGCTGAAAAATCAGCAGTTCATTCTCTGCATAACTTACATGAAGAAAATATGAATATAGATAGATAAAATGCAGCTATTGATTCTCTAACTACTGAAAATAAACTTTAGTTAGAATCACTTATAAATGTATAAGCATCACTAGAAAAAAAGTATATATTGATTCACTAATAATTACTAGAATTTGAATAAAAATAATAATAATAATAAGATTTAAAAGACCTTTTTTATGCTTTAGAAGAAGCATTTCCAGGTCAAACTGCACTAAATATACTGTCGAAATTTGAATATTTGTAAGAATTAACTGAAAAGTAGTTTAATTCAACAATGACATATCATGATTAGATTAAAATATCAGAAATGGATTCAGAAACCAACAAATTGTAGTTTATACAATAAAAATATATTAGTGATATGGAAGATAAATAATAAATTTATGCATTAACGAATGAAATCACATAACTTTCAAAATAAAATTCCGAGAAAAATTAAGATGTCATCAAAGCTTAAGAAATATAATCTTAATATTTGCAACTTTGTTAAAATATTACAACATTTTGGATTAAATATGGAAAACTTTTTGGCGGGGATCTTCCTTAGTTTATCACTCCATCAGTTAATAATCCTTTAGAGGTTTTAAGAGCCATGGATTCTATATTTACATGTGCATTTCCTGAATCAGCAAAAGCTTAGGATAATTTTAAGAAAATAAATGGTCATGCTACTCATGTTTGGTAAAAATTATTATCTTTAGACCCTGAGCAAGCATGTGCTAAATCAGATACTGTTGGTATGCTCTAAAAAGCACGTTATTTAGTAAGTTGCAGTGCTGCAGAAGAGAAAGAATTATTAGGTATGAAATAAAGACTTCAGATTTAAAAAGACAGTATGTTAGAAGATTTAAGCGAAAAATGGAAAGATATCAACTAAATAATTTAATAAATCAGAACTATGGGTGAAAATAGTGAGATGAAGTGGGAATTTGCGCTGTATGCTAACGCATAAAGGGATATATAAAATAAAGAAATCAGCTAAATGTAGAAAAAGAAATCTGAAACTAAAGGCGTTGATTAGGATTTCTACGGTATTTGAGTGAGTCATTTAAATTTTTCTGCAAATTTAATGTCTTCATCAGTAAGATGTGAAACTATATACATTTTTTAACCTAAAATTATTGAAAATGTAACTTTTTGAGCGTTTCTAACACTGCTTTTCCCAATAGTTAATGGATCTTATTCACGCTACTTAAAAAATTTATTCTCCAAACCATTGAAATATGCAACATGTTATGTAGCCGCAGCAAATGCTGCATTAACGGTAGGTGGTTCAAACATATCATAGAACTTTGTTTAATTTTTTAATTATAAAAATATTTTCTTCTACAAACTACTTTATTACTACCATAAAATTTATTAAAAATCATCTTAAAAACCATCATTTGGTATGAATATATCTCCTGAAGCCATAAAACTTGCTATTTTTAAAGCTTCATCTTGAAATGTTGAGCAAATAGTAACAAAAAATGCAAGTTCTGGACCTAATGATATTTAAAGGCAATGATGACCAAATTACGTTAATTTAAGATAATTATTGTCATGTGTGATAAATTTTAATCTAGAAAGTGTTTCAATAGCCATTAATAATTTTTAAGAATCAGGAGGGTCTGGAAATGGATAACTAATTATAGTTTATATGTAAATTTCACTTAAAGAATTATTAGAAAGAAGTAGAATAAGGTCACAAATTGTTTATTCTAAACGAATTCTAGATATTTCAGGGGTAGTGTGAGATTTAAGATTCTTATAATTCTCTTAAGAAAGTTAAGAAAAAAATATCCCAGGCCTAACTCTACCTGCACGTCCCTTTCTCTGCTAAAATGATGATTTTGATATAGTTTCTATAATAAGTGTGTTAGAGTGCTTTTAGTTATCATAATATAATGTTTTTTGCATAGCTGAGTCAATTACAATTGTGATATTTTATATTGTAATAGAAGTCTCTGCAATATTTGTAGAAATAATAACATTAATAACATTTTCTTAATAATTTTGAACAAAAATTTCGTTTTATTTTTGAATTGATAGCTAGCCATGTAATGGAAAGAAATTAAATTGAATCTTGCGCTTTAAGTTAATTGTAGTATAAAAATTGTCCAAAAAAATATCTAGCTTTTTAAGCTATTATAAAATGTTATAAATTTCGTTTTATCCTGGCATGAAAATTAAAATATCTCCAATATATTTATTGATATCAAGTTTCATATTGTTAATTTGATAACCTTTTTATTAAGAATAATGTTAAAACTCCTGCTAATATTTTTCTTCAACAGATAATTTTACTATGATTTGTTATGATGTTTATATAACAAACTAAGTAAACTATTGAGATGATTGGTTATATACAACTTGAACTGGATACATTTTTCCGGATACACATAGTTCATTTTCTTAAGTTTATTAGGATGCAGAGGTAATAATCGTTTTAATATTTTTTGTAATAAGATATCCTCTAATTAGATCTTGTGCTGCTGTTCTTTCATGCGCCTCATCAACGATCACCCAATATTCACTAAATTAAGTAGCACATCTTAAAAACATGCCATCTGTAATAAAAATATAATTCGTATTTTTAATTCGTTAGTCAAATCTGACCATATAATCACAATTTAAAAAATTAGCTAATGATACTGCCGCTAGTCGTCTAGGTTAAATTATTACAACTTTTTAGTTGAAATACTTAAAAATAATTTGAGGTAATATTGTTGATTTTCCAGAGCCAGTTTCTGCTCGGATAAAAAGAATTTATTAATTCGATGATAAAAAATTAGCAATTGTATTTTCTTACTATGATAAAGGGAAGTCCTAGTTTAATTCAATTTTATTCAAAGGTATCTTTTAGCTTGGCCTAAATTTTAGTTAAAGTTTAGGTCTTTCAATTTTTTATGTTGGCTCTTCATTCATATTTATCGGTTATATACGATATATAATTATATGTTAAAGTTTAAAATATTAATACATAATTATTGGTATAATATAACTAACGATATAGTAAGAGAAAGACTAATAAAACTTCCTTTCCTAGACTCGTATTCACTTATAGCTAACATTTTATTGCAATTAATAGTTATAAATTAATCTACTCTATTATTTAAAGCAAAAATACTGTAATTATCACGAAAATATATTATATTTATTTTTGTAATATAATAACTTTATTAATTAATTTAAAATGTCCACCCAATCTTTAGAGGAAAAGACGAAACTTATATCTTATTGTCTTTAAAAACTTTATAAATAGAAAGATGAAAAAAAAGTCTATATATTGATATAAAAAGCTAAGAATCAGTCAGATATTTGGAAAAAAATTTCGAATCCAGCACGAATGAATTACTAAGAATGTAAGACGATTTATTATAAATTTATTGCGCCTAAAGTACTACAAAATGATATTTAGGATGAAACATTATCAAAAAGATAGATACTTTTTTAATAACTTTTTAAAGACTAAATTATTCTTAAAAAATTAATTAATACAGATAAAATCAATAACTCTTGCTTAGTTACGGATTTTATATAGGATTTTATATTAAAATTTAATTTAAATACAGTTACTATCGGTAAATAGACTTCCTAATAATTATAGTTCATAGGATAAAGATTAGTTAAAGTGTTTAGCAAAGAATTCTCATTGGTAGATACCGCTAGAGGCGAAAAGTCAAGTGTTCTATAAGTTCCAAACATAGAAACAGCAGAGGCTTATCTTCTATTTTTAGATAATGTAATAACAAACAATAAGTTATAGTGATATATAATTAGTTATATTTTAAAATTCTACCATTTCACAATGTCAAACCCACTGGATAAGGCAAATGAACTTTTTAGAGCAATAGATAAAGATAACTCAGGTTCTATCACAGTAGATGAGGCTTATGAGGCCTTTTCATAATCTGGTGTTAAATGGAAGCGTACTACATTTGATAGGCTTTTAGAACTTGCAGATTAAAATAATAATGGTGTGTTAGAGCCAGATGAATTTCGCCATTTCATGAAATTAATGTTAGTTTATGCTGATCCTGATCTGGACGCTTAAGATTTATTCTTTGTTGCAGCCGATGTAGATGGATCTGGCACAATTGAGGCACCAGAACTTGCTTTCATTTTCAAGAAGATGGGGTTAGATATGACTCTATCTGAATGTGAATAAATTATTGCAGGTATCGAGGCTAGCTTAGATATTCCAGGGAAACTTACATTAAGAGATTTTAAGACAGTTATGCGTGCTGTTAAAATGTCAATTTATCAGTGATCAGTTATCTTAATATTTAGTTATATTCAAAATAAATTTAGATATTTAGCAAATTAGTAGTTTATATCAATATTTATATATAATATTATTATTGAATATATTCACTCCAATTCCGCAAAAATGTCTCTTGATATACCATCAATTATCAATTTACCTTTCTCTATATCATAATCTTCTCCTTCTACGCAAATACTTAATGCTTTACCTCACTCGTTATCAATATTACTTAGACATTATAAATTATCATAAATTCGTATTTCAGCACTCATAAAATGTTTAAATAGGTCAGAGTATCTTTTGGCTGAGTCAAACAACACACTTTTTGTTTCTCGTGATGGATCATTCTGGTCTCCACTTCCAGTTCTTGATCTGAAAGATCTCGAAACACTTGAGAAAGAAGGATTTGGAATATTTTCTAGATAAGCATTTCTTGGTGATCCAGGTGTAGTATTAGCTGGTGAATTAACTGAAATGCATAGAGTTTCTTAATTTGCAGTATTTTTGTAAAATTATGCACTATATCCTAAAAATTCTCGTTCGTATGCTGAAAGATGGCAAGGAATGAATGGTTAAGAAGCTGGAGATATTCAAAATTATGAATTTTAAGCATCAGATGCTGATAAATAATAAGGATAAGGTTCATATTTTGATTTCTACTTTAATAAGCACTAAGATAAGAGCTTTTATAGATTAAAATAAGACGCTTTCAATAAGAGAACTATTTTAGAATTTAGATTGCTTCCATAATTTAAATGTTATTATTATTGGAATTAACGAGTGTATGGATGGTAATATGTGGATACACATTATTCTCATAATAATGCTTTATTGAGCCATCATAAGTGTATATTTAATTAAGAATTAAATGTTGATTTAACTATTAAATAGAAAACAACTTTAGAAGAGATATAGAATTAAATTAGTGAAGAAGTTTTAGAAGACAATAAAGTTTTAGCCGAAAGAAAGGTAAAGTCTGATGAGTTATAAGCTAAGAAGAATGAAATTAAAAAGAAAATTAAAGAATATAAGGCCGACAAGATTAGAAAAGAAAAGGAAAAAGCTGAGAAGGAAGAAGCTGAAAGAAAGGCGGCTGAGGAAAAGTAAGAAGGTGAAGAGGGTGAAGCTGAAACAGAGTGATATCACCTATGTCACATGATTCATACGAATATTATATATATAAGAAAACTGTCCTTTGCTAGTGAAATACTCATTGTAGTATTTATTGCAAAAGATATTTTATTAATATTACTCACTATAATAGTAAAAGTATATTAAAATATGATCAAATAAACTTAATATTAGAACATTAAATTATATTTATGTCTAAGTATACTTCTCTTTGCCAATAATTATTCTTTTTCTATGCTTAATTTTTATAAAGTTATGATAAACTGAATATTTAGTTTATAATAGCTATATTGTTGGCATTTAAGTTTGTAGTTAAGTAGTTATAACAGTTAGAAATAATGAAAGTTTTTATTTGTTAAAATTTGATATTTCATCACTAAATGTTAAAGTAGACTAATATCCCTCCAAAGATTCCTATAGCTATGCTTCTGGCTAATCCAATTTTTTCTTATCTTTATTCAATTTTTAGTAATTATTCTTAAACTTATTCTAAATTTCCTTTACCATTAAATATCATAGGAAACCACTCTATATATAGCTCTTATGATAAAATTTTTTTAAGTATTGCCTTTGGGGTTTTGATAAATTATAAAAGTAATAAAAATATACTAAGAACAAAAGACACAAATAACAAAAACTATTTGCTGAAATATATACTACCTTCCAATAATTTACGCTTTAATAATATTTTAATCTATTTTTACTTTCTTATGTGTATTTTTTATGCTTATGATTCAAATCCCTTATGAAGAAAATCTGATATTTTATCGGCTTCTAACTATGAAGCGGACTACAAGATGTTTTGAATGGAACGTTATGACTATGGATTTGAAATAAAAGGTAATGGGTGCAATTAATGTAGCGGAGTATGAAAATGAAGCTTTTAATTGTTAAGATATAAATAATCTTAAATATCATATACACCATATGACACAGAAATAACTGTCTACTATAATATTTTAATCTATTATTCCAAGTTCATAATCTATTATTACTACTGCAGTATGGTAGACTATAACTATTACATTTACACATTCATTTTCTATAATTAACTATTTATTATTTATGATATCCTTATATTAAAAAATGTAAGTTATCTAAGAATCGCTAATTTAAATCAACAAATCAGAGTAAATCGTACTGAAGCAGCACATTATAGATATTTTAACGGATGAAAACAATGCATATTACTCCAGAAAACTGAACTAATTGATACCTTTTTCAACAGTGAAATTATACTCTGAAGAGCAAACCTACTATTAAAACAAGCTGAATCAGAGCCTTTTAGCATGTGATTTCTACTAAAATGAACCAAATATGCTAGTGTACTCCCTATTGATGCTCGTCCCCTCCCCGCATCATTTCTGCCCCCACTTCATCTCGAACTGCGCCGTGCAATGTAACATTTGCAAGATTTTCCATGACTGCAAATACTGTCACCCTTCTACTCATGCATTCAAGTTTTCAGGCAAAATTTAGTGTAAATCATGCGAATGCGAACAGGAAATGGTGGCCAAATGTACGAGGTGCGGCGAGGTCCTCAACGTATAAAGCTGTGTAATTTGTGGTATTTCAACGCTCATTCCAGCCGACATCGTACCGCTCTTCCACTGCCCCGACTGTACACGCTGCATCACTGGCACGCCAGAACTCGCAATTCACTGCTTCACCTGCGGCCGCTGCGCGCTGCCCGATCACTTGTGCCTCAAAAACGAGCAATGTAGCGTCTGTCTCGACGACTTTAATGGGTAGGGTGGGGTTACCGTTCTCGAGTGCCAGCATGCGCTTCACACGCAGTGCTACGAGAAGCTCATCTACTAGGTCGACGAATGCCCACTCTGTAGGTACCAGGCATCTATGGGGCTAGCAAGTGGCGTGCTTTCGCTGGCCAAGGAAAAGCTTTTCCAGGAGTACGTTGAGCAGAAGCGCCTGGACATATTTGTGGACTGTAAGTGTAAGAAGTGCACCTATCGGTTCATTTCGCGGGATCGGAATTGCCTGAAGTGCTTCAAATGTGGTTAATTTGCAGTCAGCAAGGGCGGGGTGCGCGAATACGAAGGGATCTATTAAAAGTATATAGAGTAACAATATGTGGAGGAGCCCGTGCAAATATTGGCAGAGTACCTCAAGCGAACGATGAAGGAGAAATACTTGCCGAAAGAAGTTCAATTTGTAGAGAATGATGCATTTTAGTAGCTTCTAGATGAGCTGGATGTGAAAAACGATAAGCATCTAGTCTAGCTGCTCAAAGACGTTGAGTTTCCGAATACTTTCCGGCTTTTGATGGAAAAAGTTTTATAGTGAATAAACATTATTATATAATATAGATTGAATGAAAAATATATTTATTAATGGAATTAATCAAGAATAAAATATAGAAATCGTTAGATGATAATTACATGATACCAGAAGACGTCGTTATCGGATTCTTATTCATGGTAATGCCAATAATGCTAATTTGTTTGGTTATTATTTTATAAAGTGGAGATTTTATTGTTAGTCTACGAGTTATTCTCAACCTCATATTTTAGATTTATTCTTAATTAAATTATTATGTATTTTATATCGTGAGGAAATTATTGAATTAAAGATTTTAAACATACCCGAAATAAATTATTCTGAAGTAAAATAAAAAATTAATTATTAAAAACAGTTGTTAAATAACATAATAAAATAACACGTATATATTTGAACTAGAAAATAATTGGAAACTGTCTACTATCAAAGCTGATATTATACAGCAAGCTGCAATAATCGATAATCCTGGTATCATAATGCTTCATCACAACATTCCTATATAACCAATAAACTTACTGAGAATTATCAAAGGGGAACTTTTGGTTGATTTATTCGCTCAAACAATAGTATAACGTGAAATCATTTTACGACTTTTAGACCGAAATAAAAACTATAATTTAAAGTAAAGAGTGCAACTCATACTAGATTTCGCGAAATAAATTAATGAAGATTCAAATTTGATATTCATTATTTTTGATAGTAAATTTAGAGAATACGTCCTTGAGAATATGATGTGAAAAATATTGTTACTAATATTGTATTATTGGTTGATACCATAAAATTCTTAGAAATTTATAACATATATCAAATATACGGTTAAAATCAATAGTAATTAAATTAACAGTGTCTCATTATTTTCAACTACATCAATAAATTCTATAATAAATTAAGGATATCGGTATATAATATTATAAACTCTTTACTTATAATAAAATGACCCTTCACCCTCTCTTAATTCCCACGCATGCTAAGCAAATATAAAACTGTCAAACTACTTCGTAAACTTACTTAAATGCATTAGCAGTCCGTCCCGCATATCAAATTGAAGCTATTGAAGTTGTATATTTTTTAGAAATTAATGGTAGAAAACACTTAACTCAGGCTGCAGTTATCACACCAGTTGGTGATAATTCTGCATTTTGGGCTCGTGAAACTTAAAAATTATTCAAAATTTGTAGTTTGCAAACATACTCCTAGGATCTCAAACCATACGAAATGCGCCGAATTTCTCATCTTTAAAACTATAAGTAATTGCTTCAATCGTCTAACTATTTTGGTTATTTCTTTAAATATTATTCACGTCCTGTTACAGGTTGTTTACACTAAATTTCTGGATGTTCTTATAATTGTGCAACCTGTAATCGTTTTCATATCTGTGTAAACTGCCATAATGATATATCACCAGAGCATCCCGTCAAGTATACATTATAAATTAAATGCTTGTTTTGTGATTTTATATAACATTTTGCTTCCACTTGTGTTAATTGTAAGTAAAAATTCGGTAATTATTGTTGTGATATCTGCTAAGTAAATACACACGAAACGGACTTTTCGACATCATTATTTCATTGCACAAAATGTAATTCCTGTCACTAAATAGACTTTGAATTTTGTGAAATATGCCATCAATGTAATAACGATATGGAGCATATTTGTGGTTCAGACCAAGTTTGCGTTGTGTGTTTTGAAAAAATGAGTAATGATCAAGTTTAAAGCGATTGTAAGCATTTCATGTGTTATAAATGCTACAGATTGAAAATCAGTGAGAATGACGTTAAATGTCCAATTTGTAAGAAAACTTTTCTACTTGAACAGGATTTAATTGGTTTCAAGGTGAAATTTTAAGAAATATACAGCTCAATGTATAATACTAATAGTGGTTTAATAAAAAATTAGTGTAATGATTGTGGAAAAGTTATTTATTAAAAAGAGAATATTATATAGTATTGTAAAAGCTGTAATTTTTACAATGTTGAAAAGTTGTATCATATGGACTAGATGGAAAAGGAACATTTGTTTGAACCTAACTTAAAAAGCATGAAATAGTATTTATTAGATGTTTACAGTGATGAGATACGCTCAAAGTTTAACTTAAAAGGTGCAAATGAAAGAAAACTAATTAGCGAAATATATAAGTTTTTGGGTATTTCTGCAGATAATCAAACAGCTTGTAAAATGATGCAGGTGGTGAAGGCAGGAATGAGGCTTGAGCAGATTAGAGTTGAGCTTAAAATAAGAAGGAATAGTAAAAAGTGAATAGGTAGTATTATAGATTAGTTCGGTAGTTTATAATTCTAATTATTATTAGAAACTTATAAAATAGTCGAAATTTAATATAATATCCATTCGTTTGTTTATCTATCGTGCGTCTTTGTTATCTCTCCTAATAAAATGGGCAGGATTATTATCTAAATTTTTCAGACACTGATATATAATAATAACGTAATGCTTATATGAAATTAATAATTACTACGCTTATATTTATGCTGTTTATTAGTAAGCCCTATGTGCTCATTATTCTATAGTTTCAGTTAGTTTTGTATATTGCTAGCTAGCAACAGATAATCTTATTTTTACTACTAACTAAGATTATTATGGGACTACCGAGAACAGGAAAAAATTAGAGTAGAACCGACGTGCACCAGAGTAACTCTAACGCTAGTACTAAATTATTTATTGCGACTTGCTAAAACCTCGGAATTTGAATAAATAAAATTATTTTATCACCTACACTAAATTTACTGATCTCAAGCTGCCACTGTACTGATATATATTTGTATTTTCATTTTAGCATGCAGATATTTGGACTTTGAAAATTGAATCACCCATGGGCATCGTTTTATTTTTCGTTAACCTCTATTTGCTATCATTATATGAATATTTTGATGATAAAAGTTATATCGTAAAGTTAGGACCTACGATACCAGCTTATTGAAGTTGAGATATGCTCTGATTTAAAAGGCTATATGTTTTATTAATTTTAAAGAGGTAGTTGTACATTCTGCGGAGTAGTGTCTTAGCTACTCTGCGTACCAGTTCTATATTTTTAACTCGTTATATTACCTGTAATAGGCGTTAATGGAATTTGAAATCATTAATCTATAGATTATGTTCCAATTTACACGAAAATAAATATTAAAACTTAGTGTTTTCAGAACATTACCGGCATAACTCGGGTTTTCTGCTACTATTTTGTACTTTTCTTCTTAATCTACCACGGCGGTCCCACCACATGCATTCCTGGCGCCCATTTTATCTGAGCAATTTGCTCACGGGTCTGGATGATGTAGATCTGGTATCCTTAAGCATAAATATCAGAAGTTCCGAGTACATCGAGCAGGTTTTTTATATTCCTGTGGAATGCGTGTAACCACGCACTGCCCTGGTGTAGGCAGGATCACACTCTGAGCTAGCGCTGTTGGAGTCTTTTATTGCCATTTATACAGGCGGATAATTTATTACCATCAGAAGCATCGCAGATAGCAAAGCCGGCTTCAGTATTGCAGTAGCATTATTCTGTTCTATTCCTGTACAGGAAGCGCATTTTCCATCTTTGAGAAAATAGGTTTTTTGCAAAGAGTGTAGGTTCTTTTCTGGTAGAATACGTCTATCACGCATTATAGCACGCGGTGTAGGAAGTTACTTACAGTAAATTCCCAGGGAGGTAGGCCAGCGGGTGCTTAGGGGTCCAGATCAGTTAGCGAAGTTAGAGATGCAGTCCTTACAGGTGGTGGAGTGGATTTAGTTTACGCTGCAATCGGAGTTTTGATTGCAGTTTTAGTGCAGGAGCTGCTGGTATCGAAGCCAACCCTACACGTCGTACCGGTTGCATTGTTATCGGCGCATGTATTCGTAAATTGCATACCAGGTAGTTCGTTCGGTGGCCGTGCTGAACTGAACTTTGTATACCATGTTCGTAATCCAGCCCTAGCAATTGTTGTGCCAGTTATAGAAGTTATCCTTGCAGGCTTAGCAGGTTGCTTTGTCTCCATCGTGGTTCAGGCGCCTGTCTGAGCAGATTTCGCAGGGACTTCCATATAAACTGTACCCGGCAGTGCATGAGGAGCAGGCGGTTGAGCTTATAGGGCTCGCAGTTCATTAATATTCTTGGTTACATTTTACGTATTTGTCATCTTCTACTTTGACGTCCCTTTGGGATTCCGTACAGGTGTCTTTGTTGGCAGAGCATTTCGTGCGAGATTAATGTCCACTGCGTACCAATCAGCGCATGCTGTGCATGCAGCTGCACTAGAAGACGTGTAGCAGTTCCTAGAAAATGCAAAGCAAGACTTAGAGTGATTTTCAACAGACTCGAAAAGCCACCTTTGTCACGGAATAGGGACGGGAATTATTGGTATCATCGTTGCCGATACATGTTTCCCGTTTGACTCTATCTGTCTTGCAGGTGGCAAAATTTCATATGCAAGGGAAAGATTGGTCATCAACACTATTGGAATACCTACGACCGATTAGAAATTTGTCATTCTTGCATTCCGAACAAGTTTCAGAGGTGCTACTGTAATTCTTGTATTCAGCATTTCAATCATCACGAATGCTAGCACTTGTAAGAAACTTGCCAGTTTCACAAGATTAACACTTTACTAACGCTTTTAGCTTCATTTATTTACAAGATGCTAGGTAAAAATCCTGGTAGGTGTGCAGTAGAGTAGCTAGAAACTATGGTTGTTTTATAATAGGAAAGACGCGTATAGTTTTTAAGAGGAGTTAAAAGTTTAAGTCTAGGTTAAAGCAGAATACAAATATTAGTAATAACATTAAAATTCAAATATGTACATATTTTGAAGATAAATTTATATTTTATTATCGCTTTTTATTACATACCTCGATAGTTCAAAGTGTATAAAATAGTTGACTATTGATACATTCGCTAAAATTTAATTTTTATCAAATTTACAATGATAGTACTGAGCAATAATAAATAAAATATTTCATAATTCGTAAGTAGTATATAAAAATCAAGGTCTTTTTAATCAATTTAAATAATAAACAATGTCAATGAATGTTATAAATTAGTTATAATTATGTATATTAATAAGTAAAATATACGATATTTTGTATTTTACGAACCTTTCTTCATAATGTTACTTAAAGAGTAAGTATATAAAGAAGAATGGAATATACCATAATAAAATATGCTTAAACTGTATTTTGGTAGCATAGCTACTTATAAATTCTACAATTAAGGTGAAAAATCGATATTTTATATACATGGTTTAAGTAACTCTGTCTAACTTTCAGCTCCATTTTTGAATTAACTTTCTAGACAGTATAATGTGTACACATTTGACTTACCAGGTCATGGGGATTCTGATATTTGCTTTGATTATTCGCTTGAGTATCTAGTATATATTTCTATCGAAGTTATAAAATTTTATTAGCTTGAGTCTTTTAATCTGATTGGACACTCCATAGGAGGATTAATCTCTGCAAGATTAAGTTATTATTTACAGAAAAATATTGAATAGGTAGTGTTAATTAATCCAGTTGGTGTATCATTATCTGACGTCAAATCACTAGGTTAAACATTAATGAAAAATGAAAAAATTTAAAATGCTTGCTTTCAATACCCAGCCCTATCAAAATAATTTATTTTAGGTTAGATGAAATTGCTTAATAACAATCATGCATATACTTTAGCGAACCAATATTTAAAAATAAATTACTACAAAATGAAACAATCTCACAAACTTATTCTTTAAAATTTCCCGTTTACTAATTAATAAAAAATACTACTTAGTTTTACACATCCTTTTTCAATAATTTTGAGCAAGTTCGACCAGATTTTGAATTCATAAAAAACCAAAGAACTTCTCCATAAATAAGCTAAGAGTGTGATGTGGCTTGATGCATATCATATGTGCACGATATCGATTCCAAAGATAACTGCCGGTCAAGTAATTTATGCTCTAAAGTGAAATACTAACTATAATCACATAATTTCTTCTAGTTTTTAGGCCTGCATCGCTTTCATATTTTACACTAAAACTACTATCTTCTAAAAGATTTATTTCCTTCAATATAAGTCTCAAATTATAAGACTAATCATTGATCCATATTCTACACACCATGTATGAAAGTATATTATTCCATTATTTTCACTATATAAAATGCATATAGCCAATATCTACTTTACACTAGTTATTTTAATATAAATTCCTACACATTTTTATTATTGCATAAGAAATATATTAATATGACACTAATGATAAATCTAGTTCTATATATCACAATACCTATAAATTTAGAATATTTATGATTAAAATCAACAAGATAATACCATTGATTCTAATTAAAATTTCACATTCCACTTATTTTTGTTCACAGCTAAATCAATTTTACTCCATTAAATTACGGTTCCTTTTCCATTTATTATATTATTATGCAATAAAAACCATACTCCTTTCCGCACCACCCCTACATTTGTGCCCTCTACATACCTACAAAATGCTGCTTGTGCTCCAGAACATACAGGCATTGACGTCTTTTTTCGCGGACACAAATGGGAAAATTTCATGGAAAAACAGCACAAACTGGTAGACTTCCATCGATTTTTGCTCCTGGCACGGTGTAACCTGCGACACCGCGCGGGACGTCGTCGGAATATCCCTTCGCGGGAACGGGCTCACGGGACGACTCTCGGAGAGCCTAGAATTCCTCCCAAAACTCAAATTCCTAGACCTCTCTAATAATACTTTTGAGACGAAATTGAAGGCCATCTGCGCCGTCAGGTCGCTCGAAATCTTCAGCATCCAAGACTCGAACGTCAACTTCGAGCTCCCGGACTGCTTGTGTGACATGCCAAACTTGAAGGTTTTAGATGTTACTGGAAACAATATAATAGGCAATATTCCAAAATGTCTTAAACTTGATAGTTTGTTCATAGAATGTAACGAAATAATGGACGAAATCGAAAATAATGAGATAAAGGAGCTATCATTTGGTTGTAATACTGATGTTATAGTTGATTATAATGCTTTTAAGGGGGTTTTGACCGGAAGTTGTACGTGTAAGGACACCAACAATTGCTAGAAAGTTTACAAAGGAAGATGCGGTAAGTACGTGCACGAGGGCTAATTTAGTGATGAGTGAGAAATAGGATGTCAGTTTAGGGCTAAAATTAAGTATTGTGATTAGAGTTGAACTGGTTTCTGAAGGAATATATATGGTTATAAGTTTTAGAATAGTTTTCACTATACATTTTCAAAATCGATTTTTATAAGCTTTTTAAGATCTTTCATGCACCCAATTAAGTAGTCTAAATCTGATATTTTGTGGCTAGCGCTAACGCAAAATCGGAGTCGGCTACTTACTAAAGGTACAGCTGGAAAACCAACGACCACGGTAATTATGTTTCTTTTAATCAGATAATCCTAAATAAACTTCATTTTTGCGATATTATAAAACACAACTGGAATTACTGGTGAATCTATATCGCCGTAAACGGTTAAATTCAGTTTTTAGAGGGAGTTTCTGAGATAAATTGAGTTCAATTTTAAATTATTAATTCGTTGTGGCGTTAAATTCTCAAAGGCTTAGAACACCTACTAAACACAAAGTGGTGATATCTTGGGATAAGCAAAAAAAGCTTATCTGACTTTAGAAATAATATTTTTCCCACCTGCAATATAGCCTCCAACTGAAGAAAATGATTTGGTAAATGTTCCCATAAGAATATCTATTTTTTAATGAGGAATACCAAAATACTCGCAAATACCTCTTCCAGTCGCTCCGACAGCACCAATTGAATGAGCTTCATCGACATAAAGTTTAATTGGATATACTTCTTTAAGCTGCACCAGCTTCTAAAGGTCTACATAACACCCTTCCATTGAATATAGACCTTCCACAATTACCCATACAGAATTATAAGAGTCAAAGTCAATTTACGTTAGAATTTCTTCTAAATGATCCATTTTATGACGAAAAACCATTAGTTTAGCACCAGAACGTTTGCATCCACTTACAATACTAGCATGGTTTAATTTATCTGATATAATCAAATCATTAGATCCAATTATTGCAGGAATTCCTAATGCGTTAGTATCATAACCCATTGAATAAATTGCAGTATCTTCTTTATCCAAAAAACTACTCATTTTAGCCTCTAAATCCTTTAAGAGGTCGTAATATTAATCATTACCTAACCCGTACTGCCTTACTGTTTCTATTAATTTTTCAGTAAAGTCTATCCCTGCAAATCCTAGATAATTATAAGAACCAAAATTTAATTTATATCCACCCCTTATTTGAATAACTCGTCCAGGGGCTGAGAATACCTCTTTATGGAAGCAGCTTTTTATCCTTGCTAATGCTGCTACATTATAAATCTACTGAAATCCACTCAAAGTAGAATAATAGTTAGAGTCTAATTCATGTTTTATACCCATTGAGTAGTCCTCGATTTGATCTCCATACGACTCTCTAGCATTATTAATAATAAGCTTAGAGTCTCTAGTGAGCAAAAGACGCTTTGGAAGAAAAAATTTTCTCAGACTCTATACAACTATTTAACTCAGTAGTAGGAATGCAAAATTGAAGTATGTAATTATTTTTTAGCTCAAAGGTGGATTATCAAACTCAGAATTAAAATAGTTTTTCATTTATAAAGACACTAGGTAGTAACTCTACAGTCTACAAAGTGTGCAAAAACACGGGAAAACGCTCACTGCAAAACTACTCTTGCCAGTATTTTTTAGATATCAGGCTCGCCATTAAAGGCGTGTTACTGAAAACTACTCCCTACAATTTTTCCTTGCTCTAAATCAAAATAAAGTCCTTTCTGACCTTATCGTTCAACGCGAATCTAATAGTCATTCATTATATTAACACGCCATCCAAGCGTTTTTTCGGTCTGTTTCCGGAGCATCACAACATTTTCTTTGAAAACTTAAAGCTATCTAGCTGCTTGTATCTTGAAAAATTCAATTTCTGCGGCATCTTTTTCATGTTTTTGCTAATAATAAGTGACCTAATTCATCAAATTCGTTACTTAGTTTGTAATTTCGTTTGGATGGACCTGCAGTAGGTAAGTAAGCTCTTATTCCAGCTAATTAGGCTATTATAGTAGTTAGTTTGCTTAGAAATCTTTAATTTAGTTTTCATATATTTAATTAGCCTCAAAAAGCTCTTAAATTTAGGCTTCGAATGTTACATTATTTGATACTTACTATATATCTAAACTAGATTATAGTATCTATTTTTAGAGCTATTCGGTCTGATTCTGATACTAAAAAACTTGCTACTGCAATTACTAAATCTATTGTTTTAATTATATGTTCTCATTATTGATTTAGAGCATTTAAGTTTAATAGTTATCTACAGGGCCTGTTGACTGACCTAAAAACTGTAATAGATCAACTGTATTACCTCCACCCATAAAATCTTTAAAATTTGATGTGTTTCCTTCTAACAGTCCAAACTCGTCTATATTTTACATTTAGTGTTGTAAATATTTAGTGGATAATTATATAATAATATATTAATTTTTAAATTAATGACGATTTAACTTTGGATGGTAAATAATTCTGGATCTTTGATGTATTCGTTTACCGACAAGTATCATGATAATTTTAGTGCAAATTTTCATTTAACAAATTCTTCATCGCTATCCACTATTTCAGCATTAGCAGCACAGTGTTCACCATTAGGAGGTTCCGGATTTACCCAGATAGAGACAACTGAAACACGTTGGATATGCTTCTCATCTCCTACTGGGATAAATTTTTTTCTGTGTACTAAAAAGAATATGCCTATTAATATTGCATAACGTAAAATATATGCTGTGTACAGATTTTATACTGTTTTCGTGCTTAGGAACCCGTTTTGCATTCCTGGCCAGACGATTAAGTGCTAGAAATTTGAGTAAAATGCGGAAAAAGTTCTTATGGAGTGAAGTTAGAAAATGGTCATTCGTGTCTGAACGAAGAAGAATGTGATTAAGTTATATCAAACGAAATATTATGAGCTGTATACCTCTCAATATGAATTTAATACATACAATATATATTAAATTCAATAAATTAACGATATTACCGGTCTAAAAATAATCAGTGAAGACGACTTCTGCCTCAAAATATTTGACTCTCTAAATTTTACAAAATTTTCATTCCTGGAATTTAATAATGTAAAATTATCACAGATTCACAACTTATTTATGTTGCAAAACCTGAAAATTTTGTCTGTTAGTCAAATGAATTAACGAATTTAGAAGAGATTAAACCGATGATATGGCTACTTGGGTTAAATATTGCTCATAATCATCTCCAGTTTCTTCCAGATCTGACTTAGCATAAACTAAAATTTTTCTAAGCGCAGAGTAATCCATTAAAGTATAAGACTTAACTTTTGCCAAATGATTCTCTCACAGGTAGCTAAATAAAATTTTATGATTAGGTGCATGAATAGATATAAGGGTTCCCTATTTTAAGTTAAAATTAACGTATGTTATCGATGTTCAAGATCAAGTACATTTGCGATATTATAGCAGAAATAGAACATATCATGACCTAGTTTGAGTGAAACGATTATCTCAGTGATTTTCCTGACTAAATAATTAAAGTCTAGACTTCAACTATGTATTTTCCTTCTAAAGTTTAGTGTTTTACTCTCTAAGAGTTTGAAGTTCTACTATAAAATTACTAAATAGTGATTATAACTATTGAATATCATTAGAAGCTAACTGATCTAAAACTGGGACGTGTGGTTCTTCAATAATTGATACTTCTTTCATTTCTAATTCTTTAGGATCCTTGTCGTCAAAATCCCAGAAATCACTATCCGCCTAGGCACCATTACCTTAGAGAATTTAATTTGCGGCAGATACTTGTTCTTAAAATGCACCTTGTTTGATTGGTTTCAGAACACAGTATTCACTAACCATATCTTAAATTTACTCCTCGGAAACTCTTTTCTACCAAAACTTCATTTCTAATAATTTAGCAGTAGTAGGGCGTTCCTTTGGGTCTTTCACTAAACAAGATTCAATAACTTCCTTTAACTATTTTGTGAAATTACGTTTCTAGGTACATTTAGGAGGGTCTTTTTATATAATTGCAATAAGAGCTTCCATTGCAGTAAGATTTTAATGAGGCAGCTGTCCATGTGCTAACTAATACATGCAAATTCCAAAAGACCAGATATCAGAAGATTGATCATAAAATTAATTATTTGCTATCTCAGGAGCCATATATAGTGGAGATCCTACGAATGTAGAACACTTAATTTGGTTAGAGAAAGGTCTGGCCATTGCTGCAACTCCAAAGTCAGCTAAAAAACATTCCCCGTTTGAGTCTAATAAGAAGTTTGATAACTTAACATCTCTATGTAGTTAGTTTTTATTATGAAGATAATGTAATGCCTATAAAACATCGTACATTATAGTAGATATTACTGCTTCTTCAAAGCCAATAGGTTAAAGAGTCTACAACATGTCTAGAACAGAAACCTTAAGCTACGGCATCACTAACCATAAGTAAGAAGAATGAACAAAAGATTAGTATAAAGGGCATACATTTTTATGCTTACAAAGAGAAAGATTTTTAGTTTCAGATTATAAAGATTCTAAATCTTAAGCTGAGCGATCTAAATTAATAGCTTTTAATGCACAAGGTTTTTCTTTACCATTTACATCAGTATATATGGCTTTAAATACCATAGCTTATGTACCTTATCCTAACATAGCAGTGATAGTATAATTACTCGCAATCGGCTCAAACTCCATTTGATTGTAGTGATAGTAAATTTAAAATATATAAAAGTAGTGATTTATTTTATAATTAAAAATATAATATTATATAAATATATACTAACTGCATATTAAGTAAAAAGTATAATATTTTAAATAAATAATTTTATATTATTCTAAACAAAAAATCGAATAATATATATATATATATATAATGTATTTATTATAATATATTTAAAATGTCTGAATAAAGTGCTGAAAATCATCAGTTTGAGTGCTCACCTTAGTAGTCTTAAAAGGGCTTTAGAACAACAAGAAGATCAGCTTAATTAAATATGACTACTCCTATTGTTTTGAATACTTAAAGATTACTATAAGAACAATTTTTGAAGACAGCAGAGTTAGATCCATATAACCCGCTTCATCATCCATAAGATTTAGCATTATAAGGGAATGATGTTAGTCGAAATCTTACTGCTAATACTTAGCCACTTCTTACAGAAGATGATGGAACTTCTGAGGCATAAGCATTACGCGAGTTAGAATAAATTTATATTAATGAGTTAAGAAAGGAGTTAGAATAGAATAGATCTTAGAATTTTACTTATGAGTAAAAATAAAAAATATTCGAGGCGGCTTAAAAGCGTTTTGAACGTCTTGTTGTTTAAAATTCATAAATGGCTGCTATGATGACAAGTGATGTACCAGAGACTATATTTAAATTTCAGTAAAGATACAGTGATAAATAAGAACGATTTGAATAAGGCTATGCATAAATTATAGATAAACATGAATTTTTGAGTAAATAGATGGATGAAATGTTAAGATAAGCGTATGAGCTTACTAGAAAAGATGAAATAGAAAGAGAAGAGTATATCTAGAGCAACTTTTAAAAATGGACTGAATAAGCTATAGTTGCAGGCGAAAAAGTTTCGATAAAGTATTAGTAAATAGATTAGCGTGTCTAGCAAATTGAATTATAAATATAGTAGTATGCTAACGAAAGAAAAAATATGACACAAAAATAATTAGATGAGACTCTTACTAAGAAGGAAGTTATAGAAAATGAATATTAGTAGGCACTATATGATAGGTAATAGATTAAAGAGTAATTAGAAGAAAAAGTTTTTAAAGGAAGAGACGAATAGTTTGATTAATATATTAAAATTAAATAAGAAGAGAATGAGAAAAAAGTATAAATTAAAGAAAAATGCGAATAACTTAAGATATAAGAAACAACTTTTAAACTTTTAAACTATGAACAAAAGCTAGGTAAATCATAATAGTAATTAGCAAAGATTTAAGAAGAGAAAACCGAAATGAAGTAAAAACAAGCATAACTATTAAAGGCTCGTACAGAAAGAGCAAAATTGAGCTTATAATAATAAGAGGAGCAACGTGACGAAATGAGAAAGTAAAGAGATCTTTAAGAAGATCAGCGCATGAGATAGAAATAGCTAGATGATGAATAGTAGAAAAAGCGCAAATCATTATAAGCTGATGTATCTCACTATAAAGAATAAGTGGTGACAAAAGCACAATTAACAGGTGCATTTGAAATCCCAGAGAAGATTGTAACTAAATCAACACCAAGCTCAATTCTTGCTATGCCAAGAGAATAGGCTATGTAGATAATTGTTAATTTCGAAGATCAAAATAGAAAATAATTTTTACCTGAAAATATTCCTAAAACTCCTAATAGTTAAGCAGGAACACCATCAATGCGCTTAAGAAAGCTTCCTACTGGGAGTCTTACACCTAAGCTCCCTGATGTACGCTCTTCATCGAGACCAAGAGAAGTATCATCAAATTCTCTTAAACGCATTAGTGATGCGAGTAATATTTATGCCAAAACTGAGGCTAAATTTGCTGTAAAAGAGAACGAAGTTATGATGAAAAGATAATATAATGAGTAGGTTGTAGAATTAGTTTAAGCTGAAAGAACCAGAGAAGAAGAAAGAAATTAATTTTTAATTTAAGAAAATGATGACGAAAAAAGAAAGGAGCTTGAAACAGTTTTTCAGTCAGAAAGAGATGAATTTGAGTAGAAACTCAAAACTATGGAGTAATACTATCAAAGTTAAGTTCAATGAAACATTTAATTTATTTTATATATTATTATATATAATATATTTAATATCAGTTATCCTCTAAATGAGTTAAAAGATATCCCAGTTTATGGAAATAACAGGTGGTTCTATAAATTAGGCCAAGAAGTATTTGGAATTTTCTGCTAATGATCTTGATACTGCTATTATGTTGTATTTTGAATCAGGTGAAGCGCCTGAGTAGTAAACTTAACATATAGAACCAACTCCACCACCTCAGAAATTATAATAAATCAACGAACCAGCAAAGAAAGGTCTTTTTGGCTTCGGTAAGAAAAAAATAGAATAACTTGAAGGTTCGAAGTAGGTCGATACAAAATCTGTGAATTAGTAATCTTCTTAATAACCGAGTACACAGCAATATACGAATATAAACTCTATTAATAGTTTATCTGCTAAGGATACTAAGGAGAACAAACTATTCAATGGTGGTGGTGAAAAAAATTCAGGATCCAGCACTTAATTCTATTAGCCACCAACTGGTCCTTATGAGCTACATATTGACTAATTTATTAATGGTTGTGTTGTTAAAGGCAAATTTTTTTCCTTTGAAAATCAAGAATATCGCTCTATATTTTAAGAATTATCATAGACAGAGTAAGTTCCAAGAACACTATTTGAACATTTACCACTTCATGATAGACCGGCTGTAGATTAAGAGATACATGCTTCTATAGATAAACATGAAGTCAGTTTTGACCCTGAAAAGTTACAAAATAATGAAATTTTGGAGAAGAAGTTGGATTGGAATCCAAATGAAACTGGTAGAACATTAGGAAATAGACCAACGTCTAAGGTTCCATAATCTCACTCAGATTCTCCAGTAAATTTAGTTTTTTAGATCGATGACACTAATGGTGATTGTAAAGTGAGAATTAGAACAACATAAGTATTTACTGTTACTTTAGACTCGACAACTTTAGTATCAGATATGTTGAAAGGGTTATAAAAAAATGGTGGATTACCAGGTCTTAATAATTATTTATTAGCAAAGGTAAAGTTAGTTAGTGGCCAATAAGTGGTATTAAGTTAAACCATTGAATAGGCTGGTATAAAAGGTAGATAAGTTATGGTCGATTGGTGAACTTATATTATTGTATTATAATTTTGTATATTAAATTGAACAAAAATGATAAAGCTAAAACGGTCCCTAAATAAAATACTAAAGCATGTTAACACATCTGCGTTAACTAAACTATTATTATATAATGAAAAACTATTTAATGTGACTACTTCTACACATTCGCTACAAATTGATGATAGTAAGTTATTTTTTACTTACATAGAGGATGCGGAAGATATTTTATCTAATATATTTTCAGATCTTAAAAATTTATATTTAACTGCATAAGAAACAGAGATAACAGATATTATTAGAGATTATGCAGATCTTTCATCTTTATCTGAAATAATATTTCAAGGGAATCATGTATATTTTCAAATGCTACTATAGGAGGTTATTTTTACTTAAACAAGGTTTGATGACGAACAATATTTAACAAGTATCAGTTGTAGATTTTATAATGCAGATGCTGAAAAAATATCACAATGCTTATTTATACCGTCTATAGCATATAGAAAATAGGTGGAACGTTTATCTATTAATTTTACACTTTCAAAATATGCAAAACATGCTCTAAATACTTATTCAGGACTTAAACAAATCACACTTACTATTACAGACGATAATAATCATGTAGTTGATTTGCCATTCTCAGAAAATATGGAAAAATTCACATTAGTTAAGTAATTGATTAATACTTTTGAGATAATAGATATATATACATCTTATCCTAATTTGATGTTCTTTTCTATTTCTTGCTCTATTGTTTAACATATTAATTTAAACTTTAGTAAGTAAGTTACTTAGTAATAATTATCTTCTAATCGATTGAACTAAGATATTTAGTTTAAAAAGAACAAAGTTATTTAAATAATGCAATAAAAAGGGTGTTTGGAAATTTTTAAGTTCTTCTCGATTTCTGAAATCCCTGTTGATCTTTTTATTTTAATGACGTCAAACTAGCCAAAGATTCAAGAGATATTAATCAGTTCACAATTAGTATAGTCCAATTATACAGTATAAAACTTTGAAAAATTATAAAATTGGTTGAATCCAGATGTATTTAATAAGATTATTTAAATTTATAAATATGATAAATTTAAGGCAACAGAAAATCAATAAGAATATAGGGTAGATGATGTTATTTTTGATATAAATCATTTTAATGAGGAGTATATACTTTAATAGAAGGCTACAAATTTAAAAGATTAGGTTTAAAAAACCTAATGGAATATTCCTTCAAGATCATCTTTTGTTATTGATGAGAGCAACATTGATCATTATTTATATTAACAGCATGATTCTATATTCCACAGATCTATTAAATCAATGGGAAAACCTCGAACAAATTCTCATACATTAATGTATGAAAAAATGATGCTATTAGCTGCCAATTAAAATAACAGTTCTAATACGGATTTAGAGTCAGAGTCAGAGTTTTATTCGTCGTCTTTCAATTCATCTTTATATTCTGAATCTAGTAGCTCAAGTTTAGTGTCACAAAGTATTAAATATGGTCGTAGAAAGATTTCTTAGACAAATTTAAAACAAGTAAAATAAACGCCAGTTTTAGATGATAATTAAGTTCAAACTGTACGTAGAAGTTCATTTATTTAAGACAATCAGGATATTTTAACAAACTGGACTATGGATACTAATATAGAAATACCTGTTTCAGAATCATTTGTTTCATATACAAAACCAACATTATATTAATAAATTGACTAATCCATAATCAAAAAATCATACACTGAAAATGGAATTAGCTTAGATCAGTATATATCGGGTACTGAATTATAGGATGATTCATTAATTTAAGAAGAACCATAGCATTTTGCCCACGATGACACAAGGTATTACTAGAAAAAGAATAAAAAAATACTAAAAAGATCTTGGTCTTCAATTCAGTTTTTTTCTATAGAAAAAACTAAGCAACATTTTATATTTTAGAAAGGTGTATCACAATTTATAAATGTATATTTACGTAATGAAAAATAATCAATAATAAGATCTTTGTACTTATAACTACCATTTTGTAAATTTAGCGAAATTAATTAAACAAAAGCGATTTTCAAGAAGCTTTTAGATAATTAATGTATAAGACAAGATAAAAGGGAAAAATATTGTTAAAAATCAGTTAAATAGCTAAAAGAGCTTATAAATGAGTAGGATATATTCTTTAATACAACGTAAATTGATGAAGATTTTGAGTTTTCAATGGTTTAAGACTTTACATACGATGAACGTTAACATACATTGAGGGATGAAAAATAAGAATTTAAAGATTAATATTTCACATTTGATACTTTTTAGTAATAACTTTTTAATAATTTCTATGATAAGTAAACTATGGATCCAATGAGAGTATAAAATTCTATCTTAAATGAAAATAATAAACAAGAACGTCATATGTCGATTATTCCTAATGCCCATGTTTAAAATTTCCTTAGTATGAATTTGCCAGAAAAGATGTTCGGAATTACTTTAAATAAACATAAATTTTAGTTAAAAAATGATGAATAAGATGAAATAGCGATTTAAGAAATTGAGTAAAATACAACCGCTGTTCATATATCTATAATTTTATTTGTTATTGCGATACCATAAGGTACTAAAAAATTAATCTTGTTATAAGTACTTTTTACTGAATTTACATTCAATTTTTTAATCAATCATTTATCTTGTTTAGAAGAATTAGAATTGCAAGAATTGCCATTATTATCAAATGCCACAACGTCCAGTCAGTCCATATAAAAATTAACTTTACTAGACCAAGGATATTTATCTATTTAAATTTTAGATTCACTATTCCCATGTTTAAATGATTTTTTCGGTGGTAATATTTTCTTAGATAATGATATTATCCATACGATGAATTTATAATTTATTAGCATTAGTTAAAGCAAGAATTTAAGCAAGAAGGCTTTATAGTAATTTATTTAAGGAAATCAATTTACTTTGCAGTCATTAAGTTTGGATAACTGTCCAATCCCTTTTATTTAGTGCCAAATGAATAAACTAGAGACACTTAATTGTAAAAATATTATATATTCTTATTCAGAATATTATATTAATAATTTAAGTTTAGGTCACCTTGATTTTTTGTAACTTATTATTTAAAGTCCAAATATGTAAACTGCGTGTTATAATTAGATTACTCAACAATATTAAGGAGTATTTGATTACCAGAACTAATTCAATGTTATCAATACACATTATTGTAGCTAAATGGTGTCGGTTATCGTTGATTCACCTCTTGTCCAAGTTATCAAAAAATTTGTATCACGAGAATGTTTTATTTAGATTATGGAGTGATTTTTATCTATATTTAATTAGTATTTTTAGTTATTATTTTAAATGGGTTGCGTTAACTCATAAAATATTGAAACCTTTTAACCAAAATAAAATATTTTACCACCATGGATGTAGGCTAATTATTGTGAATAAAAAGAACAACCTAGTTTACTATAAACAAATTTATCAGCAGAGTTCATTTAATAAAATGATAATAATTGTGAAAATATGTAAAAGTAGTTATTCGTAAGGGCACAGATAAACTCTAGAAATGGCTCAATTTAAACTTAAAAAATGAATTTATATGATTATTCAATAGATTAATCTGTTCAATGGTAGCCAAGTCAAAGGGGAAGTTATAGTCAATCATTTCATCCAATTCAGACAGCATTAGACAGTACAATGTCTACTATCATGTAAGATATTGAATGAATCATTATCCAAGATAACATGCAAAGTTTGGACTGATGTATGCAAGTTTATAGTTTTTTGAAAAAACTAATAAATATGATATTATTATATACAGTGAAATACTAAGCAAAAATGAGTGATAAAAAATTATTTAGAGTGACATCACCTGGATAGATAGCAGTTTATGATACACGATTTATATATGCTGAGCATATGGAATATTTTTTAGCATAGGAGAAAACTTTTTTAAGTAAAGAGATTTAACAATTAGTGAAAAAAGAGTAGAAATATAAGGTTTAAAATGAATCATACAATAATAGTAAATCTACAAATTCTAAAGGTGAAAAATAAATGAATTAAGACTAAATATGTTAAATAGTAGGAAAATTTTTCAATCACTAGTGAGATTTATTAAATTCAATTAATGATTTTAATATATCTTTATAATTATCACATGGAAGAAGCTTTAATTCTAATTATCGATGTTAAAAATTATAGTTTAATAGTTCTAAGCATTTATCAAGAGTAATTACTTCTATATCTTAGATGGTTACTTATTTCTCTTCTACTGGTTTTGTCCAACTACTCCAATTTTTCCTATCTGGATCTTCTTTTTAGAACTTCAGTACTTTTTTAAATTTAGATTTAATTTACTCTTTATTTTCTGTTAATATTACAGGTTAGGGTTTCGTTATTACGAATGTTGGCTTATCCATTAGTTCATAGATTTCTTCATACTCAGAGTTACTAAACTACGCCTACCATGTCTAAAATTCTTAAATAGATGCAAAAATCCAATTATTTTTTTCTGAATATTTTTAAAATTTACCCCAATATCCATTTGTACATGATTGGCCTTTGAATACAATAAATGAATACTAAGCACGACTTAGTGCAACATTTACTCTACATCCATTTTCAACAAATGAGTCAATCCCGCTATTTTCCGTTTTTACATGTGAAAAAATAATAATTTATCTCTCATCCCCTTAAAATGCATCAACAGTTGATACTAAAATACCCTCGGGAAGCATTTCTCGAAGAAAGTCAGACTATGCACGATATGGTGTGATGACACCAATTTATATTAGTAGAAATTAACTTGAATTCAATAAATATACTATAAAATCTTTAATAGAATATGCTTCTATTTTATTTACTCTTGATTGATTACATTTTTCATCTTGTGATTTTAAGTGAAAGGTCGCTACTGGAGGCATAATACCAAAATTATTCTTAAAATTATGCTTTATTTTTATCTTATTGGAACTAGCTGGAAGATTTTTATCGTAGTCCTCTTTTTCAAACTAATAATCAAGTAATTTTTGTTATAATATAATTAAATAAGGATCAATATTAGTAACAACATTTCCATTATAAAAAAACATAGAAGATAGTGCTGAGATATGTTTATTGCATCTATATTATTCCCAAAGAGATATAACCTCCATTCCAGCTTCTATAAATCTTTAAAAAATTGATTTTTCAATACTTTAAATTGAAGAAATAGGGGGTAATTATGCTGGATCTCCACATAGTATGATTTTATGTGATTAAACTAAACTTGAAATATAAATATATTCAAACTCTTTCATTTAACTTGCTTCATCTACAATAACTAAATCAAATTATTAGCATTAACATTTAGAAATACTTGAGCAGGTAACAAATGAAGCAAAACATGATGGATTAAAAGTATCTCTTTAATAGTCAGAGAGATTTTTGTTTGCTAAATTTGAGCCTAACCTTTAAAATAGCCGTTATGGAATATCTGTAACTGATAATCTTGCTAAAATATTATCAATTGCAGTATTGGTAATAGCAGTGACTAAGATTTTAAATTCGTCACCAAATAGATAATACAAGTGCTAAATTAAATTAACAAGAGTTTGAGATTTTCCGGATCCAAAAACTCCTCGAATTAAAAACAATGTCTAATAACTATTTTCTTATACATATGAATCAATAACAGTTTTAAAAGCTTTGTATTAATAATCATTTAGTTATACACTTGATTTGCTTGGAATTTAAAAATCATGTATTTGATACTCAAAATTCTATAATTATATGTCTTTTGATAAATTTTTATTATATATAGCAGCTAAATTCTTTAAAAAGTTTAAGCTAAATTAATTGAAATTCTATCTTTAAATCGTGTCAGTGAGTTAATTAAAATATTAGAGCATAAGTTAAAATTTACTAAGATGAATGAATGATAATTTTTTTCCATTTTTATTATAAATATCAAAAAGTTTTGGGTTTAACTTGCTGAATGGCAATAACCACACTTCTAGCGAGTTACTTTTTTCATAACTATCAAGTATAAATAAATGCATTTATTATTCAAATTAACTAATATTAACTATAACAGCGATTAAATCATTTTTACTAAATTTTATTTAAGTTTCGAATTAAAGCTTTAACCTCGCTTCTATTGCGTTTTCAGTTTAATATTTATTCTTTGGATAGTAGAAAAAGTTTCCCTGAAAATATTCTAACGTATTCGCGATTTCTATTAAATTATAAAGCAACTCACAAGAGATTTATTGCAAATTTGCTAAAAAAATATCATTGAGTGTATTCACTGCTTCAAAGTTGTTATATTTTTTAAGTAGTTCTAAATATGACTTTATTTCGTTCCTTTAAACTGGGAATATAATTTATTATTTACAAGTAAGAAAATTTATAGAATCATCAAGTTATCTATTATATTTTTCGATATATAAAGAGTTTTAAATCGGTTTACAATTTTTTTATGGAGGTTCTATACTTATTGTTGAAGTAATATCTTACTGTTCTATAATATGTAGTTAATTTTTTGGTTATGTTTGTTAGATCAAGTCACCTACAATAATATTATGTTTAGACTTTGCATTAGATAGTTTTATTTTCGATATTTATAGCTCATCTTACAGTTAAATTAAGAACAAAGTGGTGGTAATGATATCGTCCTTCAAGTTTTTTTCTTCATATTAAAAGCTAGCTACTATTTTTTACGTAGATACATCTTTTATATAAAGTGTATTATTTTTTATTAACAGTAGAGCATCTATCCATTTTTTAACCTTTTATGTTTTCTACTTGGTGTACAGTACATTCATATATCTAAAAAATTAATATTATATACAGATATAACTCACTTTGTTATGAAGTTGAATCCAGTTTCCCAATGGTCATGACAACCAGGGCCTCTAAATATATCATATTAAACCTTGTCTTTCTAAACTTTATCACTTTAATAAAGCCTCCAGGATGGGTATCTTCGGTTAATATTTTTAACATTATATGTTTGACACCCAGGTGAGATATCGTTTGATACTCCAAATTATTTCATATATAATTTATCTGATCTATCTAAGTTATTAATAGTCATTGGAACAGATTTAATTTTTTATATGCTATATTAATTTGGTGGAACAGATTGATTGTCATTTACTACTTAATCAATATATCGTTTAGTTCTAGAAAATATTTTTGGTACAACCTAGGCCTTATTAAATAATGTGCTAGGTATATTATATGATCCAGGTCCAACATCTTTAGATTTTTGGGTTTTCGGTTAAATTCTTCTATCTAAAACTTAAAATGCTTATCTTATATCATTTTTATCGTAGGAAGACATTTATGCGGTTAAATCGAATGTATATATAATGTATATTAATTTCAAATATCATTAAATAATTGAACGAAGGTCAATTTCAATTTTTCCATCTCTTGTTCTGACACCTTCCTCTAGGAGCTTATTCATTTCCTTCTAATCGTCATTTGCCTTAAAAAGAACTTACCACCTGTTTTAAACGCTACTTTTGGTAATAGGTCTAGGCTTGAGATCTTATAAACTGCAAAGTTCACGATAATTAGCATAAAAAATAGACTAGAATTATTCTGATTTTCTGAGTTCTCGCATTAACGATTTCTCTGCATCATTTACTGCAGACTAGTATTACTTTTCTAAATATTATGCTTAATCAAAGATATCTCTGGCAAGGCGTAAAAATTATTACACTGTTTGAATCTAATTTGCAAGAACTAAATTAAATAAGGTTGAAAAATCCATTTGAGACTATGGATAATTTTAATGTTATGAAAAGTCGAATGGTGTTGAAAATAATGATGCGGATCCTCTTGAATTAATACAAGCCTGTAAAGCTTACAATATGTTACGCCTTGTTTACCCTATCACCGGAGTAGCACCTAAATAAGTATGAGATTTGGTATTCTCCATTTTTATATATAGTTAATAAATATAAATTGTAAATATATAATTTTGACTTAAATAAAAAATATTTATATTGAATATAATACATCTTTTCCTTTTTCTTTTGAATGGAATAATCGCATGATTTTTCCGATACACATTAATATCAACAATAAGATGATAATACACTTAACGAACAATATAATTATTATGCTGATGTATCAAATTCTATTATTATTGAACTTAGAGTATACGCTTTGGGCTTTGATAGAGCTTAGAATTAAGATACTTTCCGTCAAGATACTTATCATTAGTTTGATCTTGATAAATCAATTTTTACATCTTATTAAATATTGCATGATAATCTAATCAAAGCTTCAAATGCTAGTTATCTAAAATCATAATTTTTTAGAATTTGTTAGTTGGATGAAATCTAAAAAAGAATTTCTATTGGAGCAAATGACGTTGTTTAAGACGCACCACCTACTAGTTAAATTCCTTGGATTTCAACTAGTGAAGATGTTTAATCTTTAGTTTCCAGCGGAACATAAAGAATCTATTTAGCAGCTATCAGATATACTAAAGCATAGGCTTTGTAATTGAGCTAATATATTTCAGCTGAAGAAAAAGTATTTCTTCTTAAATTGCATAGTTCCAGAAGAGCTGAAGATGAATACGATATTTAAGACGAAATGCACTAAGTAAAATAGTAGCTATCTGATCAATTGTCGATAGACCGTAGACCTCTCCCATAATTTGCACAGGTATTGATTAAAAGATAGCATATAACAGAGTTTGTGAATTTTGCATATTTAATAAGTAATGCATAAAGTGACGATGAGGCTAGGTAAATCATAAAGCTTAATCCTTAAATCGCCAAGAAGTTTTTTGGAAAGTGAGAATAATTTTTTAATTAAAAAATCACTTCATTGATTAAATGAATTTTTCAATAACATGATCAATCCACTATGGTGCAGATTTTTCTATACTTTCTTAATCTCTAATTTTTAGGCATGTATTCCAATGATTAATATTAGTTGAAATAACCATCATTGTGCCATAAAAACTTGGTTCTGCTATTGATATAGAGCTTCCAGACTCCGTAAACTCATTCTATGTAATTTAATCCACTAATTATTCATACATTTGCTCATACTTAAGTTTGTTTGCTTATTCTGACTCCAAATCAGTGACCATGGTAAATTTCCGCAATGAAATAAATGTAACTGGAGTGAAAATATCAACAGAATTATTTTAATAGTCTTCAAAAGGTATTTAGTTTTCAGATAAATATTACATCATTTTGATAAGTGGCTATATAGCCTCTGGTAATTATTATTCCTCACCTGGCCCAATTAGTAAAATATTTGTAGAAGAAAATAGGCTATTATTTGTTAAGGAGGAGCCAAATTTGTTATTAAATAACTTTGATAATGTTATAGGTAGATTTTAAACTTTTTTTAATAAACAATATATAAATTCTAGCGATTTTGCTTATTCTGTAAATGAAAGATAAACAAAACTTTATAAATGAGCATAACAACGTAGATTATGATGGAATATGCAAGAAATATCTTTTAATGCTAATCTAAGAGCATGAAGCGTAATATTTTGTAGATTCTTTTCGTTTTAAATAAGTGTTAGAATTTCAATTAACTCGGTTTAAATATATTATTGTTTGGAGGTTGCAGAGTAAAGTTTGACGTTCTTTTCATTCATTTCAATTATGAGGTAGATATTATGTAGAAAAAGATCATAATCTGATATAAAGCACTATGCATTAGCTGCATATTAAGATCTATTGAAAATTTCTGAGCTAAATTCGGATAAGAATATATCCTAAGGCACTTATAGTAATCCAAAATAAAAATTATCATCAATTGCAAATGTATAAAAGCCTTTTGATTTTTATATTTGTGAAAAAAGTTAAATTTCGTCCTGTAATTTAATACTTGGATTGAAGTATTATAACCTTTGGATGGCACTATCCTTATCTTTTACTTTTTCAGGTTCGACCATTTAATATTATTTTACATGATAAATAGGAGATGTCAGATCAAGGCAAATTGATAGTTTTCCTTATTATGTTACTTCCCCACTAGATTTACTGCTTGATGCATAAACTTGTGTTTTTGAATTGAATCCAACTGATAAAACCGAACAAGTATTTAAAAATCTATGTAAATGTTTCTTTACTGCCGAGTTTACATTCATATTAGATAATGTACACTACAATAATTCTTAGATAAATTTATATGAGCTTTGTAAATAATTATTCTTCAGTAAAGCATAATGTCTAGGAATTTTTATAATTGTTTCAGATGAAATAATAGGAGATAAATATTTCTAAAAACATCTTCCTACATTCAACAATTTCATATATTTATCTAATGATAACTTTTACACTAACATGTCAAATATATGCTAAACATTTTCAAACTTGAAATTTATATTTTACTTTATATTTTCATATTAATTGTTAAATATATTATCAAACTCCTATTTTAGTGAGGGGGAGATAAAATCTTGAATAAGACTATCGAAAATATTAGTAAATTTTGGGAGTTCAAAAGATTATAACTGATTGTCATATGAAATTATACGAAGCACTAATATTAATGAATTTGACTATTGATCTCTTGAAATCATTACTATATCTTTATTATCTAATTTTTTAGTTAATATTATTTTTTTGAAGTTAAGTTATGTCCAGATAAAGGGAATTAAGAAATATGAACTTTTTCTAAAATTTTTATTATGCAAATAATTATGGAATAATTTATTTTCTTCAAAGGGTAGATTTTATCTTTCAAATTAATAATCGGCCATAAGGAACTCAGTAAGTTTATCCCGTAATTAAGAAATAATTATCGGGTAAACTTGTATGTAATATAAATATAATTCAAATCTAAATGAAATAGGAACAAACCCAATATCAAGTATAAGATTACATTCTTTACGATTTAATTATTTATTAAGAATACTAATACCATTTATTGTAATTTGTTAAGGAAATAATGTGTTAACTTTTTGTTATTATAACCCAACTTCCATAAATTAAACATAAAAATTATTTTTATCTGATTCTAGTCTAGGAGCAATTATAATTTGATCATCGATTTCCTACTTAAAATAGTTATTATCATGAATATTTTTAATATTAATGTTATAAAAAATTTTGAAAAAATCTGCTTAATTATCTTAATATGGTTATGACTATTAATCAAATGATTAATACTTATATTAATTTTCAAATATATCATTTTTTTCTGCAATTTATTTTAATAAATCATTTTATTAAGAACTTGATTATTTTAAATTACTACTATACTTTTAATAAAAAGTATCTTAGATAATATTCAGTTTATTCTATATATCTTAGTTAGAAAATTTATATTTTCGTATCATTGCTCGCCCATATGTGTTAGAATAATCTATCTAAGAAATGGATTTATTTACCATATCGATATTCACTTTATTAGTTGATAATAAGTAATTAAGAATATCAACACTAAATTCTTTATATTGCTAAAAACTTTGGGTATTTGAATTTTATTCATAAAATAAATTACTAACTTTATATCTTTCAAAATTAGGATCTCTTGATAGAAGTTTGAGCTTAGATGAACTATAGGCTAAATCTGTACTTAAAATATAACTATATATACTTTTAAAGTATAATGAGAACGATAATAGAATAGACGAAATTGTGCTTCCAAATAAAAAATCTAAAAAATTATTCTGACAAAAGTTAGTACGTTCCCCTGGTGACACATTAAAGCCTAAAAATTCAAATATTTCGCTAGCGTGAATAAGATGATAAGGAATTTTATACACTTTTTTACCTTGATACTATCCTATTGTTGATGTAGGTAATGATATATCCGAATTAATAGATATATCAGAGTGATCTAAGCAGCTGTTAAAGCTAGGGTCCTAATAATTTTTAAATATACTCCGCTTTGGACAATAGAAGTAAGTATCAGTTTAATTCGAATCTATAGCATCTACTAAATCATTCTATTATAACTAGTATTAATCTCCAGTTTGTCCTAGAAAATCATCTCTAGAACTAGTAACAGATGATATTTATAGAATAAGCATAGTATTATCAACCAATACTGATGGACAATCATTATAATATTCTTATACTTATAAAACGGAACTTGGCGGTGCACCTTTAAGACATAGTCTTATCCAAACTTCTTACACTGTCATGATAAATTCTCTATGATCTGGACTTTATTCAGCTAGCAAAAAGTGTGCAATAGGAATAACATTTCCTGGAGCATCCAAAAATGCACCAGAATCCCCACCTCCCGTGGTGAAGTCAATTCTCTACTATAAAAAATCTTATATTATATGCTCCTATGCACTAGTAACGTTTTCTGGCTAACTGTCATCTAGACTTATTTATATTTGGCAGTTTTGAAGAAGCTGCTTAAAAACTTACGGCAGACTATTTTATTCATCTTTAATTAAATAGTTAATAGAGTCTATTATGATACCTAGAAATGAGCCATTAAGCCTCGAGCAGGAACTAGTCGGTGATTGCCCTAGCTCAAAAATATCTGATAAATTATTAGTTGCATCTATAATTCTAGCTATCGGAGGGCAATAAAGCGTTTTATTTTTATGAATTGGAACTTCAGTACTTTAAATAGGTAAAAAAGTATTTGTTAGTAATGTTCGAAGTGTCTGGTACATGTTTGGAAACAACTACTTAAGAGTTTCTGGTTCACCATCACAAAAATTTGGCGTTAACTGTAGTTAAATTTATTTACCGTTGGCAAGCTGTGTTTATGCGAAATTAAGCTATTCTTTAGAAACAAGAAAAAGATTATTTTTAGAATTTAGTGTTGATAGGAAAGATTAAATTAAAAGGTGCTCATCTATTGAAAAATTATCTATTAATTATACATTGATTAAAAGAGTTAATTACTACCCTTATTATTCAAATGTGAATAAACTATTTGTTAACACGGTAAGTTAATAAAAATCAATTTAATGTGGCAAATTAGCTAAATCCGAATCAATTTAGTTGACTATCTTTGAAATATAATTGCACGAATTGACACTTTACATATTAAAAATAAAATGAAACGCGTTATCTTAAAACTAAACTCTAGGCTAAAGCTATTAACATGAATTATATGATATAAAAAATGGATGATAGCGAAATTAATCGGGAATATCTTCTAAATGTGATTATAGAGTAGCATCGTACGAATATTCAACTGTTTACGATTCATCTTATAACACAATAAGTAATCTCATTTTGACGGTATATTATTTAATATAAAATATTATATTTCACTTGAAATCTAAAGCTAATTATTCCCATAATTAATCAACGACAAGATTAGTTTATTAACTGCTGGCTTCCATTTATAAGCTTTTTAAATTAGTATCACATATATTTAGTCGGTGTGAAGAAATATATTTAGGAACATACTTAAAACTTACTGCACTATTTTCAATAATTGGAATATTAAAATCCTAACACCCATAATTAAGAGATTTTACTTATCCAATTATAATAACTTGATTATAATATAGGCCTTATTTAATTTAGAAGTTCTGCAGTGGCTTATTATTTTGTTGTACTCTATACATTTTTAATATATATAATTTAATATATAAATTATACAATATTCCAACCGAACTCAGATATCAATATGCTTACTAAGGCTCATGTTTCTTCGAACATAATATCCCAAAGATCAAAATCAAAATCTTTTGATTTTTTTGTATTAACTGAAAGATATTATTTTGATTTTAATTGTGCACACTTAACTCTATTCTCATAAGAATAAAATTATAAGCTTTCTATAGCTGTTTTGCGCTGATTTATGTATGGTTTATTTTTCGTGTTATATTCCTTCGTTTATTTAAATGAGGTACATTGTTATCTTTAGTAATGAAGTGATTTGAACATTCCCGACCTATAAAAATTACTAGTGAGTTAAAGTTCTATTTCTTCTTCTTAATTCATGTACCTTAATTATGAAAAGTTTAAAACCTTTCCATTCATTTCGGATGTTACACCTTATTGTTATATATAAATCGTATTTTCAGTCTTTCCTTCCCCATCAAATCCACCAAATGCAACAGAAAATTTAGCGTATGGTTGAATTCATGCAGTAAGATTCTACCACAAGAATCACAGAATTGCATGAAAAATCCAAATAGTAAGCTGATCTAGCAGCATAGTAACTACTTTTGAGCGAGACCAACAAGGCTCGTTAATAATTCTAACAGAAGTAGAAGTAACTTCGCACAGAACAGTAGGTTGCTGCTTCCTCTACTTTAGGTTCGTCACGTTTTTCTGTATTACAAGAAAAAGATAAAGTAATCTAAGTTGTTTTACAGAAAGCGCTTGAAGCTGCCAGCAAAAAATGCACCGCTTAGGCTGTAAGTAAATTAGCTTTACAAGCTTGTGGAATTTTAGATATTAAAGAGTGCCAAGTTCAATGTAAATCTGATTAATTTGAGGAAATTAAAAAATTCTTAAAAACAAATAATATTGAGTGTAAAAAATTCGAAAAAGAACTTTCTGAAGATTCAAAAGGAGGCTGTATTATTTATAACAGAAATTGTAATGTTTTTATCGAAAATACTATTGCTAAGAGAGTTATGCTGGCATATAAAGGTAAAGCACCTGAGGCAAATTCTATTCTTTTTGAGGAAGCTAGTTTATTGTGGTGAGGAATTTCTATTTTTATATTAAAATTATTTTCAGCATTAAGTTGATTGAAGATAATTAGTTTAGTTTTCTATTATAAAGAAAAAGGCTTAACACTATAACCTTATTAGATAAAGATATAAACTAAATATATTTAAACTTAAATTAAGAATAAATTATTATAGTGATATAGTATTGAATTTGTTCACTATCCTCGTGCAGAATCAAGCATGAAAAGTCTGGCAGAATCAATAATTGAAATATCATTTATATTTCTTAGTAAGTTAAAATCAATAATTTATAATTAGTTCTAGCTTAGTTCTATATTATACAGTGCTTATTTTGTATTTATTGATTGACTTGTGCCTTAGTTCATATATGATGATAAATTAATGTTAGGTAAAGAGTTGATTAATTCTACAGGACCAGGTTATTTGTCTATAATTAGTTCATGATGAACTGGTCTTTAATAAGTGTACGATGATATAGACTGTTCTGAAGCTTCTTATGATTTTAAAATTTACGCATATTTATTTTTCAATTTTTATGGTGTTAATGAAGGGAAGAAATTGTTAGCAATAGTTTCCCAATTTTTACCATATAATTCTGCCATCTTTATTAGTATTTCTTCTTCTTCCTTTGACCATTAGTGGTTTCTTCTTTAACTAAGAATGTCATCATTTTTTACAGAAGAATCTCTTCGTCGTAAATTATTAAATTGAACCTAACATTATTATTTGGTGAATGGTAGCTGTTATGCAACTTCACTCCACTCGATTCCACCTGATTGCTTGATGTTTATTTTAACTAGAGATAGCAATGCTTTCTTTTGTTCTTCTGTCCACTTTGTTTTATCCATTTAATAAGTAATTATAATTTTTAGTATTGATTATATATTTATAGATATTAACATTTTTAAGACGATGATAATGTAATTATATATTAATTATCCATATATTACCTAAAAATTATGATGAATCTTACTTAAGTATAAAGTAGTATTGCCACCTTAGTTTAAAATATTGATATAGACGAATATCTATCTACTATAAACTTTTTAAAACTATAGGAAGATGCATTTGAGAAGTAATTATAAAATTTACTTACTGTTTAGTCTTAGCTTTACTGTTCAACTAAAAAATTAGTGGATCACAATCAATAGCTTATCCACCAATCATAATAGTTTAGCTTAAATATTAATGCATTGGTCGAGGTTTAAAATGTGATTAAAAATTCTACTTTACCAAATGATATTATGGAATAATGTTCTTTCGTGTCAGAATAAAACTTTGAATAAGTTCTTACTCATTTACCCCATATTTGCCATATTTAGTAGCACTATAAAGAACTTCCAATTGAAAATGAGCAATAAAAATTTGAAATTTTTTTAATACATTTTATAAATTCAATTGAATCATTTCTATTAAATATCTTAGGTAAGAAAGAAATGAGTATTTATAAAGATTAATTTCAAAAACTCAGGGTTTAAACAGATTACAAATAATTAGAAGATTCTATCTCTTCTATTACATAAAAAGTCTACTTAGAGTTAATGAAATACCATGAGTTCATTCAATTTTTAATAGAAAATGATCGTCATATTCAATTTTTTTAAGTTTTTCTATAATTTCATTAATTTGAACTAGATTATATTCAATTATCGTTAAAAAATTTAGATAAACTAGTTTAAAAATGGATAAAAGATTAAACATTCTTTTCTACATAGAACGGTTATTTTCCTATTTTCTAATCTTTATAATAACCAAAAATGAAGATAAAACTGTTTTAAAATAAGAAATAAACCAGTTTAGCATAAAATTACCATAGTTAACAAATTGAATAATCTTTATCTAAAATTGTGTCTAGCAAGCTACTTATAGATGAAATGATAAGTACTTCTTGCATATTTTTAATAAATAAAGAGTATAATGGAAGCGAGGACAATTAATTTACTGGATTATTGTAGATCCTTAATTAAATAAACTTTCTTACTCAAATTGCAGCAAAAAAGTAAAATTTTGATGCGATTTTTGGACCATATCGTATCGATAGCATCAAAAATCCGGCGAAACTTTTACTTCTTAAACTACTAAACTCATCATTTTAATGTGCAGTAGATATGATTCAATAATTAAACGATATTAATACTCCGGAAGCGAAGTTTCTTACTGATTAATTCTTAAATATTTTTAGAGATAATGTGGAGTAGGTCTGCTAATACTAGAAATACGAAAACTTTCAATCCTGGCTACCAAGAATATTGGCTGTTATAATTTAGGTTAAATCAGACGTATTTGCTCCAGTCAAAGCTGTTTTAATAGATCAAATTAACTAAATTGAAGACCAGTAAATTAAATAATTTTTATTTGATTAAATGTGAGTTTATTATGTATTTTTATTATATTATCGCAAATATCTAACAATGCCGCTAAGTTAAATTTAATCTTAATAATAACAAGAAGTATATGCTTGGATTAATTAGCTCAATCTTCCACGTCCATCAACACATATACACCGCGATTTTTCAGATGCTGTATTAGCAGCGAAAGTCATACATTGTTTCATGCCAAATTTAGTGGAGGTTCACAATTATCAGCCAGCGACCTCAACAAAGAACAAATTGACAAACTGGTAAGTATTATAGACTAAAGTTCTCTCGAAATTGAAAGCTAAGCTAGAACCAAAGGAAATGGAAGAATTAGCCGCCTCCATACCTGGAAAAATTGAAATGTTTCTATACATGATAAAGAAAAAAATAGAAGGGCTATCTAGGGCAGATGAAGATAAAAAGGGAAGTAAGCAAGACGGTAATTTACTAAATAAGTAGGATAAGAATCTATCGGATGATGATCTTTTTGTTGAAGTTATAGGAAAAAATGTAAAGGATATTAAACAACCAGGTATGCACTCTAATGAATGCTAACAGTGTGAATACAAAGACAGAAGAATTGCTGAATTATAAGATGATAATAAACTTTTGGAAGACAAAATAGATAAGCTTCAACAGCTGATTAGGCTCAAAGACGGCAAAAATAAAGCATTGGAGTAGAAAATTGAAGTATTGCAGGGAAAACTTTGAGATGATACGTAATATTATTATATTAGTTATTTGATTCTTTTTATAATCAAAAATTTTTAAAAATGCACTTATAGAGACATCACAAGACAATTGATCTAGAATCTTAGCTAGCTTTGTAAAATATTGTAATTAAATAGTTGCGATTGTAATATAATCGTTAAAAAGAATAATTTGTCTAATAGCTTACTGTTTTTCGTGATTCATCTGAGTAGCGATTGCACAATTTACAAATATTTTATATTGAAGAGTTAATGCGTGTATTCGACTTTTCAGAGATAGATGAAGTCAAGTAACATATAATATAACTAATAAAGAGATCCCAGTTTTCTGCAGAACGAATAAAAGATTTACGATAGGTTCATGAATCAAATATGAAATTATGTTAGTAGACTTAGAATGAGGTTTTAGATCTTAAAAGATAAATAGAGTAATTAAATTAGACAATAGAGTCGAAATAGATGGTAATTGACGAGTTAACTATCGTCAATGAGAAAAATACTATTTTTTCTGATGATGATGGAGCAAATAACTTTTCAATTACTGGTTCAACATAAGAAATATCGCGTATGACATCTTACACTTCTTTAGAAGAGTGTTCATATGGGAAAATGATATAGAAAGTTAAAAATTAAAGAAGTAAGCAACCTTAAAATTTTCGAAAATATAAGCAAGTATCAGAATAAAGCTAAATATTTTCTAGCTATTAGACTAATGTAAATAAACTAGGAAATAAAAGTTTATTTGTATAGAATCTTACTACCACCATGGTTGGTGATGAATTGGATTTTCGATAAATTAAATTGACTGTCTCTGAGGACTTAAACTAGTATAAAATGACACGAAACCCTATTAATAAAGAGGGATATCTAACATAATTAGTTCCTCATTCATAACCTCCAATATAAACTTAAGAAAATTCGATATAAATGAGTTTGTTAAAAGATGCTTCATTTTAAGCTATTCAACTTTTAAAAACTAATATAGCCGGATAGTAAAATTAATCTACTTATAATGAATAGTAATATATTTCTATAGTAATGCCTTGGATAATAGATGTTGAATCATCGAAATAAATAATTATGAAAAAACATGCAGAAATGTTAGAAAAATATAACGAAACTATTACTTAACTTAATAGAGCAAGTAGCTAAAATTATTAATATAGAGAATAAATCTTTATGCTTAAAAATTCATTAAATTAGTCTGCTTATATATTTTAGTAGAAATTAGACGAACATGATATTGACATAAAGCAGATTTCTGAAGTATTAAAAAAAGCAAATTAATTAAAATAAGAAGCAGAATCTAAACTTTCTTTAGAATTAGATACCTAACAGAGGCTAAATCATGAATTATATAATTAAGAACTTAAAATTGAAAACTAACAATAATAAATTAATTAGTTTAAGGATAAAATATTAGAAATATAAAAGAGTTCTATTTAGAATATAAAAGAAAAAGAAATAAACAAATTATAATTAAAAATAGACCATCAAATGGAAGTTATATAAATACTTGAAAATTAGCTTAAATCTGTAGGTTGTAGAATGAAAGATTTAGAATATTAAAATTAAGATTTGATCAGTGAAACAAAAAAATTATAAGTCTAATAGGAAAACAGTCTAAATAACAGTAATAGTATTGATTGTGCTATGAGTTCTTCAAAAGTGACTTTTTTAGAGAATTAACTTTCATAATTAAATAGCAAAGTTAACGAACAAGTAGATTATCTAGTTTAAAGAAATGAATATTGTAATATTATTTAAAAATAAAATGATTAATATAACTAGAAATTAAATTAGTTTAAAGCTGATAATAGTTACCTCAAACGGAAAATAATTGATTTAACTAGTTAAATTAAAGGGTTAATGGAAGAAAAATAAGATTAAACAACTACGCTATAATAATTAGTGTTAAAACTTAAAAATAAAAAAATTGAAAATTAAAAAGAAAGTAGTGACTAAAAATAAAATCTTATAAAATCAAACATGCATTAAACTTCATAAAATAACAATATATTGTTAAAATCATCAACTACTAAAATACCAAAAGGATAATTTAATGGTTAGGATATCATAAAAGATAGTTTAAACAGAGTTTTATCAGTTAAAAGATTTTCAGAAGAAAATTTTGCAGAATCTTTTTCTATACCAAATTCCCAGAACAATACACTCGAATTTGAATCTAGTAATTAGTCAACAATTGATTTCATTTAAAATAAGTTTTGTTTAGATGATTAAAATTAGAATACAGCAGAAAATTTATTAAATTTTGCGAAAACCGTTTATACATAAGATGTACTAGATATTTCTATCTAGAATTAGTATGTATAAACAGACATTGTAACAGAATAATTAACCTTTTAAAATTGTTTTACGCAGGTAGATAATGAAAATATAAATAAATAAGTGTAAACAATGATGTTTATTAATTATGATGATCCGTAAATATTATAACTTTCTAAAGAGGTAGAATATTTGTATTAATAAATATAAATATATGAACAGGCAAACATTATGCAGGAAACTAAAAACTAAATGATTAGTTAGTCTTATTCTGATTTTGAATAACAGTTAAGAAATGCTTAATTTATGATTTAATAATAAGTAGAAGATATTTATTCTTAGAAATATAGATATTATAATTTACTGAGAACGAGTTAATCACACTAATGTCCTACTAAAATAGATTTTTAAGAAGAATTCTTTGCAGGGTTTTAACTTTAAAAAGATTCTTATTAATGTTAAATTAAAAAATTAGAGAATTCATTTTTTGATGAGTTAAGCTTGAATTAATAATAAAGAAAATAAATTGACCGAAATAATCTAGAATTTAACTTAATAAAAGTAGATCTTAGTGCTACACTATAATAAATTTCTATATTTTAGTCTTAAATTTTTACTAATTTTTAGAATTTAAAAGTAAAGTTTAACAGTTTTAATAATAAATTAGAAGTATTGACTTGTAAAGTTGCAGATTAAAAATAAATATAGTAATATTATTAAAATTTATTACGTAATATAGGAAATAAAGGTGAGTTATTAACTTTATTGAATGATGTAATATATCTTAATATTACGCACAATCATAAATTATGGATAGAAACTGTAATTTTAAGTTTGAATCAAAATGAATAAATAGTATTAAGCAATATTAGAGGAAATTTACTATAAATAGACGAAAATAAATAAAGTAATATCTAAAATTACGGACATAGTAACAAATATTGTTAAAACGAAAGTATAGAATAGTCAGATTAGGAGTCTTAAGTCTCTTTAGATATAAACGAATTAATTACACATAGTGAATAGTACACTAAATTATAGATTATTATTCAAGAGTATCAGGAGACTGATTAGTTTTAAAATACATAAATTGAATTCTTAAGAGATGAAGTAAAAGAAATTAAAAATGATTATGACATTCAAATTAAACAAATACGACTTGTTCATGCGGGTAGGCCTCCAAGAGACGAAGATATCGCGATTATCCATTAATAAAAATTATTATTGGAAAAATAAAAATAATAAATATTAGATTTGTCTTTGCGGTACAAAGCCCTTACCAGAGAATTTTAAATCTCTGACGGATTAATTGAGATGATGGTCGGGGGAAGATCAAATAGTACATCATAAGTGCGATAAAATAAATGGAATTTAAATGCCCCAACACTAAAAAGGTTTTTATGATTATTTTTATATTTATCATATATATTTTTAAGTATTTAATGGAAAAGTATGAAGAAGTGGAAAGTCTTGGAAAAGGTGGTTATGCATCAATAAAGCTTTTCAGACACAAACAATCAAATGACGTATTTGCAGCTAAATTCGCAAGTTATACAAATATGGCAGAAACCAATTCAGAATATCATCTCCTCTAATTTTTTTCAAAAATAGAAAATTCTCCTACACTAGAGCTCATTGAATCTTTTGATCATGAAAACTTTCGTGTACTTGTCCTGAGAAAATATAGATTCGACTTCCGTGGTTTATAAAAAACATAAATTTTTGATTCTATTTATATAAAGTAGTTTGTTTTTGTAGTAAACTCTTTAGTTAAAAGTGTAGCATAAATGCACTCATTTGGTGTTGTTCACCGGGATTTGAAATCTGCTAATGTACTTTTAGATGATACGGGTCGATCCAGAATTGCAGATTTAGGACTTGCTAAGGTAGAATTAGGACATGTTGCCTCATTTGAATCTCTACAAAGTGCATATGCATCATTAGAAGAATGTGTGGAACCATAAAAGACTAGAACTGTATGCACTTTGCTTTATAGATCTCCTGAATAACTGTTCTAGACGTACAAGAAAAATTAGTAAAAACGTGCTATTTTTGTTAATTATACCTCAGCTAAAAAATAAGATCTTTGGTCTGTAGGAGTTATTATAATAGAAATTATGTTAAGTCATTTTTTTATAATTCTGAACGAGGTCGATGTTCAATCTAATGAGATAAAACTAAAGAAAATATATATTAAAATGTATGGGAAATAGATTATAACAATGGTATAGGAAGTCTTTAAAGATGAAAAGGACCCATTAACATTTATTTTAGCACATTTTGAACCAGAAGATCATTAATTGATCAAGTATTAATTATAATAACCAGCAATCTCAATTTTAGATTATATTAGAACATTAATTCTTTCTAGATTCTAATAGTAGTGCTTCGGAACCATATAGAAATATTTAGATGAGTTTGCAACTAATTTAGCTAATTTATTGTCTCCAATTCCTTCTTAAAGACGCTCAATTTAATAATGTTAAATATTTAAATAAGATTAACAGAATATTATATCCGCTCTTCCAGATTAAGCCTTAGATGGGCTAACGCAAACAAATTAGAAACCCCCTTAATATGCTGAGTGCCTTACAAAAATCGGTCTAAAAATTGAGTATCAACCTTGTGATTGTAATGTTTTAACATTAAACAATGCAAGTTCAATTTTAGGAGGAAAAATGTTCAAAGAAATAAAAAATTTTGATGGATGGATGAGTTAAACAGGTGCTAAGAAAATAAAATGATTATTATATCATCTGTTTTAAGTGACGATTAATGTCTGGGTATATAAATTGCACACAAATGAACAATCTTAATAATAATTTTCACTTCATATTAATTTCATTTCAAATATCAGATTTTCAACTTCAATGTTATTATCTTTATAGAAAACCCTGTCTTACTCAGACTGAAGAATATCATTAAAGGCCTTAAATGGTGATTTTGGGTTTTCTGCCTTCCTCCCATTAAGTAAATCAATTAAATACTTAATATTTATAGGCACAAGTGATTTATCGACATACGCATCTTGATTAAGCGATGTACAAAATATTTTTTGATTACTATAAGTCATAAAGAAATTTATTAAAATCTATGCTTCAATGGGCAAGGATTTCATTTACCCTTTATAGTTTTATATTGCTTAAATGAATTCAATTTTCCATAAATCATTGTTTTTCACATTTACTCTTTTAGTATGAAAATTACTTTATGGTTAAACATCTTATCTAAGATGATATGAAGATCCTTAAATCCGCACTGACTATGCTAATACTGCTAATTCTCTTTTTAATACAAAAGGTGTGGTTTTTGGAATAGTTAAACCATTTATTTTGATCTCAAAATTCTAAAAATTTATAAATATAATCTCTAATAACCTATATACTATAATAGGTCTAACCTTAAGTACTTAGATGATTGCATTTCGAACTTCAATATTTTATATTTTCGAAACAGATCTTTCAACAGTCGAATGGCTATATTTCCAATTAACTAAATTAGGTTATAAGTTTTAAAACCCTTATGGCACTTCATCTGGTAGTACAAACGTAGCTGGTGTTAAAAAATCAATGAATGTATGCTATTTCCCTATTATGGTTGTTTCAATTTCACTATCCTCAATAATATACTCATTAAATCTTTTTTGCATTACTGGTTTTATATAAATGTTATGTCCTAAATCAAATTCAAGCTGCTTACCAAAATCAACAAATTATTGAACATCTAGACCTGATGGAGCATATATAGGGTTGTCTGTAATTATTGGAAGGCGTACTATAACAAGCTTACGTAGGGGAGTATCATCTTCAGAGCTAGGGTAATTATCTTTATCTGAATATTAACTAGACTCCTCGTTTTCTGACATTATGCAATTAAACTCATATTATATTAATTTTATTATAATGATTTTCCTTTCTATTTAATGACTGAAAAAATACACTATGGGGTTTAATATTCTAAAGTTACTTAGAATCCACAGCGTCTTTAACCAGATTAAAAATCAGAGACTTCAAAAAAGCATATATCTAATATTATCGAATATTTAAGAAACTTCGATTTATATTAAAAAGGGGAAGGATCTTGGAAATTTAGTACGATTTTACAGGCTGAATTGTTAAAATCTATGTTTAATATAAAATTAATTGATAAGGATTTTTTTAAGATTACTATGAATTATTTTAAGACAAATAAGAGTAGACTGGTTTGTTAATAAGTATTAAATGAAATTGAAAATTAAAAGGTTATATAGGAAAAATAAGGCAAACCAAGCAAAAAAGTATTAAAAAGATTGGAAAAAATGTTTAAGATCATTGATAAAAATTAAAGAGAAATAATGGCATAAAAAGGAAACCTTTAAATTTAGAGTGTTAAGCAAGATGAGAGCTCAAGTGATTGACGTGATAAGATATTTATTACTTTAGTTAGAGTATATTAATATTCATTTATTTAGTCAAAAATAATCATAAGAATTATGTTTAGCATAATTACGTAATATATAAAAACGGAGTAATAAATATTATATTATTATACGTTATTAGTTTTTAGCATATAATAATGGAAAATATCGAAATTTTCCTCGCTTAATTACACGAATAAGCTTAAACATTATCCTTTTAGCTAAATTAGTAAATATAACTTAATGATACATATAAATAAGAGAATCAGCTTCTATCACGTTAAGTAAAAGACCTAAATTCACGGCTTACTCTTTAAACAAAAGAGCTAGAAGATTTCGAAAAAAAAGATCTAGAATAAAACAAACTAATTTCTGATCTTATTAATTCTGTAAAAACTAAAACTTAACAAACAAAGTCATCTAAAATAGATCATGAGATGCAGCTATCAACTGCTAAAACATCAGCAGCTGAGAATTAAGTGCTAATGTTCAAAATAGATGAATTAGAGAAAGAAGTAAAAAGACTTAGTAAGTTTGAATTATTAACATAAAAGTTTAAAGCTGCTAGTGCGGACTTAGGAATTTAATTTTAGTAAGTGTAAAATGTGGTTAGAGATCTAAGAAAGTAAAATTCAGAGCTATAACAGTAGCTTTACAATCTAAGTTAAGTCGCAATTCCAGGAAACAAATAAACTAGTTAAATAAATTATGATGATGAATTGGACTTTAAAAAGCCTAAAAAGCCAAAAAATTCTTAAAAGTAGGCTTAAAATTTTATTTAATAATAAGATGTTGAAGAAAATCCATAAATTAATATGTAATCAGAATATTTCAAGGAAGACTTTTTCAATATAGATGATAGTGAATTTCACAGTATAAGAATTAACAAAAGTACTCGTGAAGATCATGATAATAATGACGAAAACTATGATAATAATGATGAGATGCTAGTTTTGAGTTCTGGAATGTTGTAGGATGAGTATAATTACTTGACCAAAGAATGAGAAATTTGCGGAATTTATAATAATAGTTTTTCAGATATATGTTACTGACAATTTATTTGATAATAAGAATAATAAATTGTAAAAATAAAATGAGAACTTCTATGACTTCTTCAGCAACTAAAATTTTTGCTTTACCATTTGGTTAGCAGTGTGGTAGAACAATGTCCTAAAAGACTAGTTATTGCTGGACTGATTTTTATAATACTCAAAGATCAACTATTAATTAAAAAGGAGGATATATAGGAAACTCATTCGTATCTAAACCTAAGTATAATGCTCCAAAAAGGATTCCTTCAAAATAGCCAGATATTTATACTTATTATAAAGGAGTATAACTTTAAAATGATAAAAAATATGCTGGTACTATTATGGCGCGAGAGCGATCTGATGCATTTAAAACAAAAAGGGTAACTGATTGCGTAGAGTTTTTGGATATTTCCAAAAGTCTTAGCTTTGTAAATCCTAGACCTTCTAGCGCTACTTTATATACTTCAGATCGAAGTAGCTTTCGTGGTGGAGGAAAACTGACTGCATCTGGAGTAGGTTGGTGATTTTTAAATTAAGTTTTTTTAAAGTGAATTTAATTTTTTTAATAATATATAAGTAGAGTATACCATATACTCATTTCTAATTTATGATAGGCTTAGCTGCTCGTGTTTACTCTGTAAGTTGGAAAACCTAGTCTGGCAGAAAACCTCAATAAAAGTAATCATTATGTCATTCAGATTTTTATGATAAACCTTCTTCTCTTTCTAGCCAATGTTTTAACTCACTTGCTAAAAAATCAAAAGCCTTCTATGAAGAGCAACCAGACCGTAATAAAAGACCCAACTTGTATTCTTACTATAATGGTATTCCTGCACTAAAATCTTCTAAAAACACATCAGTTTTTGGCCTAGAAATGGACGATGAAAGAGACATTCGTGTATCATAAATGATAAGATCATCTAATGCGGAGACCAGAAAGTTTATATATTCAACAAAAGCCTTGAGAATGTCTTCTCTAAAGTGAAATAAAATTTTTCAGATATACTTGGTGCTAGCGCCGCAGATTTCAAACTACTCAGACCATTGCTCACAAATATCAATTTTATCGCCAAAACTGAATTTTCTACCATCAGCACATCTTACTTTCACAATACCAAAATCACCATCTTTCTTAATACTGACTTCTGAGTTTCTCACGAAGAATTCTTTTGTAGGCATCTGAGACCCATTTTGATATACAAATAGCACCTAAGTGCTTGTGTCAAGCTACATGAGTAGTTTAGGAGTATTGCTTGGGGGTTTAGTATTAGATTACAATTTACGACTTATTGAAGTTTGAATATTTTTAACCCATTTTTCATAATCGTCCAAATTACGAGCTCTAATAGTAAGAGGACCATATGGTCCCTAGATAACAAGTCGCAAATTCTGCTATTGATAATGTATAACATTTTCCTGCGTGAGATCGATTCTGAATGACTCGGAAGACCCAACTGATCCAATCAAAAATCCTGACGATAACGACAATTTTGCATTTGCATAAGGAGACTACTGAAGATCCGTCTCTGTGAGCTCTGCAGGTGGTTGTGTGTTTATGTTAATAGATTTGATAACTGCCTTAGTTCTTAGTGAATCAATTTCCATTTAGCGCGTTTATGCCTCTTAAATCTGCTTTTCTTATGCGTGAATTAGCTCCATTTGCTATTGGATCAACTATTACTATTTAACAAGCTGGTCATTCACTTGAGTCAAATTCTAGGATACTGCTTTATTTATGAGGTCTTCAATATTTGCATTTTGTGTGATTTTACCTTCCAAGTTTTCAATATTTTCTTGCAAATCTACTGCTGGTTGTATATCATCTTAGGTATATTAAACGACTGATATTTCTTGTTGCTAATCGTCTAGTATTTAGTCGCAATTTATATCTATTTCATGTTATTGTTAGGCGGAAGCAAACATATCATCAATTGGCTAAACTTATTGCAGTTGATCAGATTCAATTACATTTGTGATTTTGGTTGGTTATATTGGATCATGTGGTTAAAATATTTAAAACTCGTCAAATTTGTCTTCTACAGAGTCATACATAAGTTTAAACTGTTTTGTGAAGTATTTAGATTTAGTAAAAGGGGGTATCATGTCTGCTTCTTTTATAAATTCAAATATATCGTTAAGTTCTTTATTTTCTTGGTTGATATCATTAAGATCTTCAGTAAATCCTGCAGTACAACAGCTGAACATTAAATTTTATTAAAATTAACAAAATTTGTATATTCGGTATAATAATAAAATACATTTGAAGATTAACAATTGCAAAATAATAAATTTTATAAATAATATAATTTCTCTGTCCTTCCAAAATTTTAAATGTTCACTCTGACTACTATATCTCATTTTATGTAGCTTAACGATACTCACTGTACATTTAATTAGCTCACTTCTAAAAAATCACATGATATAAAGCATACAATAAATATTAAAGATTTTGATTACTCATAACCAATCAAACTTAATGCTTCAACTATCAGATTTAAAAAATAAATTGTTAATTTTGAAACTTGCACCTTCTCAGATCCTATTTATACCGGTATTTTACCATCTCCTTATATTTATAATGAGACTGGTGTATATTTCTAAAATGGCTCTAAAATCTTTCTTAAAATGAACCCTAGCTATTTCTACCCAATGGAGTATGCATTAGTAAATCCATAAACTAGACGTTATTTAGATTTAGTAACTGGTAAACTCTCAAAATTAGACTTAACACTTGATACTACAGGATTTACAAGATCGTTATATTACAATGCTGATATTTATAATACTTTCAGAGGAGAAAATGTAACTTTTATTAATGGTGCTATAGTGAAGATTGAAGCTTCAGCTATAAGAGACAGTGAAGTCTCGTGCCCTTTGTGTTAACCTTGTGAGACCTGTCCTACTACAAACAACGAGTAAATTAAATCCCTAAAACTATTAATTTCTCAATATGAAAAAACAATTAAAGAGCTATAATCTAAGTAAAATGATAACTAGCTCTAGAAAAAGATTTAAAGCTTAGAAGCTGATAAAGCTGCATTAGTCAAAAAGGTTACTGATTTAAAAAATAACGAAAAAGAATGTTAGGAAAACGCTAAATAGTTAGACTAAAAAGAATGTCCTAAGCCATTCAATGTTGAAAAGGCAAAAAGGTTATAAAAGTATCAAATTGCTTTGACATCTGTAGGGTTTGTTGGTGTAGCATTGTTTGTAATGATTGTTTGATTTATTATAGTATAATAGGATTATATATTAAAACTAAAATGATAGGATAACTTCTTGTATTTTATATAGTATTGACTATGTTATTAATAGTTAGTTGCTATGGTAGTAAATTCAAATTATTCCACCGAGCTACATAGATTATTTGTTTACCAATTCTAATATTATTACGTATAGCTCAAATATCTCCATTGGATTTTTAGAAATTTATCTTAAACAAATTAAAGTGGAGTGTTGCAGTTTTCTTCTATTCGCTTTACTGTTTATCTTTATACTCAGTATTTTCTCATTTTTATTCTTCGTTTAAAATACGTCTAGGTTCAATTTCAGGCAATAACTTAGTTTGGGTAGAATAAGATTTAGTAGTACAAAAATAGCATATTTTAACTTTATATAATTTATTTATGATGACAAATTATTTTGGATCTTGTTTATTTTTTACTATGACAATTATATTTAGAAATTAGAAAACCAGCATAAAGTATTAGTTTGATAATATATATTACCAACCTAAAAAATGTTAGTCTTGTAATACCTAAATGCTAGCAAGAACATCACATTGTCAGTAATGCAATACTTGCTTTCAAAAACGTGATCATCATTGTATATGGATTAATGGATGCATCCATTATTCAAACTAAAAATATTTTACAATGTTTCTATTGGCTACGTCAGTAGGCGGCGTTTGTAAAGCAGTAATTGATTATTAATTTCTTGATTATGTTATGCACTTTACAACAAATAATCTACTTAGTTATATTAAGTGTAAGGAGTTGGCTAGTTTTAATATATTCAGAACAATTTAATGGAATTTATTACACTTCCCTATTTCTTCTATGTCTTTTATAATGCATACTATGATTGCCATTATGGTAGGGCTTCTAGGTTTAATTCATGTAAAATAGGTTTATGATAATTAAACAAGTTTAGAAAAACGTAAAAATTCAGCTATTAAAGCCGATCTAATTAACAAATATGCGTTATTTGTTAAAGATTAAAATGGGAATATTTTTATACTAAATAGTGAAAATAACGCTTAATTTAGAAACTCTAAGTATATTGCTCTTAAAAAATAAGAATCACTAAAGTTACTGCAAACGTATAAGCCATTCAAAAAGTGATTTTTTGATATCTAAAAGTACTCATTTATTTATTATTTTTTATCATTATCTTTATTAATAATGCACCTTACACTTTTTGATATGTGTCTGTATTTTTATTTAAATATACATTTAAATTATTTCATCATAAAGAGTGCAAGATTATCTTTATTCCATGATTATTTATTGATAGTGGCATTAAAGAAATCTAGTATATACACAAAATTATATGCTGGCAAAAAAATCTTTAATTAGACTAATATCAAAGATTATAAAATATTATAACATTACAATAACAATAAGGTAAAATATTAGTTTAAACAATGAATGTTATTAAAATTTTACGTATTGCTATTTTTTTCATCTTAAAATAGCAAATTAGATTTAAATAAACTATTATTATTTACTTTAGCTACATCATTATAAATTACTGGTTCATATTATTATATTATAATTACAGTTTAGATAATATTAAATCAATTTACTTACCAGCTTGCTCATACATAATTTTTTAAACATCATTAATTTAAAGATGATATACTTTTATTTCCAAAATATATACTTCACATTTCTAAATAATATAATACCTATATTTCATATTTATCTTCCAAAAATGTAAGTACAACTTCCATCATCAATCGTCAATGAAAAAGACCCTAAAAATCTTAAATCCTAAATTTTGACACTCCTATAATCATTAGAAAATATAGATTATGAATTGTGTGGAATTGACAGAATTTCAAGGAATCAGTTAGTATAAATAGCAAAAATGACGCCAAAAAATGATATTTTATTGGCAGCAAATATTGTTAATTTAAAATAAGAGCTATAATCTATTAAAGCAGAGATTTAATAGAAGCTTAATTTATAAAGAAACGCAAGAAATAGTATTTAGGATATTGATGCTGAAATAAAGATGGCACGTGATAAAGCGGCTGTGGTTGTGAGCAAAAATATAAATCTAGAGTAGATATTTTAGGAATTTGGTATCGAAAGCTAAAATTCTATTCTAATTTAAATTTCTACATTGAATGAGCAAGAGAAAATTATCGATAAATAGATTTATATGATAAAAGGTAACTCGGAGAAATTTTTGGTTTAGTAGATAGAGGAATGGAACAAAATGAATTCTTTATAAAGCAAAATTCAAGGAGATGTTGATAAGGTGAAGTTAGATATTAAAAAACAGGAAACATGGTTGAGCTCTTTATAACATTAAGTAAGAATTTTAAGTAGGGTTAAGTGAGGAACTTTGTGATTTTATGTTTAACATGATAACTTGGAATAATTGTAGCTAGCGGAACTTAATTATTTCTGAGGTAGAAAGTAATTTGAAATAGTAATATGAATGTTTAGTAGCAAAATATATTAGGTTATTAGATTAAAGAAATAATTTGCCTAGACAATAGCTACTTTAGAGATAAAATAGGTATACTTTTGACATGTTATAACCATAATATAAATAAATAATTAAAGATTATTTATCATGTAGTTTTTTATAAATCATTTTACTGCTTAAAATAACAATATAAAAGTAACTCATTATATTGCTCTGCCCTATATATTGCCATTATTTCTAACATGAGCTGTTTTTAGACGTTATTTTTCACCCTCAATTAATTCTTTAACTAATTCATTATTCTTTCTACGAAGCAACTTTGCGTCTTTTATTTCTTATTTACGAGCTTTCCGTTCATCCTAATTCTCTTTCTTTCCTCTATAATGAGGTAAAACTACTGTAACTAGCTCTATGTTATTTTTATTAGAATCTGTTGATTACTCTGAAGCTTCCTTGTGTTCTATAATAGCACCAGTCTTCTTACTTACTACAATCATTTATTATGATTATACATATTTATTTGATAAAATTTTAGCCGTTTTCGTTCTATCTTCTAAAGTTATTATTTATTATTTAGGTTAAGATAGTTAGTTGTAATATTCTTTCCAATTGTCATCATTATCATTATATTTTTATATATAATCGTCTATGTCAGTTTTTAAAGCAACTGGAATATTAAGATCTGCTTATTATAATTGTGGTTTTTCATCTTCATAGATATCTTCTAAAAACTCTGAGTCTAAATCTTCATTAATCAACTCCTATGCTTACTCAATATTACCACAGCTATCACTTGCCTATTCAAAATCTTGTTTGAAAAATTGAATATTTTCTTCCATTTCTAATTATTCAGCTTAATCGAGTTGCTAAACTTATTATGTTTCTTTTTATTATAAAATTTCTTCTGCATCTTCTAAATCTGCATCTTCATAATTAATATTCCCAAATAATTAATTAAGTAAGAACTATTTCGACTTTTTATCAGCTGAAATAATTTTATTTTATGATTTTGGTAGATCAGATACAAATTCGTTATCTGTTGCAACTGGTCTCGTAAGATCTACTACAAAATTTTCGTCGTTTGATAGATAAGAATTTTCAGAAAATTCCATTTTAATTGATACTTCAATTGATGAGAGTTCTACTTCATAATTATGAGTAACTGCATCCGGTTTTTCTGGCTACTTCTCTTTTAATAATGACTACATAAATATTCTTTCATCTTCATCCATTGATTATGAGCATTCAAAATCAACAGCTTCATCTTATGAATTTTGTTCTGCTTAACAATCCTCATCATCATCCTTAGGAACAACACCTAACGGAATTACTCTATTCTATGTTATACCATGCTGAGGCACTTCTTCAAAAGCCTATTAAAGTACACCGTTATCGTCTGTAAAAGTAACATATCTATAGATCACTTTTTTAGGCTTGAAAATACGTTCTCGCTTCTTTCCCATTTAAATTAAAGTGGAATATAAAAAGAACATTTATTATATATTTTTAATCAATATTTTTTGAATATATCTTCCATTTACTTTGTTAGAGCTAAAAATATCCTTTATCGCACTTTCAGCTTTTCAATAAGGTTCTAGTCTAGTTTACCTTAAAATAAAAAACAATCAAACCAATATTGCATTAATTTACTTTTTATTATCATCTCAAGTTCAAACTCCATTTTATTACTAGTAAGTTTATCTATTTTTAGAATTTAATTAGATTTTTATCTACCAGAAAATAATACAGCGCTAGAAATTGACGATAGTTTATTAATAGGTACTGTCGATTTAACTTCTATAAAGATAGTCATCACTGCATAAAATTAACCGCAAGATAATCTTATAAGATGACTCTTGCCTTTTGAAAAACGCTCGAAGATACTAAATTTCACTTAATAAATTTATTAGCTTTATTGGTGTATTTATTATTCAGATTAAGGATTCACAACAGAAAAATCTGAAATTGATTGAGTATTTGTCTTTTATAGTTCAGTATTATGGAATTCTGGCAATTTAAAGATGAGATTTAATCCACTTAGCTTTAATATCGATTAGGGTTATGGAGCCAAAACTTTTTAGATATTAGGTTTAATCATATTTTAAATTGTTATTTCTGTAATTTATGCTGTAGGTTTTATTAAAAAAACAGACAACGGTTCATTTGAGTGTTGCTATAATGTTACATTATACATTTAATCTTCTACAACTTCCTTTTTGGGTTATATTCTCTACAAATTATCTTATATTTATTTCTCCAACTTTTTATTAGTTATATTCGCATTAAATTATACTTTATTCTATAAATTCACAGTATTGTCCATTACCATTATTTATATTAAATATCATATACTTATATATATTTTTATATTTTTCATTTTAAATGAGTTCTGTTTCATCATCTTCAGCATCTTTTGCAGATGAGGTATCAAATGATTTACTAGATAGAGAATTAGAAAAAAAGTATTTATAAGAAGATTTGGCATATGGTGGTTTAAATGATATTTAATTATCAGAATCATAAGAAAGCATCGTTGATGAAAATGTTGTTTAGTAAACTAGAAAAGAATTTTAAGCAACAACTAAATATACAAGTACAGCTACTTCTGGATACATAAATTAAGATATTGATGAGACTGTTTTAGAAGTTAAGAATAAATTAGAGCAGGACTTGATTATATTTACATAATAAGCGAAGGAAAAGAATATATTAGAGATAAAGAAAGATGCGATGTAGTAAAGAAAACAAATTAAAGCATAATTTATTGAGAAAATGTAACAGCCAGTAAAAATTGAGTCATCTTTAATTAATTAATCTTAAGAATTATAAGTAAATGATAAAACCTAAGTTTAACTGTTATAAGATGAAAATTTGATTATTATTGAAGATAAATAACCTCAAAAATAAAATGTAGTAGATTAATAATACAAATATGATGCCATAAGTACATCTCCTACTTTTGATAATACTATCATTTAACAATTAGATAAGTCAATTTTAGATACACCTATTAATTTATCATATGATAATCATTACAAAAAAATTGGTTCTGTTACATAAGGTAAGTTAGTTATGTTTTCTACGTTTTTTGAAACATGTAAAGATGAATCCCAAGCATTGGCATGGGGCAGAGTATTAGCATTTGATAATCAATCTGAGTTATAAGGAGGTTTTGATCCAAATAAAAGCTAAACATAGGATGCATGTGTTATGATCTCTGGAATAAAAAGAGTATAATACGTTCTTCCATCTTTGAAATTAGAAAATTTTAGTATAAATTCAGTTATTGATTGGAATGAGATTTATGATGTAAATATTAAATTTGATGATGAAAACTTTATCGATACTGTTGATCATTCATTGTATGACTAAGAAAAATTTAAAAAACTCGCATTATCTATTCAGAATTATTTAACAACTACTTACATGGTACAATAAGTAAAGATTGAACCTGTGTATAGATCTTATTGTTTTAATAATTTAACAATACCTAGAGAACCAAGATTATGGCTCAAAGTCACCTATTTAGCTAGTTATCCTGCAATTTAGGTTGAGTAATTTTTAAGTTAAACATAAAAATTATTTTTAACTGTATAATCAGGTACTGTTAAACCACTAGATTTATTTTTAGCATTAAATTAAATTAAAGCGGCATCCTGGATAGAATTTAAAGGATTTGACGTTAATAGTTATAAACAAAGAATTACAGAAATACAAACCTTAGAATCATAGAACAAAAGTTCTTTTAAATTTTAAATATAATAAAAAATAATTTTTTAGACATAAACATATCATGAATTTTAAATTGATCTTCAAGTTGGTGAAATAAAGACTGCTTTTTTACACACATAACATTCAATTCCACCCCCACATTTGTCTTGCTGTTATTTAAGTTTTAGGTATTCAAGTGAAAATTCAATTGAAGAACCTGTTATGGCAACTCTTACATTTTCATAATAAGTGTCTTTAAATCAAAATGTCCCAAACTAATAGTCAAATTCATAAACTTTTGTTATAGGTCGTAGAATCAAATCATTTAGACCCTTTAAAACAGGTTCTCTCTAAATGAGTTCAACTGAAATAGGTTTTGAAGATTCTGAAAAAAATAACATTATCAATATAAAGTTAATTGAATGTGAAAAAGAGATTGACTTATTTGCAATATTATTTAAACTTTTAGGCGAATTGAATCCTGATGTTATTGTTTGTCATTAACTTTATGGTTAATTTACTAATATTATGAAGCGAATTTGTAAAAATATCCCATGGCACATTATTTAGACTGAATTGATCAGATTTAGTTCTAAACTAACCAAAACTAATCTTTATTAAACCCAATTTAGTAATGATAAATCAGACTTCTAGTCGATCATTCGATCATTATTTTCAGGTAGATTAATAATCGACCTAGAAAAATAAATTAGAGAACTTACGCCAGATGACAAACAAACGACTGTAGAATATACACTTAATGTTCTTATCAATCAGGATTTAGTTATCACACCATCATTTTTCTTTATGGAGAAATATAAGGATACGGCTATTTTCAAGTAAGAATTCCTTCCTGAATTGATGCGAGAAAATTTTGCAGTAATTAAAATTTGCAAGGAGCTTAGTATTTTACCACTAACCTCTAAAATAGCGTAGCTTACTTATTTCTAGTGGAATAATGTCCTTAATTTAGGGCGTGCTAAGCGAGTCGAATTTCTGCTCCTATTAAATTTCCTCAAAACACCATTTATTATCCCTGATTTTCAACCAGTTGAAAATTCGTCCAACCAACCAAAATTTGCAGGTGGTTTCGTTCTAGACCCAATTCTAGGTCTTTATGATTCTGTGATTCTTGTACTCGATTTCAATTCTCTTTATCCTTCTATAATAAGGGAATATGATATATGCTTCACAACAGTTCCACCAAGTGTCTCGATGGATTCTTTTTTAGATGAAGTAGAAAATTTAAAGTAATTCAAATTTTCTTGTTAATTGCCTAAAATTATTGCCTAATTAGTTCTTCAGAGATAGGAAGTTAAGAAGTTAATTAAAGAAAAATAGGCGTAAATTCGTGGGTCTTCTAGCAATGAGAGGGCACACCTTGAACAACAAATGTAATAACTTGATATTTAGCAGCTAGCACTTAAACTTTGCGCGAACTCAATGTATGGATCATTGGGATACCAGATGGGTCGTTTTTATTGTCCTAAAGTTGCTGCATCAATTCCGTTCAAGGGGCGTCATGAGCTAACTAATGCAGTTATTGCAGCCAAAGAACTAGGTTACGAGGTAGTGTATGGTGATACTGATAGTATAATGGTTGATACTGGAATGCGTTTTTTGTAACTAAATAAATAGATACACGGTGAATAAAATGCATCAATAGTAGCTAGAACAGAGATAGAAAATTTGTACAAAAAAGTAGCAGGAATTGCATAGGCAATATCCAGCGCGGTTTCGACAGGAAAAAAATTCTTAGAGCTAGGTTTGGACTATATTTTTGTTAAGTAACTTTTACTTGCGAAAAAGAAATATGCAGCGCTCAAAATTAACTCAAATTAAGTTATTTAACTAGAGGTACGTGGGTTAGACATGGTGCGTCGTGACTGGTGTGATATTTCACGCGATTTTTCGCGAAAAATTTTGGAAATTTTGATGTGGTAGACGAAAAGTGAAGCGATAGAGAATGTGATGAGCTTCTGCGAATTTATCCGAAGTAGTTTTGCACAGAAACAGAGCCAAATAGGCATCCATTTGTTCAAAATGACAAAGAGTATTTCGAAGCCAATATCATAGTATGGATCGTAGGGTAACGATCTAGCACATGTCCATGTTGCTAAAATGATGATTAAACGTGGTAAAATTGTCAAACCAGGCCAAATTATTGAATATCTTGTGTTAAATCCATAGGTTTTACGTGAAAAATTCAAAACTGAGCCCACAAATTTTGCTTCATAATGTGTTCCATTTGAGGATGTCACTTAACATTTAAGTGGTTGTCATCCCACTTCAATTCTGGATATGGATTTTTACCTCACGGGATAGATTTTACCTCCACTTGTAAGACTCTGTGGTTTTATTCCAGATCTCTCATAATATTAGCTTGCAGCAGCACTTGGAATTGAAATTTAATAAGCAATTTAATAGCAGACTGATTCAAGAGTTTAGGTGGCACAAGACCTTAGAGATGTCTATAGCTAGCTATCACCGTTCGTATACGCATGTAAATGCGGCTCATACAGAGCGTGGCCAGAGTCCGAGGATGTATTTTCTGTGAATCTAGATGATCGTTCAAAAGCAGTGCGCGGATCACAAAAATCAGGATCCCTGCTTGATTTTGATGATTTTTTAATGGCTAAGTGCACAAAATGTGGAGCGAAAACAGATATAGATCAAGTATACCACAGTTTACTTATATAGTTTTAATATTTTAAAAAGACATTCTACAGCTCTATAATGGCCTGCTCGAACTAGAATTGTTCAAATTATATAGATTTTTCTTCTAAAATTTCAATTTAGAAAGGTAGTCTCGAATTCAAATCGAATTTCCCATAACAGTCTAATTTAGGTGCTAACTGCCTGGCAGGTGCATGTAGCGGAGAGATGAGTAGCGTATTCAGTATTTAGTAGTACCGGAACCAGTTGTAGTTCATTTCAGAACTCTTCAACCCAAACAACCCCTTCTATAAGAGCGATGTGGGATAGCTCTAGTAGGGTTATTCGGTTTTCTAGAGCATTCACAGTTTCGTTGAAATTTATTTAGATTAGCAAGATGTCATGTTTGTTGATGTCTAAGAAATGATAAACGGACTGAAGTGGGAGTGAGAGTGAGAGTTTTGGAATAAACAGTTTAAGATAGTTAGAAGGGTGATAATGTTTACAGTTGTAGTTAAAGAGTGAGGAAATTGATTAGTGTAAATGCTCAAATACCAATACTGTGTGCATTTTGTATAATATTCTAGTGTGTTTTATTTCAATAGTTAAATCAAAGCTGTTACAAATATATATACATTATTGATACGAATGCATGGGCTGTTTCCAAGCTTTAGGCTAAGGCAGGTAAATGAAAAAAAATAGTATGAATAATCAATTAGAATCTATGCACCAAAGATAAAATAAGTTCACTTTACAGCCCACAATCTTTCAAAGCTCAGACACACCCTAGCTGCGACACTAGCAGCACTTAGGGGATACTAAGAAATTGCAATTTTCTTGCTTACATAATCTGGATTTAAATGGCCGTGAGCAACAGCGCCTATAACGAAACAAATTGGAGTATTTGAGTTAAGGTCATTGCTATAATTTTCAAGTACATAATCTTAGAAATCAACCATTTCAGCATCTCTGGACAGCATGATAGTATCGATGTTGAGTGGAATATGTCGTGTAATAGGACCTTTTATCAGACGGAGTAGCACATCACCTGTATCAGCAGCTCTAATAATGTGCTTATGTAATAATTATACCATAAGACCAGCAAAACGCTTGTATGTGCGAGGAAATTTAATAGCGGGATTGATATAAATAATTTAATTAAGTTTAGTTCTAATAAAAATCTATAACAGACCTGCCTTATTAAGAGGGGAGTCTACAAGAGATAAAATCGTTTGATGCAAAATATCTGGTCTAGCTTCATCGGATTTTCTTTTATTCTTCGCCAAAATATCATGATGATCATCTGAATTGAGAAGCTGATATTTCTCTTTCACTTAAACCGTTTCTAAAAAAGCTTCCTCAAGAATAACAATAAGACGTGTTTATCTTTCGTTCTTTGTGAAGTCAGCTTTTATAATCTTATCTGGGTTAATTGGATCCATTATGAAATGGAAAATGAAAGTAAATAAATAATAGTATTATACCGTATATTAAAGAATGATCACAAAAATGCTGAAATAGGTAATGTAAATACTGTCTTTGAGTCTGCAATAGCCAAGAGGATCTAGTCATCCACATAGCAAATACTTTGAGGAATACCTGGTAAACCTACGCATGCCGTTGGAACACCAAATGAACTCATAACATATAAGAAACCAATGTTACTATCGCCATCTTCAGCTTTACATACCGATTCAGTAACTACAAATAATGAATCTTATGGACCAGTGCACATATCAACAAGTCTGAAACTTCCATAAAATCCACTACAATATAGAGTTGGCTCATAACCAGGACGAAGGCATTTGATAACATTTTCTCCGTTAACTGCCATTAAGACAGATTAATGAGCAACACAAAGTGATGTGATACCAGGTTAATCAGCGACTTTTTGTAGCAAACCTTCTGATGAAAAAGAGTAAAGACCAGTCTGATCAGAGAAATATACATACCCGTTAAGGTTTACAATTGCTAATGGAAAATGTATTCCAGAATCCTATTCCATTAGTCCATTAACAGTAGCATCTCTTACAACTAGAACATTATTCCATGAAACGTCAGTGATGATTGTCTATTAACGATCTACGACAGTTATATCTGTAGGTTATCCTCCAGTTGATATGAAAGGGATTGTAGTTTCAGTTGCAAGGGAGTATTCTTAAACAATCCCATTCATTCCTAAAATTAATATTGAATTATTATCTGTTGGTTATGGTCGGATACGAAACGGTTAAACAGTTGTTTAAAAGCTTTCTGCCCATGTGATTGTAGGATGTGTAATTGGATCTTAGGTGAATGGGTTCATGCGGAATTTTAAAGTGTAAGTAATAATTTATTTATATATATTGGTTATTAAATTAAATTAATGTAAGATTAGTAAATTCTTAAAAATACATATAAAGTTATTAAAAAAATTGGGGCAGGATCATATGGTGAAGTATTCTTAGTTGAAAATCTAATAAATTAATAATAACAAGTAATTAAAAAATCATCAATTGATAAAATATCAAACTTTAAAGAAGCCGAGTATTTATTATCTTTCGATCATCCTAATATTGTTAAAGCATATGATGTATTCGTAGAACATAATGAAGTCTGTATTGTTATGAAGTTTTATGAAAATGGTACAGTATTATCATAAATATAACATAAGCAAAATCTAGATAAAATGTATATAAAATGGGCCGCTTAGCTTATATCTGCTATTAATTATATACATAGTAAAAATATGTTACATCGAGATATAAAATTGGAAAATCTATTTTTGGATGAAAATTTTAACTTAGTTGTTGGAGATTTTGGTGTTTCTAAAGATCTAAATGCATCACTTGCTAAAACATTTATAGGAACACCATAACACATGAGCCCCGAAATATTTGATAATTTACCTTATTCTTTCGCTAGTGATGTTTGGGCCATAGGATGTGCCCTTTATCATATGGTAGAAAAGCGCTTCCCATTTACTGGGGGATTACCAAAAATAATGTAAGCTGTTGAAAAAGTTGAATACTAATAAATGAAATATATTACTGATTTGAGAATTGTAGACTTAGTTCATAGAATGATTATGCATAACCCTGAAAGTAGAATCACAACACATTAAGCCGGACAATTATTAAATGAAATATTTACAGAATATTCTATTCCATTAACAATAGATCTTGAGTAAGAAAAACCAAAAGAATCATTTAAAGAAACTGTAGTTACAACGAATGAAAATTAAATAATATAATAATTGAAACAGTTAAAGGAATCAGAGAAAAATAATCCAATAGTATAAAAATTATTATCCACCTTGATTAAACAAGTTAGTAATGAAGATATTGCGTATAATATGATACTATCTTATTTATTTGTCATGAAATAAGTTGAATTAAAAGAAATATGTAATTTGGTCCAAGTTGATGTTAATAAACTAGTTTTGCCGAAATTGGATTGGAACTATGACCCATATGGTACTTATTTATCTGTATAAACGTTTTTTGAAACTTTATTTTTTGAAATGACAAATCATTAGAATGTAGAATTTTTACTCAAAATTGTGCGATAACTAGTAGTAATAAACACAATTAACTGAAAATAATTTATTTCATTCTTCATAACATCGTAAATTTTAATATATTATATTCTATTCTATCCAAAACGCTGATATTCCATTTAGAAAAATCAAAAATGAAATCCCTAAAAACACACAAATTAATACATTTTATAAAACTGTAAACTCGTTTCCTCCACCTTAATGCAAGGTAATAAATAACTATGTGTCATTTTAAATTAATGATATATAGTCTAAAACCGGAACTGTATTAACGATAGATATTTTTGCAGCATATCGACCATTTACTAGTCCTCCAAAATCTATAGTGAATTTTTTCTTTTAAATAAAGAAAGATGATATTTCAATATTTTAATTTCCAGATAACTATAGGATATTTGGAGTAATTTTAAACGAGAATTATGTTGTTAACAATATTATGTACACTATATATGAAAATATAATAGAAATGCACAAACAAAACAAGAATAGGATCTTTTTTACTACTTTTGCTGGGTTTTTCCCGGCAACATTTCTTTTTAAGAAAGTTCTATGTAGTACAGACATTATATAAATTTAAATTTAAGTTATTGAAAAATATATAATATATTAAGATTAATGCTTGTTTCTGAATTGTATTTACTTAATAAAATATTAATATTTTATCATTCCTCATTAGAAATATTTTATTCGCGAATAAGTTTAATTTAGCTATCAAATGCTTATAAAGAATGTATTATTTAATACCTTCTTATTACATAACTGAGTTATTATTAAAGATAATGTATGTAAGATTTTTATTAAAATATGAGTGTAAGAAAAATATTTAATAATATATATTACTCTTGAGTAATAATGGTATAGCTTATTGCATATCTTAGTTAGTGATAAAATATACAGATTTAAATTCAATGATAAATAATAATAACATAATAAGTAGTTTAACTTGTGATATAATTTTTCTGGAATAGTTTGATTATCAACTAGATATATTCTAAAAAAAACTATTCCTAATTATTTGAATTAATATACTATTTTGGATCTATTTTATCCAGTTTAGTATAATAGTAACTTAACGCATGGAATTATACTGCTTATGGAATAAATGTAGAATAATAAGCTATTAAAATGTATATTTATATAATTCCTTAATATTACTGGTGAACTAAAGATATTAAACCCGTATAAGGTAGTATTATCGTATATTTATTTCATACTATCTGGTTTAGAAATAACTCTCAGATAAAATCTTTAATAGTTATAATCTTATATCACTAGTGTTATGTCCCTTTCCATGAAACTACATATTTAGTATATATAACAGCAATTAATAAATTATACCATAGATAAATATTTCCGTCAGTCTAATCCGCCAAATTAATTCAAAAATGCAAAATCTTCGTATTCTTAAGCTTAAAATTTCCATTAATTATCAACTTTTTCAACATATTCTGCTTCAATTCCTGTACACTAACACGCATACCCTAAAATTTAAAGATCGTTATTAATTTCTATCATTTAATCATCTACTTAATTACCACATAAAAAACGTGTTAAATTTCCTATTCTCATATCAGTTTTATCACAAATACTATTGATCGCAAAAATTGTAAACTTAGAGTTTTATTTATCTTTAGGACATAATATATCATTCCTCTTTATAAAACTAAAACCGAATTTTGCTACATTAATTGCGAAATTTTCATAATTCAAATCAATGAGTTTAACTTTAAATAATGCTAATGCGGTCAGTATAGTTACTTTATTTAAGATTTTACACTGCTGAATATCTGCTATATAAGTTTTTATAACCTATTTCATATCTAACTGTTAGCTATAAATAGTATAGTATAAACGAGAGATAAATGTTAACGAACCAAAATTGGTGTATTTTTGTATAGTTATGAAGAAGTCAGGCGCATGTAAAGTAATAAATTCGGAACGTTTTGATGGAGTATATCCATTAGTAGTATGCTGAATCTCATTGGAGTCCTCATAGGAAGCTTTTACAAGCGCATAATAGGCATTGAAGAACTTTAATGTTTCTTATTCAAAAGTTTCGTCAGAGATGTCGCTAGGAAGAACAATTAACTAGGCCATAATTTGATTAAAGTCTTCATATTTAACCTAGAAACGAGTTTTCTTAATAATTGGCTCTACGAATTCTTATTTTTTATTATATCGTTTGTTGATTTTCTTCTTCTTCATATATTGCAATTCAAACTTAAGCTACTCTTCTGCTAATATTTCAGCATCCTTTAAAACTACTTATTCCTATGTTTATTCAGCGTTAAGAAGGAAATAAGTCTAGATCTCTTTGATTCTTCTATTAATATATTCTAATTAATGGGTTCTTTTCTAAACAAAATGATTTTTAATATTAACTATTGCTGGTTCAAAAAAATTAGTGTTAATTTGCTAAATACCATTATAATCAATTAGACTAAAATATTAGATATTTATGAAAATAAGTTAGTACAATAGATCGAGTTTATTATAATAGTTATCTTTCCCGTTAAAAGTGGCAAAGTCAAAAGATTTCTCTTTTTTCATCTTATTTAGGATTGAGCATATTACTTTACCTAACTGAACACTTGATATGATTCTTACCTCAAATAATTTCGAAACAATAATACATTTATATGAAGCATTACTTCTAGACTTTTCTATACTGCCAAGCATTTAATCAGAAAGTAACTAATTCTCGTCTATTGATCTAAATTTTTCAACAGAAATATTACTTTATTGATAATATACTTCAATATTATTAAAATATAGTATAATCATTAAATGTGCAACATGTTATGGATTTGCTTCTCTCACAACTAATTAATTAACTAATAATGTAAAAACATAATCTATATCTTTTTATTAATTCTTTAACTACTAGTGCGTGTAATCTACTAATGTTTCAATATCATCTAAAGAAGATGCTTAAATAAATAAATCGTAAAAATAATATTATAAGTCTGTTCTAGACTAAATAAATTCTAAATCTCTTCCAGCAGGAGAAACATTAGTTCGAATATGATGAAAAACATTATCTGGGATTTCAAAACTAAGTTCAGCCTTACTGGCATTTGATGATTACAACTCATGATGGCATGAAAAATTAGCATCAACATTTAATTTAAGTACTGATAATGGATTCATACCAAAATACTTATTACCTAACGCAATCTCTTCATTTGGACTTAAAATCATATGGAAATTAATAGCTTTATCATAATATGATTTTTCTAAAAAATCGTTGACAACAGGAAGGAATGAGCCGCCAAACTTAACTAAGTTTAGTAATGTATTTTTCTTAGTTGGATTTTTTTCCCGTTGTGCAAGTTATTATTATTTGTCAAAAACGGTTGATAACTATTTAAATGTATTAAAAACATAATTGAATGTGGTTGAATAATCTTTCAAATGAGCAATTTAAGTATCGTTTATAGGATTAATACTAATTTTACCGTTGATTATATTAAAAAGTTTGTCCTCGTTAAGATTGCTTAAAAGACCTTATAGGTGTTGATTAAAAAGTAATATTATGATATCTCCTGAAGTTATAAAGAATTGAGTCAAATCAATAAATTATAAGCTTTCAGAGGTTATCTCGTTCAAAGTTTCAATCTTTTTAGACACGTCATTTATATTTTTAACGAAATGTTAAAATGCCAATTTTAATAAATTAAGTTTTGAATCGATCCCAACTTCAGATAAGCCTATAATAAATTTAAAAAGTTATAGACGAGTAGTTAAATTTAATTAAGAACATTCTTAAATTGATATTGACATTTTATCAATTGTATCTTTTGTTGCTTTGATTAAATGTTTATGGAATTTATCTTAGCAAAAGCAACAACTTTTTAATAACTCAAGTGTCTCATCTAAGTCATTATAATTTAATACTAAAACAGCTTAAATGATATCATCTCCAAATGAACCAATTTTTTATTTTTAAAAACTTTGAATTGGAAGACCTGATTTAATGTTTTTGACAATAGTTAATAACTATTTCTTGTTCTATTCAGGTAGAGTTCTGCAGTCATCTTCGTCAAAATCCTCTAAGTCTTCAATAAATTATTATCTAAGATTCATACAAGAAGTGAAAAGGAAAGAATATTTATATTCTTATATATTAAAATAATCAACCTCTAGTATTCCATTTCACAAGATGTCGTCTATGATTTAAACGCTTTGGCCCACTGAAGAAATACGTACTGCGTTTGCTTTATTTATATCTGTAAAATTAGGTATTATATTGCTATAATCACTATATAATAAAAATAAAGTTAAACATTTGTAAGTGAATCATGATCGCTTAGCTAAGGCAAAATTGTAGATGGAAAATTCAACTAATGATAAAGAGGTATCTATATTAAGAGCATATATTAGGCTTCAGGAAGAGAAGATTGTATGCAATGGTCATTCTTTATAAGAAATATAAAACAATCCTGCCTTAGGTTAAAAACAAATGGACCCTTTTAATATGATTGTTGGCTTTGGGTCTATGCAGCTTATGAAAGTCGTTATGAAAGATCGCTCAGACGTCATATTAGTTTTGCCATTTAAAGTTAGCTCACCTGTTGATTAGCTTATTCATATTGGGATGAAGGGAACTTATGAGAACAACGAGGTCGGTCGCATGTTTTTAAACTTTACTTTAGGTTTTGTTATTAACAAAATTATCAAGAAAATATTGTTTGGCCATCAAGTTAAAATACCTATTTCTAGAACAATGGAGATATAATAGTTGAAAACACAGGCTCCATAGGCTATTGAGCTTATCAAGTTGGGTGATTTTAATCACTTTGTAGAAGTATATCCAGACATTAATGAAGCTACATAGCCTAATTATGAAGATACTATGTGATCACTTTTATTACTATTATAAATTATGAATATTATCTTATAGTTCACTGTATATTACTTTATATAGATAGTTGTGAATCTTATTCAAACTAAAACCCTTCATCTTTTACACTTTTTAACATCAGCCGTAAACCTTGCATATCTCGTGATATTTTACTCAATTTTTTTGCTATTAAAAGACCAGGTTCTGAAGACAACTATTAGCGAAAAACATCTTGAAATGAACATTTTTACTAAGTTGGGAACTCAGAGAAAATAATTTCGTTTAAAGAAAATTCGCCCAGCGGAAAAGTCTGCAGACAATAAATTCTAGCTTAAAGGATTGTCTTTTCAAGAGTTATTTCATGGTGGTCAGTATATTGCGTTAAAAACTAAGGATGTTCTAATAATTAAACTTCATAAATAACAGGAAGTTTAGTAGTTAACTGTTAAATTATATCAAACGTTTCTATATGAATTTGGTAAACACCATTATTCTAAAATTTTAATGTATATACGAACGGAGAATGATTCAAAGTGATATTGTAAATTTTAACATATTTATTAACACTCACTGTTTCAACGTTCATTTTTTAATATACATTATAATATAAATTCATATTACTTCATCTAATTACTGCTAAATATAACTACTAGGCCGAACACCAAAGAATTAAATAGGTTGAATTCTCTCAAAATTCTGCTCAACTTCTATTTACTAGGGTTTACCAACTTCAAGTTTTTAGTATTTTCTAGCGATTTGCATAACTGAATCTACCAAATCTGTATTTTAATCGTTCATAAAACTTTTGTAAATGCTATCATTTTATACTTCCAAAGAGCTTAATTGTAAACTTGGTGGTGGAACAGATTTTTTAATTAGCAGTTCTGGGGTGCGCTGTGCAAAAACGATAGACTTCTCGCTGAATTTTAGATGTTTTTATTCTTAGGGTTACCCTGGCACTAAATTAAATATGATACTTGGTGAGGATGCTCGATTGGTAACTTAGACTTCGCACTAAGAACCAATATTAGCAACAAAAATATCATCAGTTTATCCTCCAATATTTTTCAAAATTTCGATTTGTTCATCTGTCTAAATACTTTAGTCTTTACTAGCCATCTTAGGTCGATACACCTAATTTATTTCTTTAATTTTTTTCTATATTTTCATCAATTTTAAGTTTAAAAATTCAATAGATTCATCAATTTCCTATGTGAAATCTGATTGATCCTTGCCAAATAAATTAAGTTCTAATTTACATTCGCTTAAAGCGTTTATTAAATTCTAATTTAATTAATATGCAGAGATCTGTTCCCCTTTTAACTCTTTAATTTCCTCATCTTGTTCATTAATTACCTATGTTAAATTAGAGACTTCCGTCTCTTTAATTTAAAGTTTTTATTAAAGCAAAATAATTTGCTTATGCAACTCTGAATCGTCTTTTTAATATTAAGTTTATGATTTCTATAGCATATTTTTGTCATAAATTGCTTAAAACAGCGATCGTTTAATAAGTCCAAAATTATGGATTTATTATGGATTTGGGAAACCAACCGAAAATTTCGAGTTAAGTTGTTCTTCATAAATTTTAATTAAATCCTCATATGCTTTATGTGAGGATTCATTGCTAAGTGGACGGTTACTTAAATTTTGAGCTTACATTATAGTATTTGATGATCTTTTTTTTGAGGATAAAATAACTTCTTATGTATTCTGAGGAGATGCAATGAGAGCAGTCTACTTAAAATCAGGTTTATGTTCGTAACCATGTGGTTGTATTTTTACCTAATTTTATATAGTAGAGATAATAAAAGGATTACCCTTAACTTCTATTACTTAGGCAGCACTGTCATACACTGATTGGATATCTTCTTTATCATTAATAAGGTTATTTTCTAAATCAATAACTTCTATTGAGCTAGGAAACTAACTTGTTACTTATTTAATCTGATTATTTTTAGCTGCAAAAACACGTAGCTTGGGAAATGGAAGTAGGCAGACAATATTGGTTAAATTATTAAATGATACATCTATTAATTATAGTTATAAAATTGGTGTTAGGTTATTAAGCTGAATAAGTTTGTTGTTGTTGAGTAAAAGATTAGTTATCATAAGTTTTCGAGATGATAATGGAGATAGATTATTAAGAAGTGTAATATTTAAATTTGAAAAATCAATTGTGTGTGTTTCATCAGCATTATGTATTTATTCTAAGACTAGATTTTGAGATAACATTTTTATATTAATTATCTAATTATATAAAATATATAATAATAATAAAATATTTTAATTAAAAAATTATTAATACTTCATTGTTGGCTAGTTTAAATTAAATCGTCGCTGGATATCAATAGACGTTTGTTATTAGTTATTTCAATGGTTTCTATTTATTCTAAAATAATGATAAAGTCATAATAATCTTTTTCTTATATCTAGGAAATATTATCGATATAACATGCTTCAATACTAAGTTAAATTCGATTAATATCTTTCTAACATGCTACATCAACGAGCATCTTTAGATTCGAATAATTATTAGATAAACTATCTTATAGTTCCTTACATAACTCACTAATCTTAAGAAGCTCTATGACCAGAGCATTTTTAGTTTAGTTTGTAGAAGGTTTCTTGAGATATGCGTTATAGATTTGGTTTCTTGAAAATATTATTTATTTACTATACTAATTAAATTGAAATGTCTAGTTTTTAATAATCTGCTTTATTTCTGATAGATTTATATGAGGAGACACGGTTGAAAGTAATAGTAATAACTCTTATTATGATTATATGAGTTTAAGCCTTAGTTAAGACATCAGTGTATAGTTAGATTCTATTTTGTATAATTCCTCGCGAATGGAGACTTACATTTACTAGGTTCGTAGAATCGATACAATACTTATATAGTGAAGAGGAAATTTTGAGTAGTGAAATAAAGTTAAACATTGATTATATTTGGTAGGTATAGAATTATGATATATATTCTTAAAATAAGTTATCCAAAATTCTGCTATATATACGTCACCAATACAAAATAATGAAAATATCACTGATATTTTTATAAAATATAAGCTAGAATAATATTATTCGTTAGAAGAAAGTTGTAGGAAATATTAAGTATGATAATAATATAATAATATATTATATTTAATATAAATTTATTTATTTTGCTAAAATGACTGAAATACACCCTAAGGTAAAAGTCGAAAGCGATAACACTTTTGCTTAACATGAAACTGCTATTAAATAGTAAATTGCATAAATAGCAAAAGATGCAGAATTATTGAAATCTCAGTAGCATCCATAATTAAAAGATTTGCTTGAAATACTAGATGTAGCACGATTAAAGCATTATGCAAATATTGATGTCAGATATTAACTCTCTATTGAGCATGCATAGTAAGCGTTAGAATTTACTAAAAATTAAATTGAATTAGATTACGCATAAGGAAGAGAGGATATTAAGGAGAAGCTTTTTAGTGATCTGAGAAAGAAGAAAAAGGATACAAAAGATGTTATTGATAGAATGTAGTCTAAATGTGGTGTAAGTTCGAACGAAATGAACTTATTTAATGATTTGAAGATTCCTAATAAGAAAAAGGAAAGAAAATCATTTAGAGGATCATATAATTTTAAGTTACCAGAGGCAGAAGCCAAATAAGATTTATAAATTATAAGAGCGCTTGCAGAAGAGTTAGATTAAGGCAAGAAGTGAAATAAGCAAGTATCATTTCTTCATACCGGAAAAACATGAGGTTATGCAATTCTTACAGCATTTCTAAAAGCCTGGAATGAGACTTAAACTGTACCAAATAAGGGCACAAAAGCATATTATAAATGGAATTAGGTTAGCCCACATACTTTTAACAAAGATTTCCAAAATTATAACTAATACATAACAAATAAGGATGACGATCATTGAGATCATATTATCTATAATTTTCATTCTCTCTAATTGCTTCTTAAAAGTGGAAACAAACATTGAACATGACCATGCTAATGGTACACCAGTTGCCCATAATATATAAAATGCTATCGGATTTGAAGAGGAATATTTAATTGATATCGAGCAAAACATAAATCCGAGAATGAGAAAACCAACAAAGCATAAATATCTAGCCCAGCCAGGCATACATTTACATATTGATTCATTAGGAATCTTATCTAATAACCCAACACCCATCTCAGCATCAATCATTTTCAAAATTAATATCTATTTTAATATAAAAATAATTAATTACGAGTGATTTATTTTTACGGCATTAGTAGTACTAATATTATATATTTATACAATTATAATTTTGTTAAATCAGTACTCTTTGTAAAATATGTAAATTATCATTCAACTACATTATTAAGATGTAAATAATAGTATATAGGACGCATAAATAGATGAGTATATAAATAATAAAAAAATTGAAAATGTACATCAGTAACCCACTTTTATAGTAATAACTATTATATATGATAACTTTTTATATAATCTATTTATATTTTAATGAAGCTCGATGAAATTTAACGCAGGAAATCTTTACACTAAGATACTGTAAATAACATTATATTACATAAGTCTGCTAAAAATACATAGATTGTTTCTTTTAAATCACTACTTACAGATGACGGTTATGAACCTGAAGATTGTTAAGAGAAAAAATAAAAATTATTAGTTTGGTACTCAGGACCGACTACACGCGTGGTGCGTCGTACGTTTGCAGATGCCGGATTTATTTCCGCACCAAAGGAATCTAGCGACTGGCACGTATGTTGGGGATCCCCAAAAGGAGTCTAATTTTATTCTACACTAGCACCAGGATAATACTGTAATTAAATTCCAGGATCAAATTCAATGGGTCGAAAGGATACATTAGCTACGTATATTCATGCATCAAAAATAAGATTTCCAGATTAGTATGACATTATACCAAAAACTTTCGTTTTACCATAACAAGCAGAAGAGATGCATGAATTCTTTATTTAGAATCCTAAATAATTTTTTATTTACAAACCGGCAATGGGAGCTCGAGGTAATGGAATTGAGTTGACTACAGGTGAAAGATCGGTTTCAGATAAAGAAACTGCAGCGGTAGTATAAGAATATCTTCGGAATCCATTAATTTTGAAAGGTTACAAATTTGATTTCCGAGTTTATGCTTGTGTAACCTCAATTGATCCTCTAATAGTTTACGTTTATGAAAATGGTATCGGCAGATTTGCCACTAGCAAATATCAAGATGCAACTGAGGAGAATCTTAACTAAACTACAATGCATTTAACAAATTTTTCTGTTAATTCAAAGAGCGATAAATTCGTTAACAAACCCATTACTAATCAAGAAGATTCCGACATTATTGATTTGGATATGAATTTTCCTTCAAAATGGATGCTTCCAGATTTGCTTGATTTCATTCAAAATAACAAGGATTTGCTCCCAAAAAAATTTGAAAATGCAGACGTGAAAACAATAATTCTTAATCAAATCTACGAAATTGTGCAAAAAACATTCATTTCTTGCGAATCTAGATTATATTCTTTTGCACATTAAGCTGGAACGGCAAATTCGTACCCTAGAAGAAATTTCGGGATGTATGGTTTTGATATGATTTTAGATGATGATTTGCATATGTTGTTGATTGAAGTGAACTCATCTCCTGCTACAGGAACATCAACCGAATTGGATGTTTTGCTCAAATTTCCACTTCTATCTGACCTTTTACACTTGATAGGAATGGAAATCGGGTAGGATTAAAATGGAAAAATTATTGTTCCAACACTATTTTATAATGAAGGAAAAAAGTAAAAATACTATGAATCTGAGACTAAAACTGTATAAAGCGAATTTCAACTAAAAGAATCAGAGCGAAAATTGAGTTTTGATAGTATTCAAGATATATAAAACATCGATTGGAGTAATTTGACTGATTTGGAGAGGAATTGCTTATTGCAAATAGCTGACGAACATACAAGAACTGGCGAATGGACGATGGTGTTACCAAGCGCAGCTGATGATTATTTGCAATTATTTGAAAATTAGCGTTATTTAAATGTTTTGTGCTAAAAGTTTTTAAAAGACGACATAGAAACGATCTAGATTTGGAAACCGTGACCTTATCCATACTATTGTATAATAATTATAAAATATTTATTCACTCCTCTAAAATCATGTTCAAAATTGATATTGATGGGAGCGTCAAATTCTCACCAAATAATGAAACATTTATTGTTGCAGAACACGGGACTATGAATGAGGATTTTGTAGTAACGTCAAGTGTAGAGTTATTCAAAATAGAATTAGAGTAAATATCTAAAGTCAAGTTAATTAGTATTCCTGGTTCACTAAAGTTTATAGACTGGTCTGATAATGATTCTGTAGCACTTGCTGCAGAGAATGGCTAAATATTTTTTACAGATTCTACCTTATCTACTTAGCATTAAGTTGAAGTTTGTGATGGTGAAATTACAGCAATTTCATATTCCTAACCCCATCCTCAAACGCTACTTGGTATTGGTACCTAGAAGGGAGAAGTTCTATTTTTCGAAGGTGACAAATTACTATATTCAACTAAGAATAAATCTGGTGAAAATCCACACAGATCCGAAATTACGTCAATTTCCTGGAATACAAGAGTACCTCGTGTTTGTGTTTCCAGTGATTAAGGTGGAAATATAATCGTTTGGGATTAGAAGAAAAAGGGAGCAATAGGCAATTTCTAAACAAACCAGAATATTATTTGGGCTGGGTTTAGTACCGTAGTAGCCACATGTGTTGTATGCGTATCAGTTTAGCGTTAGATTATTTTATGGGATATGAGAGTTAAAGGTGATGCTAATTGTGTTTATTAAATTTAATGTTAAAAATAAATTATTAAAGTAGATTTTTTAGAGGGTTATGAAGATAATTTATCGATTAAATATGTTGATGGATCATAAGCTGTGTTTAAAATTACAAATGGTGAGAAAATAGAGTTATTAGGAGAGTTGTAGTCTGGTGCTACAGAAATGTCTCTTTTTTATCCCAATATAGGTGCACTTATTAAGCCTTAAGAAATAGTTATTAAATTTATTTTCTAACATGCTAAAGATTTGAAGCCAGTTGTGTATAACCCTTTTATTTTAACTGAATTGCCTGAGGATGAACCTGAAACGTATGATTTTAATTAATATAGCATTACAGAAGAATAAGGTAATCAGGTGATATATATTAGAGGTTGCCCTAATTTAAAATAATTTAAATATATTAAAGATATGTAAGAAATTGTAACACTTGTTTAAGACTGTATAGATTCAAATATAGATTTACCAGATTTATCTTAATATTTTATTAACCATTTATCTAAAAACTAGGAGGAATTACTAGATCTTTACAAATTACCAGTTCCTAAAACAGAAAGAATAGATATTAAGCAAGTAGCAAAAGTGAAAAATGCAAAATCAGACCTAGATTTTTTTAACGAAGATGAAGCTAATAATTCATCAACACCAATTAATGATTTAGATGAACATAAATATTGTTAATAAGTTTTAGACTTCTTATATAATGGTGATATTCGTTCTGCAATTAATTATTTAGCAAACAATAACGAATTATCAACTGCATTTTATCTTGCCCTCTCCTGTAAGATTGATACTTAGGAAATTTAGAATATTTTTAGAGAGTAAAATTGCTAGTGGAATAAAGTTTTTAACATTGTCGATATAGTTAAAACTCCAAATAGCTTGGATGTCAATTAGTTTGACACTTAAAACTGGTAATAGTATGTAGTTTTAATTGAATAATACGATAATAAGAAACTGTAATCTTTCATCTAGAGAGTTCTTAATGAAAACACTTTATTAACACAATAGTAATCAATTGACTTGAATATTATAATTAACAACAGATAAACTGCTTATAATCTAATTCAAAACTAACAAGAGTTGAATTTCACATAATCTTTATAATTTGATATCATATCACAGTAGAATGGAATAATCGTTGATAGTTCTAAATATTTATAAATTATAGACTTATTGTTGTAATAGAACGAGGCAGGGCTGGCAAGTATACTTAAGACTAAACTAAATATTTAAGGCTAAGAATAGGTTAATATTTCTAAACCAGTTTAATAGCAGCGTGATAAACAAATTTAACCTACATTTGCACCATCACTTTAATTTATTTAGCCATAATATGGAGAATAACAAAAAATACAACAATCTTCTTAACTTTAATTCCCTTAGCTTTCTAATTCTGTACAACGCATACCACCGCCTATACTTCCTCAACAAACTGCATCTTCTTCATTCCCACAATCTTTGTTGCCACCGCCAGCTTAAAATTTTAATCCACCGTAGTAGTAAAATAATATTATTTTTGCAACAGACTTACTATAATAAGATACATTTTAACCTCAAGTATCGACCTTTTAACCATAGTAGACGATAGCACCAACATAAACTTAACTAATGCCTCCATAAGTATTCAATCCTTAATAATCTAGTTATTAGTAGCCGACTGGTACTGGCCCATCTTTAAATGCACCTCCACCACCATCAATTACTGGAATGCAAAGTGGTTAAATGCTATCAATTCCTACTACTACAGCGCCTAAATATGAATAAAAGTAAACTGCTATATAGTCTATTGACCTTGCTTTTACACCTCAAACAAATTTTGATAATATTAATACCAACGGATCTGATTTAGCAGCTAAAATTGTTAGACTATCTCTGTAATTTTAGTAAAAGGAACCACTTTCTTTCAATAAACATTGGACTAAACTTGCTGACTGTGCAATTTGGGTGAGCGATAACGAACTAAAGCCGTTGCTGAGCGACCTAGCTGTAGGAGTTTTAGGGGCTTATTTCGATCTACTAGAGCAAGGTAAGGGTGGAGATGCTTAGAAAGTAATTTAGAGCATGCTTAGAGACCATTCGAGAGATTACGAGGAGTCAATTAGTAGGTGGGCAGGAGCTTTCAGGTTCATGAGTAATGCGTTCAAGTGATGGAATATTTAGAGTTATTATACAAAATACTCATTCAGATATCGCCCATAACTTAATTAAGGGCACTAACAGTTCCGCTTACAACTGCTAGACATGCATCAGGGGCTTTCTCACCTAAGCTAGAAATTGCCAACTGTATTATTTTCTAGAAACCATCAACGGCACTAGCAATATCGTACACTAGAATATCCGCTTTCACTATTTCTACAGCGGACTTAAGCTTTTATAGTTAAACATTCGACATATAACGTTAAATTTTAAACAGCGATGCCTATATTTTCGAGAAAACTAAAGCACAAGATTTATTCATACGTAGAATATCGTTAGACACTATCTATTCTAAGTTAAATGGTGTGATTTAAGCAAATCTCGACAGTTAAAATTATGTAAACAAATGAATAAATGACTCAACGGTGAAAACTTCTTTCTTTCTAAAAGCAAAGAATACTTCTGATATAGTAAAATTCTTAAGTTTGATATCAGAAACAGATAAAAATTCTCTAAATTATGCTTCTTTTAATTAAGTGCCAAAATTTCTAAAGATTTAGATTAATGCTTAAAATGAGGATTTTCTAAACGAACCATATGCAAAAAGTAACAATGAAGAAAATAATGCAAAATCAACATATTTGTCGTTGTTTTAGATATAAGATATTGCAATCAGAGATGAATAAAAAGATTATGATCGTTATACAGAGAAAGATGGAACTAATAAAGATATGACCTTCGGGACTTGATCGATCAATACAGGATCCTATGATAAATTATTAACTAAATCAAAGTAAATTTCTTAATAGTCATCTTGTAAGTCATCAAAAAATAATCTAGCAAAAATATATATTTTTTGATTATGATATTAATAATAGCATAAATTTGCGATCATATTCCATACCAATGATAATGCAAGTGATTTAACACCGTATTTTTATAATGCCCAATGTAATGTATATAATCCAATTGACATGGCTTATTTCGATTATATTTATCCTGGAACGACTTCAAAATTACCTTCTTAAACATTAACTACATCACTTTATTGCGCAATTTATGAAATCTGAGATATCGAAGTATTAAGTCTATCTTTAATTATCTAATCAACTAATTTATTAATCCATAATTCTGTTTTAAGTTGAACTTATGACATTGGAATCACAATAAACTGTTAATCTTTCAGATTAATAAATTAGATCTTTTATAAGTCCTATAATGCCAAAAATAATTTAGGAGTTATAGATAGTACGGAACACGCTGACAGTCTAACAAAGCCTACAGACTATCCTATTTTTGGTAAAAGACTCTATACTTATCGTAATTTATCTTCCTCGTCTAAGTAACATTATTATTTTGAATTATGAATATTTATTTCATTAATGAATAATTGTTTAGTACAATCTTAAAGCTAAGCGTTGATAAGTTCTGATTACTCAATATAAGAAATAATACAAGGAGCAAATAAACTCGTTTTTACTTCCTATTCTAATGGTAAATACTTATAGTATAGTCTATCTATTGGGTGCTATAACACAAATTATTCAATAAATGGTTGAGCTAACATATCATTGAAACTTGGGGAGCCAAAAGCACCATGATAAGGATGTAATTTCAAGAATGCTTATGTTATTTATTTTTTAGATACTTTCCTTATCTACATCCCATCTAATAAGTTCTAATCATCTATACTAACCTAGATAGAATCATTGTAGGATATTTTACTAATTGTCTCTTGTTTGAGGGCTTTGCTAGATTTTTTAGATACTTATGCAACTTTTTGTGATAATTGTTAATTAAAATTATCCAAAAATTTTTACTAAACAATTTCATTTGCTATAGCTTGATTTTTATTTTATTATACTTTTTGTTAATCTAAAGGCACACACTATTCTATTATTTATTATCTTATATTCACATTTCCAAGTTAATTGTTAACATATAGTGTTTAACTATCTAAATTACTTTCAGATATTTACACTTATTATTCTAATGAATCTTTAAGAAGTTACTTCATATCCTTAAAAATAATCATATCAGTAACTGAATCATTTACATTTACGTCTGTTTATGTAAATTAATCAATTAAATCCGTTTCTAACACTGTACTTTTATGCCCTAATGATGAGTCTACATGTAAGCTTGATGGTTGATTAATAAATTCTACAATTTTAACATTTTCTCTACTAGACTTTCGTTACTCGGATTCTTATATCGCTATTTTTTAATTATTAGCTGCTAGTAAATCTAATGACGATTTTTTGTTCTACCAATATTTTTCACAATCTATCTACTAAATAATTCCTTAAGAATCCTTAAAAAATTAATTATTTTTTAATAAATATGATTTTAACAGTTCAACATTCGATTAATCTAGTTATGAGATTATATCTAATTCATCTAAAAATTTTTATTAAAGCTCTTCTGCGGACATTTATTTACGTTCTTAGCTAGCTTTCTATAAATATGAGTCATATTACTTTTAGTAAACCTAAAAATCTTTATCATTCATTTTGGATTTTTTCTTTATATGCGTGGGGAATGCATATGAGTCATTATGATAATTAATCATCTGTTAATGACTTTCTGAATTTTCTTAAATAGTTGATGTAATACGAGACTTTGTAACCCTAGATGAAGTCCTAACTATCTTTTTCATAGGCTGATTTTCTACTACATTGTCTATATGTACTTATGCATTTACTGAAACCATGGATATCCTAAACTCATCGGTATTGTGTCTTACAAGAGGAGAGTCTTATCTATCCTTATTAACATCCTCCAATGATTCCTCCAAGGTGGTTATAATTTTTGAATCATTAAAAGTTTGGCTCAGATTTTCAGTCGTCACACCAACATTCGTAGAATCTTCCATATTAGCTTAATTGGTAGTAGTGATATTATTATGAATGGAATGGTTTGCATTTTCTATCTGCTAAGCATTTTAACTTGATTCAAAATGATTTACTTCTGGCTAATTTATGCTAAAATATGGAGGCTTACTAGGAAATTCAGCCCTTTAACCATCAATATCACCAAACATTTGCTAGTGCTTTTCGTTGGTAATATTTGAAAATACCAATGAATTCTTTTTAGATGTGTCATTTTTAACTTAGTCTAAGAATAACAGTAGTTTCTCTCTAATTTATTCTCTTTACTCTTCATATATAATTATATTGTCTGAATCTTCGTCAGAATCTAATAAATTATCATTTTCATATTTAAAAGTATTATAGAATTCTTTAAATTCTTTTTTATTTTATAAATGATCCTTATGTTTAAACATTGTATTTATTACGTCTTCTCTTAAATCTTATTGATCATTAACTGGAAGATATTTAATAATTTTGTTTAAAATCTTTAGGAAGTCTTAATTAATTGTAAGTACATCGTGTGCTTAGTTAGGAAGTTTAACTAATATATCACTACCCAACTGAGCACTTTAATCTAAAGGTCTAGGGTTGAGGTCTATATTACAAGTTTTTATAACTTAAGAAAATTAACAACCTAATGCCGTAATAACATTCTTAACCTTTTTATGCGAGGTTTTTTCGTTCATGTTGGCTAACTAATCAGCTATTTTTTACCTATTTTTTCTGGTACTTACTGGTTTTGGGTCTTATTTAAACTAGTTAATACTTTCAAACTAATTAATCTAATTTTCTATTGGAAGCTGGATAAATTTTTAGTCTGGTTTTGTCTCCTGTAGTTCTTTTCTAGGACTTTTTACTTATTACTTTTCAATTTACTATGATTATTTTAAATTTTCCTATTAAAGTTTTTCTTTAACTGATAATTACTATATTTTTGGTAATCTAGGAGTTTTGTTTAAATTAGACTTCGATTATTTATTTATAAATTTTGTCATAACTAATGGCTTTTAAACATTTTGAAAGTTAGCTTATACTGATTTAGAAACTGTATCAATATAAAGTTGAATATAATCATTGTGGAAATAATCCTAAATTTATGTACCAAGATCAGCATTTTTTAAATTAGTTAATATAAATTTTAGATTAAATAAACTTTATCTATCTATTCCAAAATCTGATAGAAGTTTATTTTCAAATTATGGATCAGAAATAGTTACTAATGCTCCTATACCATTCTAAATACACATAGAATATTACAAATCATTATCAACATTTTCCATTTTTACACCCTCCAGATTTGCCGTTGTAGAAAGGAGTCTATTATTTAATTTATCTATTTCCATCTAATGAGCTTCAATTGTATCCCTTAGCTATTTGCCCATCCTATCTATTTATTAACCTTATTTTTCAATAGTATGTTACTCTTTAGATAAAGCAGCAATAAGATCGTCTTTATCATCTCGATACTGTTTTATTATTTGATTTTAGTTAATCAGCACTTGTTAACTCTCATTAAGCTATTTTCTCATTTTTTATAGGACCAATTATTATCGTTTAAATCTCTCCTGGAATTCAATTTTCTCATCCTGTTTATCTCTAAGCTCTTTAACATTTAACAAATTTTACTTTTATAATACATCCTTTTCTTATTTGAAATACGAATTTTCATTTTATAATTTTATAAATGCCAGTTACAGTTAATTTGCCCGCTCTGTCGAAGCTTTATAATGTCCTTATAATTACTCATATTTACCTTGTAATAGTAATATCTCATTACTTAAATTTTAATTATTTTTTATTTCTAATTATAGCTTTTGATCTAATATTTAATTTGCATGTTACTATGCATTTTAAATTGATGTTTTTCGGACTGCTTTCTATAAAATAATATTTTTTATCTTTGTTAGCATTTCTTTGATTTAATTATTAGGTACCTCTTCAACAACGGTATCGAAGGCAGTGCTAAAAATCTCCATATCATCTAAATTTTCGTTATTATCAAAGATATTTTAGTTAACTATATTCTTTTCTTATATTTACTCCATTTATAAACTTTCTACCTAATCGGGTTCTAAAAACTCATCTTAATTATCCAAAATCTTTTTCAAGGTCGCATCTAACTCCATTAATGATAATTTATTATCTTTAGGTTCAGATTATGTAACATCAAGCGTTCTAGTAAAAATCTTAGCAGCACTTTTAACTTGTTATGATCCGGCGGTCCATACATCATTTCTGGCTCTTTCAGAAAACATACTAGATCCATTCTTATCGTATTAGACAAATAGTTCATTAATATTTTAATCTACTTTAAATTTTGTAAGGTGTGAAAGTTGAGATTTAGGAATATTTTTTGGTGGCATTTTGTAACTAAATAAAATATCACCACATAATAATCGCAATATATAGTATTTAATAAAAAGCACAATCATTATAATTTTTTAGGCAGTTTCGGTGGCTTGACTAGATCAACCACATCCTACTGCAACACCGCTTCACCAACAGGGGACTGAAAACTAAAACTCTCAAAAATTGGTCGTTAAACGCTCCATGCAACCTATGGCGTATCTCTAGTTCGCAGAGCACTGAAAATCTTCGTTGGTGGTAAAGGGAGTGGTGTCCGTTCGTGATGCGAGAACGAATCCGAAATCTCTTCTCTATTATATACTATACGTAAAAAACTGATAGGTAAATAACTCTGAATTGGTTCCATTTCGGAATTATTAAAATCAATCATATTATACGGTAGTTATTATTATTTTACATCCTGCTAATTTAGTTACAATTCAATAGGCTGAATCTCATAATTCGTTTATTTTGGACGAATTGGTCGATTTATGGAAACACCTGAATAGCTGTCTTATGCCTCATTGATTTCAAACTAATTAGGGCAAATTACTGCCTGCCATGCATCCTTATTCTGTAGTTTTGCAGTTCCATGAAGAGGCTTGATATCGTATACCCAAAGCGGCTTTGTAAGCCGGTAAACGGGGACAAATGGTCCCCACTGACTGATCTACTTTTGGTTTTACATCAGAAAGGGTATTTTAACATGCATTGGAAGGGAAATTTTTATTATTAATCATACATATTATTATATTCACCACAACAAATCATCATCTTCAAATTAGCCTAAACAGTATTTTTTAGCAAATTCGTAGACGACTGGCTGCCCCAGGTTCTATAGAAATATTTCTTATAACGCTAGATCCAACTCGGTGATGTCGCTCCCTAACTCTATTTAGCTGTCTGTAAACTTGCATAAAACAACCACACCGTTTTGAGATATTTTTGCTCCACGAAACTGCTCAAGAAACTAAAGACCGAAATGCTCAGAAAAAACTTAGCTAAAACGTGTTAAAACAAGCAAACTATGTGTCCAAACTGAATGATTAGACGATTTTGATAGTGCAATAATTTAATTTAAAATTAATTTTTCATTTCTTAATAAGTTTTCATCGAACATAAGAATTCTGCGTAATAGTTTCAATGCTGAAAGAATTGTTTTTACATCTGAAAATAAAGCATCTAGAACAAGAGATGAAATGTCGAAAATTTAAAACTACTGTATACAGTTTTCGAGAAACATAACGCTACCGCTAAGCAGTGCCTCTAATAGTGTAAGTATACTGCGCTTCTGGTCTGTTTAAATTAAAATTCCTAGATTTTCTATTATAAAATCACGTGAAAAAGAGCTTGCAACAGCCAAAGATGTCAAATATGCAAAAAATGGTTTCGAAAGAAAATTTTTAGATACAAACTATATGGATTCACTGATCATAAATCCGTCTGGAAGTATGTCAGTTTCAGCGAGAATCTATGCAATTTCGAGGTGTTTAATTATAAGCTTGGGTGAGAAATTTGGAGTTGAAAGTGAATTTTAAATCATATTCAAAATAGAAAACTGTGAAATGATTTCCTGTGTATACTCAGTTTATAAGGCAAGGAGGACAGCAAGAAGGGAGAGGTAACTAGTTGTGGAAGAATCTTAATAATTAGACTTCATATATCCTATAATATCTATAAATTACTCAGATTACGTGTTTGCTAGGTAAATTGTTAGTGTTCTGTACAAAGTTAATCTAACGGATTAATGAGGGGATGAAAGATGTGAAATAAGAAGACTAAGAGTTGTTTCTTCGTAAATTTAGGTTTATATTGAGAATTTTTTGATGTTATTAATAGCAAAAATAAGGTATTCTGGAGAAGGAGATGGATTATATAATGATTGTATATACTCTGTATAGACTTCATCTGAAGAGTGAGGTTATAATTTTATTAAATCTATTTCAGCTTATTCAGAATCTTCATCTGATTGCTATGGTTATTTTTTAGAGAGGAATACACTTCGCATGAATATTAATGTGATATATTAAATATATATTAATTATTATATGATTGTTTTTGCCTTAATTTTATAAATAAATTCTTTCAGATGATTTTAGAAGGAAAAATAATCGAAATAAATATAGCATAATAATATAACAGAATAACTCATTTAACTACATCTTCAAGATGTCTAAGTTCCTGGATTACAACTTATTTCTCATCTTCTAGAGATTCGTTTCCGATACTGAATGTCTCTAAATAATCTAGTAGCTTCTCTTTGTTTTTGTAAAGAATTTTAACTACCAATGGTGTTTTATCTGGGTTTATGATAAATATCTTAAAGATATCGAAAGCAGCTATTTTAACCTTATTTGATTGATCCCTTAATAAACACATAATAACTTTGAGATTATCTTCAGATTGAACATAAAAGATCATAACATCTTGAAATTAAGCATCTAGTAGAATATCTCCCAATAAGGTGAGACTGAATAGTTTTGTTGCAAAGTTTTAACTTTTTAGAAGTTCTTAGTACCAAATAAAAAAATCCGGTATGTCTAAAATAAATTTGTTAACATAAATTTTATTTGTTGTAAGTAGGTTTTTAAAAAGCATCATAGCTTCAGAACTAGTTTCAAATATATTACTATTCATAATCGAAAATAATTTAACAAACTTATCGCATTTAAGCATATCTAAGAACATTTCAACCACCTCTTGACGCTTGATCAAATCTTTAATAACTTAACCAAAATTTAATGATAATTCTTAGTTAAGCCCAGTTAGAAGTAAATCGAGAATTTCTGGTCGTGACTATACATATGAAGACAGTGGAGATTTTTAATTTCCGACTAATATATCACCAGTAATAGCTCTCTTAGAAATATAGTTTATTAACATACATGCATCTTTTCTAGCCTCAAATGATAAGTTTTTGAATTTTTTGGTTAGAATAAGGAGAAGATTGTTATTATAAAAATATTGTACTAATTATGTTTATTATTCAGGTGTCATTTAAGCCTAAATTAATTGACCTATTTAACTTAACTATATATCTGGAGATTTTTCATCATTAATACACTATATTATGTTAGAAAGCAGCTCTGCGATTGTTTACTTTTTCTTGAACATTAGAAAAAAGGAAAGTTATAATTTACTAATATTATATTAGATATAATTTATAAATGATGTAAAATAAAGTATTATTAATATTTATATGTTATTTCTATTTTATATTAATAACTTACAAAATGCACGTTATTCTCAAATAAAATAATATTAACAAGGACTATTTTGATGATTATTAAGAAAGTATTTAAATCGAATAGTTATATGATTAATAGTAAAATAATAAAAACAAGACCAGCAAAATTAATTGTATTACTACTTTTGCATCTTTATCTTAATAAAAATAACGTGAGCCTCCTCATGAATCTGAACTCACTGCAGCAGTTGATGATTTTCTTTAGATTAAGCTTGTTACTAGTAAATTAAAATACACTAATACTCCTTTATAAAGACCAATTATATTATGTTAATAATCTCTAAAAAATTCATGGTCTGCGACTAGAGGCAGATCTATTCCAATTATCAAAAAACAAGAGTCTGATGGGGTAAGAATAGTTTTTCAGGCAATCAAGTCAAACTATACACAGGTTTAAAAACCTATTAAATTAAAATAAAAGTTTATAGAAATTGATAATACATAAGAGGACTTAGGAGATAATTGTTTGCTTACAAGTCTGTCTCATGATTAAATAGTTACAACAATGGATAAAAATTTAAGGTTTGGTATGAATTCTTCATTATCTCCTGAGAAAGCGGTTTAAGTTAGAAATTACAAATTAGTTACGAGGTATAAACCTAAAATATTTAAATAGATCAATAACAAACAAAAGTGAGTAATTTATGTTTCAGATCACATCATATTCTTATGTCCATTCCTTAACTTAACTTGCTTTACCAACTACTACAATTTTACCTTAACTAATATCTTCAAAATCTTCACCAACCTTTTTTAAATCATCAAAATTAACATTCACAATATTTTCAACTGTTTGCGCATACTGATCAATATCAACACCATCTAAGAATAGCTGTAGTGACAAACTATATCTATCTGCAGGTGCAATACTCTTTTATCTACTACCAATTGCTCCTATCTTAAATCTCAATAAAGAATTATCATCGATGCTTATTTCTCTTAAGAATTTACCTATATTACGATAATTCTCAATTGTCTTTTAAAGCTATGGATCTCTATAACTTACAATATATTAAATACCGTTGAATTTTTGACGTAAAAAGCATCCATATGCTCCTCCCATAACACGCACATTCTCCCAAAGATATCCTGAATAAAGCATAGATTCTGCTAATAGTGATGCAGAAGATGGTATTTAAAAAGATTTCTACGCTGCTGCAGCAACATAATTCACATTGATTTATGCGGCAATAGAGGAAGTACAAATAGGTATTTTATTTCTAAGCTCGAACTTTTCGTTATAATAAGATTTGAATTCTATTTTGTGTAATAAATTTTATTTTTCAATTTCTTTAATAATTACATGTGGGTCAGTAGATCCTATTGAAAACAGAGCTGGTAGCGTTTTCAAGTTTTAAATTATGGAAATCAACTAGTTAGAAATATGGATATTTGCTTTAATATCTCCTTACTGGTTTAAATAATTAAGAAGTCTAATACCTTGAGTATATTCTTTTGAAGCATGAATTTGACTAAACTACGACATTGCGCGATTTGCAGCAGTTATATGGCCAAGTGAAGTCGTAAGTTTTTCCTACAGGCTAGCTTTAAACTCATTAATATTCTCTAGTAATTCTTAATGATTAGATAAACCTTAAGTAGTTCCAAAAATGATTTCATAAATTAAATGTATAGCATCTTAAGAATTAATTGATAAAAATTTAGAGCTAACTTGCAACATAAATCTAGGATTACTATTCACCTCAGTTGATATTATTTCAAAATCTAAACTACCGATAAGCTTATCTGAAATTTATTGCAATTCTTGCTTATTTTTATAGAGCTTTGTACATGTTTTCTTATAAATCTTACTTAAAATTGATATATCCATAAGATATGCCTCGTCTACCTAATTTGTTACATCAATAATAATATTGAAATAATCTATACCCTTTGATTTCGTATCATAAGTATATAAGGAAATATTTTCATCCTATCTAGTTCCTTTGAGGACAAGTAATTCCTTTGATAAACCGTGAAGGTCTTATAACTATAACTTTGGTAAAGCATCAATAGCCTCTTATGAATCTGGAGAGCTTTATTTCTTGATTAATTCTTTTGTTAAAGTAATTGCCACTTAGAGTTGGCCCTCTGTTAAAGAACTATAATATTCTTATTCTTACTTCTTAAGTTCTACTTGCTTTTTATCATTTAGTCCTACAACAGGGTTCATTAAAATCTAACAGTAGTTTTTATTATTAATAAAATACTTAGTAATCAATGTCTTGATGTATGGAACAATTGAAGTATTTAAAAGCATTTCTCTTAATTCTAAGATTGGTTTTTCATGGTCAAAAAACTTTTCAAAGTCAGCACCATATGGCCATCCTAAATATAATTATTACATTAATTTTACACCATAGTGATCGCCAATTTCTTTAACCTTAAATTCAAGATTATTGAGTCCAGCTTCCAATGAGTTTGCAGTAAGGAAGTCTCCAGATACTATTTCTTTATAAATATTTTACAAAAGTTTCTAGTAGTCTTCCGACTTTGTAGGATTGCCACCAGTAACAACTAAGCTAATATAAGCTTAGTTTTATGTATAGTCTAAACTACTCTAAAATTTCTATCCTATGCCCTATTATGAGATTTCTTTTTTAAATGGTGAAGCAGGAGAGTCATGAAGCAAGTAATCAATAAGGTTTAAAGCTAAAAATTCAACAGATGACACTGTGTCACAATCATATAATCTATAACCCGCCAAATGTACAGCAGTATCAATAACTTGCTATGACTCTGAGATACCAAAATCAATTTTCTTTAACGCTTAAGGCTATTAATATTCCTGCTATTTCGACAATTTAATAGGATGACCATAACTACCGTTCATTCTTTCCAAAAATGTGTTAATAAAATCAAGTTCCTTTTAAAGATCATATTAGCTTACAAGCATTGTAAATGAATTACTGGGTTTATAATGTTTTTTGTGGAAGTGCTTCAAGTCATCAGCTGTCAAATTTAAAATAATAGAAGGCTCTCCACCTGAATCGAAACGCAGAGGGGATTCCTAAAATAGAGCCTCTTATACTGCAGTATATCCCTATGATGTAGGGTTAGAATAAACACCTCGCATTTCATTCAATACCACACCTCTATGTTCATGAATATCACCTTCGATATGGAAATGATGCCCTTCTTATTAGAAAATACGATCATCTTATTGAATATTAGGGAAGAAAACAGCATCTAAATATACATTCATCATGTTGAAAAAATCCTACTCATTTCTTGATGATAAGGGATAGCATGTGTGATCAGAATAAGTCATAGCATTTAAAAATGTTTATAACGATGATTGTAGCAAATTGGTAAAAGGTTCTTTTGACGGAAATTTTTCTGATCCACACAAAACAGAGTGCTCAGTGATGTGTTGAATACCAGTGGAATCAGTGGATGGTGTCGAAAATGATATAGAAAACGTAGCTTCGTTATACCCTAAATCAAGTGGAATAAGTTTTAGTATCTTCATCTCAGAATCAATATGCTTTAGCTCAATTCCAGCAAATTCAATACCAGGTACCTTTGCTAAAGTTCTAAGTACTGTGAAATTACTAATTGTAGAATTTATTGCAGGGAGCATTTTAGAGGTCTATATACAAAATTATTTTAGTACTTTTATATAATATTAATCCAATTCGTTTTTATCAATGGACGAATTTGATTACATTTATGACACAAAGTGTTACAATCTCTTAATCAAAAGTAACTAGAAACTCGTTAACGAACATATAGAGTTTATTTTAACGTCAGTAACTAAGAAGTATACAGATAGTATTTATTCATTTTAACTTTAATTAAACCCAATTATTCTATTAATTATAAGCATAGAAGAAGTTGAGTAGCCTTTTTATTTCGTAGTAAATGGTGTTAAAATACGGCACACTGGTATATAGATAACAATATAGTGAATAGTATATTTTCACTGGCTTAGTTTCTTCATAAGAATATACTCATCTTGCGTTTTGAAACCTTAAAGTTTTTATAGATTTTAGATAATTTCAGTATTTAAAGTCTAGGGCCGTATTATATTTATATAAAAACTGGTAAAATCTTAATAATCGTAAAACTTTTTTAGTTCATCCACAATTGAATAAAAGAATTCTTAGTCTTAAATAGCAGCTTATTTTTAAGCATCAGATATATTTAATATGTTTTTATTTTTAGTATATATTTTCCTCCTTTTTTCTAAATATGTTTCATATTTTCCAAAACTTGAATTCAAATTTTATTTTAATTACGAAAATTCATCATTGTGTTAATTTTTTTTATAATAACTCTTTTCTAGTGAATATAGTTTAATGATATTTTTGTGAAAGGTTTAATAGTGAGCAATTAATTACTGCAGATTCATTTAAATATAAAATATATCGCTACTATTATATTATTACTTAACATAATTTGTAATTTTAATGAAATGGGTAGATCGAGATATCTATAAATTGATTCGATTTGCAGCCCTTTATAACAATGATTTTCATTTATATGCAAATAATTTTCAAGGCAGAACAATGTCATCCGTCAAAACAAAATATCACCATTTATAAAAACTTGGATTGATTAAAGTTCCACAGGAAATATTAAAAAGATAAGGCAAGGGGAAAAGTCTCCATGTTTAGTTGATAAATGATGTTTAAATCAATGACTGTCATTTATAGCGATAAACTGATGCATTATTTTTTGCATTATTTTTTGATTGTTTGCAAGTATAAGATATTCATATAAAGAATAACCAAGCAGAAGATTTATAAATTAGATTAGGTGACCATAACTTATCCTCCTCAGAGTGATGTATCACTTTCAAATATCTGTTTAGAAAACTATTGATTTAGTTTATTTTGAACTTCAATTTAGGTTTATAGCAAATCTAATTAATGCTACTTTTACTCTAAAGTTTGCATTTAATCTATACTTTCTTAAATTCTTCCCTGTGCGTCATTACAACTTGTTATAACTTAGTCTCGTTCTATTATCAATTCAGTAATTTTGTGACTAAGTATATTAATATTTCTAGATTCATCATATATATAATCAATTTAATTCTAATTTTTAACAATAAGATCATTGGTGTGCTATTTTTATACGTATACTTATTCTTATAATTGGTTAAAACACATAATTAGTTTTTCAATACCCGCTTATCCGGCTATTTTTTTAACATCATATGCAAAAGCATTAGCAGCTTTCTAAACAATACATAATTATCTCAATATATTATCTTTTAATTCCTAAAATTATGTAATCTTTTCATTAACATCTTAAAGGGTTTCAACTGCTCTCTTATACCGCTTATCTAAAAATTCAGACTTAATTTAATCAATTTAGTTTTAAGTCATCTTTATGAGTTATAAATAGTGTAAAAGATCCTGTTACACAACGTCATTCAATTAACAACTTTATTGTAGTGTTTTTTTTAATTTCAAAAAACGAGAATAAGCAACATCAGAATCATTTTCTAGTTACCTAAAAGCCAATTTTTATGAATTAATTTCGTTATTGTAATTTTATTTTAATTAATATAGTTCAATTTAATTTTTTTCTAAAGTTAATTTATTAAATGTTTACAATTAATCAAGACATTCGAGTATTGATTTTTTCTTGAGAGCTAGATAAACTAATTCACCTTAGTTTATCTCCAGATCATTATCGATACACGCATATGGTTTATTTTATTAAATTCTTAGTCTTCCTACCTCAAGCAACACATTTATTGTAAACTCCTTAAATACGCTTATTTCATGTTACATTATTTCATTTGTATACCTCTACTGATAAAGAGCGTAATGTTCGGGGATTTCGGCTACAATTGGCGTTGATAATATTTTATTCTACTTTAAAAAAATTATTTCATTTTTAACTGAAATTAAATCATTCTTCAAGGATCTAACGTTTATACCGTCATAAGAGAAAATTCCATTCTTAAGAATGTAATTATTATGATTAATTTATTTAGGATTGATTAGATTTAAATTTGGTGTGAGATCGTTCCATTTTAGTTAATGGGGATGATTTGACATCTTTTAAGAAATATTGAAATAATAATATAATATAATGTAATCAACGATAATTTATACCTATTATTATATCAATTATTAATAATTTCACTTCCTTAACCACTCCCCGATAAATGCCCCGTGCTGCGCGTAAAGCTGCTATTATAACATCTAAAACCAAGCCTAAGACCAAGGAACATAAGCAATCTTTGATTACTAAAATTGCGCCAGTAGTTCTTTCTTCTTAACTAGTCTATGTACTCCATTTTTCAAGACCCAACAATGCTGCTATCCGCAATCTACGTGTTATTTTCAACTCCGAAGCTTAGATTTTCATGGCTTCTCATGGTATAATGAAGTAAGCTCTCTAAGAACTAGGCCCCAAAGGTGAATCTCTAGCAAAACTTTTTAAGGGTCAAAGTGCTATTTTATGTACAAAATTACCTTTAGATGAAGTAAAATAGAGATGTGTGAAAGCTACATCTGTGTGTTATGCTGAAGCTGGTTATGTAGCATAGGAAGATATAATAATTGGTGAAGGTCTCCTAAATGCTGATTTTTACGCAGTTTAGATGGAATCTCATCTCAGAAGTCTCGGTCTCCCATGCACTGTAGATAACGAAAAAATTCGTGTTCTAACAAATTTTGCTATTTGTAAAAAGGATGATGTCATTAACTCGACATAAGCCAAGCTTTTAAAACACTTTGGTCACGAACTTGGTTAGTTTGCTATCGAGCCGGTAGGATATTTCAAAAAAGCAGAAAATGATATTTTCCTGCTCAAAGATGAGCTTGCCTAGCTATTAGACTGAAAAATATCATCACTAAACACGAACTAGAACATCAATTTCAGCCCGACAAAGCGGGCAAAATCGGTTTTTCGTCCGTAACTCCACTGCGCACGACGCACAGCTCACCATATGTCTACATGGTAGTGAAACGACTGTTGGAACCTCTCCCAAGCATATACAACACAACTCCTCCTCGTCGTTTCCATAAATCTCACGCATTTCATACCAAAGTCCTCCAGTTTTCATAAAACTTTAACATTTTTCGCAAGAACTTTATAAATTATAAATTTCGATCAAATTTTTAGAACCATGAACTTCTACAATTGATATTGCTGCCTGTTTATTAGTATGGTCTTTTGAAGACTTGAAAGAAAGTATTTGAGTTTCGTTAACCTCTCGGGAAGTAGAAACGGAACCTAGTTGTAAACTACTTTCCGTTAAAGTTAAATCAAATAGTATAGTTGTGAATGTTGGTTTTATCGATAATTAGTTGAAATTTAATGTTTTATTAGTATAATGAGGAGATTTAATTTCAGCTATTGGTGAAATTCGCTGAATTGTAGAAGAGGCTGAAGGATGCGGTGGGTCAAGAAGTGTAGGTGGGAGATTCATAAAAGAGAGAAGTTTTGTCACGAATTTAATGATCATTACTATTCCTTCGCAGGTTAGTCAAAAGTAATTATTATGTATTATTTTATAATTTAAAGTTTATATTATCAATGAAGTATTCATATGATGAATAAAGTAATCGTGAAATTTTAGATAAAATAAAAATAGGTACAATAACTGTACCAATGATGCATAGCACTACGTTTAAGTGTTAGATTAAAATTGATTAAATCAAGTTTCAACTTTAGCAAATTTTTTCATCATATATTGCGGATGATGTAGAGCCATCTGATCTTAATTCAAACTGTATATCAACAATTTCCTCTGTTACATACTCTGCTTACTCAGTTCCGGTTACTTAAATAAAAATTAATTGTACTTTAACAGGTACCACTGAACATTAACTATTATCAGAGGCATTAGAAATCTATAAGAACCAAATAAAATTACCCGAAGCAGATATGCCAACTGATCCACTATTAATAACATTATATTTATAGTAGTATTAAAATTTTTGGGATGAATTTCGTCGTAAACTTAATTAGACTTGCTAAATTTTGACGGATTATGTAAGAGTAAGAAGCGAGTTTAAAATAATGTTTTAATTAATTATTACTCCAAAATTGACCTTTCTTAATAATTTACTCCTAGCTGGAATCTAAGCTAAGATTTTAGAGTCTCCAGAGCCTAGTTTTCTCGCAATTAAAAAATGTTATGAAATAATATAGGCATGCGGAAGTTAATCTGAAGAATCATTGACAATTTTTTTAATTTCTAGATTCTAAGATTTTATTTAAAAATCATTTTAATGCTTTGAAAGAAGTGAAAATTCGCTAGAAAAAAATGTACAGAGTTGTACTAGGGAAATTTTAACTATTTCATAAATAATTTGCTACTTAAATTATGATCAGGCTAAAGAAAGCTTTAAGTTTAACAATGGATAATTTTTTGAAGCTATGAAAGGAATTGAGAAAAATGTTGTGTCTTCACATATAACTTTAAAAATAGTATCAAGTTTAACTAATTTTGTAGCAGGAATTGTGTTCTAGAAGGACTCTATGCCCGAAGATAGAAACATTAAGTTTGATTTATTTAAGACTCTTTCTTAAATTTCTTAAATTTGTGATTTTTATGCTGAGTTTTCCGGAGTTAGTGAAGGTTAGAACACTTAAACCTTGTAAAGAATGATTTGTGAAAGTTTTTTAGCTGATTTAAAGTTAATGGAATAGGGTTCAATCCAAAGTAATAGGTAATTTTCGGATGTATTTTGTGAATTATTAATTGATAATTATGAATTTTATCATTAGGTAGCACTATTTGTTAATGGAGAGTCATTAATAAACGATTTAAAGTTTACACTCATCAATTATTTCCACAATATTAGATTAGATGGAATGGAGGATATGTTTTAGCAAGATTTAGTTTTTCAAGCAATTCATGCTATTATGATCTGCCGAAACTTTCATAGCATACTCTATAATAAATAAAATAGCAAAAAATCACTACTATAACTTAAAGTTTAAGAAAATTTGAAATTTTTTTAGTCGATAAGTAGCAAATTAGAAATATTAATTGCTATTGTATCATGTTGTTTTAACGGCAATTATAACCTGATTCTAGCAAGATTACTTAAAGACAGTTTAAGAAGAATTTACCAATTTAGCTAGTTAGCTTTACTAGAAGAAACAAAACTATTAAACTTACTTTTATGTCAATTTATAGAATCAGATGTTCAAGATTAATACAAATAGCAAATAGATATGATGTTTAGGTATGTGTAACAGGATAAAATAATTTTAGACTAAGAAACGTTAAATATTATGGGTTATAAAGTTGTATTGGAAGCAGGAGATTGTTTTTCCACAGATGCCCCTGAAATCACACATGGTATATTAAATGACACTACATATGTGATATTCCCATAAGGAGAAGCGTGTGAAATAAATTAAGATGTTGATTTTTGGTATTAACTGGATTTATAGGTAAATCAACCTAAAATAGAAGCATAAAATTTATAATTATGTAATAGTCCTCCAGTAAGAATTGAAGAAAAAATATGTTAAGCTCTGATTGTTAGAAGTGTTAAAGTTAACGGTCCTATGAGTATTAGTGCAATAGCTACTTAATTATCAATAAATGAGGAACAAATTAAAGATTTCGTTAATCTCTTAGTTGAACTTGATATAGTATCAATAGATGATATGATGAGAGTTAGCTACGATGAGTGACATCAGAACCATGCACTAATATTAAAGCGTTCTTTTACAGACACTAACCAAGTGGTAGTAAGTGAATATGCCTCTAGTCCAAATATAGTGCAAACTATTTTTTTGCATTCCTATTGGATGTTTTTAACACCTGATAAGTTAGCTAGCAAGGCACGAAAATCATCCGGAACTTTACTCTTAAAAAATATTTTTACTTATTTTTCTTATAGAATGATGAAGCTTTTTAATTTAAGAGGTTCCCCAAAAATTCTTATCTCATTGAATGCGAGTATTGCTCTGTCAGCAGAATTTTCGGAGTTAAAGCGAATAAGGAAACGGTTATTTCCCTATGATTTAATTTAGATTGGGCGGTCTACTTAATACATAAGTTCATAAAGCATGTCTGATGTCAGTGATACCTTTGAATATGCGGTGATCATTTCTTTACACATATATAATAATATATAGTATTTATTTTATAGTGAAATGGATGAACTTAAAGATGATGCAAGCCATCTTTTTTCGAGTATGATTGGTGCTACATATGGTAAAGTAGCAATTGTAGATCTTCGTGATATTACATCCTAGGAAGGAAAAGACGTAGAAAGGGACATGTATCGGAATCTTATTAGACTATGTGATCCTAATCATACTAAGCATTTAACTATCAATTAATTAACAAGATTACTATATATAATAAGATATTCGGATTTCACAAATGTGTTAACTGTCTTATTCTATGCTCTCGACTTAGATCTTAATGGATATCTTGCTATGGACTAAGTGCTTAATTGCCTCTCTCAACTAAAATTCGTGGTTAATAATGAAGAATAGGACTTAATCTCGGCAATAGTCGTAAATCCTTCATAGGTAAAAGTTACCGAGTTTCTAGCAATAATATAAGAATTGCGAAACTTTTGATAGAATTCCTACGAACTATAGCAAATGTCATATACCACTGAATCTACATAATCATAATGTTCATAACCGACAACGTTTGAACTTTCAACAACGATACATCATAGGGATGTCACCTAAATTAGTTTCTTAACAACAAGCATTTGGGAAGCTGCAGAACCAGAGAGAACATTTACAGAAACTGGAGCTGGGATATAACCAGATATTAACCTTGCTGTGTGACCACTATAACTAAGTGACCTTGACTTTTAATACAATACTTACGTAAATTTATTTATGTTGTGTTTTCTATATTTTATTAGTAAAATAATAAAAATCAATCATTTGAGTAAATTAATACAGTATAAACTATTGAGAACAGTAACAATTTCGTTTTCACCTATCTTCTGAAATATTTTGTCTAGATTACATCTTAAAATTAAATTAAAAACTATAATAAAAATTAATCTATTCTTAATTTTATGCAAATAATACTTTTACAACTAATAGAACACGATTTAAATATAAGCAAAACTTTATGAACTTTCTGCTCATTTCCCCTTATACTATTTAACAGAATTACACCAACTAATACCCAGCATGACAAAAACCATAATCTTCCCACAACCAAACTTTTATAATAAAACTAATAATTTTATATTAAAAAACTAAACCTCACACTATATATCATAATACATATACTGATCAAAACCTCCCTTCACCAATTCACCATCATTCATCCATCTCGACCAAGTACGAATCCGACAGCTCAGAAACTACAGAAAGCTTCGCCACGCAGTTCAGCCTGGCCGAATTCCCATCGATCGGTATCGCCCTCGGTAAGACGTAATCCTGCATTTTGAGCGGGCTCAAACGGCTATTTGAGGGCCGTTTGTCCTGCGGCGCAAACAGGATCGTTTGTCCCGTTGCGTTGTCTATGCACACGAAGTCGCTCATGTTCGCGACCAGTCCCTTGCTTTGGATCGTCTTCTTGCTCACGAAGGTCTTCAGCTGATTCGCGTTCAGCTGCTTCCGGCCGTTCATACTGCTGTACTCCTAGTGTGCCTACTTACGAATGCTAAGGAACGATCCCATGAATGACTTTTTCTCCTTCTTGGCGTTGATTTCTTGGTTGAATTTCTCGAACGAGGGATTCATGACGCGGTAGTACAATATCAACGACAGGAAAACGACCACGAACATGATGCAGCAGAAGGCGATTGGAAATGAGGAAATGGGGTAGAAATTTTGCCCCTCTCGGGCGCCAATTGATACGGAGTCGATGATCTCCACCCAGACCGCAGAGGTGAGCATGTTGAACGTGACGGCTAGGGGCGAAATGAACATGAGCGTGACGGGCATGAGCACGTTCATGATCACCACCAAAGTGACCGCTATTACGAAGCTCTCCTGCTGGGTAGAAACGGATTCAATTATCTCTTTGAAGTTGAGCAGCGTGTGGAAGAAGTAGATCAGGAAGAACGCGAAGCCCAGCCGCATCATCACCTGGATCTCCGAGTAGGAGCCTAGGATGTTCTGCAGGAACAGGATCTGGGACGCCTGGCAGAGCGTGGCGAACATGGTCTCGAAGATCGCCAGAATGAGCGTAAGCACGGACTCCTCGGCCAGCATGTACGGATTGGTAAAAACGTCCTTGAAGGCCGTCTGCAAGGCGTAGTACAGGGGGAGCGCGACTGCGACAAAGAGCAGCAGCATCTGGGAAAACTTGTACTTCATCTTCAGAATGAACGTAAACAGCAGCATGGAAAATGGCGCTGAGAAGCACTTAAAGATGGTCTGGGACACTGACATCGCCTCCGGCAGCAAAAGATAAATTGTAATCTGGAACAGGAAGTCCAGCCCCGCCCCGAACAGGAACATGAAGAAGTCCGATACCTTGTGGTAGTAGAATTTATCCAAAATGGGAGGCTGGAGGAAGAAGAGCAAGAAGGCAAACGGGAAGGAGCCGAGGCTCAACGACGCCGAGTAGAGATAGATGTCGTCCACGTACGCGTCCTGGAGCGCCACGCATAGGGCGATGATCTGACAGAAGAACACACCGCAGAATATCTTGAAGCTCTCGCGGACGACCCTGATCAGCTTTATCTTAATTCTGTGGCGCTGGAGTTTGACCTTGTGCGATTTGCTCAGCAGGAGCGCCAGCGCTATGGCAATCAGAACCAGCAGGAGAAGGAGCCAAAGGAGCCATAGATATCGGAGCTTGCTCCGCACGCTGGGAACGCAAAGTTGCTGCTCCATGTGGAACCCCGTGACGCATGAGTTGCACACGATCGCCCCGCCGATCTCCTTGTGGCAGATGCCCGTGTGCAGCATGTCTGCCGATATCCTGCAGCACGAGAATGTCCCGCACTGAATGTAGGCATCTTCGCACTGGTCGCAGAAGGCGCCCTTAAACGACTCGTCGCACTCAATGCAGTAAACCTCCCCCGTGGAGGCCTCCGCGAGGCAGTCTCCGGAGTATAGCATCTCGCTCTTTGCCAGCCGGGTCCAGCATGTGAAGTTGAGCAGAATGTAGCCCGCGCCGCATTCGGTGCAGAACACCTCCTCTAGTAAGATGTAGCCTTCCTTGCAGATAGCCTCCTCTTGGCAGGAGAACTGCATGCCGTCCGGGGAGATGCAGTGTCCGACCAGAAAGTTCAACGGCAGCAGACACTGGTCATCGACCACCACATAGCCAGCCTGGCAGGTCTGGCAGGAGACGGGCACCATGTTCTGCGCACAAGAAGTGCATACCGCGGTGGAGTACTCGCCGCAGAGGCCCTGCGGGGTGTCTTACAATGTCAGGCACCTTCCACCAACCAGCGTGAACCCCGGCTCGCAGGCTCGGCAGTTTGAGCTGGGCGTGTAGCCGGCCGAGCAGGAAACGCACTTTACTGCAGGGCCTTGGAACCAGCAGTCGCCCTGCTCGCAGAAGGTGCATTTCTGGTAGCAGCCCGGGCCCAGCACCGCCGCCTCAGCCGGGAGCATGGAATGATCCAGCCACCCGGTCTCGCATAGCTTGCACTCGCCGGCATGGTTCAGCTTGAAACCTTCGCTGCACAGCAGGCAGTCTGGGAGCTGGTACCCTACATCGCATTCCGCGCACCTGATGATCAGCCCGCTGGAGGCGAACGAAACCTCGCAGGTCCCGTGGCATGTCAGGTCGGTCAGCGTGCAGTCCATGAAGCATCGATCATTTAGCAAAACGGCGTTGGGCGAGCACTCCTCGCAAAGGAGGCCGCCGTACCCCTCGTAGCATTCGCAGCTGGGCGCAGCGTCCACGGTGCAGACTCCGCCCTCGTGCTGCCTTATCTCGATACACGAGCCGTTGGGCTGCATCTGGAAGTTCGGATAGCACGAGGAGCAGATCGGCGTTGGCGACTCGTAGCACTCGCCGTTGCGGCAGAAGGGCAGCTTGCAGGCCGGGTAGCACTACTCGGCGATGAGGTACTCGCCTTCGTTGCACGACAGGCAGACGACCGCCCCGGCCACCCTGACGCACTCGGTCCCCGGGATCAGCGGCTGGCAGTGGCCTTCGTGGAGCACGAACCCCTCCCGGCAGTTCTTGCACTGCGACAGCTCGGCGCCGTTGTGGCAGGCCGAGCACACGACGGTGTCCTGGTAGTAGAAGCAGGTTCCGTAGTCGCAAGTATCGCATTCCCGCAGGCATTGCTCCTTGTAGCTATGGTATCCGGCAGCGCAGCCCTAGCACGCAGATTCTAGGCTGTAGCCCTCGGTGCAACTGTGACAGAGAATTCCCCCTGCCGAGATGTAGCAGTCCCCGTGACAAGTTTCGCACTTCAAAAGGCACTCTCCGTCGACCATCAAATAGCCATCATCACAAGTAGAGCAGTCTGTCCCCGCATATGCCACGTCGCAGCTTGAACACTCGATATTGGCCTGATCATTAAAATAGCATTCGCCATTGCAGCTAAGGCACTTCAAATAGCAGAATCCATTCTTCGCCACACTTAGGGAATCACAGTCCTCGCAGTGGTCGCCTGAATAATTTGGCTTGCAGCCTGAGCATATACTAAGGGTAGCACCGGCTATCGGGACACTAGCAAACTATACTCCTGGATTGCATACAAACTTCCCACCGACACTCAGACAACCTAAGCAGCCTAGGATACAGCTATTTTTAACCTACTTTCCATTGGGATCCTTTTTCAAGACAGAACCTAAGTTGACCAGCTCGCTTTCAAACGGTACCTGTATGATGTTTATTCTGGCAATGACGGTATACATAGCGTAGTACTCTAACTCGCAGTAGTCTAGACAGTCGCCATCATACATCTGATGCGGATACGCGCAATGACACATTGGGCCTATACAGGTGTTATCGAATAGGCTAGTATCGCAGGAATATGCGGAATCTCGGCAATCGAAAACGTCGCAATTAAGGCCTTTCCAGCCATACTCACAAACGACTCCGTTATCTTCGCACCTTCCGTTTACTACGGTATTGCAGCGGTAGCATGTGTTTTGCAGTGATTAAGTGCCATCAAAGCACGCGCAGACGCTACCTACACACTCGCCAAGGCCTTCGCATGGGTTAATAGAGTCGAAGTCGCAGTGATAGTCAAGGCACCCATCGTGCTGCGAATACCCATTATTGCATACGCAGCCTTTCCCATCTACGCAATCTCCGTGCATGCAGTTGGAAGCTGTGCATTGGAAGAAGCAAAAAGATTTGTCCGCCGAAAGTTCAAACCCTGCCTCGCAGCCGGTGCAAAAGGTAGAGGCGTCCTCCTTATAGAAGCAGGTCCCGTTGGGTGTTTCCTGGACCTTGTAGCAAGCTCCATTCGCCACTCCGTATTCCGGAATGCACGAGTCACACCAAGTCCCTGCCACGTGAGGGTCGCATTCGCAAACTTCATCCACTAGGCACGACCCGTAGACGCAATTGGCCTTCGTGCACTCGGGGATGCATCGGGTCGCATCCTGCGACAGTACGAAATCTGGGTCGCACGAAATGCAGAGAGTGGCGCCATCTTTTTCGATGCAGCTCCCGTTCGCATTCAGTACTCCCGGGTGGCACGCCCCTTCGTAAAGCACAAAAGTCTCGCCGCACTGCTAGCAGCTAGGCATGGCAAACCCGGGGTGACAGGACTCGCAGGAGCTTGAGCCGCTTTCCACATAGCACCCCGTGCCGTAGCAGTCGGTGCAGATCTCCATGCAGTGGAATTCGACCTCTTCGAAGCCCGCCTCGCAGTTTCGACAGTCTGGCATAAGAAATCCATTGATGCAAAAATTACAAAAACTATCGGCATCGAGTAAATAGCACTATCCTCGTTCAATATTTATTTATAATAAACATTAATCCACGACAAACACACAATCTTTAACACAGGTTGAACACCCCGGTGATTCGAACCTGGGACTGCACGAGTCGCAGCTGTAGGAGCCATCTGCCTCAATCAAGCAGTTCTCGCCAAAGCAGACGTCGCCTGGGCAGGACAGCAGGCACTCTGACCCTTTCTCGACGTACCCCGCTTTACAGGTCTGGCACGAGGGCACCTCGTAGTTCTTAAAGCACTCGCTGCAGGTGACGGTCCCTGCGTCATCCCAGCAGATTCCCTTGTCCTCATTTACCACCTCCAGGCAGGCCGAGCCCACCAGGGTGTGCCCCGCTTCGCACTCCTTGCACGCGGGCATCTTGAACCCCGGGTCGCAGGATTCGCAGATACCCTCAGCGGCCGCAGTGATGACGCACTTGGCGCCATGGCAGTCTTTGCAAATTTCCAGACAGCCGGCACTGACAAGAAGATAATCGGGTATGCATTGCTGGCAGTCTGGCAGCTGGTAATTGTTGATGCAGGAGGCGCATGTCGGCACTCCCTCTTGGTCCCAGCAGTCTCCCTGGTCCTCCTAAATGATCTCATAGCACTACTCGCCCACTGCTTTATATCCTGTTATGCACTCCCTGCACTCCGGCATTTTGAATCCGCTGAGACAAGAGGCACACTTAAAAGTTGTGCTCGTGGGCATAAAGCACCCATCGCCCCGGCACTCGGTGCTCGGGCATATTGGGTAGCAAATGCCGTTGTTCTCCAAGTAATCTGGGATACAGTCCGCGCAGGTAGGCATGGCGTAGTTGTTAAGGCAACTGGCGCACACCGTCGCGCCATCCTTCAGCCAGCAGTCGCCCTTGCCTACGTTCGTGATCTCATAGCAAACTTTATCCGCCTCTTTGTGGTCCGGTATGCACTCTTTGCACTCTGGCACCGCAAAACTGTCCAGGCAGGTAAAGCAGTGTATCTCTGTACCGGATATGGTCACGCAGTCTCCATTGCAGTCTGCGCAAACTGGATAGCAGACTGAGTCGTATTCCTTGTAGTCGTCGATACAGTCCACACACAGCGGCACGAGTCGGTCCCCCAAACAAGAAATGCATTCGTACGTGTCATCGATAACACCGCACTCGCCCAGCTCCGGGAAAGTGACCTAGCGGCATGTTCCGCCGATTTCAATGGAGACCACTGGCCGGCACTCGCACTTCTCGTTCATGCACACCCCCAGATCCCCGCATCCGGCGAAGATGCATGAGTCCTCCTTGTTGCATTGGACGGCATCGCCGATGCCGGAGCTAATATCGTCGTTGCAGACACAGATATTTTCTGTGCACGTGCCCTGGATACAGGTGGTCATAGGCACACAGGCTCTGCCGCACTAGAACGTATCGCCCAGAACTAGCTCGCACGTCTCGGAGCAGCCATCGCAGTGCGCAATTTCGCATGCTAACCCAGAGAACCCACCCACACACTCGCATTTGCCGTCGGTGCATTTCCCACTGTTCTGGCAAGGGCTTGCCGCGCAGTCGATCTGGCACAGCGGGCCTGTGAATCCGCTGAGGCAGGTGGGCGGCGTGTCCCAGAAGGTCCATGTTCCCTGGCACTCCATCTGGCAGAGGTTGGGACCGTTCTTCGGCTGAAAATGATTTTTTGTTAAAGTTCCAGAAACTAGTTCGGTAAAGCCTGTGTCGAAGCCTGCATATGGCTCAAACTGCCATACGCTTTGTAAAAAGGCGTAGGCAAATCGAGGGTAGTCCGCATTTACGGCGGGCGTGTAGTACCAAATGTTGGAATCAAACTGGGGCACAGTCTTCATGTAAGCGGGCCTTCTCAGATTTTCAGTCGTTATGGTTATTTGCGAGTCGGTGGAGTACTTGTACCTATTTTCCTGGTGCGAGTAAATTAGCTTCAAATCCACAGAGTCGGTGAAGCCGCTTGGTATCCCATCTGGCATAAATGCAACCATGATAGTAGAGTTGATATATAAACCGACATATATACAATTTTATATAGAATTACCTCCTTTATTTTCATATATTAGAAACTTATATGTTTTTAATTAACTTAAAGTAGGAGAAAGAACCTGATATCCCATGAAAATACTATCTATGTTGCAGTCCTGAATATAATATGCTAGAACTGTTATTGGTGTCTAATAATTATGATCAGAAAATGTAACATTACCATAAACAACAATATTATTGTAAGTATTCTAATGTAGTTTAAATCCTAAAACAGACCAAGTCTGGTTACTATACCCTATTTCGACTAAAATTTATAGGGTAAGATTTTCAAAGATGCTGTTTGTTGTATTTTAAGCTAGTAATCCATATTCACAGTTAGAGCCAATACTCATAGTCATATTAACAATAACAAGACAATTACGAATGATCATAGATGAACCTTCAGTAATGAAGGTGTTTTGGTGTTGGAGATATGTGCTTTTTAATGCTTGTTATAAAAAGAAATAAGAACTGAGAAATGAAATAGTGCCTCCGTCGCCATTTCGCATTATTGACTCCAAAGTTATTTCAGCCACCTATGAGTCTTATACTTCAGAAAAATATAAATTAGAGTATTTTATATTTGTGGCGGTTGTCTACTAGGCAATTCCAGTCACAGAAATTTTATTAACTGCCTTTTGCAGTAAGCTAAACAGGATATAGAAGGAGCAGGACTCGATGTTGGAGTTGTCTAGCTGCTGTGAGACGGTAGAGTAATTTCCGTTGGTGAACTTCGTCACGTTCCCGATGAAGGACGTGTTGCGGATAGTTACCTGGTTCCCAGCTCCCTGGAAGATCTGAAACTAGAAGTTGGTAGCAGATGAAGACCTTAGTGTGAACCGGATATAAGACTAGACCATTACGAGGCCCTCCACGTTAGGCAAGAAGGACAGGGCGGATAGTCCCTGCGTTTCCGCGTCAATGTACGCGGTCACATGCAGCTGCGAAATGAGCACTCCGGCAGGCAGGGACTGCGAAATAAGAAACAGGCTCCTCAGCGGGCTGCCGAGGGTGTCGCGAAAGCTGACGTTGACGTATACGTGATACTTATCCAGTGCAGCCTGGAATGAGTTGGCGATCAGTGACATGCCCGGGGTGGTCACCAGTATGTTTTTGAAGTCGGCCCGGACCGTGATGTTTGAGGAGGTCGCTGCGTTGTTAGCCTGGCAGAGCGCGGTGAATGCGCTGCTCAGGGGGGTATCTGACTGGAATGACGATACGAAGGTTGAGTCTGTGACTGATGCTGTGAAGGTCTTCGCAAACGACACGCTCATGGCCTGTCTTGCCCCTGCGGCGGTCAGGGTAATGCTCGCCCAGAGGCCCGAGATGCTCGCAGAGACCGTGCTGCCCAGCAAGAAATACGATTAAGGCGAGGTGCCCCTAATTGCAAGACTAGATTTTATAGATACTTTATTAATAGTACCTTAAAGATTTTATGATAACCCATAAAAGTTAGTTTCAATACTTGTATCAAATTATTTTATTCGCAGTGCTATATTGCTAATAATTCCAGAAAAATCCTCAAACATAGCATAATTTACTTTTACTGTATCTATCTCAATATTATCTAATACATAAGTTTTACCGTCGATTGACCCCGTGAAACCCTTTACTTGTTCAAACTATTGTTTTAGATATATATCATTTACCAATACAAAGGATTCTGTTGGATAAGTGCTTAACATCTTAAGAACTTTTTCATGAGAGACAAGTATTTTAGAAATGACAATCAACATTTTGTGTAATTAAATTTCTATGATATATTAAATAATATGTTAAAAATTATTTCTTAGTTTTTTAGTTTTATTTTTTAATTAATATATATCAAATATTAATTTTCATTAATAGTAATTATTGACATAAATAATTAAATTTTCAATTGGAATTGATTTTAATAACTGTATTGATATATTTTAAAAATAATTTTTATTGTATACTCTAAACTATATTTAAAATTTAGTAGCATGATTATTTTTTATTAGTATAACTGTATATGATTTATTTTCAAAAAAATGTATTTCATATTTTTATATAATATTTAATAATTAAACAAAATAAATGTGTAATAAAATTGATTAACATTTGTGATAAATCGATATTATTAAACCTAGAACAACTTTAATAATTTTAAAATTTTATATAATTATTATAATTATCTCATAAAAAGGAAACTTAAATTGAGTTATTTATTTATTTTGATATAGTTAAAAAATAATATTGAGCAAATAAATTATGATTGCTATTAGTTTGATTAATATAATATTTAGCGTCTGGTATTATATAAATTTATCCCTATATTTTAGTCCAGAATTATTTAGCGTTAGAGTAATTTTTTAAATAATGATAATACATATTTGAATATAATTTTTAGTTGTTTAATAATTATCTAAGTTAACAATTATAGAGATTATTTATTATGTACAATTATGATTGCTTATATATAATGCTGAGTCCTTATTTCATATCCATCTTAGTTTAAAATATTAAGATTTTTATTTAGCATACGATCAAGCTATCAAAATAAATTATTGAGTAGCCGCGATAGTATAATATTATCAAATAAAACAGTACTATGTAAAATTCCAAGTTATACATTTAATTATACTCTAAAATTCAATACCAAAATTATGTGTATAAGTTTTTAAGTCAATGGTATTTGACATACATGAATTTCTAATATGATTGATTATTTTAAATTAATCTCTGATAAATACTTATATCGTAATAAAATATTTGTTAATGCCTTAGCTTTATATAATACATACTAAATAGAATGGTAGAGATTAATTGGATGCTTATAAATTATAAATTTGTCAAAGCTTATAGGGCACTAATAAGTTTAAAGGCAACTGTTGTACATTTTATATTAATTTCTATATTAAATACGCATATCAAATAGAACTCTTACTCAAAGAAAGGCTATTGTATTACCGGATTGATTTCATTTAAAACTCAACCAATAAAATATATTATTATATCTTAAAATATTAAACATATAAATTAAAAATATATTTATAAAATATTAGTAGTTGATTCTTGCATTTTTGAATAATATATGCCATTATTTATTTAATTCACTATACATATATAAATCTTGTCACGAAACTTATCCCTCTCATATTTTGGATATCCTGTATTCTAAACTGCTATCTCTTTTACGCTTAAGATGCTCAATGTATAAATTAGGTAATTAGATAAGCTTCGTTATGTAATACTGATATTTTAAGTTTATTAAACATATTCTAAATGATATTTATATTTTATTTATGTTATCAAAATATTATAATTACTTAATTTCAAATTTTCAAGCATATATATTATATTTAATATCAACTCTATGTTAAAATTAATCATTTATTTTATATGTTTCATATTATATTTTTTATTCTAATTATTAATCAGCAATGAATATAATTTTAATTTATTTATTAGTACTTTTTATACATTTTTACAATTTTAGAATAACTCTTGCTAAATTATATATTTGTCTATATATTTTCGATATTTTTACATTAAATTAATATTGATACACTAAAATATTAATTAAATATAAATGAAAACAATTAATTTTGCAGACAAATACTAAATAGATAATATTATTTTATCTAAATTAGCAATACTTTCATCAAATGTAGCTTTTACTTTCAAAAATACTAATATCTCACGAAAACGTGTTTGAACTTCTTGGTATCTACCCAGATGAATCATTTGCGTTAGCAAACGATATATACCTAAAGAAATCTTTTTAAAAGGTTGATAATTTTGTTGGTACAATTGACGGTCAAACTTTCATTTTTGATAATCTAAAACTAGACACGTCAGAGGCAACAAGTGAAATGCTCGAAGAATTTTCAGGCGTTATTAGCAATTTAGCATTGCGTTTTGCACAGTTCGATACTGGAACTCCTACTAACGTTTATGGGATCTCGCAAAACTTGAAAGGCACGCTCAGCAAAATTTCAATTTAAGCAGAAATTTCAGTTGATGGTACAACGCCTTAATCGTATTTCTTGCTGGGCAGCACGGTCTCTGCGAGCATATCGGGCCTCTGGGCGAGCATTACCCTGACCGCCGCAGGGGCAAGACAGGCCATGAGCGTGTCGTTTGCGAAGACCTTCACAGCATCAGTCACAGACTCAACCTTCGTATCGTCATTCCAGTCAGATACCCCCCTGAGCAGCGCATTCACCGCGCTCTGCCAGGCTAACAACGCAGCGACCTCCTCAAACATCACGGTCCGGGCCGACTTCAAAAACATACTGGTGACCACCCCGGGCATGTCACTGATCGCCAACTCATTCCAGGCTGCACTGGATAAGTATCACGTATACGTCAACGTCAGCTTTCGCGACACCCTCGGCAGCCCGCTGAGGAGCCTGTTTCTTATTTCGCAGTCCCTGCCTGCCGGAGTGCTCATTTCGCAGCTGCATGTGACCGCGTACATTGACGCGGAAACGCAGGGACTATCCGCCCTGTCCTTCTTGCCTAACGTGGAGGGCCTCGTAATGGTCTAGTCTTATATCCGGTTCACACTAAGGTCTTCATCTGCTACCAACTTCTAGTTTCAGATCTTCCAGGGAGCTGGGAACCAGGTAACTATCCGCAACACGTCCTTCATCGGGAACGTGACGAAGTTCACCAACGGAAATTACTCTACCGTCTCACAGCAGCTAGACAACTCCAACATCGAGTCCTGCTCCTTCTATATCCTGTTTAGCTTACTGCAAAAGGCAGTTAATAAAATTTCTGTGACTGGAATTGCCTAGTAGACAACCGCCACAAATATAAAATACTCTAATTTATATTTTTCTGAAGTATAAGACTCATAGGTGGCTGAAATAACTTTGGAGTCAATAATGCGAAATGGCGACGGAGGCACTATTTCATTTCTCAGTTCTTATTTCTTTTTATAACAAGCATTAAAAAGCACATATCTCCAACACCAAAACACCTTCATTACTGAAGGTTCATCTATGATCATTCGTAATTGTCTTGTTATTGTTAATATGACTATGAGTATTGGCTCTAACTGTGAATATGGATTACTAGCTTAAAATACAACAAACAGCATCTTTGAAAATCTTACCCTATAAATTTTAGTCGAAATAGGGTATAGTAACCAGACTTGGTCTGTTTTAGGATTTAAACTACATTAGAATACTTACAATAATATTGTTGTTTATGGTAATGTTACATTTTCTGATCATAATTATTAGACACCAATAACAGTTCTAGCATATTATATTCAGGACTGCAACATAGATAGTATTTTCATGGGATATCAGGTTCTTTCTCCTACTTTAAGTTAATTAAAAACATATAAGTTTCTAATATATGAAAATAAAGGAGGTAATTCTATATAAAATTGTATATATGTCGGTTTATATATCAACTCTACTATCATGGTTGCATTTATGCCAGATGGGATACCAAGCGGCTTCACCGACTCTGTGGATTTGAAGCTAATTTACTCGCACCAGGAAAATAGGTACAAGTACTCCACCGACTCGCAAATAACCATAACGACTGAAAATCTGAGAAGGCCCGCTTACATGAAGACTGTGCCCCAGTTTGATTCCAACATTTGGTACTACACGCCCGCCGTAAATGCGGACTACCCTCGATTTGCCTACGCCTTTTTACAAAGCGTATGGCAGTTTGAGCCATATGCAGGCTTCGACACAGGCTTTACCGAACTAGTTTCTGGAACTTTAACAAAAAATCATTTTCAGCCGAAGAACGGTCCCAACCTCTGCCAGATGGAGTGCCAGGGAACATGGACCTTCTGGGACACGCCGCCCACCTGCCTCAGCGGATTCACAGGCCCGCTGTGCCAGATCGACTGCGCGGCAAGCCCTTGCCAGAACAGTGGGAAATGCACCGACGGCAAATGCGAGTGTGTGGGTGGGTTCTCTGGGTTAGCATGCGAAATTGCGCACTGCGATGGCTGCTCCGAGACGTGCGAGCTAGTTCTGGGCGATACGTTCTAGTGCGGCAGAGCCTGTGTGCCTATGACCACCTGTATCCAGGGCACGTGCACAGAAAATATCTGTGTCTGCAACGACGATATTAGCTCCGGCATCGGCGATGCCGTCCAATGTAACAAGGAGGACTCATGCATCTTCGACGGATGCGGGGATCTGGGGGTGTGTATGAACGAGAAGTGCGAGTGCCGGCCAGTGGTCTCCATTGAAATCGACGGAACATGCCGCTAGGTCACTTTCCCGGAGCTGGGCGAGTGCGGTGTTATCGATGACACGTACGAATGCATTTCTTGTTTGGGGGACCGACTCGTGCCGCTGTGTGTGGACTGTATCGACGACTACAAGGAATACGACTCAGTCTGCTATCCAGTTTGCGCAGACTGCAATGGAGACTGCGTGACCATATCCGGTACAGAGATACACTGCTTTACCTGCCTGGACAGTTTTGCGGTGCCAGAGTGCAAAGAGTGCATACCGGACCACAAAGAGGCGGATAAAGTTTGCTATGAGATCACGAACGTAGGCAAGGGCGACTGCTGGCTGAAGGATGGCGCGACGGTGTGCGCCAGTTGCCTTAACAACTACGCCATGCCTACCTGCGCGGACTGTATCCCAGATTACTTGGAGAACAACGGCATTTGCTACCCAATATGCCCGAGCACCGAGTGCCGGGGCGATGGGTGCCTTATGCCCACGAGCACAACTTTTAAGTGTGCCTCTTGTCTCAGCGGATTCAAAATGCCGGAGTGCAGGGAGTGCATAACAGGATATAAAGCAGTGGGCGAGTAGTGCTATGAGATCATTTAGGAGGACCAGGGAGACTGCTGGGACCAAGAGGGAGTGCCGACATGCGCCTCCTGCATCAACAATTACCAGCTGCCAGACTGCCAGCAATGCATACCCGATTATCTTCTTGTCAGTGCCGGCTGTCTGGAAATTTGCAAAGACTGCCATGGCGCCAAGTGCGTCATCACTGCGGCCGCTGAGGGTATCTGCGAATCCTGCGACCCGGGGTTCAAGATGCCCGCGTGCAAGGAGTGCGAAGCGGGGCACACCCTGGTGGGCTCGGCCTGCCTGGAGGTGGTAAATGAGGACAAGGGAATCTGCTGGGATGACGCAGGGACCGTCACCTGCAGCGAGTGCTTTAAGAACTACGAGGTGCCCTCGTGCCAGACCTGTAAAGCGGGGTACGTCGAGAAAGGGTCAGAGTGCCTGCTGCCCTGCCCAGGCGACGTCTGCTTTGGCGAGAACTGCTTGATTGAGGCAGATGGCTCCTACAGCTGCGACTCGTGCAGTCCCAGGTTCGAATCACCGGGGTGTTCAACCTGTGTTAAAGATTGTGTGTTTGTCGTGGATTAATGTTTATTATAAATAAATATTGAACGAGGATAGTGCTATTTACTCGATGCCGATAGTTTTTGTAATTTTTGCATCAATGGATTTCTTATGCCAGACTGTCGAAACTGCGAGGCGGGCTTCGAAGAGGTCGAATTCCACTGCATGGAGATCTGCACCGACTGCTACGGCACGGGGTGCTATGTGGAAAGCGGCTCAAGCTCCTGCGAGTCCTGTCACCCCGGGTTTGCCATGCCTAGCTGCTAGCAGTGCGGCGAGACTTTTGTGCTTTACGAAGGGGCGTGCCACCCGGGAGTACTGAATGCGAACGGGAGCTGCATCGAAAAAGATGGCGCCACTCTCTGCATTTCGTGCGACCCAGATTTCGTACTGTCGCAGGATGCGACCCGATGCATCCCCGAGTGCACGAAGGCCAATTGCGTCTACGGGTCGTGCCTAGTGGATGAAGTTTGCGAATGCGACCCTCACGTGGCAGGGACTTGGTGTGACTCGTGCATTCCGGAATACGGAGTGGCGAATGGAGCTTGCTACAAGGTCCAGGAAACACCCAACGGGACCTGCTTCTATAAGGAGGACGCCTCTACCTTTTGCACCGGCTGCGAGGCAGGGTTTGAACTTTCGGCGGACAAATCTTTTTGCTTCTTCCAATGCACAGCTTCCAACTGCATGCACGGAGATTGCGTAGATGGGAAAGGCTGCGTATGCAATAATGGGTATTCGCAGCACGATGGGTGCCTTGACTATCACTGCGACTTCGACTCTATTAACCCATGCGAAGGCCTTGGCGAGTGTGTAGGTAGCGTCTGCGCGTGCTTTGATGGCACTTAATCACTGCAAAACACATGCTACCGCTGCAATACCGTAGTAAACGGAAGGTGCGAAGATAACGGAGTCGTTTGTGAGGATAGATAATAATCATAAAAGTATTCTCTATTTTTTAATAACAGATTTTTGTAGCAGTATTACACCTATCAATACCTATGATTACAATAAATAGTATATTACAATTTATAGTAATTTAATAAGCTTTAATACGGTAAAAAATTATATTTTTTTCACTAAATTAAATTTAATTATAAATAATTTTAAGTCTACAGCTTTTTTATATTGTAGAAAATAATTCAGAATTTCATACTCTATGATAAAATATTCTGCTCATTATAAATCTTATATTTCACTGCTAATAAAAAAACAATATTTATAATTATTAATACGCTTAGTTCGATCCTGATTATAATTAATTGCTTTATATTCATTGTATTGTTATTAGTATAATAATAACTTCATGCCAAAAAGATAACTAAGATTTAAAAAAAATATTTTTATTTGTGAGAATAACTGCTTGTGGAAATTATTAATGCAATGTTATGGTATTGAAATACATCATTATACCTGATATAGCTTAAATATTACAATGAGAAGATTATTTACCTTTCTTAGATTAATACTATAAAGTCGTCATAATTTTCATTTTATAATACTACCATTCGTAATATAGAATTTCAGATAATTAAATTGTTATCTAATTCAAGTTTTTATAAATATAGTCAAGTTACCACTGGCTAAAGTAATCATCTATATTAATGTTTATTATATTAAATTGTGTTTCATAGTTATATTTATTAACAGCATTATTCTAATTAACAATTTTACAGTCTAATTTTTTGTTAAGTATTATTTAATTTAAAATATTTCTGTAATTATATAACCCATTGAAATTGTATCAAATTTATTCGCATAAGACCACCGTATTTAATATGGTCTTTTATTATATGGTCTTCTAGCGTCTTTATTTCAATGTAAATATCATATTAGAGATTTGATTTCCTTTCTATATATTTTAAATAAATTTTAGTTTATTTTTCCGTAATATTCATAAATTTTATTTAGAAAATAATATCTAACTCAACCCAAATAGAAATATAATTGTCATTAAACATCATCAACATAAGTATCTATTAAATCTGATAGTGCTGAGTTATCAGCAATATGATTGTATGTTATAGAATTATTGTTTTAATGACTTTATAGTATTAAATATCTCTTAACACTTAGCTAATTTTGCTTTGGAGTAGATATTTAACTGCTTTGAAATAAAAATTGAATTTCTTTTCCAGTTTAATTGTCTATACATCTAGTGTTCTTCATATTTTCTCTTGGAGTTATACTTTGAATAGTTTTTACAGTTATAAATGATTTTGATGACTTAGGACTAATAAATTTTATAATATTCTTTTCTTTGATATTTTCTCATTTATATTCTCGGTTGCATGAATGACTTTTTCTCCTTCTTGGCGTTGATTTCTTGGTTGAATTTCTCGAACGAGGGATTCATGACGCGGTAGTACAATATCAACGACAGGAAAACGACCACGAACATGATGCAGCAGAAGGCGATTGGAAATGAGGAAATGGGGTAGAAATTTTGCCCCTCTCGGGCGCCAATTGATACGGAGTCGATGATCTCCACCCAGACCGCAGAGGTGAGCATGTTGAACGTGACGGCTAGGGGCGAAATGAACATGAGCGTGACGGGCATGAGCACGTTCATGATCACCACCAAAGTGACCGCTATTACGAAGCTCTCCTGCTGGGTAGAAACGGATTCAATTATCTCTTTGAAGTTGAGCAGCGTGTGGAAGAAGTAGATCAGGAAGAACGCGAAGCCCAGCCGCATCATCACCTGGATCTCCGAGTAGGAGCCTAGGATGTTCTGCAGGAACAGGATCTGGGACGCCTGGCAGAGCGTGGCGAACATGGTCTCGAAGATCGCCAGAATGAGCGTAAGCACGGACTCCTCGGCCAGCATGTACGGATTGGTAAAAACGTCCTTGAAGGCCGTCTGCAAGGCGTAGTACAGGGGGAGCGCGACTGCGACAAAGAGCAGCAGCATCTGGGAAAACTTGTACTTCATCTTCAGAATGAACGTAAACAGCAGCATGGAAAATGGCGCTGAGAAGCACTTAAAGATGGTCTGGGACACTGACATCGCCTCCGGCAGCAAAAGATAAATTGTAATCTGGAACAGGAAGTCCAGCCCCGCCCCGAACAGGAACATGAAGAAGTCCGATACCTTGTGGTAGTAGAATTTATCCAAAATGGGAGGCTGGAGGAAGAAGAGCAAGAAGGCAAACGGGAAGGAGCCGAGGCTCAACGACGCCGAGTAGAGATAGATGTCGTCCACGTACGCGTCCTGGAGCGCCACGCATAGGGCGATGATCTGACAGAAGAACACACCGCAGAATATCTTGAAGCTCTCGCGGACGACCCTGATCAGCTTTATCTTAATTCTGTGGCGCTGGAGTTTGACCTTGTGCGATTTGCTCAGCAGGAGCGCCAGCGCTATGGCAATCAGAACCAGCAGGAGAAGGAGCCAAAGGAGCCATAGATATCGGAGCTTGCTCCGCACGCTGGGAACGCAAAGTTGCTGCTCCATGTGGAACCCCGTGACGCATGAGTTGCACACGATCGCCCCGCCGATCTCCTTGTGGCAGATGCCCGTGTGCAGCATGTCTGCCGATATCCTGCAGCACGAGAATGTCCCGCACTGAATGTAGGCATCTTCGCACTGGTCGCAGAAGGCGCCCTTAAACGACTCGTCGCACTCAATGCAGTAAACCTCCCCCGTGGAGGCCTCCGCGAGGCAGTCTCCGGAGTATAGCATCTCGCTCTTTGCCAGCCGGGTCCAGCATGTGAAGTTGAGCAGAATGTAGCCCGCGCCGCATTCGGTGCAGAACACCTCCTCTAGTAAGATGTAGCCTTCCTTGCAGATAGCCTCCTCTTGGCAGGAGAACTGCATGCCGTCCGGGGAGATGCAGTGTCCGACCAGAAAGTTCAACGGCAGCAGACACTGGTCATCGACCACCACATAGCCAGCCTGGCAGGTCTGGCAGGAGACGGGCACCATGTTCTGCGCACAAGAAGTGCATACCGCGGTGGAGTACTCGCCGCAGAGGCCCTGCGGGGTGTCTTACAATGTCAGGCACCTTCCACCAACCAGCGTGAACCCCGGCTCGCAGGCTCGGCAGTTTGAGCTGGGCGTGTAGCCGGCCGAGCAGGAAACGCACTTTACTGCAGGGCCTTGGAACCAGCAGTCGCCCTGCTCGCAGAAGGTGCATTTCTGGTAGCAGCCCGGGCCCAGCACCGCCGCCTCAGCCGGGAGCATGGAATGATCCAGCCACCCGGTCTCGCATAGCTTGCACTCGCCGGCATGGTTCAGCTTGAAACCTTCGCTGCACAGCAGGCAGTCTGGGAGCTGGTACCCTACATCGCATTCCGCGCACCTGATGATCAGCCCGCTGGAGGCGAACGAAACCTCGCAGGTCCCGTGGCATGTCAGGTCGGTCAGCGTGCAGTCCATGAAGCATCGATCATTTAGCAAAACGGCGTTGGGCGAGCACTCCTCGCAAAGGAGGCCGCCGTACCCCTCGTAGCATTCGCAGCTGGGCGCAGCGTCCACGGTGCAGACTCCGCCCTCGTGCTGCCTTATCTCGATACACGAGCCGTTGGGCTGCATCTGGAAGTTCGGATAGCACGAGGAGCAGATCGGCGTTGGCGACTCGTAGCACTCGCCGTTGCGGCAGAAGGGCAGCTTGCAGGCCGGGTAGCACTACTCGGCGATGAGGTACTCGCCTTCGTTGCACGACAGGCAGACGACCGCCCCGGCCACCCTGACGCACTCGGTCCCCGGGATCAGCGGCTGGCAGTGGCCTTCGTGGAGCACGAACCCCTCCCGGCAGTTCTTGCACTGCGACAGCTCGGCGCCGTTGTGGCAGGCCGAGCACACGACGGTGTCCTGGTAGTAGAAGCAGGTTCCGTAGTCGCAAGTATCGCATTCCCGCAGGCATTGCTCCTTGTAGCTATGGTATCCGGCAGCGCAGCCCTAGCACGCAGATTCTAGGCTGTAGCCCTCGGTGCAACTGTGACAGAGAATTCCCCCTGCCGAGATGTAGCAGTCCCCGTGACAAGTTTCGCACTTCAAAAGGCACTCTCCGTCGACCATCAAATAGCCATCATCACAAGTAGAGCAGTCTGTCCCCGCATATGCCACGTCGCAGCTTGAACACTCGATATTGGCCTGATCATTAAAATAGCATTCGCCATTGCAGCTAAGGCACTTCAAATAGCAGAATCCATTCTTCGCCACACTTAGGGAATCACAGTCCTCGCAGTGGTCGCCTGAATAATTTGGCTTGCAGCCTGAGCATATACTAAGGGTAGCACCGGCTATCGGGACACTAGCAAACTATACTCCTGGATTGCATACAAACTTCCCACCGACACTCAGACAACCTAAGCAGCCTAGGATACAGCTATTTTTAACCTACTTTCCATTGGGATCCTTTTTCAAGACAGAACCTAAGTTGACCAGCTCGCTTTCAAACGGTACCTGTATGATGTTTATTCTGGCAATGACGGTATACATAGCGTAGTACTCTAACTCGCAGTAGTCTAGACAGTCGCCATCATACATCTGATGCGGATACGCGCAATGACACATTGGGCCTATACAGGTGTTATCGAATAGGCTAGTATCGCAGGAATATGCGGAATCTCGGCAATCGAAAACGTCGCAATTAAGGCCTTTCCAGCCATACTCACAAACGACTCCGTTATCTTCGCACCTTCCGTTTACTACGGTATTGCAGCGGTAGCATGTGTTTTGCAGTGATTAAGTGCCATCAAAGCACGCGCAGACGCTACCTACACACTCGCCAAGGCCTTCGCATGGGTTAATAGAGTCGAAGTCGCAGTGATAGTCAAGGCACCCATCGTGCTGCGAATACCCATTATTGCATACGCAGCCTTTCCCATCTACGCAATCTCCGTGCATGCAGTTGGAAGCTGTGCATTGGAAGAAGCAAAAAGATTTGTCCGCCGAAAGTTCAAACCCTGCCTCGCAGCCGGTGCAAAAGGTAGAGGCGTCCTCCTTATAGAAGCAGGTCCCGTTGGGTGTTTCCTGGACCTTGTAGCAAGCTCCATTCGCCACTCCGTATTCCGGAATGCACGAGTCACACCAAGTCCCTGCCACGTGAGGGTCGCATTCGCAAACTTCATCCACTAGGCACGACCCGTAGACGCAATTGGCCTTCGTGCACTCGGGGATGCATCGGGTCGCATCCTGCGACAGTACGAAATCTGGGTCGCACGAAATGCAGAGAGTGGCGCCATCTTTTTCGATGCAGCTCCCGTTCGCATTCAGTACTCCCGGGTGGCACGCCCCTTCGTAAAGCACAAAAGTCTCGCCGCACTGCTAGCAGCTAGGCATGGCAAACCCGGGGTGACAGGACTCGCAGGAGCTTGAGCCGCTTTCCACATAGCACCCCGTGCCGTAGCAGTCGGTGCAGATCTCCATGCAGTGGAATTCGACCTCTTCGAAGCCCTCCTCGCATATTTTACATAACAATAACTATAAAATAGTAAATAATAATATTATCTCGATGCATAGATTTCGTTCTAGTAATTTTACTGATTTTATATAATCTGCAATAATTCAGTATTTAATAATTCCGTTATAGGTTTAATTAATCTAAAAAATAAATGAAAACAAGTAATTAAAAATTATGCATAATTTAGTCTGATGCTACGATGATAAATATTTACTTAAATAAGAGTATTAAATAGGATTGTATGCCGATATACTGGCTATAATATCAATATAATAATTAAATTTTGAAATTAATAACTAATTTAATATTTAATTTTGATTACCAGATAATAAATTTCGGATAATAATTATGACACATATCATAGAAATATTACTTAATTATAATATATACTTAACTAGCATAATAATGATGATAATAATACAGGCTGCTAAAATATGTTATAATACTATTAATTTTTATTAGTAAAATGATTTAATATTTGTTTTTAAAAATAATTATAAAGTTATCAACAAATTTCAATTAGTTTAACCCTAAATAAATTATATTTGACGAATATACTTTAACAAAAAATTCTAATTTAGATTTAAGTCAATTTTTAAGTTAATAATAAATATAAATAAATATTTAATAATAATTTTAATTTAGAATCAAATCTCTTTCCACCAATGCCCAAGCCAAAGTTTCTTAACTGCCCCTCTGTACCATAGTTTTAGAATCTTAACCAGGCAACTATAGTAGACAATAAAGTGCTATTAGCAGGTATGGTTGGTATGGATACTGAAATGAATATTATGAATGGTTTAGAAGCGCAGGCACACAAAACATTTTCGAATATGAAAACTGTTTTGGAGTTTTGTGGAAGCGATCTCTAACATATTATCTCATTGAATATTTATCTTGATAACTCATTAACTGGACCTGAGGTTGACAGATTTAATGAAATATATAGAGAATATTTCCCTGTTAAAGAAGAAAGACCGATCCGTTGCTGCGTTTAAGTCAAACTCGCTGATATACTTGTTGAAATTGTCAACACTAAGGCGTTCCTCAAGGATTGATATTTTATTTATCACTCAACTTCTTTTCGTTTTTTTAATTCCTCAATTTTTAGCTCTAGTTTCTCTATTGTTTCATTATATTCATTTTTTATTTCTTAAATTTCGTTTTTAAATTTAGCATCAACTTATTCTGTCTATATCTAATGCAAAGCATTAATCTCATCAATTTATTAGTTTTATTCAAAAGTAACCTGATAGTATTCATCATTTGCTTCATTTAATAGTTTCTTCAAAGCTTCATATTATCCTTTTAGAGCTATAAACTACTGATTTCTATCATCAAATAGTCTCTGGTTTTCACTCAATTCGTTACGTTGACAAGTACTTTGAAGTTACAAACTTTCATATTTTCCAGTTACCTCATAAAGCTTCTTTTATAATAGATTATTTTCATCTTTTAAATTTTTATAAGCTACTAGTGGCATTTTACGATTATAAGAATTTTCCCCCTTAACAGTTTCGTATATTATTTAATTTTATTACTATATAATAATTGGAGGTTTGTAATTTTAAATTTATATAGTAAATTTATTTAATTTAGCATAAATTTTAGAAAGTTATTATAAGATTTGTGTGTTCAAGCTTGAACTTATTTAGTTGTAGTATGTTGTACATGTATGAAAAATTTATTTCAAAGCTAGTGATTAATTTTAAGTTTAGTTTTCAGCTAGCTAAGCTCTTCTTTCAAGTTATTAAAGAGTAGTTTTCCTACCATTCCTAAGCATCTGCAGTTACTCAAATTCCTATTTTGAAGGCTTTGGGGGTAAGACCTTTTCTTAGATTTATGGCTAAACAGTTAATTTTCTAGTGAGTCTAGGGGCTGAAGAAGCGCGAGAAGGTTATTTTGGGTCCATATTAAAAAATACAGCTTTTGTCTCATATTTTGGAGTAGGAACTCGTCGGAAAGTAGCTGAAACAGGTTTAAGTTAATCAAAACGGCCCAATTATGTATCAAAATATGTGTCTTTATCGTTATATGCAATTTATTTTTGATGGGGTGAAACTGAAAGTTGACGCATTATTTAGAAGGTTTATATTACTGTAATATTATATAAAATTTAAATTATATAGATTTCTTTAATTTATATAAAATAAATTTTACTTAATAGTTTACCTACTGTAGAAATTTTTAAAGGAATATTATTTAGATATTCATAAATAGGTGTTATAGTAGTGTTAATATAGAATAATAAAATGTGAATAATAATATAAACTAGGAAAAAAACTTACTTTCATTTCAATTTTACGTGCATGCGCCATCCTAGGCTCCGTAGATCATCTTTCAAACCATCACCTATTTACAGAAATTTATTAAACCCTCTCTTTTTAATATTTTCACCAATAATTATTCCAATTAGGTTCTTTATCATCATAGTTTCGTTAGTTCTAAACTTTATGACAGATTCAATTTTATATCGCTTAGACTGTGATATATCCAAACCTTTATCTAAATTTTCAATGAAATATTTAAAAATAACTAAGCTTATTACTTATAAACTAGTATGCATGGCGTGTTCTATTCATGTAGTCGTAAAAGGGAAACAATAAGCCAAAATTATAATTGGTAATCATAGTTCTATGTTTGATATCCCCGTTTTAATTGCGTCTGGGATAATGTGCACAATATCCAAATCTGGAGTAACAAAAGTTAATTTATTGAAACCTGGTATATTAGTATCTCGAACGTTACTGGCTAGAACCTGTTAAGGGAATGTTATAGATACACTAAAAGAGAGATATTCGTAGTAAGATAGTTTGTGGCCAACAATTGGAATATTTGCAGCTGGGACTACTGTTGAAAATGATTGTATAATCCCATTTAGAACTGGTGCATTTTAACCAATGCAACCTGTTTAGCTACTAAATATTACCTACAATACTGGGAAAGATTTCACATACACTGTATAAAATGCGAAATAAGTAATTAAGAATATATTGTTAAATCCTTTTGGTACTGTTACAGTTGAGTATTTAACTGTTATAAAACCTGAATAAGGTGAAACACCTATAGATTTTGCTACTAGAACGCAATTTATTATGGCCTCTCTGCCTGGTAAAGAAATTTCCCCTTTTGGATATAAAGACTGTCTTTATTTTGTCGGAAAAAATTTTGTACCCTCATAAGCATATTAAGACGAATTTGGGTGGATGGGAACACACGATGACTACATGTTGCTTTGTAAAAAAGTCAATAAAGATCCGTTCGTTTAATGGGACAAGGCTGATCTCATTGCTGATTGAGCAAATACTAAAATGCCTTAATGAGCCTTTCTGATTCAAATTTTACTATTCGCTCCTTTTTTTACTGCACAACTAATTGCTACCAAATTTACTTCTACCATCGTGAAAATCTGATTACATCAAGTAATACGTTATTATCAGCAGGTAAGCTTAGTTTTGACAAAATTTAATTCGCACCCACATTGTTTACTAAATTTCCTGCTAAAAATTTAAGAAATTCAATATTGACTCTTTGAATAGCTTTTAATTGCTTGTCAAAATTTACATATAACTACGTTTAAAAGCAATCTTCGATCAAAATATTATTATTTAAAAATAATGATATTATATCCTCGTTAACAATTCTTATTCCAACGTCTTTCAGTTCAGTTTTTTCCCGAATTAAACGCCCTCGCAGCGCCCCAAATTTTGAAAACTTAGATCCAGCTCCACTCTCAATAAATATCTACAGTTATCTCAAATTCTGCCATAGCCCTTGAATATCCTTTATTCCACCAGTGGCTGCAAGTATTTCTGCCGCGATAACTGGCCCAACAAACGGTATTCCGTCCTGAAAATCGCTCCCGAGCAAAATGCTCAGAAATACCAACGAAACCTGATTTAGGCCGTACGCCTGCAGGTCCTGATGCTCGATTATGACAACTTGCTCCTCCTGAAACTGGATGAGCTTTCTGGCGCCGAAAACGAGGCAGTCGGAATCCGTCGAAAACGCAAATTCCGCAACATTTTTTTAGGTCAGAATGGCGCAAACTTGCTCCGCTTCCAAGTTTCTCGCGGCCGTAAAATTTGGAACGGAGAGCATGTCGAGAAACTATCTCACTTGCTCCAGTTTCTAGCTATTGAGCTTAAAAGCGAAGGGGTCATTCATAGCCTTTAGGGAGTTTTTGGCTCCCAAAAACGTCTTCTGCGGGGGCTCGAAGTCGGGGTCTGCGAGGTCTATTTCCTGTAGAACCGTCTCGAGCGCCGCCCGTGGCGGCTGGAAATTGAGGTCTGCGAGCAGCTTTTGCAGCTTATCGCCGGTTTCCGTCTATTGCTCCTCGAAATTCTACAGTGAAATTTGGCGAATATGCTAATCGTTTCCCCGGGAAATCGGATAGTTCCCGTAGTCGTCCATATCGAAATTTTAGTCACAATTTTCGGATTTTAGGAAGAGCTATTGCTGCCTTTGGGAGCTGAAATCGACCGCCGCGCGCGATTTCTGCCAGTCGACAAACTTGGTTTCTTGCATGCTCGAGAAACTTGATAGTTCGATTAGCAGATTTGGGTAGTGCGGATTTTCAGTCTTCAGACGCCTAAACGTGTTCTGGTACGCCGTATAACTCGCTGGGACGTAGGGTGCTACATCGTCGTAGGCGCTGGATTCTGAGCTGTTTTGGAGCAGATTAGCCATTTCCTGCTAAAAACTATCCACTTTAGAGCGGAAAACTGTTGGTTTCTGCGCGTACGCGAACTCGAATGCGGCAATCTGGTTAGTAGCGTCCGTATCCAACTCTTTAAAATTAGTCGTGGCCCTGCGCTCGCTCTGTGTTTGACGTTTTAGGAATGATGATTGGTTATCAAAAATGAAGATCGGAATGAAGCCTTTGCGAAGCAGCTTGACGGTAAGCCTGTAGACGGCGGCTATATGGAAGACGTCTGCCGTGTACGTGTGCCCGTAAGCATAGATTACAGTAAACGCATCAATTGCTACTGTTCGGTGGGGTAGCGGCCTATCAAAAGTGAAATCTTTGAAAAATGGTTTAAGAATCATCCAGAGGTTTTTAACACCCATTTTATTGATAAGGGTTAAGTTGGATATAATAATCGCTTTAATGGATTTTAAATAATAATTGTGATATTATATTATTTAAATATAATGAGATATTAGATAATAGAGTTTATGTTATTAAGGATATAATAAATTAATCATTTGAACTTTTAACATTACTTTGTTATATTTTTTGATCCATTTCGCATATAATGAATAGCACAATAAATTTTTTACTTCTTACGTCTTTATAGACTACTTTAAATTATACATACTGTTTAAAAGCTGAAAATAGTCTGTAAAAATAACCATCCGTATTCTAAAATCTTTAACATTTTGCCGTAGAAGCATAATTTTATTCATGCACTGATCCAACACCAACAAAATTTGCATATTATGATGTTTATTAGCATGCATATTTAATCGATAATAAAATTGCATCATATTAACCATCAAAAGACTTTATGTTGGAGATAAGGAAGGTAGTTAATTTAAAATTTAACTTATGGAAATTTTGTATGCAAATAAATGATTTTAATGTGAAGTATTATAATTACTAGAAAAGATTATAAAGAGATTCTGAGACCGAAAAAACTGTCTCAATACAATCGTATATTTATAATAATGCTAATTTACTAATTTAATTTGAAAATTTGTATGAAATACTAGCTATCTGGAATTTGAATTTTACATTACTTTAGTTTAACATCAGTTTTGATTTGGATAAATAATTGGAATATGCATATAACTAGTTTCTAAAAGAAAGTGAAAAATTAGATTTAAGTAATTTGAATATTATTTAGAAAGAGTTTTTAGACTTTTTGGTTAAAACAGTAAAAAATTAATCATTCTAACCAAGTTTCAGTATATTGGAATTTAAAAACTATAATGGGCTTATTTATAGTTCGTGGGACTTATATAATTATGTCAAACATGGAGTATTTTAGGTTAAAAATATTAATATGATTAAGTTACAAAGAAATTAAAGAAATTTGGTCAGTTATTAAGAAATTGTTCCTAATCTAAGGAAAATTTCTACTCTAAAGGTAAAAAACTCTTGCATTGAATTCATTTTTAATGAGGTATTAGATTTTAGTTGTGAAATTGATGGAAGAAACTGTGATTTAGAGATGATATTAGTAGGGGAGGTTACTGTTCAGATAAATGGTATTAATCAAATTATCATAGCAAGGAATTAATTACCATTATGGAGAATTTTATCTCAACACTCACCTATTTTTAACTATTTTAATTTATTTGAAACACAAAGTATTATTTATAAAAAGAATATAGGGGAACATGATATCAAAATGTACAATTAAATTGTTTTCTTTAGTAAAAATGACAAGAAATTTAATTACCCTATTTAATTTAATCAATAAGGAAACCTTATTAAATTTAGTCAAAAGTTAGAATTAATCTTCTGTAACCAAAAATAATAAACATTGTTATAGAATGCCAATTATAGTATCACTTTACCAAACGAAGAAGGGTAGTTATTTGCAATTATTAATTAAAATTATATTAAAATAAATATAACTTCTTTATATTAAATTGAATATACAGTTGTATCAATAATATATAATAGTTAACTAATAACAGAAATTAACTTTAAAAATCCATTTTCAGGTATTATTATGGTATTTATTAGCAATTAAAAATAAAATATATACAATGTTACAGAACAAACATTAGTATAAATAATAATTGACTAATTTGCCACTACTTACACATTTATTTTATCAACAGAATAAGGATTTAACAATTTTGATGTTTTGTTTGATGAATTAGAGAATATAGAACCAGAAATTCGACTGTAACAATACAGTTAAAATGTTGCAGACAATAAACTAATAAAAACAGGATATGCAGAAAATCAGGTAGCTACAACAAAGTATAGCTTTGACGAACAGATAGTAAAAAATAGCTAGTTTGTCATTGACCTAGCTCTCACCCAATTAGTAATAATAACCATTTTTATTATAATAAAAGTTAAATTAAAGTGATAATAATTTTCATTTAGTAATTTATTAAAGCTCAGTATTACATGATCTGATTATGTGCAAAACTTCATCAAAATTATCATTTCCAGATTTCAAAGCCTCTATTTATTCACTTTATATCATACAAATTTTTGAAACTTTTTAAATTAAATTCAATTTTTCGTTTCTGACTTCGCGAATTTCTGCTGAAAGTTACAAATTTCCAGTTTCAAAAGCTGCTAGTTTTTCTATTTTCTGCATTGTGAGCACATTTTCACCCTGCGAGTTTTCAATAATTTTCTGCACATTTTCGAGCTCATCGAAGCCCTTTTTTAGCTCGGAAATCTCCATTTTTAGTTCACAATTCTCTTAAATAATTTCCGAATTCTGACTGACTATCTGAGTTAATTATTAAAGCTACACCTGCAAAACTTCATTTTCAGCGGTCAATTCGAGCAATTTCAGCTCAAATTGACAGTTTTCCTTTTCTTATTTTGCAGAAAAAACGCTTTGAGAAACTTGAGTTTTATTCAGTTCAAGCTGAATTTTCAGTGTTTCAACGGTAGATTTTAGAAGATTTATCTCGTTTAATAAGACACTCTATTCGCTCGTCTGTGCCTTTTCTTGCTATTTTATGAGCTCCAGCGCTTGCGAATTAAAGTTTATAGATGAGGATTTTTCGGTTTCAATTGCGAGATTTTAAGCTATAGTTTCCAATTTGGACGTTTAATCTTTCAGTTGAAAATTAAGTACGTTGATTTCCTGCTACAAATCGGCATTTTCGAGAAGAATTAGTTAAAGCTGCTACTTGGCAGCAATTTAGATTTCATCTGCTTCTGTTGTCTGCTATTACAGGATTTTTTGGTTTTGAATGGCCTGATAAGTTTATTTTTAGTAAGTTAGACACTTATTTTGATTTTCATTAAGCTAAATGCGTAAATAGGATATGGTCTGCACAAAATCGGATAAATCAGTTGTAGCTAATAGTATTGGAAAAGACGATGCAAACTTTTTATGGAGTAAAGCAGTAATTTCATCTTATAAAGTCCTAATCTCTATTTCCATCTGAAAAGGTAAAATATTATATTATTTTATTTATATAATAATTGTAATATCTATTTTTGTTCAGTCATTTTTAGGAATGTTAAATGATGAACGATCTTGGATTTTTGTAACTAGTTTAAAGCTATCGAATTTAAATACGAAAAGCTAGAATGATGGATATTTCATCATATTCGTTATCTGAATAAGCCATGAGCATAGATGAATTCAAGAAAATAATACGTTGGATCTTAATAAGCAATGACAAGCCTTATAAATTTATGAGATAATGTTAATATAATGGTTAACATTATTTTCTATTTAAATTACCAAAATTACTTGTAGGAGTCTAGAATGGAAATAAATTTGACAATCAAGAAATAATAAAAACAATAATTGTTAAAAAATAACGACAGTGATATATTAATACTTGTTTTAATTAAAATGAAAATCGCTTTTGCATTTTGCTCATTTAAGAACGGGGCTTCTCCTCGTTAAATAAACTAGGCTATTTAGTAGAAAGTTTAAAAATTAAATATAGAAGCATAGTATTTTCAACTGTCAGATGGTGGTGAAAATACAGCTGCTTCACTTAGTAATAAGTCATCTAGTTTTAAAGGTTGGGATGCTTTATAACGTCCAATTGAGTATAATATTGCATTTATAAATGACATACCGATAATAGAAATGGCGTAAACAGTTGGTATAGAAAAATTATCTAAAGACGAACTGAATCCATTCGTAACTACTAGTTATGGTTTTGGAGAGGCCACAAAGTAATTTTTATCATATTCTGATATTTATTTAACTGTTGGTGGATCCGCAACAGTTGATTTTGGATTTGGATTTTTGAAAGGGTTAGGTTGTATATTTTTAGATTAAAACGATAATGAAGTTTATTTTAATGTTGTTAAAGATATTATATAAATATAAAAGATTATAATTCCGGATAATCACCCAAATATAACAGTTCTTTGTGATGTTAAAAATATGCTTACAGGGGAAACTGGAGCGGTTAGAGTTTTTGGGCCATAAAAAGGTCTATAATCATCAGATTTTGAGATATTTGATAAAATATCAACTCATGTAAAAATGATTATTAATAAAGAAGAGTAATAAGGAGATGGAGCAGCAGGGGGAATTGTATATGTACTACGAAATCTCTTTAATGCAAAAATTGTTTCAGGTGCTGAATTTGTATTAGAAGCTTAAAATTTTGAAGATAAGACATAAGGTTATGATATTCTGTTTACTGGAGAAGGACAATTAGACTCTTAAAGTTCATTTGGCAAGGCTTGTTAAGTAGTTTGTTAAAAATTTCAAGGAAAGAAAATTGGAATATTCGGTTAAATAAAAACGAATGTTGATTTTTTAGATGCTATTTTCAGCTGCTAAAAAGGTATTAAAAGTTTAGATGAAGCATTGAAAACCTGCAGCGAAGATGTGTCTGACGTTGTTTATAATATCATCAATGTTTTATTGATGTGAAATTTAAGATATTATGGTTTATACTCTATAAGATTAATATTTTGTAATATCTGTAGAATTATACCGACATATATTTAATTATTAATTATATACTTGCTAAAAAATAATTTTAGTAATATCAGCAACATTATATTATAAGTTATGGTTTAACTTTCAAATTAAATAATGAGCGAGCATACAATATTAGAGATTGTTCAGCATTCAAGCTAACATGTCAAAGAATAGCTTACAATATCTCCTTATGGCAGATAACTTATATCATTAGCAGATATATACTAAGATCTAGAAGATGCATTATTATGTTTATAAGTTCCACCAACTGCACCTACAGGAGAAATACTAAAATTATTTACTAGAGCACCTCCATAAGAACTTGATCTAACCAAAACATCAACTAGGAAGTCTTCAACTGTTAAAAAATTACCATAAATTAAGAAGTGATTTGTAGATTAATCCAGTAAATTTTATCAGAATATGAAAAATATTGCTAGTGTAGCAACTAGTAAATACTAAAATCAATAAACTATAAAGCCTCAAATTATCACTGATAAACTCCCCTCTTTTCTAACAACAACCCCGCAACCTCAATCATATATTCATGTATCTCAGATTCACAGCTTATAACCTAGTAATCTACATTTTCTAATATTCCACACATTGTTTTTGAAATAAACCCTTTCTTCACATCCACCACTTCCTTTCCAGGAGCTTTTCCTTTCCCTTTTACGTCAACTGGAGTACTAGGCCTTCCGCAACTAGTGTAAAACACATGATATTGATCTTCTTCCTCGGTTTTTTCAACATTCCATGTCGCCAAACCATCATAATATTATGTTATATCAGTTTAAAATATCAAAGAATTACAAGCTTTCTCTTTATAAATTATTGCTTTTTTAACCTAAAAATCACTGAAAACAGTGATCGCGAAATTGATTTTTTCATAATTTTGCAGCTAATAAAAATGCTGAGTCGCTTATAAAATGTCAATTTCAGCATTTTCGAAATTATACGTTAACTGGCTTACTGAAGTTTTGACTGGAACTTCTACTTTTGCTCCTTTTTTCAAGGCCGAAGGCGCTCTCTGTGCCTTGGAAATTGAATTTTCACCTAATAAATTCAACGAATTTATCATCAAAATAACGTCGTTTTTCGCGTTTACAAAGCTGGTGAGCAAAAAGTTCTCAAATTCTCTCGAATTCTCAGAAAACGCCATTTCGTTCACCATTTCATTGTTAATTTGCACGAAAATCTTTGAAAATTCTGCAAAATTCGACTCTTCGCAGAGCCTCGCAAATGCCGTAAAAACGGCTATTGCCAAATTCGGAACGGACAATTTTGTGTTAAAAATCTAATTAGCATTTTTACTATTTTTAGCGTCTTTTCCGCTTTAATTTTTCCCTTCCAAATTTTCATTCCCTTCCACTATCACCTTTTCGTTTTTCAGCTCCGATAAGAACTCTTGGAAATTGGGAATTTTCGAGTCGGAAACTTGAAATTTGAGTTTTGTGAATTCTGGAATTTGAACGTCGAAAGTTTTGTCGTTTTAACTGACTAAAAATGGAAATTTGCCCTTCAATTCCAACGTTTTTGCTATAAAGTTAGCAAACGCGTAGCAGTCTTTTCGCATCACAAGGCCGATTTTGATCTTGCCTGAAATTTCAAAAATTGGAATTATCATTTTCTGGAGTGTAAAAAGTTATTTTTCCTTATTCAGCAACCTAGAAAGCGCTTCAGGCTCGGATTCACGCAGGAGCGATTGTACTGATTTGTGGATCATCTGAAAAAGTGGAGCTGAGCGGCCCAGAGTGGCCCAAATCTAGCTAAATGGCTGCGCTAGATCTAAGTTCTAAAGAGTTTCATATGCAAGCTCTGGGAACAGTGAGGTTTTCCCATCAAAATTTGGGTACTTGAAGTACCGTAAAAGCCCTAAAAAGTCGATTATTAGGATCAAATGGTCACCTGCAAGCTGGATTTGCTGCAACTAAATTAGGGCCTTTGATTTACGCTGCTTCATGAGATAGTCAGCAATAAAAACCTCTGGAGAAGATATTTGGTGCTCAATTGCAAGATTTAGAGCTTTTTCAAGAGAGTGAATTATTGTATGTTGCTAAAGATAGTCTGAAACCACTTGTTGCTGTAGATTTTGAGATGTCATTGTGCGGAAAGAAATAGATTCTTTATAGTATTATATAAGTATGGATAATTTATATAAAATGCAAGTTAAAAAATCAGAAATACAAAGAAGACGGGATAATCAGATTGCAATGGAGAACTATAAACTGTAGTAAAGGATCAGTAATGTGTCACATAAGATACATTTTGATAAGTTTGATTAGGATTTTGCAAAATCCTCTAAATATTAATAGTTGCATCAAATTTATACTTCTCCTTGTAAAGAAACTCGTACTATTAGAACTTCTTCCCCTATATTCCCAAAATCGACTCCACTGGTTGACACTATTTCGCCAGAAGTCTTACGTAAAATTTAATCTAAAAGCACAACATCTAGAGTAGCTGTTTCAGAATAAACTGGTATATTCAAAAAATCATAATTTGTCCAACTTCCTAAACTGCTGCCCAAAAGGAGTGTATTCTATGAAAAAATAGAACGGATAAAGGAAAAAAATTCAGAATTAATAAACAAGCCTGATTTTAACAAATAAACAATATAAAATGGAGATCCAGCATTTTCGATATTGAACTTAGGTAATAGACCTGTTTCTGATGAGTTTGAATAGTAGTGATTGTAAATGGTTAATTATAGTGAGTAACTGCATAAGATATATTTGATCTTTATTGCAAACTAAAACTATGAAGAATGTAAGTATACTAATATTTCAATGGAATATATCTTGAATTAATTTGTTATTAATATAGTTTAAATTTGTTGAGAGATTTCTTATAATCACTAGTATTATATAATAATCTAATTTATTTTATAATTTATTTATCCTCTATAAAATATAATAAATCAAGTATTTAATTATATTTGTTAACAGATTATATAATATAAAATAAATTTTAAACATTATATATCAATAAGTTTGGTTAGTGTAATAACAATAATTAATTAATTTACAATTCTTTGTATCACATCTGTTGAATTTCCACTATCATTAACTAAAATGGTATCTTATTTTTGCGATTTTTTATTGATTAAATTAATTAATCTCACATAAATTTGCTCAATCAAACTCACTTCCTGAACCCCACCAAATTAAATAAAGGAAGTTCAACGGGCTAACTGGGCAGTTTTATTGCACTACAAGGTTTTTGGTATAAATGACCTATAATTGGGCTTTTTCGCTTCGCAGAAACACTGATTTTCGCTAAAATGGGTTTATTTGTTAATGGAAATTACTTAATCATCTCTGATAGATTAATAAGCTTATTTTTAATGCAATATTACATTAATTCCAAACCATGCCGGTTATAGAATTCAAACTAAATATTCTAGCAGACCAATTCTGTCATATATTCGTGCAATGGTTTCTCGGAGAATGACTTTTCCGTTAATAAAATTTACTCGGCATAATGTATTTATACAAATTGAACAATATATCTAAGTAATTTGTATGTACCTTAAATGTTCTTTTTAAGTAGTGTTTTCCACAAAGTTCCTACTACTTTAGGTAAGAATGAGACAATAATATGCCCAAAATTTGCTATATTCTACCCATAATTCACTGCCCAGTGTAGTAAAATTTCACATTCTGAAGCAGATGTGGGCAAAAGAGACTTATAAAGCTCTGGATTGCAGGAATTGCGATACGTAGGATTAAGTAACAGTAGCTGCAGATCTTTGATCAAAGTTTATTTAACTGATTTTTTCTCTGCTCTCAATAACTTTATAATATCCAGCTTTAGGTTTGGTGTCTTGCAGGCAAAATCAAGTGCAGACTGGTTATTCGCATTTACTTGATTCAGAAGGTCACCATTTGGTTTGCTGGAAGTAGCTCTATTGGCATAAAAATTAATGGAATCCAACAACGCTTCAGTCCGTAAATCTGGAGTTATCGACGCTCTACCTGATGTATTCACCGATCCAGACCGCGACATCGAGAGGCGCATACGCTGCGATTAAGTTAAAGATAAGGATTAATAATGCTCCTTTGAAGTTTAAATTTAAAGCAGCAACTGTACAGTTTCCAGATTTCCAACAAAAGCTGCATACATGAGGGATGTAGATCCTAAAGCACGTGGATAGTCACTGGCAGTGTCATTAATCATTCCATATAATAGGTGCTATTATATTGGGATTTGTTTGTCTTCTAAGATGTTTTTGAAATACTTATCTAAATTTACATTTTTTGGCATTTATTTTAACAAATTATAATATAAATATCTTATATATAACATATAAAAGAAATTAAATTGCTAAAAGAATATCTACATAATAGTAATTTTTTAAAATAATGAGGATCTTATTTTAGTTTTTAATTATGTTTATATCTTAATATATGGTAAGGGTATAGAAGAATAATAATAAAGAAAATTTCTATAATATAAAAATTAGCTTCGTAAATTAATGACTCTGTATTGTTATTAATTTAAAATTTTATAGCGAAAATTTATTGAAATGGATACTTAGTCCATTGATACTAAATGAGAAATAACATTATTACTATCATTACTATTTTAAAAATTCATTTAATCTAACTTAAATTACTCATTTTTAGTATCATTAACTAAAAATGAAAGTTAATATATATATAATCAGTATTATTAACTGATAATTAATCATAAAAGTTCATTCATATGACTATCCGTCATATTTAATATAACAATATTATTATGAATTTTAACTAACAAAAACTACACTTTATGATAAATTCTTATGAAATTATATGATTTACTATCAATCGCGTATGTAACATTTCTTATAAATAAAAACTGCACTTAAAGCATAACATTTAATTAAAAGTTTAGTCCAAACTACTTATAACATATTTGATAATAGTTAATATCAGCGTAAATCTACAAATTCTTCAATTAAATATCATAGTATATTGCCATATGTATTTTATATCTGGATTAATTATCAAACTAGCTTAAAAACCATATTTATTTTAATAATAAATAATTTTATAAGATATAGTATAGCCAACAAAAAGCGTTTACGAGTTAATACTTATATTTCAACGATATACATAGATGTATAATAAACATTCTAACAAATTACACAATTTAAATTTTCTCTCGAAATCAACCACTTTACGACTATTACGTAAATGCAATAATTATTTGCATTATATCCCTTTTACTTTAAACTTGATTTTTTCACATTTCCAGGTCCCCATTAACAGCTAAAATGAACTAGCATATTCCATTTTCGAATCCTTCATAGCAGTAAATTATTTTTTCGCCCCTTTCAAAATCTCTAGCAAACTCTACCATTCTTGCTAAAAAACAGTCAGATTCGCTCAAATCCAATATGAGTGAGTTATCATTTTCGTAAGTTGTCCGTACGCGTGGAAAACGGCCATTTTCTTGACGAAACTCATTGATTTTGTTAAAAATCGGCCAGTTTGGATCTGTTATATAAAAATTTGATACTAAATTTGTATAAGACTGATATTTAAATTTTTTCGATGGAAGAGGAATAGTTGGAGAGATTGTATAATAATTTTGTTAAAGAATAAAAGTTGCAATTTTTGAGGGTTATTTTATAATAGATAGCGTGAAAAGATAAGATTCTGGATCATTAGGATCTAATGCTATATTGTAAGGTATTAAATAACGGTGAAATTCTATAGGTATATTTATAGCACATCCTATTTTCATTTTATAATTAAGTAGTTATAATATATAATAATATATTCAATCAGAAATACTCTACTTCGGCATCCGAAGAAGTTTACTCAAACTATGAAAGAGCTACTATAGTTTTAGTAACAAATTATTGCTATTATTATATTGGGAGTGACAGGGTCATAAATTTTTTCTTATATTTAGCGTGCTTTAGGATATTTTACGATGCTTATTTTGTAGTTGATTTATTGCCTGCTAGCATCTTAGGCTACACTCTAGGAAGTTAATATGCATTGTAAAAACTACTTGAAGTAAATATCACTCTGGTATTTAGATTATAAACTGACTAGAGTTTATTCATTTTATAAATATTTGTATTCTATGTATATTTAGAGTTTTATTTATTCATTCAAATTTTTAATTAACCACATATTAAATTTTGCAAAATATAATTTTTACAATTTATTGTATTATTATGCGATATTATTAAATTAATATATTTTCAAAAGATGGATAATTTGATTAAATGTCCATTTTGTAAAAGTTCATATGCGGCAGCTTAACTAGTCTCACATTGTAAAGAATGCCCATAACGAAGGTCTTCAGGTGGTAGGACTACGCAATCAATCTAATAACCTTCTGCTCCTTTAATTAATGCAGAAACTAAAAAGTAAACACCGGAACTATAAAAATATGAACAACCCGCGTAACTTTCTGGATCTCCATAATAATAGTAATAATAAAAATTATAAAAACCACAAAAAATACGGCCGAGTAATGATGAATAAATTGATGAGTCCATCGATTTGATAGAATGTCCTGTTTGCAGCAGAAAATTTACAAAAGATAGACTTGAAAAACATGAAAAAATATGTGAAAAATCTGCAAACAGAAAAGTAAAAGTATTTGATGCTGCAGATAAACGATTTGGAGAACTTGATAACGAGAGTAAAAGACTCGTATAGAAGGTTGAAATAAAGAAAGTTATGGAGAAGAAAAAAGGAGTAAATGACAAATTCACTGTTATAAATGATAGCGAAACCAAGCATTTTGGAGATGGAGACGTAGCAATGTTTGGTGACAAGAAACCTAATTTCAAACCATTTTCCGATGAAGAAGAAATTGAAAAAAAAGTTGTAAAAACTAATAAAACTAATAAAATTGATATTTTAGTACCAGCAGATGCTACTGTAGAAGATGTAGAGCTGGTTCCTACTGGAGGCCCAAAATTACCAAGAACACCAACTAGTTAGCAGCTGCCATATTCGTCATTCTCACCAGAACAAGTATAAGAAGTGTAGCATAAATAACTTGTTCCATTGAAAGTTGATAATAGTAATATAAAGTCTCCATCTAAAGATAAAAAACATAAGCATAAACACAAACACAAATCTAAAAATAATTAGTCAGATATGATGTAAACGATGCAATAAATGTTTTAATAAATGCAGGTTATGTAGTAATAGTAACAATAATAAATTTTTTAACCATAATATTAACCTTAGTTTATGCATTCTATGCCTTTATAATAGTAATTGCCATAAGCATAATTTCCTGTTCAACCAGTATTTGCAAGTATAGATTCTAAGTAAGTTGCCTTTTGTTTCAGTTGTGGGTCTAGGTATATTTAAGAAGCTAGATTTTGTGCTGGATGTGGTGCTAAAAAACCAGAATGATTTTGCTTTATTACATATTGTAAAGATTTTTATTTACATAATATTATACATAATTTTATATGTATAATAAATAATTATAAATTAATTATTTGTATACTACTATATATTAATATAGAGCTATGCTATTATAAATGAAAACTAAATAATAATAATTTCGAGTTATTACTAGTATATAAGGTATATAGACATCTCTTAATGCTGTATTGGTTGATAATGAAATTTTATCTTTACCTTAAACGTATGATCCTTAACTAACAACATTTTCAAGAGCCCCTGTAATAGAGTTCGCATAATTTACTTCAGGCTTTGGTCATAATTATAAATATGGAGACTATTTAACTAGTAAAGGGTTAATATCACCACCTTATTTATTTAATTTCAACTCCGCAGTCAATATATTTTTACCAAAATTATAATTTTTTACAGCCTGTTAGTATAAAGATTCTTTAGTAATATTTGGTGGATAATTGAATGGAATTTGCTAGAATACAACATATATAGTTAAGAACAATAAAACTAGTATTATTAATGGTAAATAATCACCATCTGGGCGCTGTGGAGCCAGTTTAGTATAACTAGGAGAAGATTTAGTACTAATTGGAGGAGATAATCGTAACTATAATGATTTTGTGCTAAATAATGATTTTTGTTTTGGAGATGTTTGGAGTTTTAATGGTTCAGTTTGGAAGAAACTAGATATTGAAATCGAACCTAGAAGTTATCATAGTTGTTGCGTATTTAAAGGGGGAATAATTATTTCTGGAGGTATAGTATATAAACCGAGTAAATCAGTATTGAATGATATTGTAATATTGAAAACATGTGATTATTAAATTCAATCTAAAGTTATACGCAAACGAGTCGGAAAACACAGATAATTCGCAGTAAAAAGCTAGTTTCCAGTTTAGTTTTTATTTTCCCCACAATATATTATTAAAAATTTAGATAAAGTTGAAAAATATGGATTTTATGGAGAGATTTATGAGAAAAAAATATAATCAATAAAAATTATAGAAAAATCAGCTATAGAGATTAAAAAATTAGAGATCTGTAGTCCTTAATTATATGGTCATACTATGATTATATTTAATGATGGAAAAGGCGTAATCTTGGGTGGATTTAATATTAAATATCAATTAAATAATAATATCTATGCATTTGATGCTAATAAATTAATCAATATAAAATGAAATTGACATATTCACTCGTATCCTTAGATAGGTATAAATTTCATATCCCCAATAAAAGAATAAAATTAAAGTAATATCAACTAATTAATATCTTGTTTAACAATTATAAATAGCAAATCACAATAGTGAGTTTTAAAATCCATAAAAATATTTCTTATATCTTATTCTGACTTTTATAATGTAACATTATGCATAATATATGTCTCTTTACCCATGCTTAACACACATCTATTTTCCATTATTGGATTAGCTACTTTTAATTTCAAATACAACTAGCATTATGTAATAAGTTGCTTAATTTTAAACTAGTTCTATATTTCTTGAAAATCATATAATTCAGGTCCTAGTCCTAAAAATAATTGCTTATATATTTCGATTACTGAACATGAATATTAACTGAATTTGATAGTTTAAAGAAATGATTGGATAAATTAAAATCTGACACCATTAGGCAACAAAGACTACTAATTAATTATTTGGTTTATATGTAAATCTACATCAGTCATAAATTTTTTAATATGTTTAAATTAACACCCTAAATAATTAATTTAAGATAAATACTTATCAGATCTCTACAAAGATGGTACAAATATTTTTTCATTCTAAGTTGTTTAGTAGCAAAAATATTCTTATAATTTTAATAAGAACGAAATATCTGTTATTTATTGATTCCTTTAAATAACTATAGCATGTGAATAATTAAAAATTTCATGAATTTAAATGTCTTAACTTTTTAAGTCCTAAATATTCTAAAATTACTATGAAAAAGAATGTAAACTATGAGGTTCAGCTTATTTTGTTAGTAATATTACATTTGAATTATTTGGTAAAATATAACGCTGTTACTAAAATATAAAATCATGACTGACAGCATAACTTAAATTAAAGATTATAACAATATTTACCATTTTTATAAATATAACATGTAGTTATTATATATTAATATAGTATAACTATTATGAAAATAAAACACAAAAGATTCTATAAAGATAATACAGTATAAGTAATATCATATTTAATTAGTTATAAAATAATTTTGAATTTTTGTTTAAATCAATATTCTTTTATTTATAACATATATTGATTCATTTCACTCAGTAATCTTTGAAACTTTTTGCTAAAACTCTACAAATACTTTTTATAATTAATCAAGCTTATTTTTAGTAAAGGTAGATTCATTAATTTATCTCTCCATTGTAAGACCTTAGTATGCATCATCCATAAATTTTTAAACCTTATATTCATCTATTGTTAAATTTTCTAAATTTTTAATAATAGTATTTCTGGAATCAAGTTATCCTTGTAGTAAACCAATTTACACCTAATTCTCTTCGTATATTTTATCCATACAGTTACAATCTAACAGTAGTTCAATAAATCCTAAAATTACATCATTCCAGCACTCTTCCTTAGGGTATTAATGTAACAAATTATCCATAAATTTTTATAGTTTCTTTAAGTCTTTTTATTCAAAATAATCCATAAACCCATCATAAATAATATCTAAATAGTTTTAACTTGGCTAAAATTTATGAAGGTTCATTAGAGCTTCGAGGAAATAATCAAATTCAATACTTTGCATTACACTTAATTTTATTTTATGTATAATAATGATATATATTATTATAAAAATGATCTCCATACCTTCATCTAGGTTGACTAAGCCTCCCAGACTTTCAACCACAACCAAATAAGAAATTAATCCAATTCAACTTAAATCTTAATCGAAACTAACATTGAATATTTTAACTTTTGTTCTTGCTTAAAATAACCAATTTTTTCCAACGGAAGAGACAGATAAGTATATGAAACTTTTTAACGATTTTCTAATTAAACCAGATGATCTAGAACTACCATTTAATATTATCTCCACACCAGTTTAACCTCTAACTTCTGATCATCTGTTAGTTTCTCCGAATGGAATTTCTTTCACAAAGCAATATTTTTAAGAACTTTCTTAAATTTAATAGCTAAAAGCCTAAATAAGTTAACCACAACAAAGAAAACCTCTATCACCTTGTTAAACTAGGCCATTATCTGGCTAAAAAACGATATAAGAAACTTTATATACACCACTTATTTACTCAATTGACTCAGGAGTATTTAGTTTATCCAAAAATATAGAATAAGATATTAAAATTTATATTTTTTCCACAGTGAAATTTTATTTTCAACAAACGGCAAGAATTAGTAAATTTGATGTAGAATATGAAGAAGATGAGATTTTCGACTAGTAAGCCGAAATATAGGGAGAATTTCTCAATTTCATTGATGATAATGGTATTTGTTTAGAAGGAAAAAAATATTGCGAGATTGGTTAAATAGGCGAAATTAACACTATAGATACTATAATATATAATATATCCAGAATTATAAGGCGAGAAATAAAATTTCTTAGTTCAGAATTAATTAATGTAGAAGTATACTGCAATAGTTACGACCTTAAAAAGAGTTATTAAAGTAATTTTTATTATTAAGTGTAATTCAAATAACCTGATTTTCTAATACTCGACTATGACCAGTTTCATTTTGGAGGTGCTAGCATTAGCTTATTTGGTCCCAACAGTCATATGCGAAAACTTATAGAATTACAAGAAAATTTTCTATCAATATCCAAAAAAGAAACCAGGCTTCCAGCAGTTATTACAGAATTATATGTTATGCTAAATACGTTTACTAAAAGTGGATTAGTAGAAAATTTCAGTTACGGGCTTATTGAACTAAATGATATTACTTAGGAATCGGATATTTACATCAAGGATGAAGATTTTGGAGATTTAAGATTTGATACGAAACGTTTAGTAAAAGAATGTTTGGATGCAATTAATAGCTGCTTTTAAAATAAGAAGGTGTAGAAGCTTAATGTATATGGTAAACTTATGAATTTTTCTATTATTAGAGACAGAATGTTTGAGATATGCTAAGATATTGAAATAATTCAGTGACATGATCAACTCACTCGATATAACTTAAATCAGATATAGACCTCTAAGGAGAACCTTTGGAAACAGGGCGTGTCCCCAAAAATCGTACGAGGGAACGCTGATTTGGTTTTTTCCATTTTGATTAAACTACAATTTCCTTATTTTCGTAATATCTCTTCATCATTTTCGCTTCTTCAACTTCTTCTAGATATCTTATATACTGAAGCGTCTTTGAATCTTTTTCACGTTCCTTTTAAAGACTGTTTATCCTGTCTTATCTAGCGCGTAAAATATCTATATTCTAACGAAGCTTATTAGCTGAAAATTATTGTTAATCGAGCACTCTTTACGGAGATACAAAGGTTCTTCTAGGTGCATAGGTGTTTAGTAACGTAGAATGCAAATAGGAGGATTAATCCATTTTTATAGCGGAAATTTCTCATATACAGAGTTATTTATCATTAAGAACTATTTCCCTTTCCAAAATTTTAATATTATTTTATACTAATAATATATTTTTATGACAATTATATCTGAATTTTATAATTTAGATCTTTATTATATATATTTAATATACTTTTACGCTACACAATTTGAGCTTAAAAGCATACTAATATTAGTATATACAATGTTGCAAAGCCCTTCACTAGATAACCCCACATTCAAACTAGCATCCAGCCTGTACAGCCTTCTGAATAAACTTCCCGATCTTCTTGTTAAGTCTAATTTTACCTTTTCCTAAGTACTATTTCAACAAATCAAAACAGAATGGGTCATAATCGACTAATCTTTCGTATTCGATTCCGTCAAGCTGAGTGTGATGCGCCCATATTTTCTAGTGCAAATTGTCGAAAAGTGGTTCGTAAACGTCAACGAATTTCTATAATTCATCGTTTGGAATTGCTTAAATCTTCTCGAGAACGTCCTAAAATGCACTCAAAACTAACTATACGTTCTTCTACTTTAGCAAATCCTTGCTATATCCATCTAACAGTTGCATGTAGGTGTCAACCTAATACTTACTTAAAGAAACTAAAAATAGTTCGCGTATATCCTATTATTATTCATGAAATACCAAAATTAATTCTACAATACATTTTAATTGGAGTGGTAAATTTGTTATATTATTATGTATTATTAATGAATTTTCTTCATCGGAAAATTAATGCTAAATAAGCGGTTAACGAGGATTCGTTACCTTTTCGCTGTTTTTCGCACCATCTTCATAGTCCAAAACCGCATTTGCAACCTCCAAAATGCATTGTTTTCCGGGTGATACAGCGAGTTCCAGAAGACAGTTTTGGTCCTGAATTTCGAATAAATTCAGCAGCGCATTTGTGCGTGCTACGAACCTCTAATACGTAAGAACCGAGTCGGTCTAAAAACCGTATTTTGCCTGTTTTTTACTCAGCAAAACGTTCAAAAAGCGGTCTCTGGGATCGAGTAAAATTGCAAGTTTTAGCGCCTCAATTTAACTTTCGAAGGAAAGCGTTTCGCTCAAAAGCAGAATTTCCTGTATAATTTGCTAGTTATTGATTTCGAAATAATTTTGAGTTTCCACTTCTTCAAATTTTTCATTAGCATATGTTAAAAATTCGTCATTTTTCGTAATTTGAAATTGCTTCAAAGCGCTTTTTTCAACCTTAAAATCAAGTTTTTGATCGAATTTTCCTTTCAAAAACTTGCTAATTTTAAACCACCCCATGACATTTTACACTTCGCAAGAGGTGTATTTCAGTAAGAAACTGAGCGCGAAAATCGTCTTTTTACAGTTTTTCTCCAAAAAAGTGCACACAATTTTATTGATTTCCTGCAAATGTGGCGTTATATCAGTAAATTTTTCAAGTATTTTTAGCGAGTTAACGTTGTTGATTTTGAGGTGTTCGGCGACCAAAAATCTGAAATTTTCGTCGAAAACAAACTTGTTGACTCTGACGATAATTTGGAGCTTCTGGAATTGTGAGGTCGCGAGCGAGTTGACGATATCGAAAACTTGAGCTTTCAAAGGTTGATTTACGATGTCCAAAACGTCGAAAATGAGTAGTTTCTCTTTGTTTTCACTGATAAACTCGTAGCTCTCATGTTGGATAATAACAGTCGTTATGAGCATTTTGACGTATAAAAGATTGTCTGGATTTCTGGAAATTAGCAATTTCACACTTTCCGCTAACAATTCGACTTTCCACTCCCCGTTCAAAACGCTCGAAATTTGTAGCTGCACAAGCAACTCAACGCGTTTTTCGATGTCTAAAAGTTCGGAATTTGACTCCAAATCAGCGATTGCGCCGGATTTGTCATTCTGGCGCTGCAGAAAGTTCTTGTAAAAACCAATTTAACTCAAACCTGCCGCCTCGACATCCCAATTTTCCTTTCCACTTCTGCTAATAGTCCCTTCCTTTTTAATTAAATCTCTAATTTCGTCAAAATAGGTCGAATCTAGCTCATTTTTCGCAATTTACAAGCCGTTCAGGCTGAGCGTTTTGGTTGATTTGTCGCTCAATTTGAGGCTTTTTTCGAAGAAATTAGCTGCCTTTTCGCCGCTCAGAAACGCACAAACTGCGCGTTCTTTTGCAAAATTCGCGTTCGTCTGCCAATGCGGTTGCGCGAGAATTTGCCCAAAAAGTGACGCCGCTTCGGAGTAGTTCTGGAGCTGTTTGTACGTATTGGCGAGTAGCTGGAGCGGAAGGTGCGACTCAGTTTTTGAGTGGAGGGCTGCCGCTTGCAGGAGGCGTAATCCGCAGGTTTAGAGGGTCTGCTGTGGCTTGTTGGCGCTCGCCTGCTCTGTTGGGCTGAAATCGATGACAATAGCGAATTGGTCAGCCGGCATATGGTAAATAGCATATGCTTTGAAGGATTGAGCGTCTAAATGATCTGGGTGCGCTTAGAGCAGCTCAGATGCAGATTTATAGATTTGGGGGTAGTCGCGCTTGTCGATAAGAGTAAACAGTGACTGGTAGAGCTTTTTGGACTTAGCCGACATTTAGGAATTAATTTCGATCATTGTAGGACGTTTTTGTGGTATTTATTAAATCGGTTTGGACGATTTGATTGTTGCTTTCTTTGGTGGCATTTCAGTAGAGTGGAATGGTTTGAAATAGAATAGGATTGGGTTGTTATTTTATTATATTTATAAATAATAATAATTATTATTATAAATTTCAAATTATAATGAGGTTATGAGTATTATAGACTCAGTACAGATGCATTAAGTTACACGTTATTATTAAAAAAAATTTAAAAGTAAGAATATATATAACTTCATATTCTGAAAAATGATAGCTATCTGCGTTGTAGTTTATTCCAGTACCAAGTTAATTTATCTATTATCATACTTATTTATCAAGTTTTCATTTAGTGTCGAAATAACATTAATATTATTATAGTATATTTTATCCATGCAAAGCTTAGCTCGAGAAAATGGGAATAATCTACGTCTTAAATTATAGATACATTATAGACATAGAAAGACAAAATGATAACAATGTTAATAATCACAATAATGGTCCAATAAATTAAAACTGATATTAATGAATATTTCATGAACTGAAGCATAAGATAATTCCATCATGTTTATTTTTAGTTTGAATTCGAAATCGAGATTTAAAGTTATGTTATTTTAGCTGTCTTAACGACTATATAGCAATTGGAAAGGAAATTGTAATTGATTTAATAGCTTGAAAACTATATATTTATTAATATATAAGAATTAGAGTTCTTGCAGAATCTGATTTATCTGTTGCCTTCATACATAGATAATATAATACAGTATTAAAATTATTAATTTGTTTACACTCCTTGAAATGTATTAAGAAGAATCTAACGAATCAGAGAGCAAATCATATGAGGACTACTATGAGCCACGACTGTTTTATCCAGACTATGACAGTAAATATGAGATATACCCAACTGATTTGTCTGACTAATCCGAAGACTAGCCTATGCCAATATTCAGCCCTGCAGAAGCAGAACATATTTGCGGCCGAAGAGATCATGCTGAAGATAGAACACTTATCCACAGTGAAGAAGGCTTTTAACTTCTGTGTGTCATGGATGGTCATGGTGGCTCGGAAGCTAGCTAGTATGTGAAGGATCACTATGTTGAAACTCTCTCCAAAAAATTAAAAGCGGAGCCAAAGATCAAAACCAAGACTGCTGTTGTAAATGCATTAGCTAAAATGGAAGATGTTGTATGCAATTCATGGGAATCAACTGGCACTACCTTCGCAGGCGTGATTATTCGCAATGGTAAAGCATTAATACACCATATAGGAGACTCTCGGGTGATAGTTGGCCTCAAAGACGGGCGTGTAGTAGAATCAATCGACCATAAGCCTAATTTACACTGCGAGCGTTATCGTATTCATGTTGAGAATCGACGTAAAATCGATTACAGTAATAAATTATTTCGATTACAAACCGGCCTTGCAATGTCTAGAGCTATAGGAGATAAAGATTTTAAACGTATATCAAACGATGCAATTGCAACACCAGACTTCCAATCAGTGCCTTCAGAAGACGTTAAATGGATATTTGCTGCATCTGATGGAGTAATAGACTAGCTTACAACGGATTAGATAGTAAACATAATAAATTGTCTCTGCCATAAACCCCATAAAGTTATGAAGACTAACTCCCATCTAGAAAATTTGGCAATTGAAGTGTTCAATGGGAAAGAGAATATCTCAGAGTTTAATAATGTCTTTGGCAAAAAAGACGCCGGATATTAAATTGTCAAATAGGATGGTTCATTTTCTAAAAAAATAGTAGATACACTTATAGCCATTTCATACCGTTCTTGGGGCTAGGATAATATCGGTGCTCTATTCCAGGTAATCCCAAATTTTGAGGACTATCCACCTAGAAATTTTAATACCCTGTTAGTTGAAAATATAGATTCCCCACTAAATACTTTCTCTAAAACTTTCCCTTATCCAAGAATATTTGCTAAAAACCTCGGTAATTTTCTAGTATACGACAATTCAACATATACTCAACTCCTAATAAGACATAAATTTCCAGATGCAAAAATAACTGAACTGGAGCTCGATAGAGATTAAATAGTTAATCTTACATTTTAGTCATACTAATAAATGTCTCTGTATACAAAATTTCCTGGTCATGTTTATGTAACGTAATCAAGAACTATGGGCGAGGGGAAATTTTATTCAGAAATACGAGGTTATAATGAATAAAATATCAAAGAAATAGTGAGATGTAGTAATTCGGACGATTTCACACTTAAGTTTCCGTGTTATCGAATTAACGATATTTAAGATATCGATGAAATTTACATGAAATTTGCAGAAATGCCAATTCCGCCGCTGATTTATTTTGAAAATTGCAGGGAATATACATCATTTGAAAACGATAAGCAGAAAGAAGATTTTGATATTTCATTACGCATAGTGGAGAGCATGAGACCCAAACAGTATTTAAGTTAATAAGTTTAATAATAACCAAAGATACACTCAACTAAAAGATACAAGAAGACTGTATCATACTTAGTTATACATAAAAAACTTTCTATACACAAAAAGTGACAAATTTTTTAATATAATATAAATTAAATTCACATCTTATTATAGTGATACTATGACTATTTTAAAAATAAACAATACGGATACTGGTTAGGCAGTCATATTTGAAAAATTACTACTTATTATTTTATCTTGAATCCATATACGGCCTATCTGTAAACGATCGGAATATAACTGTTGTAATCAAATAAATATTATTAACATTAATTTAGTTCAATTATTACTATGTTTAGGATAGATTATTAATAATTATGTACTTCTAATTCATCTTTTAGGTCATAATTTTGCCCAAAATCAATTAACTTATAATTTAAAGCAAATATAGGCTACACTACTATTCGTAAAAGTTAACGCAAAAATAGCACAAAATGCAGCAGGAGATTTCTTGCAGAGAGTAGAATATTTTGCGCTATATCTCATTACTAGCCACTGAAAAATGCAATTTAAACTGCCCACCCATATTCTGTCACATAAGCCAAGGTTTTCTACCGCAAACATTCGTCACGGAACATCATAGTCTAGTGAACTAGTAAAAACTATATTTATATAATAACAATATTATCATAAACGCCACTCGTTTTCACTAAAATAATTTTGGCTAAAATTAACTTATCATTATTAGGTATTGTAAATACGGTATATTGAATTTTTCACTCATATGACTTGACTTCCAGTGCACGGTACCCTGGAAAATCAAGCTTTTAACCCAATTCACCTAAAATATCCTCTCTAAAAATCAGCAATCTGGCATTTTTGACGAGACAATTCCGGACTGAAAAGTAGAAATTGGCCCATCATAAAGAATTTGTTACATGCAGTCCAGATTTAGCCTAGTTAGCCCTTCCTAGACTATTCATTTTCCCTAAAATTCAGTATACAACTCATGCATTTCTGGCAATTATAATGCTAGCAGCAGCAGAATTCTCGAAGTGCTGGAACCTGCCGACAGGTTCAGATGCCAAATCAGCAATTACCACCCAATAGCGCAAAGAGGCGGAAATCTTAGAGCTTTTTTCTTGAGCTCTGATCGGAATTTAGTCTCTGGGAGTATTCGCGCGAACGCCGCAAACTCGAACTGGACCAGCAGGTCGCCAAAGTCGTACGGCCAGGCCTCCAGCTGTTCGAAGTTCTTCAGCAGCACGCTAATGCAGAAGTTGGCCAGCACGTTGTAGTTGAACCGAAGGAACTAGTTCTGGATCGACACTGCGCGCGAGCTCTGGATCGTGGCATGGAGCGAGTCGAGTGCGGTGCTGGGCGGGATCAGCTGGATCACCCCCTTCGACACCTGGCTGATCTTCGCGAAGCTCTGCTCGTTGAGCACGTGCACCAGCCGTGCCAGCTGCGGCCCGTCCAGAAGCCGGCTCAGCTGCTTGGACTGCGCGTGGAAGTGGCCGCTCCTCGGCTCTAGGGCGAAGAGGTCCAGCATCGCGAGGCACTTCCCGCAGCTCACCCTGTCGAGCTGGAGCAGGAACGGCAGCACCGTTCCTTCGTCCAGGTGCCGCTGAAGCGCCGCCGGGTCCCGCGCGAATACCGTTGCCAGCTCCTCCGCCCTCTGCGAGCGGAACTCGTGCATCTGCTGCATGACCAGGCCGTGCCTCGCGATTTCAGCGAACTGCTGCGTCCGGAGCGCCGTCTTGAGCATCTTCCGCACGAAGAACACGTACGCCTGGAATGGGTGCTGCGTGAACTGCTTCAGAACGTCGAGGTCGATGTTGTTCAGCTGCTGGTCTAAGTGCCGCGAGTCAGCCAGCGCCTGGCCAAAGAGCACCAGCTTGAGCTGCTCGAGCACGTTGACCTCTGGCGCGAACGTGTACCTGCCGTCCACGGTCTCTAGGCAGAAGGCGCCCAGCTTCTGGCAGAGCCGGATCAGGCCCAGCACCTGGCTCCAGGACAGCACGAACTCCTCATAGAGCACGCACGGGCCCACTAAAAGCTCCCGGGCGCTCTCGCAGTGCAGAAATATCTGTGATCTTATCGTTGAGCAGTGTTGGAAATTTTGCTCAGATTACTGTTATTTTGTAACGAAAAACGTATAGGAATTTAATTAATTCGATTAAAGAAGTGGTTATGACGAATTTTAGTAGATTTATATTGGTATTTTCAATAATTAAGTCGTATAAAATTAATAAAAGCTGAGATGCAAACTTTGCGAAGCTGGACTTTATTATACCCAATTATTGCTTACATATAAAAGGGAGTATATTATTTTGTTTGCCGAATAGAAGATGATTATTGATCAAATTGTACTGAATATTAATAGTTTGATAATCATAATAGATGATATATAGATGTAAATATTAATGGGAATCAAATATTAAGATTGCCATGTTCTTTTGGGTTGGTTTTATTATTCTAGGTGCTTTTACTATCTGTGATGTGATGAAAATAGGTAATATAAAGAAATTAAATCTATAGAATATATAGAAAGTCGAGAGAATAAAACTGTAGATTGGTTGTTTCTACTGAGGTACTAACTACAAGATTCGAGATCCCTAACCATGATATTGTAAAAATACGAATCGTGAACTATATAATAAATTGGAGAATTTGTATAATAAAATTTGTTGCAAACAACATTTTAAACAGTACCTGTATATAGAGAATATAATTAAATACCTGTTCAAACTATTTACATTTGAAAAGTACGTTATTATCCATAATATCAATAGACATAGCATCTGATTTCTTACTTGATGCTAATCTTAACTGAAATTACAATTTAATTAGTAAGTGTTTAAAATTATTTACATAACATTAAATCTATATTATTCCTAGTTAGATTGTTTGTTTAGTGCAGATAATATATAAGTTTGTAATATATGACCATAAATACATATAAGACTCTAAAAAAATTAAAACAATATTATTTTTAAGGATTGATTAGGAAATAACTAATAAATGTATATGGAACGAAAATGGGATAACTAATTGCATACTATAGGCAATTTGGTTGAGTATTAAAAAAGCTCATTTTTGATAAAATGTGATAGTTATTTAATAATATACTATTATATTGATATTTTAATAATGTTAAAAATTATATGAAGTAAATTAATCAATTAAACTCTAAGTAATATTAATTTCTCACTTAACAACATTATAGGATACTCATTAATCTGCATTTATAAGATGAGAATCTGATAGTTCGGATAATCCTGATAAATTTACCATGTTATTCAATTTAGTTGGATTTGGTTTGGGTTTTGGAAGTTTTGGTTTGACGTAGTCTGATAGACTTACACTACTTATACTCGCTGGATCTTAAATTTTAGGTTAAATAAATTAAATTTCTTAGCCAGTTTCATTATCAATACAAATAAAATCATCCATATTAGTTGGCAAAAATGTATTTTTAATATTCTTTTTTCTAATAAATGTCTTCAATGAGTTCGGATTTATACTTCTTATGCCGTTCATATCATTATACTCTTACCTTTATAATAATTTCATCTTAATAAATGGCATCATAAAAGATTTTTTTTCTTATTTTTAGTTTATTTCCTGATTAAATTTTTCGAAAGAATGATTCATAATACGGTAATATAGAACTAAAGAAACGAAAACAACTATAAACATAACAATACAAAAAACCATAGGATAAATAGACTATGGGTAGAAGTTTTAACCTTACTTCACGCCAATAGAAAGCGCGTCTATAATTTCCACCCAGACTGCCGATGTCACCATGTTAAATGTGACGGCTAGGGGCGAAATGAACATGAGCGTGACGGGCATGAGTACGTTCATGATCACTACCAAAGTGACCGCAATCATGAAGCTATCCTGCTGAGTGGACACAGATTCAATTATTTCTTTGAAGTTGAGCAGTGTGTGGAAAAAATACAGCAAAAAGAAAGCGAAGCCCAGTCGCATCATAACCTGGATCTCCGAGTAGGAGCCTAGGATTTTCTGCAGGAACAGGATCTGGGACGCCTGGCAGAGCGTGGCGAACATGGTCTCGAAGATCGCCAGAATGAGCGTAAGCACGGACTCCTCGGTCAGCATGTACGGATTGGTAAAAACATCCTTGAAGGCCGTCTGCAAGGCGTAGTACAGGGGGAGCGCGACTGCGACAAAGAGCAGCAGCATCTGGGAAAACTTGTACTTCATCTTCAGAATGAACGTAAACAGCAGCATGGAAAATGGCGCTGAGAAGCACTTGAAGATGGTCTGGGACACGGACATCGCTTCTGGTAATAATAAATATACAGTAATCTGGAACAAGAAGTCCAGCCCCGCCCCGAACAGGAACATGAAGAAATCTGTATAACTATGATAGTAAAATTTGTCTAAATTTGGAGCCTATAGGAAGAACAGCAGGAAGGCAAATGGGAATGAGCCGAGACTTAAAGAGGCAGAGTAAAGATATATATCATCCACGTACGCGTCCTATAGCGCAACACAAAGAGCTATTATTTGACAAAAGAAAACTCCACAAAATATCTTGAAAAACTCACGTACTATTCTGTTGATGTTAATTTTAAATTTGTATCTGAATAGCTTTAGCTTGTGTTGTTATCCTAAAGATACTGCAAGTATTGCTGCTATAATTAATAGTAAAAGTAAAAGCAGCCAAAGATAATGAAGATGATTTGGTGTCTTACCAATACAAAGTTGATCTACCATGTGAAAACCAGTAGCACAAGTATTACAAATAAAAGATCCACCTATTTCTTTATGACAGATACCAGTTTCTTACATTTCTTTTGATATTTCACAGCATAAAAAGTTTTGACATTAAATAAAATTATTTTTGCATTAATCGCAATATACACCTGTGAATGAATCAGCACATTTTAAACATAATTTTTATCCTGTAATAGCATTTTATAAGCAATCTCCAGAGTAAAGCATTTCATATTTTGCCAATTATATCCAGCATGTGAAATTCATTAATATATATTCAGAGCTGCATTCAATACAAAATTATTCATCGAAAAATAAATATCCTTCTTTACAAATTGATTCATCTTAACAAATAAATTCGCTTTCATATAAGGATATACAATTTCCAGACATAAAACTTAACGGAACGTAGCACTAATCATCATATTATACGTGTCCGGATTCACAAACTTGACATTACAGAAGAGCCATGTCCTATTAACAAGATTAACATACCTAATCTGAATATTCACCACAAATTCCATCCGGTGTGTCTTACAACACCAAACATCTTCCTCCTATTAGAGTATACCCAGATTCACATGTTTAACAATTGTTTGTAAAAGAGTACCCAGGCGAACATGACACACATTTAATGCTCGGACCTTAGTACCAGCAATCACCTTATTCACAAATTATACATTTTTTATAACAGCCTTCCCCAAGCACAACAGAAACGTCTACTGGCAACATTGACTAATCTAGCCACCCATCCTCGCACAACTTGCACTCATTATCGACATTGAGCTTAAAACCGTCTACACAAAGCTGACAACCTGGAAGTCGATATCCAATATGACATTCACTACAAATGATCACAACTTAGCTATAACCAAAGGAGATTTAACAGATTCCGTGGCAGGTCATACTGGATACCTTACAGTCTTAAAAACATCGGTCATCTAGAAAATTTGCATTCTAAGAACAAGCTTCGCAAATGGGTCCTCCGTAGCCTTCGTAGCAGTCACATAATGGTTTTTGTTCGACGGTGCAGACTCCGCCCTCGTGCTGCCTTATCTCGAGACACGAGCCGTTGGGCTGCATCTGGAAGTTCGGATAGCACGAGGAGCAGATCGGCGTTGGCGACTCGTAGCACTCGCCGTTGCGGCAGAAGGGCAGCTTGCAGGCCGGGTAGCACTACTCGGCGATGAGGTACTCGCCTTCGTTGCACGACAGGCAGACGACCGCCCCGGCCACCCTGACGCACTCGGTCCCCGGGATCAGCGGCTGGCAGTGGCCTTCGTGGAGCACGAACCCCTCCCGGCAGTTCTTGCACTGCGACAGCTCGGCGCCGTTGTGGCAGGCCGAGCACACGACGGTGTGCTGGTAGTAGAAGCAGGTGCCGTAGTCGCAAGTATCGCATTCCCGCAGGCATTGCTCCTTGTAGCTATGGTATCCGGCAGCGCAGCCCTAGCACGCAGATTCTAGGCTGTAGCCCTCGGTGCAACTGTGACAGAGAATCCCTCCTGCCGAGATGTAGCAGTCCCCATGACAAGTTTTGCACTTCAAAAGGCACTCTCCGTCGACCATCAAATAGCCATCATCACAAGTAGAGCAGTCTGTCCCCGCATATGCCACGTCGCAGCTTGAACACTCGATATTGGCCTGATCATTAAAATAGCATTCGCCATTGCAGCTAAGGCACTTCAAATAGCAGAATCCATTCTTCGCCACACTTAGGGAATCACAGTCCTCGCAGTGGTCGCCTGAATAATTTGGCTTGCAGCCTGAGCATATACTAAGGGTAGCACCGGCTATCGGGACACTAGCAAACTATACTCCTGGATTGCATTCAAGCTTCCCACCGACACTCAGACAACCTAAACAGCCTAGGATACAGCTATTTTTAACCTGCTTTCCATTGGGATCCTTTTTCAAGACAGAACCTAAGTTGACCAGCTCGCTTTCAAATGGTAACTATATGATGCTTATTCTGGCAATGACGGTATACATAGCGTAGTACTCTAACTCGCAGTAGTCTAGACAGTCGCCATCATACATCTGATGCGGATACGCGCAATGGCACATTGGGCCTATACAGGTGTTATCGAATAGGCTAGCATCGCAGGAATATGCGGAATCTCGGCAATCGAAAACGTCGCAATTAAGGCCTTTCCAGCCATACTCACAAACGACTCCGTTATCTTCGCACCTTCCGTTTACTACGGTATTGCAGCGGTAGCATGTGTTTTGCAGTGATTAAGTGCCATCAAAGCACGCGCATACGCTACCTACACACTCGCCAAGGCCTTCGCATGGGTTAATAGAGTCGAAGTCGCAGTGATAGTCAAGGCACCCATCGTGCTGCGAATACCCATTATTGCATACGCAGCCTTTCCCATCTACGCAATCTCCGTGCATGCAGTTGGAAGCTGTGCATTGGAAGAAGCAAAAAGATTTGTCCGCCGAAAGTTCAAACCCTGCCTCGCAGCCGGTGCAAAAGGTAGAGGCGTCCTCCTTATAGAAGCAGGTCCCGTTGGGTGTTTCCTGGACCTTGTAGCAAGCTCCATTCGCCACTCCGTATTCCGGAATGCACGAGTCACACCAAGTCCCTGCCACGTGAGGGTCGCATTCGCAGACTTCATCCACTAGGCACGACCCGTAGACGCAATTGGCCTTCGTGCACTCGGGGATGCATCGGGTCGCATCCTGCGACAGTACGAAAGCTGGGTCGCACGAAATGCAGAGAGTGGCACCATCTTTTTCGATGCAGCTCCCGTTCGCATTCAGTACTCCCGGGTGGCACGCCCCTTCGTAAAGCACAAAAGTCTCGCCGCACTGCTAGCAGCTAGGCATGGCAAACCCGGGGTGACAGGACTCGCAGGAGCTTGAGCCGCTTTCCACATAGCACCCCGTGCCGTAGCAGTCGGTGCAGATCTCCATGCAGCGGAATTCGACCTCTTCGAAGCCCGCCTCGCAGTTTCGACAGTCTGGCATAAGAAATCCATTGAAGCAAAAATTACAAAAACTATCGGCATCGAGTAAATAGCACTCGCCTCGTTCAAAATTTACCTATAATAAACATTAATCCACGACAAACACACAATCTTCAATACATGTTGAACACCCAGGTGATTTGAACCTGGGACTGCACGAGTCGCAGCTGTAGGAGCCATCTGCCTCAATCAAGCAGTTCTCGCCAAAGCAGACGTCGCCTGGGCAGGGCAGCAGGCACTCTGACCCTTTCTCGACGTACCCCGCTTTACAGGTCTGGCACGAGGGCACCTCGTAGTTCTTAAAGCACTCGCTGCAGGTGACGGTCCCTGCGTCATCCCAGCAGATTCCCTTGTCCTCATTTACCACCTCCAGGCAGGCCGAGCCCACCAGGGTGTGCCCCGCTTCGCACTCCTTGCACGCGGGCATCTTGAACCCCGGGTCGCAGGATTCGCAGATACCCTCAGCGGCCGCAGTGATGACGCACTTGGCGCCATGGCAGTCTTTGCAAATTTCCAGACAGCCGGCACTGACAAGAAGATAATCGGGTATGCATTGCTAGCAGTCTGGCAGCTGGTAATTGTTGATGCAGGAGGCGCATGTCGGCACTCCCTCTTGGTCCCAGCAGTCTCCCTGGTCCTCCTAAATGATCTCATAGCACTACTCGCCCACTGCTTTATATCCTGTTATGCACTCCCTGCACTCCGGCATTTTGAATCCGCTGAGACAAGAGGCACACTTAAAAGTTGTGCTCGTGGGCATAAGGCACCCATCGCCCCGGCACTCGGTGCTCGGGCATATTGGGTAGCAAATGTCGTTGTTCTCCAAGTAATCTGGGATACAGTCCGCGCAGGTAGGCATGGCGTAGTTGTTAAGGCAACTGGCGCACACCGTCGCGCCATCCTTCAGCCAGCAGTCGCCCTTGCCTACGTTCGTGATCTCATAGCAAACTTTATCCGCCTCTTTGTGGTCCGGTATGCACTCTTTGCACTCTGGCACCGCAAAACTGTCCAGGCAGGTAAAGCAGTGTATCTCTGTACCGGATATGGTCACGCAGTCTCCATTGCAGTCTGCGCAAACTGGATAGCAGACTGAGTCGTATTCCTTGTAGTCGTCGATACAGTCCACACACAGCGGCACGAGTCGGTCCCCCAAACAAGAAATGCATTCGTACGTGTCATCGATAACACCGCACTCGCCCAGCTCCGGGAAAGTGACCTAGCGGCATGTTCCGTCGATTTCAATGGAGACCACTGGCCGGCACTCGCACTTCTCGTTCATACACACCCCCAGATCCCCGCATCCGTCGAAGATGCATGAGTCCTCCTTGTTACATTGGACGGCATCGCCGATGCCGGAGCTAATATCGTCGTTGCAGACACAGATATTTTCTGTGCACGTGCCCTGGATACAGGTGGTCATAGGCACACAGGCTCTGCCGCACTAGAACGTATCGCCCAGAACTAGCTCGCACGTCTCGGAGCAGCCATCGCAGTGCGCAATTTCGCATGCTAACCCAGAGAACCCACCCACACACTCGCATTTGCCGTCGGTGCATTTCCCACTGTTCTGGCAAGGGCTTGCCGCGCAGTCGATCTGGCACAGCGGGCCTGTGAATCCGCTGAGGCAGGTGGGCGGCGTGTCCCAGAAGGTCCATGTTCCCTGGCACTCCATCTGGCAGAGGTTGGGACCGTTCTTCGGCTGAAAATGATTTTTTGTTAAAGTGCCAGAAACTAATTCTGTATTCTCATTATTAAATCCATCAAACTTTTCATATTTCCAATTCACAGTTTAAAAGGCAAAATTAAATCTAGGTAAATTTGTGTTTATTCCTGGTGAATAATACCAAACGGATTAATTAAACAAATTTATATTCTTCATATAATCTACATTTCTTAAATTATCAAGGCCCAATGATATTTAAGCACCTGTATCATATTTAAATCTATTTCTTTAGTCTGAATAAATGATTTATATAGTAGAAGACTCTTTTAATCCACTTTATACACCATCTGGTTAAAAAGCAACTAAAGTATCTGAATTCACGTATACACCAACGTATATAAAGTTTGTTATTGTATTCTCTCCTATCTCATTAAATATTAAGAACTAATAAGTTTAAATCTATCCTAGAGGAGTAGAAATAAGATCATATTCTAAATACATATTTTCAATTATACATTCATTAAGTGTATATGCTAATACTGTAATTGGCATAAAAAAATTATGACCATCAAATTATATTTTTCCATATACAACAATATTTTTGTATTAATTAAAAGATAAACCTTAACCGAGCACAGACCATGATTAATTACTATATTCTAATACCGCTATAACTTATAAAGTAATATTTTCAAAAACCGTCTTTGTTGCATTTTAAGCTAGTATAGCATATTCACTATTCGTACCAGTACTCATTGTCATATTAAATATAATAATGCAATTATTGACATTCATTGATTCATAATTGGTGATAAATCCATTTTGCATTTATAAATAAATACTAGCTGGGACTTGTTGTATGAAGAAATATGAAGCTAGAAACGAAACGATTCCACCATTACTATTCCTAATTATTGGCTCTAATTTAGTAGGGCTATGTTACGTATTTTATTTTTCAGAAAAATATGAATTAGAATATTTTAAGTTAGTTCCAGTAGTTTATTGAACAATTCCTGTAACAAAAATATTTGCAATTACGACCTCTCTCATATCAAAAATAATATAAAAAGAGCAGGATTCTATATTTGAATTATCTAGTTACTATGAGACTGTTGAAAAATTTCCATTAACAAATTTTGTCACGTTAACGATAAAAGATGTATTACGGATTGTAATCTAGTTTCCTGGCCCTTAAAATATCTAAAATTATGAATTATTAGCAAAAGATGAACTAAGAGTAAACTTAATAAATGATTATGCCATTGTGAGGCTCTATACATTAGGTAAAAATGATAAAGTTTATAAGGTTTCTGTTTCCGCGTCAATATACGCGGTAACTTTTAACTAAGAAAGAAGAGCACCAGTTGGTAATGACTAGGAAATAATAAACAAATTTTTAAGTGGACTACTGAGAGTGTCACGAAAGCTCACATTCACGTAGAGTTAATAATTATTAAGAGCAGACTAAAACGAATTTGTAACTAAGGACATATTAAGAGTTGGAGCTAATATATTCTTAAAACTAGTCCTGACCGTAATATTAGAGGAAGAAGCTGCGCTATTAGCTTGACAAAGTGCGGTGAAATGACTATTTAGAAGATCATCTGAATTGAAAGAAGATGTAAAAGTTGAATCCACAACTGACGCTGTAAATACATTAGCAAATGAGACATTAAGAGTCTGACTTGCCCCTGCGGCGGTAAGGGTAATGCTCGCCCAGAGGCCCGATATGCTCGCAGAGACCGTGCTGCCCAGCAAGAAATACGATTAAGGCGTTGTACCATCAACTGAAATTTCTGCTTAAATTGAAATTTTGCTGAGCGTGCCTTTCAAGTTTTGCGAGATCCCATAAACGTTAGTAGGAGTTCCAGTATCGAACTGTGCAAAACGCAATGCTAAATTGCTAATAACGCCTGAAAATTCTTCGAACATTTCACTTGTTGCCTCTGACGTGTCTAGTTTTAGATTATCGAAAATGAAAGTTTGACCGTCAATTGTACCAACAAAATTATCAACCTTTTAAAAAGATTTCTTTAGGTATATATCGTTTGTTAACGCAAATGATTCATCTGGGTAGATACCAAGAAGTTCAAACACGTTTTCGTGAGATATTAGTATTTTTGAAAGTAAAAGCTACATTTGATGAAAGTATTGCTAATTTAGATAAAATAATATTATCTATTTAGTATTTGTCTGCAAAATTAATTGTTTTCATTTATATTTAATTAATATTTTAGTGTATCAATATTAATTTAATGTAAAAATATCGAAAATATATAGACAAATATATAATTTAGCAAGAGTTATTCTAAAATTGTAAAAATGTATAAAAAGTACTAATAAATAAATTAAAATTATATTCATTGCTGATTAATAATTAGAATAAAAAATATAATATGAAACATATAAAATAAATGATTAATTTTAACATAGAGTTGATATTAAATATAATATATATGCTTGAAAATTTGAAATTAAGTAATTATAATATTTTGATAACATAAATAAAATATAAATATCATTTAGAATATGTTTAATAAACTTAAAATATCAGTATTACATAACGAAGTTTATCTAATTACCTAATTTATACATTGAGCATCTTAAGCGTAAAAGAGATAGCAGTTTAGAATACAGGATATCCAAAATATGAGAGGGATAAGTTTCGTGACAAGATTTATATATGTATAGTGAATTAAATAAATAATGGCATATATTATTCAAAAATGCAAGAATCAACTACTAATATTTTATAAATATATTTTTAATTTATATGTTTAATATTTTAAGATATAATAATATATTTTATTGGTTGAGTTTTAAATGAAATCAATCCGGTAATACAATAGCCTTTCTTTGAGTAAGAGTTCTATTTGTTATGCGTATTTAATATAGAAATTAATATAAAATGTACAACAGTTGCCTTTAAACTTATTAGTGCCCTATAAGCTTTGACAAATTTATAATTTATAAACATCCAATTAATCTCTACCATCCTATTTAGTATGTATTATATAAAGCTAAGGCATTAACAAATATTTTATTACGATATAAGTATTTATCAGAGATTAATTTAAAATAATCAATCATATTAGAAATTCATGTATGTCAAATACCATTGACTTAAAAACTTATACACAAAATTTTGGTATTGATTTTTAGAGTATAATTAAATGTATAACTTGGAATTTTACATAGTACTGTTTTATTTGATAATATTATACTATCGCGGCTACTCAATAATTTATTTTGATAGCTTGATCGTATGCTAAATAAAAATCTTAATATTTTAAATTCGTATAAAAATTGAATAAAGATTTTCTTTATAATGAGATCTAAAAATATATTTAAATACTTATCATAATCATCTGACTCTTATTAAATAAATCTATATAATTTAAACTTTTAAATGAAATAAATTGTTAAACATATAACTTACCTTAAACATTAATGCATGAAAATTTCCATATTTTAGTATTATTTTAGGGATATATTATTGGCGATGATGTATATAGAATTAAGGCTACTATTAATTAATTTACAAATTAAGCATAATTTGAATTAAAAAATGAGCTTTCTTCTAATTGTAGTGTTAAATACTACAAATATAAATAAGTAACTAATTTGAAACTTTGTCCATACTTATATATTCTCAATTTGAGTAATATTATTCTAAATTTTGTATCTTGTTTATTTATACAAGACATATAGCTCAGTATTTTAAAAAATATATAATAATAAAGGGTAAATTCTTTGTATTAAAACGTAAATTACAATTGAACTTTATCAGTATATTTCTCTTATTAGATATTTTATCTTGAATTGAAATAGTCAAATAAATATAAGTATATAATAATGAGGTTGGTTTTAACTAATTTAATTGAACGAATTGTATAATACATTTTACATTCTAAATGATAATAAGATTTAAGTAATCCTAACGGTTTTATTTGCACACATAAATGATTTTTGCCTATGTCAAACGATATATCCATATAGTTGTTGATTAACCTTAATCTAATTTTATACTACTTTATAATAAAAATATTCATAACTGTCCATTTTAGAAAATTTAACAGTGGTGTAGTAATATTCAATATTTAAATAATAATATAAATCTATAAAAGTAATAAATAATATTGGGATCAAATTTTAAATATGAACTAAATAAAGCTTTAGAAATAAACGATATACATACAATAATTTATTTTTTGTCAAAGTTCTAGTTAAATAATTATATCAAATTTATAAGTATATCACAATCTTCCCACGAGTATAAATTGTATAAAACCATATCAACTTAGAGTTAAACTGCTTGCAGAATAAATTAGTGTCCCTTAATAATGATTTAAATTATATAAAATCTTAAAATTTCTGTCAAATCTGTTCTTATGCATACAGTCAAATAATTTAATCATTATTTATTAAATTTTATACCTACTGTAAGTATGAGTTATGATTAAAAAGATTAATGTTTTAAATAATTAATATATATTGTCATAGAAATAAATTCTGATTTAAATATACATAAACAATGAAAAGAAGATCTACTAATATTCAATTCTATAAAATAACTAAATTACCAAAAACTATTTTTACATATTAAAATGGAACTAGAATCGTCTTAATATATCATTTTATTATAAAACTATAATAAAAAATAGTGATTTGTAATAGTCTCATAACTTATAGTTTTATAGCCACATGAATTACTACATGTTGTAGTTATCTAATCATTAGTAATAGTCCTTTTAGTATACAAATTTATTAGAAAAAACTTAAAAATATAGTAATTTTACAAATAAAATAACTAGAAATTATTTGTTTAATTAAGGAGTTTATATATTATAAAAATAAATTTGCCATATTGTGATTAAATAGTGTATGTTTAAATTTTTTAATCTAAAACATTCGGTGGAATAATTCTAGTAATGCATAAAAGAGTAACGGTTAATTTTTTAAGATAATTATTAGTTCAAGTAGTTTTTAATTTGATATTATAATTTATTTAATCAAATTTATAAAAAATTGTTATAACCGTGTAATCAATTACTTACTTAAATATAGTATTCTGGTATTTAGTTATTGCAAATTGATGATTATATTTCATAGCTTAATAAATTCTAGTATTTGATAATTTTATAAATAGTACATTTTAGTTATCTAATTTAATTGTTATTTATTTTTTTATATTTAAACATTTATAGTAATTCTTCCATTCGTATTTACTATATAAATATAATACTTAGTATTCCACTAACTCTACTTTATAAAATGTTTATTCTTATAATAAATTATGTAGTTTATGCCCCATAAACTTTATTTACATTAATCAATTTTAATTACGGCAACAGAATAATATTATCAGTATTAATTATATATTAATCATCTATAATATATTTAAATAGATATATTTTGAACAGAAAAACATTTATCTTTATATAATTTCTTATAATTAATTTAAAACTAATGAGTAAATTTCATAACTGTATTAATTTGCTTTTTGTCTTAATAAGTGTAAGGGGTAAGAATTCAAGAATATATATTATTCTTTTAAAACATATTTTATATCTTTTTAATCATACCATTTATTTAAAAGCATCAAATATTGTTTAGCATTACAAAATGTTTATTGCCTTAATTGTTAAAAATTCTTAAAATGTTTTGTTATTTTATGTATATAAACTATTTACACTATGTTAAATCATTATTTAAATATAAATATATTGTATTATCTGTGTTATTTTATTTATGCAGCTTGGTTCGACTATAAGTATAATTAGATTATAAGCTTTTTAAACATATGTGTAGATAACTTATCTGCTATTTTCTTCATACTCGTTTTGAATAAATATTATAAATTAATTACAATCATTCATATAAATTTTAAACAATTGAAAGTTATGATTGTGACTCTTTTACTGAGATCATTAACAAATAAAATTTACAAAATAAATAACTTGAATACCGGTTATTTATTAGGATTTGTATATAATATTTGTTATAAAAAATTTCAGTCAAGAGTTTAAGTAGTATATTATAAATTCTAATTACGGAATTTTGTAGACATTATTGACTGAAAATGAATATTATTAAAACTAAGAAATACCAAATTAATGTTTCCATATTTTTAAGCATAATATATTCATAGAATACTAAATATTATTAAATAAAATAATAAATGTTTGATTGTTTCTTTATCTTAATATTATTAAATTATATTAATAATTGAAAATTTATTAAAAATAATATTAGTTTAGTTTTACTTAACTTTATTTCAATTAAAATGCAGATTATTTTACAAAAAATACTATTCTCTCATGAAAAACAGATTGGACTACTATGTTTATATCCTACTGATAGTTATTAACTTGAAAATGATATTTATATTACTGATTCTTTGTAAAAAATACCAAATTTTTAAGGATTATTCGATGGATAAAGCTAAATATATCTGAAGCAGAAAGTTCATTGTTTAGTAAATTTTCAGGTGTGCTAAGTAATATGGCTCTTAGATTTGCTTCATTTGAAAGTGCTACTATGACAAATTTTTATGGGTTATCATATAATATGGAGGGAACTGTAAGTAAGGTGTCAATGTAATGTACCGTTTCAGTAGGAGGATCATCTCCATAATAAATATTCTTATTGGGAAATAAAGTCTATGCAAAAATCACAAATCTTTGTGCTACTATATCTCTTACAACGACTTTAACCAGATAACTACTAAATGTTTCATTCGTAAATACGTTTACTTTTTAATTAGAAAATTCCACATTTATATCTTCTTTTCAATCAGACAATCCAATAAATGGTTACTATACAGCATTTTGTTAATAAAATTTAGCGATGTTTTCGAATAACATTACTATTCGTACTAATTTTAAAAATATTTTATCAGACTAGCTGACAATATCTGTAATTTCAAATGCTTTTAAAACTTCAATTAAGCAATATCAAATATATATGAATATTACGTAGCAAGATTCAGTAAATCCTTAATTAAAAAATATTTTCCTTATATCGAAGGACATACCTAATGGAATGATATTATAGTAGCTAGTATTAATAGCAATAATATATATTAGTTCGTCATATTTAGACCAAGTAGCTTTTATACCAAGCATGTTGGGTGTAAAGATTATTTAATCATATATAAAACTAAAATTAAGTCTATAATTTGATAATTTTAATTAATTTTCTTTTTTTCTGGTTCTGTTAATTAAATTACTATTCAAAATACGTCTTTCGTTGTAAATATAAGCAAATTTTAGATTGGTAATTACTCAACAGTTGCTTAATAACTTTAATATTCTAATATTTTATCATGCTCATTTTATACAACACTGGATCTACAATATACCAGCACAGGTATTATTTTTATTACAGGAGTAGCTTAATATTCTATAAGTTCAAATATTAAGTTTAGTATCATATATTTTAACGAAAAATAGAATACTTCACCATAAAAATATAGATGTAACCTGTAATATAAGATGCAAAAAATGGAATAATTTCTTTTCTTATTCATATTTCTTTTTGATTTAAGTGCCAACCAGTACATATTAGTATATATAATGCATTTATAACCAATTCAGATTAAATGACCATTAATAATTGTATAATTTCTTTTAATTTATCATTGGCGATAGGTACATCCTCTGATTATGGTGTCTTAGCCTAAAATTCTAGTTAAAACAAATTTGAAAACATAACCATATAAATGCTTGCGGAGCAGGAATATAGTAATTCCTCATGGTTTATTTTAGGATAAAATTTATCGCATGACACATATAAAAATATAGTCTTTAATGGTGATGTAGAAGTTAAAGAGCATAATTATCATATGACTATTACAGTACTAGCGTACACAATGAAATATTGTATTATAAAAAATATTCATTTAAGTTATGATATATTGATACCAACATTAGGATAACTTGTATCATATTAATTTTTAGTACTTAATGATGAAGAGAATAATTAAATTTCTAACTTTCTATATGTTGGTATGTATATAAATTCTACTACAATGGAAGCATTTTAGCCGAATGGGGTTCAGAGTGGATTAAGATAATCACCATAATATAAGCTTATGTATGGGATTCAACTTAATAGATTCACGTATAATACTAATTCAGAAATTTCATTAACATTTTCAAACCTTAGAGAAAAAAAGTTTATGGAAGCGCTCCCATAGTATGATGCATCAGAATATTATTATACTAAAGGAATAAATAATGACTTTCCTAGATTTAAATATGTTTTTTAAAGTTCTCATTGTTAATATGAATCTTATATTGGATTTAATACTGATAATACTGAGTTAATATCAGGTAATATAACAAAAAATCATTTTTAACCTAAGAGCGGACAAAATCTATGCCAAATGGATTGTTAAGGCTCCTGGACATTCTGGGATAAAATACCTGTATGTAAGAGTGGATATAAAGGTCCCTTGTGTGAAATTTACTGTAATCCCAACTCATGTTAAAATGGAGGAAAGTGTATCCCAGGTATGTGCTAATGTGCTAAAAGATATTCAGGAGAATTGTGTCAAATAAAACATTGTGAAGGATGTAGCAGTTAATGTGATTAAGTACTTGGGGACACTTATTAGTGTGGGAGGTCGTGTATTTAAGGTAGGACCTGTATTTAAGGTAATTGCATTAATGATATATGTGTATGTAATGTAAATGTAACTTCTGAATCTGGAAATCAAGCAAAATGTAATAAAACAGACTCGTGTATTTTTGGTAAATGTGGATAGTTCGGAATCTGCCTTAACGAAACCTGTTTTTGCAAGCAAAATATATCTATTAATATAAAAGGTATCTGCCGAGAGATTACCCATCCAGAATTAGGTGAATGTAGGATAATTGATTCTGGTTATGAATGCATATAATGTTTAAATAATAAGTAAGTTCCTCTTTGTATGAACTGTATAGATGAGTATAAAGAATATAATAATATTTGTTATCCCGCATGTAAAGATTGTAGAGACGATTGTATTAAAATTGCTTCTAACTAAAATCATTGTTTTAGTTGTTTATATAATTGTAAAGTTCCTGATTGTAAGGTATGTATCACTGACCATAAGGAGGTTGATAAAGTTTGTTATGAAATAACAAACATTGATAAAGGTGACTGTTGGTTGAAGTCAACATATATTATTTGTTCAAGTTGCTTACATATCTATAATCTTCCAGAATGCATATCATGTAAATATAAGTTTATAGAATATAAGGAAATTTGCTATCCGAGTTGTCCTTCCATTAAATGTCACGGAATAGGATGTTTTATGCTAACTAGTGCCACATACAAATGTGCATTATGTGATGATGGATTTTAAATGCCAGAATGTCGAGACTGTAAACCAGATTTCACTTTAGTTGACTTTCTTTTCTATGAAATAGCGAATAAGGATAAAGGATTTTGTTGGATTAAAAATGGATTAATTTATTGTAAAGAGTTTTATAATAATTATACAATGCCATTTTGCTCAATATGTAAAAAAGATTTTGTTGAAAAAGGTTCAGAATGTTTACTACCTTGTAATTCTGATGTTTGTTTTGGGTAAAATTGCTTAATACAATCAAATGGTGCCTATGTTTGTGATAGCTGTAACATTAGATTTCAAATGCCTGGATGCTCAGATTGTGCAAAGGATTACATTTTCATATAAAAATAATGTTTTTAATAAGTTAATAAAGAACGTGTATATGCTATCTTACTGACACGGAGGTAAAATGTATTTCATGCATAAATGGATTTCTCATCCCTAATTGTAAAAGTTGTATATCTGGATATGAAGAGCTTAATTACCATTGTTTGAAAATTTGCATAGATTATAAAGGTACTGGTTGTCATATTATGGATGATGACTCCAAAATTTGTGTTTCTTGTGATACTAATTATTAAATACCTAATTGTATTGATTGTGAATCCGATTTTGTATTTTTTGAAGAAACCTGTCACCACAAAATACCAAATTCCAACGGAAATTGTTTTGATTAACATGGAATAAGTAAATGTCTGTCGTGCGATATTCATTTTGTACTTTCCTAGAATTAACAACAATGTATTCCTGAATGCTCGAAAATTAATTGTATTTATGGTTAGTGTATAATTGATGAAGTATGTTAATGCTTTAAAAATATAATAGATTCTGATTGCAGTTCATGTATTCCAGAATTTGACATAGTCGAAAATGTATGTTATAAGATATTTAGTACCCCGAATGGAACGTATTTTTATAAAGAGGATAATTCAACTTTTTGCACTAAATGCCAAGTTGGCTTCGAACTTGCTAGCAATAAATCAATGTGCTACAAAGAATGCACATAATCAAATTGTATTAATGGAAACTGGATTCTCGGCTAAGGCTGTATTTACTTTAATGGATATTAAACTTCTGATGGTTGTTAAGATTATGATTGTAGTTTCGATTTAATTAAACCATGTGATAATAAGGAATAATGTATAAATGGAACATGCTAATGTTTTTTCGATAATATTTTAATTTAAAATACGTGTTTTCGGTGTAATACTATAGTCAATGGAAAATGTAGTTAGACTGGAATTATGTGTAAACATGGTTGGAAATACCTTAATTATGACTTTTTTTGAATGTAGAGATGACGTAAATGCATGCAAAACGACGTTATTTGATAATACATGCGAAGGCCCTTAGTGTAGTTGTGCTTATCCAAACCAGTTATATACTGGAGACTGTCTAGAGTATTGCGCTCTAACACAGTTGATTCTATATACACACGTGCCGCGTACTAATATAGTATATATAGCGTTCGAAACTGAGCTGGTAAATCTAGCATCAATTTTGAAGAAGTGTCCTAGTGGTATATCAGTAAAGGATAGCTGTATTTTGGGATGTTTAGCTTGTGAATATATAGATCGCCAATTTAAGTGCAATCCAGGCGTTTAGTTTACAAAAATTCATATCGCTGGATCTACTTTGAATACATGTTCTGGCTGCAAACCAAATTATAGCGGAGATCGATGCCAAGATTGTGATACTCTCAGCATTAATAAGAATGGCGTGTGCTACTTAAAATGTCAAAAGTGTAATGGAGATTGATATTTTAATGATTATAATAATATTGAGTGCTCGTCTTGCTATCCTACATTTTCGGGTCCCGATTGTTAAATTTGTGACTTAGGATATGTTATGGTCGGAACGGATTGTTTATAAAAGTGCGAAACGTGTAATGGGGACTGCTATTTCAAGAAAGGTGGAGTATTCTGTCAAAATTGTACAGAGGGGTATGATTTAGCATCTATTTGTTAAGGTTGTATAACTGGATATCAAAAATATTAGGAACAGTGCTTAAGAGTTTGCGATACTTGCGACTACGGCACCTGCTTCTACTACCAGCACACCGTCGTGTGCTCGGCCTGCCACAACGGCGCCGAGCTGTCGCAGTGCAAGAACTGCCGGGAGGGGTTCGTGCTCCACGAAGGCCACTGCCAGCCGCTGATCCCGGGGACCGAGTGCGTCAGGGTGGCCGGGGCGGTCGTCTGCCTGTCGTGCAACGAAGGCGAGTACCTCATCGCCGAGTAGTGCTACCCGGCCTGCAAGCTGCCCTTCTGCCGCAACGGCGAGTGCTACGAGTCGCCAACGCCGATCTGCTCCTCGTGCTATCCGAACTTCCAGATGCAGCCCAACGGCTCGTGTCTCGAGATAAGGCAGCACGAGGGCGGAGTCTGCACCGTCGAACAAAAACCATTATGTGACTGCTACGAAGGCTACGGAGGACCCATTTGCGAAGCTTGTTCTTAGAATGCAAATTTTCTAGATGACCGATGTTTTTAAGACTGTAAGGTATCCAGTATGACCTGCCACGGAATCTGTTAAATCTCCTTTGGTTATAGCTAAGTTGTGATCATTTGTAGTGAATGTCATATTGGATATCGACTTCCAGGTTGTCAGCTTTGTGTAGACGGTTTTAAGCTCAATGTCGATAATGAGTGCAAGTTGTGCGAGGATGGGTGGCTAGATTAGTCAATGTTGCCAGTAGACGTTTCTGTTGTGCTTGGGGAAGGCTGTTATAAAAAATGTATAATTTGTGAATAAGGTGATTGCTGGTACTAAGGTCCGAGCATTAAATGTGTGTCATGTTCGCCTGGGTACTCTTTTACAAACAATTGTTAAACATGTGAATCTGGGTATACTCTAATAGGAGGAAGATGTTTGGTGTTGTAAGACACACCGGATGGAATTTGTGGTGAATATTCAGATTAGGTATGTTAATCTTGTTAATAGGACATGGCTCTTCTGTAATGTCAAGTTTGTGAATCCGGACACGTATAATATGATGATTAGTGCTACGTTCCGTTAAGTTTTATGTCTGGAAATTGTATATCCTTATATGAAAGCGAATTTATTTGTTAAGATGAATCAATTTGTAAAGAAGGATATTTATTTTTCGATGAATAATTTTGTATTGAATGCAGCTCTGAATATATATTAATGAATTTCACATGCTGGATATAATTGGCAAAATATGAAATGCTTTACTCTGGAGATTGCTTATAAAATGCTATTACAGGATAAAAATTATGTTTAAAATGTGCTGATTCATTCACAGGTGTATATTGCGATTAATGCAAAAATAATTTTATTTAATGTCAAAACTTTTTATGCTGTGAAATATCAAAAGAAATGTAAGAAACTGGTATCTGTCATAAAGAAATAGGTGGATCTTTTATTTGTAATACTTGTGCTACTGGTTTTCACATGGTAGATCAACTTTGTATTGGTAAGACACCAAATCATCTTCATTATCTTTGGCTGCTTTTACTTTTACTATTAATTATAGCAGCAATACTTGCAGTATCTTTAGGATAACAACACAAGCTAAAGCTATTCAGATACAAATTTAAAATTAACATCAACAGAATAGTACGTGAGTTTTTCAAGATATTTTGTGGAGTTTTCTTTTGTCAAATAATAGCTCTTTGTGTTGCGCTATAGGACGCGTACGTGGATGATATATATCTTTACTCTGCCTCTTTAAGTCTCGGCTCATTCCCATTTGCCTTCCTGCTGTTCTTCCTATAGGCTCCAAATTTAGACAAATTTTACTATCATAGTTATACAGATTTCTTCATGTTCCTGTTCGGGGCGGGGCTGGACTTCTTGTTCCAGATTACTGTATATTTATTATTACCAGAAGCGATGTCCGTGTCCCAGACCATCTTCAAGTGCTTCTCAGCGCCATTTTCCATGCTGCTGTTTACGTTCATTCTGAAGATGAAGTACAAGTTTTCCCAGATGCTGCTGCTCTTTGTCGCAGTCGCGCTCCCCCTGTACTACGTCTTGCAGACGGCCTTCAAGGATGTTTTTACCAATCCGTACATGCTGACCGAGGAGTCCGTGCTTACGCTCATTCTGGCGATCTTCGAGACCATGTTCGCCACGCTCTGCCAGGCGTCCCAGATCCTGTTCCTGCAGAAAATCCTAGGCTCCTACTCGGAGATCCAGGTTATGATGCGACTGGGCTTCGCTTTCTTTTTGCTGTATTTTTTCCACACACTGCTCAACTTCAAAGAAATAATTGAATCTGTGTCCACTCAGCAGGATAGCTTCATGATTGCGGTCACTTTGGTAGTGATCATGAACGTACTCATGCCCGTCACGCTCATGTTCATTTCGCCCCTAGCCGTCACATTTAACATGGTGACATCGGCAGTCTGGGTGGAAATTATAGACGCGCTTTCTATTGGCGTGAAGTAAGGTTAAAACTTCTACCCATAGTCTATTTATCCTATGGTTTTTTGTATTGTTATGTTTATAGTTGTTTTCGTTTCTTTAGTTCTATATTACCGTATTATGAATCATTCTTTCGAAAAATTTAATCAGGAAATAAACTAAAAATAAGAAAAAAAATCTTTTATGATGCCATTTATTAAGATGAAATTATTATAAAGGTAAGAGTATAATGATATGAACGGCATAAGAAGTATAAATCCGAACTCATTGAAGACATTTATTAGAAAAAAGAATATTAAAAATACATTTTTGCCAACTAATATGGATGATTTTATTTGTATTGATAATGAAACTGGCTAAGAAATTTAATTTATTTAACCTAAAATTTAAGATCCAGCGAGTATAAGTAGTGTAAGTCTATCAGACTACGTCAAACCAAAACTTCCAAAACCCAAACCAAATCCAACTAAATTGAATAACATGGTAAATTTATCAGGATTATCCGAACTATCAGATTCTCATCTTATAAATGCAGATTAATGAGTATCCTATAATGTTGTTAAGTGAGAAATTAATATTACTTAGAGTTTAATTGATTAATTTACTTCATATAATTTTTAACATTATTAAAATATCAATATAATAGTATATTATTAAATAACTATCACATTTTATCAAAAATGAGCTTTTTTAATACTCAACCAAATTGCCTATAGTATGCAATTAGTTATCCCATTTTCGTTCCATATACATTTATTAGTTATTTCCTAATCAATCCTTAAAAATAATATTGTTTTAATTTTTTTAGAGTCTTATATGTATTTATGGTCATATATTACAAACTTATATATTATCTGCACTAAACAAACAATCTAACTAGGAATAATATAGATTTAATGTTATGTAAATAATTTTAAACACTTACTAATTAAATTGTAATTTCAGTTAAGATTAGCATCAAGTAAGAAATCAGATGCTATGTCTATTGATATTATGGATAATAACGTACTTTTCAAATGTAAATAGTTTGAACAGGTATTTAATTATATTCTCTATATACAGGTACTGTTTAAAATGTTGTTTGCAACAAATTTTATTATACAAATTCTCCAATTTATTATATAGTTCACGATTCGTATTTTTACAATATCATGGTTAGGGATCTCGAATCTTGTAGTTAGTACCTCAGTAGAAACAACCAATCTACAGTTTTATTCTCTCGACTTTCTATATATTCTATAGATTTAATTTCTTTATATTACCTATTTTCATCACATCACAGATAGTAAAAGCACCTAGAATAATAAAACCAACCCAAAAGAACATGGCAATCTTAATATTTGATTCCCATTAATATTTACATCTATATATCATCTATTATGATTATCAAACTATTAATATTCAGTACAATTTGATCAATAATCATCTTCTATTCGGCAAACAAAATAATATACTCCCTTTTATATGTAAGCAATAATTGGGTATAATAAAGTCCAACTTCGCAAAGTTTGCATCTCAGCTTTTATTAATTTTATACGACTTAATTATTGAAAATACCAATATAAATCTACTAAAATTCGTCATAACCACTTCTTTAATCGAATTAATTAAATTCCTATACGTTTTTCGTTACAAAATAACAGTAATCTGAGCAAAATTTCCAACACTGCTCAACGATAAGATCACAGATATTTCTGCACTGCGAGAGCGCCCGGGAGCTTTTAGTGGGCCCGTGCGTGCTCTATGAGGAGTTCGTGCTGTCCTGGAGCCAGGTGCTGGGCCTGATCCGGCTCTGCCAGAAGCTGGGCGCCTTCTGCCTAGAGACCGTGGACGGCAGGTACACGTTCGCGCCAGAGGTCAACGTGCTCGAGCAGCTCAAGCTGGTGCTCTTTGGCCAGGCGCTGGCTGACTCGCGGCACTTAGACCAGCAGCTGAACAACATCGACCTCGACGTTCTGAAGCAGTTCACGCAGCACCCATTCCAGGCGTACGTGTTCTTCGTGCGGAAGATGCTCAAGACGGCGCTCCGGACGCAGCAGTTCGCTGAAATCGCGAGGCACGGCCTGGTCATGCAGCAGATGCACGAGTTCCGCTCGCAGAGGGCGGAGGAGCTGGCAACGGTATTCGCGCGGGACCCGGCGGAGCTTCAGCGGCACCTGGACGAGGGAACGGTGCTGCCGTTCCTGCTCCAGCTCGACAGGGTGAGCTGCGGGAAGTGCCTCGCGATGCTGGACCTCTTCGCCCTAGAGCCGAGGAGCGGCCACTTCCACGCGCAGTCCAAGCAGCTGAGCCGGCTTCTGGACGGGCCGCAGCTGGCACGGCTGGTGCACGTGCTCAACGAGCAGAGCTTCGCGAAGATCAGCCAGGTGTCGAAGGGGGTGATCCAGCTGATCCCGCCCAGCACCGCACTCGACTCGCTCCATGCCACGATCCAGAGCTCGCGCGCAGTGTCGATCCAGAACTAGTTCCTTCGGTTCAACTACAACGTGCTGGCCAACTTCAGCGCATTCGAGGCGGAACAGGTCCAGGCCAGCTACGTGCAGCTGGTCAACTTCTGCATTAGTGTGCACCTGAAGAACTTCGAGCAGCTGGAGGCCCGGCCGTACGACTTCGGCGACCTGCTGGTCCAGTTCGAGTTTGCGGAGTTCGAGTGAGGAATCATATAAACTCAACTCCCAGCCACTGCACGTCGACCATCTCCAGCCCGGCCTAGACGAGCGTGGTGTCGGCTGGTCTGGAAAGAGCGTGCTTTTGAAGACCATCGTAGAGGACCAGCCTACCGTCCTGAAGTGCGAGCGCGATGTAGTGGTACGACTGTCGCGGGGGCGAGTCGGCGCTAGCGGATGAATCCCTCAGTGCATTCTTCCTAATGCGAATCTTCTCGTGGGCGCCGGCGTGTTTTACATGGAGTTGCTCAATTTGCCCGACACTCTGGATAGACCTAGTTGCGAATATCTGCCCTAGCTGCTTGTTAGACTTGCCCTGGGAAAATAGAGAGTGAAGGATAGCAATGTCGGCGCATGCGTTCTCAATAGTCTACTGTATGGTATTTACCTGAGTTTATTGGAAGTCTTACACTATTTTATCACGAAGATCCCAATTGAAGATTCCTATCAAGACGTTAGCATTCTGGGATTCGTCATATATATCAACCACGCTCGTATCGAATCCTAGGTCTGAGAAATATGCCTAGAATACCTCTGGTGTATTTTCACAAGTCACCCACTATAATTTTATATAGAATTAATTATATAATATAATGTTATTTAAACATAGCACAATAAAACTTAAAAAGAATTCTTTTAATATACGAATAAAAAACTATATATTCTCAAAAAATTTATTACTCTAGTTCATTACTTATAGTTAAAAGTTACACGTAGGAGATCATTCCTATTCAAAAGTTGTTGCGAATATAGAATCTTCAGCAGTTATTTTAATAATATTATTTACTTTGATATGTTTTGCCATGTTCTTTTACAATTCTTTTACTATAAACAAGATGCAATACATCAGAGCAATTAAGATAAATATAATTCCGATAATTAAACTAATGAAATACTGATAAATGTAATAGTAAATGAAACTAAATATTGAAGCAGTGAAGGAGATAAAAAATCCAATAGAGATTGCGATTAAAAGCATTATTAAATTATTTTAACCTAAAATATATAATTTATATAATATAATAAATAGTGTAAAATTAATTAAAATATATTTATCGTAAACATTTCCTCCTCCGAATTCAATCATTTAGATAAGTATTTAGAGTTTAGTTTTAATATAATTATTTAATTTTTAATATATTATAACTGGCTTTGAATAAAATGCAGAAATCCCATATTTGCGATTCGTGTGAAGAGAACCAATCTACAACATATTGTATGTAGTGTAGTGGGTACCTTTGTAATCATTGCGACCTCCTTATCCATCAAAATAAGCTCACAAAAAAGCACTAAAGAGTGTAAAATTAGAAAGACTAATTTTTCACCCCAATCAAGTGTAGAAAACATAATAATCATGTTACTCTGCTTTGCGCAGAGTGCTAGGAACTAATTTGCTCAGAGTGCTTTATGCAGAACCACAAATAACACGCTAATTAGACACTTCCAGAAGCCTTCGAAATTGTCCAATCTGAGCTCCTTCATGCTGAGTCAGCCTTATACAAGGCCACCCCAAATATTCAAAAAATGAATGAAATTTTGACCGAAAAACTTGATGACTTAGCATCATCTTTTGGTGAAATTCATACAAAAACAACCGCAAATTTTGACGAATTAATAGCACTTCTGATAAGCAAAAAACAGTAAATTCTATAAAATTTGGAGTCCTAAAATGTTAAATTTACGCAAAAATTAGCCTAAAAATAATAGTTTTTAATTTAATTTTAATAGCAAAATCAGCTTGCCCGGTAAACACTTATTTAGTGCAAAAATAGTGCTATTTTAACAGGAGAAACTGGTGAGGTTTTGGGGCAAAAACTCGCGTTTGCGATTGATTTTTTCATGAAAAATTTCGAAAAAATAAGCGCTTTTAAGGGCGAAAAAGAGGTTATTGAGGAGGTTATTGAGGTTGAAAATGAGGTCAAGGCTATGCCTGAAATATGCCTCGATTTAGGAAATTTACAGAGGTTCATTGAGGGGATTGAAGGGCTTTATTTGGCGATTTAGGATGTTGGGGAGTGAAAAATTAATTTTAATTTCTCATTTTACCAAATTAGGACATTTGTAGCAAGTGCAAATCCATGTCTCTAGTGTTATTGAGAAGCTATTAAATATTAGACAACATTAAAGGGAATATATAAACGTAAAGCTTTATAAATATAATAATATTATATTGTAATCATTATAATATAATTGAATATCATATTATATTATTATATCAAATATACTTAATAAAAAATCACCGCTTTAAACAATTTCAAAATGTAAAATTAGTCTGATCTTAACTAATGTAATTCAGAACTGGTAGATTTAATAGATCGTTTAAGAGAACATAAAGCTGTATTAGATCATGAGATTGTTCAACATTAAGAAGATAAAATTAAATTTGAGCGTGATATCTCAATTTTAAAAGAACGTCTGAAGGATGTTGACACAGCTTTATAACAAAAAGTTTAGTCTCGTGCCGAATATGAAAAAACAATCAGAGATACAGAAATGGCATACAATAGTATTGTAGAATCATCAAGAAAGTTACTTCATCTTGTTAAAGATAGAACTGGCATTTCCAAGTGATAATTTTCATATTATTATTTAATCTAAAGTATCATTTTCCTTTTTCTTTCTAAATGAAAGAAACATTCAGGAATCTATAAATAAACTCTATAATGCCTGGAGACAGGTTAGAACTGCCTACTAATATTATTATAGGCGAAAATATTATATAATCTGGAGAATACTACTTTACATAGCAAACTGGGGTATTATTAAATGAATAAAAGCACTATACCATATAACACCAAAATAACTACTTTTATATACCAGATACTCGCGATTTTATTATAGGTAGAGTTCACTCACTTAGATTAGGTGCATGGTCAATAGAGCTGGGTGCAGTTTAAAAAGGATCAATTAATATTGATTCTTTACATTTACCTGGTTTACTAAGAATAAAAAATTCAGCTGATGAATCTCACTAAAGAGCATGGTTAGCAGAAAATGAAGTTATTGCTGCTGAAGTTCGGAATATTCAAGGTATTTAATTAAATGCAAGATCAGAACAAATGGGAAAATTATCTCATGGATATCTAGTTTGTGGTGTATCATGGTAAGTAGCTAGCCTGAGAAATGTATATCAGTAAGACGGTGTCCGTGTACTTGTAGGGAGAAACGGATGGATTTGGGTTAGTGGTTAAACAGATTTTTCAGGTGAATCTAATAGCGTTATAGACTAAAGAATTTAAGATTATACTGATGAGGAAATGTTAATTGTAATTAGATGTATTCAAAGAGTTTACTATACTATACATTCAAATTTGTAGCTAACAGAAGACATAATATTTGAAGAGTGAATGTATTTTTCTTAAGTGATTACAATAATTTACAAATGTTCGTTTTAAATATATAAAATATATTAGTTTTTTCTGTCATCACATATTTATATATTATAATAGTATTTGAGTTATTAATAATTGATATAGCATATGAACAATAAACGTTAATATCAAATATAGTTTGGTGTATTATATAATATAAGATAACTTTATTAAACGCATATACCTTCTCATGAAATTTAAAAATGAATATTATTTAAAGCAAAAGTTTATATAATAAGTACTTATTATTAAAAACTGGAATAAAAATATATTTATAATGATTATTATATGTTATTAATAAATTTATGCTATTTAATAAATGAACTTTTCATTAGTAAGATATTAATTACTTTTCACTGTAAGGATACTTTACTATTGATTAAAAATGTAAACCAATTTTAAAACCTTTTACGAATTAAACTAAATACAGCTAAATTTCTCTTTAAATAATATAAGTAAGCGTATATTATAATTTAATTCGAAGAATTCATATATAATTTTCTAATAGCCCCAAATATATTATAGCTAATAAAATTATCTACTAAAGGCAGTTATATATCCGATTCATAATATTCAATATCTACAATATACTAACACAATCTCCTATTCATCACTTCTCAATATTTTCATAAATATCACCAGCATAACTAAATTTGACTATCTCTGCTCGACAAATTGGGCAGTCTGATATCTGTGCCAAACATTCTTAACACAGTTAATGTGAGCATTAAAGAATTATTAATTAGCTAATTTAATTCAGGCATACTGGACATGGATTATCGATTGGCAGTGAGCTATTTAAAGAATGTTAAGCACATCTCGTGAGAAGTAATTCATTTTTGTAGAGATCTGGATAGATAAACATATTCTAGGGACGTAAAAACGGAATTATCTCAGCAAAATTGGTGATAATAGTTACATTTTACTTGTTTTTGAATATGTAAAATATGTAGCCTTTGATATCGATAAACTTGATCAACTAGGTGTATTTTTTCTGGATAAAAAGACAGAAAATATTCTAAAATTTATCAATAGGTAACTGAAGGTTTTATGTGAATCGTTCTAAAAATCTAGCACTCAAACTGACTTAGTTTGTGATACCAGCTAGCACAAAAGGGTAAAGTGCCTACTCTTTAAACTAGTTAAATTTATCATCAAAATATAGTTATATCAGTTTTTAAAAGAACTCTAACTAGATGCAAGATAATTGGTATATAATACTTTGAATTAAACTAAAATCTATGCGTGCAATGCTCTCAAAATCACCTTCTGCAATTAACAATTCTACAAATTTAACAAATTTCTATTACACGAGTTACCTCTCTGGAAATAATGTGAAAAGCTTGAAAACGAATGAAACATCGCAAATTTAACTGAAATATTCTACTCCTGCCTCCCCAACAAACTCCAAACATCCAAATTCGATATTCGCAACACAGGTTTCAATTATTATATTCTAATAATCATATAACAATGAAATATTATTTATTCTACAGCATTCGTAGAAAATTATACCAAAATTCGGGCAGATTTATGGCCTTAAATATGTCAAATGCGCACATAAAGTGTCAATTTCCACATGTTTTACTGCGACTATAGCTTTCTCAAATTCGTTTACTAAGAACAAAGAATTTAATACAATTAATGTAGCTTCACTTGGAAGTGATTCTAGAAATGAAAACTAAGAGTTTGCGATTTTGTCAAAAATTTAACCCGAAACTAACATTCCATAAGATATAGTATTTAATATAAAATTATCAAGTTTTCCAGTAGTAAATTAAAGCAAAATAATGTTATTATATCTAATTATGATATGTGAAATTTCATCTAATTTTAAAAGAAGGATTTCTGTAAAGTTATCAGGGAATTTGAAATCTATAAGGATATTGTTATGGATTGCAAAATTATTGGCTAACCATAGGTCAAATTATGGGAATTTTATAGCGAACGAGGAGGTTTAAGGAAGGACGAAAAAAGATGTGGATTGCGATAGTTCTAGCGTAGTTAAGTAAGATTCTGAGTTTGTTTCTGAAATATATATTGAATCTGATGACTGGAGATCTAAAACTTAATCTAGAAGTTTTTTAGCTTCCATTTTTAATTATAATATTATTTAATATAATAATATCTTAGTCTAAACTGATATAAAATGGAATAATAACTAGATGAGTTTATGTAAAAGACTGGAGCAGATATAGAATAAGCCATTCACTATTTAGAGCTTTGTTATGGTGATATATAATAAGCTGAAATGTTATATTACGCAGAGATAGATGAATAAATTAGGTAGAGTGTCATATCAGATAACATTCAGCTTAAAAAATCAGTATAAATTTAGGATGAATAAATTCATTAATTTATTACTCCTGATTATCCTGTTTTATTTTAACTAAAAGAGAAATAATATACTTAGATGAAAGAATGTTATTAAACATATGTAAACTATCCTGAGTGACTCACTTCAATCTTCTATAAGTAAAACTGCTCTTATACCATCAGTAAGGCCAATATTTAATCCATCAAACTTAGTAACAGCAAATCTGGCAGCTTCTCTGTTTGTGAACTCTAAATAGCCAAACTACTTAGGTTTTCCGTCTTTTTGTGGTATTCTAACAGAGACAGGTTAATCATCTAACAATTCTCTGCATGCATCTTTGAGTAAATTAATATCGATACCTAAAATTCTACCAAGATATACAGTATTCAGATCTTGTTTATTCGGAACATCGTAGTGAGAGAATACTTATGTTTTTGGGAAGAAATCTTAAAACTTTTCTTTAAGAAGAACCAGATCTGGAACTTATTCAAAATCCACATAAAACTTGTGTTTAAAAATTCTAGGCTACTGAACGAGTTTATTTTTTTTAATATACTATTACAGAACCTTATAGATAACAGTTTCTGTAACATCCGGTGGAGACCCTTAATATCTAAATGATACAATAGCTGTTTTTGAGTCTTTAGGGATAGGCTTATTATGTATAATCTTTTGAGTATTTTCTTCGTTTTGGATATTGTCTGATTCTTTGCAATCTTATTACTCATTTTAAACAACGATAGGTTAATCTTATAATCTCTCACCTAAAGTTTAAGACAATGAAAAATTTTACCTTGGCTCCTTTGGTGTTTCTTTCTTATCTCTATGGGATTCGTATTTCATTTAAAGTGGAAAAATATTAATTAGCTTTAAATTGATATTTTGTTATTAATTAGTCTAATTTATTACAAATATTATATAATTAATAATATAATCATGTAAAATTTACTTCCGCAAAATGGCATCATATCATTTACCTGAATATTGGGAGGAACGCTATCGTGCAGATACTTAACCTTTTGAATGGTATCAGCGTTTTAGCGACTTAAAACCCCTCATTAGAGATCTATTCCCTCCTACATCTAAAGTATTAGTTATTGGCAACGGAACCTCTGAGTTTCCTTTTGATCTTTATGATGATGCGGATCTTAACGTCAAAGATATTACATCTATTGATATATCTGAGGCATCAGTTAAACGTATGCAAACCCTTATTTAAGATAGGAAAACCATTGAATTTAGTAGAATGGACTGTCTATCTATGTCATTCCCAGCAAATTATGATATAGTTTTTGATAAAGCAACTTTAGATTCTATCCTTTGCGGTGAAGGTGCTGCTGATAGAGCTCAAAAGCTCTTAGAGAACACTCTTGGGGCTTTGAAGAACTAAGGTGTCTATATCTGCGTTTCTTACGGCAAGCCTGACATGAGACTGTAATATCTGCAAAATGAAGGCTTAGACTGGGATGTTGATGTCAGAGAGGCACCACGTCCCAAACTCCTGGAGGGACAGGTTCAAGGCGATGATTGCCACTTTGTGTATGTTTGCAGAAAGCGTGGCGAAGTCGTGGATACGACCAAGAAAGGTAAGAAGTGATGAATCATTTCAATCTAAAACTACCGGTATAAAACTGGCGTTTTTCTTCACTAAACTGAAGCTCTTGTTTGGCAAATCAATAATTTTCGATTCAATTCCTGTTAAAATATTCTGAAGACTCTATTTTTGCTTCTGTAATTATGCTAGTTCATTTCTCTCAATTTCGACTTGTTGCTTTACCTACTCGATTGTTTAACCGAAATATCGTGCTTCTATCAATTCCTCAAATATCAAATTGAATTCGTTTATCCGTTATCTCATTTTATCATTTTGAGTTTATATTTCTATAAATTTTTTAGGTATTTTCAAATTTATTTGTGGGAATTCACCACATTCTGCCTTGCAGGCCCTATCATCTAGTAATGATTTGAAACGATTTATTTAGTTTTTTAAATCTGCAATTTATATATTCTTGGAGTTTAATTATTCTTCATATATATTTTTTAATTGGCATAGCTGTGTAGGCAAGTTATCTTCAGAGTTGAAGTCGTTGATCGATGGGTTCGGATCTTGCTATTGATAATTTTATTAAGAATTAGATTAATTATCTGATACTTTTGCGCTTTCTTTCTACTGTTTCTACGCCGTCACAAATTGCTCTCCGACACTTTCCAAGTGAGTATTTTTTAGAACGAAAACGTCTTCGTCGAACGATTACGTGAACGGCGGAGGCCGCAAAATCGCCACTGGTTGATTGCGCTAATCGGCCTTAATTGTACTCAAACTCTTTTCTTTCAATGCCTCAAAATCGTGTTTTAAACGCGCATTTTCGGTTTGGAGCAAATTCGTGATTTCCTTGTATTCGGCAACTGCCCCTAGCGCAAGTTTGAGTTGGCTTCTCTGCTCTGCCAATTTGGAGTTTTGCGAGTCGGCTGATTCCGTTTTGGCACGATTCCGTGCCTCTAGAGCGTTGGTTTTGGCCTCTAAACGGAGCTGAATCGCACGGTATTTTTGTTGCAAGATCTCGTAATTCTCAGATAGATCTTTCTGGGAGAGCATAGAGTCTGGTGTGTGCAGGAATAACTGTGCATTCTATATGGATTGTGTGGATCTACGATTTAGATCTTTTATTTATTGGATGAAACTCGGATCAATTGGTTCGAGATTAAGCTCTTACAGTAACTACTAGTGAAGCAAAATATATTTTGTGAGGCTGATAACAAGAGATTTGGTAGGCAGGGGCTCTGTCATCGTTTATTTATTGGAAATAGCTATAAATTATATTATAATTATATATATTTTTTACAAATATCTCTATTATTATATAATAAATATGAAATATTGTCGAGCAATTATTAGTAGAATCGTAATATAATAGTTTTTCTCTTTAAATACCACTTCTTAAATGACTGAAGTAAATTCATCAGAACATCGCGTGATTTCCGCATTAAGTTCTCTTATACGTAAGGATGAGTATTACTTTGACTACTTAACCTATACTTCTGAGGATACCATTTAAAAATATGACACTGACGAAGAACTTAATATTTAGTAATTTAAAATGGCTTAATTATGTGTAGCTCATGCTCGTGCAGCTTTTAGAAAATAAGATATACCATTTGTAGCACCTGATGAATTCGAAACTGAAAAATATAGAGATCCTAAAGTACTTAATCGTGTTAATATGATTGAGTCAAAACGTTAGAAGGAACTTGAAGAAGCATAAAGAAAGCATAGAGATCGTCTAGAAAAACGTTAGACGGGATAAAAGAAAAATACTAAATTAAAAGATAGAAAGGTTAGTAAGAAGATGTAAAATGAAGTCATTAATAAATGGAAAGAAGCAAGATAGGTTGCAAAGAAGAATGGTATGGATGATGCAAAGCTTCCAACTTTAGAGTAAATTGAAAATCAAGTTAAGAAAGATAAAAGAATTAGTAGAACATTTAAGGATAAAAAATATGGGAAGCCTAGAACTGATAAAAGAAATGATAAAAGCAGTGCGGTTTAAGATAAGTATTAACACCGCTAGTTTTCTAATTTAAAAACTAAAGCAAGAAAAGAATGATCATTTATATTCTATTTTAATGTATATAGTGATAATTATTTTTAATATTTCGCATTCTAATAAACGTAGTAACTAATACATCACTGACGTAATTATTATATATAAGAAATTAATAAACCTTAATTTATTTTTCAATCATAATGTCAGAATATTATGCTGCTCTTAAAGCATCTTTAACTACACTCTTACAGTAGAAGAAAATTACATAAATGTAATTTGATTCTGCATATGAACTTTATTCTCGCTATCAAATTTATATCGAGCAAGATATGAAAATAAATTGGTCTAAAGTTAAGCCTGTTTCTGATTCAAACATGTAGAAATACTAAGAATTGTCTACACCTTCTGAAGAATAGATAAAGTAGTCTCTTAAGTAAGTTGCTGTTTTAAAGTTGAATGGTGGCTTAGGTACTTCTATGGGGTGTGATGGACCAAAGTCTCTACTTCCAGTTAGAGATGGGTTGTGCTTTTTAGACTTTACAGTTAAATAAATTGAATTCATCAACAAGAAATATGATATTTCTGTTCCACTTGTACTGATGAATTCTTTTAATACTGAAACTTAAACAAAAGAGCATTTATCTAATGTTAAGAACGTTGAACTTATTCATTTTAACTAGTTTGAACTTCCAAGAATGGATGCATCAACGAAGCTTCCAGTTGAGTGCTCAGAATCAGCAAAATATTATCCTCCTGGTCATGGCTATGTTTATGAGTGTCTTAAGTAAACAGGTACATTATAAAAACTAGTTGAACGTGGAATTAAGTGGATTTTCATTTCTAATTCAGATAATTTGGGTGCTGTTTTAGATGAGAAAATTGCTACTTTCGTTACCAAATCATAATTTGATTTCCTCTCCGAATAAACACCAAAAACTCTAGCAGATGTCAAGGGTGGTATTTTGATGGATTACGAAGGTTAAACTAGACTACTTGAAACTGCTTAAGTACCCCCTGAAAATATTAAAGATTTTTGTGATATCGTTATGTTTAAGAGTTTTAATGTTAATAATTTATGGATTAATGCCGAATCCTTACTTAAAGTGGAGAAACTTGATTTAGATATTATTGTTAATCCTAAGAAAGCTGAAGGTATATCTGTTATTTAATTAGAGGTTGCTGCTGGAGCTGCTATCTCTAGTTTCAAGAAAGTTACTGGTCTTTAAATTCCCAGAGAGAGATTTGCACCAGTCAAAAAGAGTTCAGATTTACTTATTTTGTAATCGGATTGTTTCAAAGTAAAAGATAACTTTTAACTTGTTTCTACTGGTTCTGCTCCATTAGTCACTATAAATTGCAACGTTGTAGAATTTTAAGAAATGTTCAAAAACGTGCCAAGTTTGAAAGATTGCACTAAGATTGATATTATGGGCAAAGTGGTAGTTGGCAAGAATGTAATTATAAAAGGTTCTTTAATAGTCGCTGAAGGCGAATGTTTAATATTATAGGACAATTCCACTTACATTGATAATGTTTAACAGTGAAATCGTAATTATTCACTTGCTCAATAAGCTGTCAAACAGGCTACTATCTACACTTTCAACATTCTTTTATATTTTTCGAAGTCTATCATGTGTGACTGCAAGTTATTCTTGTAGTCTAGACATTTACTAATCACTTTTTCTTTTCAACTGTTACATACTTACAAAATATGCATCTTGTGCTTTCTTCTGCATAATTTCTGACTCTTAAAGTTTTATTTATAATTAAACAATTGTATCTTCGAATTATATAATTTATGTTGCCTAATCTTTTAAAATTAGATCCTAATCTTTGAATTTATTAGTCTCTTTCAATACTTAATTAAATACTTATTCTAATTCTTTTTACTGTGATTACTTAATATTGTATTGCTCTTACATCTATTTGAATTTTTATTTCCATAGCTCAGATTCATCTCTAAACAACTCTAGTTCATTGTGTAAATTTGTAACATTTTTAAATAATATTTAAGGTTAATTTTAATCAATTTAATTGTTTGATTTGTCTAGAGACATTATTAAGGTAGCTAATTTTTGATAATGTTCAGGCTCTTCCGTATTAGTAGAACCATTTAAACTTTATGGATTTTCCTATATACCTATAGATTTGCCTATGAAATCCGACTAAGTAGTTTAATGAAAGTATTATTACTGTGTTTAACATTGCTAATTTTACAATTTTATATTTTACATAAATTCTAACTATTAAACTAAAAACTCCTTCTCAGTATCAACTACTTCGATTGCTTTATTAAATATTTCGACCTCCATTTCAGTACCAATGTTGTATTTTTCTTTTTTAAGATATTAATATTCATCTAACTTATTTCTAAATGAAGTAAATGAGATATCATCTAATTAGCTTTTAGATTTTATTTCAGCTATTACTACTCCTTTTAACATCTGCTATTTTAATGCATGATACTTTGCTAAAAGTTCTCTTGGAAGAAGTTATATTATTTCTTCTGCTATTTATAGTAATTTGTCCATTAATTTATAATAAAAATTTAGTTATATTCATATATAATAAAATCACTATTGAGAAAATGCAACTTCTATTTCAAAAGATTCCTAAAAATTAGTTTCTACTGTAACTACACTATTATCATCTAACTCTTTGTTAAAGGTTAAAAATTTTGGAATAAATTTTTACAATGTACCAACATTATTAATTTCCTCTATTTATATATTTTATTTCCACTTAACCATATAACAAGATGACTATTTTTCTAATGATTTTTACAGCTATGAATTCATTTTATTTAAGATAGAAATAGATTTAACTCGTTCAAAGTTAATGATTTCTGCAATATTTTTAGAGAATTTTATTGTGAAAACAAACCCAGAATCTAATGATAGAAAAGGAGTCTGCTCAGTTAATTATAATAAATCAGGTTATAAAGAATTCACGTTATTAAGCTAAATTGTAGTTGTTTCCTTCTCATAAAGTAAAGCTGGCTTAACTCGTTAAAATTATTAAATATTTTTATTAATAGAGATTTATTATCTTATAGGTGGTTTTTACAGCGATTATAAATACTTTAGTACTATATCAGATGTCTAATTGTAGTATCTTTTTTCAAATTCTAAAGAGAATTATTAATAATAATTCTATCGAAAACTAAGATTTCTTTTTTATTCAAATGGCTTAAAATCCGTCAATATTGGTTGAATTAAGTATGATTTACCTACAAAATCTTTATAAAGTTAGTTGTTAAATAGAGAAATTGGAACTACTGATCCTAGCCCATGTGCAATAAATGTAATTTTTGATCTAATTTTTAATTACTTTATCAATTCAGAATACGCAACAAGCAAAGATAATGGTGAAAATATCTTTAAATGACTTATTTTAATCATAATTACTGTATTATCTTTCTTCTTGCTTAAGTAATTAAACAACGGAAAATAAAAACTGCATTCTAAAAGAAGATCTTAAATAATAAATATTTTATGTGAGCCTTAAGGATTTTAACAATATAAAGTTGTTAACCCTATAGATGGGAGTAAAATTTCTTAGCAAGGCGTGACATTAAATGAGTTTTTACTATTCATTTTGGATAAAGACTACAAACATATAATATCTAAGAAATAATTGAATGAACAAGCAAAAAACTCATATTATTATATCATTTAATATATGAATATTAAAAGTAATGAATGAGAACTATTTTAATTATGCAGTACTAAAGTCACTAAAATCCCTTAACTAACTTCCAAAAAATATATTATACAATTTAAAATCACCATATTTTCTTCAATCATTTATATTAACAATACTTCCAAAATAGGGTCCATATATGAATATATAAATAAAATTCTGTGTAGAATTTCCTAACAACTTCCCATTCAATCCTCCAACAATAACAGCACTTTAAAACCTATTTCATCCCAATATATTACATTCATCAAAAGTTTGTCTGAACATTCTTAAAAATAGTTGGAGGTAAGAAGTTGAACTTTTTGCTGTTATTATTGCACTACTATGCCTATTAGAAGAGCCTAATTTTGAAGATTATGCCAATTAAGAGGCTAGAGACGCATATGATAATGGATCATGGAATTAATAAGTTCTCACTTTACTTAATAGTGAATAATATATTTGTAATATTAATTTGATTTGATTAGTTCATTCCCAAATAAATGTTAAACAGGAATCTATATTAGAACATTAGAAAATAAGAGAAAAGTAAATAAACAGTAGTAAGTACATTACCAATTTAAGATGTAAGAATTATTAATGAAGAGACAGGATATACATCATATTTTGTTAAAAGTAAAATCGATGAACTCTGCACGTAAAACAAAATTCTTAAGGGTGTTTTATAAGTTATGCCAAATAATTATAGTTCTGGTATTGTTAAGACAGAATTTGGAATTATTCATATTCCTAATAAAGTTCATCTGAATAGAGCACTTAACGGTAATTCTGTATATGTTAACCTTCTCTCTGTTAAATAAAAAAATCAGGAAATTTTTAATTGGAGTATTGATTAATAATAAGGTGATGAACACATCACTTAAACTTTATAGCATGTAATAGGACATATTGTCTATACATAACCTTTTGAGGAAATAGTGCTGTAATGTTTTTTGGATTCTGAAACCAAATTGGCAGGAATACTAAAATTTATACCAATCGATAAACGATATCCTACTATTGTGGTATCAGATTAACTAGCAGATATTATTCCAAATTAAATCTTTAATATTAAAATATTAAATTGGAAGCCTTAAATGATTTATCCAGCTGGGGAAATTATTAGCAAAGATGAGGTTTTGTAATTAGCAGATTTGTCATAGATTGCAGATTATGTTATGAAAGTCAACGGAATACCATTTAATTATAAAGGGGATCTAGATCCTTTGATTTTATAAGAGATATAATATAATGAATAATAATTAATTGATGATGTGGGCCTTCCTAGGTCAGAAGTTTTTGGTTTGAATTAAAATATCTTGAATAATTATCAGAAATAAATTGAAAAGTTATCGAAGCGAAAATTGATTTTCGATTCGTAAAATCGTCGGGATTTTACTAATGAGCTCGTGTTTACAATTGACCCTGATACAGCCAAGGATTTTGATGATGCATGCCATATAAAATTAGTTGCTTCTAATGGCTCTACAATTTGTTTGAAATAACTATCCAAACTAAATAGTGATGATATATCAACGGCTTTTAATAATGCAATAGGTTACGAAATAGGTGTACATATTGCAGATGTAACTCATTATGTTAAACCTAACTCATAAATAGACCTCTATGCATAATCAACAAAAACCAGTGTATATTTAACTGACAGATGTTGTCCTATGATTCCATATGAATTGGCAGATGGTCTTTGCTCACTAAATCCAGCAGTTCCAAGATATACATTTTCAGTGGTATTTAGGCTTAATTTTGTTGGTGAATTGTTACCATAAACAGTATGGTTTGGCAAATCCGTTATTTTTTCACATGCTAGACTTGATTATGTAGGAGCCTAAATGATATTAGACAATAAGTTAACTCCAGATAATAATAGTACTGAAATTAATAATTTTCCAGTTTGCCTAAATTGTCAATCTGCAATATTTTTAGCTGTATAAACAATGAATATAATAGCTGTAGTGCTCAGAAAATAAAGAGAAGCATTGGGAGCTCTTTAGCTAAGAGGAGATTGTACTAGCTTTTCTATCAATAAAACTAATAATGTTGTTAGTATTTATGGACCAGAAGATGCTGTTGATGCACATCATTTAATTGAAGAATTTATGGTTGCTGCTAATTGTTTAGTTGGAATTAGGCTTGTTTAATCATTTCCAGGTTGTTCTATTCTTAGAAAACATCCTCCTCCACGTAAAGATGATAGTGTTAATAAAATTGTAAAAAATTTTGGAAAATTGTCATTCACGAATGGTAGCACCGTAGTTAAATCTATTGTTAATATTGCATCTAATATGTAGCATAAAATATAATTCAATGAGTAATTTTGGAGCTCGAAGTCTTAAAGTATGTTTTTAGCCGACAGTTGCTTCGCAACAAATAATTTGAATAAAGCTGAATACATAATTGGTCTCTCATCAGAAAAATCTCTATTCTCGCACTGGGGTATACATGCTTAGATGTATATGCATTTTACTAGCCCAATTCGTAGATACGCTGATGATATTGCGCATAGGTTATTAACAGAATCACTAAAAATTGAGAGTACCGGCTAATCCTCTATTTATTGTCCAAACAAACTATAAATTAAAGAGTTAATAAAATTGTATGAGTCAGTAGACTTTCTGCCTCCAATAGACTATTTGAAGATCTGTGACGAAAACCAAACTTTACAAGATACCATAGCACATTCTGATTAAACTAGGGATATTCAAGCTGATGTTTTAGAGGATGTAGAAGATGGAAAATATGTTAATTTACATTCTTAAAAAACAATGAATATGCTTAAAAAATCTATTGAAAATCTTTTAGAAAGGGGGCAGTAAACAGCTTCGATTTATGAGGAAAAATAGGACGTTTCACCTGCGGCATAGGCATTCAGGGAGGTCGAATAAGCTCTTAAAAACATTGGTTTACCATTATAAGTTCTTATTGATCATACAAAATCTTGCAATATTTTATCACAAGCGGCAGACAAGGCATCGTCACTCCACAGAAGCATCATGCTACATTTCTGGACAAATCAACAGTAAAAAGAAGTATTCGCAACCTGCTTTTTAATATCTGCAAAAGATAACATACTATTATTTTTCGTCCCGTAATTTGGTATTTCATTCACTTGCAATTCCAATTTTTTGAATAAGGAAGGATGTATTTTAGTTGAAAAATTCAGAACCGATTTAAGCTTGAATCAGCAGTTTGCGACCGAAAAATAAGAGGTATTTGAGCTATTTTCTTAAGTTGCCGTCAAAAGTGTTAGTTTTGAGTTTTTAGCACCTGTAAGTGTCCAAATTATCTCTAGTTAAAGTGTTTTGGATGGTGTAGATTATTGGTTGATGGGGTGAAGTGAAAATCGTTATATTATGGTATAGCGTTCAATCACTAATTTCATTTAATGTCTTCTTTACCATGTATCTAAAGATTTACATTAAATAACGAGAAGGATATATAAATTTGATAGCTTGAAATCTGAAAATTATATAATAATATTGCGAATAGTTATTAGTATTCAGATTTTAGTGATCAACTAAAATTATTTTAACTAATCAAAATTAGATATTTGATAAATTTAAATAGTATTATTAATATGAATTTCACATTTATATGTAATAATATTACTTTAAGTAAAGAATAATCATCAAAGATTCAACTAAAATATAACGGTTTTTATATTTATATTACTTATTTACTACATTGTATAATCATAATGATCTCATAATATAATTGAAAATTTATTTAATATTGGTAATTTTTTAAAATATTATGTGAAAGCAATATAAATCATACTAACTGTTTTATGGATTTTTTAATTTAAGATAGTTTTATAAGTTGTATATATAATTTATTGTTATAATTATTGTTTATAGTAAATATACCATAGTAACACACATAATTAAAAAATATAATAATAAATATAAAAGCTATTAAAACGAAAACTTAGTGTGTTTACTGTTTATAAATTGAATGTATCATATAATAAGTTATACTTATTAAAAAAATTGGGATGCAATAATGTCTATTTTTCAAAACTTCAACTTAACACATATAATTATAACTTATATGGAATCTATTGTCTGGTATTACAAACTTCATAATATTGACTTTAATATTGTTTTTTATGAATTTAAATTATAGAGATATTTTAATTAATATAATAACGGAATCATAATATATTTAATTAAATTTAAATATAATAATATAAGATAGATATTTAAGCGTTTATATATTAACTACATGTAAGTAAAACAGAATATTAATTTTCTTAATCTACAGATAAATTATAAACATAGAAAGACAAAATGATAACAATGTTAATAATCACAATAATGGTCCAATAAATTAAAACTGATATTAATGAATATTTCATGAACTGAAGCATAAGATAATTCCATCATGTTTATTTTTAGTTTGAATTCGAAATCGAGATTTAAAGTTATGTTATTTTAGCTGTCTTAACGACTATATAGCAATTGGAAAGGAAATTGTAATTGATTTAATAGCTTGAAAACTATATATTTATTAATATATAAGAATTAGAGTTCTTGCAGAATCTGATTTATCTGTTGCCTTCATACATAGATAATATAATACAGTATTAAAATTATTAATTTGTTTACACTCCTTGAAATGTATTAAGAAGAATCTAACGAATCAGAGAGCAAATAATATGAGTAAGACTATGAGCCACGACTGTTTTATCCAGACTATGACAGTAAATATGAGATATACCCAACTGATTTGTCTGACTAATCCGAAGACTAGCCTATGCCAATATTCAGCCCTGCAGAAGCAGAACATATTTGCGGCCGAAGAGATCATGCTGAAGATAGAACACTTATCCACAGTGAAGAAGGCTTTTAACTTCTGTGTGTCATGGATGGTCATGGTGGCTCGGAAGCTAGCTAGTATGTGAAGGATCACTATGTTGAAACTCTCTCCAAAAAATTAAAAGCGGAGCCAAAGATCAAAACCAAGACTGCTGTTGTAAATGCATTAGGTAAAATGGAAGATATTGTATACATGTCATGGGAATCCATCGGCACTACCTTCGCAGGCGTGATTATTCGCAATGGTAAAGCATTAATTCACCATATAGGAGACTCTAGGGTGATAGTTGGCCTCAAAGACGGGCGTGTAGTAGAATCAATCGACCATAAGCCTAATTTACACTGCGAACGTTATCGTATTCATGTTGAGAATCGAAATAAAATCGAGTACAATGGTAAATTCTTTCGATTATAAGTCGGCCTTGCAATGTCTAGAGCTATAGGAGATAAAGATTATAAGCGTGAGTCAAAAGATCCAATTGCAATACCAGACTTCCAATCAGTGCCTTCAGAAGACGTTAAATGGATATTTGCTGCATCTGATGGAGTAATAGACTAGCTTACAACGGATTAGATAGTAAACATAATAAATTGTCTCTGCCATAAACCCCACAAAGTTATGAAGACTAACTCCCATCTAGAAAATTTGGCAATTGAAGTGTTCAATGGGAAAGAGAATATCTCAGAGTTTAATAATGTCTTTGGCAAAAAAGACGCCGGATATTAAATTGTCAAATAGGATGGTTCATTTTCTAAAAAAATAGTAGATACACTTATAGCCATTTCATACCGTTCTTGGGGCTAGGATAATATCGGTGCTCTATTCCAGGTAATCCCAAATTTTGAGGACTATCCACCTAGAAATTTTAATACCCTGTTAGTTGAAAATATAGATTCCCCACTAAATACTTTCTCTAAAACTTTCCCTTATCCAAGAATATTTGCTAAAAACCTCGGTAATTTTCTAGTATACGACAATTCAACATATACTCAACTCCTAATAAGACATAAATTTCCAGATGCAAAAATAACTGAACTGGAGCTCGATAGAGATTAAATAGTTAATCTTACATTTTAGTCATACTAATAAATGTCTCTTTATACAAAATTTCATGGTCATGTTTATGTAACGTAATCAAGAACTATGGGCGAGGGTAAATTTTATTCAGAAATACGAGGTTATAATAAATAAAATATCAAAGAAATATAGAGATATAATAATTCGGACGATTTCACACTTAAGTTTCCGTGTTATCAAGTTAAAGATATTAAAGATATAGATAAAATTTACATGAAATTTGCAGAAATGTAAATTCCTCCGCTGATTAAGTTGAAAAATTACAGGCAATACACATCATTTGAAAACGATAAGCAGAAAGAAGATTTTGATATTTCATTACGCATAGTGGAGAGCATGAGACCCAAACAGTATTTAAGTTAATAAGTTTAATAATAACCTGAGATACACTCAACTGAAAGATAGAAGAACAGTTTACTAGATTCAATTAAGCAGTTTTTATGTTTTAAATAGTAAAAATGATCTTAAAATTGATATAATATAAATTATATTTATATCTTATTATAGTGAGCGTATGACTACTTTAAAAATAAACAATACGGATACTGGTTAGGCAGTCATATTTGAAAAATTACTTATTATTATTTTATATTGAATCCATATACGGCCTATCTGTAAACGATCGGAATATAACTGTTGTAATCAAATAAATATTATTAACATTAATTTAGTTCAATTATTACTATGTTTAGGATAGATTATTAATAATTATGTACTTCTAATTCATCTTTTAGGTCATAATTTTGTCCAAAATCAATTAACTTATAATTTAAAGCAAATATAGGCTACACTACTATTCGTAAAAGTTAACGCAAAAATAGCACAAAATGCAGCAGGAGATTTCTTGCAGAGAGTAGAATATTTTGCGCTATATCTCATTACTAGCCACTGAAAAATGCAAATTAAACTATCCACCCATATTCTGTCACATAAGCCAAGGTTTTCTACCGCAAACATTCGTCACGGATCATCATAATCTAGTGAACTAGTAAAAACTATATTTATATAATAACAATATTATCATAAACGCCACTCGTTTTCACTAAAATAATTTTGGCTAAAATTAACTTATCATTATTAGGTATTGTAAATACGGTATATTGAATTTTTCACTCATATGACTTGACTTCCAGTGCACGGTACCCTGGAAAATCAAGCTTTTAACCCAATTCACCTAAAATATCCTCTTTAAAAATCAGCAATCTGGCATTTTTGACGAGACAATTCCGGACTGAAAAGTAGAAATTGGCCCATCATAAAGAATTTGTTACATGCAGTCCAGATTTAGCCTAGTTAGCCCTTCCTAGACTATTCATTTTCCCTAAAATTCAGTATACAACTCATGCATTTCTGGCAATTCTAATGCTAGCAGCAGCAGAATTCTCGAAGTGCTGGAACCTGCCGACAGGTTCAGATGCCAAATCAGCAATTACCACCCAATAGCGCAAAGAGGCGGAAATCTTAGAGCTTTTTTCTTGAGCTCTGATCGGAATTTAGTCTCTGGGAGTATTCGCGCGAACGCCGCAAACTCGAACTGGACCAGCAGGTCGCCAAAGTCGTACGGCCAGGCCTCCAGCTGTTCGAAGTTCTTCAGCAGCACGCTAATGCAGAAGTTGGCCAGCACGTTGTAGTTGAACCGAAGGAACTAGTTCTGGATCGACACTGCGCGCGAGCTCTGGATCGTGGCATGGAGCGAGTCGAGTGCGGTGCTGGGCGGGATCAGCTGGATCACCCCCTTCGACACCTGGCTGATCTTCGCGAAGCTCTGCTCGTTGAGCACGTGCACCAGCCGTGCCAGCTGCGGCCCGTCCAGAAGCCGGCTCAGCTGCTTGGACTGCGCGTGGAAGTGGCCGCTCCTCGGCTCTAGGGCGAAGAGGTCCAGCATCGCGAGGCACTTCCCGCAGCTCACCCTGTCGAGCTGGAGCAGGAACGGCAGCACCGTTCCCTCGTCCAGGTGCCGCTGAAGCTCCGCCGGGTCCCGCGCGAATACCGTTGCCAGCTCCTCCGCCCTCTGCGAGCGGAACTCGTGCATCTGCTGCATGACCAGGCCGTGCCTCGCGATTTCAGCGAACTGCTGCGTCCGGAGCGCCGTCTTGAGCATCTTCCGCACGAAGAACACGTACGCCTGGAATGGGTGCTGCGTGAACTGCTTCAGAACGTCGAGGTCGATGTTGTTCAGCTGCTGGTCTAAGTGCCGCGAGTCAGCCAGCGCCTGGCCAAAGAGCACCAGCTTGAGCTGCTCGAGCACGTCGACCTCTGGCGCGAACGTGTACCTGCCGTCCACGGTCTCTAGGCAGAAGGCGCCCAGCTTCTGGCAGAGCCGGATCAGGCCCAGCACCTGGCTCCAGGACAGCACGAACTCCTCATAGAGCACGCGCGGGCCCACTAAAAGCTCCCGGGCGCTCTCGCAGTGCAGGAAGGCCTCGATCTGGCTGTAGAAACCGAACTGGCGCACCCGGGCGAAGTCGATCTTCAGGCAGCTCTGTACGAGCTCGCCCTCATCCTCGTAAAACTTCGATAGCGGGAAGTTGATCTCTATCTGGCGCCGAAAATCGTCGCACCGCTGGACCCGCTACAGGTCGCGGATCTGAACGAACTGCTGGGCATACTTTAACGCCTGGCCCTCGTTGCAGTCCTCGATCTCGGTCCGGATCTTCTTCAGCAAGTGCAGCGTCCGCCCCGCGAAAGCCTCCTCGATCTTGTCCAGCTTGCACGCAGTAAGGTTCTCAATGAACACGGACAGCACTGGCAGGGTCATCCGCTTCAGCGACTTGTCAGGATTTTGGTACAGCGAGATGAGCTCGCGCTTCTTTTGCATCTGGGTATGATCGGCAGCGTTGCACTGCAGCAGCTGCGTGAACGGCGGCCGAGGTGCGGCGTCCCATAGCTGCTTGGCAGCCCCCGGGCCGTTGCCGAACTTTTCCTCCAGCACCCCCAGAGAGCGCGGCCCTCGGAACTCCAGGAGTGCCGTGAGGGACACTGTGGGGAACTCGGCGAAGAACTAGTTCTGCGAGGTCAGCTGGGTCCGGTACCCCAGGTAGCAGGAAAGCAACAGCGAGAGGATGAGGAGCTCCGCCTTCTCTTTGAGCGTAGTACCGCCAAACATGCTCAGGTACGTGAAATTTCTCTAGAATTTGGAAAAAAGTGTCGCACTGAGCTTGCCGCTCGCTATGACCTAGACGCCCGAGACAATGGTTGTCAGGCGGTTGATGAGGTCCACGTCCGGTTTTGTGAAGCTCACGTACTCAAAGTCATAGCTCTCTTGCAGCTGCTGATCTGAGAAAATGCAAAAAACTCCCAATAAAACGTCAAATCTTTATCTCTGGTCAAGTATCTAACGTTTTAATTTTACCTCTTTTGCTAAATATCGACTAATCTAACTAGTATTAATATATCTTGATATTTTAAATGGAAATGAAAATCTAAAGATGGCAATCAAATCTCAGATTTAATATAAACTTACTACTCCTTGTTTTTCAAAATGAAGCTGTGCACATTAGGAACTAGGTGTATCCCTGATATTGTATGGGACACTATCATTCTCCTTACTACTAGTATTCCGTACTTGTATGTTAAGCTCGCCCCCAGGCCATTTAACTTTGCTCACTTTGTAAAACAAAGCTGACCCTATATTCTATATCTTTGCTGTTCACAGTGAATAAAATATCTAGTGCTACTTCCAATCTATCTCCTCCGTATGTGACGTGAATTTATGCTACTATTTATAAGTAGAGCTGCAAGCTCTCGTTTAGTATTTTGAGGGAACCTTCGAGATGAAATACATACGAATATCAAAATTAGCCATATTCAGAAGAATAATAATTTACACAACGAATACGAACTAGGCGGTAATAAAGAAATATTAGCTGAATCTATTGCTATGCTACTAAGTTAGGATTAAGTGCGTTATCAAAATATTATCAAATCATTACATGGTGATGCAGTGTGGACGTCTTAATGCGAGTATAAATTTTAGACACGATTTTAATCTTCTCTAACGCTCCTCAATGAATGAGGATATATTTTTAATAGCTTTAGTGACGATCAGCCTTCTTGTCATCAATTTGATGGATTGCATCAAATTTTAAATATAAGCTTTAGTATAAATGGGAGGCTATCTATAAAACGTAAATAAACAATTGATTCTACTTAGCAGGTGGCGGTACAGATAAAGGTATTATTTAGGAAGGCGCTTCAATGGTTCGTATGTTGGAGTTGAAGATGGGACACGGCCTCCCGTTTCACCAAGGCACTATCATCCTTTTCTGTCCGTAGCGCTAAATATGAATTACTCGGGATAGGCCTAATATATTACTATATGCTATTTATTTTTATATATAAGCTAGATAATTTTTACTAATTACTATCTGATCGGTTATTTTGTAGCAATTTTCCGTTTGCTATGCACTTATTCTATGAAATCGATACAACAGTTTATCACCTCAAAATTTTATGTTTTTAACTAAAATAATAACAATTATACCTGTTCTAGACGATTTGAGAATGATTAAATAATCAGTAAATTTAAGCAAGTGAAATCATAACAATAAATTCTCATAAGCCGGCATCCCGCTATTAGCACTATAAATTTATTGCAGGCTCAATCTCTTACCTTCTTATTTATGTGCTCTACTAGCATACTTACCACATCCCCGTATTAACTGCACACGTCACTCCTCTCGAATTTAGAAACTTCCAACGACATGTTTCCCCTAATACTGCAGCTGATCACCCCTTTGGTCAAAACAACCCTTTTAGTGAATCGTCATTTTTCACGTATGTGCAGATCTGCGCAATCCACCTGCACCAGCGAAGCCGCATCGCGCGTGTAAACCACATCAATATCACGCGAAATCGGGACCGTTACCGACTGCTGCGACGCGGCGGAAACGGCAGCCTGAAATGTCCTCCGGCACGTGGAGTCATCGAAAGTATAGTCAGTAAAGTTTGAGCACGGGGTACTGTCAGACGGAGCACATGCTATGGTGACAGTGGAGTTTCGCACCGTCAAAGTGACGGCTTTGCCGTTTAGCACATCGATAGTTACGATTGAATTGGCGACGTGGATATCCAGGGCATCCTGTGCGTCGAGTATGACCGGCGCATCGAACTTGGCGTTTTCGATGATAATGTCAGCTGCCCTCGAGAGCAGGATACCGGCCGATACGAACTTTCCACCGATGTGGAAAGTGGCATTCCAGGCAGCTTTTGTTTCCGCAATACACACCAGCGGGCGCCTAGGAACTAGGCTGAAGTTCGCGTAGAATAGCGGAGGCGTCGGCTTGGCATCGAAGAACACTGCTGAAAACTGCGGGTACGGGTACTTTAGACCTCGGTTAACCGTTTTTGTAAGCAGCTGCACCTCGTCCTTTTCCGTTGACGAAATACGAATTGTATGCTCCACAGAGTCCAAATGAATGAAAACTGGGAAGTTCTCCTACTAGAGATTGACCTGTAGCGGGGAAATGGTTTCTGTGAAATTGAAATACGTTATCTAAGGGATAACATCAGTTTACTTTATCATGCTCCTCGTATTGCGAACAGCCAGAGTATGAGTGTAGAAAGAGAATGTACACGTCAACTACTCTAATACCAGATATGCGATTACCATTAACGTAAAAAATGTCAGTGTTGAGAGTCTACCTAAAATTCCAACAATTTTATAACGCTTGATAGGAGAATTCTTTTGTTTTAATTTCATTATTACTACATTTGCAAGTATACTATATTATATTATATTATCATCTTTGACCAAAAATTAATATTAAAAATGAATTTATTAGATTTTTATAATAATTCAAATAATTATAACTGCTTTTGATGTTATTTGAAAATACTATAGAAGTTAGGATTAAATCACTGTACTTTAGACTAATTTGAAGTAGATCATGAATCATTATCAATAAGAAATGAGTCAGATCCCTCTGTTGTGGTTGAAAGTTATATAGTCTGATTTGCTTTAGGAATATTTATCTACGGATAATGAGGAATGGGAGGCGTGTTTTATTAATTAGTCGGTAGATTATATTAACCAACAGAATTATGTATCCTTGGTTATTTAAATGCAATTTATTATCCTGTTTTAATATCTACACAAACAAAATCTTTAATAGTATTTTATGGTTCCTTACTTTATATTGTAGATTTTTTTACAAATGTTTTTAGTTAATTAAGTTTAATTGTCTTAATTCCATTCATAGCTTTATAAGCATGTCTCTACTTTTATTTTAATGCTAAAAATGATGGAATAAAAGATTTTTTCTCTTTCTTTGAATTTATATCTTAATTAAACTTTTCAAATTAATAATCCATTATATAATAGTAAATTACAAGAGTGAAAAAAACCGCCAAAAACATTACACAGCAAAAAGTAACAGGATATATGTCAACTGGATATAGGTTCTGTCCTTATAGAACCCCAATTGATAACGAATTGATGATTTCCACCCATACAGCAGATGTTACCATATTAAATGTGACTGCTAACGGGGAAATAAATATTAAAGTTACCGGCATAAGGACATTCATAACTACTACTAATACTACCGCAATAATAAGATTATTTTGCTAACTAGATACAGAATCAATAATTTCTTTAAAACTAAGAAGTGTATGTAAGAAATATATCAAAAAGAATGCAAACCCTAGTCTCATCATTACTTAAACTTCTGAATAGGCTCCAAGTATATTTTGTAAGAATAATATCTAAAAAGCTTCACATAGTATAGCAAACATAGTTTAGAATATTGCTACTATAATAGATAATATAGATTCTTCATTAAGTTAATAAGGATTATCAAAAACGTCATTAAATGCATTTTTCAAAGCAAAATATAATGGAAGAGATACTGCAGCAAATAATAATATCATTTATGAGAATTTATACTTCATTTTTAGAATGAATGTAAATAGTAGCATTGAAAATGGTGCTGAAAAGCATTTAAATATCGTTTAGGAAACTGACATTGCTTATGGGAGCAATTTATACACAGTTAATTAAAACATAAAATCGAGCCCAGCTCCAAATAGAAACATAAAGAAGTCTGAAATTTTATGGTAATAAAACATTCCTAAATTTGGCGGTTCTAAGAAGAATAGTAAAAAGGCAAAAGGGAAAGATCCAATACTTAAAGATGCTGAGTATAAATGTATGTCATCAACATAGGTATCCTAAAGAGCTACGCAAAGTGCTATTATTTAACAAAGAAAAATACCACAGGTAATTTTAAAAAAGTCATATATTAACCTATTTACATTACTGCGTATTTTATGTCGGAAAATCATTAACTTAGGTGATTTTCCTATCGATACTATTAAAATAATTATAGTTAATACAATTAAAGGCAGAAGAAACCAAAGATAAATAAATTTATTAGGTATGTGTCCTATGCATAATGATTGTACCATATAAAACCCTGTAGCACATGTATTACAAAAATAAGACCCATCAATTTCTTTATAACATATTCCCGTCTTTATTTTTTCCTCCGCAATTTGACAACATTAATAATCTCTACATTGAATATAATTTTATTTACATTGGTCACAATAAATCCCTATAAAAGCGGCATCGCACTGAATACATTTTACTACTTCGGTAGCTACATTTAAGTAGCAACGTCCGGAGTAAAGCATTTCGTATTTTTATAGTTATATCCAGCAAGTGAAGTTAACCAAAATGTAATAAGAACCACATTCAGTACAATATTACTGACTGCCAACATAGTAACCTTTTAAACACACAGCCTCATCTAAGCATTTAAATTAATTATTTTCTAACATTATACAACTTCCGGATAAAAAATATATTGGTCTATAACACTAATTAGCATATTCTATATGCCCTGTTAGACAATTTTTACAAACTAGAGGATTTTTTCCAGATTTGCAAGATATGCAGACGGGTTCAGAATAAACACCGCATATTCCAGCTGAAATTTCTTCAGTTTATATGCATCTTCCTCCAATAAACTCATAGTTAATATCGCAAGTCTAGCAGTTATCGTCAGCTGAGTAACCAGGATAACAATATGCACATTTTATGACAGGTCCCTAGAACCAACAGTTTCCTTATTCACAAAATGAGCAATTTTTGTAACATCCTTCTCCAAGTACATAAGCTACTTCTGCTGGTAGCATGGACTGGTTAATCCAACCTATATCACAGAGCTTACATTCACTATTACTGTCAAATTTAAATCCATCAGCACACTATTTACAATCAGGTGGAGTATAACCTACTTAGCATTCTGAGCATAATATTTTTGTATGGTTAAAGGCGAAAGAAATTTAACAATTCCCAAAACATGTTTCATGTGTTAGACTACAATCTTTAAAGCATCTATCTTCAACAAGTGAAGTATCATTTTAACATTGTTCACATAACAAGCCTTGATATCCCTCGTAACAATTACATATAGGTTAATCATCTACTGTGCATGACCCCCCTTCGTGGAGTGTTATTTCTAAGCATGACCCATTTGATTACATTTAAATATCTGGGTAACATGATGTACAAATTGGTTCAGGTGCCTCGTAGCACAAACCATTTATACAAAATGGCAGAGAGCAGACCGGATAGCAGTTTTTCTATATAAGAAGCTCACCATACTTACATGATATACAAATTTTTTCTCCCTCTAACAATATGCAATCAAGTCCTGGTATTAAAGGGTAGCAATGTTTTTCGTAAATAACAAATCCTTCTCTACAATTTTAGCATTGCGACAGCTCGGCACCGTTGTGGCAGGCCGAGCACACGACGGTGTCCTGGTAGTAGAAGCAGGTGCCGTAATCGCAAGTATCGCAAACTCTTAAGCACTGTTCCTAATATTTATGATATCCAGTTATACAACCTTAACAAATAGATGCTAAATCATACCCCTCTGTACAATTTTGACAGAATACTCCACCTTTCTTGTAATAGCAGTCCCCATTACACGTTTCGCACTTTTATAAACAATCCGTTCCGACCATAACATATCCTAAGTCACAAATTTAACAATCGGGACCCGAAAATGTAGGATAGCAAGACGAGCACTCAATATTATTATAATCATTAAAATAGCAATCTCCATTACAATTTTGACATTTTAAGTAGCACACGCCATTCTTATTAATGCTGAGAGTATCACAATCTTGGCATCGATCTCCGCTATAATTTGGTTTGCAGCCAGAACATGTATTCAAAGTAGATCCAGCGATATGAATTTTTGTAAACTAAACGCCTGGATTGCACTTAAATTGGCGATCTATATATTCACAAGCTAAACATCCCAAAATACAGCTATCCTTTACTGATATACCACTAGGACGCTTCTTCAAAATTGATGCTAGATTTACCAGCTCAGTTTCGAACGCTATATGTACTATATTAGTACGCGCCACGTGTGTATATAGAATCAACTGTGTTAGATCGCAATACTCTAGACAGTCTCCAGTATATAACTGGTTTGGATAAGCACAACTACACTAAGGGCCTTCGCATGTATTATCAAATAACGTCGTTTTGCATGCATTTACGTCATCTCTACATTCAAAAATATCACATTTTTATCCTTTCCAGCCTTTGTAGCATATAATTCCTTCATATTTACAGTTTCCATTAACTATATTATCGCATCTATAACATGTATTTAAAATTAATATATTTTCTGCATAGCATTTGCAACTTCCATTAATGCATCTACCTAGGTCTGCACAAGGCTTTATAAGATCAAAATCACAACGATAATTTAAGCATCCATCTTCTAACGAATATCCATTATAACAAAGACATCCTTTCCCAGGAACACACTTTCCATGAGCACAATTACTAGCCATACATTTCTAAAAGCAGTAAGCGTTATCATCCGAAAGTTCAAATCCAGCATAACAGCTAACACAAAAAATCGATTAATCGTCTCTATAAAAACAATCTCCTTTAGAGTTTTCATAAATTTTGTAGCAATATCCGGATATCAATCCGTAACCCAGTATGCACGAATCACATTTCGTTCCGATAACATTACCGGTACACTAACAAACTTAATCTGGATGACATATACCAAAAATGCAAGTAATCCACGAACACTCTAAAAGGCACTGTGTGTTGTCTATTGAAGTCACATAATACAAGTCGCATGATATACAAAATGCATTGCCATCCTTAGTAATGCAATCTCCATGTGGAATTGGTAATCTATTATGACAATTGTCCTCGAATTATATAAATCCATCTTAACAATCTACGCAACTCGGCATTTTATAGCCAGTATTACAGGTAATACATATTTTATCGTCATTTTGCTTGATTAAACACTCAATACCCTTACATACAGTGCATATTTCGATACATTTAAGTGAGATCTCTTTGAAACCGTCTGCACATGTTTCACATGTAGGCATATTGAATCCATTGAAGCATATATTACATTCTATAATGATACCGACATAGTAGCACTCGCCTCGATCAGAGTTCACCGATTTTTGACAAACTCCATTAACTAAGATAAACCCAAGTTAGCATTTCGCGCAGCTGGGGCTTACGAACCCTGAATAACAAACATCGCACGTATAGGAACCATCTTCGTTAATCAGACAGTTATCACCAAAGCATGTATCCGGTGGACAAGTAGCAAGACATTTCAAATTCTTTTCTACAAAACCTGTTATGCATATTTTACAGGATGGCATTTCATAATTATGATAGCACTCACGACACATAATACTATCAGAACTTTTCCAACATATCCCTTTATTAGTATTTATTAGTGCCAAACAGTCCGTAACTATTAAAATATAACCAGGTATACATAAACGGCATTAAGGCATCATGTAACCTAGAGTACAAGTTGCACATTATGCTTATGTATTTGTTATCATAAAACAGTTAGTACCTCTACAATCTTTTTCTTAGCATCTTACATAGCACGAATTATTGTATTCAATTTTAGATTCAGGACATGTTAGGCAGTCTGGCATATTAAAATTATGATAGCATTTAACACACATGATAATTTTCTCCTTAAACCAGCAATCTCCTTTATCTGTATTCGTTATCTCACGGCATATTCCATCAGTTTTTTTATATCCTGTGATACATAAAATGCAATCTGGAATCTACAAATTTTGAAGACAAGAAAAGCAATGAATTTTATTTTCTGAAATATTTATACAGTCACCGGGACAATCATTACATTTATGATAACAAGTGCTGTTGTATATTTTTGAATCAGCTTTGCAATCTATACATAGAGGCAACTCTTTATTTTTTAAACAAGATATACATTCATATCTAGTGTCAATTATTCCACATTATCCTAATTCTGGAAAAGCAATTTAGCGACAGATACCATTTATTTCTATGGCTGTATTTGGGTTACAATGGCATTTGTCTTCGATGCAAACACTAAAACTGTCACATTTCTTAAAAATACATGAGTTAGTATTAGTACATTTTGCATAATTACTAGGTATCGATGTTATATTAGAATTGCAAACACATATATCATTTATGCATTTTCCCTATATACAGCTTTTTCCCATGATACACGACCTACCACATTAATAAGTATCTCCAATAACTAGTTAACATCCCAATATACAGTCAATACAGTGTGGTATTTCACATAGCTGACCTGAGAACCCATTGATACAATTACATTATCCACTGCTACAGGAACCTCCATTTAAACAGGGATTATCTACACAGTTAATTGCACAAAATGCTCCATAAAATCCATATTTGCATAATGGAATCTGATCCCAGAATGACTATTTACCTTAGCACTCCATTTAACATAAGTTTGGGCCATTTTTTGGTTAAAAATGATTTTCTGTTGTTTTTCCTGAAATCAGCTCCGTATTTGATGTCTCAAATCCAGAATAAGCCTCAAATTTCCAGAAACTAGTCTAAAATACAAAATCAAATCTAGGAAGATTTTTATTTACGTTAGGTGTATAATACCAAATTTTTTAGTTATACATTTTAATATTTTTCATGAATTCTTAATTTTTAAGATGTTCAAGTTTTATGGATACTTAATTATCACTGCTATACGTGTATCTATTTAATTAGTCTGAATACATAACATATGCTTATAGAGAATTCCTAACGCCACTGTGTACACCTTCTGGTTTATACAAAGCTAATGGTGTTGAATTAAAATAAAACCCAACATAAATAAAATTATTAATAATAGTATCGCCACTATCATTTAGAATTAAGAATTATAATTTGTCCATAGAAAATACTTCCGGGGATATCACATCATAATCCATAAACATATTTTATATTATGGAATTCTTAATAATAACAGCTAATACTGTAATAGGCTAATAATAATTATTTTAATTCATCTTTATATCTCCATAAATAACAATATTTTTATACGTGCAATTTGAAATATTTTCTCCTAAAGCTGCCCATGAGTAATAACTATACACAACATGAGCCAAAACTTAAATGCTTATATTCTCAAAATTATTTTAGTGTGCTGTTTCTGATAAAATACATAATTTATTGCTAGTACCAATATTTAATGTCAAATTTAAAACTATAATGCAATTTTATATTATCATTTAATCAGAATAAGCAATAAACCCATTGAAATTTTACCAGGAATTAATATCTTAAGTTTACTTTATAAAAAAATATGAACTTAATAGTTAAATTTTGCCATTTCTCCCTTCCTAAAAAATAGGTTGTACTTGTATAAACTTTTATTAAAACTCATCAAACATATAAAAATACATATTTGTGCAGCTAATATTAGTATTCATAGCTTTGTTACTAATTCCAGTTATATACACATATTAGTTTTTATCAGTATTTATGTTACACTAAATATAAAACGAGCATTGTTCAATAATGGAATTATCTAACTACCACGCAATTGTAGAATAATTACTATTCTAAAGTCTTGTAATATTAGATATGAAAGATGTATTTCTGATAGTTAATTGATTACAATTACCCATAAACAAAGAAAATTTGCCTTATTATTAGAATTATAATTTTAATGTGACCTTAATATATGATTATAACAGTTAAACATCCATTCTACCAGGTAATAAAGAAACGTCTGTTTAAATATCTGTTTTCATATCTATATAACATGTTATCAATAATTCATATATTACAAAACCATTCGTTATAGTCTCTGAAATGATAAATATTTTTGACAATGTGTCTTTTTAATTATTATCTAGACTTATATTAGCATAAATATAATATTTACTCATTGATGACTTTTGCAATTTTGTTATTAATGATATGTTTTAATCAAGAGGATATATATTTTTGAAATTTGTATTAATCGTAATATTTGAAGAAAACAATGCATTATTTAATGTACATAAAGCATAAAATTAACTATTAAGTAAATTATCAGACGAAAAAGATGATTTAAATGTTGAATCCGCAAGGTGAGCATTAAATTAAAAAGCAAATGAAGCTTATAATTTTTGTTAATGTAATGTATTTATTAATTCTATTTAAGCCCATAATCTTTTAATACTAGCAAAAACAGTATAACCTAACAAATAATAATTTTGAGAAGTAGATCCACCCATTATAACAATTGCTGTTATAGTTAAATTTTAAATTGACCCCTAAATATTTTTTGATACACCATAAAAATTAGTTACTACAACAGTGTTAAATATTGCATATCTTAGAGCTAGATTACTTAGAACTCCATTAAAATTTTCAAACATCTCGCTATTGGATACCATTGTATTTAATTATATATTATCAATTATAAAACTTTACCCTTAAATATATCCATAAAAGCCAACTATTTTAATTATAGGAGCTGTGGTATATATATCATTAGCTACAACAAAAATATCATCATGATAAATAGATAAAAGACTAAATTCTTTTTCATGCGAGATTATAATCTTAGATATAACACTCAACATTTTAAATATAAGTAATAATAATAGATGTAATAAATATAGATTAATTGTTTAAAAATTTTATAAACATAAAAGTAGTATATTTAATTAATCTAAAGAATTGAAGAAAACTACATTCCTTAATATATAAAAATAGATTAATCTGCAGTTTATCCCTTAATCCTCAAAGAACATAATAAATAGATTAAAACTGAAATATAGACTTTATTTCAAATATTTTAGGAATGGGAAAATTTATTTTGTTAAGTTCTTATTCATATCTTTATTTTTTTTATTTATCAATCATATTATTTTTATTTAGTAATATAATAAACACTAGATAGCAGTAAATATTTTTTTTAATTATACTAAAATGATTTTGATACATAGTTATTTTACTAAATTTATCAGTAATACATTTTAAAATCTTAAAACAATACTTGTATTATTTACATTACAAAAATATATAATGATATATTTTTACTTATCAATTAACCAGTTAGTTCAATTATTATATTAAAAATTTGTTTTAGCCTTTATTCGTATATTCTTAATATTCCCTTTTTAATATAAATTTGGAATAAGTAATTTGAAATGCTAAATAATTCTCTTAAACTGAGAGTTAGTTATTTACGTATATAAAAATTTATCTATAAGTTTATTTCACTTTATTAGGAGGTAGTACAAGTAAATTAATGAGTAAAATATTTATCTTGATAATATATTTTAAAAAATAACATTATTACTTACCTTTAACTTATTAGTTTAATTATAAAATACTTTTTATGAAAATTATATGCATTATTAACACATACAACATATTCTACTATTAAGAGCAAATATGTACCATAAATTTATAATTTATTCTAAATACTTACGCCTTGTAAAATTACAGTTGATATTAATGATTTTGCTTAATGACTATAATATAATAGGTTAATGAAACGGTTATGTATTGAATATAGAATCTTTAGTGTTTAGACAACATCACACAAAAAATTATTTTCGATTTTGTCTCATGAAAGTTAATAGTCTTTAAATGTTTAAGATTTATTTTATATCTCAAATAATCTTAATAATAAGAGGTATTTATTTTACTCAGCCTACATATAGCTACATAGAAAAATTATTCCTTAATTTATTACATAAATGGCGAAATAATGAAAATAATACGTAGAATCACTATAAATTTTGAACTGTTGCAGTTTCTTAAAAATGTTTGATAGTTATACTTTATTTATTAATATAAAATAAATTGGCAGAATATGAATATTACTATATATTATTATATATGTTACTAACTCATTAGATTTAAATGAAAATAGATGTTAACTAGATAATCTAAATTACAATAGACTCTATACTAATAATTTTCATAACTACTATTTCGATTATCTTATATTTGCCAGAAAATACCAGTTAATAGTAAGTAATCTTATCCTTATCAGCAAATCCAACGTTTTATGCCAACTATATTTAAAATCCTACACCATAAAGATATTGCTATTCTAAAGCAAACGAATATTATGATATCTATATTTGCTAGTATCTTAATTTTGCAGATGAGCATCTTTTTTAAAAAATAGTAGGACCTGTCATAATTTAATACTCCTAATTCGACCATGACACTATGAAATTTGAAGTTATAACTAAAAACGTCAAGAATAAGGAAACAATTATTATCCATAATTAAGATGTTGATGTAAACCATTGTTTCAACTTACAAACGGTAAAATATGCGTGTGTTTCTGACTCAAAACTAATTTTCGTAGTAGCGCGTTCTCATAGCTTTCCATAATCTCTATAGCACGGAAATCCTATTATAATAACCAGAATTCGAGCGTTTCCAAAAAATATCACTCTAAACATATTTTTGATTTTGTTTCTGTTCATACTTACTGCCAGATACGTATCTAGAGTCCTTAAAGAGTGCCCCCATATGCCGCAAAACTTTATCTATGCAACTCCCCAAGTTTTGGACAAACGACCGCCGCTTAACACTACCTTTAGAACAAATATCTGAATGGTCAAATCGCTCACATGCAGTCCTCGAGTTGCTCTAGAAGTTTCTTTAACCGCTCTAACTCCATTTTCTGTTTCATTCGCGCAAAGTAAATTTCGCAGTTGTTATTAGCGCAGTTGTCTTCAATGTCCTTTATGCCTTGCTGGCACTAGAAGCATTCCATGCCGATGCAGTTCGCACGAAATTCGGTCACGCGCAATTAGTTAACAATCAGATCGTATTTTTGCTAAATTTTTGGGATGTCGCTAACACAGTTTTGGCACATTTAGCCTTGCTATGATGGATTGTTACAGATGATGCATTTTTAGGTAACTTTGATTCCTAGGCCTTTGATGCCAGCGGCAGTGGACTTAGTAGTGAAGAGAGTGTGTAGGCCGCTGAAAAGAACACGCGAGGCTTCTTTTTCGGCTTCGTCAATAGATAACTTTGGGGCCAAAACGGGTCCTAGAAGACGTGAAATTGGCTTCTCCAGTTGTTGATGGAGGTAATAGTCAGTATCTATTTGCAATCCATTTTTAACAGTATAAGATGGGTCTTCTGACCGTTTATAGAGCTCTTTATCGTTCGTTCTAGTGATTACATATTAAATTCGGTCTCCAATTTTAACAGTATGACCTCTTTACATCATTTTAGTAACGACTGATAAATGTGGTTGAGATGTGTTTTTATAGTCCTTCATAGCTTATGAGTAAGATTTACTGATGACTAATAATTGAACGTCAATTCTATCTGTTAAAAGATCTTATACAACTGATTTTACGAATTTGACTGCACCCTGCGGAGAATTTTCAAAAAATAAAAATTCTAATACCCGTTTCATAGTTATAGGTACTAATTAACAATTATCTCGACGCACTAGTTCCAGACCTTTAACATCAATTTTGTCATATTTTTCTAAATTTGTCCAATACAAACCAGCATATCTCTTCTTGTTTATTAATAAATATGGGCAATAAACCTTTTCAAACTCTAGACTGATTGGTGCTTTAAATTTTAGTGTAACAAATTTTGCAGCATGAATCGCTAACTTAAAAGATTCTTCAAGAGTTTTCACACCAAATTTAATCATAACAGAATCTGTATCGCCGTAAATAACTTATGCTGACGATGATAGGACCATCTTTTCATCGTTATCTAATGTTAATTCTGTACCCTTTATATAGTTTTGCTCTACTTAATTTTTTGTAAATTCAATCATTTATCTACCGAATGAGGTTACCGATGATGAAATTTCAATAGATGGTAATTTACCATTTTATAGAGCCCCAGTAAATCCATAAAGTGAATTTGCTGTAATTTTTAAAGCTAGTTGTCTACCATTAAGAACATTTAACTCTAATGCATCCTTAGCATTCTTCATATCTTTTTTAGCTGAGGAACGCGCAGTCAGTAGTTATTTTAATATCATTGGCAGTAACCCTTCTTCGATATCCTAATTTAAAAAATAGAAATTCTAAGGTGTTTTTGTAACATATCTTGAATTTAAAAGCTCCTCAAAACTCATATTTAATCCAGTTGTTTTATTAAAATAAGTTATATCAAAGTTATTTGCTTCTACTAATGTTGAATAACACAGATTGTGAGCAATAATAATAGATGGATACAGAGACGAAAAATCTAAAGTTGAAATTGGTGTATTTTTATCATAGTAACCTCTAACAGGTTCTAATACGGTTGCTCCTTCCAGTTCATCTTCTTCATCTCCATCTTCTTTAAAACCAGTAGAACTACCAGACCGAATACGCATTGGTATAAGAATTTTATTTTACTTACAATACCTTGCTAATAGTGAAACCATTCGAACTTATTATCCTTATTTTGTTAAAACACTTAATGTTACTCCCGTAACTTTCGACATTTCAAATACTTAAAATACTATCATAAGCTTATTTAATAATAAAATAGGTAATTATGCATCTTTTAAACAATATTAAGCAACCGTTTTTCTATCCTATGGAGTGCCATTATACAATGGGGTAATCATGGAATAGTGTACATCATCTTTCTGCATTTTTAAGAATTCGGCAGAAACACTATTTAATGAGTAACTTCTTAACTTGAAACCTAACTAAATTTGTGGTAAAACATCTAGAGATACTCTTCCAGGAATATTTATATCATAACTTTCCCTGGTACCTAACTAGTTACTAGTAAATGTTTTTGGTGTAGCTTTAGCCTTAAAACTTGAAAATCTTGAAAATGTAACATCAACATTATTGATTTCTGCCCTTTTAAATACGTATGGCCAATCAAAATTATCAATATTATATCCTGTTAACAAATCTGGGTCAAACTCTTTTATATATTGAAAGAAAGCATGTAAAACCTCTCTTTCTGTTTCGAACCAAATAATTCTACCAGTTTTTAATTATGATACTTCTTTTAAAGCAAATACTATATTTTCTGATTATTGACTACCCTAAATACAGCTTACACATCCTATATCTATAATTTGATCTTCTTCTCTTTCAGCTTTTGGAAATCCCTAATAGCTCACACATTCAATATCGAAACTTAAAATACGAATTTACGCATTATTTATTTAGTCTAAAGATTACAAATCTTCAAATTTAGCCGTGATATTTATTTAGCAGTTTTCCTATTGAGAAATTGCAAATTTATTAACTTTGCACCATCCACATCCAACTAAATTCGCATCTACAAGAAAACGTGTTTTATCATCAATTTCAGTGTTAAACTACTGCTACTTAGGGAACAAATTTCGTAAACCTGCTAGAAGAGATGACTAAGGAGCTGAAATTTTGAAAAAATTAGAAAACTGATGATGATTTTTATATATGGATCTGTGATTCTCAAGTTTAACAACCATAAAATTTTATTAGTTGTTAGATTTAATGAATTACGTTACTTCAGCTTCAGTTTTAAAATTATTAGTACCTAATAAAAAATAGTGTTAAAAGTTTTATATTTTTACTGAAATTGAATTTCCTGCATCAGTTACTCCAAACATAGTAATAGTAGTATTTGGGGCTAAATCTTACTAATGAATGTCTATAATTTAAAATATAAAACTCTCTTAACCTGTTGGAATTTCTGGACGTTGATGTTAGGTGTACATATAAAAGAAGTGGTAATATAAAAATAACCATATAATATTTCTTTTATAGGAAGTCAATAATATGCAGAATGTTTATAATTTCAATATTTTTTATTTCTAAAACTTATTAAACCAGGAAAGTAACGATTAAGATATCTTTAAATAAAATTATTTAAGTTTATTACATATTTACATTAATATTTATTAATATGAGATACCTATATTCAGAAATGGGACAAGATTAGTCAAAATAATTAAATTCATCAGAAAATTAAAAATAATCAGACAATATAAAATTATAGTGGGTGACTTGTGAAAATACACCAGAGGTATTCTAGGCATATTTCTCAGACCTAGGATTCGATACGAGCGTGGTTGATATATATGACGAATCCCAGAATGCTAACGTCTTGATAGGAATCTTCAATTGGGATCTTCGTGATAAAATAGTATAAGACTTCCAATAAACTCAGGTAAATACCATACAGTAGACTATTGAGAACGCGTGCGCCGACATTGCTATCCTTCACGCTCTATTTTCTCAGGGCAAGTCCAACAAGCTGCTAGGGCAGATACTCGCAACTAGGTCTATCCAGAGTGTCGGGCAAATTGAGCAACTCCATATAAAACACGCCGGCGCCCACGAGAAGATTCGCATTAGGAAGAATGCACTGAGGGATTCATCCGCTAGCGCCGACTCGCCCCCGCGACAGTCGTACCACTACATCGCGCTCGCACTTCAGGACGGTAGGCTGGTCCTCTACGATGGTCTTCAAAAGCACGCTCTTTCCAGACCAGCCGACACCACGCTCGTCTAGGCCGGGCTGGAGATGGTCGACGTGCAGTGGCTGGGAGTTGAGTTTATATGATTCCTCACTCGAACTCCGCAAACTCGAACTGGACCAGCAGGTCGCCGAAGTCGTACGGCCGGGCCTCCAGCTGCTCGAAGTTCTTCAGGTGCACACTAATGCAGAAGTTGACCAGCTGCACGTAGCTGGCCTGGACCTGTTCCGCCTCGAATGCGCTGAAGTTGGCCAGCACGTTGTAGTTGAACCGAAGGAACTAGTTCTGGATCGACACTGCGCGCGAGCTCTGGATCGTGGCATGGAGCGAGTCGAGTGCGGTGCTGGGCGGGATCAGCTGGATCACCCCCTTCGACACCTGGCTGATCTTCGCGAAGCTCTGCTCGTTGAGCACGTGCACCAGCCGTGCCAGCTGCGGCCCGTCCAGAAGCCGGCTCAGCTGCTTGGACTGCGCGTGGAAGTGGCCGCTCCTCGGCTCTAGGGCGAAGAGGTCCAGCATCGCGAGGCACTTCCCGCAGCTCACCCTGTCGAGCTGGAGCAGGAACGGCAGCACCGTTCCCTCGTCCAGGTGCCGCTGAAGCTCCGCCGGGTCCCGCGCGAATACCGTTGCCAGCTCCTCCGCCCTCTGCGAGCGGAACTCGTGCATCTGCTGCATGACCAGGCCGTGCCTCGCGATTTCAGCGAACTGCTGCGTCCGGAGCGCCGTCTTGAGCATCTTCCGCACGAAGAACACGTACGCCTGGAATGGGTGCTGCGTGAACTGCTTCAGAACGTCGAGGTCGATGTTGTTCAGCTGCTGGTCTAAGTGCCGCGAGTCAGCCGGCGCCGGGCCAAAGAGCACCAGCTTGAGCTGCTCGAGCACGTCGACCTCTGGTGCGAACGTGTACCTGCCGTCCACGGTCTCTAGGCAGAAGGCGCCCAGCTTCTGGCAGAGCCGGATCAGGCCCAGCACCTGGCTCCAGGACAGCACGAACTCCTCATAGAGCACGCGCGGGCCCACTAAAAGCTCCCGGGCGCTCTCGCAGTGCAGGAAGGCCTCGATCTGGCTGTAGAAACCGAACTGGCGCACCCGGGCGAAGTCGATCTTCAGGCAGCTCTGTACGAGCTCGCCCTCATCCTCGTAAAACTTCGATAGCGGGAAGTTGATCTCTATCTGGCGCCGAAAATCGTCGCACCGCTGGACCCGCTACAGGTCGCGGATCTGAACGAACTGCTGGGCATACTTTAACGCCTGGCCCTCGTTGCAGTCCTCGATCTCGGTCCGGATCTTCTTCAGCAAGTGCAGCGTCCGCCCCGCGAAAGCCTCCTCGATCTTGTCCAGCTTGCACGCAGTAAGGTTCTCAATGAACACGGACAGCACTGGCAGGGTCATCCGCTTCAGCGACTTGTCAGGATTTTGGTACAGCGAGATGAGCTCGCGCTTCTTTTGCATCTGGGTATGATCGGCAGCGTTGCACTGCAGCAGCTGCGTGAACGGCGGCCGAGGTGCGGCGTCCCATAGCTGCTTGGCAGCCCCCGGGCCGTTGCCGAACTTTTCCTCCAGCACCCCCAGAGAGCGCGGCCCTCGGAACTCCAGGAGTGCCGTGAGGGACACTGTGGGGAACTCGGCGAAGAACTAGTTCTGCGAGGTCAGCTGGGTCCGGTACCCCAGGTAGCAGGAAAGCAACAGCGAGAGGATGAGGAGCTCCGCCTTCTCTTTGAGCGTAGTACCGCCAAACATGCTCAGGTACGTGAAATTTCTCTAGAATTTGGAAAAAAGTGTCGCGCTGAGCTTGCCGCTCGCTATGACCTAGACGCCCGAGACAATGGTTGTCAGGCGGTTGATGAGGTCCACGTCCGGTTTTGTGAAGCTCACGTACTCAAAGTCATAGCTCTCTTGCAGCTACGGCTCTGGAAAAATAGCTGATATACATGAGGACCTAAAAATGAATGAAACAAGATCTAAAATTTCATTACATTATGCAATAAGAGATTTTAATGGCATATTTATATGAATTATAAATTTTTCAAAACTATTCATTTTTATATACATATAAAATATAAACAAATATATAATCTTATGCTATTTATAAAATCAGGATTTGGTTAATAATAAATTTAATGAAAAAATTAAGATAGTATAAATAATAATATACGGATAATATACGGATAATTAAGTTTATAACAATGAACAGATTTACTGAATAAAAAAATAGAAGAGTAGAATTAGTATTTGACACAATTGTGCTACTTCTCACAGTTGGTTTATTTATTTATGATGATTTATCTAGTTCACCGATCGAAAATATAGTAACAATATAGTAAAATGCAGATCCAACATTTTTTATATCTAAAGTAGAAAATCCTTCTCAAGAAACCTTCTGTTATTCCGGAATATCTTCTGAATATGATCAGTATATATGCTATGCTATTAAGCCATAACCTAATTTTTAGATTGAATAATCATTTGTAGGCCCTTTAAAACTAAACTATATAAAAATGGAAAGAGATGGTACCTTCTCTTCAGAATTTCAGGAACTATAAGATAAAAGTATATTTACGGTAACAAATTATAAACTTAATCTTACTCTTTGTGATCTAATTTAAGTAAGAGGAACATGTATAACCGGTTTAGATGATTTTTATGTTGTTTCATAAGCTGGATTGTCCGATGCTAATATTTAATTTACTTCTGAAATCAATATTTCAAAAATACGAAGAACTAGTACAAATATTTTTGTTAGCTCTTTAATGGTATTTGCAATGCTAATCATTACAATGAGATTTTACGCTAGAGAAAGAAAAACTGCATTTGACGCCGAAAATGACACTATTTATAAAAAGGAAAGAAACTACCTCATTGACTTAGAGATTGGTGGAACAACTTAAGGAGATATCAGAGAAGGAGAATTTAGAGTGAGTTTCTGAATTATTATATATTTTTAATTATTTTAACGCTTTCCATTTCATTCCAATATGAATATTATTGTTGAACCTCTCCCAGAGGTAGTGGACATGTTATTACCAACTATTTCACACTGTTTCGCGATAACTTAGGAAATAATTTACTTTTACAAGATTGAAAACGACAAATATGTATATTTTTCCTAACTTAATGTATAGGGCACCCAAATTGCACACGCTTCAGGACCTCGACTTATAGTTTCAGGAATTTCAGGTACACGAATTTTTCAGGAAAATGTTTAGATTTATGCATCAGATGATCCAGCAGACTGTGTATTCACTTCTCCAAGTTCTTCACATTTTGCCATCACACCAAATGTGTTATCTTTTTCCACTTCTGTTTCCACTTAAAAACTTAGTGTTTAACTACCAGTGCAGCAACTTTCAGTAGGGCCTCTTTTCACCCTGCATGGCCCATTTTTAAGGAAGCAAAACGCTTCATTCTCGACGTTTTTGACTCGAAATTTTGCTGTTTCTGATAGGTTTGTTTTCATGCTTGGAATTGGGTGCCGAATTTGTGAGAAAATTGGTGAATTTGGTGTTGGAAAAGCCTTTAATTTACATAATAACGATAATATTTTGTTTGTAGAACTATTGAAAAATGACGAGTTTTTATGCGGATGTAGTGGAGGAAAATTGGTCAAGATTAATATATTAGAACTAAATAAAGTCGAATATGAAGAGTTTGCCTAAGTTTAGGGCTAAATTGCAGGTATTTTGGTACAAAAGGATTAGGTGATCGTTTGGAATTAAGAGAATAACGTTTGGAGATTTTGAATAATATTACATAATTTATGGTTTTTTAATTTGAACAATTTTAGTGTTCCTAAAATAAATATGAATTGATTAAACTTTACAAACTATATATTAAATTAATATATTTATCGTATATATTATATTTTCTATAATTATTACTTTTTATAACACTATGTAATAATAATAAATTGTCGTTTCTATTTTGTAAAATGGAATTAAGGTATGAATAAATTTCGGCTCAGCCCACACCAGTAGACGGTATACCGCCTCTATTGCATCTAATACAAGATTTAGATGTAGAAAAAGAATTCTAGATAAGTGAATGAACAGTTCATAAATTTACTGAGAAATTAAGGTTCAAGTAAACTACCGACCATCAAACTTAATATATTTTCTAAAATTACTACTATATATAAATAGTAATTTAACCTTATAATGATAAGTAATTAATTTAGGAACTGTAATTTTATTCATTAAATAAATTAAATAATAAATTATATATAAATTATTAATAATTGCCTTTCTAATGAGTAACGGAAACGATATTGATAAATACATAAAAAATTTAGCCACACAAGTGAAATAAACTTGGATCTAGGAGAGTCAAGATATATAATACGAAGAGGATAAATAGTAATACTAATATATATTAAATTCATAAATTTTAAAGTCTAATACTCTGATAGAAGCTCCTATATCAGTTTATAAACCAAACGATAAGTATAAAATTGATGAAATTATTAAATACTGTACTGCATTATATTCGCTAAGTGGCTCTTAACAAGATCAAGATATAGCTTAAACGCTTCTTTAAACCTAAAAATTGAACGAAATTTTACCACAGTATGCGATACTGAGACTTTTTAAGAATGTTAATAACAATATTAAATAAAGAAAGATAAACATGCCTCAGTCTAAGATTAACTATAATTGCTGGTCATTGGAGTCTATAAATTAGACAAAAAATCATTTTACTTTAGAGATTAAAAGATCGTAGAATTTATTGGAAATTCTGGGCTTCATCAAAGAGTCTTTAGATTCTTGCTATTAGTAAACAGAACGTTATTAAAGGAAATCTTTAAAACACCCTATCATATCGTAATAAATTTAACAGTCTCACGAATAAGATCAAGAACTTACCATACGTCTTTTAAATTAAGAAAACAAATAAAATACATCAAATTCATTGAAACTTATTTAAGAAAAATATGATAAAGTAGACATGATACAAGATCTATAACCAAGGTTAAATAATGTATAATAACAGTTAACTTAATAAAATTAATATCAGTCATAAGAGCCTAACCAAAAATCGATATAACTATTCAAACAAAAAACTACTAAACATAAGAGAAATTAAATAAGTCGACTAGGTTCACCGTTGCTTCATAAAAATGGTGAATTATATGTAAATCAAATAATGCAAATAATGATAGATGATTCTAATACATAGAATCAACCGGTTAGTTAGCAGCTACTTCAAGAAACATAAATAGAAATGGAAAAACAAGATAATCTTGAAAAAGAACAAAGATAACCATAACCTTTAGATAATGATTCAATAAATCTTGCGCTTTTAAACTAATGCAATTTACCTAAAATATTGGCTCCATCTCTAGACAGTGCATAAGATTATCTTTAGAATAAATTTAATACTTAAGATAGTTAATAGTAACCTATTATATAAAATGGTTTATATTAAAATAAACAAAATTAGGATAAATCTGATTTTAATTAACTCATATAACCTTCAGTTACTTAACCATGTGAAAAAGACCTAATATTGAAGAATATTAATACTAGTAGTTTACCATAGTTTGTTTAGTCCTAAGAATACGAATCACAAACAAAAGTCTCAATATCTAGTGAAATTTCAGATGGTAAAGTTAATTTAAAAACTTTAACCATTTAGGAGAAAAAAGAAATTAAAACTTTGATATTATCAAATATTATAGATATAGAAGCTATAATTTTGGCTTATTAACATGTTAAGTAATAAGAGGTTTTAGACTTTATTGAAAATTTTAAGTAATTTAAGAATAAATTGGAAAAATTAACTACTACAATTTATAAGAAGCTTTGATTTATAAATTTTATTAATATGAGTCGAAAATCGAGCATAATAGTGAGTTTGGCAATCCAAATAATATGAAATATACTTAGCATACTTTATAGAATATCTACATTATATAAACTATTTCACTATGCTATCAATACCATTCATCAAATTCGCCATCAGTGGAAATTTCTGCTATTATTGAACTGGCTGATGAAATTCGTGCTTTGTACCGAACAGGTTATTTAAAAATAAGGCTTGCTCTATGTAATGTTTAAATAGCAAATGATGATTCTATATGTTATGAATCATCATATATTGTTTCATGTCCAATTGTCTATTTTAAAGATAATGTATTTTCATTAGTTTATGTCTAAATTGCTACTCCCATTAGAAAAGACAACTGAGAGAATTAATCAAATTTGGTACAATATATTATTATTTTTTCTTAAATTTTTAAATTTATCTTGTATAGGTTTTCTTGAAATATTGTTATATTTATATAACATTTTTATTATCTGGAGATATAAATTGCTAACTGTGGGGTTCGAACCCACGCGTACTCACATACATAACGGCCTAAACGTTACGCCTTAACCTCTCGGCCAAGTTAGCTGATATATAAATTATTATATAATACAATATTAACTCTTTATCACCAAATTCCATATCTCGCTTCTGACTCAGATGTAATTTCATCTTAGGAACGAACTCTCTTAACGGGCTTTACTTCTGATGGCATAAAATGCTATATCCTAGGATCATATTTTTGTTGTAATATTTCATTTGCAATCGTCTATGAGTCCAGTTTCATTTCTGAATAAAATACTAGGATGGAAACTATGCCCTTTATTATTATATACTAAATAATGTAATTTACTCGACTAAATTTTACTTTCTCCAAATGCTCTTTAACGTCCAGCCTGTTGATTCACAGAATTACTTCTATTTTGAAATCTCCCAAACAGTTTCTACAGAGGAGGCAACTAAAACTACCCTTGAAATGGTCAATTAATTATCATTCTTTATTTCGGCCAAGCAGCTCTTCCTAGACCTAGCAGCGCATGGTCTGATGCGCTCTGAGGAGGCACGTGGACTCGAGGAAATTTAATCAGGTGAACCGACCCCAGGCCCACATATGGACACCCAGAAATACCGCTGTGGGCACCAGCCGTCCGAAAAGGCAATTGAGCTCCTGAGAGAAGTTGCAGCCAAAGTTGATGTTCTAACATAGTAGCATGCGCAGCATAATGCATTATCTACAATGGATTTTGTTAACTTGCTAGAATTCGCGAAAGGGACCCTCATAATAGCTTACCCCGGCGGTCTAGCGCATGACCCTCTAGGACAGCTTTTCGACTAGTTCGAAGAGTATAAGCTTGGCAAGTTCAACGAGGCAAACTTTTTCGATGTTGAGGCTGGTGCAGTGTTCTTTGCAAACAAGACACTCATTTCGCGCGGTGAGACCCTGAAATGTCTGAACTGTAGCGACAATACTACGATAAAAGTTATTCCAAGCAGGTCTGCAACGTACGCACCACGTGGTTCAGACGACTAGATGAAGGCAGAAGCGATGAAGTACGCATTTGACAGGTAGAAAAGGCTTAAGGAGGCCGAACTCAAGACCGAAGACGATGTTTTTAGTAAGGAATGGGCTGATCCAAGTGGTATGAGGAGGGGATTTATGGGTATGGGCGATGTAAGATTTAAATGAGAGAAATGTACAGGTGAGATTTATTGGTTCAATTTGGGTGTTGGGATATGTAAAGGAAAATGTGTGTAGGTAAAGAGGAGGCGATAGTTCAATTCCTGCTGGGGCAATGAATGCGGCACGGATTATATCAGAAGGATGGTAAAATTGGCGGAAGGTCTAGTTACAGTACAGAACCGTTAAGGAGGTAACGAAAATACAAAGCTCACTTCTTGTGGTCAGGCTGGGCGCGCTTGCCGATCCGGGTGGCGAGCTCCATGTCGGGCTGCATGATGGTGACGCGCTTGGCGTGCTCGGCGCACATCTGCGTGTCGACGAAGAGGTTGATGAGGTAGTTCTCGGAGGCCTCCTGCAGCGCCTGGATGGCGAGGCCCTGGAAGCGGACGTCGTTCTTGTTGTAGTTCGTGACGAGCTCACGCACGAGCTTGGAGAAGGGCAGCTTGCGGATCAGGAGCTCGGTGGACTTCTGGTACTTCTTGATCTCGCGCGTGGCGACCGCGCCCTGCTTGGACCTGCGCGTCTTCTTCACGCCCCCGGCGGTGCCAGCGGTCTTGCGGGCCGCCTTCCGGGCGATGGTCTTCCGTGGGGCCTTGGTGGCGGAGGTGGACTTCCTTGCGGTGTGCTTCGTGCGGGCCATTTTTGAAGGAGGGAACCGGGCCGGAGCGGCGCCGGCGCGTGAAACCAGCTATCGGGAAAAGGAGCGGTGCGTTCCACCCGCGCAGTTTGGATTACAAAATCAAATATTTAATAATTGAACATATAAAATAGTTAAATATACTCATATTAATTTTTATTTGCTACATTGTTCAGCGCACATTATAAAAGCCCCAATTATCTCACTCTTTCCACAAATATTTTTAAATATATTATATTAATATTTATCATATAATATTCATACCAAAAATTAACTCACAATGAACCTAGTAAAACTGTTTACTCCAGACGGCTCCTATCATACCTTGTAGTTTTAAGCTACTGATACACTCGCAGATATAAAGTTAAAAATCCTCTAAAAGTATGAAAAATAACTAGCGCACAGCGATTTCCGCATTCTCACAGACGGGGTAATTCTCCCAGAAGTTACTAAAATCGAATAAATCCAGTAGAAAAATCTCCAAATCCGACGAATTTTCATATCAAACCTATTTCAAACGGAAATGAATCTGGACAACGACGCGCTCTCGAACTAGGAGCTCAGCGCGCGAAATCAGACCAATCTGGACCTACTAAAATCAACAATTTTTGAGGCTTTTTTGATCCGAAAAAACGGCGAAAATCACGAATTTCAGACAGTTTTAGCGGTCAGCGAGCTTGGGATTTTTCAGCTTGACGACCAAAATGAGCAGATTGGTGGATGCTTGTGGGAGCATTTGCAGGGAATTTAAATCGTAGGAGATTCTATTTTTGCAATCAAAGTCGAAGGTTTTCTGATCGAGTTCTACTGCGAAAAAGCTGCTAATTTTATTGAAATATGCACAGGATGGTAAAGAAGAAGGGTAATTGCGGTATGTAAGTGAATGTATAATAATTACTAAATTCGTCAAAACACGATCTTGCTTTCTTTTCGGCTTGACCGTTTTTGATTCTTTTTTGGATCAAAAAGATGCCTTTCAATACCAGAAGTGATCAAAATTTCAGTACTAAGACCATAATGCTCAAAATAATCGTAAACTCCTTTTTGATTACTGTCAACAGTCTCAAATTCATATTGAAGCAATTAAAGCACAATATTCATTCTCCTCGCAATTATTGCGTAAAATAACGCACTACGCCCTTACATATCTTTAAATCCTGCTTCATACGGGATCAAAAACGAAATATCTGGATGGCCTAGATATGACGCCAGCATAAGTGCCGTCATACCACTACGGTCTTAACAACTAAAAGTAAGCTTCAATATATCAAAGTTTTGCTTATATTTCAAATGAATACCTCCCGAAATTGCATAAAATAATATTGATTTTCCTGTACAGTCTCTTACTTTAGCTTGATCATAATATTTAGTCATTGAAAGAAGTTTAGGTGCCAATAAAAAGACATTTATAAATTTAATAGGAACTCCATTATGTGTATGGTTGGAAAATCGTTGCAAACTCTCACGTTCTCCATTCATAAGTGCGATAAAAAATGGATTACTTTCTTCAAAAACAGATGTCTAAGGTGTTAAATTTACTTATTTCCTGAAGCTGTGATAACTGATTGCTGATTTTCTGACTGAGCGCTAATATGGGTTCGTAGATTAGTTACCAATAGGTTAACGCTACATTTGCATATTGGAAAGATAAATATACTATTAAATAAATGAAGTACGAGTCACTGGCGCTACGTGAAACCATCGGAGTCGCCATCCTTGGCCCATTGCCAGGTGGCTTTAAGACCATCGAGGAATTCCGTCTCAGCGCGCCACCCTACCGTCTCAAAGATTTTTTCCGGGCAAGAAAGGCTATATTTGATGTCGCCATCTCGCGGTTCCGCATGTACAATCTCGCTGCCCCCAAGGTCTGCGCAGATCTCCGCCAGGCGTTATACTGCGGTGGAGCGTCCGGTTCCTATATTGAAAACACCAGATGCGCCACCATCGAGAAGAGCGAACGCACCACACACGAGATCTTTGACATATACAAAATCTCGGGTTTATTCTCCATCGCCAAAGATAGTGATGGGGATCCCACGGAGAGCGCGGTCGATGAAGATGGACATGACGCCAGTATATGGCGAGCTAGGGTCCTGGCGGGGACCGAAGACATTGAAAAAGCGACAGAAGATGAACCTGGTGGCTGAAGTGTCACCTGCCGGGATGCCTTCCATATCGTACTTGGCTTGCGCGTATGGTGATATTCCCCCATAACGGTATGCCTCAGTGATCGCATCAGTACCACAGTCTCCATACACCGCGGCAGAGCTAGCAGAGAGTACTGCACGCGCACCAGTACGGACAGCATAGGCGAAAACGTTGCGCGAGCCTTCGACGATGGAACGCTAGTACTTGGCTGGATTAGTCATTGATTCTGCAACAGAGATTGCTGCAGCCAGATGCACCACAAAATCGAAGGTAGATAGAGTATCAAAGGCCGAAGTATCAGTAACGTCGCCCACAACATATGTCGCGTCAGCGTGGAGGTTCCGGCCTGTGGCAAAGTTGTCCAACACAGTAACTTTGTAACCTTTAGAAGCAAAGAAGGACACAAAGTGAGAGCCGATGAATCCGGCACCGCCGGTAATAAGGACGCTCATTTTTGGAGGGGAGATTTAGTGTAGAGTGACGTAGATTCACAAAGTAAAGTGGTCAAAACTCACACTCAGCCCTCATCGCTGAAAAAGTTACCCTCATCGCTAGCTTCTGGGCATTGCTCCACCGCGTCTATTTCACCGCGAAATCCCCCCTCCTTCTCCTCAGCAGTTCCAGCCCCAATCTCAGTGATAAACTGCATCTTGCCTTCCTCTAGGATGCGTTTTCACAATTACGAATAAGGATATATAAGTGTTGTACCTCTTTATTCTCATTTGATAATTTTACGAGTTCTTTAGATTCGTATTTCCTACTGTCTTGTAATTAACTGATTTTTCTATAATAAATAAGAATTCAATTTTTAAATTCTATCGTCAAATGTGATTACTTTCGCTTCCATATTTACACATTTTTCAAATAAAACTAAAATTTATTTTTTATTATCTCTAAGGCCTTATTAAAGCTAAACGATTCTTAATTTTTATACGAAATCTTAATCATCTGCTCGAAGATTAACTTTTTCAAGAATATTCACATCTGATGAAGATTCTTCTATTAAAACTGAGCTATTATCTTATAGTAAATTTATTTACGAAATAGAAATGAAATCTGGTTTTTATAATCCCACAGTTAAACCCTTTGGTGTGTTAATTTATGCAGAATTAAGGGAACGATAAATATCTCCATGTGAATAAAAAGATGCCTATCGTGAACTAAGTAGTGCTTATGGAGTCATAAGATTTAAAGATGTCATACTATTATTTCCCAATGATGGTAGCTTTAATTAACATTATGACTTATGTTAGAATCTTAATGCCAAAGTACTAAGTTAGCTCATTTTGTAGAAAAATGAAATATAAATATTTTTAGTTAAAATGTTATGAATATTATTTCTCTTTAAAAATGTTCTCAATTCACAACTCATAATAATAACTGTATATAGAACCTATTGATTTCGTTATTGCAAATATAATTATCCATAAAATACTATAATATTATTTTTATATGTAATGTAATAATTATTATATATAATTATTAATAACTCTAAATAATGTCTCAAAAGTAACAACGAGCATATCTCAACAATTAGCCTATAGTCTTCACTCAAACAACATTTAATGTATCATAATAAATACCCACTCACACAACTCCGCTTTTAATTGCATAAAATGAAACACCATTTAATTATAATTAATACCTCCCCTCTTGGCCGACTGATTATTGCATTTTTGCAGACCAGGAAACGAATATAGCAGATGATGAACTTATAAATTAACTAACAGAATCTACTCAATCTCTTTAAAATATTCCTTATTCTCAAAACCTAAAAGACATACTGTCTAATTCCTAAATTAACTATGGAACCATTCAGAGAGCATGTAGATCAACTTTTTTAGATGCTTAAACAATCACAGATATTGTAAATACTGAGTGTGTTCCAGTACAATTTGAATCTATGGCAGAGTTTGCTTTTAAGGGAAACAAACATATTTAACGTATCAATTCCGTTCCCGTATAATCTTATTTGAATTATCTTCATGATATGTGTCCTGTTTGCTTAAAATATTGCTGTAAAGTACACGAATACAGTGAAAAACAAATTTTTCATCCTGATGCTATATAGCAATTTAGAGATTCAAAAGACTACCCTAAAATCATAAGAACACCAGTATACTTGAACGAGATTAACAATTTTACGCTTGATTTATATACTAAAAGTGGAAGAAAAGAACATGGTCGGCGTGTGTAGCATTTTTTGAGTGCCCGACGTGTATAAATTCAAAATTTTAATGATCTATAGTAAATTTATCGTAAAATTTACATAAAACCAAAATATAATAACAACATTAATTTTAAAAAAATGACTAGAAAATAGCTTGGTGATTATCTGAAAGTTTAAATTTTATAGTCATCAAAATTGACAAAAAGTCAAATTAACCTTATTGTGATTTTGGCACGTATTTCTGATGGCAATGTTCCCCTTTTATGTTCAATTTTCGATGTATGTTTTGATGAAATACTTCTTCAGTTATATATACAAGATGTGATTTAGTGCATAGATTCCCCACCTTAGTTAATTCTCCATTAGAAAATGGAAATAAATATGTGGACTGATCCGTTAAATGGATTTATGAAGTTGAGTTTTAATTAAATATAATCTAAAACACACTAAATAAAGTCTGATTTTGGAAAAATTGCAAGAAAATTGATTTAGGAGCCTAATTTCGAGAATAAAACTCATTCCATGTATCCCTATAAGGCATATTGTTAATTTACCCCTTTACTTTTTTTAACCTAATACGTAAGCAAATAAGGGACTATTCTAAGTAAATTTGCATCGATATCAAGAGCTTAAAGCTCAAATCCTTATTCTGAATCAGTTCCTCATTAAACTTTTGGTTAACCATGTTATCATCCAGGTCTGTACTGTTCTTAAATATGGTGCCCGTGTGCATAAGCTGGTATTTCTTGTTCTTATGCATGTGGCTGCTATGGTTAACCTTGTCATATGTTTTGGCCTGGTTGTATTGATGTAGGAGAATTTACAGAAAGTGCTTGTTATTTTTAAGGTTTATGTTGTCAACCTGATTATTGTATATCCTATAGAAAATAAGGAAAACTGATTTCAGACAAAAAAATGAAGTTACCCCCAACAAGTTTATTGAGCTTAAGAATTTCCTTCCCATTGAGAGTTGGTCTTATTAATAGTCCAATTCATGGGTTTGGTGTAGCAGTAGTTAAATCGAGCAAACTTTGTGTTGGAATGCCGTTTCTTGAATATGTCGGTGAAATTGTAAGTGTTGAAGAAGCGGAAACTAGAGGTAGAATTTCTGACGCATATGGACTAACATATTTATTTACCCTGAAAAATAAAGATGAAATTCCAGCTCCAGAATTAGATGCTGGGCTGAGGGGTAGTATTTCAAGATACATGAATCATTTAGAGAAAGCAAATGTAAGAACTAGATTATTTAGATTTGGATCTGAAAATATTGTTGTAATGATGGCTAATGAAAAATTTCTCAAAGGGGAACTTTATTTTAACTATGGAAAATAGTTTAAAAGTGCAGTTGCTTAAGTTGTACTTAAAAAAGTGGTATAGTGAAGAGTCTCATCTACTAAGACGTTTTATTATCATCTATAATTTTCTTTTTATTCTTTTACAATGAAATACTAGGAAAATGGAAGTCAATATGTTAAAATTATACGTAATTATTTGAATATATTTCTGACTTTTTTAATTTTTTAATAGATTAGTACTCTGAATTACTAAAGTTTAACAAAATTATGCTTTATCTTGAATATTTAAACTAAACAAAAATATACAGTTGATAAAATATTTAACTTTTGTGGAAATATTTAATAATCTTGTTTGATTGGATACAAAAAGACTTTGTATTTTAATCACATAAAATATTAATGTTATAAGTAATAACTTACTTGTGTGCACCTTTTTGATATATCTATCAGCTTATTATCAGTTGAGGTTAAAATTTAACTTATTCACCAGTTTAAGAATACATTATAACTAGTAGATAAATGAAGTACGAGTCACTGGCGCTGCGTGAAACCATCGGAGTCGCCATCCTTGGCCCATTGCCAGGTGGCTTTAAGACCATCGAGGAATTCCGTCTCAGCGCGCCACCCTACCGTCTCAAAGATTTTTTCCGGGCAAGAAAGGCTATATTTGATGTCGCCATCTCGCGGTTCCGCATGTACAATCTCGCTGCCCCCAAGGTCTGCGCAGATCTCCGCCAGGCGTTATACTGCGGTGGAGCGTCCGGTTCCTATATTGAAAACACCAGATGCGCCACCATCGAGAAGAGCGAACGCACCACACACGAGATCTTTGACATATACAAAATCTCGGGTTTATTCTCCATCGCCAAAGATAGTGATGGGGATCCCACGGAGAGCGCGGTCGATGAAGATGGACATGACGCCAGTATATGGCGAGCTAGGGTCCTGGCGGGGACCGAAGACATTGAAAAAGCGACAGAAGATGAACCTGGTGGCTGAAGTGTCACCTGCCGGGATGCCTTCCATATCGTACTTGGCTTGCGCGTATGGTGATATTCCCCCATAACGGTATGCCTCAGTGATCGCATCAGTACCACAGTCTCCATACACCGCGGCAGAGCTAGCAGAGAGTACTGCACGCGCACCAGTACGGACAGCATAGGCGAAAACGTTGCGCGAGCCTTCGACGATGGAACGCTAGTACTTGGCTGGATTAGTCATTGATTCTGCAACAGAGATTGCTGCAGCCAGATGCACCACAAAATCGAAGGTAGATAGAGTATCAAAGGCCGAAGTATCAGTAACGTCGCCCACAACATATGTCGCGTCAGCGTGGAGGTTCCGGCCTGTGGCAAAGTTGTCCAACACAGTAACTTTGTAACCTTTAGAAGCAAAGAAGGACACAAAGTGAGAGCCGATGAATCCGGCACCGCCGGTAATAAGGACGCTCATTTTTGGAGGGGAGATTTAGTGTAGAGTGACGTAGATTCACAAAGTAAAGTGGTCAAAACTCACACTCAGCCCTCATCGCTGAAAAAGTTACCCTCATCGCTAGCTTCTGGGCATTGCTCCACCGCGTCTATTTCACCGCGAAATCCCCCCTCCTTCTCCTCAGCAGTTCCAGCCCCAATCTCAGTGATAAACTGCATCTTGCCTTCCTCTAGGATGCGTTTTTATCTATTTTCCATTTCTTTCTATAATTTTATTCCTTTAATAATTCCTGCATTACTAACTGCTTCATATAAGCTTTCTTTCTCATGAAATACTTTTGGTAATTGCCTCATTAACTGTATATCTACCTTTACATTAACAACTTTTTAGTTTTTAGAAACACCGTTATAGGAATCATTAAAATATTTTGAATTTTAGTTCATTTTATAGCTACCGGCAAGAAGTTGCATATCTGATAGGCACATACCATGCTGCTTAAATTCACGTCCTGCTGCCGTATCGTCAACATAGAAAAAAGGACATCGCTTAAGTGACTATTTTTACTACTCAGCATATATTTATCGAGCTGGAAGTTATACACGTGCTCTGTCTTTCATAATTTTTTTATATTATGATGCTATTTTTTAATCTATTTATAATAATCTGTTAATTTCTGTGGCATTTTAAAGCTCTGGATTAAGATCTCTAACTGTTTCAAGAGTTTTAAGTGAGTCTAATAATTTAGGCTGTGCCACTGGCTCAAAAACAGTATCTGCCGTATTATCAGGTACGTAAACTTAGTTTTTATAATATTTAACAGCTAATGTTTCAGTAACTATATATGGGCGCCTTGGAACTGGTTTTTAATTAGGTTTAACAGAGTTTTACCGAGAAAATGAGTAGTTAGATTTTGCAGATGATGGTGGCTATATAATAGTCCCGGAAACAGTAAGTGATGGAGGTTCATTTGTTTATTTAAGCACTGACATTTTGCGGAATATAGTAATATGTTTTGATATAAAAATATATTTAACAAATTTTTACGATTAATATTATCTGCTTAATAATTTTAACATCATATTTATGCAAAATCTTATTGCTAATGTCTTTATACAGAGTATTATGACATTACTGTATGTATTATGATATCGTGTACCATATAATATTACAAATTTCAATAGTACTAATAAAGCATGTAATTTTAGCTTTTGAAACACCAAACTGTCAATTAATATTAATTTATACGTAAAATAAACAAGTTACTCATTTACCTGGATTTTCTTCTAATTTAAACTCTTTCTTATTTAGTCTCTCCCAATCCTTAACTATAGCCAAATAACTAAATTATCTTTCTTATAATTAATATTTTTCACCCTACAAAGACTATTATATATCATCAGCAGTTTATTCGGTCCATGATGATTTAATTTTTTCTTTCTTTTTCATTTCAACACCTGAAATCGCATACTTAAATGAAAGATTACCAGATTTTGTTAATATATCTATAGGTAATTGCTACGATTTGATAGGCTAAGGACTTTCAACAGAATATAATTTTTTAGGTCTCGCTAAAAAAACCGGTAGAATACTTTAATTTTACGTTTTTACCAAATTAACAGGAATTGAATGAATAAAAATTTAGCTATCCTCTTTTAGTTTTGAATTAATACGCTTACTGGACTTAAAATACGCAGTCGGTTTCACTAACTAACTGAATGATATTTACGACCTACTCAACTCATTACACTTAACCGCAGCGGAATACTTAGCAGTAGGGGTGAACGAACTTCTAATCCATTCAGAGTTGTTATCTGGTATAAGCCGTTTTGGAAACAGCTCTGCTAACAGTATCTCATTTCGCTGCATTTCCAGCAGAAAAATAAAATTGATTATGCTTTTTACTACATATAGTATAAATTTTAAAATATTTTTATGTACAACAAATTTTATCTATAATCAACTTTCAATCACAAAAACGATCGCAAATCTCACTTTTTAATACTAACGCCCTTGATCCTCTGCGCAAATTTAAGCGTGTTCATGCTCTCGTTGTAACAGTCCGATTCCTCGTTCAGGCAGACGATCATGACAGCCTTGGAATCGCCCTAAAAGTACTCCTGCAAAACGGTCGTGAGCTTCGAATCCCTAAAGTTGATGTGAGGACTCTTGCTGCTCAGGGCGACGAAAACGTTGCTGAGGCTCGAGAGGCTCATGTTGATAAAAATAGATTCCTGTTTGCGCTGTGCGTCCAAATTCGTGTTTTGGACCTGCTCAGAACCGGCCAAATCGACCAAAGTGAGACTTCCCTTGACCGGTTTTTCGTTGATGATTTGGGCTACGTGGACCGTAAAAATCGCATGCGAGCGCGACGAAACGTCGTTCAGAATCGTACTGGAAGTCCTCCGTTTCGACATTGTAACTTGGACCAAATCGAGCAGTTCTGAGCTCTCTTTGATCTCGATTTCCGATAGCCCAATGATCGAAACCTAGTCCTTTATCGTCTGTACTTTGCACTCTTTGGGCTGATTTTCGATTTGCGAGCTTTTGAGGTCGCTGCCGAGCAAATCGAACACCTTATCGTTGTAGATTTCGTAAAATGAGACCGTGATCTAGACGCCTTTTAACATGCTCACGCCCAGCTGCTCGAAAAGGTAATTAATCGATCTGGGCATCAAACCGGCCTGCTCACCTTCGTTTCCGAACATTGTATGCGTTTTCCCGCTCCCAGACTGCCCATATGCGATAAAAAGGATCTTATGGCCGGAAAACACCTGCTGTACGAGCGGCTGGTACTCGCTGAAAACGTCGTATTGCTCTTCTTTTTGGTTGAAAACTCTGTCGAAATAGTAGTTCACGAATTTGTTATTGTCTTTGCCGTCGACGCTCTTGTTGCCCTGGCTGAAAATTTGCATATTTTTCTTGAAAGTCGCAAAATCTGGAAAGTTTGTACGTATTTTTTCACTTTTTGCCACCGGCCGGACTCGAACTGCCACCCGAATCTTTCCTTTTAAGTCCTAAATGTGGTAGGAAAGTTCGCGATTTTCCGCCAGAATCGCTGCCATTTTAGCCTCAATTTGGGCCTTTTCAGCGTTATAATTGTTGATTTCGGCCTGCGACAGGTTGTTCAGCTGGTTAAGGGCGTCAAAACGGTGTTTTAGATCGTCGAAATTCGACTGAAGTTGGGCGTAAGAAGTTTGGTTTTCGGTGTACGTGGAAGACGTTGCCTGGAGCTGCGTCGTCAGCTGGGTGATAATGACGTCCTTTTCAGTGATGTCAGAGCGGGCCTGGTTGAGCTGGTTAGCTAAGAGGTGAAATTCTGTCTCCTGCTGCTGGATTTTGATTCTGGCATCTGTATCGATTACGGTGGACGGTTTTTGTTGTTTTAGCTCTTTTATCATATCTAAGAGGGCTTCGCGATCTTTTGAGAGGGACGACACTTGCTCTGAAAGAGCCATTAGTGTTTTGTTCATTTGGAGGTCATTGTTAGACTGTTTATCTAGGAGTTGTGCGATGAGGTTGGTATCCAGTGAGCCTTAGGTGGGTTTACCTAAAAGCTAGTTTGCCTTTCTAAATTTAGACTAAACGGCCAATTTATCTTTCGTTAGGATCGGTTGGTTCTTCATAACTACTGGCGATGGGCGATCCTCGGATAAAGCTTGGTTGATTCGCTTGGCTGTCGGTGTTGTGAACTTCTCCATTTAAAATTTTTGGAAAGCAAACTTTATAAATTATAAATATTATATAATATTAAAGAATTATATTTGAATATTTTTTACATATTGATATTTATGTGTTTATCGTGGAATAATATGTTTTTGATGAAAAAATATATTAAATTTAATAGTTATAATTAATACAGTAATCTGAATTTGCAATTTTATTAGTATTTTGCATATCTATAGATTAAATAAACGAAATTTCCACATCAATAATCTTTCTTGATTAGTAATAACAAAATTTATCTAATTGAAATATTTTAGTTAATTTCAGCTTTTATTAGCCAGGAAATTCTTTTAAGTTAAATCTGATAGATTTAAATAGTATATTAATAATATATTATTATTAGCTTTTAGTTTACTAAATTAAATGAAAGCACTATATTATCATATTACTTAAATTTTTAACCCATCATTAGAAGACTTACCAAAAATAAGATCCATACTCAATGAATTTACAAATCAGAAGCAATCCAACTAAACTCTGTCTCATAACCTTTCACTTCTAAAAAATACTGAAAATCCGCTTTTACCCTTCCATGTATTCGCATAAAACTTCTCTTTCTTTGCTAATGATTATGAAATCTTAATTTAAAATTTTTTGTCTAAGTATTAGATGTAATTCTAATTCTCATTCCGCAATTTATCAAAATAACTTTCTTAACATCATTTTTTCTCTTAGGATGAAATTTTTGAAGTTTTAATTGCATTAGCAGAGCATAATGAACTTAGAACCACTGATGATATTTTTGCATAAAGTAACTAATTTTTTGCAATTTTAGGAACTAGAAACTGTGTTTCTGAAGCAAAATTTGCTGAATTTTTAATTAGCTCAAATATTACCGAAGCTGGTATTGAAAATTTAAGCTTAAAGCTTTAAAAACTGAGGAAAACTTTTGGAAATCCATTATAACTAGCTATTAAAAATATTCCAGAAATAACTGGAAGTGTGAAAGACTTCTTAGTAAACGAAAGTTATATAGCCAGGTACAACTTAAAATTTGATTAACTCATGGTCGAGGCACTTAAAAAAGAGTTGAAACGACTAAAATTAACTTCTGAAGGTGTTATTTAATTTGTGTTAAATTTGAAAGAAGTATATGAGAAAATGATTTAAAATTGTGGCGAAATGGAAATAAATGTTATTGAAAATGGAGATATTTAGAGTATTTTTAATATTGATAGGTTAATCTTAGATGCGGATTGGGAGGAAATTGATTTAGGTTTACATGAAAATTAATTTGATCTAGTCTAATCTGGTAACGCTTCTGATCAGAACGAGATATTATTTTAACATAACGATGATATTTGTATAAGTAACTTGGAAAAGTAACTTAGATTGATGAAGAAAAAATGAATAAGTGAATAACTTATAGTTTGAATTTTTAAAATAGTACTAGGATGATATATTTCTAATTATTATTTAGTTTCAATATATATTAAAAAGATAAATCCAACTCAAGCATTATATATGTAGTTTATATAGACAACTTAATTATCTGCTAATTTATTTCCTGAAGAAATGTGTTAATAAACGAACATCAAATAAACAAAGTAAACTTAAATTTATATAAATAAAAAGATTAGACATTATCGAATAGTATATAGTAATTCATTACTCTACTTCTTAAAATTCTTACCTAATAAATATTATTTGTCTTTCATATTTTTTTCATTTTACCTGTAATATTTATTAGGAACAAAATTAATCTTAATCTTAAAGTAGAGTTAATAAAAATATTTAATACTACTGTTATTTATATGTAATATTTAAATATTTGCATTTATTTTTATAATTACCAAATATAAATTAATATTATGTTTACTTAAAAAAAACCTATAATTTAGATTCTAAATAATCTAAACTATTATTCATGAGATTTTCTAATCTATCTCAAATATCTACTTTCCTTTAAATGAAAGTTAAAAATCATGACTATAAGTAAACATCACATTTACAATTGAATTAGATAGAAGAGCCGCCTTTAGATAAAACATATCCATAGAATTTTATCAATTCATTATTGCGCAATGGTGACAAAAAATTTTTATCATATAGATCTGGTATCTCAACAGTTGCTACAGAAATTAATGATGTGTACAAATCTATTACTTATAATTAATCTACTTATTACATTTAATAGATAGTAAATTAATTAAAGGAGCTTTATTTTACTCATGGTGACAGAGTTGGTATTTATGCTAAAAACTCACCTTTGTGGCTTTTGTGCGATATTGCTATTCAGTTTTCCAATGGTATATCTGTACCAATTTATGATACTTTAGGAGTAGATAATATAAAATACTGTCTTAACTTGGTAGGTTGTAAATATATTTTTGTTTCAAGTGAATATTCTAGCAATATTGTTGGTATGTTAGATATCCTTCCAAATTTAGAATATGTTATTCTGCTTGACCCCGTTTCTAATTTAGAAGTATTTTGCAGAAATGCTACAAAAGTTGCTCTTCACTTTGAAGAAGGATATGAGCTTATTGATGATACTAAATCACTTTATACTATTCACAGCAAAGCTGGTGAAGCTAATCTTGAAGAAGATGAAGAAATAGAAGTCAAATCATAAAGTGCGGTATATGAGCTTATGATGGTTGGTAATAGGCTTATTAATGATAAATAAGTTTTTATCAGGTAGATATCTCTTCCTAAAGAAGAAGATTGTGTAGACAAAATTGTGTTAGAACTTCCTAAAAGCCAAAATTATGATTAGCCTTCTTCTGTTATTTTCACCTCTGGAACTTCAGGATTCCCTAAAGCCACAGTTTTAAATCATACAAATACATTTGCTGGTGGAGCTACATTAGGTAGATAATTTATACCTTATTCTATCTCAGATGCTAACACTTAATCCTCAATGCTTTCATATCTTCCTCTTGCTCACGTTTTTGAGAGAGCAATGGAGCATACTATTGCTTATAGAGGATATAACATTTATTATTCATCTGGTAATATCAAAAACCTTACTACAGATTTAAAATTGGCATAGCCCACTGTTTTCATTGGAGTTCCACGTGTATATCAAAAAATTTATGACGCAATTACTCTAAAAATATAGAAATCTTCACTCCCTGTAAAACTAGTTTTCAACCTGGCGTACAAGATAAAATCGCTCTTACTAACATCTCCTGCTTTTCATAAAACCGGAAAGCTTTCAGTAGTAGATAAAGTTGCTTTCAAAAAGATTCACGAAGCTCTAGGTGGGAAGGTTGAATTCATAGTTTGTGGTTCTTCTTCGCTCCGCCCAGAAGTAGAAAAGTTTCTTCAGGTTTGCTCATGTGCTCGTCTTTCGAATGGCTATGGGATGACCGAAATATCGAGCGCTGGTCTTTATAACTACTGTGGTTAGTTTATGAATAATCCAGGATAACTTGGATTTGCGGCATATGATGTCGATGCCAAAATTACAAATTGCGACTAATGCGAATTCTCACTCGAGAAGGACCACATTGGTGAACTTTGTATTAAAGGATCCTGTGTAGCAATGGGTTATGTAGACGAGAAATGGGGTAATATCGTAGATTTTAGAGACAGCGATGGATACTTCCATACTGGTGATTTGTGTAAAATGAACAATGATGGTAGTGCTAGCTTCGTACGCAGGGTTAATTTGGTCGTAAAATTGTAGCACGGGGAATTCGTAGATCTGGCTGCTTTGGAAAATATTCTGGAGAGCGCACCCTTCGTTGTCACTGCATTTGTACATGCTAGCGCCAGCAGAGCAGCACCAGTAGCCATTCTAAGCGTCGATAGCAAGGTCTGCTTTGAGAAATTTGGAACTGATAATATTGAAAAATTAGAAGAATTAATCGAAATTGAGGGCGAAAAAATTATAAAAGCCAGTGGAATGAAAGGATTTAATGTGCCTAGAGCGTATAAGATCTATTTAGACGTTGACTGGACTGTCGATAGGGATCTCTTCACCCCCAGTTAGAAGAAGCAGCATATTAATTTCAGGAAAAGATTCGCTAGCGAACTAGATGGATTGTTAGCTCGCTGCGATAAGGGTTCAAGACATGTAGAAAATGTTAAATTGGGATTTAACTCTACAGTTTTTGCTGTTGGTCTAATATTTACATTAATCTCAGCTGTTTTAATTATGAAAAAGTGATCGTTATAATAACAATAATATTATCACTAAAACTATCAAACTCTCCACTAGCTACTAGTTTATAGAACTCTTCCTACAGGGTCGCGACCTCTTGGGACTGTTATAATTCCTTTAAGGCAAAGGATCACAATAACTATTACTATTATTACAATTAAAATAAAAACCACAATTAAAATAATTGCCCAACTAGGAATTAAAAGACCATTTCCTAAAATAGCTGCAAAATTGACAATTTATATCCGAGCATACTCGATCTAATTACATTAACAAGTCAACATTCCTTGTTATGCAACATTCGTACAGTTTAAAGTTTAAAGTGGAGTAACAATCTAACACCCATAATTTGAATTTATTATAGCATTTTGAACTACAACATGTACATCGCCATCCGTAAAATGCATTTAATTACCTTATTAAATTCCAAATTAACCTTTTTCTATACAAGTAGAAATACCATTAATAGTATGAAAAATACTTGCCTACACAATATTTCCATTCAATGTAAAATCTTATAAGCTTTATTACTCACACTAATTTGCTGGGTTAGAAGTCAGCATTAGTTAATTCGTTCCACTCTTATATAATTATTTTATTTTTAACCCCATTGGTAATGAGAATTCATTGAAAATTTGTTATTATTTATAAATTACATCCTAAATAGCATTAAAAATTGCTGTAGTATTAAAAATTGATAGAATTTATGAGAATTATAAAAATAAATTCGTTGAAATAAACCCAGTAGGAGATTAAATTTTATTAAAATTAGTAGCTAAATCTACCTAAAACTATGCTTAAATCAAGTTTCTATCAGAAGTACGTAAGAAATTCAATAATTCAATTGCTTTTGTTGAATATGGGAAAAGTATAGAGCAATTGGATTTCTAAGCAGTAAGACATAAGATATACTAATTAAAAACAATATTAGCTAGCTATTGATTTCCTTGAAGGGAATTTATGACATTATTTCGCATAACAATTGGCATTTAGTCGTAGCTTTATTATGAAGGTATCGCTACTGCATTTCTTACATCAATTAATAAAACCCCAGTATCACACTATTAAATAGTATTGCAAACCATTATTCTAGCTTCACCTTCTTTCTAAACAACACTTGCAGCAGTTTGATTAACACTAATATGCATTGGAGAAAATCCAGGGCATACTCCTAATAAATTGGAAAATGTTGAAGTTTAACCTGAGGCTGAACCAAATGTCATTTTACAGGTAGCTGCTGCCCCTTCTACCAAATTTTTATTTAAATTAATGGTAACTAATGCAGTTCCAGTTACCACTGCACCAGCTGACGCTGCGAAGCTTAAATCAATTGACGCAGGTAGCACTGCACAAGTAGCTGCATTTTCAAACTCTGAATAAAATGTTTAGTTTTAAATAAAAAACTTAGCCAATAAATTACATGTTGCGGTTATTTTAATAGTAAATTAAAGTGGATCTAATACTGTTGCTGTAGGAATTGGACTTGTTAATGATATTAAATTACTTGATGGAGATAAAGAATACTTTTAGTATGAGTATGTTGAAAAAATAGTTTAGTAAAAGAAAAATAAGGTTGATTTCTTAATGGTTATTTATTCCAGAGAAGTTAATACTAAATCAATATCACACATATCTTAATAATTAATTTACAGTGTATATACTCCAGAAACTAATAAAGGAGATAAAATATTAATTGAAAATGTTGATGGTGATTACTAAGTTAGTTAAACAAGAATATTTTATTTAGCTAATGAAACTTAAATATTTTTAACATTTTACGATTAAACAGTAACTATTAAGTCAGCATTGGTACAAACCGTTTCGGTACACGTCATTTTATCTTAATTTTAAATAGAAAAAGCTAACGACGGAATTTGGATATTGTAATTTTGAGATGGGTAAAATTTATTAAATCTAGTCGTTAAGCTAACACTTTTTATTAAGGTACTTACAGCAGTAACCTAAACTTCATGAAAATGATCCTACTTGTTCGGAACAAATATGCCATTTTCACAAACTTAGACTCCTTATACATCTTAGTTTGTAAAATCTACCCAAGGATCGGCAAATAGTGCAAAAATTGGTTTTGCTAGCGCAGCTCCATTTAATAAAAATTCAGTTTTATTGAGCTACATAAGTTTAGATAAATTAGAGCTTTAAGAATTGATAAAAAATTAAGGAGAATTCAGAGTAACCTAAAATTTTGTTTATGCACATGTACATAGACCAGCTCCGACTGTTAATGGAACTTAAGAATTTATGAAATCACAAGGAACTGCTAGTAAAGCAGCTGTATTACAAGGAGCAACTGCAGCGAAAGCTAGAGTTGGAACGATTGTTAAATCAAAATTTTAGAGTGATTGTATAGTATCAAATTTTATATTAGTTCCTAAAATAATTATAGGAACTTAAAAAATTCCAACTACTTACGATGACATTATAAGAGTATTATTGCATAAAGAATTAGAAGGAAATATAAGAGAATATTCACCTTCTGGTGCAGTTGACATAGTGGCAAATGTAAGATTTAATATTTTGGTTGTTTAATTGTAACTGATAGTAGTAGCTGGAATAGCAAAACCTCTATTTTATAACGAATATTTAGATAACGTTAAATCAACTATTTAAAATTCTTGCATATTTGCTGATAATACAAACTAATAATTATCATACAACAATGGTTCATTAAAAACTAAAACTGCATTTTACGCAGCTATTTCAAAGGTTTCTCTAAAAGTAGTTCTAAAGCAGCCTAAATATGAAGCTGTATATTTAGATACTCCCGCAACAACATTTACTTCAATATTGGGGTTATTTTAAATAGCACCACCTACAACAGGCTTAAAAGTACACTGATATGCGTTTGAGATTGTAATAGTTTAAGTAATTGAAGCAAGTGATATAGGTGGTGAAAAACAGAAAATGTTAACATTCATATTCGTATTGTTCGGTGTATTTGTAAGTGTGAACTAACTTTTGCTAATAAATAAGAACTATGTAAGATTCTTTCTAATAATATCGCTTAAATCAATATTAACAATACTATTCTCCGTAATTAAATATTATCCTGAAAACTGGATATTTAATTATTCAATTACTGGATTATATACGCATCTGCTAGTATCTAAAGTATCAATACCATTAGAAAAAACTAATAAATTACATATATTTTAAATTGCAGTAAAGTTTTTAGACATACTTAGGAATGTTGATGTAATTTAACATACTTATGTTTAAACGTTACAAGTTATAGGAGCAGTATTTTAAAACTCAATAAACTTTAAATTTTGTATAACTAAAGGATTTGAATTTATATAACTATGGTCACAACTATCTTTAAAGACTCCTTAGAACTAATAAACACCTAGTGGTTTAATAGGAATCAATAAAGAAGAAGCAGTAAGTGCACCATCAGTAAAACTTTGAATAGTAGTAGATTATAGAGTATAAGAAGTTAGTAACACATTTTAGAATATACCAGGAATCTAGATTGACATTGATTGATTATTAACAATTAACTCAGTATTAATTTAAAAATTAGGTCGTAAAATATTTGTAGTAGCCACTGAATAGACTTACCGAACTCCAAAACATGTAATAAATTATATATCTGCAGCAGTTTCTTGAGTTAAAAATGGTCTACAATTTCCATTATTTGAAAAATTCCCTGAATACAAAGTGCTTGTGATTTTTCCACAAAATCTTTGTAAAACTGGAATTTATGGAGGAGCTGTAAATTCTATGTTAAAAGTTTAATCTGGAGGGTTTGAATACTTCAATTAAACTAATGCAACATCAAATATGTAAATAAAATTTTACCCCGTACCATCAAAAGAAAATGTGCAATCTAAGTTGCCACTAAAAGAATCATATGAACATTAACAATAATTTTTTCGTTATAAGTCGATAGAAAAGAAGCTCGTTTCGGGAGCTGGTAAACCAGAAGCTTTAAGTACAGGATGTAATGAACTACATAAATTTATAACACTAAATGTTAAACCAGTCGCTAAAACTTATGTTCCAGTTGATTTACAGGTCTAATCATTGCATTCTATTGCAAATACTTGTAATGTAATAATCATCATTTATAATTTGGAATTTTAGAATTATATAATATTATTATAAAATATTACTAAACTATATTTATCCTACTAAATCAAAGTGATATTTTATAAAATTATACTATAGATAATCAAATCTAAATTTAACTATATATTTTTATAAGTATAATATAAGAGTAACTCCCTTTTATTTTATTCTAATGCCTAACTATGAATCATGCTATAAGATATTTTACTCTAAATTTTACCGCCCCTTAGCCGATCAAAAACAGACCAAGCAAAAGACGAGGACCTCATTCTTAGGATATGAAGTAAAACAGTCCGTGAATGAGTAATATCCCGTGCCACCACTGCCAGAGCTACACTCCACGAAAGCGAGGACGAGTAATAATATGGCAAGACACGAATTAGACGCCATCATTGATGAATTCGAGGCGACATCTGCGATTGGCAGAAGCCAGGAGCTGTACGAGATGAAAGTTACGAAGTTGAGGCAGTCGAGCGACGTGCGGAAGAGCCAGTTCCAGAGCAAGCGCCTGAGCTTGGGTGAGATGTGACAGTCACTAAAATAGTTGGTTCGCTCTGCGGGTGGTGTGCCGGATCTGGCCGAGTACACGCCCGCCTAGGTAACTGGGGTATTGGTTCCGGGCACAAACCACGATATAGGCACGGCCCACCCCTATTGACACCTTCCTGGTTGGGCACACCAGCTACGCTCCTGAGTGATATATACATCCTATGAAATACAAAGCTCACTTCTTGTGGTCGGGCTGGGCGCGCTTGCCGATCCGGGTGGCGAGCTCCATGTCGGGCTGCATGATGGTGACGCGCTTGGCGTGCTCGGCGCACATCTGCGTGTCGACGAAGAGGTTGATGAGGTAGTTCTCGGAGGCCTCCTGCAGCGCCTGGATGGCGAGGCCCTGGAAGCGGACGTCGTTCTTGTTGTAGTTCGTGACGAGCTCACGCACGAGCTTGGAGAAGGGCAGCTTGCGGATCAGGAGCTCGGTGGACTTCTGGTACTTCTTGATCTCGCGCGTGGCGACCGCGCCCTGCTTGGACCTGCGTGTCTTCTTCACGCCCCCGGCGGTGCCAGCGGTCTTGCGGGCCGCCTTCCGGGCGATGGTCTTCCGGGGGGCCTTGGTGGCGGAGGTGGACTTCCTTGCGGTGTGCTTCGTGCGGGCCATTTTTGAAGGAGGGAACCGGGCCGGAGCGGCGCCGGCGCGCGAAACCAGCTATCTAAAAATATAGAGTTAAATAATTTATTTTATTTTATTCCTTCTATAATACAACATTTTATGCCCACCTACAAAAATATATAGTATTGTTTGTTCATATAACATATAAAACTAACATTTTCAATATACTTTTTTATCTATAAATTTTATTTCGTATAACAATATTAAATCTAAACTGAAATGAAACTATTTCATAGTATTATATAATAATAGTATTGAGTATAAAAGATGTCACTATATCTAGCTGCTGGGTGTTTTTGGGGAGTTTAATAATAAATTGATTTATTAGAGGAAATTTTAGAATCACAAACTGGATATGCAAACTCAGCTACAGCTAACCCAACATATCAATAGGTAAGTACTAGGAAAAATATTGCAACTGAATGTGTACATGTACAGTATAACCGTTCAGAAAAGGTATTATTTAAGATTTTATATGCATATTTTAAGATATTAGGAAGACGAATTTTACATCAGAAGCCTCTATAATACAAAAATGCAATATTTGTTATTACAGAGCAGGATTAATAATTGGTAAATCAAGTTTTCAATTAAATAAAATTACAGTATTAATAGCCGTTGTACTTTGAATGTTCTTTACTAAAGAATTTCTGTTTGGCAGAAGACATGCACTAAAAGTATTATCAGAAGAAGGATATGCAATGTTTATGTACTGAAGAGAAATGATTATATACATAAATAATTTATTTTCCCAAATTATTTTAATAAGTTTTATTTATAAATTAACCAGATTTTTAATTGAATAATTTGATCTATAAAATTTACAGGAAGTTACATTATTTTACAAAATAAATCATAAAATTTACTCTTAACTTAACTATTCTATCCTAGTATCCTTCAGCAATTAAATTTATTTAATTATATCATCAATAACAAGACATATTATATTTTTCTATTCAATAGATAATAATTTACAATAAGACTAAAAAAAGTTACTGCAAACTATTTTAATAGAATTAGTCAGTTATTTTTTAAAAGACTTGTATATGAATAAAGTTTTGTTAATCTTATAATATAACTAGACAACTAAGTATTATTTACTAAAAGTATAATAAATATTCTATAATCTGCAATAAATAAATTAAATTCGTAAATCACTAAAACCATATCTTAAAACATATTTGATAACAAAATCAATTATGAATACAAATTATTTGATTAATTTTTCTTATAGAACAGTGTTACTTCAATTAATAATAATTATTCCTTTTATCTTCAAATACAGTAAATATTCTTATTAATGTCAAACGCAAATATTACAATAATAATAATTTAATAGTAAATATTTTTAAAAAGGAAAATAAGAAGCATATATAATTATAATCTTTTCTTTTCAAAAATGCGCTCCCCTTATAATTATCCACGACCTTTGTCGTCTTTCACAACTTCGCCAACTAGATAATAACATATGAGACCATATACATCTAAGGCACAGTAATTCTAATTTAGGTTAGATAATTCTGAAGTGTAAAAAGTTGATCTTATTTAGTTATCGAATTCTCTATAATAATCGCAATTAGTTTAAGAGTCAGAAATTAATGTTTTGCAATAAGAAAATGAATAATTAAATGCTGCACTTATCCTACTTAAGGATTAATTTCATTTAAAAAAACTTAGCTATGACGAAAATTTTTAAAAATTGTAGGATGAGAATTTTTAGCTAAAACGTGAAAATTACTCACTTAATTAACAGAATGAAATATTTCATAATAAAATTAATGATTTAAATATTTAAAAAAATAACTTTGTGAGACAAAATGTTTAAGTTTTAAATGCGATGGATAAAAACTTTAGTGATGAAATACGAGACATTGGTACTACATCAAAAAATCAGCTTATTGTAATTGGTAAACGACTTGATAAAATCAATAGTTATATTAAGTAATTAGAAATTAAATTTAATAAATAATAAATAGATAAATAAGTCATAGTTGATGAAATTAATGGATTAGTGTAAGATAAGAAAAATTTACAAAAGGAGTTAATTTTTGCGCAAACTAAGGTCTAATCTTAAGATTAAGAAATATAGACTGCAATATTTTCAGAAGAATAAGAGTTAAGACAAAGAATTATTAGTTGTAAAACAGAATTTCCTATTTTTCCCACGGTTAGTGATGTTAAAAAATTATTTGCAGCGTTTACTGAGCATGAAAAGCGTTTGTTCTATACATTTATTGATGAAAAGTATATTAATAATGTGCTGAAAAGCGTTGACTTATTGGTGTGTCTAGATTTTCATTAAGTTGTAAAGTTTGAGGATTTAGTAATATATTTATAAAACATGTGGGATAAAGATTTCGAGGTTAAGATAAAGTATTTTCTTAAAAAATATAAGGTAATGTTACAAATTCCTGAACGAATAGGATATTTAGGTATGCCATTGTTCAATACTGATAGAATTGAAGAGGATGACTCGGAAGATGTTTGGATGATAATAATGGTATGGTTTATAATTTTAGATGGGAAAAAGCATTTTGATAAAGATGATATAATTTTTAAAATTGAAGATACAGAATTATGCTGGTTTGAACCATGATGATATTGAGTATTATGTTATTCCTTTCCTTATTAATATTATTCCTCATTTTTAATATATAATTGTTAATTGTATTCATATTAAATTGTCCTATCCATAATATAGACCGATAATAACATATATTAGTCTTTCCGCAAATGTAAGTTAAATTATCAATAGTTGAAATTAACGGCATCCCTGATGGTCCCATACAATTTACAGCATCGGTTCTAGATAAGCATGTACTACTATAAGAATAAGGAGCATAAATTATTATTTCAGAAGAAGATTTGTTAGTAGTATTTAATGAATAAAATTCACTTTTTAAGCATAATAAAACAGATTTAAATACATTAGTCACTGTATTGATCAATTAAAGAATATATATTGATCTAATCATGTAACAAACTATAGCTTAAAAAAAGACATAAGAGATTGTTTTTACACCTATCGATTCTTAATACATTGATCTTCTAGTGTTTTTTAAAAATCCATAATAATAACGTGTTACTAATGTTAATTTATAATTTTCCTAGAATATTTCTCTCATACTTTAAATTGATTTTTAGTCAACTATAACCATAAACAATATCGCGACATTTAGTTTAACTGCTATGAATTTTCTTAGCATGCCTACATGCTCATGGGCGTGTGATTTGGTGGTTGATAATGATGTATATAGATTTTAATAATTTGAGGTAGAAACCAATGAAAAACTAGACATAAATAAATTGTAGTTACAATAACGTACTTAGCTGTCAATTAATGATATTTAAGCATATTCAGAGCTATAAAACACTAATAACTTCTCGTTTTTCGAATCTCATTAGTAATTGGCGAATTATACTTGCAACGCTATATAAGCGTTTGATCTCGGCACATCTGAAGCTTTTGAACTATTTTATATATCAAATAGGCCTCTTAATTAAATTTATTGTATTCCAAATCTGTCAAACTAGGTAAATTTTGACAACATTCACGCAATTTTTTACCCAAAATTTAACCTTCTGAAAAAGCTCCAAATGCTATCTCAGCCGGAATGTTCAAAATTCAAACAACTGAAAGACAGCCCAGTACCACTTGAAACCATCGGCCCTGTAAATAATACCAAAATTAACGATTTCACGCGTGCACAGCTGTATCAGACCTCACTGATGGACGCACCCTTTGACATAGATCTAATGGAATACGCCCTAGTTTTTGAGCTTTCTGGAGCCGAAATCAAGGACCCCACAAAGAAAAATTACCTTCTGAACGTCCTGGACTTCCCCTGCCCGCTGGATCTCAAAATTCACGCGATTCCGCTAAAAATCGAAAAGCTGACCGCGCAGCCCACAGACACCAAACCGTCCAAAGGCAAGACAACAGAGGCCGTATATTCTGACAATTCTCCCAACTACACACTCCGAAACCGCCTCGTAGGGGCGAATTTTCTCGTCGAGCAGCTGCAGAAAACGGCGATTGAGGGCCTCAGCTGCGTTGGCAAGGACAACGAATTCGTGCGAAAGCTGCTAGCGGGCTATGGCGCGAATTGCGAGAATCAAAATACAGCGAAAACGCTTATAAAGTAGCTCCTGAAGCTCAATTTCATCGTCGTTCTCGGCGCTGGCACTTCCCCACCACACATCCCTAGCACGCGCTTCCTGGCGAGTGCGCAAAAGCCGATTTCGCTCGTAGGAGACTTCAGCCGAAAACTAGCAGGAAACGCGCCAGTTTTGACCCCGAAAAGCGCTCCACTGGCGTTTCACGCCATCGAGCTGAAACCTTCCGCACAGCTCAAAAAGCACATGATTTCGCTTCTGCAGAGCCTGGCGGAGCGCTACGTCCTGGCGCAGAAGCCAACGAGCTCGATGCTGCAGTCGCTCTCTTGCAAGGAGGCGCTGGAGGTCGACAGGATCGTCAGGCGCAAGCAGCTGGCGCTGCGCGGCATTCAGGGAAAATTCACGCAGGAAACCGCGAAGGCGCGGCTTGAAATCCAGGACCAGCTGAGCATGGGGGAGTTCCAGGAGATCGTGCAGGGAGAGGGCTTTCTGGAGTCGATTGTGCGCATCATCGAGCCGCAGATTCTCGATTTGGCGTAGCAGGGCTTTTCGAGCCTCAAGGGGCTCATCGCTGAAATTCAGATCATTTTGGAGCACTAGGTGTCGAAATTGAACAGTTTCGCGAGCAAAATTAAGCCGATTGCGCACTTTGCGCAAATTAAGCCCACGGGGCTGAAATCGCCCTAAATACTTTCGAATATTAGCTCTCAAGTAGAGATAGATTCGCTGGCATCGAGCTAGCAGGATGAGCTGGTGATGGAAAATTAGGATACTCGCGTAATTTTAGGCCCTCAGTTGAACTAGATCATTTAGTTAATCTCAACTTATGATGCTTAATACATGGAGTATTCTTTTTAAGCACTAATTTCAATTTTAGCTAAAAACCCAATTAGTGCGTTCTCATGTAAGGATTTCAGACTATTTATTTAACTTTTAGTGTATTGTGGATTTCTGATGTCATAACCACATGAAATTTAGGCAGTTGAAGATTAGTCTAGGATAAATTAATATCTAAAGTAACCTACCTCGATCGTTATTACAATGAATTCAACTCCAGAATTTTAGGCATTTATACCCAGTTCAGTGGCCATGTTGAGTTTGGCTTGGATCAAAACTGAGCGCTTTTTGACAATATTAGCAGATTAAAAGGATAAATTTGTTAACTGTTCAGGAGAAATAACTGACGAGGAGGATAAACCTTTAACAGCAAATATGACAACATCTAGCTAACGTGAAAAACGATTAGGGGAATTTGTTTAAGAATAAACTCAATAAAACAAATGTTGTGAAGTTAATGAACACGAAAGCTTATAATTACTAAAAAACATTATTGAGGATGATGATGACTTTAGTTTAAATATTATTTACAATGGTTTATTAGTTAAGAAAAATGTTTGGAAAAGTACAGATAGCAAAATGGACATATTATCTAAGTTGTAAAGTTATAAATATACAAAGTAAGATATATCTAGTATTTTAGAAAATATGGGGTTCCCGTATTTTTAAATGACATAGCATGAAAGATTCAATCTTATTTGTTATTCAGACTTAGTTATTTACAATGATGAGGCTGGTAAAAGAAGACAGATGACTATTTATGAAGCAAATAATAAAGATATTGATCTTAGACTTAATAAGCCAGGAATTTGGATAATTATGTCGTTTTTATACATATTGTGGAAGAAAAACTTAATAAGTGTTAAATAAATAGATATTAGTATTTAAAATGCAGTCAATAAATTATATCAAACACATTAGATGGAATTTAGAGGTATTTTATAAGATCTTATTGATAAATAAGAGGAAGATAGATTTATTGCTAGCAGTCAAAGTAGCTATAGAGCTGGAACAGCTTGTAACTAAAAATAAACTTAATAAGCTCCCACATATGTAAATCTATTACCAAAAGTATAGTCAATTCAATAAGGAATTGATACTAAAAAGCCTATGGAAAAGCACGTATCGTATAATTAACTAATGGCAATTTAAGAACATATTTGTCAGTAAATGCCTCAAATTTAGCATATTTTACCAACAAGGATAGCATTTACTACTGACGAGGAGTATATGGATTATTTATTAAACAAATGTATTCCTGGTGATAAACTAAATATCGAAGATTAAGATCGTATTTACTATTCGAAAGCAACGGCATTAATTAATCTAAGCGAGTGGTTATGTTTAAGAGGTGAATAAACAATAAGTAAAATGGCATATGAAGAAGCGTAAGTATTTATCTAATAAATCAAAACAGATTATAGTTTTGTGTAAACTATGCATTAAAGAGTTCACTTAGTTGTTATCCGTTAATTATTTTTCAGTAAGAATTACAATTCTGTTATTGAATATACTGATTTAGTAAAATAATAAGGTGGAATTTTATACTAGAAGATGAAGAACTCGCCTTAATATAATTTACTTCGTTCAAAATCTTTCTTAGAAGCATATGTTCAAAAAAGAAATGGAGAAAATGTAAAAATTTACAATACTTTCGTTGACATTTTAGCCTTACTAGAAGAAATCAATAAAAATACATTTTAAGCATATTATGCTTAAAATAAATCTAAAGGTGATTTTGATGACTTTAATAAAGGAAGTACTAATATAGGAGAGATAGGATTTTTTGATGCAAGTTTTGGTTATGGTTTAATGACATGTTTTATATCCTGTGTTGGTATAACTGATCATATTAAGTAAATTTACTTACCAATAGACTTTATCAATATAAGAAAAGTTAAGAAAGATTAATTGCCTATGACAGCGACTGCATTTTTATAAGATTAATCAATTGCGAATGATAGAAATTCATAAGAAACATTAATAAATATGATTAATTCTGGTGAATTTGATGTTTTAGATTCGGTTTAATAATCTGCTAGAACTGAAGTTGAAGCTTCTAAGAAAAAATAGAAGAAGATCAACCTTAAAACTAATCAAGATTATAATGTTAGTGTTACTGTTGACGAATTCTAAGCAATGAGAAAATAAATTATATAAAACTAACAAGAAGGGTTAGTTAGAGACTCTCCAACTAGATAGCAATAACTGGTATCAAAACAATAAAGCTTAGTTTCTCAGCATACGAATATTAAATAAGCAGAATAAGTTTAAGATCAATTAAAAGAGACTTATAAATAAATTTAATCAGCTGCTATGGCATGCAAGTCATTTTTAGATAATTGGTCAGGGTTTGGTCCAGCATGGGCATTATATTCAATAATATAACTAGCAATGGGCAATGTGTCTGAGGCTAGAATGAGTTCAAGTTTATCTACTCTGTTAAGTCCACAAGTTCCAGAAACTTGGATAGCATGGTCTGCATGTGAGCTTTTCAACGCTTTAAATGTTAATGGAAGCTATGATGTAATAATGGATGTTTACAAGTAAATAAGTGCGATGGGTGTCACAAAAAGCAAAGCTATTGATATTTGGGAGGAAGTCGTAAGATTGGTGGAAAGTTAGAAATAGAAGAATAATAAATGATTCTAATACTTTACATTATTCAAATATTTTATAATATTTTATCAATTATAATATATTAGATAATAATATTAAGAATATAATAAACAATGAATTAAATAGATGCAATCCTTAAATATATCAAGAGACCATTAGTTCATTACACACTATCTGAAAATTTATAAAATTTATTGTAAAATTATCATAGAACATCACTTTTTAAATCTCTTTCAATGCTACCTCCTACTTTAGTAAATTTCCCTTTATCATTTATAAATTCATAAGGCAAGTAAGAAAAAGCATTTATTGAACATGTTAGTTTTAGGTATTTGCCTTTAAGTTCTGAGATCCCATCACCTCATTACCATACTATTCAACCTTAATTAAATTAAACATTTGAGAATATATTTAAAAAGTCTGCTTCGGTTAATGGACTTGCCGCATATATCAGAGGTTTAGATTATGATTATTCTGATGAAATATTTTCTTAAGTTCATTTTATATCCTCTGACGAAGAAATTCCTACTAATTTGCCTTCACAAGTTATACTAGTGATTTTACCTGGACCAAGGACACCCCCACCTAGTTAAAATATTAAAAATACTTTAATTAGAATAAGCTCTGGATTACCATTTACACCACAAGCTATTAATGAATTTTTAGAAATATTTATGGTTGATGACTAAAATAAGCTTGATAATCCGTAGTTCTCATCATTCCTACTATAATTTCAATAAAAAATTGCACCAATTGTATTAGATAAGATTTAATAATCACTACTATCGACTTCAAAAATTGCTAACTAAAGAAAATTATTTTCATCAGCAAACAATGATGAATTTCGCTTAAAAACTGGTAGCTATTTATACTTACTGAATCTTTAAACTCAAGCGTCTGATTACTTTAAACTAATCCAGAGTTCAAAATACTTAGTTTTTGCACTAGAAAGACTTAATAGGATTAAGCACTGCCAATTCAGTTAATAGTTACTTTTGCTAGCTCAAGATACTGGTAATCTAATATGTAGAAGAATTACAATATTGATGTTTATTTAGTCTAGAGATAATGAAATTTATAATAATATTTTAAGTGGGTAAATAATGTACTCTGAATATGTAAATAGTATTCAAAATGCACATTGCTATTTGATAGCATATGATTATAATAAAAGGTTTGGTATACGAAATTTATCATTACTATATAACTCAGTCAAGATATATTTCTTATAAAAAATGTATGAAAACTCATATACTTTGTGCAATGAGTTAATTAAACGAACAATTAGGATTAGTGATAATGAACATGTTAAATAGAGTATTCTTACTATTTAAATAGGAAACTCAGTTGGAATAGATAGAGAAAAGTGCTTATAATTTTCAAGACAGATTGCTGGAATTAATGCAAAAGCAAAATCTCTTTCAAAAAATTTCAATAATAAATAATTAATTAGCAAGTGGATAGGAAAATAAATGGTAGAAATTTCTGAGTATCGTGTTATACAAAATGGTATAAGCTAAAATTTTGAAGAAATTGCTTTTAATCAAGATTTTGTTATGGAAAGTTAATTAGAGGCGATTCCATGTAGTCGAGCTGTTGTAATTTATAGGGCAATGAATACTATCAGAAAAATTCAATAAAATATAGAAATTGAAGAGATAAATCCATTCCTAGAAATTAATGCTTACAGAAATAAAAATTTATATAAAAATGAGTGTAATCAACTAAACTTGGATAATACACTTTTTAATGGTTGTTTTTGTATAGATAAAAATGAGTTAGTTTTGAATTAAGCAATTTATGGTAAATATTAAAAAGTTTCTTAATAATATAAAATAGGTGATGATATTTAGATTCTTATATTAGTAAAGTACAAGGCTGCATATTTTGATTCAATTGTATCAAATAGCTTATTAATATCAGAAAACTAGAAATTATAAATAACATAACAAATGCCGCTTTCTATTAATGATAATACAATACTTATTTTTAGGTTTAAGTTATAAGAAAATGAACATTTTACTCAGTTACAACTCACACTTAATGGCTAATAAATTATATTTACTGTGGATATTAAGTTTATTTTAAAATCTGAACGAATTTCAAACTTATGTTTATAATTACCTAAAACTATTAAAACAAATCATTATTATTAAGGTAAACTTACTTTAGATAAAGAAGAATAAACTAATATTTTGTTAACTTCTAATCTTAATTAACATATTTAGTTTGATTCAACAAAGTATTTTTAATTTGATTCTCCTAAAAATATTGATGATGTTCAAAAATTCTTAGACGTTCTATCCTTAGAAAATACAGATTTATAATTAATAATTTAAAATAAAGAATTTCGTTAAAATGCATTGTCTACCATCTTACTGAAAAAATTATAGTATAATTTGCTTATTTAAAAACAGTTTAAGGAAGATTTAAATATAACCTAAACAACATCAAATGATATTAATTTTACATTATAATTTTCCAAACCAGGAGCATATGTAGTTAGTCTTTATGTGTATGATGGATATCATTTTGCAAAGATCTAATAGCACATAGATGTCATCGAAGGAACCAAAAATATGACAAAGTTAGCCGGCTATAAAATTGTAAATAAATAGTTGAAATTCTATATTATGCGTGAAAATTAAGATAAAAATTCATTTATTTATTCTAATTATGGAAACTTAGATAGAATAGGTAAGGTTTCTGCATAAATTACACTATAAAGAAATATGTAACAAGATTAAAATATTGATAGCGTATTTTAGTATTACAAACGAATATTAATATCAAAAAGCCTAGATTAAATAATTTGCGTAGTAGATGATGCAATACATTAGTTAGATCAAATCACATATATAGAATCTAGCCAAGTAAAAGAACAATAGAAACTAGGAAAGTCGCTATTAGAAAAAGATATTAATGGTCTTAATATCATCTATAGTTAATATATATCAAGCATTTTAGCAAAATAACCTATAATGTTTATCACATTAGATGAATAAAAAATATGGTTTAATTATTCCAAAATGAACCTTGAATTAATTAGTGGATGTGTATATTAAGTATCAGAAGATATTGGGAAATTAAATATCGAACTTTTAAATATAACAGATTATTAATAAACTATTAGTGTCCTAATTCAACCTATTTTAGGATTTGTATAAGGAGATTTAATATTTGATATAATAGTTGAGAAATAATCTTATATATGCAAGGTTTTAGATTTTTATTCCACTATTAAAATTTTTCTAAATGCCTAGTTAGTATTTGAGTGAGTTTTCATTAGTGAATAGAGGATATTAATTTAGTAATCTCCTACTAAAATGATTCTTAATGATTACGTCGAACGCTACGGCAGTTAACTTAACCGTTATAAACACACTCAACATTTTTAACCCCCACTACACTTTACTCATCATTTCCAAATCCAAATGTATTTGGAATACTTTTTAATACTATATGTTCGTCTTAAAATATATTGTTGATCATTTCATCTAAACTAAAGCTCTAGTTGATAAAAGATTACTTCATAGGGGACTCTGGTTTCTTGCATAAAATTGCCTTCATCTATTCTTTTGAAAATCCAAAATCAGTTGCAATATCTTATAAACTAAACATTTTATCATCCTTTGCAATTACTTTTATTTTACGTTTAGGCCTATAAGTTTATCTGAATATTTCAGGACGTAGTACTTTTGTCTTTTAAATATCAATATTTGTTTCAATTTTAACAGCTGATACTTAATTTTTAGTATGTATTTCATTTTTAATACGCTTTCTTGACATATATGCAATAAACCCTTGATAATCTAATATTTTCAAACAAACCACACTGCGCTTTTAAACATTATCCTATTTACTATGCGTAGTAAGTTCTTATAACAGTCCTCTAGCATCATCAATCTTCTAATTCTAGACTTAAAATGTAGCTAAATTAAATTTAATCTAATCAATAATTGTTCTCCCAGAAATCGTCTTTTTAGCTTCACTTATTGCTTCGCGATAAAGCTCTACTCCAACTTAAAGCGACTTTTGGGTCGCTAATAATTATAAAATTACAGCAGAAAAAAGAGACTTTTAATCGCGAAACGGAACCAAATCAACAGTAATGGAGATTTCAGAGAAATCCGCAGTAGAACACCTTCTATTGAATTTTAGGGCTTTTTCCAATAAATTCTCATTTGTGGTTTTAAGGAGGTATATAATTTAAGAAAATGCGCGGCATTCTAGTGATGTTTTTGGACGTTTTTACAGCAGGGAAAATAACGATAATTAGATATCGATTGGGATAGTTGGTAGATACTGCAAAAACGTAACATGCTCTTTATATCCATCTAGTGGAGGATTTTCTGTAGAAAAGAAATCTGTGCATTTTTGCATTTTAAAGTGAAGTGAAAATCCTTTCACAGGTCGTCCCTGACCTCAAACGGCCTGAATCCGTCCATATCGCCGCAGTCGACACCGGCAGCAGTCATCTTGCTCCTGAACACCCTCAGAGCCTCGTTATAAAGCCGCATTACCCTCGCCAGCTCGAACGAAAGCTCTCGGATATTTCTATTTTTGCCCTCCAAAACGTTGTCAAGCTGGTTGCTGACGCTCTGGGCGACCGCACCGTCCAAATTTGCGGCTGCCATTACCTCGCCCAACGTGGCAGCCTTGTTCTCGAGCTCCTGCTGCAGCCCAACGATTCGCCTTTCGAGCACGTTCTGCCTGAATGCGCTGCGCTGCGCAACGTCGCTAACGGCGGCCTCAAATCGCGCCCTCAGCTCGTCCCTCTCGCGCGCCGTGTCCCTGAGTGCGATTTTCAGCTGATCGTTCTCCCACTGCATCTGGCTGTTCAAAAACTCCATTTTCTACGCCTTTGAGGAGTCCTTCGCCAACTCCTCGTTCAGCTTCTTCTTCTCGTCCAGCTCCTTCCTGAGCTGCTCGACCTCTGCTAGCGCGTTCTACAAGGGCTGCGTCAGCCTCCTGTTCTCCTGCGCGATTTCGAACATGAGCTGCTCGTTCGCGACCTGGCGCTTCTTCATCTCCTCGACCTCGTCCTTCAAGTTCTTGATGAGCTCCAAATTCGACCCCGTGATCTGCTGGTAGTACTCCTTCATCTTCGCGAAGTTCTTCTCGTGCTGCTTGATCAGCTGGTCGATTTGGTTGTTTTTAGCGTTTTCGATTTCGCTGATTTCGGCCTTTCTGCGGATTTCGCTTTCTTGGAGTGAAAATTGCAATTTGAATTCAAATTCTTTCAGCGAAGACCACAATTTCTGCTCATATTCTTCTCTGGAAAGCGATAACGAACGAGCGGACCGATCTTTCTGGGCCCTCAAAGTGTCCTGGGAGGACAGATTTTGCTCTTTCAGCGTCAGCTTCAGGGCGTCAATTTCGCGCAGGAGCTCGTTCTCGCGCGTCCTGTAGAAGTCCTCCTCGGCGCGCAGGGACTGCTCCGCTGAGTTCTTGAGAGAGGATGTCGTGTTCTGGTTCTGGTAGAGCACGTCCTTGATTTTCTGCTGGTAGACGCGCACCGCGACCGCGTGCGACGATGTGGCCTCCTCTAGCTCGCGCTGCAGCGCGGATGCCGTGTTCTTCAGGTTTGAGGACGTTTACGACTGCACCTCGTATAGAGAAGCGATTTTATCGCGTTCCAGCTAAAAGAAATTGCGCTCCTCCTGCTCTCTGCGGAGGTCTAATTTGGTCTGCGAAAGCTGCGTGTTTAGCTGCTCGATTTGTGCTGTGTAGTCGATCGTGCCTTCGGGCACCTTTGCCTTCTTGCCCTTCTTTCCCTTGGCCGATTTTGGAGGCATTTTTGCGGAAGTGATAGTGCGGAAATGTGGAGTGGTTTTGTCGTAGTTATTAATATTATATAAAGTTAAATAGTTAAAAATATGAAAAAGAATGTATTGATATTATATAGAGTTTAATCTAAAATTTTCCCTTTACAAACAAATGTCTGACGCTCCAATCTTGTCAAAATACGCATAATATCTTAATAAATACAAGCCTGACGCGCAAAGTACAACTTCAGACTACAAAAAACGCTTGGAAGAGTTGAAAAAATAAATTGTATCTCCAGTAACTCAGAAAAATTATATTCCTCAAAGCAAATAATAATAACTTTTGACACCTGCCTCGCCGATCAACCCGTCCAAGCTCATAATGGAAAACCAGCTCCAGCTCGACCTTAAGAACATTAAGAAACTTCAGACGCAAGCCCAGACGCAGCAGCAGTAGGCAGCGGCCGAGGAAGAAATAGCCCAGCTGTAGCCAAAACTGCAGGAGTATAAGCCACCAATACCATCTATTGCGGCAGTTCCAGACGCGCTGATCGACCCAAATCGGCCAGAATTGTCTGCAGAAATTCGCCAAAACTTACGTGAGGCGGACCTCCCAAAATGGTACAAACAATTAAGTTTTTCACTCCTTCAATAACCCTTTATTGCAGTCCCTAAAAGCACACCCAAGCTGCCTCAAAACGAGCTAGTTTTGGAGCGCCAGCTCGTCTGCGAGTGCTGTCAAATCCTTTTGGGTGCCAAGCAAACAGACGTGCTTTTCGTCGTCTCGAACGAGCAAAATTGCTCCGTCCAAATCGAAAATTCACTCTCTTTTTAGCAGAAGCAGACCATTTAGAAAATCATAAATTAGACGATTTCTGACCGAAATTCTGTCATTAAGCATATTCAACTCTATTAAGATCAAAACCTATCTAAAATGACCAGAAAATTCGGAAATTTGCTCTACGAAGCCGTGATAACGTTAGACAAAAGCATCGTTAGCATATAATAATCGGCCTAGATCTTGCTGGAATTAGATCAGAATCTCACCCAAATTTACTTCACGTACCAAATCCTCTCGTCACTAGTCCTTTCGGCCTCGAACAAGCAAGGTGCGCAGCTCATTCAGCACTTGGAAGAGTTCTATAAGGACCACGCTGGGCTCCCGCACTAGAAAATTGTTTCATATTTGCTCTTTGAAATGCTAAAATTTTATGCCGAAAATCTGCTTTTTGGCTTCATTTCCAGTGGAAAAATTCCTAAAAACGGGGAATTTTTGGTCGAAAATGTCGAGAAATCGTCAGATTTCCAGTACTTCAAACTAAGTAGTCAGCAAGTGCATTTGCTGGATCCAATTGCCTCTGAAATCGTCATTTTGGGCAGAAATTAACACATTTTAGAGCGGTTGAACGTTCACCGACAGGACGTCGCCCAGTCGTAGACGCCTTAGCTGCTGCAGCTCGCCTCGAACGGGCTCACAAGCGCTAATTTGGTACGAAAAATCAATTTGGACAACCCGTCGCCGTTATATCAGTTCGTTCAGCAGCACGCAAAAGCGAGCCAGTAGCTGCTCCTGACGGCTTTGCAGTCTGAGCATCACCTGGTTGCTACTTTCCACTCAATCAACAAATTCTTCCTTTTCGCACCATCTGACCTCTACCAAATCTTTTTGGAGACCGCACAGGCGGAGCTAGATAAGCCGAAGACGCAAGTGAATCTGATACGGCTGAATAACTTGTTTCAGCTGTCTGCGTAAACATCGTCGCTGAAGTTAGACGAAAATATCGAGAACGTGTCGATTTCGACGTCAGAAATGAGCTTTTTGTAGATTTTCGAGCTCGTTAACTACGGAAAAGTGAGTTCACAGGCGCCTGATAGCGTTCCCAAGATCCTTAACTCACTTCAGCTTAACTTTCGTGTTAGCTTCCCACTTTCGATCGTTTTCAACGAGGAGCATTTCACCGTTATGAACCTTGTATTCCGACGTTTCCTGCGTCAAAAACTGGTCGAAATCACGCTCAACTCGACGTGGAAACGGTTAAATGAGCTGAAAGTGACGCGCCAGAGCCGTCGATTTAATTTACTCTACCGTGTGCTCAACAAGCAGCTCAGCTTTGTTAACATTTTCAACTTTCACACCAACCTTGCTGTACAGCAGGTCCAGGAGTCCTTCAAGACCAACATGCGTCTAACGGCCTCGCTGGACGACTTTGACAACAATCTACGTGACTTTCAGCGCTAACTCATAAAGCGGCTAAAGCTTACCAACCAGGGCACGGTGAAACGCACTGATCGAATTTTCGCTGACTGCCTCGTTTTCTGCAACTTCGTCGAAAAGAACTTCAGTGTCGAAACAAAGGAGGTCGTGCGTGAGAAGGTGCAGTACCGCGGTGGAGATGCACTAGTGGTAGTTATAGAGCAAAATCGCACGGCATTGGAGAAGTTGGAAGCGGAGTTTGACCGCAAGCAGCTGGAGTGGGCGAACGAGGCAAGCTTCGACGAGTGAGTGGTGTGAATTAGAATATTTATGATCTCTAATTGTTAGAGTATCAGATGGTGAATACTATAGCAAAAGAGGCATAATGATACAGAATGCACTATGTGTGAATATTATTCACATATTGAAGTTTTAGTTGAAGTGAGAGAAATGTACAGGTGAGATTTATTGGTTCAATTTGGGTGTTGGGATATGTAAAGGAAAATGTGTGTAGGTAAAGAGGAGGCGATAGTTCAATTCCTGCTGGGGCAATGAATGCGGCACGGATTATATCAGAAGGATGGTAAAATTTGCGGAAGGTCTAGTTACAGTCCAGAACCGTTAAGGAGGTAACTAAAATACAAAGCTCACTTCTTGTGGTCGGGCTGGGCGCGCTTGCCGATCCGGGTGGCGAGCTCCATGTCGGGCTGCATGATGGTGACGCGCTTGGCGTGCTCCGCGCACATCTGCGTGTCGACGAAGAGGTTGATGAGGTAGTTCTCGGAGGCCTCCTGCAGCGCCTGGATGGCGAGGCCCTGGAAGCGGACGTCGTTCTTGTTGTAGTTCGTGACGAGCTCACGCACGAGCTTGGAGAAGGGCAGCTTGCGGATCAGGAGCTCGGTGGACTTCTGGTACTTCTTGATCTCGCGCGTGGCGACCGCGCCCTGCTTGGACCTGCGCGTCTTCTTCACGCCCCCGGCGGTGCCAGCGGTCTTGCGGGCCGCCTTCCGGGCGATGGTCTTCCGGGGGGCCTTGGTGGCGGAGGTGGACTTCCTTGCGGTGTGCTTCGTGCGGGCCATTTTTGAAGGAGGGAACCGGGCCGGAGCGGCGCCGGCGCGCGAAACCAGCTATCGGGAAAAGGAGCGGTGCGTTCCACCCGCGGTGGGACCGGCACGGCAGCCATGGTTGCGGCGGGCCAGGCGGCAGCGGGTTGGGTTGGGGCAGGCCGTGCTGTGCACGGGGGTGGGCGAGAGGAGATGAGCACCTTCAGGAAATTTTAAATAACCAATTATTGAAAGCAATAGCAACTTAAATTTTGTAATATAGATCTTACCAGTAACTTATTTTCGAACTTGTTAGAAATGTTTTTATGTTAATATTTTAATAAGGTAGTGTGCCTGAAATCAGCTAAACTTTTATTTTTACATTTTGATATAAAATATGATAAACGTGAATAAACCTATTATAATGAATAAAATCGTTATAGCAACTAAATAATATTTACCTCACTTAATTGCGAAAAATGCGACTACTGCTACCACTATACAGGCAGCACTTACTAAAGTTCCTGTTCCAATACCTTGCCCAATAGAAGCTCCATCAATATGCTTACTTCCATGATCGCATTTTTTGAAAAGATCGTCTAAATCAGATTTAAAATAAATTCTAAGGTTAATATGTTATTTCTTTTAAGTAGGAGTCATAAGTTTTCTATCTGAGCTCCAATCTACATCTACAAGGACTTTATACGCTCTTGGAACATTAAATCCTTTGAGTCCTGCCAATCTTACTAGTCTGTCTCCTTCTTTTTCGATTAGATCACTTAATTTAATAGGATCAGTTGTGCCAAATCTATCATTACAAACTTTACTATCTACGCAAACGATTGCGACTGGAGCTGCTTTACTAGGCTCAGCATGAACAAAAGCACATGTAATCAATGGACTACTTTCTAAAACACCCTCAAGTGCCCCCAAATCAACAAACTCTCCATGTTACAATTTTACAACGAGACTAATTCTTCTAATAAAGCTAGCACTACCATCTTCATGTAATTTACAAAGATCTCCTGTATGATAAAAGCCATCATTATCTACAACTTTTGTTAGTTTTCCCCATTAGCCATCAATATATCCCATACAAACACCAGGACCTTTAATACAAAGTTCACCTGTCTAATCTCTCTCTAACGTAAATTCACATTAATCGCATTGAACGATTTTTGCTTCTGTAAATGCTGATGAGAACCCAAGTTAATATGGTGTATTCATTTTCATGCCACAATAATTATAAAGACCAGTGGTGCTCAATTCTGTAAGCCCATATCCAAGTGTTAATCGAGCACCTGTACAAATTCTTAAAAATTCCTCCACTTCAGGAGGGAGAGCAGAAGATCCAGATATCACATACTCTACTTTTCCACCTAGGGATTTCTAAATTTTCTTAAATGCTATATTATCAATAACTGACAATTTTCCAGTTCTATAATGTGCAGGATTCGAATTAAGATATAATTTTTTGATATTATAACAGCTGTTAAATACTGTCCTGATTAAAATATTCTATTCGCTTAGTTACTTCATAACGTTGTCATAAATTTTTTAATACACTCTAGGTACACCCATAAACACACTAACTTACGCCAATTCAAAATCTTTTGCTATAGTCTTCATGTTTCCACTCGAGTAATATATATTATAACCCCTAAATGCGCACAAATGCTCCATGCAGCGTTCAAAGACATGTGCCAGTGGTAAATATGACAGCATAGTACTTTATTGGCCTGAATCTGTAATTGAATATGGCACAAACTATCTTCCTAAACAGGCGCCTCCGGCACAAACATTTTTATGTGATAAAACAGCTGCCTTTGGATGGCCAGAAGTACCAGAAGTGAAAATTACAGAGTTTGGTTCTGAGAAAACCTGATCGACAGGCGGATACAAATTTTCCATGCATTTTTCAGCCAAATCCAACGAAATTTACTCAGGAAGCTCGATTTATGCGATTTTCACGTCCGTCTGGTTGCTGAGAATGGCCTTGATTCTGGGCGTAATCTGACTAAAATCTACCGCCTCCGAAATCACGGTTTTGGTGCTCTGGACGCTGTACATCGACTTAGTGTCGTCAATTATCTAGTACGCGCTGTCGGAAATGTGCGAGTAGACCTTGCTGGCCGCGTTGACGAGCTTATCGTCGACCTAGACCTGGTCGAAAACGATGATTTTCTTAACGGATTTGCAGTTTTCGACCATCCCAATCACGTTCGGAAGGTACTCCTCAGACGTAAAAACGAATTTCACGCCCGTGAGATTCCAGCAGTAGACGATGTTTTCGATGCTGAGGGTATCAAAAATTGGCACCGTGACGCAGTTGGCGAACGAAATTGCCAGGTCCGACAGGAGCCACAGCGGTGAGTTTTTGGCATAAACGGAGATGCGGTCCTGCTTCTGCGCGCCCAGAGCGAGCAGCTGGTCACGGATTTTGGCGATAAACAGCGTCGATTGAGCGTAGGTTATCGACTGGAACTTTTCGTTTATGAGCTTCGGCGACGTAGAGAGCCCCGCCCTGTAGGACATAAAGTTACGCGCCTTGTTGCGCGATAACGAATTCATGAAATTCTCAGGAATCGTTGTATCTAGCGGGTACTCCTCCTTCTCGTTTAGTGGGAGGTGGGAGCTGGAGGCGTGATCGTGCGGTTTTACGAACATTTTGTCCCGCGGTATGTGAGCAATATTTTGATATATTAATATAATTTTCTACGGACTGAAAGTTGATATTAATTTAAATATACTAAATAATGGTTCGAATATCCAATATAAGGTTAAAAATATTTACATATTTTGTTGTTAAAAGCTCAGAATTGAAAAATTGAAAATATATACTTATAAGACATACTACTTAATGGGATAGAATGCTTCATTTTGTATTGATTTGATCGTGAATAGATTTTATTATATCATAAAGTATGATTAGCGTATATTGAGCATATATGTTGATAAATTGGGATAAGATCAAAATTTAAAAATGTTATAAATGCACATACTGTCCTGAATAGAGTGTATAAAAAAAGATCCATTTCTAGAATATAAAGCATTATAACTATCTAAAAAATAGAAACTTCTATAATAATTGTAAAACATATGTGTTTACAAGTTAAAAAGAAATATAATTCAAAACAACGCAATATAAGCTAGTTCACTTGTTAACTTTACCAAAAACTTATAAGCTATTTAAGATAATACCATTTTCATATGGTAAACCAGAATTCGTAGGAGCAATAACTAAATCACCCTAAACAATTTTATCATTTGATGAGGATAATACTTTGAACACATTTAACGGAGAAAACAATTCTAATTTTGACTTTGACTCTACTGTTTGTACAAAAATATTATTATTTAATGGTTACATTTAAGGAAGAGAATATTTTAGAACCTTTTTATTATATAATAAATAACATATTTAATTATTTCTTTAATGTATACATTTATATTAACGAATAATATTATACGACAAACAATATAAATAATTTATAAAAGTAAATAAATTTACTAGTTATAACTATATAATAAACAGTTTATATTTCGGCAGCCACTTCACGAAAAATGTAGTCAGATGTTCATCCTGTATTTGTAGTACCATATAATCAAGATTCTCCACTTTCACGCTTAAGTTAGACTCAATCTTCTCCTTTTTGTCTTACACTGATTGACGGATTTCCGCTGCTTCAGCATTCAATTTATTCATTCTATATAAACGGTATCACAAATTTTACTATATAAACACCTTAATGTTATTAAAATGCATTGGAATCATTTATAGCTAAAATTTTAAATCCGTCAGCGAAGCGTGCTCGTTATGGATTAGAAATTTGTACAATAAACTTAATTACTGATACACATCTTAAGAAACTTTCTGATATTAGCACATAAAATTTTTTCTTCATATAAAGCGATATATTTTACTCTGGTATAACTGAAAGACTTGGATTTTTGCATAGAAAATTTGATGCAACTGGTACTATTTTTTTCACAAACTAGGAGTAATTCAAAGTTAAGAACTGTGGAGCTGGTTGTATTAGCTTTGAAGAAGAGGTAGAGATGAATGTTAGCAAAATGTGTTATTTTAAACCTCTTAATCCTGACAATATAACAGAAAATAAAACTTAGCTTTTAAAAATAAAAAGTGCTCTATTAAAAAATAAAACAGCAAAAATCAAAGTTCGTAATCAAATGCCTGCAGGTTTTATTCTAGCAAAAGAACTATTAGATACGTTAAGCGTAAATGACGATTTGTGCAATATTTAAATTTTCGAAGAACTTCTAGAGTTCTTAGTCGAGCAATAGTTTTTAAAAGGATAATATAGACATCCGGCTATTTAAACCTACTGTGAAGAGGATTTACCATCAGAGTTTGACGAAATTTACGATAGGTGTCCAATCAATGATGATCTATAAATTATGAAACGGAAAATAGTAATGATTGGTATTTAGATGCCAGAGATACCAGATAATTTCTACAAACATAATTTCTTACTTTTAAAAGAAAAAGTAGAAACAATGCAACAATCTATATTCAACGAGCGTGTGCGCAATAACAATATGTCGGTATAAAATCTTTAGTTTAACCAATCCTTTGACTCACCTTTTAAACCACTTACACCTCGTATTTTTAGAGCCTCTACATAACTCAAAATAGCCTCATTTTCTGATTCAACCACACATCAAAATCCCTCTAAAAACCCAAAGCTAGAAATATTTATTAACGCAAATTCACTCTAAAATATGCTCAAAATACGCACTTTCCTTCATAACTCGTCGATTTATGAAAATGCACTTATTTCAATGAAATATGCTACAATTGACGCTCAAAATTCGACCACAAATGCATAAAATTCTCTCAAATTGAATGTATAGAAACTTAATTCTATTTTCAGTTTAATCGGCTAGAACACCCTGTTTCAACAACCCTTGATAATGTAAAAATGGGATAATGTAATAGTTTTAGGATGCGAAAATGCGAGAAATTGTTTAATTGGTGGAAGTGGAAAATTAAATGCAGCCTAGTTAGAAAATTGTTAGATTGGTGACTATGTGGTTATATAGGAGGGAGTAAAAATGCGAAATTGCGTAGTATTCGATAATTCTGAAATAGTTTCAGGGGAGTACGACGGATGTGTTATAGGAGCTAACTGTATTCTTGATTGCTTGGGCATGGTTGGATGCGTTGTTGGTGGTGGAGTTAGGGTACGGAAAAACGAAAAATTTTCTGGGGAATAAATGGGGTGAGGAATATTTTGTGACTTTCATCTATTTAAGTGTATTCTATAAGAAAGTGAAGTTTTAAAGTAATAGATTTATTTGACGAATGGTTGAATAGCTTAAGCATTTCTGAAAAAAAGTAGGAAATTTTTTATTATTTAGATAGTTACATAGTGCAATGGCAGCTGAGTATAATATTTAGTTTTATATTCCTATAAGAGACTTTATTAATCAAGTAATGATTTTCGAAACGTTATTAATCAGTATCCCAAAATTTTATATTTTAAAATGGATTCGTCTATCTTATAAAAATATTGATAGTTATAGCATAAGTCTGTAATTTTTATAATGAGGACTTGCTTTGACTATACTCAATTCAGATAATATTTAAAACGGATATATAGTGTACTACAAGTTAAAAATAGAATAAGTATTTTCATCAATGGTAACTTTAATTAATATAACGTTAGAATAACTAAACAAATTAGTCTAATTTGTCTAGTATAAAAATAAATAATTGATATTTATTGCTAATCTCATTCATAAATTTTATAGTTATAACATTAACATTAATTCTTGAGCTCTTAAACTTTTAAATTCGGCAATTTTTCTACCAATATCTACGAATACGGGAATTATTTTTAAACGTAATGCCGTTTGCGCAACGCATCTGGCAAATTTTACATAACTGTATACCTATGATTAGTTTTTCATATTAGTTATCTTAATACCGTTTAAAAAATCTAATTTTTCAAATAGTTATAAAAACATAATAGGATATTCTAAATCTGTTTCAAGATATTATATATTAGAAAAGCTACAGTAGTTCCAAAATTAAATCATTGTTTAATTTACTAATAAAGATTTAGAAGACAATTTCTCTATATATTTTATAGGATTATTTGAAAGCTATAAATAATCATATTCATTATATAACTTTATGTTCTGTAATGTATTAGCGGATAAGTTTAAAAATAAAATATGTTGTAAATATTTATCTGAGAAATTTTATAATTTATTATTTGAAAGATTTAAATACAGTAATTCCGAGTTTGATCCATAGAATTTTACTATTTCATTATTTGTTGCAACAAGAATTTTCAATTTAGGGAAAAAAGATATGTCTATTGATCTTATTCTGTTATAAGATAAATTTAGCTAAAGTAATGAATCTGATTTAAATTATACTTTTGTAAGCTCGTTAAAACTTAAATCAACAAATTATAAAAATTAGCAGGATTCAACAAATTTAGTTTTTTTAAGCTGATTATTATTCGCAAGCAGCTGTTCTATTTCGATATATTCTGTGAAATGTTTATAGCAGTGTTTATTTTCTTCATTAAATAATATAGTTTTAACAGTTTACGTAAAAGCAATCATAGACTATGCAATCTATGAAACATATTATATCTATTTCTCCTGAAAATTACTCAACAGTAACTATTTACATGTGCTATTTACTTAAGAATAACATGAATCAGATGTTTCACATTCTATCATTTCTATACTAATGTTAAAAATTATATTAAGCTAATATCTTTTAATAGACATAGATATAATTTTTGTATACAATTTACGAATGATCATATCATATTATTACAATATAGTGGTATTATGTTTAGTAATTAAACTACAATTTTATTTTGTTTTACGTTTCTATTTTTATTATTCTTTGAATAATAAATAAACTAGGGAGTAAATTAATTTTTAATGATTTAGTAATAACGATTCTAAATAACTATGCAATTAATAATAAAATATAAACTAAACATGAAAATCACGCAGCATATAACAAAATGTATATTTTATAACATTAATGATATTTATATTATAATATAATATTATTCAATTTTTATTTTTTTCTTAATACCTGGAATATTTACAATCATTTTCTTGCATTATTATTAATAGATCCAATTTAACAATTTTAAATTATCGATAATAATAGCAGTATAATGCATCATTTTTACAAAATCACTCTATTGCTTATAGCTTGTAATTGATACATTCATCAGAAACTGAAACACATAGAAGACGTTCATCTCCTCTCGCCCGCCCCCGTGCACAGCACAGCACGGCCTGCCCCAACCCAACCCGCTGCCGCCTGGCCCGCCGCAACCATGGCTGCCGTGCCGGTCCCACCGCGGGTGGAACGCACCGCTCCTTTTCCCGATAGCTGGTTTCGCGCGCCGGCGCCGCTCCGGCCCGGTTCCCTCCTTCAAAAATGGCCCGCACGAAGCACACCGCAAGGAAGTCCACCTCCGCCACCAAGGCCCCCCGGAAGACCATCGCCCGGAAGGCGGCCCGCAAGACCGCTGGCACCGCCGGGGGCGTGAAGAAGACGCGCAGGTCCAAGCAGGGCGCGGTCGCCACGCGCGAGATCAAGAAGTACCAGAAGTCCACCGAGCTCCTGATCCGCAAGCTGCCCTTCTCCAAGCTCGTGCGTGAGCTCGTCACGAACTACAACAAGAACGACGTCCGCTTCCAGGGCCTCGCCATCCAGGCGCTGCAGGAGGCCTCCGAGAACTACCTCATCAACCTCTTCGTCGACACGCAGATGTGCGCCGAGCACGCCAAGCGCGTCACCATCATGCAGCCCGACATGGAGCTCGCCACCCGGATCGGCAAGCGCGCCCAGCCCGACCACAAGAAGTGAGCTTTGTATTTCATAGGATGTATATATCACTCAGGAGCGTAGCTGGTGTGCCCAACCAGGAAGGTGTCAATAGGGGTGGGCCGTGCCTATATCGTGGTTTGTGCCCGGAACCAATACCCCAGTTACCTAGGCGGGCGTGTACTCGGCCAGATCCGGCACACCACCCGCAGAGCGAACCAACTATTTTAGTGACTGTCACATCTCACCCAAGCTCAGGCGCTTGCTCTGGAACTGGCTCTTCCGCACGTCGCTCGACTGCCTCAACTTCGTAACTTTCATCTCGTACAGCTCCTGGCTTCTGCCAATCGAAGATGTCGCCTCGAATTCATCAATGATGGCATCTAATTCGTGTCTTGCCATATTATTACTCGTCCTCGCTTTCGTGGAGTGTAGCTCTGGCAGTGGTGGCACGGGATATTACTCATTCACGGACTGTTTTACTTCATATCCTAAGAATGAGGTCCTCATCTTTTGCTTGGTCTGTTTTTGATCGGCTAAGGGGCGGTAAAATTTAGAGTAATATATCTTATAGCATGAGTCAAGGTTAGCATATCAGCAATGAAACAAAATAATATTAATAAATATATGATAATATTGGTAATATGATTCTTTAAAAAATGCTAAGTTTTCAATAGTTATATATATCTGCTATTTTAATATATATTGTCTTGATAAGTATTAGAGTAAAATACTATATAGATTTTATTCCTAAGTCTCAATCCAAACATCTTTCTAAAGAATATATGATTTAACTAAGAAAAAGTTACTCTCAATTAAAATCTTTTAAAAATTTAGAGATAGCATATATTACGGCTATCATACCTTTATCAAAACAATAATCTTTAGTATATGATATTATTACTGGAACTAGTGTTAACGGACAATCTTTAATAATAGTACCAGAGCTTGGTTCTATCCATTCACTGATCGCAGAAATAACTGCAATATTACCTTATTTCCAACATATCTATATATTGAATCGGCGGATATTTTCCCCATTCTACCGTTAGACAACCCCTATTCATTCAGCATGTACAGCAGACTTAGAGTACTTGTTAAATAAGACTAAAACATAGCACATACTTATATTGGGAGATTGTCCATCTGGATATAGAATTTCTACGCTTAGACCAGTTAGAGTTGCATAAGTTCAACTTGATTTAAATGCAAGGAGGTTGAAGCGCTTCAATGAAGATAGAAAAGATCATTTAAAACGTAATAGTTATCTGAACCTCCCCGTATCAGTATTAGAAAATGCCAGAAGATGTGACTCTGTCATGTTTGGTTATATAATCGATCGTATTCGTGACGAAGGAAATTCATAAAAATCAATAGATCGCAGCCATGTATTTGAAATCGAGCGTAGAGTTAAATGTCAAGGTGGTATGAATATAGTCGCAGCTGGAGAATGGCTTATTGGAGATTACTGAGTTTCATAAAATTTAATTTTACATTTTTTAATATATTTGTCAATAGACTATATATACTTAAATTTTGTTATGGTTTATAAAATTGTTTTTGTTAAAAAACTATTTAAAATATATTATGACTATAATATTTTTATTGTTATCTATAAATGGGGTGTTCAAATTCAAAAAATCGGCTGGCAGTAGACGATGTTCCTGATACAGATTATGGTACAGATAAGTAGATGATAATATCAGATAAAATATAATAACCAGGATCAATGATTTTCAAAGCAAAATCAAAAATAAGATGTTCAGGAGTAGTTCAAAGAGATTTTAATTCCCTAGCATTTTCAGATATAGGTATACCTAACAAACGTGAGTGATTCATAGTTTTGCAAGAAGCTTTGTTTCAATGATTGTGTTTTTTACTAATCTTAGTTTTTGATATAACTAACATAATTACATAATAACATAAGAAGGTGAATACCATGGTTATTTTATAAATAATATTTATAATGTAAAATAAATCTTAAACGTTATGACACTACAAAAAATAATTTACAATATTTATATTTTTATATGATGTATTATATTATTTTCAAATTTTCATAATGTATTAACTATAAAAAACTCCAACAGTTGAGGAGTCGCTCCAACCATCTCAACTTGATTCATACCCGCTTAAAAAAGCAATTCTAGCACTATCAATAGAAAATCGAGATCTTAAGAACCTCAATTTAAACTCTGAAAACAGAATTCTGAAACTCGAGCAGGAAGTTCTAGCTCTTACAATTGCTGCAGAATACGAGAGAAATGTGCTGATAAAGAGGTTTAATTCCCAGAAAGATGAATTTGCAGCTATTCTCAGCTGTTAACAACTCCCAGAGTACAGTTCTTAGTAAGAAACATTCTAAAATACTCTTAACGAGGTAAAAACTGCACTTTTTAGCAATAATTCTTAAATTATGTCAGAAAATATTAATAGTATTATTCTGTAAATTAAGAGTGATTTTACTATAGAAAAGGAAATTCTCCAAAAGCAAAATATGGATCTAAAAATTGCAGTTTAGCATTAAAAATCATGTTCAAAATGCACTAAAACCAAGAAAAAAGTAGTAAAAATGCAGCAGCGTATTTAATTTTTAGAAGAATAGAATTAATTTCTATTAAAGGATTTGTAGTGTTTTATACGAAAAGAGTGAAAATTTACTAATGAACTGAAATAATTAACTCATCCACAGCATTTCTTGAAAAGGTTACCACCAACATTTTCAGTAAGCAAATTCAGCAATAATCTTTCATAGTCGCCAGATGCAATTTTTTTAACATGGGCTCTCAACTCTCCGTATTAGGCGAATTCAGAGTTTAATTTCTTTTTATCTATCCCGATAGAAGTTGCACAGATTACATAAAGTGAGTTCTTGTTATTAAGCTTAGCTCTTGAGACAACGAATGCGACACCCTGTTCAAGGCCTTAAGCGAAGTTATGAGCGAGCAAAAATGCATATTCTGATACTCCTGAAAATTCAGCCTTAATAGTTTGTGCGAGAGATTTTCCAAACTGAGTCTAATAAGAAGCAGTAATTTATTTATACTCTTCAGTAGTAGAAGTACATAGAATACGTAAGAAAACTGCCTCTTTTGTGCCAGCTCCTTTAGCAGCTTCGAATAATTCTTTAGCTTCTGATTTTGCGTTGTTTCTGGTGTAACGCATTTAATTCATCCAGGCTCTGAAGAGCAGTCCATAGTCTTTAGAGGCTGATACAGTTTTGTGGATATCTTAGAAAAGATCTTTTCCAAAAAGAGTGAAATATGCTTCAGAAACTGGTTGAATTTCATCTTCTCCAAGAATTATTATAGCTTCTGCGAGTTATCTTTCATCCTTAAGATTATCATTGATGCGCTTGGCAGCCACAGTATAGCGACTGTCAAAAAGCTATACCAGAGATTGCTCAAACCCCTTAGAAGTTTCTGCTTTAATAAGCTGTTAGAGAGACTTGCCAGTAAATGCGGTATAAGTTTTAGAAATTAAAGCCAAATCGCCATAAGTAGAGCCAATAACTACGTCTATTATAGCCTTTTCGCGAGTTCCTGCACCTTAACAAGCTTTAATGATGGTATCTGTTTTTTAGGCAATTTATAAGACAGACGTCATTACAGATACGGAATGAAAACTGTAAAAATAATATTTATTGCTTTAATTACATAAAAATAATATTATAAAATGTAGTGTAAAACTAAAAACTAAGAATAATCTAGCCGCAATTAATATTATCTACACAATTTATTTTCTCTAATATTAAGAATTTGGTGTTAACTCTATTCTATAACTGCATCTATTAAGGTTATTATAATAAATTAATCACAGTTCAAACGTTTGCTTTCTAAAATTCTTGAATAACATAATTTATAATATATAGAAGATTAGCCTGAAATCTTTCGATTTGAATTTCACTAACTAATATCTTGCTGATACAGTTAATGTATTTTATATATTTCATTATTTATCTAGATTTAATATAGCTTAGATCTAATTGACATGAAAACTACTAATTGAAAATCAATATTCTCAATATTGTATTTGAAGCCATATTTAAATTAGCTATAAACTAACTTCCATCCAACTCCGATAATACTATACAATATCCACGAAAACCAGTAATTTCATCAGTTAATTAACTTCCTGTTATAATTCTTCACTTCATCACTATTTTTACATTCAAACCGCCACACAATATTTCTTTCCCATAAAAAACAAAAAATAATTATTATTATTATATCTAATCTAATGCATTCCCCAAAAACTAATCTCAAATGCCCACCAACACAAAACCACCATCTTCCCCGTCTGTCATCTACAGACTGCAAGATGATTTGGTGTCCAAGAATGAGACCGGTAGAATATTGAAGAAACAGGCGAACTAGCTCCAAATTTTGAGCCAAAAAAATTTCGATTGCGAGGCCGAAATTTTGACTCTCAAAAACCGCTTCCACAGCCAGCACGTTGAAACCTCGCGCGAAAAGGCGCGGTTCGAATCGCGTATTTCGGAGCTAGAGGCCTCCAATCACGAGCTGACGAGGTACGTGAAGGACACGACCTCGCAGTACAGGGCGCTGGCGGAGAAGCACCGCGATTTAGTCGGGTAAGTGCGAGCGTTTTAGGGCGTATATGGGGCGGTCTAGGAGCTCTAAAGGGCCGGTTCTGATGCTGTGCAGCACGTGCTGGATATCGCGCGGGAGCTTGAATACAAGGTTCTGCGGCTAGAGCAGAAATTGATATAGTGAATACATTATTTGGTTAAAAATCGGATATCTTACTTTCTTAAGTATTTATGCAGGTTACGATAAATTGACAGTTATTTAAGTATACGTAAACTTTTATAATAATGTATTATCATTGTCATATTAATATAATTTTAGTTTTTACATTATTTTATTTGATCTCTAATTTTATAAAATTATTAATATTTAAAAATAAATATTTTACTTACTATACATATTTGTCTATAAATAAGTCGTTTGCGTCTCAAAAATGATGTTGTTTGTACTGTTGGCAAAATGTTATGTTTTTAACTACGAGCAGCCTAATCCAACTGCAGCAGATGCCGGTATTCACGTAATGCTTACAAACAGAGGACTATCAAAATACAGTGAGAATAATGTTGGTATTGCTATTAATGCTATTTAGGGAACTTTATAGCTTTCTGATATCAACTTTGATGTAGCATTATTCAAAATTTCTCTATAAGGCGGAAAATTTACATACATCAATTTAAAAGAGGTAGATGTACAAGTTTTTGATGATTTAGCCAGTCTTAAAGTACGTTAGGCTTCAGTTCATCTTTATTTTGGTCTATTTCTCTAATAGCAATCTTTTCCATACTTATAAGATTCTGGCTCATTGACAATTTTAATCGATGATCTCTCTATGTCTACCTAGGCTACTATAGAATTTCCCGATCTTTCATGCAAAAGAAAATTCAAAATAAACACATTCAAGACGACTTTAGAAGTAAGAAGTTTTACCTTTAATTTTTAATGTGGACTATAAATTATCTTTAATGCAGTTGGTTCTCTCCTGACTTCATATCTTAAACAGTAGTTAAATGGCGATTTAGGATAGGTTTTAGCAAAAACAGTACTTGAAGCCCTATTAACTTTATTATCTAATATGACAGAAGAAGCTACTGTGTAATGGGATTACCCTATCTTTACTGATTAAAGACCTATGGAAGGAATAAAATTTTCTAATAATTTTCTTAGTGTTATGTACAGTGGTCAGAAAGTAGTTATAAAAGGATAAAATGCTGTGGGATGGTTAAAGGCTAGTATGAGCCCTGTCCCAAAATTTTATACTAACAATGACATTTAATATTTAGTAAATAAAGTTATTTTTAACAGTGGGTTACAACTATATTTAACTGGTCCTATGGTATTTGAAAGAGGTATTGATGGAATAAAATTTGTTAATATTACCTTAGTTAGGTTCCATAATATGGGAGCTTAAGTTGATGTCCTAGTTGAGTTTGATGGAAAATAAGAGACTCTCACATATCTTGAAAAGATAAAAATGTCTAGCACAGATATGGATAAGTAACTATTATTCGGTCGTTTAGGTATCAGGTTAACCAATCTTATTTCAAAGTCATCTCTTCTTACAGTTAATTAATTAAATACTTTGTCAACGTTTTTTGATAAATCCTTTTCTTTGTATGATTTTTCAATTAATAACGTCGTAGGTGCAGATTTAGATTCTACAGGTTTTATTTACTTAAATGAAGACTGGGTGCATGTAGGTTTTCAGCTGAAGGAGTGATGCATAATTATAAATATTACTATTTTTTATTTTTAGATACTTATATTAAGTAACTAAATACATAGAATAATAGGTTTACATTCTAGGTGTTGCTTATTTTTATAGTATTCTACTAATTGTTATCATCACTTCAAAATTTTACCAGAAACCTTTTCAAAAGCAAGTATTAATTAATCTCTAAGAGGAATTAGTTTATCGACTGGTAATGATCCTATAATATCCACAGTGTCACATGTTATTGTAATCTATGGGCTTTTCATAGAATTACGAGAATTTCCGTCTATTTTTTTCGTAATTAACTCGTACGTAATTATATATTAGTCGCTAAGTTCGTCTAGACTATCTTTCATTTTATAGCTAGCATTTTTATCCCGAAATTCTAGTAGACCTGCACGTAAAATCTAAGAACTCACACTTGGTAACTCAAAATGAGCACGCATATTAAAAAGTAGTAATTCATCGTAGGATACAATATAACCAGGTAAAATTTATGCAAAACATTATTTAAAATAACTTTGTGTGGCATGCATAGCACCAATTACATCTGTAATATCTCCTTCTAAATGGACATTCATATTTCCCCATATTTTGCAAGCCACACCGAAACGTCTAGGGTCTACATAAAGACATGCATGGTTGGTAGAATTTTAACCTGAAATTAAAGAGTAAGGAAAGGTCGCATCTTTTATTGTCCAAGCTAAAGGATTAAACAGTTCTGGTGTAAATTTCGATATTTACGTATACCCGAAAGAAATAGCTTCTCTATCTGGGTTCAAGTTAATTTTGTATGAAACTTTTACAGATTATATATATTCTTCCAATTAATCTATCTCATCCTAGGAATCATAATGTAAACGCATTACTTATGACATTCCGACAGACATTTTAATAAGTTATTCTTTAGTATTATTTAATACTATTACGATATTAACCTTAAGTAAAGATATACTTAATAATACCATATAATAATATTTTATCTATTTTCGATTTAAAGTAAAAATGTCAAATCTGTTTTAACTATAAGAACTGACCAGTTTTGACAAAAAATAGGAGACTCTAGTCTTTTTACCTAATAATCTATTAGTGTCTATATTTGATAAGACCACGCTTCAAATTCACACGGTTAACGGCCTAGAGCTCACCAAATTTTCAGAAAAAGTATTCAAAGCACCCATTTAAAGCTATTTTGTCGTACCGTACTACACGATTATATACCTCCTTTCGGGATCAGATGTTCACGTTTACAACTATCGCAAGGACACCACGAAAGTTGTTTACCGCGATGTTCAGCAGATAGCGCCCCACCACCCAGGCGCGGAGATCGTCGCGCAGCACCTACCTACCAGCGACTCCATCCGATCAGAAAGTGATTTTTTCGAAAACCAGCCTGTGCACCTCAGTTGCACGCGCCTCACGCAGAGCCTCTTCCAGGCCGCCGCGGCCGGGCTGGAGCCCGCAGCGTTCAGCTTCTTCCTGCTATAAGGCGGCCTGCTGCACCTCGTGCACGCGCGCTCCGACGACCCGCTCGTGAGTTCGCCCGTCTTCGCGAGCGACGGCTACCAGGATGCCTTCTGGGACGATTCCGAGAGCTCAAAAACCTCGCAGTTCGAGGCGGCGCTGCACTTCGCGCCGCAGCTCGCAAGTCTGCACCTCAGAAACGCGCAAATCGCGACTTTGCGCTGGGCCGGGCGCTGGCTGCTGCTGCTGCTCCAGAACGGCGATCTGATGCGCGCAGACCTTCGCAGGCTTGCGTTCAGCAACGCCGTGCGCGCGCTGGAACAGGTGCCGCCAGTGAGCGATTTGGGGGGCCTTGCTGAGAGGCTCGACGAGGGCGTTGCGGCCCTCGCACTGGCGGGTCCAGCATGCTGCGCGCAGGGCTAAAACTCGCTCCGGCGGGCGCTGATTCGGAGGCTGGGCAAGGGCGTTGCGGTCGACCTGGCGGCGTCAGAATCTGGTTTCACGGACCGCGTCAAGACTGATTTTGCGGAATAGAAGACCAGGGATCCTCAGCTTGACGTGCAGGGGTACCTGCGCAGCGGCGAAAATTACGAAAAATTCTTCAGCGCGTCACCGCCTCGGCGTTTTGCGAGGGCGCAGATAGCGGATGACGCCAGTAATAGTGAGCTGCTCGCTGCAGTTGGACGACAGCTGAACTGCGAGGTGCCATCCGGTACGCCCGTCGTTTTCAGTGCGCTCCCGGCGCGTATCCGGGTCGAGAAGGGCGCAGGGGCACTCGTGCACGCCATTTGCGCATACGACATTTCCGACGCATGGACATCCACTGGGAACGAGGAAATCGCGTTTTTGGCCCCCGCGCGCGAGCTTTCCTACCGTGCGCTCGGCTTCTGCGCGCAGATTCCCTTAATTTCAGCAATTTCCACCTCCGTGACGTTCGTCAGGCTCCCGCAGCAAGCGGTCGCGTACCGTGCGTTGCTCGGGGACGCGGTTTCGCGCCAAATTGTGCCTGTTAGCGCGCCGTTTCTCGTGAAAAACGGTGCCTTCTTCCGGCTCGTGGGGGCCGATCGGGCGGTCGCACTTCGAAAGGCGCTGCGCGCGAGCATTGCGTCCTCATTACGGCCGGAGAGGCACGAAATCGAAGCATTTTCGCAGAAAATCGGTGCGCAGGAGAGCGCTCGGCGGGAGCTCGCGCTGCTGCACTTCGCTGCGGGCGACTTCACGGCCAGTGCGGAGCTCTTGGCGTCCTGTGGGGGCCTGAGCCCCATCGCTGTAGCGCGCCTCTTCCTCTCCGGCGCTACGCTGCGTGATGTGCGCTATTTTCGGCCCTAGGGGCGACTGGAACTCGCCCCGACAGGCGTTCTGGCGCGCTTCGCCCATTTCGGAATTTTCCACGATTTGGCTGTTTAGTAGATTTCACAAAAAGTTGATTCCAGCGCAGAAAGTGACTGGGAAAATCAAAATTTGTCGCTTTTTGAAATCGTGAAGGGATTGGAGCTCGGTGGGGAGGGGTTCGGGTTCGACGGGGAGGTGAACGAGATGGCGCTGAATCGCGGGCAGGACGTGGCGCAGAAGCTGCAGGGGCTGCGGGTGTACCTGGTGTCGGTTTTGCAGCTGAAGGCACTGGGCGCGCAGCTGGAGATTCCGTACTGCAGGAGTCCCGGGCGCTTGAGCGGCGAGCTCACAGCAATTTTGCAGGTTTTGCTGCTTGTAATATCAACTACAATTCGATTTTCCACTCCTTTTATAGATGCTTCGATTTTGACCAAATAGTCGAATTTCGCGGACGTCATAGGGCTGCTTTTTGTCACTTAGAGGGTGGAGGAGGCGTGCCAGTTCGTTCGAAAAATCGACGAAATTGACAATTTTCAGAAGCTGATTTTGATTTCTAATAGCAAGTAAATTGACGATTTTGAGATTACAAATTTTAATCAATTTTGGTTTTCCGCTCCTAAAATGTAGAATAAAAAATTGGTCAACTTAGCGGCTTAAAAATTCATTTTTAAAGTGAAGAATACAAATTCAAATCAACTTTCCATTTCTTCTTATGAGGACTTTTTGCTTTTTGAGAAAATTCAAATTTAGACTAGCAAGGATGGTTTTAAACTGCCTAAAAAGGAGACTGTTTTAGATGTTTTCAGTTACCTTTCGTGCTAGTTTTTCGATGAATTTTTGACAAAAATTTACTTTGAAAATGAAGACATCGAAAAGGAACGGAAGAGAAAATAGATACTTATTATATTATATATAGTATCTGAATGTATAAAATTTAGCCAAAATTATGAGAAATGCACTGATTTTACAGAGAAAAATAAGCATTCTTGGACAACTTAAAAACCCGTAGAATTTTTGAAAAAGTATATTATTTTATATAATAATGATGATAGATTTGAAAGAGAATTATTTAGGCAAATTAGAGACAATTTGATTGGTATTTAGTTCTATTCTGATATTATTGGGCTTATAAACGTTAAAATAGGCGACTCTAACTCGTTTTTAAAGGATTTGAATACAGAAAATTTAGAAATATTTGAGTTGAAGTTTAATTAGATCCTGAGTTTTAACGCAGCAATTAGTAAATAGATTGCCTTTTAAGAGTAAAAGTCGGTGCATGAAGTTCAAGTTCTCGATGATTGTGAATTTGCGGACAATATTTCGTCTTTAGCAGCCCTTCGGAGTAGGGCCTGCTTCACTGTCAACTTAATACTAAAATTAACTAACTTGTGCGATAACCAACAACTTGACTTTTCCGATTACAAAAAATTAATCTTTAGGATATTATATAATAATGATTATTTAACAACTGTTCCGCTTCGAGTTCTTGAATGTATAAGTAAAGATCTCGATATTGAAACTATGGGTCAGTTTCTTATAGATTCGTAGGTCAAATAGCAATAGTTGCAATTTGACTTTTCGCTTCATCTTTAAAAGCTAAAAAATCAAAAAAGAAGCGAAAAATTAGATTTAACATAGAATAACAAGTAAATTTTGCTCAACGCACACACCAAGTGTGCAGAGTGTGGAAAACTGGTACAACAGAGCCGCGTGGCCACTAGAATCCGCAGAGGAGAGATGGAGGTTCTGCATTTCGCTTGTTCATAGTGATATTTTCGGTTATTTGATGCGGTTTTTGTATTTTAATATAAAAGGCATTACTTTTATGATAAACATTGTGTTTTTAATATTTTTATCTTGTATTTGACTTTTTGAGATTTCATTTATATTATTTTGAATTAGTGTTGGCTACACATGGCTATTTGGGCAATTTGGCGATTTTCTAGTGTTAATAATAATGTGAGCATAAAAATTAGTTAAATACTTAAGCTGTCAAAATATTAGTTAATAAAATAGACGATTACGTGTCTAAGGTATGGAATAGTTATCTAATTTCGGAAGGTTTTGTAATACAAAAATTAAATTGAAAATTACTAGATAGAGGTAAATATATGTAAGATCAGAGAGATAATTTATTTTTTTCTAAAATAAATCTTACGTTTATATCCTTCGATATAGAATATATAATTATAATAAATTTTAAATAAAAATAAAAATTAGATCAAAATAGGTGTATTCATCACTTCCTGGAGCTATTTTAGCTAAGGTGGCTGCTTTTGTAAATTGGTGTACATTCCTCCTATAAGCTAAATTTTATTTCTTCTGGGAGTAGCCATAGTGGTGTTTCTTTGACAAACTTCCACTCTGTCTATGAAACCTCACTATTTTAACTTTTTCGCAAGGTTTCGCATTAATTATACGGTAACTCATTTAAATAGTTGCTCTATGACAGTGAGCTATCTTTACTACTTCTAAAAATCCTATTTCTTGATCTCCTCTCCATGTAATTTTAAATTATGTTTATATTTAATATTATATTTAAGATAAATATAAAAGTTTCAAGATTCTTGTAGATTTAATTATAATTAGGTTATTCTGATAAAATTTTTCTGTATGGAAAACCGAACCTAACATAAAATATCATCTATATCGATAACCTTTTAAATCTGCAATTTCAACTCTAACACTTATTAAAATTTAATTGATTTTCATATCGATTCAATTCACATAAATGAAAATGAACATGGACAAAAAACCGCTATACGGTGACCTACAGATTCCGCATTTCAGGATCTAGCAGATCTTGAGTCAGAGGACTTCTGGAGCGAAGCCTGCAAAAGATAGCACTGTGAAGTACAACAACTTCATTTCTGCATTTCAGTCCAGCAAAAACACCAGGCAGTGGAAGTCAGCGCTCAGAGATATCTAGCCCGTGCAAGAGATAAAGTTAATAACACAGTTCACTTTCAAATTCCACGAAGACGACTTGCTACCTGCGATAGCTACCGACTTCAGCAAAACGTTCTAGGCGGACGACTTGAGCAACGACACCTACTTCGGGAACATCGAAACACACAAGATCTTCATCTACAAGATCCAGTAGGAAATAGGCCGTTGCAAGGCGCTGGTGAAGCAGGTCCAGGAAATCGACGATTTCGCCGACGTGCTCGGCATCAAAATCACAAAGCTGGGCAGTGACCTTCGCACGCAGAATGTAAGCGCGTCCAAGAAGCCTAAATGAGCCTCATACGCCCTCCGTCTCGCTAACTCGACACGCGCTGCACATCTCTGCACCCCCGCAGCGCCCTCCGTGCTGCGCGTGGCCGCACATGAACACGTGGAAGTCGCTCCCGGTCACAATTTCACCCCCGCAGGCACCGCAGACACATCCCTCATCTACCCGTATAAACCGGCGTTCTAGCGCGACCCGGCGTCTCTCCAACGTGGCCTGCGCGAACTTCTGGGACCCGAGTGAGTTTTTGCAGTTCTCAAGCCGGGCCTGCAGGCCCTCGAAAACAGCTTTTTTGTCCGCATCGCGCACCGGTGCGGCCTGGCCCCGTTTCTAGCGCACGCCGAAGGCCTACGCCACTTCCGTTCCGATTTTCTGCACGAAACGCGCCTCCGCTACCGCGATCGGCGCGGTCTCTAAACGGTCCAAAGCGAGCGCCTCCGCCAGCTACGAAATCGCGCGCAGTTCGTGCAGCTGGTAGCCGAGCTCCGCGCTCTCCAGCGACTCAGGAACGCTCGAAAGCGCGTTCAGAAGGTCGCTTTTCACCTCCTCGTCGCCGCTGTACTTGATCGTCGAAATATAGTTTTGGAGCATATGCGCGTCGAGCTCCGCCCCGCCGCACATGTTCTTATCGATTAGCATAAGCAAGTTTACGCTTTTTTAAGACAGAAAATTGCGGTTTTTCAGCGCAAAATTTGCGATTTTCCGCTCTAAATTCAACCCGTTCCGATGCGCAAAAACGCACAGAAACGCCACGAACTCGCCGCACTCGCGGAAGGCGCCCAGGAAGTCGATTCCGGCCTCAGCGTTCTGGACCGAAACGCCGCTCCGGAACGCGATTTTCACGAACTCCAGCGGGCCGATTCCTGCCATTTTGAGCTTCCGCGCCCCCTCCGCGAAGTCATTTTTCTCGCACAACGCGACGCCCCAGCGCCGCAGCACCTCCCGCGGGTCAGAACTGTAAAACTCAGCCCGCTCGAACTGATATAACTCCAGAAATTGCCTGGAAAAATCGGCGGCGAAATCGACCGAAAACAGCGAATTCCGCTCGGTTCCGCACGCGAAAAGCACGTTCTGACAGCCAGAAATTGAATTGAAAAGCTCGATTTAGATGCTTTTTTTACTCATTATATCAGTTAGAATCAGTCCGCTCCCTCCAATTTAAGCGATTTTGGAGCCCAGCACGACGAGCTGCGGGCTGGGGAACGCGCTTTTGGGGCCCTCTGAAACGTCGAATTTCGCGAGTTTCTGCTGCACTTTCAGCGCGAAATCGGCCTCGAAAAGCAGGAAATCGGGCAGCGAGCGTACGCCCTCCGCAGCTCCCAAATACAGCGCCTCCAGCTCCGGAAACTCGCAGTGCGCGATTTGCGTCGCAAAAACGGTTTTTTCTGTCGAATTTAAAAACGTTATATCAGTTGTTTCTGTCAGAGTCTCCCAGCCGTCTTCTCGAATCAATTTTTCGAGCTCAGAATCGCTGATTTGGTCGATTTTTGCGCTCGTCCTCTCCTTTTTTTCGAGCGTAAACGCGCAGGTCCAATTGGAGCGGGAAAGCGATAACGCGTTGGGGGAGTTGACGACGAAGTTGCCGTGGAAGTTCGTCGTGTAGTCCGTGCTGACGGGGCCTCCCCGGAGCAGTACTCCGCCGCGTAGCAGTGCGCGCTCGTTGCTGGCGAGCAGCGTGTCCGCAACGCAGGCGCCGCGTCCAGAGAGCACTTTGAGCCCATTTTCCGTGCTCAGCAAAATCACGTGCTGCCTGGCAGACGCCGCACGCGTGCCAGATACGGTTAGCGGCAGGAAGTCCATAGGCGCATAAGACACGCCCAGTTCTGCGGAGCATGGTGAGCTCCCTGCACGCGCAGCGAGGCCTGCGAGCTGTTCGGGGATGTCGAACGCCGTAAAACCGATTCCGGTGATCTGCTGGTCCGCGCGGAAGACTAGCCGGGGCTTCCTGATGTGCGCTGAGAGGTAGTGCACCTCACCAGACTTTGATCCTAGGAGCAGCTCGCCGCCGCTGAAAAATCCGGTCTGGACGCCAGGAAGCTACAGGTCCTGGATATCGCCGTTGAGGGCAATTTGAAGCGTTTTCGAGGATAAGCAGGCGTATGAGTGCGTGTCTGTAAGGATTAGCAGAAAGTTGGACGATGGGACGATGCCGAATTTCACCTGCTGGGAGAATGAAGCTGACTGCCTGATGAAAATATAACTGTCGGAAGCCTCAAATAACTGGGCTTCAGTACCATCGTACAGCGCTGTTTGGAGTAGTTGGTACGCGTCGTTAGGCTGAATTAGGGCTGCAGACTCAATCATTTTGAGCTTAAACGGTAATGTGTGATTTAAGTATATATAAATGCTTGTTAAAAAATAATTTTTAAAAAATAAACTTTTATATAATATAATAATGAAATAATTTTAGAATTCAGGAGAAGTTTCTAGATATTTGTCGTTTTAACAGCTGTATACTTATTTCAAGCAATGAATATAGCATATAGAGGTGATTTAAAAGTCTGTTAAGTTTAATTTATTACTATGGTTGAGATTCTTGATAAATAATTGATAGAAAATTATGAAATGAATAAATTGGGATAATTGGTGTAGTTTTCGCTGTTAATATAAATAATGTCAAGTAAAGATAGTGACATATATAAAATACATTTAATAATTATTTAATTAATTAAATAATGAATTATAAGCAGGCAATATGCACTTGATAGTATCTAAAAGGAAATTGTTGTCTAAATACGTAATCATAAGTTAAGGTACAGAAAATATTCGTAGTAGTTAGTAAGAATAAACAGCTATTTTATGAATCTGATTAAGTTTATTACGAATAGTAAGCTAAATAATAATTATCATTATTCAGCTAAACTAATTAATATCTTCTTAATAAATTATAGAATCAAAAATATTAAATCTATTATTTGGAAATTAAAATTTAATGTATGCAATATTTGTAGCATATATAAGTAATCCACTAAATGTAAATATATTATTTTATATATAACATTTATAACATAAATTATATATAATTTAGTAATATATAATTTTTCAAACTCTAACATTCCGCAAAATAACATGGGTTGCGGTTCATCTCAGACGTAAGATCTAACTAAGTCAGAAAATAACACGAATGCGGAGGGTTTAAATCCAAAAGAATCTGAGGCTCCTTAGGGAAGATCAGCTCCTCCACCTGCTTAAACTAATGGCATTTCTATTAATATAGGCGAAAAGACTAATACGTAATAAACAGCAAAATTAACCACCGAACATATGATGATACCTTCACTAACACTATCTATGCATGGCGGTTAGGCCATGACTGTTGGTTAGGATTTCCTTACAGATGCTTAAGTAATGATTTGTGCTCCTAGTAAAAATGTTATTAAATTTACAGCTACAGGTGATGGTAAAATAATTTTAGTTGCATTTGCTCCAAGAGTTTTCCCTTTAACATCTATTACTGAGGTTATAGAATAAGCAGAGGGTGAGGGCGAAGTAACTTTAGAAGTTACGAGCACCAGTATAAATGGATTTATTGTTGCTGTTGGTTCTGAGGGTAGAGAAATTAGCTTAGCCATTGACGGTTAAGGAAAGCCAATTTTATCACTCCTTCATGTTGAGCCTTTACCATGATTAAATTGTGATATTTGTTATTATATACTTTTAATGATATATTATATTTTTCACTTTACTAAATGTCGAAGTATTCCGTAACTATTGATGAAACTGTATGTCTAAACTTTTTTAATGTAACTTATACTAACAAACTAGATGGATAAGAGTATCTTATAAGACTTAAAATTTGAGGAATAAAATAATCATTTGGTAACTAAATCAGACAAGTATTAATTAATTGAAATCAAACGCTAACAATAGACCTTTTTATCTAACAGCATGAAAGATAAAAAAGTCAAGAGATCATATATTATTTCTTGTATCTTTGAGGAAGTTGTTCCAGATATAAAATATTCCATTCCCAATCTCCCTTCATCTAACTGGACTCAGAATCTTTAAGCCTATAATAAATGATATTATATTAATTTGACTCACTTTACAATTATTAAATTTTTAGACTCTAATACTACCATATTTTTTTTGAAGTATTCTTTTATGTCTGTATCACTAATACCCTTAATAGTTAAATAATTTCTATAAACCCCAGAATATGTAAAAAAGTCTGTTTTTTCATAATATACAAGTTTCTTTTAATAACCAAGAAAATTACTACTCCATGGATCTAGTTCTTCGATATATTCTCCAAACATTAAATCATATGCATTATATCCTACACAATAACTGGCATAATGCCCATTTATTGGCTTATAACATATTTCATCTAGCTTTTCGTCATTACAAATATATCTGGTATCTTCAATTATTAAGACTCCATCAAGGCTATATGACTATATAACTAGATCTTAGTATCTAAATTTGATTAATTCAATTTATTATTCTGTACAAACACAAATGTTACAATATTTTTCATTGTACTTATAAATCACACTATCTGGAATCCATAATTCTGGGATGATTAAAATAACTTATTTAATTATATATTTAACAGATTTATATATTATATAATTGTCTGCCCATTCTATATAGTTTCTTGTCTCACATAATTCTACTTTTTTCTTACTCTCTTCAAAAATTTCATACACTCGTGTTTTAGCATCTGGACAGTGTTTTAAAACCTCAAGTACAAAGTTATCTATATTCCCTTTATGAAAACAAACTAGAGGTGTCACATGATTAATTGAATTGTTAATGTCCTCATCACTAGTGATTTTTCCATTTGATGCGCCTATTAGTAATTACTTATGCTTTTCACTGTTTTTATATTTTATTACATTATATTTTCTTAAAATTAAGTCATATATAACTTTCTTCTCGCTTATTAATCTTTGAGATAAATATTTTTAAAAATTAATATCTTTAGCAACAAAATGAACAGAAACCTTACCGGCTGTATTTAGCACCAGAGCATTTATAGGAAAAACATTCATTGATGTTCCAATTATTAGTATACTTTATGATCTCCGTAATATTGTTTCTAAATGCTATTTTTTAACTTATATTTCTTCTCCATATAGAACCATATTTGACTTTAATGCACAACCACAGAATTAACACATTGGAACTGCATTATCTAATAAAATACTTTATAATAACTATTTATCGAATAAAACCGCATTTTCATTTATTTTTAAATCACTATCAAGCTAAAAAAATTGTCTGTTATGCGAATTCCGTAATAAATGTTAATGAAAATTTGAAGTAAAAACTTAATTTTTAATAGATTCAATATCCGTATCTAAATTTCTTAGTTATATATTAAGCTAAAAACCGCTACACATTGAATTTGGACAGACTAAATTATTAAAAAACTCACCATGTGCGGGGATATGACGATTTTTTAAATGATTTGTAATACCAGAATAATATTCTAGGTTATCGATATTCTATGATATTATTCTATCTATTCTATCTATTTCGCATAGATATGATAAGAAGCAGTGAGAAATTGATGGGATTATTAGTTTATCATGTGTAGAGCTATCAAATTTCGATAAAACTCTATAATGCACTCTTGGATCATTTAATAAACATTTAACACTAAATGCATACTGCAAAAATGAATCAATTTCCGTAGATTTTTCTGGCCATGATTCATACTCAACCTGCATTTTTTAAAAGATAGAATTTGTTGAACGAAACGCTGAAAGACCAGAAGAAACAGATATACCCGCTCCTAAAATTGCTGAGAAAGTAATTTCTGGATTCATTAAATGATTTAGAAAAATTTTTATTCTTGGAAATTGAGACATGTTCGAAATGAAAATCATATAACATATAATTCATATATTATTCCGTTTAGTCAAAATTAACTGAGTAATAATGTTAGGTTTTAATTTGTTTACTAAGTAATCCCTATAAAATATAAAATAAAATAAATATATAGTAAGATATGACGATGATGAACTTTCTGTCGCAAAAATACGATAGTTGTTAATTATTTTGTACATTTCAAGAGCAAATACGATATGTATTGTATCTCAAAATTAACAATACGATTTAGTTATAACTACGTCAATAGGAATCTAAATAGTAAAATAATATAGCTTTTATTATTATATAAGTAACTAAATCATAGTAGTTATTAAAAAATAAAAAATCAAGATACTAAATATATAATTTAATAGATAACTTAAATCGACTTATTATAATATTTATCATAATAATCTAAACTCTCTATTTATTAATTTTTTTAATAAAATGCAAACTAACTAAACTAATAGGGAGACCAAGCCTACAGCTAATGGATATTTGTAACAAATTTTGTTTCATATATTTATATAAATTTAAAACTCAGTTAACAAGCAAATATAGACTCATTTATAATAATGGAATATTATCTCATTAATATATTACTAATAGTTTTATAAAAAACCAGTTACAGCCAAATAATTTAGTAAGTGTACGCAAAAGTTTTATTTCCTATTTTAAATACTATTTATTTTAAGTATAATATCAAAATAAATAATAAGTATTTAGTTTTAATTGAAAATATGGATAATAATTTTAAAATAAAAACTCATGAATAACGAAAAGATTAAACTCATATTTAATTAAACCACCTAATATACTTTATTTTCAAGCCAATCAAATAATTTAACTATCAACAGAGTAAAAGTTAACAATAGAAATTAACATATAAATATTTTACAGAATTTTAATATTATCAGCATATTATGAAATATATACTATAAATAAGTTCAATATTATACATACACTTTTATATCAATGACTTAATTGATAGATTTATGCAAAAATTATTTTAACTTAGCGTTAGTTGATAACAAGCTAATCGGATAAACATAACCATAGTAACATCGTTAATATTTCATACAGTATGAGACATCATAATAAATTAGAGAATGAATTTAATTTAAAATAAAAATATTAAAAATTATTTTTTATATTATTATATTAACATGTTTAACGTATAACTAGTTGTTTGATATTACTTACATGATTTTAGTTATATTAACGATTACAATTTTTAGTAATATCTGATCATATTAGTGATCATTAGAGAATTTTTATTTATATGTAACTCAAAATATTTTTTATATAACATGGTTTATAATACCACAAACGCTAATAATAATATATTTAAGTATTTATATAATTATAAATTATTTAAGTCTTAAAAAATAATATAACTCCAATATTATATATACAAGGATTTCCTAGATTTCTCTTCTAAAATGGATGTAAATTAGTAAATTTTATAGTAATATAGAATCTATCAGAAGTTTGAATATCCACCACCTATTAAAATAGATATTCCATAATAACTCGATGAGGATCATATATACTTCAATCCTCAGACGTCTACGGATTTAGAACTTTACTTGTATCAGATATTCCTTAAAGCATAAGCCGAGTAGAACTAAAAATTAGAAGATATGAAATAGATTAAATAATTATTATAGTAAGTAGAAGAAATAGAATAAGAAGAATCCTCATCGTCATCTAAATAAAGTTAAATCTCGTAAGAATTAAATTTATCAAATGAATTACATAATTCATTTTCAAATACCAAGTCTCTAGTAGATAAAGAAACCGTTATATTTGAGGATATAATAACATTATACCAGAATTTTAGAGACAGATATATAATTGAGAAATCTCAATTAAAATAAACGATAATACTCTGGATTTAAATTATACACAAACTAGTTGAGTACGCTACGGTTACAAAAATATTTACTGATTTCGATAGAATTCAATGCTTGAAAGAGATAGAAATGATAATTTTTAAGTGATATTCTCTTTCTGTTTCTACAATCTACCTTTAACACCTTTAACTGAGATTTTTAATTCTTTTCATCAATTCTATTATCTAAAATAAATTTCTCTTATTACCTTTATGGTGTAGTGGTTAGCACATAGCATTTACGTTGCTCAGGTCCTGGGTTCAATCCCCAGTAAAGGTATTTTATACACATGGATTATTAAACTTATTTTTATACAGTATAATGATAATTTTCAAAAAATGCCAGAGTTCGAAGAAACCATGAAAAACGCCACAACCGAGCTGCAACACAAGAAGTACCTCCTAGCGAAGCTGAAAAAGTCTTAATCGTACTACTAGGCATAAATCATTGAAATCCACGAAAAAATAAAACTCTCAAACTACCAGTTTCAAGACGATAACGTCTACGACGCGGAAGACTTCACGAGCAATGATCAGGAACTGCTAAACTTCCAGATGCTAAACTCCTCCTTCTAGGGCCAGTTACAGGCCGCGAAAGCTAAGTTTTAGGCCCTAAAAACGGAAGTTTAGCAGGTTAAAAACTCCCCAAAAACGCAGGAAACGAAAGATTTGACTCCAGAAATCGACATTTTGAAGCAGAAAATCACCGACTTAACGTTACAGCAGCACACGCTCCAAACCGAAGGAAAAGACCTTCTACGACTCTTCAACATCGATCTAGACAGCATTTCCCAGCTAGAAAACGTTCATTTTTAGAAAGAAACGAAAAATCGAATTCAAAATGAATTAAATTTTAAAAGTAGCATATCGCTCGAAAACGACAGAATAAGCGCCCTGAAAGAAACGAAGGCGAGCCTGTAGGCAGAAAAAGCTCAGATTTTGACAGAAAAAACAGACAATTCTGAGCGAATTTCCACTGAAATCGAGATTTTACGCAGCCAAATCGAAGACGTGAAGACGCAGATTTCGGCCGCGCGGGAATCAGGAACTGCGGCGGCTGCGGAGCTCTCAGATACTCGGCATTAGCTCGAAGCGAAGGAGGCTGCCGACGCCGAAATTGAAGTCAGGTTACTAGCGTTGGCAGCGAGAAACGCAGAGCTGGCGCGCGAAAATTAAGCCTCGGCGCGCGATTTGGAGCTAGGGAATTTTGAGATAGCGCGGCAGAACGATCGGCTTGAGGAGCGGCTCCGGAGCATGCCAAATCTGGGTGAAGAGCAGCTCCTCGCAGAGCTGGACAAATTTTTTACCGACGAACTGAATTCAGCACTTCGTGAAACGTTCGTAGGAGAGGAATTATTATTATTATATAATAATTAGTAAAAAGTTTGATACGGTAGAATTTTGATAAAATTCTTATAATAAGAATAATTCAAATTTATCTGTGATTATTTTATAATTGTATATAATAATTATATAAATGTTTAGTTTCTCTCCCTTACATCTTCACTCCTTTCCCAGCTTGCTCGGCGGCCTCGGCACGCCAGGTGGCAGCGCTGAACGGTCCCGATCGCTCTTCTCGCCCACAGGGTAGTTTTTGTCCAAAAAGCTGTCCAGCGCGACGTCTTGGAAATCCTCCTCGCTCCCACTCACAACATCGCTCACCTCTCCACACTGCTCATCCAAAATCATCGTGAGCGCGTCCCCGAACATCTGGTCCTCCAGAATGTTCATGTCCTTCTTTTTCTTCATTAACCCCAATTTTGCAGCGCGAAGCTTCTGCTGCAGCACCTTGTTCTCACGCCGCATCAGGTTGCTGAAGCTGAGCAGCGTGGAGCTCTGCGTACGCGCTTGCTCGATCGCCTGGTTCAGCTGCTCGCGGCGCCGGTCCAGCGACTTCTGGAGCGTCGCTACAGACTTTTCGAGGTACTCGCGCTGCCGTGCTACACCAGTCTCCTGCGAGTTCCCGCCACCGCGTGGCTCGATCTGGCCCCGGCCGACGAGCGCGTTCAGGATCTCAGAATTGACGTCGACTTTGGCCTTCAGCTGCAACGCGAACTCGGGGTCAATGTGCTTGCCGTAGATGATCTTCAGCGCGTTGATGAAGTCCTTCGTGTCCTTGTCGGTCGTATTCTGCGGCTGAAGCGCCTCAACAGATTTTGCAAAATTTTGGTTGATTTTGATGCCCATTTTCTTGCAGTAGAGCTCCGAGAACTTGCTGAGGTCAAAAAGTAGGTCCTTCATGCCCTGCTCGTTGCGCACGATGTGAGCCGAAATCTGTTCGTTTTCCGCTTTAAACGACTGCTTGCGGAGCGTCAAATCGTTGATCACGAGCTCGGCCTGCTTCTGCTTCAGCGCATCCTTGAGGAGCTCCTGATCCATGTCCGCGATCTGCGTCTGCAGGTCGCTGATCTGGTCGTCGCGCGGCGCTACGCACTGCTTCAGGTCCCCAACCCGCTAGTTAAGCAGCTGCTTCAGCTTCTCCAGGTCCTGCTTCTCGCCGCTCATCTGGAAAATCGTCGATTTCTTGCTGATTTCGGCGTTTTCGCGGTCGAAAATGTCGTTCTGAATGCGGTCTTTCTGGTCGATTTGGAACTGGTAATTCTTGCCGATCTCGAGGCCCGCGTTCTGGCAGCTGATGAGCTGGTGCTTCGCGTCGCCAAACTGCTGCAGGAGCGCGTTGTATGTTTTCTCCATTTTCTTGTGCTCCGTGCGCAGATTTTGGACCTGGAAAGACTCGTTTTGGATCGATTTTTCGACGTTTTTGCGCAGATTCGTTATATCAGTTTCAAGCGCATTTTGGGCGCTGTTGAGATTGTTTGCCGAAATCTGCTGCAAATTCGCCTGATCTGCTACAAGAGATTGGTACTGGGCGCTCAAATTCTGGACTTGAATTCCCGTGTTTTCGATTTCGATTTATGCTAAATTCTTCGTTTCAAGTATATAATTTTTTTCAATTTAATTTTGATTTTCCACTCCTTAAAGTCGTTTTTTCTGTAAGCTATCTCGCTCGCTTTTGAGCCTACTGATCTGCTCGTCGTACGAATTTTCGAGCTGCGACTGCAGGGAGCTCAGTTTCGCGCCGTGCTCCTGGCTCATCAATTAGCTCTGCAGGGTGAGCTCGTTGAGCTTATTTTTGCTCTCAAAAATCTGCTTCAGAGCGTCTTTTTTGCCGTTTTGGAAGTCCGAAAAATGGCGCAGAATCTGCTAATCACACTCCTTTTTCACTCCTTCCATCGATTTTTACCCTTCCTTTTTCAGCATAAATAACTTCTGCAAAAGCTCGAAAAGGAGCAAATCCAGCGACTATTAGAGCAAACTAGACCGGATTACCTGCGTCTGAGCGATTATCGCCTTCGGAACCGGTTTTTGGATCAAGTTTGTGGAATTAAACTTTATATGCGATATAATAATCTGATTATCTTCAGAAACCGTAATTAAGATAGTTTCTCGAAGCAATTTCATGAATTTGATATTCGAATTATGAATTTAAAACGCCGAATTTTGATCTGACTGCAAAATCGAGAAAATCTGCAAATAGCCCTTATCGCCGCACATAATAACATGATCTTTGCTGTGGTTCTTAATTACGTTATTTTGCATCATTGCCTCGATCAAGCAGTCAGAGGTCGTGCCGTTGTTCTGCTGCATCCGTTACCACTCCAAAATTTGCAACTGGGATGGTAAAAGGAGCGATTGTGTCTATTTTGAATTGAAATTCAAGTTTCCGCTCTACAAAATGTTCAAAATCGAAGACTCGATATTCAAAATCTGAACCGCGCCGTCGTTGAAAGTCGTCAAAAGAAGCAAATACTCGATTTTGAGGCCTGAATTTATGGCATTTTGACGCTGAACTTTCAAGTTTTCGGTCAAATTTTCGGATTTCAAAATTGAAAAATGAACGGCAAATTTTTGCGAATTTGGGAGTGAAAATTTGAATTCAATTTGATTTTTCAAAGTGTTGAAAACAGCGATATCGCCATCGCTGAACGAAATGACAGCCAAACCAGAATTTTCAGAAATTTCAAAATGCGTCGGCTGCGCTGCCGGGTTTAGCATATTCAAGTTGTTTCGCATACTCAATTATGCTTTTTCCGAAAATAAATTCCCATAAACTTGATTGACGAAAGTCAGCCGCTGCTTTAATTCGATTTTGGCTACATTTTTGAACTCGTAAAACGTGAAAGTGAGCAGGAAATTAGCTGTCAAAACGTAGAAGAAGTTGCCCGTTTCATCTGTCTGAATCTGCAAAATTTTCTCTGAAATTTCGATCACAGACGCCACTTCCACGTCTTATTGCACTATGTGTAGTACTATTATACATTCTGTGAACGTTTTGAATTGTGGTTCATTGCAAGAAACTGAGGCCAAAATGTGGACGCCCGTCGGGTGAAGTTTCAAGTTTGTGATTTCGTACGTCCTTTTAGAGAAGTCAAACTCGTCTGGGAGGTCGATTTTGGGCTAATTTGGCTCGATCAGGATCGACTGCTCGTCGTTCAAAATGCTCGTCAGCTGCGTTCGCTGCGTCGTCATTGCGTCTAAAAACGAGTGATTTGAGGTCCGCGCCACGTCCTCAGAATCGTCGATTTTATCCAAAATTTTGTTCCGTTCGGGCATTCTGAAGAGGAAATCCGCCACGCCGGCCTGCTTCACTATCGAGAAGATTTTGATTCTCCCGCTGTCGTCGCCGTAGCAGACGATTCCGGCCTCGTCAGAGACGTCCATTGCCGTTATTTTGTTCGTTGCGGGCGTCAGAAACTGTTTTCCGGTCTGGTAGCCCTAAAATTGAATATAGGGCTTAAACTGCTGCGAATTGACCAGAACCGAGTCAATTGTGCACAGAATCGAACTCGTAGCTTAAAGCCAGGCCGTAAACGGGCTTATAGACGAGCTAGAAAACAGAAATTCGGGCCAGGTACTCGGATCAGCGTAAAGAGCCGAATCCAGCGGATCCAGGTCCTCAGCGCCGACGATATTGACCTTATTCGAAAATTCCGTTTAATTCAACTGATATAACGCCTAATTTTGAATCCGCAAATTCCCGGGCGACCGGATTAGCTCCTTGAGCTTCGCGACCGAATCGAAGGCGCTCAAAACGGCCAAATTTTGACATTCCAGCCCGTTCGGCGCCGCCTGGACGCGGAGCGAATTTTTTATCAATTCGCTGATTTTCGAGGGCCGGAATCTGCTCGTTACGTAGCTCTGGCCGTTCTGCTGCTGCGCCAGGACGCTGAGCCGCTAATTCGCGTCCAGCGCGACGATCGGCGACTCGCCCGGCAGCAGGATGCTGAGCACCAGCGTCACCTCGCAGAGCGTAATGCTGAGCTGGTTGACCGTCTTGCAGGGCGCCGTTTGGCGCGGAATTGCGGACTCGATTTGGTCGTCCAATTTGTCGATTCTGAAGACCAAAATCCGGCCTTTGCTGGTGCCCAAAATGAGCACTTTCTGCTAAAGCGATAACAGTTTAACGATTTTCTCGTCTTTCGCGATAACGTTTTCGGGGTGATTTCTGATCAATTTGTAGGGCGGCTGGGTCTTCTGGGTGGTGCGAATGTGGCAGTGGTGGGATAATGCTACTTCGCTCGGGATAAAACTCACCAGGGACTCTTCTTTGAGCACTAGGATTTCGCTGACATCCGCTGCAAGCAGAAAGCTGTAATTTCCGTCTTAGAAAACGCAGTCGAATTTGTTGATTATCTTCTTAACGTTCATTGGGGACTGGATTCTGATCGAAGAGTCGGATACGTTCATCATTGTGTAAATTCCTGGTCCATAAATGCAGAACATATCTGACTTATACTTGTGAAAAGCTAGATTCGTAACTTCTCGTTAAACCTTGAAATTGTGTAAGCATTTAGGTTGTGAAATTGGTATTAAGTTCGTAGAGGGGTTTTAAAACCATTCGGTAACGGAAGGTGGGATTTACCAGGCGACCAGGAAATAATCAGGAGCACCTGTTTAAAAAACAACATACTTGCCATCAAGTGATACTGCTACTCCAATAGCATGTTTTGGTAAAGGTAATGAATCTTATACATATAAAACTGCAACTTTTTACAACGGCTTTAAAGAAAACAAGTGAGCCTTATACGATGAGGATTCATATTACATAATAGCTAAAAATCTTCTACCAGGGTCCATTCCTATACATGCAATGTGTTTATAAGAGTCATCTAAATGAATAAATTTAGACAAATTTGATACATTATCATGAATTTACAAAAATTTACCTGCGAGCTGTATAGTAGTATTAGCATCATAACCAAAACGAATAGGAAAATCAACAGCTTTCGGATTATTTAAAGCAAACACTGGCTGAATGGTAGGCAACTTTGACATTACTTGGAATGGAAAATTACTTATTTTAAAGATATAATAGGTATATTGTCCGCGATAAACATTTGGCAACGACGAGGGCATCCCGAGCCGCTGCGGCATACTAGGAATGCTGAGCAAGCAGGCTTTCCACATTGGCTTGCCTTTCAGTCGTCTCCGGTCACCACCTCGCCCGCTGATGATGGTTGGCGGTACCAGCAGGACAGCATGGACGCCATTGACCCGCGTAGCCAGCCCTTCAGCTACGGGTGGCAGCTTGTATTAATCTAGATTCTTAGGAATCTTGAACCACAAATCTAGGATTATTATGCGTAGTGCAACAGAAGATTTGAGAACGTCCCTTCCTTTATCAATGGAACGCGTCAAGCTCCTCGCCCGCGACATCCCAGACTTCCCTACTCCAGGGATCATGTTCAAGGACTTCGGACCTGTATTCGCAGACTACGAGGCCTGCGCCTAGCTGCGTTCCGCGCTCTACGCCCAGGTCAAGCATCTGCCCATTACGAAGGTGCTGATCCTGGAGACGCGCGGCTACCTATTCGGCACTCTACTGGCATAGGACCTCAAGACCGGCGTGGTGCCTGTGCGCAAGGCCGGCAAGCTCCCCGGCGACACGCTGCAGATCACATACGACCTGGAGTACAAGAAGGGCGAAAAGTGCGAGATCCAGGCGGGGCTGCTCGGTCCCTCCGACATCATTCTCATCCACGACGACCTCATCGCCACCGGTGGCACCGTGCAGGCCGCGATCGACCTGGCGCTGAAGGCCGGCGTGAAGGCGGAGAACATCTACGTCAGCTTCATCGGCAAGATCACGTTCCTCAAGGGCGTGGAGAAGATCAGGAACTTCAAACAGGTGTTCAGCCTGATGGACCTGGACTGACCCGTTAATGTTTATTTATTATATAGTATCAATCCCAGCCACCCTCGAAATATGTCCGAAGCCTCCCTCTACGAGCAGATCGTGCGTATCCTCACTGCCAACAACTACGAGGCGCCCGACAACCTCGTAAACTTCTCCCACGCGCGGTAGGAGTTTCTGCCCACCAGTTTCTCGCGAAACGCCAAGTTCCACGTGGTTGTCGACGGCTCTTACCAGCTCAAGGCGGACTACGAGGAACCCAACGTGCAGCACAGTTACGATAAGTAGTCACAGGCCACGCAGACGTAGTTCAAGCTGACGCAGGCCCTGACGGTCCAGACAGCGCAGGTATCGTTCGCCCACAGCACCGGCATGATATCCCGGAGCGGTATCTATGACCTGTACAGGAAGCCTCGTGCGAAGGCCACGGTGCATACAGCCTTCGACAAGGAGGTGACGCTGTTCTAAGCGGTGGTTCTGACGGAGCGCATTGTGGCACAGCAGATCGGTCGAAAGACCATCACGGAGTACGTGATGTGGCAAGGTAGCCGGTAGCAGCCGCACAAACTTCTGTACACCATCAACCAGGTCAAGCAGCAGGTGTCCTGCATCCGGTTCCACCCCCAGCGCAAGGATATATTCGCGGTCAGCTACGGGAACCGCAACCAGCAGAACACCACGAAGACATCCTACTTCGAAATTTACTCGGTCAACAACATCTTCAATGCGATCTACCGAGTCGAGACCAGCACCGACGTTATGTGCATGGCATGGTCCCCGTTCTAGTACAACATCATCATCGTGGGGTTCCTCAACGGACAACTGGCCGTGTATCAGATCGACCAGTGCATCACGCTACTGCAGCGCGTCCATGCCCACGATGAGTTCGTGTCCTCGATCTCCTTCAAGGTCGATCGCAGCCAGTTCATCTCCACCTCGCTGGACGGTAGCTACAAGCTGTTCGAGATCAAGCAGAGCCAGCTCAGGGAGATTCACTCCGCGAAGATCTACGACAACGGCTACGAGAATGATATCTACGCGAAGAACGTCCCCACCAGCCAGCGGACGTCCATCCTGGGCGTTATCTCGAGCAAGTTCTGCCAGGACCCCAAGACGTCCTTTCTGATGTTGCTGGGGACGGACTCGGGGGTGGTGAGGATGCTGTCCTCGAGCCTGTATCTGAGCGTGATTCAGACCTTCATCCAGCACGACATGGCCGTGTACTCGGTCGACTTCAACCATTTCAACACGGACCTCATCGTGTCCGCAAGCGAGGACTTCACTGTCAAGCTCTGGCTCAAGAAAGTCCCCAAGCCGCTGCTTTCGTTCGATCTAGGTGAACCCGTGATGTTCTGCCGGTTCTGCGAGGTCAAGTCCACGGTGCTCATCTGCGTCACCACCTCCGGAAAGGTGTGCTTCTTCGACTTCGCCACTGACAAGGACACCTTCATCGTCCAGATAAACCTCGCTATGGAGGTGTCCACAGTTGAGATCTCGGCAGAGTTCATGATTCTGACTGTCGGGGAGGCCAGCGGGCAGGTCAGCGTGATCAAACTGAGCTAGTGGTGGAAGGACTTTGACCTGCGGAAGCTGGAGAACCGCAAAGAGGATATGCGGCGCAAAAACATGGATGCGGTGGCGCAGTTCATAGACTAGTGCATGCGCGGTATGAACTGAGGTTCGCGGAACACCAGCTCGGACCGCAAATCACAAATTCCTTATTATACGAGCACCCACATTTCACACCATTCCACTAAATATGGAGACCTTGAGAGCGTTTGCGTAGATTATGACTCCTGCCGAGGCAGCTGTGACGGCCGAGACCTTCAAGTTCCCCGAGTCATCTTAGACCCCTGTTCTGGCCACAGAGCCGTAGGACTTTGATCAGTTCGACGCCTTCCTGGTGGAGTACACTAACATCCAGCTCAAGGAGGATGAGATTCGCTACAAGCTAGCGAGCAAGCTCCCAATAGAAGACATTGATGCATACGCGATTAATGTATTCGATAACGACTTAAAGCCCCCTCCGCAGCTGCATGAATCACCAGCATTCCCGATATACTTTAGACATGCGTAGGCCCCTACTTAGATCGTGTCAAAAGCCGAATTTACAGAGAACTTCAACAGCCTCACCGATAGCATGTTTGCTAATATCGACATGAGCAATTTTGTTGTCGCAGGAGGTGCAGTTCTATCATGCTTGCTACCAAACTGCCGTTTTTCGAATATTGAGGCATCCCACTAGAAGTAAATTGGATTGGACATCCAGTAGCCGGTGCCAGCAGACTTATCCGGTCTCAACGGGTTCTTCACCTCGGACATAGACTTGTTCGTAGTTAACTGTACACAGGAGGAGGCAAATCTCAAAGTAGACCGACTCATCGAGCAGCTGCAGACCAACTCTGGCTCTAAATTGATATTCCGTTCTAGCTAGGCAGTCTCGCTGCTCTCAAAGCACCGTGATGTATAGATTATATTCAGAATTTACAACTCGATGTCAGAGATCCTGCTTGGCTTTGATATCGACTCTGCGGCAGTCTGCTACGACTTCTAAAGTTAGAATGCGTACTTCACACCGCGTTCTCACTTCGCAATTCTTTCCCGCACCAACGTCCTGAATCAGCTTAGGAGAAGTAAGAACTATGGCTAACGACTCATTAAATACGCCAATAGGGGGTTTTAGATTGCAATTCCTGGGTTCTCTCGTAACTGCCTGGTCGTTTAAAAGCTTACCAAGAATGCCGACCTGGTTGATCAGAAATGTCATTTTAGGACTAAAAATGAGCAGGTATACCTGGAGGGCCTGGTTCGATAAGAAAAGACCGGCAACCTGCTATGCTCAAGTGAGATTAACCAGATTATCGAGGCTGAAATTGGGAGTTCAGTAAACTTCTTAGGAATCGACTAGAAATTCTATCAACAACAGTGTCGGCTAGTTGGTGTCGTTCTGTAGAACACTCGAATCGAAAATCGTATATAGAACGAGAAGAACCGTATGGCGCGTAACCTATAGACTGAGGCGAACCGAGGATTCAAACAGTCTATGGCGGTTGTATAGGGATGTGTTCAGGATGACAAAGTAGGAGAGAACCCGGTGTCGTATAACCTGACTAAACATACAGAGACTGATGTACTCTCACATCAATTTGCGTTCTAGTCGGATTACTGCATTCCAACGTCATTTGGCTTCCACTCGCAGAATGCTATCGAATATTCTCTGGAACATCCACGTTCCTTACCAAACCTCTACATTGGGCCTTATCGCTAGTAGTTTGTTAATTTCGTTATAGAAAACCCAGGAAAGTAGGATCTATTCACATCAAGCTTCCACCCAGACAATTCATATGGTTTTTATGGAGACCTCAGATTATTTTGCGGGTAAAATGTATTTTTGCGCAATGAAATAGCAACAAAGTAAAGTTTAGAGTTTAAACTCTTTTTCCTAAATCACTTCTGTTCTCTACCCCCATAGATTGCTGCTGATATAGTCTAAAGTAAGGAAGAATAGAAAAAGTATGTACAGTATAACCTATATAAGCAAGAAGTCTCCGGATGTGTTTAAATAAGCCAGCTCCACTCAGTACAAATCAAGATACAACATATGAGATAGCTTATATAGCAATGCTCGGAGATTTGTTGTTAGAGATAACTTGACCAGGAAAGCAAGATTGTTATTAAGGATAATGATCGCCAGGTGCTGCGTTGGACCTGGTATTTGTCGGAAACAGAAATTGAGGCTCTTGATGAATCTTAGTCCCTGCAGGCGAAACTTGCCAAAAATTACTTCGTCCAGATATTGGAAAGCAAGAAATCTGGCAATCTCCTAGCTGAGTATGAGGAACAGAGCCGTTGGATCGCTGAATTCGAAAACACTTTCCAATGTGATGTTGCAAAATTATTTTAGCAAGTACTACATGGAGACCAAAGCACAACTGTCCTAGGATAGACATATAATATTCCTAGTAAGGAGGCTATTATTATATTTTTAAATGAGCTTAATCTATTAGCTATTGCTGAGGTAGAGCTATTCGAAATTTAAGGAAATGAGTTCCAGTAGAGCTATCATGACAGCAGGCTAGATATCCGTTTCGAGGTATCACTCAGTATTGACAACATGGATTATATCAGACAACTGATGACATCCCAATTAAGCCATACTTTTATCGCATTAGCAAAGGTGCAGATTTAGCCTGACCTTTCCTATATGCTTATTACGTTTAACATGTCGAATATTTACACTCTTAATGAATTACTCCCAGAAGTTAGCTCATTCGATACCATGTTTTTGTTTTATTAGTAGTTCTTAGATATGGTACGCAACCATCTTATCCTGCCATCCAATAGCAATTTGTATGTGTTCCGCTAGTCCTTGATATTCTATGATTTTGCTAGGAATGCTCACCAGCATATAGCTCTGGAGCATGCGGATAGTTACCTAACAACTTAGCTCGGTATAGATGAGAATCTAGTACGCTCGATGAAAACATTTATTCCAAGTACAACAAAATCGCTCGAGCTACCAATCACTCTTATCAGACAACTTCTCTATAAGCAAGGTAGAGCCAGCAGCCAACTCATACTAAATTTGAATGGGGCTGGAGTTGATGGTATTCTTCTTCCATTTAAGATTGTCAAAACATCCAATTAAACTCTGGAGCTGACGCGTGGTGGAGATTTTCTCAGTACTATTGACCTTTTCAAGCAGATAGGTGATCTTAACTATTAAACGCTGACCACACCACAATTATATCTTCTGGGAAAGGCAATTGCGTATGCACTATTTAATCAGATTTAGCTAAATCTCACCCACCCACTACCATTGGTGTTTTTTAGATCGATTTTAGTTGGAAAGTTCTATATGTACAACAAATTTGAGGCAGAGATAGCACGTTTTGACCTTTCAAAATTGAATGTTCACCACGATATCTTAACTGTTAATAATTAGGAAATACTTAGAAAAGACATGCATAATGATCAGTTTGACTGTATCTGCGCTAATCAAGAGGCTTCAGGGTGTAAGTTCCGTATAACTAGTATTATTGAGGGCTTTGAGACCATGGGAGGTATCAGATAGTTTGGCGTTCTCAATGCCGTCTAGGTTGCTAGGGTACTCTCAGGCGAGTGATAGCTTAAATAATTTGTAATTACGGCAAATATCTTTTTAGGAATTAAATATCGTTTAATATAAATATAATTATAATATATAGTAAATTATTAGTAACAACCTTTATGGTGTAGTGGTTAGCACATAGCATTTACGTTGCTCAGGTCCTGGGTTCAATCCCCAGTAAAGGTATGTTTTTTAAATTTTCATAATATATAATTTTTCTTCACATAAACAACTATTCTAAAATGGGAAAATGTTAATCTACTTAATCTTGTTCAGGAGCTCAGATTAGGTTAGAGGAATGCATTCGACCATTACCCAAAGTTACTATTAGCAAAATAAAAGAGAATCCTATTTTAGAACTTGCATCTGGTTATTTTATAACAAAACCTGAAATTAAAACTAGCTAGATAGAAGAAGATTAACAAAACGAGATTTGTTTTTACTAGATACCAGCAGATAATATATTTTAATTAAGTTATGAAAAAATTAATGAGTTAGAAAAATAAAATAAGACAATAAAGTCATTTGAAATAGTTGATTTAAACATGCGATATAGTGAGGATCTTTGATGCAATTTTTCACTTTCGCAGCTAGTTTAGCAAATACCATAATGATATAATAAATGTATAGATAAAAATCATAAAACAAAAATAGTCGTACCAGTAATGATACAATTAATTACTAACACTATTAGAAACATGATATACAAGATTAGCGGAATTAAAGTGCCAGATAAGCATGATTAGTAATATTAATAATTAAAAACCTTTATTCGTTTTAGGATAATAAATTATTAACATTTTATAGTATATTTTATGATTTTTAACTATATAATAGTATTTCTATATAATTTAAAACAAAATATCTAAAATTCAAAAAATGTCTTTCCCATAAACAGAAAAAATTATATCCACACTTTAATCAGAACTTGAAAGTTCTTTATAAATACAGAAAGATTTACTTTAATAACTATTAGCACATCAACAAACATAACTTTTGATTAAGTCATTATATGCAGAAAATCTAAATATTTCTACAAAATAAGAATAAATGAATTTGATACCAATTATTGAAAAATAAAAGATGCGACTAAAAGTAGACTCTACATCAATTTTTCGACATGCGGTGAATCTGAAAGAACTAAGTAATAATCTAGATTTAGAATTGCATAATTTAAAAGCTAAAGTCCACAAACTGGAAAGTCTAGGTGTCCTGAAAATGGTTAAAAGCAATAAATAAATTTAATAAAGCTTTAAAGAATTAAATGAAGCAAATCGGTCATACTAAGAGGAGAAGAAATAGTTTCTTCATTTGACTTGTGAAAAATTTATTAGCTATTGTGGAGCCAAAGAAGTTAAATCTATGAAGTTAGCATTATAACATAAGAATTAACAAAATTGGGATGAATAAATTAGCAAAATTGAGTGAAGGTATTACTAGATTTACGTGCAATTAATAATACTCTTTAAGCTATCACTCGCCTGAGAGTACCCTAGCAACCTAGACGGCATTGAGAACGCCAAACTATCTGATACCTCCCATGGTCTCAAAGCCCTCAATAATACTAGTTATACGGAACTTACACCCTGAAGCCTCTTGATTAGCGCAGATACAGTCAAACTGATCATTATGCATGTCTTTTCTAAGTATTTCCTAATTATTAACAGTTAAGATATCGTGGTGAACATTCAATTTTGAAAGGTCAAAACGTGCTATCTCTGCCTCAAATTTGTTGTACATATAGAACTTTCCAACTAAAATCGATCTAAAAAACACCAATGGTAGTGGGTGGGTGAGATTTAGCTAAATCTGATTAAATAGTGCATACGCAATTGCCTTTCCCAGAAGATATAATTGTGGTGTGGTCAGCGTTTAATAGTTAAGATCACCTATCTGCTTGAAAAGGTCAATAGTACTGAGAAAATCTCCACCACGCGTCAGCTCCAGAGTTTAATTGGATGTTTTGACAATCTTAAATGGAAGAAGAATACCATCAACTCCAGCCCCATTCAAATTTAGTATGAGTTGGCTGCTGGCTCTACCTTGCTTATAGAGAAGTTGTCTGATAAGAGTGATTGGTAGCTCGAGCGATTTTGTTGTACTTGGAATAAATGTTTTCATCGAGCGTACTAGATTCTCATCTATACCGAGCTAAGTTGTTAGGTAACTATCCGCATGCTCCAGAGCTATATGCTGGTGAGCATTCCTAGCAAAATCATAGAATATCAAGGACTAGCGGAACACATACAAATTGCTATTGGATGGCAGGATAAGATGGTTGCGTACCATATCTAAGAACTACTAATAAAACAAAAACATGGTATCGAATGAGCTAACTTCTGGGAGTAATTCATTAAGAGTGTAAATATTCGACATGTTAAACGTAATAAGCATATAGGAAAGGTCAGGCTAAATCTGCACCTTTGCTAATGCGATAAAAGTATGGCTTAATTGGGATGTCATCAGTTGTCTGATATAATCCATGTTGTCAATACTGAGTGATACCTCGAAACGGATATCTAGCCTGCTGTCATGATAGCTCTACTGGAACTCATTTCCTTAAATTTCGAATAGCTCTACCTCAGCAATAGCTAATAGATTAAGCTCATTTAAAAATATAATAATAGCCTCCTTACTAGGAATATTATATGTCTATCCTAGGACAGTTGTGCTTTGGTCTCCATGTAGTACTTGCTAAAATAATTTTGCAACATCACATTGGAAAGTGTTTTCGAATTCAGCGATCCAACGGCTCTGTTCCTCATACTCAGCTAGGAGATTGCCAGATTTCTTGCTTTCCAATATCTGGACGAAGTAATTTTTGGCAAGTTTCGCCTGCAGGGACTAAGATTCATCAAGAGCCTCAATTTCTGTTTCCGACAAATACCAGGTCCAACGCAGCACCTGGCGATCATTATCCTTAATAACAATCTTGCTTTCCTGGTCAAGTTATCTCTAACAACAAATCTCCGAGCATTGCTATATAAGCTATCTCATATGTTGTATCTTGATTTGTACTGAGTGGAGCTGGCTTATTTAAACACATCCGGAGACTTCTTGCTTATATAGGTTATACTGTACATACTTTTTCTATTCTTCCTTACTTTAGACTATATCAGCAGCAATCTATGGGGGTAGAGAACAGAAGTGATTTAGGAAAAAGAGTTTAAACTCTAAACTTTACTTTGTTGCTATTTCATTGCGCAAAAATACATTTTACCCGCAAAATAATCTGAGGTCTCCATAAAAACCATATGAATTGTCTGGGTGGAAGCTTGATGTGAATAGATCCTACTTTCCTGGGTTTTCTATAACGAAATTAACAAACTACTAGCGATAAGGCCCAATGTAGAGGTTTGGTAAGGAACGTGGATGTTCCAGAGAATATTCGATAGCATTCTGCGAGTGGAAGCCAAATGACGTTGGAATGCAGTAATCCGACTAGAACGCAAATTGATGTGAGAGTACATCAGTCTCTGTATGTTTAGTCAGGTTATACGACACCGGGTTCTCTCCTACTTTGTCATCCTGAACACATCCCTATACAACCGCCATAGACTGTTTGAATCCTCGGTTCGCCTCAGTCTATAGGTTACGCGCCATACGGTTCTTCTCGTTCTATATACGATTTTCGATTCGAGTGTTCTACAGAACGACACCAACTAGCCGACACTGTTGTTGATAGAATTTCTAGTCGATTCCTAAGAAGTTTACTGAACTCCCAATTTCAGCCTCGATAATCTGGTTAATCTCACTTGAGCATAGCAGGTTGCCGGTCTTTTCTTATCGAACCAGGCCCTCCAGGTATACCTGCTCATTTTTAGTCCTAAAATGACATTTCTGATCAACCAGGTCGGCATTCTTGGTAAGCTTTTAAACGACCAGGCAGTTACGAGAGAACCCAGGAATTGCAATCTAAAACCCCCTATTGGCGTATTTAATGAGTCGTTAGCCATAGTTCTTACTTCTCCTAAGCTGATTCAGGACGTTGGTGCGGGAAAGAATTGCGAAGTGAGAACGCGGTGTGAAGTACGCATTCTAACTTTAGAAGTCGTAGCAGACTGCCGCAGAGTCGATATCAAAGCCAAGCAGGATCTCTGACATCGAGTTGTAAATTCTGAATATAATCTATACATCACGGTGCTTTGAGAGCAGCGAGACTGCCTAGCTAGAACGGAATATCAATTTAGAGCCAGAGTTGGTCTGCAGCTGCTCGATGAGTCGGTCTACTTTGAGATTTGCCTCCTCCTGTGTACAGTTAACTACGAACAAGTCTATGTCCGAGGTGAAGAACCCGTTGAGACCGGATAAGTCTGCTGGCACCGGCTACTGGATGTCCAATCCAATTTACTTCTAGTGGGATGCCTCAATATTCGAAAAACGGCAGTTTGGTAGCAAGCATGATAGAACTGCACCTCCTGCGACAACAAAATTGCTCATGTCGATATTAGCAAACATGCTATCGGTGAGGCTGTTGAAGTTCTCTGTAAATTCGGCTTTTGACACGATCTAAGTAGGGGCCTACGCATGTCTAAAGTATATCGGGAATGCTGGTGATTCATGCAGCTGCGGAGGGGGCTTTAAGTCGTTATCGAATACATTAATCGCGTATGCATCAATGTCTTCTATTGGGAGCTTGCTCGCTAGCTTGTAGCGAATCTCATCCTCCTTGAGCTGGATGTTAGTGTACTCCACCAGGAAGGCGTCGAACTGATCAAAGTCCTACGGCTCTGTGGCCAGAACAGGGGTCTAAGATGACTCGGGGAACTTGAAGGTCTCGGCCGTCACAGCTGCCTCGGCAGGAGTCATAATCTACGCAAACGCTCTCAAGGTCTCCATATTTAGTGGAATGGTGTGAAATGTGGGTGCTCGTATAATAAGGAATTTGTGATTTGCGGTCCGAGCTGGTGTTCCGCGAACCTCAGTTCATACCGCGCATGCACTAGTCTATGAACTGCGCCACCGCATCCATGTTTTTGCGCCGCATATCCTCTTTGCGGTTCTCCAGCTTCCGCAGGTCAAAGTCCTTCCACCACTAGCTCAGTTTGATCACGCTGACCTGCCCGCTGGCCTCCCCGACAGTCAGAATCATGAACTCTGCCGAGATCTCAACTGTGGACACCTCCATAGCGAGGTTTATCTGGACGATGAAGGTGTCCTTGTCAGTGGCGAAGTCGAAGAAGCACACCTTTCCGGAGGTGGTGACGCAGATGAGCACCGTGGACTTGACCTCGCAGAACCGGCAGAACATCACGGGTTCACCTAGATCGAACGAAAGCAGCGGCTTGGGGACTTTCTTGAGCCAGAGCTTGACAGTGAAGTCCTCGCTTGCGGACACGATGAGGTCCGTGTTGAAATGGTTGAAGTCGACCGAGTACACGGCCATGTCGTGCTGGATGAAGGTCTGAATCACGCTCAGATACAGGCTCGAGGACAGCATCCTCACCACCCCCGAGTCCGTCCCCAGCAACATCAGAAAGGACGTCTTGGGGTCCTGGCAGAACTTGCTCGAGATAACGCCCAGGATGGACGTCCGCTGGCTGGTGGGGACGTTCTTCGCGTAGATATCATTCTCGTAGCCGTTGTCGTAGATCTTCGCGGAGTGAATCTCCCTGAGCTGGCTCTGCTTGATCTCGAACAGCTTGTAGCTACCGTCCAGCGAGGTGGAGATGAACTGGCTGCGATCGACCTTGAAGGAGATCGAGGACACGAACTCATCGTGGGCATGGACGCGCTGCAGTAGCGTGATGCACTGGTCGATCTGATACACGGCCAGTTGTCCGTTGAGGAACCCCACGATGATGATGTTGTACTAGAACGGGGACCATGCCATGCACATAACGTCGGTGCTGGTCTCGACTCGGTAGATCGCATTGAAGATGTTGTTGACCGAGTAAATTTCGAAGTAGGATGTCTTCGTGGTGTTCTGCTGGTTGCGGTTCCCGTAGCTGACCGCGAATATATCCTTGCGCTGGGGGTGGAACCGGATGCAGGACACCTGCTGCTTGACCTGGTTGATGGTGTACAGAAGTTTGTGCGGCTGCTACCGGCTACCTTGCCACATCACGTACTCCGTGATGGTCTTTCGACCGATCTGCTGTGCCACAATGCGCTCCGTCAGAACCACCGCTTAGAACAGCGTCACCTCCTTGTCGAAGGCTGTATGCACCGTGGCCTTCGCACGAGGCTTCCTGTACAGGTCATAGATACCGCTCCGGGATATCATGCCGGTGCTGTGGGCGAACGATACCTGCGCTGTCTGGACCGTCAGGGCCTGCGTCAGCTTGAACTACGTCTGCGTGGCCTGTGACTACTTATCGTAACTGTGCTGCACGTTGGGTTCCTCGTAGTCCGCCTTGAGCTGGTAAGAGCCGTCGACAACCACGTGGAACTTGGCGTTTCGCGAGAAACTGGTGGGCAGAAACTCCTACCGCGCGTGGGAGAAGTTTACGAGGTTGTCGGGCGCCTCGTAGTTGTTGGCAGTGAGGATACGCACGATCTGCTCGTAGAGGGAGGCTTCGGACATATTTCGAGGGTGGCTGGGATTGATACTATATAATAAATAAACATTAACGGGTCAGTCCAGGTCCATCAGGCTGAACACCTGTTTGAAGTTCCTGATCTTCTCCACGCCCTTGAGGAACGTGATCTTGCCGATGAAGCTGACGTAGATGTTCTCCGCCTTCACGCCGGCCTTCAGCGCCAGGTCGATCGCGGCCTGCACGGTGCCACCGGTGGCGATGAGGTCGTCGTGGATGAGAATGATGTCGGAGGGACCGAGCAGCCCCGCCTGGATCTCGCACTTTTCGCCCTTCTTGTACTCCAGGTCGTATGTGATCTGCAGCGTGTCGCCGGGGAGCTTGCCGGCCTTGCGCACAGGCACCACGCCGGTCTTGAGGTCCTATGCCAGTAGAGTGCCGAATAGGTAGCCGCGCGTCTCCAGGATCAGCACCTTCGTAATGGGCAGATGCTTGACCTGGGCGTAGAGCGCGGAACGCAGCTAGGCGCAGGCCTCGTAGTCTGCGAATACAGGTCCGAAGTCCTTGAACATGATCCCTGGAGTAGGGAAGTCTGGGATGTCGCGGGCGAGGAGCTTGACGCGTTCCATTGATAAAGGAAGGGACGTTCTCAAATCTTCTGTTGCACTACGCATAATAATCCTAGATTTGTGGTTCAAGATTCCTAAGAATCTAGATTAATACAAGCTGCCACCCGTAGCTGAAGGGCTGGCTACGCGGGTCAATGGCGTCCATGCTGTCCTGCTGGTACCGCCAACCATCATCAGCGGGCGAGGTGGTGACCGGAGACGACTGAAAGGCAAGCCAATGTGGAAAGCCTGCTTGCTCAGCATTCCTAGTATGCCGCAGCGGCTCGGGATGCCCTCGTCGTTGCCAAATGTTTATCGCGGACAATATACCTATTATATCATTAAAATAAATAGTATCTAGTTTTATCTCTAAAACCTGAAATTTTCCGCTAGCTAATACTAAATTTTAGGTTTAAAAAATTTATGTTCATCACAATCATTTTATACCTTATAAAATAGCGCATCCTATACCTTGATGTTAAAATCCACTACCGGGACTACCTGAAGGAGGCGCGGGGGGAAAGGCTCCCATTAAAATCTAACCCGCTGGAGAATACCACAGACTGCCTTTCCATTCCATAATGACTTATTTCTATACGGACATGATCGCGAGGACAGTACCAACAACCACCCCGGAGCGGGCCTTCATGTCCAGACCACTGTCAGTGTCCAAGTTTCCGCCACGTACAGTTGGTCCGAGGTTCGCGTGCTGCACGGCTGCCACCTTTGATCCATTTGCCGTGCCCCTCGATGGAAGGCAGCAAACCGAGTCAGGTTTCGTACAACGCAATGCAACGACAGGTGTTAATACTGGTAATGCCACACTGGATACTATGCAGCGCTAGTCCCTGTTTCGGAAGCTCTCTACGCCATACTATCAACCGCAGCAGTTAACACAGACATATAGCCAGAATACGTCCAGGATGCGAGAGGCTCCCAAGCCCACATCGGCATTTCGGTAACAGGAGATCCGCAAGAACGTTAACACAAAGTACGTATTGTAGATAATTGACACGGATAGGGCGTATCGCTCACCAGAATTGACACGGAAGGAAGGCAGGATCGGTAAGATTCGAGAAATGCGGGAGCGCGAGTGATAATGTAGTTCACTACTTACCTGCGACAAATGCTCCCACCGCATACTAAACGATGTCTCCGAACAGGGCATAGAGCGTTCTCGTGGCTCGTTCCTTGATTCCTAGTTATGTCTCCTCCACACCACGTTCCAGGCCATGGATAACACTGGTAGCCACTGCTTCAGCAGTTCTGCCCTTCTTTATGGAGTTTCCAACACCACCTATAGCATTTTTACGGAGCCCAGATTCGAACCATCCTGGAGAAGCAAGGTAGACTTTGGCCCCATCCATGCGCGCGCACCGGGCGTAGTGTGAAATAGCTGCCTTTGAGGAAGCGTAGAAACACCTATTGGGTATAGGCAGATATGCCTGGGGTGACGAAATGAGCAGCTATGCATGGCTTTACACTGCTTGTAGAATGCCAATCGCCCCAGCAACATTGACCGCATACAAGGCGTATACCTCGGCGATGGTGGCAGTTTTAGCAGACTAGCCGACCCCTGCGCAAGAAATCACCAAATCAAACTTTTGATCTGTGTGTTAGGTCTAAAGTAGTTCGACATCTGCTTAAGAAGATACATCACACTGCACAACCGTATGGGAGAGGCTGTCCCGGCAAAGTTCCTAGGTATTTTTAAGTTCCTGGAGATTTCTTCCCAGAAGATGAATTTTTGCCCCCTTTTTGGCTAAAGCAATAGCAAGTGCACGCCCCAACCCAGAAGATGCGCCGGAAATAAGAACCAGTGAACCAGGAACAATTTTAACAGATACACGTTTTTAAGCGAGGTAGCGGTTTATAATCGTAAGTGCACCCATCAAAATAAATAGAAAATGATAAATGGTCGTCGTGATCATTAGACAAACCTTCTCATATATTATATAATTTCATATAATATGGAAAATGGAGTTCACAATTACGTTACTAGAAGATTTTATTACCAGCATGGATACGTATAACAACCTTGGAGTTTATTCAGAGCTAAGTTTTACTAATCTCGAGGACGAAGCGAACATCTAGCTAGTGGTTACAAATTTTCCATAGGCATTCAGCATTACTGTATCTTTTGAATACATAGATGATGAGAACATAATGATTTGTGATATTGAATTTAGTGGCTCAGCATAATGCTTAAAATTCCAGGAAACTTCTAGCGCTTCATAATTCTTGGATGACTTATAGGCCATTTCGGTATACTTAAGTCCAACGGTGCCATGTGTATTCTGTGGCGAACATTTCATCGGATTCACCACACAAGTAGTATAAGATCCTTATCTCAGAACTTTGGCGGTACTTAAGATTCTAGGGTTAGACATTACTTAAGTTCGCTCACTTCTACTATTGGAAAGCATATTTCCTCATAAAAAAGGACCTATTTTTTATCTAAAACGGCCAGATAGTTTCATTATACTCGATATTGTGCGACCACCATAAATTTGCGATGGGGCACTAAAATAAGCATCATCCGGCAACTAGTGTTCACATGAATCTCAGACATTAAAGAAATCATTAAAAGTCGAAGAAGTTGGAGGGAGATATCAAGAAATTGGTGGACCAGTAGATAGGGATTTTATGGACCTAGCAGCAGGAAACAACAAGGAACTGTACTGTAGAAAAGAAATATTCCTTTTCCACGAAAAATGTAAATGTACATATAAAACATAGATCACTCCAATAAAATAGGAAATCTAAGTCAACTTGAACGATGAGAACACGTTTATATAGGCGGTTGTTCAAAAATCTTTATAAATGCAAACTGACAATCGGGCATAAACAGCGAAAGATGCCACCGACTTTATGGAGACTAAGTCTGCAACTACTGCAACTGTATATACTGATATTTAGCGTTAACAATAGCCTTAAAAAATTGACAATTAGCCGCAGCCTTTGGATATGAATTAATACAGAGTATAGTGTTATTTAAACTCCTAGCAACCGAAATCACTTAGATTTGATATGAAACAAACTTTCCTTAGATATAGAGAGTAATATGGCCCTCAGGCAGGAAGAAAATTTGAAGAAGAGTAGCTTAGTACCCCAGAAGGCTTATAGTTTATCAAGTATTTAAATGATTACTATCTTAAAAGCACAAAAAAGTGAAACAATATATCACACCTTCATACAGAAGATTCCTATTTCGTCCTGACCTCCGCTTACAAAAAATATTTACTTATCATCTCCATTAACTTATTAAACTTTTGTTCCATCATCAAACAGCAAATGCTAATCTACATACATACCACTATTTGTAGCCAAATATAATTTGTTATGATAAAATCCACAATTTACGTATATATTATCAACTGTGATATCACTTTTTTCGCCAAACTTTCCAAATTAGCATTAACCATCAACAAATGTGACAGCGAATGAATTATTATAAACTAGAAATTCTTTCAAAGGTGTAGAATTTTATACTGCAAATTCAGTTAATAATTTTTACTTTTATAAACAAACACCGTCCTATTATGATACCAATGCGACATCTTTTTGAATTGATACTCCTAAACCACCACAAGGCACTTAAATTACTTCATCGTCGTAAGTAACTTGATATAGAGTATAAGCATTATCCCTAGTTAAATGGTATTATTACTCTTCATTATAAACAATAGGCTGTATTTTTAAATTTTCTGAATAGTATGAATATAACTTTTTTGATATCTGAATAAATTTACCAGTTCTAGGTTCTACCTAAATAACTCCTGCAAATGTGCAAATATAACAAGAATATGGTTTTTCAATTTGATGGAGACTTAATATAGGTGAATTGCAATTTAGTAATGTTGAAGCATTCATAGAACGATCGTATATAAGTAACTCTCCAGAAGAAAAAGAAAACATAGCAAAAGAACTACAAATCGAAATTGATGTACAGGGAGCTTATATTTTTGCATATGTTATTGATATTATGGATGGGTGAATATAAGGCATTTCAGGTAAAATGTTATATAATAAATAATATTAAGATAATATTTAAAAAATAATGTGCAATATTAGTTTATAAGTAAATATTTTTTGTAAGCGGAGGTCAGGACGAAATAGGAATCTTCTGTATGAAGGTGTGATATATTGTTTCACTTTTTTGTGCTTTTAAGATAGTAATCATTTAAATACTTGATAAACTATAAGCCTTCTGGGGTACTAAGCTACTCTTCTTCAAATTTTCTTCCTGCCTGAGGGCCATATTACTCTCTATATCTAAGGAAAGTTTGTTTCATATCAAATCTAAGTGATTTCGGTTGCTAGGAGTTTAAATAACACTATACTCTGTATTAATTCATATCCAAAGGCTGCGGCTAATTGTCAATTTTTTAAGGCTATTGTTAACGCTAAATATCAGTATATACAGTTGCAGTAGTTGCAGACTTAGTCTCCATAAAGTCGGTGGCATCTTTCGCTGTTTATGCCCGATTGTCAGTTTGCATTTATAAAGATTTTTGAACAACCGCCTATATAAACGTGTTCTCATCGTTCAAGTTGACTTAGATTTCCTATTTTATTGGAGTGATCTATGTTTTATATGTACATTTACATTTTTCGTGGAAAAGGAATATTTCTTTTCTACAGTACAGTTCCTTGTTGTTTCCTGCTGCTAGGTCCATAAAATCCCTATCTACTGGTCCACCAATTTCTTGATATCTCCCTCCAACTTCTTCGACTTTTAATGATTTCTTTAATGTCTGAGATTCATGTGAACACTAGTTGCCGGATGATGCTTATTTTAGTGCCCCATCGCAAATTTATGGTGGTCGCACAATATCGAGTATAATGAAACTATCTGGCCGTTTTAGATAAAAAATAGGTCCTTTTTTATGAGGAAATATGCTTTCCAATAGTAGAAGTGAGCGAACTTAAGTAATGTCTAACCCTAGAATCTTAAGTACCGCCAAAGTTCTGAGATAAGGATCTTATACTACTTGTGTGGTGAATCCGATGAAATGTTCGCCACAGAATACACATGGCACCGTTGGACTTAAGTATACCGAAATGGCCTATAAGTCATCCAAGAATTATGAAGCGCTAGAAGTTTCCTGGAATTTTAAGCATTATGCTGAGCCACTAAATTCAATATCACAAATCATTATGTTCTCATCATCTATGTATTCAAAAGATACAGTAATGCTGAATGCCTATGGAAAATTTGTAACCACTAGCTAGATGTTCGCTTCGTCCTCGAGATTAGTAAAACTTAGCTCTGAATAAACTCCAAGGTTGTTATACGTATCCATGCTGGTAATAAAATCTTCTAGTAACGTAATTGTGAACTCCATTTTCCATATTATATGAAATTATATAATATATGAGAAGGTTTGTCTAATGATCACGACGACCATTTATCATTTTCTATTTATTTTGATGGGTGCACTTACGATTATAAACCGCTACCTCGCTTAAAAACGTGTATCTGTTAAAATTGTTCCTGGTTCGCTGGTTCTTATTTCCGGCGCATCTTCTGGGTTGGGGCGTGCACTTGCTATTGCTTTAGCCAAAAAGGGGGCAAAAATTCATCTTCTGGGAAGAAATCTCCAGGAACTTAAAAATACCTAGGAACTTTGCCGGGACAGCCTCTCCCATACGGTTGTGCAGTGTGATGTATCTTCTTAAGCAGATGTCGAACTACTTTAGACCTAACACACAGATCAAAAGTTTGATTTGGTGATTTCTTGCGCAGGGGTCGGCTAGTCTGCTAAAACTGCCACCATCGCCGAGGTATACGCCTTGTATGCGGTCAATGTTGCTGGGGCGATTGGCATTCTACAAGCAGTGTAAAGCCATGCATAGCTGCTCATTTCGTCACCCCAGGCATATCTGCCTATACCCAATAGGTGTTTCTACGCTTCCTCAAAGGCAGCTATTTCACACTACGCCCGGTGCGCGCGCATGGATGGGGCCAAAGTCTACCTTGCTTCTCCAGGATGGTTCGAATCTGGGCTCCGTAAAAATGCTATAGGTGGTGTTGGAAACTCCATAAAGAAGGGCAGAACTGCTGAAGCAGTGGCTACCAGTGTTATCCATGGCCTGGAACGTGGTGTGGAGGAGACATAACTAGGAATCAAGGAACGAGCCACGAGAACGCTCTATGCCCTGTTCGGAGACATCGTTTAGTATGCGGTGGGAGCATTTGTCGCAGGTAAGTAGTGAACTACATTATCACTCGCGCTCCCGCATTTCTCGAATCTTACCGATCCTGCCTTCCTTCCGTGTCAATTCTGGTGAGCGATACGCCCTATCCGTGTCAATTATCTACAATACGTACTTTGTGTTAACGTTCTTGCGGATCTCCTGTTACCGAAATGCCGATGTGGGCTTGGGAGCCTCTCGCATCCTGGACGTATTCTGGCTATATGTCTGTGTTAACTGCTGCGGTTGATAGTATGGCGTAGAGAGCTTCCGAAACAGGGACTAGCGCTGCATAGTATCCAGTGTGGCATTACCAGTATTAACACCTGTCGTTGCATTGCGTTGTACGAAACCTGACTCGGTTTGCTGCCTTCCATCGAGGGGCACGGCAAATGGATCAAAGGTGGCAGCCGTGCAGCACGCGAACCTCGGACCAACTGTACGTGGCGGAAACTTGGACACTGACAGTGGTCTGGACATGAAGGCCCGCTCCGGGGTGGTTGTTGGTACTGTCCTCGCGATCATGTCCGTATAGAAATAAGTCATTATGGAATGGAAAGGCAGTCTGTGGTATTCTCCAGCGGGTTAGATTTTAATGGGAGCCTTTCCCCCCGCGCCTCCTTCAGGTAGTCCCGGTAGTGGATCTTACCATCTAATTATTGCCTGTACTATTAGAACCTAGGTGCCATCTTCACTCCAATACCACTCGCACGAGTCCTTTTAAATGCAGGTCCAATTTCATAAAAATCATGCGAACAGGTCTGAGATTCAACTGCCTAATCAACGTATGTCTTTCTAGATTAGGGACGAACCAGACGAAAGGTAAAATTAGATTATGATAGTTATGATTATACCTTTCTTAATGTATATGCACCGACGCCTGGCTTCTCTCTTTATTCGTTTTAGATTATATCTGAATGCGAATCATTTTTAAAATGTCGGGACATATATCCATTTTTAATTTCAATTGAAGATTTTGCATGATTAGTTTAATATCTTGTTGGAGATATGGTAATTTATACTGGAAAAGGGTTTCTTTCAGAAGGATTCATTTTTGAATTGATATATAATTTTATTATATTATAATATCTTAGCTATATAAAATGAAATAAAATATTTATATTCTAGTTAATTATATAAGCTGGATTTTAACAGTAATAAGCTTGTTTCTTGTAGCAATATTATATTGTTCAGAATCTTTTAATATATTTGCAGCAATTTCGCTTAAGCTAGGTATACCTATTTTAAGATATTTACGAATATTAACAATAACTATAATCATAATTCCTTTTATTTTACTGAGCAATTCATAAAATTATCATGAAAATTGGATCAAGTTTCTCTTAATTATTTACAATAGCATTTGTATTACTTTGCAAATTCTGGTTATTATTTTAAGATGGCATTAAAGCTATGAAACTATATTATTTTATGCTGTGTGTGTTTTTATTTTTATAATGCACATTTTATTACCGATTTTTTCATTTTTAAGCTTAAGAGGGTAATATAAAATAAGAAAAATTATTATAGCAATAGGACTAATAATTTTACAAGTAACACTAATTTTATCAATTTCGCTACTACCTTATTCTCAATTTTTGATTAAAAACTTATTGTTTGGGACATCATAGCAACCATTAATCATCATTGACGGAGGCTCTAGGAAATTTGCAGCCCCAAATACCCGACTCTCAATTATGACAGCTTGGGCAACACGGTAGAACCCAATTATACTGCTGACAGTCCGCCTCACAAAGGACGAAATTTTGGTAGGAGACATTGATCGAGCCATAAAATTTCCAGACTTAACGTATCTTGAGCTCGAAAAACTGTAAATAGGCAAAATTTACTCGCAAGTCGACCCATACGGCTCGTTTTCCCGCATCTCCGCTGCAAACGACGCCGAATCTGAGCTACTCGCCTAGCAGGTCCACGATGCAGCATAATTGAGCAAGATTACCACGCTACATAACCTTATTAGCACATGCCTCCATTTTGGAATCAGATTCGTAATTGATGTGAATGAAGAAAACCGCGAAGCAGCATTGACACACCACCTTCTGCACCTGCTGGCGAGCATGGGTCTGATGGAACCTGATAAAACTCCGCTGTACTCCGTCCGCGTGCACCAAGAGGCTGTTTTTTGTACGCTACAAAACGCACACATCCGACTGTCCATTCCTGCCGTACTAGCACGTCTGAATATCACAGAAACTTGTGGTAAAAGTAACGAAAATATACCAATTTTCGCACCGCTGCCGCAATTAATTTCCTTAAGAACCGCAGGCGTAGACGCCGATTTTGATGGAGCGAACTCCGAAATCTCGAACTGCGTCGCTTCAAGACTCGGAGTTGGGCGAGTTTTTTCCACCCAAGCAGAACCTAGCACTTGCACGGTGCTGTTCTGGCTCCAGACTGGTGCCATCGCAGGGCTGCTAGGGCTGTTTTGGGCGATTTTGCGAGCTGTGCGGGCGCTGTGGGGCGAAAGAGTGGCAAAAGAGAAGCTATGATCACTCGTGCCAGTCGCTTTCCAGCGACTTGGTGCCAAACTGGCTGCTGGTACCATGCGTCTTCGCGAGCTTTGTCTGCAGCGTCATCGAGCGGTTCATCCTGTCGTGAGTCCGCGTCAGAGGCGCTGGGCGGCCGGAGATCTTCAGGAGCTGCATTCTAGCAGTGAGAGTCGGCTGCGACTACGCGAGGTCCATGCGGGGCTTCTCATGAGGCGGGAGCTCCGGAATTTGCATCTGCTTTTCGACTTCGGACTTTTACTGCATTTTCAGCATGAATTGTGATTTTGGGGACAGCGCCCTCGTGAACGGGCGGTAGAACCGCTTAAAGTAATTCTAGTACTGACCATCAGCCAATTTGTACATTGCAGAATGGTGAGAAATTGTTATATTAATATTATTATATAATAATTATAATTTAGTGGAAATTGGTTTGTTAATAATAATTATTATATAAATGTATTTATCACAGTTATTATGAAAATCATTGACTAGTAGTTTTTGCTAACTCACACTCAAACTTCTAACCTCCAAGTATTGACTGAACTGGACATTGTAGTCGATACGTCTGAATAAACATTTTCGTCTATTTCGTAATTCTGTCCAAACCTACTATTGCTCAACCTATCTAACTCGAACCTCGAAATTTCAGCAATTGGGTTCTTCCCAGCGCTTACTACGCTGCTCGTAAATTCTTGCGGCCTGAAGACGCTAGAAGGTCTGTTTCAGCTTCCTGCGCTAGAGTAGCTTTCAGCCCAAAATAACTATATTTCTGACCTGTCGCCACTTCTCGACTGCTGCAGTCTCGTATACCTGGATCTAAAGCAAAATAGTATATTCCCTGACTAACTCTCTTTCCTTTCGCATCTCCCGCTCCAAATTGTGAATTTTGATGAAAATCCTGCGGCATCTGCGGTGCTCCCGAACGTGCAAATGGGGCGCAGCGACTACGAACTCGCCAAACGCGCGCTGAAGAACAGTGGCGTTGAGTGCGTTAATGCAAGTTCAAACGACAGAGTAAAAAGCTGCCGCGCAAACACCAAGGTAGTGGGCAGCAAGACCCGCAGGCTAGTGGGCACCCAATTTAGCTTTTATGAGAATTGGGACGGGATGAAAGCTGAGGGCTTTGAGTGACTTTATGACGTGTCTGTAGCTGGCTGTAAAGGGATTTTGCAGGTCAAAGTGTTTTAAGGGTAGTAGCAGAGCAGAAGGAAGCGAAAATAGAATATATTACCAGCGAATCCAAAAATTGAAAATTTCGGTTCGCAGCGATTTAGAATCGCGATTGGAAGACAAATTGCAGCAGGATTTTGCAATACAGGGGTTACATTTTTTTAATATGAAGAAATATGATATATTTATAGAGAGTATATCTCCGGTAATTTAACGCACGGGCCCCCCAATTATGGTGTCTGTGCGAGCCAAAATAGATATTCCTGATAAATTTGATTTAAAATTATTCAAATCGATGTATTTTAGTTTATATCAGCATGCTTCAGTAAAAGATAATTTGGTTCACGACTCTTTAATTTACTGAAGATCTCTAAATTCGCCAAGTTTTTCTATAATTGTACAGTTTGTACACTTCTCATATTTCTTATTTATTTTATATAATATTGAATATATTTATCTTCCCACTCCACAAACGACGATGGACAAGTTCTCGCTCCGTATGCAACGTCCTCTCATGAATCCCAACAAGATAATCCCTGATCAACTCATAACCTTTGATTTTGACGGGAAGATATTCTACATTAAACCCTTTGAAGACAAGTCCTATTTCGAGTACCTCAACAAAGATTTTACCCTTGGCGAGAAGTTCTATTTCAAAGACTTCCCCGGTACACAGTATTTTGGTATATACATCACCCAGACCGGCAAGTACATGCTGGACCTTGCAAACTGTAAAATGTATGAGCCCACGCATCCGTTTGTTGACGCCGCTGACGTAGACGCGTTCGTGAAGCAGAACCTCAAGAACGAGTGCGTGCAGGACTTCCCCTAAAGGCCCCTTTTCGAGCGGTTCAGCGCGGACTACACGAGCTACAAAGCGATCTGCGAGGCCGTGGTGAGCAGGGACGAGGAGGACTTCAAGAACTCGAACGTGTGCCAGCCAGACGCTGAGTGAAGAAAATTTTTAAAAATTAAAAAAAGCTCACCAAAACTCGCTCCGGTCGGGGTCGTTTTCATGCTAAAGCTGCTTCTGGCCCCCTAAAGCCCTGAAAACGCAGTCCGCGGGAACTTCCTCGCGAGATTCCTGCGGCACGTCAGCCGCCTCGCCCCGGAATTCGAAGCCCGCAAGGCGCACAAAATCGCTCTAATTGACGATTCTCACGCCCTGCCTGCGCGCCACCTCGAACGGGTCGCAAACGACGTCGTTCCTGGCTACTTTTTGTAAGAACTTCTCGCTCCCGCCGGGAGCCAGGAGGCCCCGGAAAATGCTCTCGAAGCCCTCGCTCTGATCCTCCCGGAGGCCCAGTTTCTGGATCAGATTCTTGGCGCCCTTTTCGCTCCTAATGCGCATTATCACCTTGTTGACCGCATACTTGAACGTATTAAGTGATATAACGCGTCGTGAAACTAAAGAAACCGGCTCGGGAGCGAAGTTGGAGGTGTCGTATATCTAAGAACTGACGAATTTCGAGGAAACCGCCGATTTGGAGGGGATAAGCTACTGGATCAGCGGGTACGCCGGGAGCGAAAAGTTCGCCGGGATTTACGAAGTTGGCTGCTTTCGCATCGCCTGGATTGACTAGAAAGTCTCTACGGCGGCAACCTCTTCCTGGGTCAGGATTTGGTCGTAGTTCGCGATGTCCTGAGCGCCAAGGCGAGTGTTGCCGAGGCCAGGGCGGAGCAGGGTGTAGCGCGATTTTTGGTCTTCTGTGCGCTGCATTTTGAGCGACTGGAATGATTTCAATGTTGCGATTGTCTGTTCGACTGGGTCTGGGTTGGACAGGTGTAGAAGCATCTCCAGAGAATGGTCTAGAGTTTCTGACATTTTGCGGTGCTATAATAATATATATAATAATGAGTATCAAAAATTTAATTTTAAATGGAAAATTGAGCCATTTCTGTCATAAATAGGCCAATTTATACGTAAAAGCTCACCGTTTGTCATCTCCCAATAACTCCGATTTTTCATCTTAAGTGGCAATTTGAAAGCAAGTATCCGTCTACTGTTCCTCCTAGTCATCCGCAAATTCCGCCACCTGCAGCTTTCTCACTTTGTCCTATCTGAATCCCTTCTTGTGAGACTCGTTTTCCTGCATTCCAATTTTGAACCAGATTAAAATTGTGCTTATGGCCAAAAATGGAATAAACAATAAAAAACTAATCTAATAACCAAATATCTATCTTTCAACTAAATCAGGTATTTGAGAGTTCTCGATCACCAGCTATGATACCATTGAAAATAAGCAGTACGAAATACTTTGGCCTACCGTTCTTCCGGTGGTCGGGATTGCCCCGATTTAGCTACTAAAACGTTTCGGAACTGACATCATGGTGAGTGGGTATAAAACCAAAGAAGTTATCTGAATCGTAAGCTACAAAAGCACGAAGACAGTCATTACTGCAATGGTGTTGAAAGATACGAAAAACAAAACCACACACAAGGAAATAGACACTAACTAAAGTACCAGAAGCAACCTTCTGTTGAGAACCTTCTTCTAAATTATTGGTATTATCATCGAAAAGATGAACGTAAATAAACCAGTTATCGCGAAAATGATACTCACCATGGTTGATTCGATCCCCCGAAGAGATAAAAATTGAGGCAAAATATACCCAAGACCAGCATTTATAATATAGGTATTAATGTTGGTAAGCACGATATGCGTAACTGGATTCTTCATCAGAAAAATTGGAATTATCGGATTTGAGTGTTTTTTCTCTACAAAATAAAAGACGATAGCAGCAACTACCGAAGCCCCAAACGCGACCCCAGATTACCAGTACTATTTATACGACAGCAGTGTGAGCGAGAGACAGAATACACCAACCGCTACCATGATCAAAACGGACCCAAGAAGATCGTTTTTCCTCCCCGTTTTCTACCCCTTCGGATTAGTGTAAAAAAGCACCAAGACAAACGTCACAAAATAGCAAACAGCTGAGATCATGTAACAATTCTTGTATCCCGTGTACTACACCAATAGGCCGCATATTATCGGTGTGATTACCCCTACGAGCTGGACTATAGTCTGACCTTGCTACAGGAACGAGTGCGCCTTTTCGTGCGCCGGTAGAATGCGCATCATACTGTTCCGGTTCGAAATCTAACCGCTGGAGAATGCTCCAACGAAAATACGTACGCAGAATAACTCTATGAAGCTCTTTGCGAAGTAGAATCCGATCTCGAATCCGGCTGTTAGAAGGGCCAGAACGGCAATAACTGGAACGTAACCAAAACGGTCTCCCAAGCGGCCTAGAGGGATAGCACAAGAGGCAGTTGCAATATAGTGGATTGTCATTAGCCACTGGGCGGTTGATGCAGGTATATTAAGTTCTTTTTGGATAGATGGCAAGGCGAGGACTATCGCTTGCGAGTCTACGAAAGATGCAAAAAGACTGACGAAGAAATACGGAAAAATTGATAGAATTGTACCGTGGCCGGGAGACAGTGATTTTGGTAGTTTGGTCATTTTGTAATGTATTGAAAGAAGGAATTAATATAGTATTTGCTATAGTTAGCGAATCTGAGCTGGAAAGAAATAATAATGAATAAAGTTATTATAGATTATACTATATTAAAATTATTTTTGTTGAAAAGGTATGCTAATATGTTTAGAGTGTTAAAAATCACTAAATTAAGGGAACAAAATAATCAGTAGCTTGATATTATATAGGCTAGTTAGGAACAAACATCTTCGAGGCATTCAGTCCCTAGTGTTATAAATCTGGTTAGTAGTATTATTGTTACGGTAAAACTAATGGCATTTACCTTGCATTTTACTAAAGATAAGGGATACCTGGCTAATTATAGTTATAACTCGTCTGACTGATATTTTAGCGAATTTGTGGTTAAAGCTAAATATTTTTATAAGGCTGGTACCTAAAATAGTTATTACTCTACAAATCTTATTTTTCTGGCATATTAGAATGTAGGAAAACTGGGTTTTTATATTATTTTTAATCAACTGGCTGAATATTTATAAGAGGAATAGTGTATTCACATTTTTATTTATAAGGCTTTTGTTAGCAATTAACATATTATTACTCTTAAGGAAGAACTTATACAGGGTTATGTACTTATTGGATAAATGGAATATTTATTTATTTGCCTTACTAAGGAACATAATTAATATTTTAATCTACGGTTTTATTTTAAGTCTATAGTTTTTATTATTAATACTAACTATTGTTAATATTGATTTATTAGCCATTATAAACACCATTCATGACGTCAATTGCTTTAATTCGCTTGACTTCGAGCCCATTATGAATATTCATTAAATTTGGAAAATATATACATTATTATATTAATATTTAGTATTATTTTGGAATCAAATCAAGTTTATTATATTTTTATTTTTATAAAATATGTAACTACCGTTCCTCTAAATGCATTTAATGCATAGCTAAAAATTAGCTTAAAAAGATATAAAAGACCTCTATTTTAGCTAGTAATTATAAAAACTTCACGTGGCTTCTCTAGATGGAATTCTTTATTAAGTAGATCCATTTCATCCCAGCGAGCCCCCCATAGAACTGGTTTAATTGGACGCAATAACGGCCCTTTCAGGTAACGAAGATAGTATAATCCTTACATCAGCATCTGGAATTATCCTAAAAATGTACACATCTGGTGATGTAGACCAGTTGAAACTGAAGACACAGTCCAGGCCGAGGTCTATTGATCTCTATAACGATGATGTCGTTGTAGGTGACTGGGATGGTAATCTGTATTTTAATGATTATGTGCATAAATTTGCAAAATTTAATTATGATAACAGAGAAGTGGAGAATGGTGTGAACTGTGTGAAACTTGCCCATGGGCGCCTGTTTGCTGGGCTGAGCTCTGGAGAGGTAGCTATTTTTGATGCTCAAAACGTGAGGGGTGGTCCCATTTCATGTGTCTAACCACATAAGCACCCTGTGCGTGCGCTATTAATCTATGCGGCGGACGCGTTCTTCTCGGCCGGGAACGACGGGGTGTGCTACTTCTCGTACTTTGCCGGCGGGCAGTTCCAGTCGGTTGTGGTTAGCCCAAGGGTCTTTGAGTCGGAGTACATCTTCACGCTCGACATCACGGAACACGCCGGTCGCACGCTGATCGCGATCGGCGGAACCGGCTTTGTCGTCGGGGTAGTGGACGTCAGCGAGGTCCTTGTGGCCTTCCACGCAAAGCACCTGGTGGATGCTGCGCCGTGTCTGCTCCACCTTGCCCCGGTGGAGAGCGATGTGTGGAGCGTGCGCTTCTGCGGGGAGCTCCTTGCGGTAGGCCAGGAGGACGGAACGCTGTCGCTGCTGGCGTTGGGCGGCTAAGGCATAGACAGTGTACAGGACGAGCTGCTGGATAGGCTCAGCTCCAGAACCGTGGACGAGGGCAAGTTCGCCGGGGACAGCAAGAACCGGCTCAACGCGCGGGTACTGCACGACAGCTACGAGTTTGCCGATCTGGCCTCGATCCAGGAGATCTCCCCGCCCAACCCGATGTTCCTGTGCAGCCTCGGGGGCCAGATCGCGCTAGTGCTCAAGTTCGGCGGCAAGTACGTCCAGATCGGCACGGTCCCGGTCAAGACCGAGGGCGTGCTGGACGCAAAGAACCAGAAATGGGACTTCTGCTATGAGGTCAGCACCGAGGGCGGCCGCATGCTCAAGCTGTTCATGAACGCGGACGAGGACTCATATACCGCCGGGACGCGCTTTCTGGCAGAGAATGGGGTGGACGGCGATGCGGTGGACCAAATCTAGCAGATCCGCGAGTTCATCGACCGCAACGCCCCCAAAACCTCAATTTGCGACTTCATCCTGCCGGACTGCGCCCAACTGTTCAAGTCTGGCTCGAAGGTCAGCGGGAAGGCAGGCGTGCAGAAGGCCTTTGAGCAGGGCGTCCCTGCGGTCCAGCAGGTAACGCCCCTCGTTGCCGAGAAGGCCTTCCGACATATTGCGGCCGCCTTCAGCCCGCTCGGGATGGACGGCTGCGCCCAGGCCATCACCTATAGCACCGGCCAGATCCCGGAGAGCGAGCAGCAGAAGGCCGCGTTCTTCTGCGTGCTAGTGTATCTTGTCCAGACCGGTGCACTTGACAGGCATAGATTCGACGGATTTTTTGTCCAGACTGTGTGCGAGGCGTTTCTAGAGGCCACCGCGCAGAGCCTCGCAGTCATGAGCGCCAGACTGCTCAGCCTGCTCATGGGCCCGGAAATTAGGGCCCTCATAAATGGTAAAGCGGACCGTATCGTGGCGTAGGCCTTGCAGTATCTTGGGAAGCATGACGCAGAGTGCCTTGTATACAGCCTGATGCGGTAGCTTGGACCCCAGGACATCAGTTACGGAGTCCTGCAGACGCTGATGGCCAGCGAAAGCTTTGAGTGAGCAAATCCGATCATTCAACCACTCACCCAGAAATTTTAGTTTAACGGAGCGACAAATCCGAGGCGCACCAGCTCTATCTCCGCCCCCTTGATGAGCTCAAGGTTGAAGCGATACGCTGGTGCCCACTTCTTGGCAATATTCGCTTTGCAGCGATAATTGTAAGGCGGGAGATAGCTTTCAAATACAAACTCACTATATGCTTTTGAGTCTGCTGCGGTAGCTAAAAATGTCGAGAAGGATGGGCGTTAATCAAAATATCGTACCAGACAGAGACGTAGCAGCACATAGTTGGGCACGTTACACTCGAAGTAATCTAAAAATAGCCGTGCTGCATTAATGGCGGGGATTGTGGTTTTTTAGTATACCAGAAGTGCTTAGATGATTAGGTTCTTAGACTCCTGCGCTAGGGGGGAGACTAGATTTGGAAGCAAAAAGTCGATTCGTGGCCCTGAGCCAAAGTACCGCAGCATGATTTACTAATAGTACTATGCGGCCTGCGTTATGTTCTCTATCACGACAGGAGCGATAAAGCCCCTGCAATCTCCTTCCAAGCTTAGAATCTTAGGTATATCGATTTTATTGTAGAGAATCTGTATCGCTTCGCGGAGGGCGGAGGTATCGTACGTATCGCGCGGCAGCAGATGTGGCTTCTTTAGGGACAGTATTTTAGTACCGATCATGCTGAGTGTCGTCTTAGTGTGCTAGGAGTTGGGATCAAAGTCGTAATAGAGGCCAAACAGACTAAGCAACGAGTTCCAATCATCGCAATGCATATACAACTACTGGAGAAGATTGAAGTACACCGTTCTGGAGAAGCCCTAAATCTCTTTATGAAACGGTGAATTAAAGTTCGACACATAAAATTATGCTTTAAATTAGTACGTTAGTGCGAAAAGAGAATCGGGGGTCGGCGAGAACAAGAACGACAACAAAAAGGAGAATGCTTGCTTGAGAGATGCGTTGAAGAAAATAGAGCCCGTGAGATAAAATGCTGGAAGAAATTGCAGCCCAAAAATAGAGGAGTCGTCGCTAATCTAAATCTGTCGCTATTGAATGTCCTGAATGAACTTCTGCTGGCGCTCGTCCTCGAAAACCTCAATCTCGTCAAAGATGTGAACCGGGAATGACAACTTTGAGCCGATGGGCACATCTAGGAATGCCAGCACCTATAAATAGTGCCCCAGCGCTGTCTCTGAGAACTGCTGGCTGGGAAGGGGTATGCGCTCGCTTACGCCGTCTGCCATTTGCTTCTCCAGCTTCATGGCCACGTCCAACCCAGGAAGCTCCATCTGAACTGTCGTATCTCCGTACAAGGTAATCACGCTGAACACGTCTAAGAATGGTAACGACCCCTTGCTAAAAAATTCCCCGGCCTCTAACGTGGCTCCTTTGTTCATGAATTGGCCCAACTACGCATTTTTAACTGGAAAATGGTAGCCAGTCTGGGGCACATACTTTCTACTGCTAAAGGGCGCGATTGGCCCTGCCTCTGATTAGAGCAGTGTTTCGATTTCGCTAAAACTCACCGCGATAGAACTCGAGAGATAGTACAGCTTGTGCAAATACTGCGGGTGGAAGGCCTAGTCTTACACTGCGAAACGGGAAATTTGGTCAAAGGATGGAAAGTACCACCGGTCGCCGATGGAGACTAGCCCCAAGGCATAGGTAAGTGCCAAGGCCTACGACGCGCCCATCTCAATGCTGGGGTCAACCTCCTGCTTCATGGCCTTCAGCCGGATAATGAGCTCCAACTGAATAAGCCGTAGAGTGCAATCGCGCTCGGGCGTTTTGAGGTAAAGGGCAAAGCGTGGGATGTCCACAAGGCCCCAGATGAGGGTGTACATGAATCTATGCACAGGATTTTCAACCATCTGAAGATTTCTGTACGCAAACAGCCGGAATACATGTGTTTCAACGCCCGTCGGGGAAGACGGGTCCAAGTACGTATAGACTAGCTCAGATATGGTTTCGTCTCTCAGCGATGCTAGGGAAATATACCTGCCAACGAACTCAGAGAGCGCGGCATGCGGCAGAAACGCAAGAGCATTATCCAAGTTTTCTAGTCTGAGCGTTAGCAGCCGGGCCTCGTCGAATGCGCCAGGAGCATGCCGAGAAAACAGGAAAGCGGTGAAATCTTGTCGCGCTTGCCCCATATTGGGCTGTGGGGAGGCTCCCTAGAAGCGTTGCGGGGCGTCTGGGATCAGTTGGGCCATTGCTTGGGAAATGCGCGCTTCGGAATCTGGGCTCAGCGCCGCAGCAGCCTGAATTCTCTCGAAAAACGAGAGCGTCTGGGAGGTTGAGCTAATCCGGATCATTCCGTCCGCGCCGAGAGAAAAGTTCATTTAGTGGAATGAGGAAATGCTGGTTGCAGAATATATAGTAACTACGCTCACCTCCACATCACCTTAAACAGCCCCCGTCCTTTATTTAATAACATTCCACTATGCTTCGCCTGGAAAATAACTCGCTGCCCCCGTTCCATGCCGAACATACGCTCAGCCAGCTCATTGAGCTCTGAGGTTTTTATGAACTAGTAGTTTTAGAGCTCGTGCGCGAAATCCTTCAGCGTAACCTTTTTGGCAGTGGTGACCTCGCCCCGACACCGCTCTACATACTCTTTAAATAAAGCAGATATTAGAAACTTGCACGCCTCCAAAGTCCCTCCCATCGCTTGAATCGAGGGAAACAGTAGAGAAAGTAAAAAGCTACTTGAGTCCTACGAAAGCGCAGCATTTAAGAATTAAAATCCGTATTCCTACGCCGCTGGATGCCTGAACTCAAGGTGTTGTGAAGGATACCAATAGGTTTGCAACAGTATTGACTGTAGTATCAAAGTCTGATACAGATGATGCCGTCTTATGACGTATTATGAGATCTTAAAAATCAGCAAGTAGTCAGACTACCATTTTGGAGTTGAGAGTGCTAATCAGAAAGGTCATTTCTCCATGTTCATCCCTACATGGATCCAGTTCTCATTTAGAAAGATTATCTATACCGATGAGAGGTCCACACCGACTACGTTATTTATAGAAAAATGGTAAATGGAGAAACTTTTGGAGAAGTAGGAAGCCAAGTCGGCTAGTTACATATCCGTAAGAAGTGTGGACGGTGGCACGAGATTTGTCAACTCAATGACTAGGCTACCGAAGAATAATCCTTTACCCATGTCGATGCTAAACAAACGTATGGGTTCTAGGTAGATGAGAGTTTCTCGTACCCCGCCGAACTCAATATCAACGAGAAGTTTAGCTCCAGTATTTTTGAAACTAGGAAGTGTAATATTGTGAATTGTGATCCCCTTTGTCTTCTTAACCTTTTCGAATCCACCTACATCTGAGAAGTAGAACTGGAAGCCAGAATTGAAGACAACTCGTTCCACTAGATATTATATATCGTGGTCTGTGTAGAAGTTAGGCTTTGATGAAATTGGAGTATCGAGCCAACCAACGGCAGTCATATTATTTAGATTCAGTCTAACGCGCTACCCTGAATACATGGTAGTCAGAAAGTTATCTTAAAATGCTATTCCAACCATGGAACGTTGGTCAGTATATACTCGAATATCCCACCACACTGTTGCTTCTTGGGCCATATTAGATAGTAGTGTTAACAATGTCTACATAATCGTGCTAGCCAAAGATTGACCAAGTTGTCCATTAAGCTGGTCGAGCATAACATTTGTTAGCAAGCCACTAATGGAGTTAAGAATAACCTACAATCCACATTCAAACGTAACTTAGAATTTCTTAACTGACAATATCGTGTTACTAGTAACGATAGTGAAATTTTTCTTGCATGCTGGATCACGAAACTCAACCATCCCTTAAGTGCTTAATGAGAGTTCTTCCACGATGAGGCTAAGAGTTCCTGTATCTTGGAGATATGGGAAAGATTTTTGCTGAATTTATAGAGAAAAATACAGATCAAGCTGCACCTTTGATATATTTAGAATTGTTAGGTTCTGATAGGCCTTAATACTTATTCCATCTAGACGTAACTGACGAAACTTCCCATCAGTTAAGTCTATGGTGAATATTCCCAGATTTAGCTTGAAGTTTATTGGTGGCAAGGTTGACTAAATAGTGGAGATAGCTAGGCCAACATTCTTCTCACAATAATTGCTAAGACCTTGGTTAGTAATCATTATATGGATACCTGCATCAATTTCAGTTGGGTTTGGTTTGTCATACTAATAGAGATAACATTAGTACATGAAGAAAGCAGCTAACATTTTGATTTGAAGTATAATGATTATTGATAATTAATATTACATATATTTTTGATTCAATAAGCCAAACAAAAAATCGAGGAGTGATTTAATGTCCTAAATAATAAAACTATAAATTTTATTTTATTCTATATATTTATATATATATCAAGAATATATACCTAAATATTTATATTATAAAGTTTATCATAATTAAAAAAATCTATATTATTATTTATCTATCTATAGAATATAAAAATGAAGTAACATCTAGATGAAAGTAAAAGTAATATTTAACAAATAAAAACCAGTAAATAATATAGAATGTAAAATATAGTACGGCAACAATTGTGATATTTCACGATACTAATTATAATAAAGTTAATACAGATAAAGACACTTCCATGGAAGCAGAATCAAGTTTTCAGATAATAAATATTAGTTAGAAGAATATTCTTTGAGTTTAAATAGTTGTTCCATATTTTGAAGTGTCCAAATTTATATACATGGTTAACCTTATATGTATTTGAAATTGCCAACTTTTTATCTCCTGAGATGCCTCTAGCTATAAATTTTATATAGGTTGATAACCAAAAATATATATTATAAAATATCCATACAATGCACTTAGCTTTAATATTTTAATTGCCATGATATATTTTTTTAAGAATATTCTAAGGGTACATTTTAATATTGACTAGAATGCAAAAAACAGTACTGATAAAATTATAAAGTAATTGAAACTTTTATACCGAAAATTCAGAACAAGATCCACCGTATGTTTCGTCCAACATACTATGACGGCTCTATGAAATGTACTTGATTTAACTAATAAGTTTCAATTCATATTAAATGCAAATAATTATTACATCTACATTATAATGTAAAAATTCAAATTAAATATTCATTCAGCTAAAGAGTTGGAGTTCATAATTAACTACATTTGTTAATAGAATAAAGAAATGTTACAAGATCCTATTGATTATATGGCTGATAAAACGTGTTTATTTAAACTCAAATTTATAAATTTGTTATATTTAGGATTATTTTTCTATACCAACTATTACTTCCTATATTTGAAAACTACCGAAAGTAATAGTAAAATATCTTAAATTCACTAGACTCAATTTCGATCTAAACTAACTTTCAAGTCCATCCGCGCAATTCATCTCTATTAGTGTCTAATTAAGAATAGGTAACAAATACTACCTAATAAAAACATCGTTATTCGCAATTACTTGATTTGATTGTAATACCCACATGAATATTAACTTAATGTTTAACTCTACATTCCTCATTTTCCTATTTTAGACAAGTCGGCTGTTATCATCTTTAATGTCTGCTATTTAAAAATAACCTTGTCTAGCAAGTTCAGTGTTGTTGAGTCTTCAGCCTAGTTACATATAAAATTTTCACTTTTTATGTTATTTTATTAATTCTTTAAAAGAATATTTGCATACATATCATTTTGTATTTTTTAAAGAGCTAAAAATCGCTTTAGTTACTTGGTCTATAGGATAGCTATCTTGTTTAATTGCTAATTTACACTTGATATCATTATCAATTATTTAAAATTACTATTATAATTATATAATAATATATATTTAACTTCCATCTTTCCCTTCCACTAAAAGTGAATTACTATAAGTTCTCTCTTACCGTAAATAAGTAGCTCTCCAAGAAAAAAACCGCAGTGATAGCCATGAAAGCCTCCAGGAAGTCGTAAAAGCAGGATAACCCCCCCCAATTCAAGATCCACGGCATCATCGACCGGCACCCAGTTCACGAACTGAACCACTGTCTACATGCCGCAGCGCTCTTCGAGTGCAGCCCCCAGAGCTTCGAGCAGTTTGACGAAAAGTTCGACTGCCTGCTGAAGGTGTGCGAGTTTCGCGTCGAAACCGAGAAGCGCGAAACCCCGCCCATGGCGCTGATATGGGGACCTTCGGGCACTACTACGGCCGGAGCACGCAGGAAGACCCCAAAAATTACATGTCCGCGCGGAAGGCCGGCGTGATTCCCGACAGGCTCAAGAACAAGATTCTGGGCGTCACGCGGAATGAGCAGCCAGTTTACAGCCTCAACAGGCAGGTGAAGGAGATGCTGAGCAAGTACAGCACGAACCAGTTCGAGCTCGTGCGCAAGAGGGTGACGGAGCACAACTTCATTAACCTCTACGGGCGGCGCTTCAACTATGTGGTGCCTCAGCACAAGCATTCCAATTTGGTGAGCGCGCTCGACGTCTTCGAAAAGACGGTCTAAAAGATCGAGACCTGCAAGACCCCGCTAATCCAGGACAGACCAAGGTCCAATACTGATCAGAAGGGGATCATGCCGTTCAACAGCAACTACGATCTCCGCTTCAAGGGGTGCGCTCTACCTGCTGCGCAGCAACCTGTGCAGCAATGACTTCGTGACCGATGCGCTCGTCAAGGTGCTCCTCCGCGACCTGAGAAAGGACACGCAGGACAAGCTGGTGCTGAGTAAACTCGCCGCGGCCACTGAGGCTACCTTTGAGGGTGTGAACGTGGATATCGTTAAAACGCTGTTCTCCAAGACCACGCGCGAGAAGTCCGAGTACCTGGTGCTCTCCATCCTTATCTTCGACCAGGTAAATAAGGCCGTGCACAAAGACTCTTCGGAACTCATGTTCCGTCTGCGCATCGAGGCGTACCGGGCGTACATCCAGCAGCTGAACACCGACATCGTGGACTCCCTGGTCATTTACAAAATCAAGTGCTGCCTAGATACCAGTGTTGACACCAAGGTGGTTCAGAGCAACCGCCAAAAGATTAGCATGGAGAAGCAGCCCTTTTCAGAGATTTTGCAAAGTTGAACCGCCTATGGCATCTTTCATGTGGTGAAGGGCATGCTCAATGTCAGCACCGACGAGCAGATCGTTGATAGGATCGAGAACAGCCAATGCTTCGCCGTTTTCATACAGAAGGTGTTCGAGAATAACCAGCAGGCGAAGCTCCTGAAGGACAAGGTCCAGCTCGTGTAGAACATCAAATGCTCGAAGGGTGCGGAGAAATATGTGCTCGAGCAGATCCTGACGGCGTTCGCCGATAGCTACAATAGCACCAATAGCAACGAGGCCCTTTTCGACATGGCCATAGATTTCTGTCTGAAAACTGAGTTCTACGTGTACAGCCTGTTCAACGCAGCCAACTCCCGCGAATTCATTTTTAGCTTCATTCATTTTGTCATCGCGAAGGCCTATCTGCAGGTCTTCGAGGAGTGCAACGGCGTGTTTTCCGATAGCGAGGTGGATGCAGTGAAGAACGATATCGCGAATAAAAGTTACTTCGCCATCCACGGCATGCCGGATATCTACAAAATCTTCGCACAGCAGTCCTACTCGTACTTTAACCAGCCAGATCTCCACAATTTTGCGAGCACGTGCACGACCAAGTTTGAGGGCAATGCTATCGCTTTCTTCGAGGTCATCTTCGTCGGGAAGAGCGGCTTCTAGGATAAACAGTAGGGTATTCTGGCCGAAAAGATGAAAGAATTAGTTCAGCTGTTCGCCGCTTGAGATGACATCAAGAGCGTGGTCGGGCTGTTCAAGATGATCTTCCAGGAGTCCCAGTTCTCCATAGGCTTCTGTGCGTTCGACATGTTTGGATACAACAATGACGCATCGCTTGGCGCGAGGGCATACTTCTACGCGCAGAGAAAGCTACTGATAGACATCAAGAGGCAGGACAAGATGTTGGACTTCAGCAACAGCCTGAAGGAGAACCAGCCGCCGATCAAGTCCTACTTCCCTTCCATATCGCCCTGTTCGTGCTTGAGACCGTGTACGAGATAACCAAGAACTGCCAAAACTCCCAGCAGAAGATGCTCTACCTGCTGAACTCCCCCAACAAGGTGGGCGGGTTTAACAAGGCCGCCGCAACGCCCTTGTTTTGAAGATGAACAGCAAGAACGAAAAGTGGGGCATTTACAAGCTCCAGGAGTTCAAGTGAGGGAGATATTATGTTCACGCAATATTGCCGTTCAGCTTATGTTGAACTGTTCATCGTCTATATCGCTGAACTTCTAACGTAGAAACAGCAAACACAGGCCGAAGCAAACGTCAGAAATGACTAAATTGACTTACCACGTAATGATCTGCTAGTAAATCTGAATTGAGTAGAGAAACTGTATCTTGCCGGTGTTATGCTCGTTTTCCATAAACAAGAAGAAGTGTATGGTTTGATCGGTCAATTATTTGTAGTCATCGAAGTTCCAGCGGTAAACATACAGATTCGGCGTCTCTAGGAGGGCTTTCAGCATCTGGCGCCATGGAATATAAATCTCGACCTCTATGTCCAGGCCAATGTTGACATTGAATACAAAGTAGAAAGAGCGTCCGTGGAAGTAATTCACCACAATGATTTTATTCTCAAATCTGTTAATCGTGTTGCTGTAGCTTACTTTTCAAAAAAATAATATAAGTCTCGTTGTTTCTTAGAAATAGGGTAATCAGAAACTCTCTCAGGATATTTTGCTGTACGATTGCATTTGCTTTCATGATATTAAGGCTACACAGAGAGTAACTGGTGTATGTAGTCTCGGCTTCGTACGAGGTTCAGTATCCCATGGAAATTCCGTCGGCCTGCAATACGAAAAATACTCATCAATATGACTCTGCATTTCGACTGTGTTAATATAACTTGACAGAAAATCCTTATAAAATAGTGCCAATAAAACTGTTACATCGTTATAGTCCAGTATTATTTCGAACCTTACGTAGGCATGCTGCACCGAGTCCACGTAGATATTATAATATCGCTATCTGGTATCGGAGTTATTTATAGCAAAGTGCAGTTTTATGTTTACTGAGTTGTAATTTCTCTCGCAGATCAATGATATTTAAAAAATATCATTTACTTCAAATACTTAAAGTTAAGGTATTTCGCAAATCCCAAAATCATCCAATATAATTTGAGTTTAATTAAAAGAAATTTTATTCTCAAATGTATAATATAGGTGTTTTTAATAGCATTAAATAGCATGGCCACAAATTTTATTTGCTGGTGGACTTTCGTTGCGCGCGAAAATACTGCAAAATAGTTTTTATATTGTATATAATTGATAATAATGTATTTTAAAATGTAATTTACGAACCAAAATGAATGGATCGTTCATATCTAGTAATGAATTTTTATCGTTTTAGGGTCAAGTAGTATAAATAAATAATTTTGATTAATTTAAGTAGTTTATAATATTCAATATTCCACTAACTGTTTAGATAGATAATGGAGTAATCTTTTCGATTAAACCACTTATTTAATAACCAGTTGATTAAACTATTTTGGATGAAATTAAAAATTTTGTCAATGTATTTCCAATCTAAACTCGTGGATATGCGCTTTTAATTTTTCTTTAATTTTAACTATTAAAAACAGGTACTGTTATAAATTTTTCATACCAATTTCCTAAAGCAATGCGTTAATATGCTAGAGACAATGCATAGCTTACAATTTAATAGTTATATTTACAAATATAAAAACTATTTTGCAGTATTTTCGCGCGCAACGAAAGTCCACCAGCAAATAAAATTTGTGGCCATGCTATTTAATGCTATTAAAAACACCTATATTATACATTTGAGAATAAAATTTCTTTTAATTAAACTCAAATTATATTGGATGATTTTGGGATTTGCGAAATACCTTAACTTTAAGTATTTGAAGTAAATGATATTTTTTAAATATCATTGGAGGCGTAGGAATACGGATTTTAATTCTTAAATGCTGCGCTTTCGTAGGACTCAAGTAGCTTTTTACTTTCTCTACTGTTTCCCTCGATTCAAGCGATGGGAGGGACTTTGGAGGCGTGCAAGTTTCTAATATCTGCTTTATTTAAAGAGTATGTAGAGCGGTGTCGGGGCGAGGTCACCACTGCCAAAAAGGTTACGCTGAAGGATTTCGCGCACGAGCTCTAAAACTACTAGTTCATAAAAACCTCAGAGCTCAATGAGCTGGCTGAGCGTATGTTCGGCATGGAACGGGGGCAGCGAGTTATTTTCCAGGCGAAGCATAGTGGAATGTTATTAAATAAAGGACGGGGGCTGTTTAAGGTGATGTGGAGGTGAGCGTAGTTACTATATATTCTGCAACCAGCATTTCCTCATTCCACTAAATGAACTTTTCTCTCGGCGCGGACGGAATGATCCGGATTAGCTCAACCTCCCAGACGCTCTCGTTTTTCGAGAGAATTCAGGCTGCTGCGGCGCTGAGCCCAGATTCCGAAGCGCGCATTTCCCAAGCAATGGCCCAACTGATCCCAGACGCCCCGCAACGCTTCTAGGGAGCCTCCCCACAGCCCAATATGGGGCAAGCGCGACAAGATTTCACCGCTTTCCTGTTTTCTCGGCATGCTCCTGGCGCATTCGACGAGGCCCGGCTGCTAACGCTCAGACTAGAAAACTTGGATAATGCTCTTGCGTTTCTGCCGCATGCCGCGCTCTCTGAGTTCGTTGGCAGGTATATTTCCCTAGCATCGCTGAGAGACGAAACCATATCTGAGCTAGTCTATACGTACTTGGACCCGTCTTCCCCGACGGGCGTTGAAACACATGTATTCCGGCTGTTTGCGTACAGAAATCTTCAGATGGTTGAAAATCCTGTGCATAGATTCATGTACACCCTCATCTGGGGCCTTGTGGACATCCCACGCTTTGCCCTTTACCTCAAAACGCCCGAGCGCGATTGCACTCTACGGCTTATTCAGTTGGAGCTCATTATCCGGCTGAAGGCCATGAAGCAGGAGGTTGACCCCAGCATTGAGATGGGCGCGTCGTAGGCCTTGGCACTTACCTATGCCTTGGGGCTAGTCTCCATCGGCGACCGGTGGTACTTTCCATCCTTTGACCAAATTTCCCGTTTCGCAGTGTAAGACTAGGCCTTCCACCCGCAGTATTTGCACAAGCTGTACTATCTCTCGAGTTCTATCGCGGTGAGTTTTAGCGAAATCGAAACACTGCTCTAATCAGAGGCAGGGCCAATCGCGCCCTTTAGCAGTAGAAAGTATGTGCCCCAGACTGGCTACCATTTTCCAGTTAAAAATGCGTAGTTGGGCCAATTCATGAACAAAGGAGCCACGTTAGAGGCCGGGGAATTTTTTAGCAAGGGGTCGTTACCATTCTTAGACGTGTTCAGCGTGATTACCTTGTACGGAGATACGACAGTTCAGATGGAGCTTCCTGGGTTGGACGTGGCCATGAAGCTGGAGAAGCAAATGGCAGACGGCGTAAGCGAGCGCATACCCCTTCCCAGCCAGCAGTTCTCAGAGACAGCGCTGGGGCACTATTTATAGGTGCTGGCATTCCTAGATGTGCCCATCGGCTCAAAGTTGTCATTCCCGGTTCACATCTTTGACGAGATTGAGGTTTTCGAGGACGAGCGCCAGCAGAAGTTCATTCAGGACATTCAATAGCGACAGATTTAGATTAGCGACGACTCCTCTATTTTTGGGCTGCAATTTCTTCCAGCATTTTATCTCACGGGCTCTATTTTCTTCAACGCATCTCTCAAGCAAGCATTCTCCTTTTTGTTGTCGTTCTTGTTCTCGCCGACCCCCGATTCTCTTTTCGCACTAACGTACTAATTTAAAGCATAATTTTATGTGTCGAACTTTAATTCACCGTTTCATAAAGAGATTTAGGGCTTCTCCAGAACGGTGTACTTCAATCTTCTCCAGTAGTTGTATATGCATTGCGATGATTGGAACTCGTTGCTTAGTCTGTTTGGCCTCTATTACGACTTTGATCCCAACTCCTAGCACACTAAGACGACACTCAGCATGATCGGTACTAAAATACTGTCCCTAAAGAAGCCACATCTGCTGCCGCGCGATACGTACGATACCTCCGCCCTCCGCGAAGCGATACAGATTCTCTACAATAAAATCGATATCCCTAAGATTCTAAGCTTGGAAGGAGATTGCAGGGGCTTTATCGCTCCTGTCGTGATAGAGAACATAACGCAGGCCGCATAGTACTATTAGTAAATCATGCTGCGGTACTTTGGCTCAGGGCCACGAATCGACTTTTTGCTTCCAAATCTAGTCTCCCCCCTAGCGCAGGAGTCTAAGAACCTAATCATCTAAGCACTTCTGGTATACTAAAAAACCACAATCCCCGCCATTAATGCAGCACGGCTATTTTTAGATTACTTCGAGTGTAACGTGCCCAACTATGTGCTGCTACGTCTCTGTCTGGTACGATATTTTGATTAACGCCCATCCTTCTCGACATTTTTAGCTACCGCAGCAGACTCAAAAGCATATAGTGAGTTTGTATTTGAAAGCTATCTCCCGCCTTACAATTATCGCTGCAAAGCGAATATTGCCAAGAAGTGGGCACCAGCGTATCGCTTCAACCTTGAGCTCATCAAGGGGGCGGAGATAGAGCTGGTGCGCCTCGGATTTGTCGCTCCGTTAAACTAAAATTTCTGGGTGAGTGGTTGAATGATCGGATTTGCTCACTCAAAGCTTTCGCTGGCCATCAGCGTCTGCAGGACTCCGTAACTGATGTCCTGGGGTCCAAGCTACCGCATCAGGCTGTATACAAGGCACTCTGCGTCATGCTTCCCAAGATACTGCAAGGCCTACGCCACGATACGGCCCGCTTTACCGTTTATGAGGGCCCTAATTTCCGGGCCCATGAGCAGGCTGAGCAGTCTGGCGCTCATGACTGCGAGGCTCTGCGCGGTGGCCTCTAGAAACGCCTCGCACACAGTCTGGACAAAAAATCCGTCGAATCTATGCCTGTCAAGTGCACCGGTCTGGACAAGATACACTAGCACGCAGAAGAACGCGGCCTTCTGCTGCTCGCTCTCCGGGATCTGGCCGGTGCTATAGGTGATGGCCTGGGCGCAGCCGTCCATCCCGAGCGGGCTGAAGGCGGCCGCAATATGTCGGAAGGCCTTCTCGGCAACGAGGGGCGTTACCTGCTGGACCGCCGGGACGCCCTGCTCAAAGGCCTTCTGCACGCCTGCCTTCCCGCTGACCTTCGAGCCAGACTTGAACAGTTGGGCGCAGTCCGGCAGGATGAAGTCGCAAATTGAGGTTTTGGGGGCGTTGCGGTCGATGAACTCGCGGATCTGCTAGATTTGGTCCACCGCATCGCCGTCCACCCCATTCTCTGCCAGAAAGCGCGTCCCGGCGGTATATGAGTCCTCGTCCGCGTTCATGAACAGCTTGAGCATGCGGCCGCCCTCGGTGCTGACCTCATAGCAGAAGTCCCATTTCTGGTTCTTTGCGTCCAGCACGCCCTCGGTCTTGACCGGGACCGTGCCGATCTGGACGTACTTGCCGCCGAACTTGAGCACTAGCGCGATCTGGCCCCCGAGGCTGCACAGGAACATCGGGTTGGGCGGGGAGATCTCCTGGATCGAGGCCAGATCGGCAAACTCGTAGCTGTCGTGCAGTACCCGCGCGTTGAGCCGGTTCTTGCTGTCCCCGGCGAACTTGCCCTCGTCCACGGTTCTGGAGCTGAGCCTATCCAGCAGCTCGTCCTGTACACTGTCTATGCCTTAGCCGCCCAACGCCAGCAGCGACAGCGTTCCGTCCTCCTGGCCTACCGCAAGGAGCTCCCCGCAGAAGCGCACGCTCCACACATCGCTCTCCACCGGGGCAAGGTGGAGCAGACACGGCGCAGCATCCACCAGGTGCTTTGCGTGGGTCAGACTTTTATCAATCTGTGCACAGTAAGTAAAAGTAAAATTTAATCCATCTTCTCACTCAACCAATGATATTAAAGCCTTTCACTAAACAGACTCACTATATACCATTTCACCAAATTTATCAACTTTCTTAACACTAATTCCCAGCTCCTGTACAAATTATTCCATCCCCATATCCCCGTTTTCAATAATAAGGTTACTAACACACTTTTTGATGCATTTTGCACACTTCAAATTGTCAACTTTTCTGAGCTATTTCACGCTAACCATTCCCTCATTTTGTAGTTGCGAAAAGATCGTAGTCAACTTTTTATCTAGCTTTTACTACGCAATCACCTCAGATTCGCTAGAAATAAATTTAGAACTAGAGAGCTGCATTTCCCGACTGATCTTCAGGTTTATTTTTCGCTGCTTTTCGCCCACAAAATCCATGTTTTTCTCGTAAAAATTGGTCATAAACTAGTCATAATGCACGTCTTTCTACTGCTTTTTCAACTTAGCCTAGAATTTTTACTCCCCCACGTCATAACCATCTTCCTCACCCCCATTTTCATGGAATTTCTCGTTGAACATCCTGTAGGCCTTCTAGCTGCTGAGCTACCGTGCATTTTCGTTGATTTATGGCTCAAAGCTCGGAATCACGATGCTCTGCTCCTACATAGCCATATTTTCGTCGTAGAGGCGCTAAATCCGCCCCAGGCGCTCCATCCCCGCCACGTACAGCTTCTGAAAAACGAGTGGATCGCCCCCAGCACAGCTTTGCACCTCAGCTTCCCCCTCTACCAGCGCTTCCAGCGCCCGATTCCGCGCACCTCGGAAGCGCTCCACGCTGCTTTCGTAGCGCTCGTCGAAATTCGTCCGGACAAGCTTTTGGGAGTTTTCGTCGATTTTGGGATGGAAATCTGGAACGTCCAGAAAATCGGCCTCGCGCTGCCGCAGTGCACTCTACCGCGCGAGAGCGAGCTGGTATTGCCGCTGGCAGGCGCTCTGCACGACCACCTCATCTGGAACGGGGCGCGGGGGTGCGCTGATGACCGTGGGCCGCTCCTGAAGGTACCGGGATGCCGCAGCGGTCTGGTTGGTCTGCGGTCTGAATGTCGGCGTCTGGGGCGCCTGACGCCGACGCGCGTAGACCTCCTGGAACGCGAAGAGTCGCTGTGCCGTACGCTGCAGCTGCGCTGAACCAGTCTTTTTATGCTCGAATTCGGGGCTCAGCGGGCGGTTCAAGCGCGCGATTTTGCGCCGGTTGGACGTCGCGCGCAGCGCGTCGGCTTTGGTAGGTTTCGGTGGTGCTGGACGACGCTGGATGATACTGGTTGATGTTAAGGTATGCTGTGTTATGTGGGCATCTCTGGACTTCATGAGCGTCTGCGCTTTGGTTTTAAAATAGATTGAGGGCTGCATTTTGACTTTTTTATAAATAGAATAATACTATATAATAATACGGTAAATTAGTAGCCGTAGAAAAATTAGGGAAAATGAAAATTTGGTGTAATTTTGATAGATATGAGGTAGATTATGGAGAGAAATTTAAATTGTAGCGTTTTCACTTTGATTTTTTGAGATTTTTGTATTTTTCAAGCACCTACTGTTGGTCCGTTGTTAAAAACACTTCATTGTACTAAATTTTCGGTTAGTAGGCCATGAACACTTCATATTTCTTCTAGATTGTTAGCGCAAGATAATTGATATTAATAACATACTATTTGGTGCAAAATTTCTTTGTTTGAAGTTAGCATTTAATTGAATAATAAGTTGATAGTATATAATAAATGGTAAATTAATAATTCGCTGAGCAACTTATTTAATTTTGGTTTCAAGAGTTAGTGTATAAGATCATGTTTATCTGTATAAGTAATGATATTTTAGATGATGACATTAAGATAAAAGAAACTTTCTAATGAGTAATAGGAAGAATTGTATATTTTGTGTTATACATAAAACTTATCGTATAACGTGATGAAATATTATTTAAATTATTTTTATTGAATCTCAATCATAACAATATGAAATTTAGAATGAATTACTAATTTAAATTAAATTCGTTGAATAACTATGATATATAATTTTGTACTGGAATATATCAAATTAAAATATTCCCGATCCATCCCCGGTTTAAAGCAAAAAAGTATATCCAGGATAACAAAATAATACTTACTATCAATTTAGTATTCTTTGTTTAATAAATAAAATATTATTTAAAAACAGTAGTATAAACCTATCTAATTATAATGTTAGATTACTTTTTACAAATTTTTAAATATCGTAATCTTTCTAATTGAAAATAAATATGATTAATTGGTAAACAATATATGTATTTATGAAATTACTTAATTTGTAAAAACAAAATGGATGATAAAATCCCCATAATATATTACAAATTAAATTCACGAAATTACATTATTAATATTTACCCCATTAATATAATATGAGTTTTTAAATTTAAGATTTAATTTTCTATAAATTAGGACCTTGAAAATTATTACCTATATTGCATGAGTAACGAACTGCATTTTTTAGAAAATGTTCGTTACGCTACTCGCGCAGTACCCAATCGTGCTCATCCACGGCTTCGACTCGTCGGCTCACTACCTGGAGTACATGAAGGAGGTCATCTAGGAGCAGATCCCGGACGCCACCGTGATCAACTGCGAGATCGGCAACGGCCGCTGGGACTCGATCTTCATGGAGATCTCGCAGCAGATCAAGCTCCTAGCCGAGTGCATCAGCGAGAACTCGGCCACGCAGGGCGGCTACATCGGCGTGGGCCACAGCCAGGGGGGATACCTCATGCGGGCCCTGCTCGAAGAGTACAACCACAAGATGGCGCCGATGGTGCGCTTCATCTCCCTCAGCAGCCCCCAGAGCGGCTTCTTCTGCGGCGTGAAATCTTTGTGCAAGGGCAACTATCTACCGACCTTCGTCCAGAAGCTGCTGTTCTACCTGCAGTACAAGGACTTCGCACAGTCCAGGCTCTCTCCCGCCCAGTACTGGAGGAACCCGTACAAGCTGAAGGCCTACGCGAAGAAGGCCAGGTCGCTGCCCGTGATGGACAACATCCGCGACTACAACATCCAGCGCAAGATCAACTTCATGTCCGTGGACAGGGTCATCCTCTTCGGCGGCCCGCTCGACGAGGTCATCTCGCCGTGGCAGAGCGCCTTCTTCGGAGTCTGGAAGGACGGCACCGACGGTTCGGTGTCCCTCTACCACGACCGTGAGGAGTACAAGCAGGACACATTTGGCCTGGGGTCCATGGTAGAGCAGGGGAAAGTAGAATTCAAGGTGGAGAAGATGTTCCATGGTGACTATACAACGAACTACAAATTCATCGCCGAGAGGCTCACTCCTTACTTAAGGATGAACTGATTAGATTTTCATTGTGCTTGTTATCTTATAATTTTATTTGTACAAAAATTGCTTATAGATATATCATATCTAATTATATACGCAGTATCTTATCTTTCCAATTTCAAATACTTTACAACAACCTTAAAATCTAGCATGCCCTACTTGTTTAGTATTAACTCATTATTATTTACTGTAAACTATCAAATTTTATATTTAATATATGATATATAACACCTCCTCCCCAAAATGCTCATGTCCAACATCCACTACTAGTTAGAAAACTCGATTCTGACCATAACATACCCCCAGTCCTCCCCGCTTCCAGCTTCCTATGCCCCCAAATCGATCACCCATCCACAGCTCCTATCTCCTGCGTTCCAGCCCCCCTCAGCCAACGCGATTCGTGCACAGTTCAACGTCCAAAATATGAAGTCTTTACGCCAAAAAATGGATCACTTCCAGGCCCAAAACGTGCAATTCGGCACCAACCAAATCCTGCACATTCTGGTCCAAATCTACGCTGTAGCGCACTTCCTGCACCGCAATAACACCTGCCTGGGCCCGTTAACCGCGAACCAAATTTTTTACTAGAACGACAAAATTTTTATCGCCGCGATAACGGATTTGGAGCTCCAGAAACGCTCAAAACTCATCTTTGCGGGAAACTCTTAAATTTCGACCAAAAACGACTTCTTATCGCTAAAATACGTGACCTACCAGCTCCTGACGCTGCGAACGCCCCCAATTCCCTTCCTGTGCGATTTTAGCGTCCCCAGAGCGCGTTTCAGCGCCAGCGGAATCTACAATTTTTTCCGCAAAATCCTCACCTCCGACGGCGATTTCTGCGCATTCGCGGACTGCAACGTCCGAAAAATCTCCAGGGAGCTCCAAATCGACTGCGAATGGGAGCATTACGACGACTTCGAAATCGGTGATTTTGGAGTGGAAAATCAAATTTACAGCGAATTCTCAAAAACGCTAAAAACGAATCCTGAGGCCCTGGCGGCGATTCTGCTGCTCTGACGCTCAGCCGCTGCCGAATTCGCTGGAGAACTTCACGTGCAGTTTCTGGTCCGCGAGGGTCACGCTGGAACGCGTTTTCGTGACGGATTCGAGCATGTCCGCAGGGGTCGATTTCGGGTCAGCGAACTGCTCCAAAGACGTCAAAATCGACATTTTGACGCCCTCAGAACGCGCCGCAGGGGCCCATTTTCCGTCGATTTTGGCGAAAAATTCGCACGAAATGAGCCGCTGGAGCGGGAGGTTCTCGCAGTCTTTTACGACGTTTTTGAGGTCCGCCATCGAGTAATTCGGCGTCAGTTCGACGCACTGGTTCAGAATTTCAGAATTTTCGATTTTGAGCTTTTCCATTCCTTTCCTCAAGACGTCGCGCCGCGCCTCCGCGTCCGGCAGGTCGATGTAAATGCGCTTTTCGAAGCGCCTGCGGACTGCGGTATCCACTTAAAATGGCAGGTTCGTCGCGGCGATAACGATCACGTCAGAGGCCTCCAGCTGGTCTAGCTGCAGCAGCAGCTCGTTTTTGACCCTCCTGGAGCTCTCTGAGTCCTGCTCTGACCGCGTGGTGCAGAATGCGTCGATTTCGTCCAGAAACAGGATGCAGCGGCCCTGCTGCTTTGCGAGCTGGAAAACCGCGCTGATCATCTTCTCGCTAGCGCCCTGCCACTTGCTGAAAATCATCGAACTGGTGACCGAAATGAGCGGGATTTTGGCCTCGCCGGCGATGCATTTCGTGATGAAGGACTTGCCGCAGCCCGGCAACGAGTGCATAAAGATCTTCTTGTAGGGGTTTTTGTTGAGAAATAGGGACGGGCGGAGCAGCGGGAGCAAAATCGACGTTTGGAGCAGTAGTTTCGTCGATTGCATACCGGAAATAGAGTTTAGAGTGAAATTTGAAGTGTCTTGGATGATGTTGTCGGCGAGCAATTGGGCAATGTACTTGTTAGATTGCGGGGGATCTTGCGACTGCGGGGGCTGCAATTTTGGTTACTGTAATTTTTGGTTCTCTAGATCAGTTGCAGCGTCGGTTAGCTAGTTTTTAAGCGATTTTTAGGACGGTTCGTTATTGTCGAGGTCGAATGCGGATGAAAATGTGGGTTATTTTTGCTTATTGTCAGGGGCTTGCTTATCTTTAATTTGAAATATCGGTTTTTAAGGCTTTGGTGCTTTCGGTGTGAGATCAAAAAACTTCTAGAGGTACTTCTTGTCAGGTTCAGAAATTTTTCGAGCATCTTTCACTAATAACGACTAAGCAATAATATAATTTGCATAAGATATGTCCATATCTTTAGCTAAGTTAATCTGCTCCTTGATAAAGGAATGTAGACGACTCATAAACTCTTCGTTCATTTAGTCTTACTTTTATTACTATATTATAATTTTATTACTATTCCAAATTTATAAAAAATGAAATGCATTCTTTGTAACCATCAGAACACTACCATTTGCTAACGTTGCTATTAATATTACTGCTAGCATCATTTAAATCATTAGAGATTCTGTGATGATGTTCTGGTAAAAATTTATTGTCTAAAAAATGTTAGTCCCTATGACATAATTATATAAAAATAAAAACTTTACACTACTGAGTATGAAAAACTATATAATCTCTTACTTGAAAAATTAGATTTCATAAAAGCTAACTTCTAGAACAGCTAGTAATTATCTGATCTGCTATTAGAAGAGTCTTCGTGCTGCGGTGCTGTGTATTAAAAAAAGATTTAATATAAAACATAAACATAAAAGATAACGTATTATTAACACATGTAAGCACTACTTTTTCATAATATAAAAGTAGGGGCCGGAAATTCTTTTTATGGTTAAATTGCTGCAATCAATAACGCGAATTTAGACATGATAAACGGAAATATGAGCGCAACAAGAAGAACCGTTTAGGTCATTTAGAAACACGAAAACCATCGTGTAAACGACCTGATTTCCTTCACGAAAATATAACTAAAGATAGAGATTTAACTCAAAGTATCAACCGATGACCTTCAGAAAATTGTAAAATATAGATCTACCAGACAGAATAACAGCGTGATATTTGTTGTATGTTACTTAATTTTCGCCAAATGTAAAGGGTTTAAAAGTGTTATTTTTAACAAAGAAATAATTATTTTATACGAAATTCTAAGAGAGATAATGCATAAAATATCTAAAATGGGCGATGTTTAAAGTAGGTGTCTAGTATTGATTTACATTCAAATTTGGATCTACTTAGATGGGAAAGGTCGCAAAAGGGTAAAGCCAGAATTTACAGAAATAAGGAGCTTGATTGACACATTTTCCTGTCATCAACAAGGTTATAAATCATTAGGGTTGATATATCATGAGTATCAAGATGAATATATAATATTGAATAATTTATAAGATGTGGAAGCACATTTTTAAACTATGAAATTGCGGGCATATGTGTGCAAAGAAGAATTAGAAAAGAAACAGCTAATAGACACAATTTTGATGATAAATGAAGAAAATAAGTTAGATCAATTATCTATAATCGAAATAAATGAATCTGACGCATTATTACAATAATGCTAGGAAATGGACAGTATTCTAAAAAGTGTACTTGGTATTTGAGTACTATCATTGTTATTTACATTATTTTAAGTTTAAAAACAAATTAAAGTATAGTGAAATTGATCACTAGGTAATAATATAGTGTTTAAACAAGTGAGCATTTGTAATCTTATTATATCTAATTAAGATTAAAGGGAACTTATTAATGTTTATATAATATTAATATAAAGCTAATGAAAACGTAATTAAAATATCTATGATCCTGGTTTAGTCTAATAAATAATAATTTATTTTTATTAAATTATTATATTTCGTCAGAATTAATATATTATATTATTCTTAATATAATATTTTAAGTTATTAAATGGATGATGACGCGCTAATACAAATCTAATTCACAAATCAGCTTAAAGCAAAGAATAAATAATTATATTCAATGAATAATAGAATTAAATATATAGAAACATTTATAGCAGTTAATATAGATGCATTTATGAACCGAATCCTAGCTGAGTAAGTGCGCCAAGTGGATTTTTATAGAAAATATGGAGGCCAGTGAGATCATTCAATCATTAAAAACACTTTTAATTAATTATTCAACTCCTTCATCTCGTAGTGCTGATAATGAAAATACCTACAAATCTGCTCCCTTAAATAATCCGTCTAAATTTAATAATCGAGACATTTTATCTTAAGTTACCGCAGTCTCTAAGTCTTATTTATTAAAAATGATTTTAAACTGTTGCTACTTAGGCTAAATGTTACTCATTAGTTTCTGAAAGTTGTCCCTAGCCACAAAAAATGTTTCACGATCTGCTGAATCAATAACTACTAATATAATATTAGCATCAATTACATATGATTCCCATAGACTTCTGAAACGGCCAGATCCTCCTAAATCAAAAATTGTAAATTTATTTTTACGGTATTTAAATGTATGCGTTTCAAGGGCTATCGTAGGAAGAATTTGTTGATTGTGATTTTAGCCCAATCTTGTTAACATACGTGACGTCAGCGTCGATTTTCCAGCATTATCAAGACCAATTATAAGGACGTTCGGCATTTGGAGGGGCGTAGCCAAATATCAAAATGGAGCGACGGGAAGGAACTTGAATAAACTATATAATATACAGAATTGTTAACAGAAAAAATAAGAATATTCTTGTTTTTGAAAAAAATATAGAATATCAGTGCGCATCCTGCCGCGATACTGAAATACAGCTGAGTACATCATCTACAATTTCCAAACTGAGCTCATTCAGTGTAGTATTTTATTAATTTTGCATGTGTTCGTTCGGCGAGAATGACAAACGGGCTAATACATCTGCTGGATCGGGTGTTAAGGCCGAGTACTGGCTGCGTTCCCGCACACCGCAATTTGAGGAGCTCATCTAGACTACTGCGGGCCAGTTACGAGGAGGTTCTGGATCAAGAACAGAGGCTACGGGCGCTCTGGAGGCAAGTCAACGTCAATGAGGAGCATGCCAGAAGGAGTATGGTCCTCTTCGACAGACTGATGGCGCGGGAAGCGCGGGGGTACCGGCTATGCGATGTAGCAGGACCCGTGATGGCATGGTGCACCTGGAGCCCTCGTCATCCGGGCAGGAATGATCATGCCAGTACGTGTTTACCATCTCCGGCCGGCATATGGCTGCCACAACCATGTTCACTCGGTGCCCACCAGAAGAAGCAGCTCCTCTAAAGAATCATCTAGCCCGCTTGTGAGGTTCCAAAAATAAAAAATTGGTAATAATAATAGTATCTATACTATTATATATATTAATCTTTATACTTTAATTATAATAGAGTTATATATTATTATATTTTCATAATATAATATATTATATAAAATATCATATAGATTTTATGATCCTAGTAAATTATATACTTCTATGCATTTTTATATTTTGAAGAAGATATAATAAAATAATCATTTAAGCAGTTGTCAATTTTAAACCATCTATGAATAAATCTAAAAACATTAAGTATGGAAGTTATGTTCTTTAAGTTGCATAACTTACTTACTTAGTCTATGCCTTAATATTTAATTCAAATTAATTTACAAACTCCACACTACTAATTTCTATAGGTCGGATAAATTTGTACTATTCATAATTGCTTAGTCAAATTAACTTATGAAAGCGATAAGCTAATCCTCCGATTTATTTACATATTTCTTAAGTTTTAGTATGTTAACCTCTTTTCTTGCTATAATATATGCTGAAAGAATTTTTATTTCATTAAACGTCCAAGTTTCCATTTAATGATAAAAGGAAATATATAATATAAAAAGTATAGTAAAATACTAATTATTAATTTTGTGAAAACATATATTTTTAATTTTACTAGTATTCATTACACAATACAATGATGCACGGATTATATTTAGAATTATATAGATTTCATATTAAGTACCTACTAATAAAAATGTATTTTATTATTATAACTAGATTCACTTACTAGAATATTATGTATATATAAATATTAAGAACTATTGAAAGTTACAACTTAAGATTATAAAAACTAATAGGATATACGGATAGTATTATATGTGTATTTGACCAATATTACTATTTCTTAATAATAAATGAATTGTTTGATTTCTAGTTGTTATATACATCACATATTAAATTATTGATATATTTGGAGACAATTATTTTATTATATAATGATTAAGGCATATAAGGTTTAATCATAATAATACCACACATTTTATTTTTAATAAAAAATATAGTATTTTATAACTAATGAATAATACTAATAAATTGTAGCTCTAAATTATAGTGTATATTTTTATTTTTAGATTACTTTCTTAATAATTTTATAATAAATAAATCATATATTAAATCGTTAATTATTTAAATTATATAATAAAAGAACAGTAACTCCGTTCCAATAAACCTTTCGAAATGGAGTTTAAATTTTCTCTATCTTAATTATTTAATTTAACTTCTCCATAGTTTATCCTAATCACAAAGTTAAATTTTTCTAATTTTAAACCAACAAGCAATCTTAAAGAAGTATTAGCAAATTTAGGAAAGGCATCATAGATGGCATAACAAATTCCTTCTCCATTAACAGATTTAGAGCACATCATTAATAACGATTAGAATGTTATTTTAGCAGTAACTCCTTCTAATGTTTGTGGCTACATCAAAGTAGGAATAAAGCATCTGTTCTAATATTTAAATTCTGATGTTAAAGAAATTTTAGCTTTTTGCATTTTAGATTTTTACGTTTCAGAAAAAGTTTAAAGAGGTGGTGTTGGAATTTCGTTGCTAAAACAAGTATAAAGTATTTATAATATCAATATAATTGATTATGCTGTTGATCGACCCAGTTAAAAAATGCAAAAATTTGGAGCAAAACATTTACAATGGAGAAATTTAGTTGATTAAAATACCAAATTCTCATAAAACCCTGCCGCAATTAAAAGACTTAGCGAAAAATTCGATAAAGTAAGGTTTGAATAAAAACGAAAAGGTAAGGAACTAGACATACATATGGGAATCGAATAATACATTGGATTAATTGACGGAAAGTAAACGGGAATTGAATAATAATAATGGAATTAGGAAATTTAGTAGGGGAATACTTTAGATAAACATTAAGAAATTAATGTTGAATAAGATATTGAAGAATAAATCATAAATGAATACATTTAACAAAAATAAGTTAATAAACTACTAGGATAAAAAGAGTATTAACAAACTGGTTTTTGGTGATAATATTGGGCTATTATAATAATATTTTATCAAACTGTATAAAACATCTACATTAATTTTAAATCTACAGTATTGTTTACATTTTTCAGTTCTATTTACCGTATTTTATGTTAATTAAATAATATTTAGTTTCTCATTACAGGCTTATATTAAATATATTCTTATACTATTATTATTTTTATACTATTAAACAAAGTAATAGTTATCAATATTTTAAACGTTATTTATATAAACTTCTATTTCCATTTTTGTAAAATGATACTTTAAAGAAAATCTTTCACACTTGCTCCTCCGCCGAAACGGTTGTGTAGTATTTAAACTATTATGAAATCAGTATAATAGAGAAAATAATCACTAACTAGAAGACCAAAGTAATAATTTTCAATCTAAAATTTTGATGGCGTTGAATCTAGATTTTGGAACCTCACAAGCGGGCTAGATGATTCTTTAGATGAGCTGCTTCTTCTGGTGGGCACCGAGTGAACATGGTTGTGGCAGCCATATGCCGGCCGGAGATGGTAAACACGTACTGGCATGATCATTCCTGCCCGGATGACGAGGGCTCCAGGTGCACCATGCCATCACGGGTCCTGCTACATCGCATAGCCGGTACCCCCGCGCTTCCCGCGCCATCAGTCTGTCGAAGAGGACCATACTCCTTCTGGCATGCTCCTCATTGACGTTGACTTGCCTCCAGAGCGCCCGTAGCCTCTGTTCTTGATCCAGAACCTCCTCGTAACTGGCCCGCAGTAGTCTAGATGAGCTCCTCAAATTGCGGTGTGCGGGAACGCAGCCAGTACTCGGCCTTAACACCCGATCCAGCAGATGTATTAGCCCGTTTGTCATTCTCGCCGAACGAACACATGCAAAATTAATAAAATACTACACTGAATGAGCTCAGTTTGGAAATTGTAGATGATGTACTTAGCTGTATTTCAGTATCGCGGCAGGATGCGCACTGATATTCTATATTTTTTTCAAAAACAAGAATATTCTTATTTTTTCTGTTAACAATTCTGTATATTATATAGTTTATTCAAGTTCCTTCCCGTCGCTCCATTTTGATATTTGGCTACGCCCCTCCAAATGCCGAACGTCCTTATAATTGGTCTTGATAATGCTGGCAATTTATTAGTTAGCTATTTTAGCTAAGTTTAATAATAATTTTAGAATGTATTTTCAGGTCTATCATTTTAAAGAAATAGTTAATATTATAAATTGATTATGGTTGGAACATCAAGAAATATTGTAATATTATATATCATATATAATTAAATTATTTATATACTTCATTTGTTTTATTTTGATAAAATTTAAAATGCACTGATTTCTATCATAATTATTAGTTATATAGAATTTATTTATAAATTATTACAATATTAGTTCATTTCACCAAGATTTGAATTAAAGCTATTATTTTATTCTATATAATAATATAAATGTATTATAATAAAATCACTATTTGTTTCAATAATGTTTTGGAGCTTTATAAATTATATTAATAAAAATAATCTAATCAGTTCATCCTTAAGTAAGGAGTGAGCCTCTCGGCGATGAATTTGTAGTTCGTTGTATAGTCACCATGGAACATCTTCTCCACCTTGAATTCTACTTTCCCCTGCTCTACCATGGACCTCAGGCCAAATGTGTCCTGCTTGTACTCCTCACGGTCGTGGTAGAGGGACACCGAACCGTCGGTGCCGTCCTTCCAGACTCCGAAGAAGGCGCTCTGCCACGGCGAGATGACCTCGTCGAGCGGGCCGCCGAAGAGGATGACCCTGTCCACGGACATGAAGTTGATCTTGCGCTGGATGTTGTAGTCGCGGATGTTGTCCATCACGGGCAGCGACCTGGCCTTCTTCGCGTAGGCCTTCAGCTTGTACGGGTTCCTCCAGTACTGGGCGGGAGAGAGCCTGGACTGTGCGAAGTCCTTGTACTGCAGGTAGAACAGCAGCTTCTGGACGAAGGTCGGTAGATAGTTGCCCTTGCACAAAGATTTCACGCCGCAGAAGAAGCCGCCCTGGGGGCTGCTGAGGGAGATGAAGCGCACCATCGGCGCCATCTTGTGGTTGTACTCTTCGAGCAGGGCCCGCATGAGGTATCCCCCCTGGCTGTGGCCCACGCCGATGTAGCCGCCCTGCGTGGCCGAGTTCTCGCTGATGCACTCGGCTAGGAGCTTGATCTGCTGCGAGATCTCCATGAAGATCGAGTCCCAGCGGCCGTTGCCGATCTCGCAGTTGATCACGGTGGCGTCCGGGATCTGCTCCTAGATGACCTCCTTCATGTACTCCAGGTAGTGAGCCGACGAGTCGAAGCCGTGGATGAGCACGATTGGGTACTGCGCGAGTAGCGTAACGAACATTTTCTAAGGAATGGTATTTTACATTTATTTCTAAAATCTATAGATACTGACTGTTTAAGTTTGTTAAAAAACAAAATGTAAACAGTAAAAATTAATCATTAATACGGTTCTATTACTTATGTGTATATTAAATCAAAATAATCGATATCTATTATTTTGAATATAATGAAGTTAATTTTTACTAAATCAAAATAATTTACATAATTATAACAGAATTATATGTTTATTTTTTAATCTAAAAAACAAAACTTAGACTAGCTCTGAAATTATTTTATTAAAGTGATAAGCTTACTAAATATTATTAACTTACTAAAAAAATTATGTTATCAATAACTTAGTAACTGGTAATTATATTAATAAACTGGTCGTTATTGCTAATTTTTTAATTTCTAATATCTGGTTACTACTAATAATGATAGCAAATGATCACTTTCATCTATGAATAAAAACTTCATTTGTTTTGGTTTCTTAGGTCTATAATTATTGCATACTCTTATATAAAAATACTATTATAGTATAATAAATTTCATTATAACCTATTACAATTCCAATATAAATTTTTTAAATTTAAAGTAAGTAAATAAGAATTTTAAATGTAAATAAAATATAAAGTAAATATTTGTTTAAATATTGTAAACATTCTTTATAATTGCTTATTGCTACGAATTTTGATAACTAAAATTGGCTAATAAAGTATCCATAAATCTAAATACACTTTAATATTAAAAAATATATGGGTATAATTATTTGAAAATTTATATGCGTAAAGTATTATTATATATTATGTTTTAATCAAAATAACATAGCGAATCAGAACCTATTGAACTAATTGTGATATGGTTGGGATGATGAGTTTGATGTACATAGACAAAAAATACTATAGTTACTTGTTATTGATATAAACTCTAGATTTTTGTAATAAAAGGAGCATGCTAGCGGTATATAGACAATTACATAAAATTTAGGTAGAGGCAGGCAGCTCTATTTTTAAATGTATATTGTACAAATTTATAAAGTTATAAGTTTAATTCATTGTATAAATCTAACTAGAGAATATAGTTTTCGGGATTTAATATTTAAAAATAATCATTTATTTGATTTTATTCTAGCAACTAATTGTCCGCTGAGCTTAATTACAGATGACAGTCTTTCTTCGTATTGAAAATGCTTCAATATTGGTGTGACTCGAGTATCATACTATAATTTCCGAAATGTTTAATTTGGTGCAAAATTAGAAACAGGTGAAGCTATGCTCTATTAATTCACTATTGACCCAATATTATAAGCTGAATATATTTAGCTAGAATTATATTATGGGTAATTAGTTAAATCAGACGCTGGGGTGTTCAGCAATGCCTTATATTAACGACGAAATAATTGCATATTATTAATCAAAAAGTATAATAATTATTTTAAAATATAATATACAATAATCTACCCACTCCATTTTAATGAACTACGACGAGCTCCTAACCATGAAATCTCGTGCTTTACGCCTATCAACTAAAGATGCATAGAAATCTTTGGAACTCACACTATAGTACCTTCAAAATGCACCATATGACCAGTTCGTGGAAAAAGTGCTGTCCAACGCATTTAGAGAGGAATTTCTGCATCTAATTGCACAAATCGTGCCGTACTGCCCGTACAGCGCAGTTTAAGCGCTCCCAAACACGAACGAGACCCGCTAGTATAAGGCGCAGCTCTCAAAGTCACCGCTTCTGGCCTCACAGACCGATTATTTCGTCAAATTTGACACTTTCGCATTAAATTTTGAGTATTTTATTCTTCTGTTGACGAACCACAACTTCAAGTATGCGGATATTATACTCAGTTAATATCCTGAATCCGAGGAGATGCAGCTGCTTTTTCAGATCGTCTCCAAGAACCACGAGACCGCTTTCAAGCTTTTTAAGAGCAAATACGCAGCCGAATTAAAGCAGTTTAGCTAGCTTTTGCAGAAGCTGTAGGAGGCGTGTTTCGCGCCAAAGGAGGGCGTTGTTTAGGATTGCGACCAGGATGAGCTTGACTGATCGGATTTTGATTTTTAGCATATTTCAAGTAGCGGTATTGGGGCTTTTCGGGAGCCTGTGGGGTCGTTGGAGGCCGTCGCTGACAATATAATGTGATTTAAGAGATTGTAGGGCGTTATTGAAATAGGCAGTTTTGCATCTCAAAAATCGGGATATATATGAAATAGAATATAATAATGCAAATTTGTGTTTTTTAATAATTTCATAGTAAAAAGAATAATATATAATTTTTTTAATTTTTGTTAGTTTCTTTAAGTTAAAAACGTGAGGATCATGAATATTGATAAATAAGTTTTATTCACTTAGCCTTGAGTTACTGATCTTGAAAATTTAGCGATCTTAATTGATAGAATTATTATATTATATATGGTATTTTATAAATTTTTAGGGAGCGTAACGATTTTAAAAATTAAACTTATATTTTCATATAATTTTTAAATTATAATGAGAAAAGTATATAAATAATAATAAAATTCTGTAATTTTAGTTATCTTATTTTTATATATGATTAATTTTGGTTAAATAGGACTAAGCGTATTGTTTGAATAATGTTAGATATTATAAAACTCATAATCCATATTATATACAATAATAGGTAATTTAGTTTTATTTTTTAATATTCATTTCTATTGATTTATTATAATTATATATAAAATTTTATGTATAATTTTTGTAAAATTATTTCAGAATTAATTTTATTTATATAAAATATCTTTAGTTGTTTTTAACCAACTATAAATGAAACCTATTTAGTAGAAAAAGATACGTAAAAACTTATCCGCTTTGCAGTAACCAAAATCATTATTATAAGGATAAAAACTAAATTTTAATTTACTTACGCTTTCTCCTATGAAATTCGTTGACAGTAATTCTATTGAAGATGCTAATTAAGTAACTGATAGATTCTAAACAGTACCGTTTCGTTTATTCATTAAACCTGAAACAAATAGTGGATAATCATAGATCGCAACAGATCTATTTTGTAACGACTTCAAGTTGCCAGAAGAAGATGCAGATGAGGGAAATTTAACAGATAGATTTATAGTATCTTAAAAACCAATAACTTCAAATACATAATACTGTTCTATGTTTACAGTGGATGAGGAAGAAGAATATTTGATGTGATGATTTTGTTATATTTTATGTGATTTTGATATGTATTACTCATTTTATGCTACAAAATTTCAGTCTCCAGCTGTAAACTTGATAAATAACAGAATAAGATTACAAACAATGCATCCGATATTATACAACTTCGTAACTCTATAATATCTATAAATGATCATTTTTTATTTATTACTGTACGTTATTATATAGAAACTATCATAAGCATTAATATTTAAAGTTTTACACCACTCCTTTGACATGGCCGGTCTTTTCGCTCAGGGTATTTTCACTGGTTTCCGCCGTTCTCTCCGCAGACAGTATTGTCATACTGCTCTCATCCATATTGAAAACGTAAACAACCTTGAATAAGCTAAGTTCTATCTCAATAAGAAATGCGTCTTCGTTTATCCTGAATCCAAGAAGGTAGTTAACGGTACCGTTGTTTCCACTCATGGTAACTCTGGAACCATCAGATGCAAGTTTGACCATAACTTATCTCCTTCCGTTATGGGCAAGGTCGTTCGTATCCTCGTCGAGTGATCATTTAATTGTGAGATTTTTCTTTATGCACTTTCTAACCAAGCTTATTATTACTAATTTCCTATAATAAAAGATAATAAAAGTCAGTCTTTTTTGCTTTCCTTCTTCTCTTTCTTTTCTTTTTTCTCCTCATCTTTTTCGTTCTTCTCTTTTTTCTCCTCTTTTTCTTTCTTTTTCGCCTCTTTAGCTCTCTTTTTCTCTTCCTTCTGTGCTTTCCTTTCCTCTTCTGTAATATCTGTTTTTTCGTTATGGATATGAGTTTTCTCTTCAACAACCTTGTATTCACCTGCATTAGCACATGTGTTACCAGCTTCTTCTAAAAACTTTTAAACATCAGTCCATTTGGTTCTCCATGTATGAGGGGTATTATCTTGTATTTCACCATGTTTACCTAATAAACCTTTTTCTATAAGCTGTAATCTTTCTAAAGCTTATTCACCTTTACCCCATTACTTTTCATAAGTATCTCTATCCATAATTACTCTAGTGGTCTTACAGACAACACCATGATTTAATCCAGCTATATCAACGGAGCTCATGGTAGCTTTGGCAAGAGCAATGGCCTCGCCTTTAGTGGAACAAATGATAACGGTATCACCAATGCTAATATTGCTGGAATATCTTACAACCCCTTAAATAAGAAGGGGAGCACCATAAGTAATACTGTTTACAGCAGAATCTTTGATAAAAACTTTCTTCTCATCAATAAGGAGAGCCTCAAGAGGCATAACTACTTTTCTGATATAAGATTCATCATTTTAGTTCTTCAACAACCAAGCTGCATCTAAAACATCATGCAAAGTAACCATATTAGTAGTTTCGTCTAAACAGCCAGATCGTACACGTCTTAACTCTAACATAAAAGCATCACATCCCATTAAATAGCCAAAATGTTAGCAAAGTACTCTGATATAAGTACCACTTTCACAGTCAACCTTGAACACAATTCTACCTTCCTCATAATTGAATTCTAAAATATCCATTTTGTATATTTCTCTAACTCTCAATACACGCTTTACAGCACATCCTTCTGCAGGTGGCCTTTAAAGTTATGGTGCAGTAAGTAACTTGGAAACTTCCTTAATCTTTAATACCATTTAGTCTTTAGAAAACTGTTTTTTCATAGCTTCATAATTATTGAATTATAAAATGGAAACATAGGATTTTCCCATTGCTTATTGAGATTTAACTAATCTTGTAGCTCTGTCAATACAAACTAATAGATTACCTGAAACCATAGGATCTAATGTACCAGAGTGACCAGTCTTTTCCACATTTAATATTCTCTTAACCCATGAAACCACTTCATGAGAGGATGGTCCAGCTACTTTATCAAGATTGATAACACCATACTTGAGGTGTTCAGCAATAGGACGGTTCAAAGGAGAATATCCTGCTGGTGTAGGAGTATATGAAGCTGACTTAACACATAATTAAGTGTAGTTTTTCAGTAATAATGGAAGTTCCTCGGAATGCAAAACAGGTTTAGCCTAAGTCGGTAACATTATTCGGAGTGGATAGTGGAACGGTAAATAAAATTTAAGTTATTATTATATAGTAAAAATATAACTAGCTTTATTAATTTTTAAATGGATAAGATGTAATTATTTGCGAATGTCGATGAACTTTGTAAATTGTTGAATATTTAATTAAACAGAGAATAAATTGCTAGTATATATGAATTAGTTGAAGCAGGTATTAATCCAGAAGCTTTAATAGCGGCTATTAGTGATTTTAAGTGATTTTATTATTACCATGCCATATTACCGGTTTTATACTTTAATAAAATACTTATATGTCAATAATTAATCTAGAATACTTACAACTCTACACTAAATCACGCGATTCATATATGAATATTTCTGAATTTTTTGTAGTAAATAGTCAAAATTAACAAAACACTATTTTATATAATAAACAAGATACGAATAAGTAATAAATAATAAAAACTATTTATTGTCCATTAAACCTGAAACATGATAAATTGAGCAATGTTAATCTAGAAAGAATACGAATAGGCAATTAAACTAATTCAGAGAAGAAAATAACAATTAATATTAAAAAATTAAAAAATACTTGAAAATTTGTGGCACATAATACCTGGAGCAAACAATTGCAACAGATTTAAAATAGCCTCCATTCTAAGCCATCTAACGCTTCTAATGCTGCTGAGCAGAGAAAGCTGGGTAATAAGGATGGCTTGTGAGGAGTGGAAAATTATTTTATAATTCTTTAAAATTATACATTATTATATTCATTCTAACACTTCATCTGCGTCTCGAATTATTTTCTCCGAATTGAGTTTTAGGTCGAAAATATCCCCCAGTGCGCCGGCTCCGTCCTCATGGTACTTGCTCAGTAGCTCCTTAACGCTACGGGAGAGGTCCTATACCCCCAAAGAGCGCTGCATTTCCTGCGTTTTTTCAAGCTCGAAAATTACCTGGCGGGCGCCCTCCTAATCTGCATAGAGTGCCGTCGCGCGCTCCAAAACTCCATCACGCGCACAACCGAAAAGATCCTACAACCTGGTGATAACTGTCTCGTTTACGTGCGACTTCGCACTCAGAATTTCGTAATTTTCTCGCAGGAAGTTGAACTCGACTAATAGCGCCTGATACCGTGACTGCACAATCTGTAACTGCTAGATTGCCTCAAATGTTTCACAGTCTGTTACTAGCGCTGCTGTGATCTCCGCCTTTACAGACTTCAGTGCATGCAGCTCCGCGAGCTTAGATGATTGTGCATCCATGAAGATGAATATTTACTAAATTATATATAATAATAAGATATTGATTGGGTGAAAGTGAATGGAGTGGAATGGAATGGAATTACGATGCAACGTTATAAAAATGTCAGCTATGTGTGCATTTTCAGTAAATGGATGTGGAAGACGTGTCGAAATAAAAAATTGATAATCTAGAGGTTAATAAGAATTTAATTCATAATAGTAGTATTATATCAAATTATATTGGCTAATAATAAAATTGTAGAAATATAATACTATTTATTTCATGATAATACTCCATATAAAGCTTTCAGTAAATGTCAATGCGCACGCTATCGGAAGTTCTCACGTGTTTTTATGGAGAACCGTTGAATGTTCCGTAACATCTACTGATGAAGCATTCTAAGAAGCCTTAAAAATCTGCAAAATCCTTCCAGGAAACACCCGGCCCGATTTACGAGGTGGCCAAGAAGCTGGGCAGCAACTCACCATCATATACTCTCCATACTAAGCATAAACTTCTAGTTCAGCAAACACCCGGCCCCAAGTACGATATTAACTTACAGTCGCCAGTTTACTCGGCTTCTATTTGTGTGCGGCGGCAGCCTATAAAACAGGAAATCTCGCCGCCGATAGGTAGGTATGACGTATAAAAAGCATTTGAGTTTGTCCATCCCCGAAAACTTGCACACATTTCGGAGGTTGAGATCGTTAAGCGTCGGTAGCAGCTACCGGGCCCTGGGGACTATGCTCCTGAAGCTGCAGCGAGCAGGCGCCTTCAAAAGACGCTCGGTGGACACCGTGATATGCGCCTGTACGTCCTGGATTAGGAGAGCGTTCCAGCACCGAATGCATACCATATAAGCCGTAGTATACCGAATAACATAGTAGTCAAACTTCCGCTATCTGACTAGGGAATTATACACCGTATATGCAGCGCATCGTACATAAATAAGGACGATATGCTAATACGGTAGCTAGAGAGCCTGTAGTAACAGAAGAATATTCAATGATTGTCGCAATGGTAAAAGTTATCTATATTTGCATGGTAGTGCAGTCGATGCATAAAGTTCAAAAACAGCTTTAGATAGAGTATTGATTCCTGTATAGTAGCGATAGATTAACTCACTGCATTCAATCTGTGCACATGCTAGAAGCCTGTGTACGCTATTTTTATTTTACAAAACTTCACTCGCCACTACCGTTGTATTCCCTTACAATAGATTTCCCGTGTACTATATCTATATTTTCCACGCTACTATCAGCTGCTTTCTTCACTATCACTACCAGGGCTTTCGGTCTATCCAATGCATGTAAACTGGTGCGAGTAGCCCGGTGTCGCTTAAAATTCTCCCATAGCGCACAGTACCGCCCCGAAGCCCCCAACTTCCAATATTTCCCTCTCTCATTCCAGAGAACTACAAGAGCTAAAACACCCGAAATCGGGCCACTCCACTCCACCCAGAGCTGGAAGTGGAAATTCCACAGAAACGCAACGAGGGCGGTGCCAAGGTGCTTCCAGCCGTCCAGTATCGGAAGCTGCCCCAGAAGCAGCAACACACCCATGCATCCCGTGATCGCGCTCGATTTCAGTATGACCTCGCCCTGCTCCAGCGCGTAGTTGTAGCAGCCGTTACGCAGCGGATGCTGTAGGTTCGCGAACAGAAAGTGCACGGCCTGCCGCACCCAGATCTCGTCCGCAGCAGCGATGTGGAGCCGTATGAACTCACTGTGAGCTGCGTTGTGGAGGTGCTCGTGATCTGCGCAGCCGAAGTGCTGACAGAAGAGGAGTGCGAAATCTGAGTTTAGACGGAAGCTAGCAACGACAGAAGTGGTTGCAGCTGGCACCAATTCAACACGGAGAAGACAATTAGGGTCCGTGAGTGGCGTATCCGGCGCGATACAGATTGGGTAGAACTGCGTTTAGAGCGGCTCGCCATCGTAGTTTCTGGCAGGAAAGCGCACGGACTTGTCCTGCACATGTGTGATGCGCTTCACCGTTATTGGGACTTGCATGAGCAACGGCAGCAGGATATGTAACATTCTAGAAAGCGTAGGGTGCAGTTTAGTATTTTCTGTATACGCTAAGAATATTTCAATTTACAGTAATTATGAATATTATATATAAATATGTATAAATATTAACTTATTTTCCACTCCATTAATAATGAAAATCACGCCTCTGCCTTAAACTAAGCCTCTGATACAGCAATTTCATCTAGAAAATTTCCCACTACCATATTCCAATGCATTACGCCGCTCCCTGCACGCAGATGTCCAAACTCTGGCTTTTGACAAGGCCCAGTTTATTCAGTACGACAGCGAGATTCCAGCCGAAATAATCGCCCACAGAATCGGTCTGCTGCCAATTTTTTCTGACGCTTTCACCCTGAGCTCAATTTCGCCGTACTACAACTGCCCCAACGCCTCATCTTCGAACCACTCGCTGGACTGCCAATAGTGCTCAATAAAGGCCAAAATTCAAATCCAGGCGTCCGACAAGTACATGATCACAGACCGCGATATCCAGTTCGAACGGAGCGAGTTTCAGATGTTCTCGATCCGGAACCAAACTGATCCAGTGCCGATCCTGCTCCTAGCGCCGAACCAGTCGGTCGAAATCGAGCTATTCGCCTTCAAGGCGCCGGGCAGGGTGCACGCTAAGTACTCCCCCGTGAGCGCCGTTTCGCTGGTCCCGCGCGCCAAAATCGACGTTTCGCGCCTGCAAAACGTCCTCGAGGACCAGAAAACGGCCGATTTTCTGGTCCAAATTTGCCCCAAAAACGTCTTCGTCTTCAGGAACGGCCGCCTGCAGCTCGTCGATTCCGCCGCCTGCAGCTTCTGCGACGCGTGCGCGCGGACGCCTTTTGGTGATATAAACCACCCCGTGGCGGTGGAAGCGGACTACGCGGACATGCTCCTCACGGTCGAGTCGGCGGGGGGCATGGACTGCCTGGAAATCGTAAAATAGGGCCTTCTGAGCGTCAAAGGGCGCCTGGACGAAATTGCGGGAAGCGAGAATTTCAACAATCTGATGGGCGAGGTTATTGGGGTTGGGGAGGGGGGTGTTGGGGAGGATGATGATGTTTTGTGAGGGTTTTTGTTTTCTAATTTTTTTGTTTTCTAATTTTTTAATTCTTTAATTTTCTAATTTTTTAATTTTTTAATTTTCTAATTTTTTAATTTGGGGTGTAGGGTTTAATTTTTGGGGTTTCTGAATGATGCAGAAATGGGGGGGGGGTGAAATAGTGAAATTAAGAATTTTGGGGTAAGGGGGTCGTGCTAGGATGATATGGGGGAGAAATAGTATATGTCTATTTGCATGCGAGAATTGGAGACGGGAAATCAAGTTTCCAGGGTAAGATCGTGTTGGACTGGACCGCAGCAGACGAATTCAAATTAAATCAGTTGAATGAGAACTGATGAGAGGTATAATGATAAGAGCTAAATTATTAGCGTTAAATTGTTGAAAATCGTCCTAAATACTTGATGGGAATCGTTATAAGGACTTTATGATTAATTTTGTACTTCTGATTTAGCTTGCTGTAGATAAAATGTGTTAGTTGTAATAAGTATATTTAAATATTGGTTTTAATATCTAAATGAGCAGTTTTAGTAAATGCTGATTTGATAAATATTTTATGATTTACTATAATAAATTTAATAATGTTCATTTTTTGAATAAATATTCTGTAATTTTTTACCTTATTTTTTGCGCACTCAATTATTAATAATAGTATATTGATAAAAATTATACAAAATATGAACGTCATAGTATATTTAGATATCAAATATAGCATCTTGGTTTGTAAAACTTTGATAATTTATCTCTTTTAATTATAAATTAGATAGTAATAATTTTAAATGGGATTAGGTGTAACAGAATTTTTAGACGATAATGAAGACTTTATTCTTAATCGGAAAAGCCATTAACCTGACCCAGTTATATATAAATAAATCAGAATGTCAACAGAGGCGAAGAAAGATATATAGAAACCAAAACTAATTAAATTGATAAGGAAAGAAAGGTTAGATGTACTCCCAGAGATAAATGAAGATGATAATAACTATGATTTTATGCTTGGATCATCACCAATGAATACCGTCGCACTTTAGTTTTATGCATGTAAGACAAACATTTAATTTAACACTCCCAACACGTCAAACAAGTCGCATGGGGTGAACTACCAGCTTAGCTACCTGCTGGACCTGGAGCGGGCGGACGCGTGTCGTTTCGTGGACTGACCGCTCCGAATTTTGCTTTATATTCGCGCAAGCGAGGCGCACTCCGAATGCACACCCAGACCTCGCCCCAGGCCCGCCGCCCCCGCAGGCCCGTGCTCGTGAACCCGTAGACGCTCGCCTTCCTGAAGCGCCAGGACGAGGCCCGCCGCAAGCTGCCGTACCGGCTCGAGAACGACGCCGTGGCGCAGCTGCTCCAGGGCTGGGCCTTCGCGGAGCCCGCAGACCCCGAGGACTCGGACGACCTCGTGGCGCGGATCCGGGCTACCGCGCGGCCCGAGCTCCCCTTCTGATTTTGCCCCTCCGCTCCAAGATGCCGCCGCGGTACACCGTGCAGCACCAGCTGCTCCACGTGCACTCGGACTCCGAGGACGACCGCGACCGCAAGAAGTGCGTGCAGATCGCGCGCGCCATCAAGCTCAAGAACAACGAGGTGAAGAACCTTATCATCATCGCCCGCGACATGGAGGAGCGTGCCCGCGACCAGCTCGACCTGATCCTCACGCGCGCCAACCGCTACATCTGGCTGCTGGAGCAGCTCGTGGCCAAGATGTGACCCTTCCCAATTGCACTCCGCTCCGAAATGGAGCAGTTCGTCGACGCGCAGGCCGCCCGCGACTTCTTCAGCGCCTCCCAGCAGACGCGCTTCGCCCCGGTCACGTACGTCCCGCCCTCAGCGGAGGCCCTGGCGGTGCCGCAGGGGGGCGCACGCACCAGGGGGCCGCGGACGGTCGACCCGGCGCAGCTGAAGGCGCAGATCACGAAGCGCGTGGAGGCCTACACCATCGACCAGCTGACGCGCGAGCTGCTGCGGGACAACGGGCTGGTGCTGACGCCGCAGGAGCGCGAGTACCAGCGCCTGCAGGAGACGGCCTACCTCATCAAGAAGGGCGCGCAGGTCCGCGGCACGCACGTGAACCTCAAGGAGCTGTCGGCCGCGCGCAAGGGGGAGCGTAGCCAGCGGCTCGCGCGGGAGGAGGAGCTGCGCGCGATGGGCGCCGTGGGCCAGATCCGCAGCGGGAAGCACATCGTGCTGGAGACGGACCGCTACAAGGACGCGGGCGAGGTCTCGGTGCGGAAGCAGCAGCGCCACATCCTCAAGATCGCCAAGAGCTTCAGCGACCGCCGGGGCGTGCGCAGGCACAAGATCGTCCGCAGCGGCGGCGGGATCACCGGCGAGCACGTGGTGCGCCACACGAAGTGAGCCTTGCAGTCCCACTCCGCTCCACAATGGACAGCACGCCCTCGGAGCCCTCCAGCGCCCCCAGTTCCTCCTCCCGCTCCGCCAGCGAGCGGGTGCCGCGCCTACGCAAGCGCGCCAGGGGCCCGGGCCTGCGCTCGCGCATCTTCCCCCACACGGAGGTCAGCGACGACTGCGCCCTGCCCGCACTGGCGGCCACTGAGCCTACCACGGACGAGGAAGTGGACTCTGGGGCCGGCTGGCCGCGGGCGCTGCTGTACGCGTGGTTCCTGGACCGCAAGCAGGACGAGCGCTGACGCACGGTTTCACCGGTACAGGTTCACGCACCAATGTTTGGAGTGAGAGTATACTCAGTATTCGGCCCATTCTCGTCCGCCCATAAATGCTGCTTCAGCGCAAGTCCTTCTCCCTGCGATCCCCACCGCAGCCCCTGCCGCCCCTACGGGCCTGCCCCCGCGTCTCCCTCGCCGAGTTCGAGGGCGCGGCGCTCCCCGGCCTCACGGGCGGTCTGGACGCGGCGCTCGAGGCCCTGCAGCGCCTGGTGCTGGGCGTGTGCGGCCCTTCCACTGAATGCCGGTGACGTGCGGCGTGTGCGGCCGCGAGGTGGCCAACAGCTTCAAGCTGCAGGAGCACCTGCGCACCCACTCCAAGTCCCAGCCGCACGCCTGCACCACCTGCGGCAAGGCCTTCGCCCGTGTGCCGAACCTGCGCCGCCACGAGCTGGTCCACGCCGAGGCCCGGCCCAGGGAGACCTGCGGCGTGTGCGAGCGCCAGTTCTACGACGCGCACACGCTGCGCCGCCACCTGCGGCTGCATGAGACCCGCGGCGCCTGCCCCTTCTGCCCCGAGGCAGTCAACTGGCGCTTCCTCCGCGGCCACGTGCAGCGGCTCCACGCGGGCGCGCTGGTGGGGTCCGAGCGCGCTGCCGAGTTCGGGCTGTGCACGCGATGCGGGGCCCTGGTGCGGTACCAGTGCGACGCGGCGGCGCACGAGCGGGCCTGCGCGCGGCGAACGAGTGAGACGGAATGAGACTCACTGAGGCCCGGCGGCCTGGTGGGCGCAGCGGTGCACCCACCTCCGCAGGTACCGCACGCAGAAGTCCAGGTACTCGAGCCGGTCGAAGGCGGCCTTGAGCGTGGTGGCCATGTCGCGGATCGCGCGCAGGCTATCGTCGATGCGCTCCTGCAGCTCGAGCGAGCGCAGCGTGGCGAGGTTATCGGCGCTCGCGAAGATGTCCTCGGAGGAGCCGGGCGCGCCGGCGGGGTCGTAGTGGGGCGGGGCGGCGACGAAGGGCGCGAGGTCGGCCACCATGGCCAGCAGGGACCTGCTCGGGAGCGCGGGCAGCGGCACCAGCTGGTTGCGCATTTTGGAGCGCGGAGTGAAGTCCTTGGTCACTTGTCCTCTGTCACTTGTCGGCGGGTGCGGCGGCCGGCAGGCGCGCGTCGTCGGCCCTGCCGTGCAGCAGCGTGCGCTTGAGCGTGCGGAAGGTCCTCAGGAGGGCGCGCATTTTCGGGATTAGCGCGCAGCGTATAATAATGCCCGGCCCCCACTTCCATCTCGCCGCACCACTCCCTCGCGTGCGCAAGGTGTGTTGCTGAGGCTCCGGCGTGCCGACGTGTTCAAAGCCTTGCTAAAGCGGTCCTGCTGAGTACCCTGCAGTTTCCGGAAACGGGCGCAGCTGCCGGGTAATTAGGCAGTGCACATTTCCAAGTATCTATTTGCTGCGGTATCCGCGGCGCCCTGCTGCCATCTGCGGCCCGGCCCTCACTCGCCGCCATGGACCTCCGGTGCCCAGCCGAGACCCCTAACGTCGTGAGGGTCCTGCCCAGACCGCCTCCCTGAAAACGTCACCTCTCACTCGCCCCTACCGACATCGCCATCCCTCTTCCCAGCCCAAAGTCCCTCACTCACAGCCCCGCCGCCCGCAGCTGCTCCGGCCCGTCCGCCTGCCCCACGAACCAGCAGCACAGGTGGTTCAGCAGGCGCTCCCCGCCCAGCAGCTCCAGGTCCGCCGCCTCGCCCCGCGGGAACAACCGCCGGAACTGGCCCAGGCGCGCGCCCTCGTCCACCAGCTGCCACAGCACGCGGCGCTCGAAGCGCGTGAGGTCCGGGACCGTGCCGAAGCTGCGCAGGTCCGCGCCGGTCTTGAAGCTGTGCTTCTGCTCCCCGTTCTCCAGCCGGAAGGGGCGGTACTGCCGGCAGTCCGCGCTCTTCAGCCGGCCGCCGAAGCGCGCGATCGTGGCCTCGTCCTCGGTGGCGAAGCGCTCCGGCACCGCTGCCATTCCTGACTGGTGGAACGCGGGCGCGTAGCCCAGCAGGTTCAGCGTGTTCACCATCAGCGGGTACTTGATCTCCACGTCCAGGTCAGTCTTCGTGTTCTTCGAGGGCGACTTGTTGATCTCCACCAGCAGCGCCTCGCCCGCTTCCGTGAACATGATGTCGAAGCCGTACAGCCCGAAGTTACGTCGCGGGTACACGTTCGCTAGACCAGCATTGTGCGAAAAAAGATGCATTCTTGGCTCAACGCCAATTAATGTTTTAATGATTAGCTCATCTACGTCTTTTAATATATAATCTTTAACCGCGCCTTTTTTAGTATCAGCAAGAATCGTACTGCCAGCTTTGAAAAATTATCTATTGTCATCCAAATAGTCCAGTAATTCGGTCCATTTCCATTTGCTAGGAAATCCGTCCATATGGAACTCATCCGACTTGAAATTGATTGAAAAATTCGTCAAATGCATAGTTTTGTCATCAAAATTACCATCGTTAACTTTCTCGTATTTATGAGTAGCAAATCTCCCCAATCCTTCGTCATAAATATAGAAAATCAAGGGATCGATGCTCGTGACCATCACATACAGCCTAATATCGAATTTGAAGCCATTTATGATCAGTAAATTGTCCATATACTCTTAAATCACAGCAGGCACGTCCAAGCCCTTCGGTAGCTCGCTATCGCGCTTGATAAGCTCAATTCCGCGTCCCTCTGATGCCATTGCAGGCTTGTATATATAAAAGCCCTCCCCGGCTTCCTCGCGGAATTCCTCCAAACCGTCTGGAATTATCCAAGTTTACGGCACGAATTAGTACTTTTGGGGCCATTTGAGCTTCATTTCGCGCAGGAGTTGGCCCATTGTGTCCTTCCGGCCGATGGCGTTCGAGCCCGGAAACTGGCCGCAAAGCTGCCCCGGCGAAAGCGTTTTGTAGAAGTCCAGCCCTAGCGGGTGGCCCCAACAGATGTTAAACTACTGTTGGAGCTCCCGGGGTGCCACCGCAAATCCAGCGTCCTAGAAGGCGCTCGAAACGGCCGGCTACTGCGTTCCATGAAAAATGGCGAGCAAATTCTGCGGCGGAATCTCGAAATCATCCGAAATTTTTCGGGGAGTGGAAAGCGAAATGGAAGGAAGTGGAATTGTGGAGTTTGAGCTGTAGAAAGACAGGATTGGTGGGTGATTCGGGATAATTGAAGGGATTAAGCGGGGGAGGGGTAGAAAATCGGCAGGTAGGTTTCTGCGGCGCGCGAGCTCTTCGGAGTTCATTTTTTGAGCGATGTGGAGTGATGTAAAAATATTATTATTGTATAGTAATAATAAAGTTTATAAAATCGTTGAAATTATAAGTATTAATATAATATAGATATAATAATTATAATGAAAAATATTTAAAAATTATTAATTAGGTAAATTGGAAATGCGGAGGTGGGACGTTTTTGATAAAGAATTAACGTGGACAGTGAAAAGCGGTATTGCATGGTAGTTTATGTATACATTTATTTTCTATATGAAAATTATTTTTTCATATAGAAGATTTGGTCAAAATTTGTTTTTCAATATATACATATAGTGATGCTGTTAACCGTAAATATTTTAGTGGTTTAAATATTTCTATAAATAGTTTAGTACTGATGAAGGGTTCTATCTACTACTCAATATGCTAGTAAATGTAGTGACTGCTCATTTTTAATTTAAGTTTCGTTTCACTTTTTGACGAAATACATTAAAAGTTATAAGTTAGAATTAGAAAATTGGTAAAAACTAAATAGTATATTTTTTAAATCAAACTATCTCTTTATTAAATAGTTGATGTAAAAGCTGCCTAAAAGTTTCAACATTACAATAATTTTAAATTGATTATCCTGGGTTTACATGAGTATAGTATATATAATAGAATTTATTTGCAGGTTTTAATCAAACAAATTATGTATAATTAGTATTAAGCAAAGTGTTGAATTTTATAAAATGAGACCGTGTTAAAAATAGCTCAAAAAGAAACAGCTTTCTGTTACAATCCCACAAATCTAATTAAAATACCACAATAAAACAGATATCGATTTATTACATGAAAAGTAGCCAGATACAAGCAAATTTTTCTGTCTTAACCATAAACTGTGGAATTTTAATAAATTAGACACTTAGGACTTAGCAGAATTGATTGATATTGAAGATACAGATAAAATGATAAATAACAGTTATACTTTAAAGTGTAGCGTGGACCTATTGTTTTAAACAAATAATTAGTGCATGAATATTTTAAATGGATTACTAGAAGACAGTGACTGCTAAGCTAATAATATTGAGTGAATTTGTTTGTGCATTTATGTCTATATGATTTAAATAAATAATATCAACTAAGTGCTTTAAAATACATATCCTCTGAACGTGTACCCGCGACGTAACTTCGGGCTGTACGGCTTCGACATCATGTTCACGGAAGCGGGCGAGGCGCTGCTGGTGGAGATCAACAAGTCGCCCTCGAAGAACACGAAGACTGACCTGGACGTGGAGATCAAGTACCCGCTGATGGTGAACACGCTGAACCTGCTGGGCTACGCGCCCGCGTTCCACCAGTCAGGAATGGCAGCGGTGCCGGAGCGCTTCGCCACCGAGGACGAGGCCACGATCGCGCGCTTCGGCGGCCGGCTGAAGAGCGCGGACTGCCGGCAGTACCGCCCCTTCCGGCTGGAGAACGGGGAGCAGAAGCACAGCTTCAAGACCGGCGCGGACCTGCGCAGCTTCGGCACGGTCCCGGACCTCACGCGCTTCGAGCGCCGCGTGCTGTGGCAGCTGGTGGACGAGGGCGCGCGCCTGGGCCAGTTCCGGCGGTTGTTCCCGCGGGGCGAGGCGGCGGACCTGGAGCTGCTGGGCGGGGAGCGCCTGCTGAACCACCTGTGCTGCTGGTTCGTGGGGCAGGCGGACGGGCCGGAGCAGCTGCGGGCGGCGGGGCTGTGAGTGAGGGACTTTGGGCTGGGAAGAGGGATGGCGATGTCGGTAGGGGCGAGTGAGAGGTGACGTTTTCAGGGAGGCGGTCTGGGCAGGACCCTCACGACGTTAGGGGTCTCGGCTGGGCACCGGAGGTCCATGGCGGCGAGTGAGGGCCGGGCCGCAGATGGCAGCAGGGCGCCGCGGATACCGCAGCAAATAGATACTTGGAAATGTGCACTGCCTAATTACCCGGCAGCTGCGCCCGTTTCCGGAAACTGCAGGGTACTCAGCAGGACCGCTTTAGCAAGGCTTTGAACACGTCGGCACGCCGGAGCCTCAGCAACACACCTTGCGCACGCGAGGGAGTGGTGCGGCGAGATGGAAGTGGGGGCCGGGCATTATTATACGCTGCGCGCTAATCCCGAAAATGCGCGCCCTCCTGAGGACCTTCCGCACGCTCAAGCGCACGCTGCTGCACGGCAGGGCCGACGACGCGCGCCTGCCGGCCGCCGCACCCGCCGACAAGTGACAGAGGACAAGTGACCAAGGACTTCACTCCGCGCTCCAAAATGCGCAACCAGCTGGTGCCGCTGCCCGCGCTCCCGAGCAGGTCCCTGCTGGCCATGGTGGCCGACCTCGCGCCCTTCGTCGCCGCCCCGCCCCACTACGACCCCGCCGGCGCGCCCGGCTCCTCCGAGGACATCTTCGCGAGCGCCGATAACCTCGCCACGCTGCGCTCGCTCGAGCTGCAGGAGCGCATCGACGATAGCCTGCGCGCGATCCGCGACATGGCCACCACGCTCAAGGCCGCCTTCGACCGGCTCGAGTACCTGGACTTCTGCGTGCGGTACCTGCGGAGGTGGGTGCACCGCTGCGCCCACCAGGCCGCCGGGCCTCAGTGAGTCTCATTCCGTCTCACTCGTTCGCCGCGCGCAGGCCCGCTCGTGCGCCGCCGCGTCGCACTGGTACCGCACCAGGGCCCCGCATCGCGTGCACAGCCCGAACTCGGCAGCGCGCTCGGACCCCACCAGCGCGCCCGCGTGGAGCCGCTGCACGTGGCCGCGGAGGAAGCGCCAGTTGACTGCCTCGGGGCAGAAGGGGCAGGCGCCGCGGGTCTCATGCAGCCGCAGGTGGCGGCGCAGCGTGTGCGCGTCGTAGAACTGGCGCTCGCACACGCCGCAGGTCTCCCTGGGCCGGGCCTCGGCGTGGACCAGCTCGTGGCGGCGCAGGTTCGGCACACGGGCGAAGGCCTTGCCGCAGGTGGTGCAGGCGTGCGGCTGGGACTTGGAGTGGGTGCGCAGGTGCTCCTGCAGCTTGAAGCTGTTGGCCACCTCGCGGCCGCACACGCCGCACGTCACCGGCATTCAGTGGAAGGGCCGCACACGCCCAGCACCAGGCGCTGCAGGGCCTCGAGCGCCGCGTCCAGACCGCCCGTGAGGCCGGGGAGCGCCGCGCCCTCGAACTCGGCGAGGGAGACGCGGGGGCAGGCCCGTAGGGGCGGCAGGGGCTGCGGTGGGGATCGCAGGGAGAAGGACTTGCGCTGAAGCAGCATTTATGGGCGGACGAGAATGGGCCGAATACTGAGTATACTCTCACTCCAAACATTGGTGCGTGAACCTGTACCGGTGAAACCGTGCGTCAGCGCTCGTCCTGCTTGCGGTCCAGGAACCACGCGTACAGCAGCGCCCGCGGCCAGCCGGCCCCAGAGTCCACTTCCTCGTCCGTGGTAGGCTCAGTGGCCGCCAGTGCGGGCAGGGCGCAGTCGTCGCTGACCTCCGTGTGGGGGAAGATGCGCGAGCGCAGGCCCGGGCCCCTGGCGCGCTTGCGTAGGCGCGGCACCCGCTCGCTGGCGGAGCGGGAGGAGGAACTGGGGGCGCTGGAGGGCTCCGAGGGCGTGCTGTCCATTGTGGAGCGGAGTGGGACTGCAAGGCTCACTTCGTGTGGCGCACCACGTGCTCGCCGGTGATCCCGCCGCCGCTGCGGACGATCTTGTGCCTGCGCACGCCCCGGCGGTCGCTGAAGCTCTTGGCGATCTTGAGGATGTGGCGCTGCTGCTTCCGCACCGAGACCTCGCCCGCGTCCTTGTAGCGGTCCGTCTCCAGCACGATGTGCTTCCCGCTGCGGATCTGGCCCACGGCGCCCATCGCGCGCAGCTCCTCCTCCCGCGCGAGCCGCTGGCTACGCTCCCCCTTGCGCGCGGCCGACAGCTCCTTGAGGTTCACGTGCGTGCCGCGGACCTGCGCGCCCTTCTTGATGAGGTAGGCCGTCTCCTGCAGGCGCTGGTACTCGCGCTCCTGCGGCGTCAGCACCAGCCCGTTGTCCCGCAGCAGCTCGCGCGTCAGCTGGTCGATGGTGTAGGCCTCCACGCGCTTCGTGATCTGCGCCTTCAGCTGCGCCGGGTCGACCGTCCGCGGCCCCCTGGTGCGTGCGCCCCCCTGCGGCACCGCCAGGGCCTCCGCTGAGGGCGGGACGTACGTGACCGGGGCGAAGCGCGTCTGCTGGGAGGCGCTGAAGAAGTCGCGGGCGGCCTGCGCGTCGACGAACTGCTCCATTTCGGAGCGGAGTGCAATTGGGAAGGGTCACATCTTGGCCACGAGCTGCTCCAGCAGCCAGATGTAGCGGTTGGCGCGCGTGAGGATCAGGTCGAGCTGGTCGCGGGCACGCTCCTCCATGTCGCGGGCGATGATGATAAGGTTCTTCACCTCGTTGTTCTTGAGCTTGATGGCGCGCGCGATCTGCACGCACTTCTTGCGGTCGCGGTCGTCCTCGGAGTCCGAGTGCACGTGGAGCAGCTGGTGCTGCACGGTGTACCGCGGCGGCATCTTGGAGCGGAGGGGCAAAATCAGAAGGGGAGCTCGGGCCGCGCGGTAGCCCGGATCCGCGCCACGAGGTCGTCCGAGTCCTCGGGGTCTGCGGGCTCCGCGAAGGCCCAGCCCTGGAGCAGCTGCGCCACGGCGTCGTTCTCGAGCCGGTACGGCAGCTTGCGGCGGGCCTCGTCCTGGCGCTTCAGGAAGGCGAGCGTCTACGGGTTCACGAGCACGGGCCTGCGGGGGCGGCGGGCCTGGGGCGAGGTCTGGGTGTGCATTCGGAGTGCGCCTCGCTTGCGCGAATATAAAGCAAAATTCGGAGCGGTCAGTCCACGAAACGACACGCGTCCGCCCGCTCCAGGTCCAGCAGGTAGCTAAGCTGGTAGTTCACCCCATGATAGTTTGTAGATAAACTGATACGACCAAATTTATTTAAGTTTATATGAGCATACATTGAGACGAATGACATGATCAGTGTACTTGATTAGTGCATGAAATTTAATGTATTCTTATTCTCTTTTTATACGATAGCAGGAAGTATTTATTACTTAATCAATTTCGTACATTTTGTTTAAGCTGATTATATTTTTACTTAAGGCTGCTATAATATTTGCTATACACTAACTTATATCAAAATGGGACTGCTATTGAGAATAAAGTCATCATTTGCATCTAGAAATTCAGTAACATCTAATTCCATTTGATAAAAAATAATAGCCTTAAAATTATATTTAAACGTGTTCTCAGCTTAATTTTTGTAAATATGTAGTTGCTCATTTTATGACTATCTGGTAGATTACTTAATTTTTTCAGTCAATTTAAATTAGTGTTAAATAATATATTTATTATACATAAATATAATCATTATACAATAAAAATATGAACCAGCACAACCTGCCATTATTGTAGCTGATTGATAGCATATCACCGCTAAGCTCGCCTAAATAATCAATATCTCCCAGAATGGAAGTATTCAGCATGAAGCTCAAAATGTCTCCCAGGTTAGAGGAGGAGCCCAATTTGGCCCACGCGAAGCTACCCTTCGAGTTCATCGAGGAAGCGAGGCCGTAATCGATTTTAGCCAATTTTTACCAGCAGTAGGAGAAGCGAAGTATGCTTGTTCGGTAGGCTGCTCCCTTCTGCCCTGGAAAGATCATATCAGCCCGTAAGCAGAAGGTCTACCAGGCCGAAAAGGCGTTCGTGGTGAGCAAGTTCCCGGAAGTGACGCAAAGGCATGTGACGGCGTTAGATCTGGAGCACTTGGTGCGCTTCGCCGGGGCGCAATGATGGCGTGAGTTGTAGCATTTTCACTCGACCTACACGAGGAACACATCCTCCCTGGGGTCCTCCGGAACCGCTAAGCGCACCGTGAGACATCCGTCCGCGAACGCTGCGCGAATGCTGCTCCGGTCCGCGAACTCAGGGAGCTGGAAGCGGTGAACGCGGCCGTCCGCGGTTACCTCCAGGGTTCCCTAAGCATCTGCGCGCACGCGCGTTGCGGCCCGGGAGGAGGCTGGTACGGTGGCGCAGTACTCATCCCCAGAGCGGCGGAGCGTCTGTTGGCTCGCCGCGTCACAGGCCCTCATCTGGCTCCCTGTGGCCTTGTTCTGGGAATCGTACGTCTTAAACGCCGCGCCGGGCGTCAGTGCCTCCGTTCCGTTTTAGATCGTGCCCTGGTCGAAGCGGTTGGGCTGGGATGGAAGCGCAGTGAAGAGGTGCTGGAGAGCCTCCTCGCGCTGGGCCATGCGGCGGGCCTTCTCCTCGCGTTCCCTCTGAGCCCTATGCTGTTCGTAGGCCCGCGCGGATTGCTGCTCCTGTCTGCGCAGGTGCTCCTCTTGCTGTCTCTAGTACAGTTCTTGCTGGGCCTGCTTGCCTCTGTGGGCCTCAGCCCGGCGCTGGCGGGCCTACTGCTGCTCAATGGCGTATTGGTAGTCATAAGAGTCGTCGTAGTTGTTGCCGAAGAGTCCGAACATTAATGAGGAGCTCGGAATTGATTCCCGTCCGCAAAATTTACTCGGATCAATTCGGTGGGATTTGGTCGGAATTGCAGCCAGGAGCAACCTCGTGTTGGCAATAACCTGTCGGATGCGTCACCATTGCCTCCGGACCAGGACCATGTGTCTGCCGCTATCTGCTACCCCAGCATGTGGTTTCAGTCCGAACCTGCCAATTTATATATAATATCAGGTTGCACTGTATATGATTTCTGGTTGGGTGCAGCTCATCTAGATGCGGGCAGAACGTCAGTACTTCCTTGCTGCCAACATTCAATGTGAGAGAGCAGCGTTAGGAACGTGTTGAACATCCTTTATATCTCTACGGTCTGAGTTACAAGACCAGAAAGCCCCAGAGATGTCCCGGCTGGCACTCCTGCTGGTATGGGCGGACAAGATTCAACCCCATCAGATATATATGCAGCCAACAACAGTTCAGCTGGGGCTATGGTCATGGATGGACCTACTCTGTCGTCTAGTGGCTGTGGAGATACGTTCGATTGTACTAATGCATAGCCTAAATCAGTTTCATTTAGCAAGCTCTTGTAGCGCAGTTGGTTAGCGCGTTGGTCTTATGTACCGAAGGTCGTGGGTTCAATCCCCATCTGGAGCAAGCTTTTTAAAATGCAGCCTCGCTACTCCGAGTCAGCCCAGTTCGGTCAAGCGCCCTTCCGGCCCAGACTTCCCCTGCCACTGCCCACGTTCTTTGAGGCCCAGACCCTGTTGCGGTCCCTCGCCCAACGCGATGCCGGGTATCAGGCTTTCCTCGGCGTGCACCCCTTCGCGCCCTGCCGCCACGCGGGTACAGCTCTAGGTGTACCGATATTCTGCCCCTGCTGCCGGAACATAGTACTCGTCGGGTTCCAGTGAGACTGCCTAGGAGCGAAGGCAGGTGGATCGCTTGAGCGCTACCGAACACGTATCGCCGCACCTGGCTGGGATGATTCAAATAAACATTATATCAGGATTGTCCAAATAGTTTAAGTATTTCAGTAGAGAATTTGTAACTAGGTCTGTTAAAATTTTCGTTACTTATTGTATACTATTCATTAAATAGTCAATGGATGTATATTAATTATTGTTGATATCAATACTGAGCTTACTTAAAATAAATCAATAAAAATATTCCGAATATAATGAAAATTATAGTATTAATAAGTTTAACTTCAATTTTTATAACATCTGTTTTCTAAGTTTATGAAAATTATTTATAGATATTTGCTGTTCGACTTTGCATTTAAAGTATAAATATAACAATTAAACTATATATATCATGCTTAGAAAATGTAGATCAAACTGTAGATGACAAATTTTATTTTTGAATACTTTTCTCTTAAATAATATCTTCAATATATAATTAAAATACTTGGTAGCTTTACATGTAGTAGATTGAAAGTACTAGATATATTTGCATAATTTTACTAAGTATATCATAATAATAGTAGTATAATATATAAATTATTAACATTGCAGAAATGAAAAATAAGTTCTTTACATTATAAGAAGAAAACGAGCCTGTTAGATAAGATAAAATTCAATTAAAAATCAAGCCAATTATATAATGCATCAGTTAGAATTCTTCAGTGTCAATAGTAGATATATAACATTTATCAGCATTTTCAAACTTATCTTAGAGTAATTCCTCATCAGATATTAAGTGGCATGAGTCAGAGTAATTAGAGGTAGACGAATTTGATATAATAAGACTATTTAGCAGTAGCACGGAGTGAGTTTAAATCAATCACATAGAATATTTAGTCTATCGCTTATACTCTTTAAAAACTGATCAGTTTCATCATATAAGTCTTCATATCTATATAATACTTCTGAACGTTCTTTAATAGATTATTAAAGATTTTATGATCTAATCTACTAGACTTCAAGCTGACTAAAAGTTTTATTTAGTAGTTATTTTAAAAAATAAATCTTATTAGATGGTTTCTTAATGATATAATTAAAATCAGCATTTTATTAATCCATAATTTTTATCTACACCCTTAAATGTTGTATTTAAGTAAGGAGGTCGCCTTTCTATTTTAATAGCATCGATTAATAAAAGTCCATTTTCTAAAAAAAATTAAGAATGCTTTATCAATATATACTTTTTATAAGTAGTATTATCTGGTCAATATAAACATAAATTTGCATTATATTTTTATTTATGCCCATTCTATTTATATTTGTGAATTTTAATTATAAAGTTGAATATAAAATACCTGTTCTAGGAATCGAACCAAGGACCGACAGAACTTCAGTCTGACGCTCTACCATCTGAGCTAAACAGGCATATAAATTATATATAATAAATTAAGTACACACATTACTAAATATAATTGAATATATACATGTACTCTATAAACTCATATTAATATTTTCTCGTGATTATATACTGGGTTTAGAAAATGATATTTATATAAAAGTCACACACTATTATCAAGAGAATCAATAATTTAATAAATATAATTGGACTATGACAATATTTCGCTTACTGAAGCTTCACCTCCCTCATCAATATCAGAGCTTGCCATTGAAAATGTTCTCTTTATCATAATTTACCTCTATGTATATTACTCCATAGAATTATTACTATTAATAGAGTAATCCTCATAGTTTATCTTAATTGATGATATTGAGACTAATTTACTAGCTAAAATTTATCCATTTGAAAAACAAGATCCCATTATTAAATAAAAATTAAATAAAGATATATTATATAATATTAAACTATAGTAAGCTGAGAATTGAAATTTTTTAATAGAATATTTTAAGATGTTATTACTACGTGAAACACATATATTATTATAATTCAATTGATTATATAGTTATAAAATAAATATTGAATAATATAACGGCAAGAACATTGATATAGCTAGAATTAAACATAATGGACATCCGTCCGTGAGCTTAAGACTTTCCAAAAATAAATTACTTTTGGAACGCTACAACAACTGGAGTCCGCCATGAAACACGATATTAATCATAATTAATCAGTTCATACGCTTCTCAACAGCCTGTATACGCATCTAACGGCTCTCAACCTTAGTAGGTCTGACACCCTTTTCAGTAGGTACTGAGACTACAGAAGAGTTCTTGCCGATAACAAAAACGTTTTCCATACGAGTAAGGAACTTCTGACCCTTGACATCAATTAAATGAACCATGGAATAAGTACCAGCGTTTTCAATAATCTGAGTTATCTTACCCATACGACCAGCAGCAGAACCGCCAGTAATACAAGCAGTCATATCAGAAGCAAAGGCGAAGTGCTCAGCAATACTACCAGTGGCAAGATCTATTTTGATAGTATCGTTAACTTTGATCTTGGAATCGGCAAAACGAATAGTACGGCCGTCATTGGTACCGATGAAGGGAATACCATGCTTACCAGTTTAAACGGATTTAACACGGCAAAGTTTGAACTTAGCTTCATCAGCTTTGATGGGTACTAAAGTGAATCTACCAAGGATATCATACATGATACGATACTGAGCTTTGAGCTTACCGATTTCGATAACGTCCATGAAACCAGCAGGGTAACCGACATCAGTACGAACCTTACCATCAACCTTGATAGAACGAGAGTTAAGGATGATTTCAGCTTCACGACGATCACGAGCAAGGTGAAGTCTGTTACGGAGGACAAGAAGAAGAGGGAGACATTCCTGGAGCTTATGAGGTCCAGCAGAAGGTCTGGGAGCCCAGATACCACCAAGCTTAGCTAATTACCAATGGGTAGGTGCCGATAATCTCTTTAAATGCTTACGAGGACCGCCAGCCATTTTCCAAAGGAGTGGAGATTATAAAATAATATGAACGATAGAATATGAATATTTTACAGTAATCAACGTAAATATTTTTTGAGTTATTTATACTTAACTTAGAGAAATATTATAGTACGAATCCAATTAAAAAATGTCTGAGATTTCCTTCGCCAGGGCTACTTCAGAACTAAAATTCGAAACCTCTGGATCCGACCTACCCGCCGAGTTTAAGACTATAGCAAAAGTCAAAATCGCGAAGCCGCAACCAGTATCATACCTTTCGCTAATTCGAAGCTCCCGCACAGTTATTTAAGTATTTTATGGTCAGGTAAAAGTAGTAAAAGCGACATTTTTTCGATAGAAATTCTTCATTTTTGACATCAAATTCTCTTTAAATAGTCTGACAGCGGTTTTAACTATTTCCAAAAGACGAAAAGATTGTGACGAGATTGCTGAGCAGCTGAATTTATTTAAACCAAAATTACTGCTTGGAGAGTAAAAATCAGCTAATTCTATACAACAGTGGCTTGGTAATATGCTAAATAATCAAGAACTACGTGAGAACATTCGATTTGTCTAGTGGCTGAGTAATTGAAGTGAGTGAAAAAGTATATTATATACTTGCATTGTATTAAAGTATCAGAGCTTAAAAAATGGGAAAGGAGTTGGTGTTATTATATGGGCTCTGTAAGGAACTTAAAGTTATTTTTAATGTTGATTTAAACGAAAATATAGAAAATTCAGTAAATTATATTCTTAAATCTGTCAGCTTACAGTAATAAAAGATTACTATTTTTGAGTAGAATCTAAAAAAATTAGACTCGGTAAATTAAGGAGAAGAAGTAAACTTCCAGAAAAGATGTGATATTTTGGAGTTAAAACTTGCACTACTATCCCCTTAGATTGAACTTCAGCTTTCAGAGGAGCGTATCAGTTATCTGAAGATGGAAAATATAATGCTTAAAGATTAGCTAGCATCTAAAAACTAATATTTAATAGATATTAAAAATGAGATTAAACAAATTAACACCGATATAAATGCAATAAGAGGATACGCCTAAGATATAAATATTCCAGATAATTTATAAATCTTGACGCATACAATTTAGACTAAAATTTCTAAATAAGAATAATTCGTTTAATGCAATTTAGGATAGTATTATTATGGAAAGTATATAAAAACTATATAAAATAATGAATTTACAGTTAAATCGATCTAAAATGATATTGAATAATTATAGTAATCTGTTACAAAGATTACAATTCCAGATCTATCATAAAGCTTTATTTATATAGAAACAGAAGTAGAAAAGATTGTCTCTAACTATTTACTTCTAACACAGAATAATAAGGTTCTTAAAAATTAATTGCTTGATCTTAATTTGAAATTATTTTCTGTTACAGAAAATATAAATAGTCTAAAATATGATCTGCAAAAGTAGTAAAAATAATATTAAAAAGTTTTAAATTCGAATAAATAGTTGGAAGTAATTTTGAGTTTGAAAAATGAAGAAATTGAGCTTTTATTACTCAAACCTGTGCAGGATTTTGCTTAAAAAGCAAAAAATTACTCCAGTGATATAAAACTTAGAACTAAACCGGATTTATTATTAAATATTTTGTCAAATGTTATATTAGGAAGCTTAAAGCCCGTTCCCTTAAATTTTATTAAATTAGTAAAAAGCACAAGAGAACTTTATCTAGGATCATTAGATGAGTAAGTTTCATAGGAGTTGCGATTATCAATGCTTTGCGATATGAAGGATTCGTTAAATAGGATGTTAAAGGTACAATGAAATACTAAGATTAACTTATTATTTATTAATACGTAGGCATCAAATAATAATTATCTGTGAATAATTACTATAGTCCTAGTTTAGATCTAGATAGTGATTATCTTATGAAATTTGAACGTAATGAAACTGTTTTAATAAATTATTTCTAATATGTAATTGAAAATGGTTAAAATATTTTTCTGTTAATTCTTTTAACTCGTGTATTCATTATCAATATATTTGCACAAGTAACTAATTAGATATATATGAGTAATACTTAGAACATAAATAGATAAAATTTAATACCTTTTATAAGATTACCCTATTATATACACTATTTAACATCAATATGAAACTAGTAGTCATATTATTGTCATACAAATACATTAAAAGTTCAGTCAAATTATCATATCTACTAATACAGATCAATATATAAAAGGACCAGTACAATAAGTATCACTATATCAAATCATCCCAGCCAGGTGCGGCGATACGTGTTCGGTAGCGCTCAAGCGATCCACCTGCCTTCGCTCCTAGGCAGTCTCACTGGAACCCGACGAGTACTATGTTCCGGCAGCAGGGGCAGAATATCGGTACACCTAGAGCTGTACCCGCGTGGCGGCAGGGCGCGAAGGGGTGCACGCCGAGGAAAGCCTGATACCCGGCATCGCGTTGGGCGAGGGACCGCAACAGGGTCTGGGCCTCAAAGAACGTGGGCAGTGGCAGGGGAAGTCTGGGCCGGAAGGGCGCTTGACCGAACTGGGCTGACTCGGAGTAGCGAGGCTGCATTTTAAAAAGCTTGCTCCAGATGGGGATTGAACCCACGACCTTCGGTACATAAGACCAACGCGCTAACCAACTGCGCTACAAGAGCTTGCTAAATGAAACTGATTTAGGCTATGCATTAGTACAATCGAACGTATCTCCACAGCCACTAGACGACAGAGTAGGTCCATCCATGACCATAGCCCCAGCTGAACTGTTGTTGGCTGCATATATATCTGATGGGGTTGAATCTTGTCCGCCCATACCAGCAGGAGTGCCAGCCGGGACATCTCTGGGGCTTTCTGGTCTTGTAACTCAGACCGTAGAGATATAAAGGATGTTCAACACGTTCCTAACGCTGCTCTCTCACATTGAATGTTGGCAGCAAGGAAGTACTGACGTTCTGCCCGCATCTAGATGAGCTGCACCCAACCAGAAATCATATACAGTGCAACCTGATATTATATATAAATTGGCAGGTTCGGACTGAAACCACATGCTGGGGTAGCAGATAGCGGCAGACACATGGTCCTGGTCCGGAGGCAATGGTGACGCATCCGACAGGTTATTGCCAACACGAGGTTGCTCCTGGCTGCAATTCCGACCAAATCCCACCGAATTGATCCGAGTAAATTTTGCGGACGGGAATCAATTCCGAGCTCCTCATTAATGTTCGGACTCTTCGGCAACAACTACGACGACTCTTATGACTACCAATACGCCATTGAGCAGCAGTAGGCCCGCCAGCGCCGGGCTGAGGCCCACAGAGGCAAGCAGGCCCAGCAAGAACTGTACTAGAGACAGCAAGAGGAGCACCTGCGCAGACAGGAGCAGCAATCCGCGCGGGCCTACGAACAGCATAGGGCTCAGAGGGAACGCGAGGAGAAGGCCCGCCGCATGGCCCAGCGCGAGGAGGCTCTCCAGCACCTCTTCACTGCGCTTCCATCCCAGCCCAACCGCTTCGACCAGGGCACGATCTAAAACGGAACGGAGGCACTGACGCCCGGCGCGGCGTTTAAGACGTACGATTCCCAGAACAAGGCCACAGGGAGCCAGATGAGGGCCTGTGACGCGGCGAGCCAACAGACGCTCCGCCGCTCTGGGGATGAGTACTGCGCCACCGTACCAGCCTCCTCCCGGGCCGCAACGCGCGTGCGCGCAGATGCTTAGGGAACCCTGGAGGTAACCGCGGACGGCCGCGTTCACCGCTTCCAGCTCCCTGAGTTCGCGGACCGGAGCAGCATTCGCGCAGCGTTCGCGGACGGATGTCTCACGGTGCGCTTAGCGGTTCCGGAGGACCCCAGGGAGGATGTGTTCCTCGTGTAGGTCGAGTGAAAATGCTACAACTCACGCCGTCATTGCGCCCCGGTGAAGCGCACTAGGAACTATTCTTTATAGCTTTTTATTATGGATAACTTAATGACTGTTTTAAATTCTGAGAATAGTGTCGGAAAATACAATTTTAAAACAGAATCATAGATATTATAAATATATATGAATATATATTTAAAAGAGACTAGAACAGAGATCAAAGAAATTTGTCAAAATTAGATAATTAGTGAAAATAACCTAATGTTATCAAACATAAATAATTACATTTAAATCTTATTTGAATCGTAATCTTACTATGATAATGAAATAGTATATACGTAATTAAATTAATTGGGTCCATTTTTGAATTTTTTATAAACTTATATAAATTTAATAACAGGATTCTTTTTAAATCCTATAATTAAAATTCAAAAGAAATATCCATTCATTCATCTTCTTATTCTTCCTCTATTACTGCTTCAACTTTACCAAACTATTAACAACAATTATACATTGCGTGAAGGACACTAGTATCCTCACCAACGATTTCACTATTAAGTCCAACATGTTAAATTAAAAAATCTCTTCTAAGTGACAGCTATGTAGTGCCAGCTTCACTCTCAAGTGCTGATGCTGTTGCGTTTAAACCTACATATCTGAAAAACTCTCCTATAACTTCCAACAATAGCTAATGCTCAGACTCAAAGGCTGGTGGTGGAATGGTACGATTTTCGGATAAAATTTACTCAGTAGATGCACGTACGGCAGCTTTTAATTACGAAAAAGTGTTTTCCTGCTTCATCTTTTTAACAACAAGATCACGTATTTCATCCATTTCCTATAATTTGGAAGGAAATTATTATATTCATATAGCCATATAAGATTAGTAATATTATAGCTACTGTTACTTGCTCGTAGCAACAATAATGTGATCATAATACATCAACATACTGTAAATCGAAACTACATATCACTAGTACTATTTTCTAGACTCTCCTATGTACCAACGCAGCAATCTTTACAAGGTTTTTCCTAGCAGATAAACTTCTGCAGCCTCCCGTCACGGCTTTAACACGGTAGCGAAATGACTCTCGAATACCTCAATTAACTCGCTAAAGCTCTAATCACCGAACTAGAAATTCGAAGTCTCAGTTTCAGATATTTCTGACGTTTGCTCGTACGCAGAGAGCTGGCTGTATCTGACAAGATGCTTGCAGCGTGCAAAGTATTAGTTCTCAGTAACTTCTTTAATCGACTCCAATTTTGGGAGAGACTTGATGAGATGCGCGACATCGAAGCTAGAAATCCTATCCATTTAAAGTAATTCTAATTTAATGTATACATTATTATATAATTAAATATATTTGAGTACAATTCGTAAAAGCTGTAAATGTTTCATTGTGCAAGGAATGCAAAATATGGGCATGGGAGCAAACGTTAAAATTAGCTATAGTGTGAAATTAGGCATTATATATGAAGTCATAAAAAAGATACTAGTGCTGCCGAATAGTAAACCTATATGCAACTTAATTTGAGCGTCTAAGCGTCAGATGGTTGATGTTTTAGGGCACAAGAGAATAAATTTTGGGTTTTTGTGATCATGGTTTACTAGCGAGGCTGCACAACCAAAAATCCGAATCTCGGTAGATTCGTATTCGTTTTTTTTGAAAACAATAATTACAATAATATATGATATTTAATATTTTCACTAACCAAAATAATTATAGTTATACGAATTTTCTTATATAATAATCATTTTTGGTAAAGTGTTCTGACCTTGGAAAGAAACCGTATATTATTTATTACTTATATTATATATGTGCTAGATTGTTTACCCCACAAAATAATTTGAAAATTGTATATTATACTATATTAACACAGAATTTTACAAAAGCCAAAAATAAATCAATTCTACGACAGTATATATTGAATATTATTATATAAAAGTTTCAGATATCTAAAATGGACTTGTTCACAAAATGCTGCATACAGCTTCCGGAGATCGACGAGCACGGCGAGCAGCCAACCAGCATCCTGAACTCCAAAAGTTTCATCCGTCCGACGCAACTTTTGACCTACGAGGAAATGTCGGAAATCAGCTCCGTTTTCCGGTCCAATTTCGAGACGGTTTCCGACGCCTCAGACGACGACTCGGAGCGCCTCAGCACTGTGCTTCCAGGACCAGCCAAGAGCCAGGAGAACGTTTTCCACATGTTTTTTACACATAGCCAGGATTGAACTTGTTGATCATGCGTCCCTTTCAAATTCACGTTAAACCGCCTCTGCCAATTCTACCATTTCAAGAATTTGGACGCGCAGAGAAGCACCGATTTAGAGCTAAAGTTCCAGTTTCCCGAACGCTGCGTTGAGCGTATGTCGCATGAGGGCGATTTTACAGCATTTTGGGCGCAACCCCAGTACACCCTCGAGCTGGCCTTTTAATGTATCTGAGCGGGCACGCAGTATCATGATATCGCACTCCTCGGCTTCGCCAGTTGGCAGGGTCATTTTGATTCAGTTGGGTTCGTAGGGGATGGAGATTTTTCTGTATTTTATTAATATTATATTATATTAGAGATAATCGAAATTTTCGACAAATTAGGGTCATCAAGAGCGTCGTCGAGAAGGGATCCGCCGGTCGCTGATGGATCCCAGCTCAGCTAGCTACGGGGGTCACCAGATGAGTGAGATTTTAGCGATAGCGGACGAATCGATATTAGGGATTGCGTCAGATTTTGGTTTGTGCAAATCCCCATTTCAGAGTAGAAAAATAATATATCAAGCGCGCCGATAAATCACAATATCAAATATAATATTTAAGGTATAATAAATATAATTGTATATAATTAATTTTAAATGTCAAACGAAGAGGATATTCCTTTGTACATTGACGAACCATCTAGGCACTCTGAGCTCACGTTGTCTTTGCTACCAGATCCTGCAAAGTAAACACCGTTGACTTGCATTTTCAACTTCGTTAATTCTACATTAGGCAGCGGTGTTCTAACATTACCATATGTTTTTTTCCTATTAGGATATATTCTAGCTCCCATTGTGTCCATTTGTTTTTCCTTATTAGCTTTAGCGTCTTTTTACATGCTTGCTTCTGCAGCAAAGTATACCAATCGCTATCAGTACTCAACAATATGTGACAAGCTTTTTAAAACAAAATTTGCAGGTATTGTATGCAGTTTATTGCAAATAATTTTTATCTAAGGCGCATTGATAAGTTATATTGTTGTTATTAAAGACAATATGTGGTTTTTTACTCCAGAACAAAAATTGTACAGAGATTTAACGGTTAGTGGATTAATTCTATTTATTGTACTTCCATTAACATTTCTTCGCACATTAAACAAGCTTAAATTCACGTCGTACTTAATCATTTTTGTTTTCATCTATATTATAGCAGCACTAATTATTTTTAACGTATAAAATGATACACCTGGCTAAGTTGTTGCGTTTAATGTAAATTTTAGTTCATTAACCGCGATTTCATTATCTATTCATTCTTATTCATCATAATATAATTTTATCAACCTCTTTTACGAATTAAAACAAAGAGAAAAAAATATTCACAAGGTGATTATTACTAATCAAATAATAGTTACTTCTATTTACTTGACTGTAGGATTTTTAGGATATTTTTGTTATAAAAATTAAGTAAAGCCTGATATTCTAAGCAATTTTTAAGGCTCAGTTCTTGCCAAAATTGCGAATTTTTCTATGATATTTTTCATGATTATACATTATCCACTTCCAGTTTATGGGATGCGTAAAGCTGTTGAATCATTTATAGTTAAGAAAAATAGGGAAGCAAGCAATTTCTTCAGAATTTTAATTGCAACTCTAATTGTTAGCATAAGTTTAGTAATAGGAATTTTTGTTAACTCTATCGATAATATTATTGATTTTTCTAGTACTATTGCAGGTGGGGGTTTAGGATTTATTTACCCTCCATTGTTATTAGCTATAATTTGTAAAAGAGAGTAGCGTACTAAGCTTTTTGTTGGTTGTATCATATAACTAATAATAGGAATAAGTCTTGTTCTGACTGGGTTTGTTAGCGTATGTTTCAAATGGTTTGGAAGTTAATGAATTCATTTTACAATTGTATACAAACTGTTAATTCTGTAAAAATATTGATATTGATATTATATATAAAATTTAATACAATTGTTTCAATTTTACAAGTAAATTAATTGGGTTATGTTTTAATATTAAATAATAGAAAAATAGTTTTATAATTGTTATATAATATATTTAAAGCTCGTTAATTTAACATCGTAGATGAAATTTTTAAATTTTTACTGTCTGATAGTATTAGTTAGAATTAATTTTTATAAAAACTAATCTTTCATAATCTTTTGAAACTGGTCGTACAATTTTAAAGATTTTATGTTGAACTAGATAATATATATATTACCAATTATGCCCGATCCTTTTATTTATAAAATGGAAACTTGCGTCTCTTTCTAAGAACCTTTCCCAAAGCTTAACTTTATTATATTCGAAGATAGATCCTTCAAATAAAGATAATAAATGTAAGCATCTACTTATCCTATCAAAAAATTCTGGTCAAATGAAGAAAATTAAATTCTATCTGATTTAATAGAATCATATGGATATAAACCAACAAAAATATCATAATTCATTAAAACAAGAGATGTTAAATAAGTCATTTCACATATTTAAAAAATAAATCATAGATTAGATTCTAAAAATATAGCTGATTTTTAAGAAAAAGGAGTTTAACAAAATGAGCTTATCTAAAATATTTATTCAATGCTTTATCAATCAGGATATGGAGCGGGTGTTCTCGCACATTATATCAGCCACAGGTATAAAATTAACTTTGACCTTGTTTTATAAGTTTGCAAGCAGAATTGAGCCTTTAGAGGAATTAGAGTGATATTATTTGAATAATATATTATAAATATAATTCTGTTGTAAAAATGTTTACAAACATTTACATACGTTTAAAATGCTGAAAAATATAAATTAACGTTTAACCAAAAAAAAATCCTGTATTTTAATTTGGATTATCGTAAGTTTAATATTATTAACAGGGTTAATAGTGTCTTTAATATTTATATTTACTAATATTTTTAAGCGCTAAGATAATACTAAGTACTTTGAAGACTATAAATGGAGTTAGAAAAAATTAATTGTTTCTTAGAATGTAAGAACTTCATTTTCTTACTAAGATAATATTTTTTCTAATCATAACTACGCGTTCGACCGCCTGGTGGAGTTCAGCCTGTTTCACGGCTTCACCGAGGTAACTCTGTTCGCCGGCAGCGTCGAGTGGGAGTCCCTGGACTTCGACCGGGGTAGACTGCCGCACGAGGAGGATGTCCTGTACGCACTAAGGAAACTGCGTGCAAAGGGTATCAAGGCGAGCCTGGCGTTTTACATCAATGATGACATCAACAATATGACCAGCTGGCAGTACTCCGGGAAGATAGCCGCGATCGCCAAGCGCATTAATTCTGCTGACACCCCGATCAGCATGATCCACTTTGACCAGGAGCCAGACCAGGCGGAGTCTTACTCGGCCCTGGTCCAGATGCTCAAACTGGCGAACGACATATTCCCCACTGGCACTGCCGTCAAGCCTGCCTGGTTGCGTACACCGCTAAGTGGTATTTCGTTCCCCGCCGACATTCAGGCGATCATCGCAGACGAGTCCCAGGTAGCGACGCTCGCTGACCTGATCAACCGCCTCACCACCAACTCTCAGGTGATGGCCTACTCCAATACCTGGGACGACGTGTAGGCCCTCGCGGAATTGATGAAGCAGAGCGCTGCGAAATTCGGAAAGTCGTCCACGCCCATCCTAGAGACCAGCTTCGGCGGAAACTTGCCAGACACCGAGACCCTGTACCAGCAGGTCCAGGGTAACCAAACTAAATGGTACCGCGACGTGACTGCCTTCGCCGCCAAGCACCGGTCGGTCGTGATCCACGACTACCGCCACTACTATTCAAACTTCCTCTGCTCCGAGCCAGTGATCTGGAAGGGTGTTTCTCAGACCCGCAACTGCGCCGCCCCGGTCATCCCCAACAGCCAGGCGCCCGACATTGAGTACGATTTTACCATACCTGGGGACGGTGGTGAGCCGGAACCCGAAGTCGTGCCCACCTTTATTGCGTATCAGGATGCGTAGAAGGGTCTTTACGCCTGGGACCACGCTAAGGAGCGTATAGACGGCAAGCCTGCCTGGGAAATGCTGCTCCGGAACCATAACTACGCGTTCGACCGCCTGGTGGAGTTCAGCCTGTTTCACGGCTTCACCGAGGTAACTCTGTTCGCCGGCAGCGTCGAGTGGGAGTCCCTGGACTTCGACCGGGGTAGACTGCCGCACGAGGAGGATGTCCTGTACGCACTAAGGAAACTGCGTGCAAAGGGTATCAAGGCGAGCCTGGCGTTTTACATCAATGATGACATCAACAATATGACCAGCTGGCAGTACTCCGGGAAGATAGCCGCGATCGCCAAGCGCATTAATTCTGCTGACACCCCGATCAGCATGATCCACTTTGACCAGGAGCCAGACCAGGCGGAGTCTTACTCGGCCCTGGTCCAGATGCTCAAACTGGCGAACGACATATTCCCCACTGGCACTGCCGTCAAGCCTGCCTGGTTGCGTACACCGCTAAGTGGTATTTCGTTCCCCGCCGACATTCAGGCGATCATCGCAGACGAGTCCCAGGTAGCGACGCTCGCTGACCTGATCAACCGCCTCACCACCAACTCTCAGGTGATGGCCTACTCCAATACCTGGGACGACGTGTAGGCCCTCGCGGAATTGATGAAGCAGAGCGCTGCGAAATTCGGAAAGTCGTCCACGCCCATCCTAGAGACCAGCTTCGGCGGAAACTTGCCAGACACCGAGACCCTGTACCAGCAGGTCCAGGGTAACCAAACTAAATGGTACCGCGACGTGACTGCCTTCGCCGCCAAGCACCGGTCGGTCGTGATCCACGACTACCGCCACTACTATTCAAACTTCCTCTGCTCCGAGCCAGTGATCTGGAAGGGTGTTTCTCAGACCCGCAACTGCGCCGCCCCGGTCATCCCCAACAGCCAGGCGCCCGACATTGAGTACGATTTTACCATACCTGGGGACGGTGGTGAGCCGGAACCCGAAGTCGTGCCCACCTTTATTGCGTATCAGGATGCGTAGAAGGGTCTTTACGCCTGGGACCACGCTAAGGAGCGTATAGACGGCAAGCCTGCCTGGGAAATGCTGCTCCGGAACCATAACTACGCGTTCGACCGCCTGGTGGAGTTCAGCCTGTTTCACGGCTTCACCGAGGTAACTCTGTTCGCCGGCAGCGTCGAGTGGGAGTCCCTGGACTTCGACCGGGGTAGACTGCCGCACGAGGAGGATGTCCTGTACGCACTAAGGAAACTGCGTGCAAAGGGTATCAAGGCGAGCCTGGCGTTTTACATCAATGATGACATCAACAATATGACCAGCTGGCAGTACTCCGGGAAGATAGCCGCGATCGCCAAGCGCATTAATTCTGCTGACACCCCGATCAGCATGATCCACTTTGACCAGGAGCCAGACCAGGCGGAGTCTTACTCGGCCCTGGTCCAGATGCTCAAACTGGCGAACGACATATTCCCCACTGGCACTGCCGTCAAGCCTGCCTGGTTGCGTACACCGCTAAGTGGTATTTCGTTCCCCGCCGACATTCAGGCGATCATCGCAGACGAGTCCCAGGTAGCGACGCTCGCTGACCTGATCAACCGCCTCACCACCAACTCTCAGGTGATGGCCTACTCCAATACCTGGGACGACGTGTAGGCCCTCGCGGAATTGATGAAGCAGAGCGCTGCGAAATTCGGAAAGTCGTCCACGCCCATCCTAGAGACCAGCTTCGGCGGAAACTTGCCAGACACCGAGACCCTGTACCAGCAGGTCCAGGGTAACCAAACTAAATGGTACCGCGACGTGACTGCCTTCGCCGCCAAGCACCGGTCGGTCGTGATCCACGACTACCGCCACTACTATTCAAACTTCCTCTGCTCCGAGCCAGTGATCTGGAAGGGTGTTTCTCAGACCCGCAACTGCGCCGCCCCGGTCATCCCCAACAGCCAGGCGCCCGACATTGAGTATGATGGGCTATGAACTGACTGATTTAAGTTAAATACTTTTATGAATATAATTTTTAATTATTCACTACTATCATAGAATGATATCCCATGAATCAGAGATCTACTGTTCTCCATGGAAAATTAACGGTTTGCTTAATGGATGCAGTTCTATTTAGTTATTTTGAACGTTATCACCAATATGCTAAAAATTTGGCGAAGAATAGCATTGTAATTTATGGACATAATTAGAACAGTCAGATGCTTCTGATTCAGAGATAGTCAGTTGACATTAGGAATTGGCGAGTTAAATTTCTTCTGTTTAAGTTTTCATTAAACTAATGAAGTGTAAAGTAATACTGATATTTATTATTATAATTTACTAAAAATTAAAAATAGTAAGTTATGCTGCTATATATTAAATACTATTAATATAATTATTAGTAGATTAAAACTATATACTTTTATAATAATAAAATATTTCAAACTAGATTTTAATTTAACCTAACAAGTATAATTTTTTCTAATATATATTAATAACTCTATCGTAGTAATATTTCTATAGTCTTAAACAACTGATATATATTAAGAATATATTTATTATATTTTGAGTCAATAAGTTAATAATTACTGGCTCCTAGTTACATGAATTATTGTTTATTATTTTCATAATTTAACATGTAAATATACATATTTTCCGTTTCTTAGATCTTAAATATTTAAAGATGCAGTTTACAAAAATAGTTTACATAAATTACCATACTAAAATAATTATATAAGGTTAATATATGCTGCTAGAATCACTAATCAAAAATCTATCTCCCATGAATCGGTGTATATTTCATTTAATGTAAATTATGCATTCAGTTATTTTTAATGCATATTATTTAGCTCTACTTTTCGGTCAATTAGGTAAAAATTTCCCAGTGATAGATTCCTTAATTTCTTCACATAATTCGAAAAATCTGATGCCTCTGAGTCTGAAATGTAAAGTTCAGGTTAAATAGTAGCCTACTATATCTCCTCATTCTGTTCCTCCATTAACTAAAAATAACAATTTCTTATTTATATAATATATAAATAAGTATAATCCATAAATTACTTTTCATCCTATTTATCATTATTATCTCTTTTATTATCTATAATGTAGATTAAACTTATGCTTGTCGCTGTATACCTAAAATTCACTTTATGATTGCCAAAACTATGGAATAATAATATAATGGCTCTTCACTGCTAAAAACAGTTTTTACACTAAAAAGCATCATTTTTACAGAAAATACCAAATTTCCAAAATCATAAATTGTAGTCAAGCCCCGTTTGCCGAGCATGTAATTCTGTCATATTCCGTAAGGCAAAGTGTCCAAATCCGAAACTTTCAAACTCCGTCACTGGCTGCCTACGGGCCCCGTGCCTACAACTTCCGCAGGCTGCGTGGTGCGTTGTTGTGAAAGTCGTACTCCTGGTACTGCCACCGCACGACGGCAGCGGGCTTGAAGGTTGAATATTCCGTTCCCATTTTTGGAAATCCTACTTTCGAGATATTATCGTGTATGTGCAGAGTACAATTTTTACTGAAAACTAGCGGCACAGTAGGAGTACATTAAAATGGGTTAGGGACAATAGGAAAATTAATAATTCTGTTCTGTAGATAAAAGTTTAGATAGTTGGAGCGTGACGGTAATAAGTTATCTGCGCTGTTCCAGGATGTAGAATCTGTAGAAAAAACTATCCGTAGAACGGCTGTAAATATTGTTTTCAAAATTGTACAGGTGCCGCAAATTTTATCGCTAGGACAATATAAAGTGATGATGAATCTTGAATTGCTGGATGGTGAGGGTTTGCAAAGTGGAAAACGCGTAAACCGTAACTTTCGCGAATAGTTTTGTGTAAAAAGTTGGATTAATCACTAGTTATTTGTATATGGTTAACTACAATTTATGATTAAGTAAATTTGAAAGATTGATAATAGTATATAATAATAATTACCGATAAAATATTAATGCAACCTAGTTTTCAGTACTTATTTTTGGCACCCACATCCCTAACTGATATGCACAATCAGACCCCTGCTACTATTTTCAAGCGATTCGGTAACTCCTGCCGCGATTATTTTTAGTTTGAGCAATGCCACAAGTATACAACGGCAGCCTAAAATGCGAAAAAGGTTTCCACCGAAGACGATGATTATGTATTCATCGAGGCAGTTAGAAGGAAAGTTTAAGCTCCATAACGCAGAAAATGGCGATATTTGCAGTGATTATACAATTTCTTTACAATCCATCATATATATTATCTTAGAATACAAATTTATTCTACTAAAAAATGATCCCGAGCATCAAACTGACTAATATCCAGTATTAACTCAAGCTAGATATTTCGCCTATCAACTTATCACGTTCATATAATTCAGCGCGCCCGAATCTCGTAAATCACTTGTATACACCCCAAACATCTAGAATTAATGAGGACGTATTTGCGTCGCCATAGCTGTTTAACGCATCGTTACAGTTCAAATCTTCGTAAATTCAGCGTATTGATAACAAAATTTCACAATTCTCTGACCACATATTAACTTCTAGAGTATTAAGAAAACGAACAATTGATTTGCAGACATCTACTGGTCGTAAGGCTGATTTCTAATACAAAAACATTTTTACGTCAGACTATGCAATTATGAGTGCAATACTAGCAGGTGATAAATCTGGCCTCATAGCAAAAATATACTGGTACTTCCCTGAGCTGAAGACAAAAATGAAGACATTTCCAAGAGAAATGTTCCTTCGATAGCTCATTTAATTACCGTTTAACGCTAAAAATACATCTATAATCACCCAGCCAAAAAACATCCTCAACAAACTCACATAAACCAAGTTTAAATAAATTCGGAGTCAGTACGCCGCTATTATCGGAAAGGACGGGGAGCGATTTTTTAACTATGTTCTATTCATCAAGGCCTAGAATAACGAATTCCAGCCGTAACTCATCCATGTGAACCAGGACTCGTTCATTGAAAAGTTTATTGAAAATACAAACAGATCAATCATGATGAAAAAGTTAGAATTTCGAGTATAAAAGAAGTGATAGTTTCGGATACAGTGTTGTTATTTACTATTTTATAATAATTACTATTTGGTTTTAAATTTTAAATATTTGACTCTATATAAGATATAATATGATAAAAATTGAGTATTCAGTCGTAGAGTTTTTCTAAAATTACCCCGAACTCTTAAATAATAATAATAATAATAATAATAATAATAATAATAATAATAATAATAATAATAATAATAATAATAATAATAATAATAATAATAATAATAATAATAATAATAATAATAATAATAATAATAATAATAATAATAATAATAATAATAATAATAATAATAATAATAATAATAATAATAATAATAATAATAATAATAATAATAATAATATAATAATAATAATAATAATAATAATAATAATAATAATAATAATAATAATAATAATAATAATAATAATAATAATAATAATAATAATAAATAATAATAATAATAATAATAATAATAATAATAATAATAATTAAATAACGTCTTTGTTTTAGTCTATTCATAAATGATGAAAATAGGAAGGTGCGTAGTTGAGCCTAGAGACGGTATGTGGCTAGTCAATAAGCAGCCTGCAATATAGAAATTTGGTATTGCAAATTATAATCTAGTGATGTCAGTTCAGTAGACTTCTGACGATGAATATGACATTTCAATTTGAGAACTATTTGTTCTGATAAGCGTTAAGAGTTTATATTTAACGGTTAGTAGGTTAATTTAAGCGAATAACAAGATTGATCTATTCGTTCTTCTAATATTTGATAAAGGCTCATAAATTACCACAAACTAAAACACAAGTAATCATGAATTATTATATTATATTATAACAGATGTATAAATTTTATATGAAACAGATTTTTCCAGGGCTGACAAGGTAAAGTTCACATAAATCATTAGCCGATAACTTGGCTTAGCTCTATCCAAATATAAAGTAAGATGAACTCTTATCCTATATTCAGAATGATAATTAGAACTCACAAACACTTTAGAGAATTAAAACTTAGATGAACGACTTTAACAATTCTACAGTTCTTAAAAATATTTATCAGTTATTAGAATAACAAAGAGAAGGCATATTTGTAAAATTCGAATAGTATGAAGTCTTGTAAACAGTAAATATAAAAGCTTTCTAGGATCAAATAGGAGACCTATAATAACAGATTAAAAATTATGAAAATACTAATCAATCTAAATTTGAAGCAGAATTATTGAAATTATTAGACGTCGAAAACTAAGAAGACTGCTTTTTAGTCATTAAAAAGTGGAAAGAAAACATTATTGATTTGGAAAATTAGTAGCTAGACATAATATCAAGGTCAGAAGTATTGTCCACTGAAAATTAGAGGTTGAAAGAAATACTAACGGAAGAAAAATCTTAAGATGGAGATTTGGATATTAATGCGTTAAATAGTATTTCATCGAGTTAAAAAAATATCGATGATTTATCAATAGAAGATGAGTTATTTGATCTAAAAAAGTAAATTAAATATTATAAAAATGTATAATAGGAATATTTAGTAAAAGAGGCCGAATATAAAACTGTTGAAAATTTTTAATATAGAATTTCATAGATTATTAATTGCTCGGTTTACAATGATCCTGAATTTATAATTTAAAGTTTATAAACTAAAATTTTATTATTAAAGTAATTATAGGATATTTTATCAGAGGTTTAGTAGCTTATATAAACTGATTCCAGTAATTTAATCATTAATAAAATAACCAAATTGGTAAACAATAATTATGATGATCTAATTTTACTATTGAGTAAACATCAAATTGAGGATAATTTAGCTGTGAATTTAGATAAATTGCTTAACTATAAAGATAAAGAAATTGAAACTTGTGTCTAAAAAAATTAATAGTTATGTCTCGAAGTTGTATCTTTAGAAGAAGAAATTAAGATTCTAACTGAATTTACCACGGAATCATCAGTATTTTTACATAATATTAGTGAACTTTTATTATGCGAGGAAGATGAATATCAAATACTGTAATCTGCTTAATAGATCATGTCAAATTAATTTAATCTCCAAGAGTAAATAAATTAATTAAACTAAGATAAATAGATAAACAACTAATAGTCACCAATATTAAGATAAATTAGCGAGCTATACGCCACGGATTTATCTGATAAAGAACTTCCACTATTTATGCAGTAAATCAAGTAAAAATCAGACGAAAAAACAAATTCCAATGATAAACTCATTATTGCAAATTAAAACCTTCAGGATGAAATTCTATCCTACTAGATGTTGCTCAAATCTGGTAGCCAGCTTGAATTCATAGATGAGCTTACAAAATTACAAAATAACTACAAAAAAAGCTAAGACATCATTATTTAGATACAACACTGTCTGAATCTAAGTACGGAATAAGATATGCTGCCATAAATTCTCAACAAAGTACAAAACGCATAGAAGGCAGCCTATCTAGACCCAATAAATACTGCACTTTAAACGTAATTTTCTACTGACCAGCTGTTAACTTTCATAACTCAATTATAAGAGGAAAATGCTCTCCAGAAACACTAAGCTGCTAATCTTCATGCACAAATAGATGAAAATAGGTCAAATTTGGATAATAACATTCAATAATATAACTAGTTCAAATACAAGCTAAATGAGGCCCTAAACTGCGATTTAAGCGAATCCCAGCTACTAAATCTTATAAAAAACTCCCAGGAACGTCAAATCGACCTAGAAACCAAGCTACAAGCGAGCGAGCGATTCTTACAACAATCAAACTAAGATCTTAACCAGCACAAGCAGCAGCTTTCAGCTTAAAAATCGCTTAGTGCCAATTTTGAGAGCGAAATAAACATTCTGAAGCGCAATTTCAGCACACTCCAAGAAGCGCTGGTCCTGAAAACTGCCGATTTCGAGGCGCTAACAAAAATCGCGGCCTGCGGAGCGCCCGAATTTGGCGGTTCCTAGGAACGAAATTTCGAGGGTATACAACGTCTCGAAACGGGGGAAGCGGGATAAAATACATAAAATAACAAAAATATGCAACCCTCTCAAATCGACCCCTAGAACGCTCAAAATGCGTTAAATGCGTTAAATGCGTTAAATTCCTAAAATTTCCAAAACTCCTAAAATACAGAAATCTCCCAAAACCCCCAAAATACAGAAATCTCCCAACCCCCCCAACTCTCCCCAAACACTCTCCTCATGACCTAAAAAATCGACTTTTTGACGCTTTCGCTCAAACGGAAGGAAGAAACTATCTCGAATTTGGACGCTCACCTCGTCGCGATTTGCGCTGCGCTGCGGCGCTTTCCGGCCCTCAACGGCGCTTTCTACGCGCAGGCGCACGGAATTGCGCAGAAACTCGGAAATTTATCGCGCAGCTTCGCGTTTTTGTTCAGGGAAAACGCGCTCCGCGCCGCGCAGTTCGGGCAGCGCTTCGCGTGTCTGCGGCAGCGCGCGGAGTCGATTTTGGCGGAGCGGGACGCGCAGATTTAAGGCAATTAGCGGATTTAGCAGGAGCTGCAATTCCGGCTTTCGGCGTGCGAGGCCGAGAATCGAAAATTGGCGAAAGACGCGGAGCAGGCGACAAGCGCTGTGGGGGCTGTCCGGCTCAATTAGCGGATAAGGCAGCTGGAGCTCGAAAATAACGATTTGAGGGCGATGCGAACGGGGGATTATGAGCCGGTTGCGGGCGTTTTTGGGGCAAAAGTCAAAAGTCCCGAATTAATTTTAAGAGGAAAGAAGTGATAAATATTAATATAAATATTAAGATATAATAATTGTGATTAGAATAAAAATTCTACGGTAAAAAATAGTATTCAACTGCAAAAAATTAGGATATACAGTAATTTAAACGTTAATGTATAGTTTACAATCACATTGTGTTGGGCGCACTATTCTAAAATGTTCTATCAATCTCTCGACATAGTGCACACTGCAAAATCAGCTTAAGGAGATAAAAGGAGTTTCTAGCTGCCTAGTTTATCTCCTAAGGAAGAGTCGATCCCGAATTTCAATCATATCTTTAATAATTTCGCGAAAAAGAAAGGTCTTAACGGAAGAAAGACGAAAAAGGACTACTCAGAAGAAAAAATTTGCAAGCTTAAGATTTAGCTTGCAATGCTTAAGGTAGGCGAGTGAAATTTAGTGCACTAGGCTTCTAGTTTAGCTATATTAGTTTAACAGAATTTTGATTTAGATGTGAGTTATTGTGAACATAATATATAATAATATTCAATTTGTATAAATTATTTGTTTTAACGATAACTTTTGTCCAAATTAACGTTGCTACACCTAATATTATAAAGAATATAAATTTCAAAATTTATGTAAAATAAAAAGTGTAGTTACTGTTTGTTATATGTTTTGATAATAAATATTATATAATAAATTAATATTAAAGTTAGTATTGTTTATTCTAATAATTAGTCATTGTATAATTAAAAATAAAAAATGAAAGATAGTATTGTATAATTTTACATAATTAATCGATAGCATGATGAAATGATTTATTAATATAGATTCCAGGGTTTTATACAATATTATAATCAGCATAATTGGTATTTATTAAGTTTATTCTCACTAAATAATCAGGTATTTATCAGCTTATTATTATATTATAGTAACATATTATTATGTATACGAACTTTGTATAATATGTTTTAGATACCCACTCCATCTTTTTCCAGAATAAAATTAATATTATATCATATACCTAATATTCGTATTTGTTTACTTTCGTAAAAATGATACCAGTGAGTGTTAAGGCTGGAAAAAATGTAACTAAAATTCTAATTAAAGCAGGAGAAAAGCTTATTGACTAGCTTCGTGCACATGGAGTCAAATTAAACGATGCATGCGAGGGAAACTTAGGATGTGGAACTTGTCATATAATCTTTGACGAGAAGACATTTAAGAAACTACCTTAAAATACAGATTAAGAGGAGGATTTGTTGTTATTTAGCCCAGGATTAACCAAAACTAGCAGACTTGCATGTGGCATTAAAGTAGATTCTACACTAAATGACGCTTTTATCACTATTCCAGAGCTAAACAGGAATGTGTTAAGCGAAAACGATTTAGTAACTAAATGATTAGAATTTATAAGCAGTTTATATTTCGCATCCTAATTATATATATTTTACTTATATTATATTATTATAATATATAAATATGCACATTTGATAAAATTTCAAAATGAACGATATATTCTATCGCACATTTTAAAACACTCTCTCGCTCTACCATGACACACCAGACTTCGTTTCCGATATAAATAACACCCAAGACGAAAACGCTTGGCCCGAATCTCTTAAATACAGCTCATTTAGGCATCTAAACACAATACATACACCGCTCACTCCACCACCAGACGCCTTATCAGACTTTCCAGCCCATTTTCATTTCTTAATCTCCACTATGCCGCTCAAATATCGCCAGATTTTTGCAAACCTGATCCACATAGAATATCCAACGCAATCTGCGCCCGCGCTTGTAATCGGCGACGCTTATGTCTTATTCGAGATATTTTACTTCGAAAAAACTGCATAGAGCCTCTAGTTCTCTCCTGCTGCTACTTCACCAGAAAATGCGTTTTTTCTACGGAAACAAAAAATTTCTGGACGATCTGCACAGCTCTTCGTGCGCAATTTCGTAAAGAATGCTCCGAAATGCGTCGTTTATGTGAACTGGAACGAACTGGCAGAACTCCAAAGGGGCCGACTGGGGGCGTGCTTGGCAGTACTTGGCCACTAGTTTCGGTTGGAAAGCGTCAACAGTGGGGTGCGGAAAACACCAGTGCTTACCAGTGCTTTGGTCGATTCGGAGTATTTTTCCCGTCTAGAAGAATTTGAAATGTCGCGTCGCTTGTCCGTTTATGGTCATGAAATAGCGGTATGGGTGGGCTCGTTAGGGATAGCTTTGGGCATCATTTTGATTGTTGAGCTGCTAGCATTTTTAGGTGCAATCGGGGTTACTGTGCAATTCAAAAACTAGCTAACGGCGAAGGGTTTGTGAGGAGGGAGTTTAAGGATTTCCTGATTGTTTTTTGAAATTTATAATATATCATAGAATACTCTAAATAATATTTTAGATAGTTTTTGGAAAACTGTAAAAAACGGTTTTTTTTGAATATATGTATTTGGGTATCATAAAAAAATCTTGTAGAATAGAGACAAAGAATTGTAAAAAGAATTGGCATTAGTACTGGTAACCTAGTAAGGTCATGCGCTAATTTATTTACAAAATGGGACTCGACTCGTCGGACTTCAAACCAACGGAGGTGATGCAGTGGGAGTACCGAGCTTACGACTTCCGTGAGAACGCGCCCCGGTAACTGCGAAGGCAGCAGGAGCGGTGGTCAGCTGCGTCCGGCGACAGTGTGGGCATGTGAGATGCGGTGCCAGCAGGGGACGACTTGGCCCAAGCGTGGAAGGTTGCGTTTGCTAGGCTAAAGGCACCAGGCCTTGGCGACAGACGACGGCAGACGTGCCACATAATCCTATCTCCGGTGAGGCACCATCGCTGGCGATGAAAGCTCACCACAGTCAGCTGCATTCAGGCGGAAGTGTTCATGGGCCAGATTTGCAGGGACTTGAACTGCGACGATATAAACAGTAGGTACTCCATTCTTACTTCCAACCGAGCACTGCTCACTATAAATGCTTTCAATATAAATATTGTTCATCCCAGCCCTGTGCGTAACTTACAGCGAAACGGTTTCACTGACACCGTAAAGTATACTTATTGACGAGTATAATCTGTAAAGTATCCCAGCGCTCCTGGTATTCAATTCTACTGGCTGTATGGCACTGTGCTGGAGTATTTGTGACGCGTAGCACGAGGTCCCGAACTCGTTAGTTCCGGCCGGGCCTGCCCTTGAAGGCAACCCAAGCTATAGAATTTGAATTCAATAGAAAGGGGAGCCTCCCACGCGGTGTTCAAGCCGGCGCCAGCAGGAGTGCGGGATAGAACTGCGGCAGAGCCCGGGACCGGGAGTCGGGACGCCGCAACGGCAAGCCCGAAGAGTGAGATACATAAATACATAATTGAGATCAGTTCGGTGTAAGTGTCCCCAGTAACGTAGGTGAGAGAAACCAAAACATCATTGCTGGAGCGGGGCGGGAAGGGGAGGGAGTGGTGTGGTGTGGAATGGAATGGAATGTGAGGGCAAGGACCCGTGGGCGGGAAAGGTGCGATTTCTGCTCCGGCGCGACCTAGGAGTACGAGGCAGGCCTTTGTGCTAGGGCACGCGCGGCAGCTCCAGGTCTGCTAGGACGCGCGAACTTCGGCCGCCAGCCTGCGCCCTGTTTCTCGTACTGCGCCTTATGTGCTAGTATATAATAACCACCACTTCAACACAGAACTTCCGGACGAAGCTAAAAATAACAACCGTCAGAAGTATCCTATACATACCATACCAGCTTTCCACAAATGTTCAACCTGGAGAAAACCAACTACGCCTCGATCCAGCGCAACCGGTCCACGATCGCGCGCTCTCCCCCCAGAGTCACGGCCCACGTGTCCTTTGTGAACCAGCCTGACGTCCCCGAGCCGTTCGACATAGCCGCCCGCTGCCTCAACTCCAGCAGCGAGGAGCTTCCCGCGCCGATCACCTTAGTCCCCGCCTCGTCAGCACCGGAGCCTGTGGCTAGGCTCCGGAAGAACGGCTCTCTCTTCCTCGACCACCGGCAGGCGCGGCGCGGGTCCTTCGTCGACCTGCCTCTGCCCCGGCTGACGCCCAAGACGCCGCTGGAGGTGTTCCGGGAGATTGCCCTGCTGCCGGTGGAGCCCGTGAACGACCCGAAGGAGACGGAGTTCCAGGAGGCGTTCGCGTTCGGTAGCGGCGTGAGCCTCCGCAGCCTCGAGATGGGCACGCTCTTCGGCCGCATCCTGTACCACTTCCCGCACCAGAAGAGGGCGTTCCGGGTGTCGACGAAGGCGGACCGGCTCTTCAAGATCCACAAGCCGCAGCCCAGCGGGATCCTGAACTCCGTGGACCGGATCGTGGAGCAGGTCGAGATGGCCAACCTGGTGGACAACTACTTCAGGCTGAAGGCGGGGCGGAAGCTGCAGCGGATCCAGAGCGTGCTGGGGATGGACCAGTGAGGGCGGTGCTCCCACGGTGACCTGCCGCCGCGCCACTCCCTCCCCTTCCCGCCCCGCTCCAGCAATGATGTTTTGGTTTCTCTCACCTACGTTACTGGGGACACTTACACCGAACTGATCTCAATTATGTATTTATGTATCTCACTCTTCGGGCTTGCCGTTGCGGCGTCCCGACTCCCGGTCCCGGGCTCTGCCGCAGTTCTATCCCGCACTCCTGCTGGCGCCGGCTTGAACACCGCGTGGGAGGCTCCCCTTTCTATTGAATTCAAATTCTATAGCTTGGGTTGCCTTCAAGGGCAGGCCCGGCCGGAACTAACGAGTTCGGGACCTCGTGCTACGCGTCACAAATACTCCAGCACAGTGCCATACAGCCAGTAGAATTGAATACCAGGAGCGCTGGGATACTTTATAAGTTACTCATTTAGGCAAAAATATAATAATATTTCACTGAAACCACTTTTCTATAATATTTACAATATTGGAACCTTAAAGTATTAACGTACGCTGCTATGATAATAAGCTTATATTAAGTATCTAGTGATGTAGATAATGTAAATATTTGTTTTTAAGATATCAGATTTTAATTGTTATTTAAAAAGAAACCAGCAAGCAGTAATGGATAAGGCTTTTTGTTTGATAGCCATATAACTTCTTAAATTTATATACAATATTATTACTTATTGACGAATGATAAAACAAACATTGGGTGTATTATTATATGTAGTTTTATAGAAAGTAATGCTGTTAGGACTGAAAAAATCTGGTATAATGCACACTCTGAGGTTACCAAATGCCAAAAACACCGTGTGCTTAAGGTTCCATATTTAGAGTATAGTATTCATAGATTTAAACTTTACACTATATTTGGTTTAATTAGAAAATATTATATTTAAAATATAATATTGTTTATTTATAGATTAAATACAGTACTTATTTATTTCGTATAAGTAGATAAATAATTTAATAATTTATAATGGGAAATAATTTCATTGAGCTCATTTTGATAAGTGTATTATTATTTTCTATTTATCATAAAAACTGAACTAATATATTTAAACATTTAGTCTCTACACTTAATTGTATATAATTGTTCAAAAATATAAAGCATTATCAAATAAGTATTTCATAACAGTAATATATACTCTGTTTAAATAAACAATAAACTTCACTTCCTTAATGAAACCTCTAACAAGTTATTTTATTTTTTAGGCTAGGAAGAACATTCTGCTCTCGCTTACACTAGCTTTTCTCCCCATTTTTGTCCCTTTTATTCTTTTTGGTATAGTATAGATCTTTTAATCAGAAGCTGTACTTCCAAATATCAAGCCTATGAAGCTTGACAAACTGCCGTAACCTGAATTACTTCTATCCCAGAATATGAATCTATACTATTTCTCGTATTCTCCACGTACAGAAATAGCTGAAAAATTGATCTAAAATTTATTAGACACTAACGGACTACATGCTGCGAAAGCGAAGGCATTTGACTCGCTTTAATAAGCTTAGTCTACCTTTGCATCAAAGAATCTATAAGGTGGTTTTAAAAACGTTGATTTAGAATATGCTAGGAAAACTTATTGTCAGGACTAGCAAGCGTACTTGAACACGTCTTAGTGCGATTCTTCATTTATCGATATGTATTACGACTCTCTGCCAAATATTTATAAATTCACGTCTTATAACGAAGACGAAGTATTTCTCCATATTGATGTTACTTAGGACAAGGAAGGTCTAGCAATTTCAATAGTAGTTAACACAACCCTGTTAGATGATGTTGTGAAAAATCATCCAGATTAGATTTCAAAACACCTTAAAAATACAGACAACCCATTCTGGACGTCATACGGTATTACCCTCTAAACTCAAATTGATAAGTTTATCGGAAAAACGCTAGCGAATACCACCCTTAGCTTTGAAATTTCTTACTTAGAACCAATTTAGGTAGGTGGTTAGTACATACCTGAAAGTATGTTTTTTGGAATGGCTGTATTGGTCGCATATAGCTTACAAATTATATTATGTATGATTTTAGCAAACGTTAATAGGGATTAAAATCACGTTGTTTTGCGCCGGTTAGGGGTCTCTGTGGGAATTTTTTGGTGGAAGAATTTAATTTACGTTTCTATGCAGATTGTACCGATCAATATTATTACCGTCATTGTATGGCACTACTGTGGGGTGATACCGTTTAGTAACATTGACTTAAAATTTTGCTTAATTATAGGAATTACTATTAGCTTTTCAATAGTATCCTTCTCGATGTTAGTTAGTGCATTTTTAGGAAATAAGAAAAGCGCACCTACTCTCCTTGGTTGCATTATTTGCTTTGGATTTTTACTATTACCAATGACATTTTCGGTATTTCTAGATACCATATTCGATGCTAGTCTACTTTCGTAGTTAGGTGTTTTTACTATAGTTTCACTTTCCCCTGTGTTTTCTATCTACAGCTTGGTAGATGGATTATTTTTCAGCTAAGAACGTACAGAAACCAATATTCTTGAGCACAAATGGAAGGTAAGCTAAAATCTTATCAATTTCAGGTATATATTTACTGATCTTGATGGTTACGCATCTAAACTCCACAGATGCTCTGTCCATGATTCTCCCCATGGTGATATAATTATTAACTCTATCTGCTACTACTAGGTTCCAATATTTTGGAAATTAGTTTTAATTTCATTGGTACAAAGTTTTGTTTGCTTATTTATCATTTCCAAGCTAGTTAGCTATATAAAGTCTGAAAAGGGTCATAGAGGTCTCCCGCCTTGGTATTTCTTGAATCCGTATTTTTATAAAAATATTAATATAAAATAAGATGGGTTTTCTGTTAGAAATCTCTAAACCGGGTATTTTGGAAAGAAAAACATATTCATGGATCTAAATTTGGATCTCGCAGATGACTAAACTTCAGCCTTGGTAGGTGAAGCAGGTCAAGGTAAGTCTACTATTTTAAGTATCTTGGCAGGTGAAAAGCGATTTTCAAAGGGTTCAGTAAAAGTTCTAGGGGTTAGTATGAATAGTGATATTAACGCGTATAAAATCAAACCATTTATTGGCTACTGTCCACAAGATTTTAGCAATGTATGGATGAACCTATCTGTGATTGAGAACATTACGTTCAGTCTAGGGATTAGATGCTAAATGAGTCGCTGCTAAGTTCCAAATCCTGAAGAGTATATTTAGAAGCTAGTTGTTGACTGCGGACTAGGAGACCATAAGGTTCAGAATAGAAAGGCCAAGTCTCTTTCTGGAGGCATGCTCCGCCGCCTTGCTTTCTGTAATGCAATTTCTGGTGCAAAGTTACTGCTGTTGGATGAAATTACAGCTGGAGTTGATCCTGTCCTTAAGCGATCAATATGGAAAATAATATAATAAATTCAGGGTTCTGTGCTACTAACATCACACGACATGTCAGAAGTTTAAGAAATGGCCCAAACAGTTAGTATAATTAACGGTGGGAAAGCATTGGTTAATAATGTGGAACAATTTAAGCTGAGATAGGTGAACTTTGCATATGAATTATCTCTGTATAAAAGTGCATAAATTGAAAATTAAGATGTTATAGACCTTCAAGAAGCTTTAAATATACCAATCAAGTTACTATCTATTCACCAACATGTTTTGAGAGTTTCTTTAAATGGAAGCACCACATCTATATAACTGGTGTAAATTACTGATAAGGTCGACAGCTTCCTTAAGAGGAACTAATTTGATGATTTTTAAGTCAGTAAAACTAGCATTTCATAATACTATGCAAATCTTATTCGCTAAAATTAGGTTCAGAATGAAAGTATATCGTAAAAGCCGATTAGAAACCCACGCAAAGGTAAAAATTTAGCGCTTTTAACAAAGTCTCTTAAGCATGACTTTAGATTATAAAAAGTTCCTGTTTTCTTTGTTCTACTTTTCGCCTCCTTAACCCTTTCAATTCTAACTGCAACTTTCTACTATTTATTTAAGCAGGCTTTTGTAAAACTTCCAGATTTTAATATCATTTAAAGATAAGAAATTGCTAGCAGTTGTTTCGATACATGTTTAGGTCACGAAAATGATAGTACTGAATGGATGACAAATTGTTTAGTCAACCGTATTCCGAACTACTCCTTCCAAAAATATAAAAATGATACAACAAGCTGCCTGTACTATTTATCATGGCTAGGTTTAGATCAAAACTCTAATTTTAAAGAAACTTTTGGTGATAAAGTATAACATTTTGATTGTCCACAATATTCATTTTAAGTTATTAGTCAAAATTTACATGGCCCAATTCCAAAAATTGACGGATTTAAAAATTATAAATAACTATACCTTGACCATAAATACCTTTATGATCCATTAACTCACGAATAAAATGATGGTATTTTACCTTATTTTAAATATTATCATAGTGAAATTATGTCATAATAGTGTGGCGAGCTTGATTATTGCATAAAATACTGTTAGGATTTCAGATCTTAGTATAAGAAATGCAATGAAACCTTTGAATATGAAACATGTAAAGAAAGTTGTGCAAATACTTATAACTGTGTTAAGTAGAATATTAACGTTTTGAATTAGTAAGTTTATTAAGTAAAAACTGTAAAAGAAGGATTATTAAATTATAGAAACTTCTCCGTTTCGCATAGTTTGAATGTTGAAATAAACAAAACTTCCTACAATGAAAACTAGTTATTTTAAGAGTTTACAAAGAATATGCCATATGCTATAATTAATTTGGTAAATGAAACAGATAATGCAATTGATGTTAATATTTCGATGCTGCTTCCCTTTACTGGTCATTCATAATAATATTATACTTTTAATGACGCATCTGCAAACTATAACAATTATTATAAATATGACTGCGAAACTGGTATAACTCTATCACATAAGCTAAAAAGCTATTTTGAATAGCAAGGTGTAAAAGGTGCTAGAGATACATTTAAGCTCTATACTTCAGTTTCTTAAAACTAACCAGATCGCTCTCACGCCTAATTGATGAATATTGGCTCATAGCCTATTGTATAATTTACGGCTGCCGTCCTTAGGAAGCATTTATTCAAAAATGCGACAGATTATTCGCCATGGAATTTTAACTATAAATACAATATTTCGGAGATGCCAGTTTTTGCTACTGTGTCGTAAGAAAATTCTAGCATGACGTTTTCAGATATGCTCACTTCGATGTCCTCGCTTGAATTGATTGTAAGCGGACTATTTCCATTAGCAATTACCGCTATTCAGGTCGGAAGAGAATACGAGCTAGACGCACAAGTACTTTTCTAGATTCACGGTATCTCACAGTCACGTTGGGCGATCATGACGCTGATTTACTTTGAAGGTGTGGCCCTGGCATTAACTGCAGGAAATCTACTCCTAGCCTATATAATTTGCCCGTTCATTATAGTTGACTAGTACCTGACCGTAGCTTTTCACATTCTGTAGTCGCTTACTAGTGTGGTGTCCGGACTCCTCATTGCCATCATAACCAAACGATTGAAGCCCTCTTCTATGATAGCCTTCCTTGTAATTATTCTATCTCTGGTATTCCAGTTCATGTTCCTTAACACCCGTAAATTTTCATTCGTAATATCTCTTTTTGTGCCTGCTTATGGTTTCGTATATCAGCAGTCTTTGACAGTTTGGGGATAATAATACGATTAACTCATGTTTTTATCCTCATTCGTGCTATTCGGTCTTTAGATAGTCCTTATTTTCGTAATAGTTAACTGGAATCTTATGTTCGGCAAAACTAAGAAATAACAAAGACAGATAGGCGAGGAGACGTCAGCGCTCCTTCATTCGGATAATCTCCAAATTCGCTCACTATCTCATTAGTACGAAAAGGGAGTATTTGCAGTCAAATCAGTAGATTTCGACGTGGTTAAAGGTGACGTTTTTGGTCTCTTAGGATCGAACGGGAGTGGAAAATCCACTCTTCTACACTGCCTCACTGGCATCGTGAGGGGATGCACGGGCAGCGCTCAGTTTGAGGGCTAATAAATTTTGGGCAAGCCTACTATTTCTGACATCTTAACGATCGTCCCTCAGCGTGACATTTTGTTCCAAAACCTAACAGTACTGGACCATGTCAAATTCTGCATTTCCACTGCGAAAAATCCTCATTCCATCAACGAAATCATCAAAGAAATGCAGATTGACTCTATCATCTTCAGAAAGATCGTTTCCCTCTCTGTCGGAGAAAGAAGAAAGGTATCAATCGCACTAGCCCTCTGCGCGAATTCGTAAATCATAGCGCTAGATGAGCCCTCGTGCGGCCTCGGGGCGATCACTAAGCTGATCATTTAGGAGTCCGTTGGCAATCTGCTCAGACAGCAGAAAACGATCATTTTGACCTCGCACGACATGGAAGAAGTGGAGAGCATAGTCAGCAACTGTATTGTCATGAAAGATGGCTCAATTATGGCCTAGGGCAGCGTAAACGACCTCAGGAAAACCAGCAAACTTCAATTTGCACTCCTCCTTCAGATTAACGCTGAGGAGTGTAATCTGATTGATTCGATGTTTAAAGAGCAGAAGTTGTTATTCACTGTAAAGTTTAACCCAATATTGGAATTCTACAGTTTTGAATTCCTGAAGGGTAGCAAAATCCAGCACGTCCTGCTAGCTTTAATTAAAAGTGGGATGGACCAATTTCCATGGGTTATCGAAGGAATTTAGCTCGAAAGAGTGTTTTTGCAGGTTGTAGGGGAGCAGGACGAGAGCCTTCTAGAGTGAAATCGCTTACTGCACTTTTCGGGTTCGGGGTGGAAAATTTAATTTTAGCAAAGTATTAAATAAGTAGTTGTGATTATAGTGAGTGCTGCTGAGGCGGTAGCGCGCTGGTTCGGGTAGGGAGCATTTGGTTGCTAATGCTAATTTACGTATATTCGATTAATTCGTGTAGCTATTATATAATAATAATATTTTTAATTATTTTTTACTTAAATTTTGCAGATTAAAACTTGTACGTTGGGTAGGAAGTGCGGTAAGCGCTGCTTTAGTTAAGCGGGCCTAGAATTATCTTGAATAGCAGAATTCGTCTCAAAAACCAACTCACTGGCTTCTCATCACCGTCTAACCGCCAAAAACTGTATCCATAGTAGTATCTTTTACGGCCTAGGTTTAATTTTGAGCAAAGCGACTCTTCCGCTTCAAAAAGTAGCACACCGTGCCCACTGCAATCCCAATAACCAAAATACTGCCAACGGCGATGCCGGCAATTGCGCCGCCGGATATCCCTCCCTTGACGATATCGTCATCGTCACCCTAGCCCTAGGGAAGGCATAATTTTCCTACCTTGTCGAAACCGTCAGTGCAATTAGTACAAGACCCACTATCAATTGAGTAACCTTCCATGCATTCCTCGCAAGCAGATGGATCTGTATTGCTACCAGTAACTGGGGCACAAGTCTTGCAATTTAGTGCAATTAAACTACAATTACACTATGTGACTTGTCCAGTGATTCCACAATTAACACTGCTGCCATTAACGCATGTCTGGTTGAATCCCTGCGTGCACTTCTCGATGCAGGCCTGCGCGGTGCTCATCTCGGCGTAGACCTTGCACTCGGTGCACTTCGTGGCGCTGGAGCAGGCGGCGCAGGTCACGGGGCAGCGGACGCAGGTCGTGCCGGCGCAGTGGAGGCCCTTCGGACAGGGGTTCTCGGTGCTGCAGATAGAGGGAATCGGGATGCACTGGCCGTCCACCAGCTGGGTTGAGGCGTTGCACACGAAGCAGACGCCTATGGTCCGGCATGTCGTGCAGTTGGAGGGGCAGGCATGACAGATCCCCCCGACCAGGAGGAAGCCGTTCCGGCAGCTGACGCAAAACTCTAGGTCCGTGCAGAACGTGCAATTCTTGGAGCAGGCTGTGCATACCTGGGGCGGTGCAGCGGGGCAGAACTCGGTTCGGTCGCAGTCGGTTCCGGAGGTGCAGGGCTTGGACATTTTTGAAGTGCGAGATATAATTTTCATACCTAATGATAGTAATTTGTGGTTTTAGTTTTTATAATCCGAAATGTGTTTCTCCGCCACCTATGATATCTAACTAGGTAAACGAGAAACGACGTAACTCTAAAAGTGTAAATGATAAAGTAATGCCTTGATATCCACCTTATAATAAGCCAAACCCACACTAAAAATAAATTCAACCTATCAGCTATATACTGCTAAAAATACCGTTCTGGCGAGTTTATCCCCTCCAGATAAATCAACAACCCATTTGACGCTAACTTATATACATTAAAACTTACATATCATCCGCATCCGCAACCGCCCAGGCCGATGCCGCAAAGTCACCCTAGCCCAAGGGTGGCTAATAGCGGCATGCCCTCCCCAGGCTTCACAGGCCCACCCCAGCAGAGCGCCCTTACCGAGGTTACTTTGGACCGAATTCAGCATCCTGCACGTCCGCAGCAAGGACCCGTGAGGCATTTTCGCGGCAAATTCCGGTCTGACGCCCGGGAATATGCGTGTTGGAGGCTCGAGCTGACGCACACTTGACGTCCGCAAATGGCCACGCGCGATGGCCCAAAAGCTGCATCTCTGCCAACTCCCATGGCCTTGCGCTCGCCGCCGCAGCTGGCGTCCCGGGCGTGCGCGGCCGACTGGCAGAATGGGAATTTGGGCCTCAGTGGTGCGCGAAACAGGTGCTTTTCGTGGCCCGGAACGCACAACGTTGCGCGATTATGAGGTCACTGCAGGCGAGCGGGTGCGAAGCTGAATGCTGGGGCCAGCTGCCTGTTTAACCACCCGAGCCAGCGCGGTTGCGCGTGCAGGCCCGGGCATCGGAATTGCCAGCGGCATACTTTAGGCTAGATGCCGTAAACTTGATGGGGCAGCCATTGAGCGCTTGCATGGCAGGGAGCTGCCGATAGTTTCGGCTGCGGTCCAGAAGTGTGTAGTGAGTACTAGCCCATTGGGAATGCGGAGTCCTCGTTCCGCTTGGGCCAAGCGGTGGGGAGAAGGCGGTTGGTGCAGCGCCAGTGAAATTGGAGCAGGGGTGGAATATAAGCAGGTCCCGCGGAACGGGCTCCTGGGGGAGAGCGCGGCTGCCGCTGCGTATGGCCAGATATCTCTATATGCCTGTTTAGCTCCAATGCCCGCTGGGCTATAAGCACACGCCATCGCTCACTTCCGCCGCTTCTGGCTCAGCTCGACCAGCTCCTCAAACTTCACGTCGCCGATCTGGAAGACCTCGTCGAAGTTCTCGTTGCTGACGACGTTGGCGCCCTTGAGCTGGTTGTACCTCTAGATGAGCTCGTCGGTGCCGATGTCCATGAAGAACTGCTTCTGCACCAGGCTGAAGTCGAGCTTGAAGAACTTCAGCGCGGAGAGCAGCAGCCGCTCGTCGATCTGGGCCGGCTGCTGGCGCATGCTGGGGATGCTCATCGGGACCTTCTGCAGCACGTCGGTCGTGATCTCGAAAAACTGGGGGCAGTCGGACGGCACAAAGGCGGTGCCGAAGTAGGACTTCTTGGCCTTCTTCTGCGCCACGAGCCTCTGGAACAGCGCCTGGAGCGTGGCCGGGGCGATGTTCAGCTGCTTGGCGAGGTGGGAGTAGTTGATCTTGGCCTGGGAGTTGAAGTACACGTTCTGGTAGATCTTGGTGAGGATCACGAGCAGCTCGTGGAACTGGAAGCTGCTGAACTAGATGGCGTTGCCGTCGGCGTCGCGGTAGATCTTCATTTCCTGAGGGCGAAGCGGGAATTGCGGAGGTGGAAGTATATAATATTCACTCGTGGGGCAGGGTGCTACGCCTCCGGATACCACCCCGCTCCGGCATCGTCCCAAGCCAGAAACCCAGCACAACATTTATATATCGCCAAATCCGCCCCGGCCCATTCTCCTTAGATGACCATCGCCATGATGGAGAGCACGCAGAACCAGATGGTCCAGCTCCACAACCAGGTGGTGCTCACGCTGGCCACCCAGAAGGCCAAGGCCTACCACTTCGATATCAAGCTCAGCGTCCTCCGGCTGCAGCTCAGGTAGCAGCGCGAGGCCCGCACGGAGCCCCCAGGGCAGCAGCACTTCGGCTCCGCGCAGTTCTTCTCCCAACTCAACCTGAGCCTGCTGGCGCCGCAGACCACGAAGCTGTACTCCGTCAACGAGGTGCTCGAGTACGCCCCCAGAGTCCGCCAGAGGGCCAGCTTCCTGCAGGGGCTGGTCGACCAGAACAACGACATCGTACGCCAGATCCAGCGGGAGAAGGACCGGGGTGCGCAGCTCGCGGCGGACCTGGACCTGATCCAGGAGCGGTACCGCGACCAGCGCCAGAAGATCCAGTTCGACGGCCGGCGGAAGTTCCGCACCGAGCACGCCACCCAGCAGCAGATGCGGCTCTCCAGGGCCACGCAGGAGCTGGGGGACGTGCGGCAGCAGATAAACTGCCTCTTTCTGATGCTCAAGCGGGGCGACTTCACCTTCGCTGAGTGAGCGCGCCGGTTTCGGAATGATCCGTCCCTGGGGGCGCAGGGGCGATATCCTGCCAGCATCGAAACGCGGAACTCAGTTTCGCAAACCACAAATATATTCCGAGCGGGATAGCCTGGGTCTGTCCGCAGCTGAAAATGGCAAAACCCTGCGCCTCCGGAGCCGACTGCGACCGCACCGAGTTCTGCCCCGCTGCACCGCCCCAGGTATGCACAGCCTGCTCCAAGAATTGCACGTTCTGCGCTGACCTAGATGCGTGCGTCAGCTGCCGGAACGGCTTCCTCCTGGTCGGGGGTACCTGCAAGGCCTGCCCCTCCAACTGCACGATCTGCAAGCGTCTCGACGTCTGCTTCGTGTGCAACGCCTCCACCGAGCTGGTGGACGGCCAGTGCATCCCGATTCCCTCTATCTGCAGCACCGAGAACCCCTGTCCGAAGGGCCGCTACTGCGCCGGCACGACCTGCTTACCCTGCCCCGTGACCTGCGCCGCCTGCTCCAGCGCCACGAAGTGCACCGAGTGCAAGGTCTACGCCGAGATGAGCACCGCGCAGGCCTGCATCGAGAACTGCAAGCAGGACTTCAACCAGACCTGCGTGAACGGCACCAAGGTGCCCTGCGGTGGTACGGAGCAGATAACGCCCTGCAACTGCAGCATATTCGCCGAGAACTGCCGCACCTGCGCCCCTGTCAGCAGGAGCGGCGCGGAACCAAGCGAATGCGCCGACTGCATGGCGGGATACGCCATATTCAGGGGATCCTGCACTGTATGTACTGACGGTTTCGACAAGGTAGGAAAGCTATGCCTCCCCTAGGGCCAGGGTGGCGATGGCGATGACGGCGGTGATGACGATGCCGCTAAGGGAGGGCTATCAGGCGGCGCGATTGCAGGGATCGTCATCGGCGGCGTGCTGGCAGTCGGTGCGGTCGGGGGCCTCGGCTGGTTCCTGGTGTCCAGAAAGGGCAGGAAGGCGCCCGTGGGGAGGCCCAAGTGGTGAGGTGCGAGTGAGCGTATGTCCGCACTCGGTACAGCCAAGACACGCCGCTCACTCCAGGTCCTCCGTGTTGTCAAAGAGCTCGTCCATGATCTGCATCCGCGCGGCCACGGTCCGATCGAGGGCCTCAGCCCGCCCGTCCGCAGCGGGGGTCGGCCTGGGGAGGAGGGTCCGCACCAGGTCGTCCAGCTCCTTGAGCTGGGTGTTCATTCGTAGCGCACATTATTATATCCTAAGCAGTATTGTTGCGCCGAACAATTCCCATCCTGAATTGGGGACACGACCGGTCCAAAATGATTAGCCTGGGAAAGCCGGTCATCCGGCCGTGGGGCATCCGCTTCGACAGCGCGCTGGCGACTTGCCGTTCCACCGAGGCAAAGATAGTGCTGCTCAGGTCCCCGGGCCAGGGGCAGCCGGACTCGGACTCGGAGTATGACGTGACTATCTGAGTGTTTGTATTGCCTTGCGGGCGCCTCGCTCGATTTTTGCACCAGGGTCGCATCTCAGTCCGCGCCACAGCCCTCGGAGCCGGTCGGCCGCTGCGGCATTGGGTGCTCGGCGGCCTAACACAAGATAGGTTTCCGCAGAATCTTGTGGTCGGGCCCTGGGATGCTATATACTCAGAGTAGTGGAAAAACTTTGGCCGTTCTAAATACAGACCACGGATATATTCCCGGAATACTGCCGTTCACTCGCGACGCAAAAACCGAAAACTCGACTTCAAGCCTGCTACTGTATACAAATGATCTCGGGGTCTCCAGAAATGGGCGTCGACTACTCCGACCTGGACTTCTACGAGGACTACGAACCCAGGAGGCAGACCGAGCTGTCCGAGGTGGAGGAGGATATAGTGCTGCCGCAGCAGAGGCAGAAGCAGGAGATGGAGCAGCAGCAGATCGCATACCTGGGGACCGTCGCGGAGGACAAGAAGATTCACCGGCAGCTCTCCAGGCAGCTCAAGTACCTCTCCAGCGGCAGCCTGATGGGCAAGATGCGTTCCAATGGGCGCAGCGTCGAGGACCGCATCGCCCAGTTCCTCGAGGACGAGGACTACGAGTACTGAAGGGAGTGAGATTACGCGAGTCACGATTCGGCCACGGAGCCCCTCACAGCGTGAGCTCGTACTCCCCGTCGCTGGAGGAAGCAGCACCCGCCGCTGGCGCCGGGATGCGCAGCAGCTGGCAGACGTGCGGGGTCCTGGCCCTGAGCCTGTGAATCACCTGGTGCTCCATTTCAGGGCGGCTGCGAGCGTCTACACTGGGCCGCAGGAAAAGGTGTGGCCGCGCCGATTCCACTCCACGGGGTCTGTTGCATATTATAGAGCGCGGCGCCCTTTCGCAAAAATGAAGCAGCTGGCCGCGCAAGGCAGCTACCTCCTGTTGGTCAACGACCAGACGGTCGTCCTGGAGACACCGACGCTGCAGAACTTCGTTCACGAGCTGGAGTTCGCACCACGCGAGTTCGAGTTCTACTTCCCGTTCCTCAAGCTCCAGACCGACTCCCGCACAGTGCTCATGCGGCTGAGCGCGGACGGCTCCGTGCTGGAAAAGGCAGACACACTGGACTCCGTGGCGCTCAGCAGGATCGAGAACGGGAGGCTGTCCGAGGTGGCGTACCAGGGGGCCATCGCCTCGTGCCAGAGCCCGGAGTGCGCGCAGCTCAGGTTCGCTGGCCACGTGCTCTGCGACGGTCTGAAGATCCATAGCGGGGTCGACTACATTGTTGGGCAGTACCAGCTGTACTTCCTGAGCGGACGGCTGGTGATTCTCCGGCGCGGACGGCAGCACTTCGACATGGACTACGCTGCCGAGAGGGTGTGCCTGTGCCAAAACGGCGTTGCACTGATCGGGACGGACTACATCGTCCTTGGGGCGTTCGTAAACAAAGCGGAGACTCGGATCCACGTGGGCAGGAAGTACGCGCAGGTCGTGTTCACGGAGTTCAAGATCATGGGACTTGGCGAGGACGGGTTCGTCTACCAGATCACGCCGGTGGACCAGGATCAGGCCTTCGTAGCCGTAGAAAAGGGTGCACTGGACAGGATGTGCTACGGGCTTTGCGCCGACGGGCCGGGACAGCAACTTAGGGCATAGGTAGAGTGAGGCTGAATAATTCACACTAGGCACTGGCGCAACAAAGTTTGTAGCGGTCAGATGAAGGAGTTTCTGGGCGTGATTTCCTCCAGGATGTCGAAGATCTCGCAGTTCTTGATGGAGAACAGGTCGTCCTGCGCGGGGTGGCCCTTGAGGTAGCTCATGATGTCGTTATACAGTTGATGCTGCTATATTGGTTCTGGCTGGTCCACCGGCTCGAGGGCGTGGGGGTCGGTTCTCATGCACATGTTGGATCCCATTTATTGGATACGAGAAAATAAAGATAGATGCCCGAGATTGGGGATGATATTTGCTGTAATGTATATTTTTTCTCATTCCACATCTGCGGCTTGTGGATTGTCTACGCCGCGATCCAAGTATCGGTAAAATATTCAATACTTCGGTAAACTTTTTCGCTGAACATATATTTTCTCGTATTTGCAGCGGAATCCTCCATTTTTCCTTTTCTTCAGGATTCAGTTTCGGAGGTATTGCGTCCCCGCGCCAACAGCCAAAAGTATACGAACAAGTAAAGTAGTACAAGCATCCGGCCGCGACCCTGCAAAGTTGGTTAGGCCGCGGCTCTCAGTCGCGGAGCAGCATCCGATACGAATGGAGCCATTTAAGTATCCTGGGCGCTGCTTGAAATCCCGCGCCGGCTGCACTCCCGAAATCGGTCCGGTTCGAGCTCATTCCATAGGGTGCTATCTATATCGGCATCGGCCAAGCCCGCTCTTACCCCGTAGAACAGCGGTCTCAGAGTCTTCCGGTAAGGGGAAAACTGTGCATGCGGTGAGGGGCGGTACCAGCAGGGGACGGCTTGGCCCAAGCGTTGAAAGCCGCGTTTGCTAGACTAAAGGCACCAGGCCTTGGCGACAGACGACGGCAGACGTGCCACATAATCCTATCTCCGGTGAGGCACCATCGCTGGCGATGAAAGCTCACCACAGTCAGCTGCATTCAGGCGGAAGTGTTCATGGGCCGGATTTGCAGGGACTTGAACTGCGACGATATAAACAGTAGGTACTCCATTCTTACTTCCAACCGAGCACTGCTCACTATAAATGCTTTCAATATAAATATTGTTCATCCCAGCCCTGTGCGTAACTTACAGCGAAACGGTTTCACTGAAACAGTAAAGTATACTTATTGACGAGTATAATCTGTAAAGTATCCCAGCGCTCCTGGTATTCAATTCTACTGGCTGTATGGCACTGTGCTGGAGTATTTGTGGCGCGTAGCACGAGGTCCCGAACTCGTTAGTTCCGGCCGGGCCTGCCCTTGAAGGCAACCCGAGCTATAGAATTTGAATTCAATAGAAAGGGGAGCCTCCCACGCGGTGTTCAAGCCGGCGCCAGCAGGAGTGCGGGATAGAACTGCGGCAGAGCCCGGGACCGGGAGTCGGGACGCCGCAACGGCAAGCCCGAAGAGTGAGATACATAAATACATAATTGAGATCAGTTCGGTGTAAGTGTCCCCAGTAACGTAGGTGAGAGAAACCAAAACATCATTGCTGGAGCGGGGCGGGAAGGGGAGGGAGTGGTGTGGAATGGAATGGAATGTGAGGGCAAGGACCCGTGGGCGGGAAAGGTGCGATTTCTGCTCCGGCGCGACCTAGGAGTACGAGGCAGGCCTTTGTGCTAGGGCACGCGCGGCAGCTCCAGGTCTGCTAGGACGCGCGAACTTCGGCCGCCAGCATGCGCCCTGTTTCTCGTACTGCGCATTATGTGCTAGTATATGATAACCGCCACTTCAACACAGAACTTCCGGACGAAGCTAAAAATAACAACCGTCAGAAGTATCCTATACATACCATACCAGCTTTCCACAAATGTTCAACCTGGAGAAAACCAACTACGCCTCGATCCAGCGCAACCGGTCCACGATCGCGCGCTCTCCCCCCAGAGTCACGGCCCACGTGTCCTTTGTGAACCAGCCTGACGTCCCCGAGCCGTTCGACATAGCCGCCCGCTGCCTCAACTCCAGCAGCGAGGAGCTTCCCGCGCCGATCACCTTAGTCCCCGCCTCGTCAGCACCGGAGCCTGTGGATAGGCTCCGGAAGAACGGCTCTCTCTTCCTCGACCACCGGCAGGCGCGGCGCGGGTCCTTCGTCGACCTGCCTCTGCCCCGGCTGACGCCCAAGACGCCGCTGGAGGTGTTCCGGGAGATTGCCCTGCTGCCGGTGGAGCCCGTGAACGACCCGAAGGAGACGGAGTTCCAGGAGGCGTTCGCGTTCGGCAGCGGCGTGAGCCTCCGCAGCCTCGAGATGGGCACGCTCTTCGGCCGCATCCTGTACCACTTCCCGCACCAGAAGAGGGCGTTCCGGGTGTCGACGAAGGCGGACCGGCTCTTCAAGATCCACAAGCCGCAGCCCAGCGGGATCCTGAACTCCGTGGACCGGATCGTGGAGCAGGTCGAGATGGCCAACCTGGTGGACAACTACTTCAGGCTGAAGGCGGGGCGGAAGCTGCAGCGGATCCAGAGCGTGCTGGGGATGGACCAGTGAGGGCGGTGCTCCCACGGTGACCTGCCGCCGCGCCACTCCCTCCCCTTCCCGCCCCGCTCCAGCAATGATGTTTTGGTTTCTCTCACCTACGTTACTGGGGACACTTACACCGAACTGATCTCAATTATGTATTTATGTATCTCACTCTTCGGGCTTGCCGTTGCGGCGTCCCGACTCCCGGTCCCGGGCTCTGCCGCAGTTCTATCCCGCACTCCTGCTGGCGCCGGCTTGAACACCGCGTGGGAGGCTCCCCTTTCTATTGAATTCAAATTCTATAGCTCGGGTTGCCTTCAAGGGCAGGCCCGGCCGGAACTAACGAGTTCGGGACCTCGTGCTACGCGCCACAAATACTCCAGCACAGTGCCATACAGCCAGTAGAATTGAATACCAGGAGCGCTGGGATACTTTACAGATTATACTCGTCAATAAGTATACTTTACTGTTTCAGTGAAACCGTTTCGCTGTAAGTTACGCACAGGGCTGGGATGAACAATATTTATATTGAAAGCATTTATAGTGAGCAGTGCTCGGTTGGAAGTAAGAATGGAGTACCTACTGTTTATATCGTCGCAGTTCAAGTCCCTGCAAATCCGGCCCATGAACACTTCCGCCTGAATGCAGCTGACTGTGGTGAGCTTTCATCGCCAGCGATGGTGCCTCACCGGAGATAGGATTATGTGGCACGTCTGCCGTCGTCTGTCGCCAAGGCCTGGTGCCTTTAGTCTAGCAAACGCGGCTTTCAACGCTTGGGCCAAGCCGTCCCCTGCTGGTACCGCCCCTCACCGCATGCACAGTTTTCCCCTTACCGGAAGACTCTGAGACCGCTGTTCTACGGGGTAAGAGCGGGCTTGGCCGATGCCGATATAGATAGCACCCTATGGAATGAGCTCGAACCGGACCGATTTCGGGAGTGCAGCCGGCGCGGGATTTCAAGCAGCGCCCAGGATACTTAAATGGCTCCATTCGTATCGGATGCTGCTCCGCGACTGAGAGCCGCGGCCTAACCAACTTTGCAGGGTCGCGGCCGGATGCTTGTACTACTTTACTTGTTCGTATACTTTTGGCTGTTGGCGCGGGGACGCAATACCTCCGAAACTGAATCCTGAAGAAAAGGAAAAATGGAGGATTCCGCTGCAAATACGAGAAAATATATGTTCAGCGAAAAAGTTTACCGAAGTATTGAATATTTTACCGATACTTGGATCGCGGCGTAGACAATCCACAAGCCGCAGATGTGGAATGAGAAAAAATATACATTACAGCAAATATCATCCCCAATCTCGGGCATCTATCTTTATTTTCTCGTATCCAATAAATGGGATCCAACATGTGCATGAGAACCGACCCCCACGCCCTCGAGCCGGTGGACCAGCCGGAACCAATATAGCAGCATCAGCTGTATAACGACATCATGAGCTACCTCAAGGGCCACCCCGCGCAGGACGACCTGTTCTCCATCAAGAACTGCGAGATCTTCGACATCCTGGAGGAAATCACGCCCAGAAACTCCTTCATCTGACCGCTACAAACTTTGTTGCGCCAGTGCCTAGTGTGAATTATTCAGCCTCACTCTACCTATGCCCTAAGTTGCTGTCCCGGCCCGTCGGCGCAAAGCCCGTAGCACATCCTGTCCAGTGCACCCTTTTCTACGGCTACGAAGGCCTGATCCTGGTCCACCGGCGTGATCTGGTAGACGAACCCGTCCTCGCCAAGTCCCATGATCTTGAACTCCGTGAACACGACCTGCGCGTACTTCCTGCCCACGTGGATCCGAGTCTCCGCTTTGTTTACGAACTCCCCAAGGACGATGTAGTCCGGCCCGATCAGTGCAACGCCGTTTTGGCACAGGCACACCCTCTCGGCGGCGTAGTCCATGTCGAAGTGCTGCCGTCCGCGCCGGAGAATCACCAGCCGTCCGCTCAGGAAGTACAGCTGGTACTGCCCAACAATGTAGTCGACCCCGCTATGGATCTTCAGACCGTCGCAGAGCACGTGGCCAGCGAACCTGAGCTGCGCGCACTCCGGGCTCTGGCACGAGGCGATGGCCCCCTGGTACGCCACCTCGGACAGCCTCCCGTTCTCGATCCTGCTGAGCGCCACGGAGTCCAGTGTGTCTGCCTTTTCCAGCACGGAGCCGTCCGCGCTCAGCCGCATGAGCACTGTGCGGGAGTCGGTCTGGAGCTTGAGGAACGGGAAGTAGAACTCGAACTCGCGTGGTGCGAACTCCAGCTCGTGAACGAAGTTCTGCAGCGTCGGTGTCTCCAGGACGACCGTCTGGTCGTTGACCAACAGGAGGTAGCTGCCTTGCGCGGCCAGCTGCTTCATTTTTGCGAAAGGGCGCCGCGCTCTATAATATGCAACAGACCCCGTGGAGTGGAATCGGCGCGGCCACACCTTTTCCTGCGGCCCAGTGTAGACGCTCGCAGCCGCCCTGAAATGGAGCACCAGGTGATTCACAGGCTCAGGGCCAGGACCCCGCACGTCTGCCAGCTGCTGCGCATCCCGGCGCCAGCGGCGGGTGCTGCTTCCTCCAGCGACGGGGAGTACGAGCTCACGCTGTGAGGGGCTCCGTGGCCGAATCGTGACTCGCGTAATCTCACTCCCTTCAGTACTCGTAGTCCTCGTCCTCGAGGAACTGGGCGATGCGGTCCTCGACGCTGCGCCCATTGGAACGCATCTTGCCCATCAGGCTGCCGCTGGAGAGGTACTTGAGCTGCCTGGAGAGCTGCCGGTGAATCTTCTTGTCCTCCGCGACGGTCCCCAGGTATGCGATCTGCTGCTGCTCCATCTCCTGCTTCTGCCTCTGCTGCGGCAGCACTATATCCTCCTCCGCCTCGGACAGCTCGGTCTGCCTCCTGGGTTCGTAGTCCTCGTAGAAGTCCAGGTCGGAGTAGTCGACGCCCATTTCTGGAGACCCCGCGATCATTTGTATACAGTAGCAGGCTTGAAGTCGAGTTTTCGGTTTTTGCGTCGCGAGTGAACGGCAGTATTCCGGGAATATATCCGTGGTCTGTATTTAGAACGGCCAAAGTTTTTCCACTACTCTGAGTATATAGCATCCCAGGGCCCGACCACAAGATTCTGCGGAAACCTATCTTGTGTTAGGCCGCCGAGCACCCAATGCCGCAGCGGCCGACCGGCTCCGAGGGCTGTGGCGCGGACTGAGATGCGACCCTGGTGCAAAAATCGAGCGAGGCGCCCGCAAGGCAATACAAACACTCAGATAGTCACGTCATACTCCGAGTCCGAGTCCGGCTGCCCCTGGCCCGGGGACCTGAGCAGCACTATCTTTGCCTCGGTGGAACGGCAAGTCGCCAGCGCGCTGTCGAAGCGGATGCCCCACGGCCGGATGACCGGCTTTCCCAGGCTAATCATTTTGGACCGGTCGTGTCCCCAATTCAGGATGGGAATTGTTCGGCGCAACAATACTGCTTAGGATATAATAATGTGCGCTACGAATGAACACCCAGCTCAAGGAGCTGGACGACCTGGTGCGGACCCTCCTCCCCAGGCCGACCCCCGCTGCGGACGGGCGGGCTGAGGCCCTCGATCGGACCGTGGCCGCGCGGATGCAGATCATGGACGAGCTCTTTGACAACACGGAGGACCTGGAGTGAGCGGCGTGTCTTGGCTGTACCGAGTGCGGACATACGCTCACTCGCACCTCACCACTTGGGCCTCCCCACGGGCGCCTTCCTGCCCTTTCTGGACACCAGGAACCAGCCGAGGCCCCCGACCGCACCGACTGCCAGCACGCCGCCGATGACGATCCCTGCAATCGCGCCGCCTGATAGCCCTCCCTTAGCGGCATCGTCATCACCGCCGTCATCGCCATCGCCACCCTGGCCCTAGGGGAGGCATAGCTTTCCTACCTTGTCGAAACCGTCAGTACATACAGTGCAGGATCCCCTGAATATGGCGTATCCCGCCATGCAGTCGGCGCATTCGCTTGGTTCCGCGCCGCTCCTGCTGACAGGGGCGCAGGTGCGGCAGTTCTCGGCGAATATGCTGCAGTTGCAGGGCGTTATCTGCTCCGTACCACCGCAGGGCACCTTGGTGCCGTTCACGCAGGTCTGGTTGAAGTCCTGCTTGCAGTTCTCGATGCAGGCCTGCGCGGTGCTCATCTCGGCGTAGACCTTGCACTCGGTGCACTTCGTGGCGCTGGAGCAGGCGGCGCAGGTCACGGGGCAGGGTAAGCAGGTCGTGCCGGCGCAGTAGCGGCCCTTCGGACAGGGGTTCTCGGTGCTGCAGATAGAGGGAATCGGGAGGCACTGGCCGTCCACCAGCTCGGTGGAGGCGTTGCACACGAAGCAGACGTCGAGGCGCATACAGATCGTGCAGTTGGAGGGGCAGGCCTTGCAGGTACCCCCGACCAGGAGGAAGCCGTTCCGGCAGCTGACGCACGCATCTAGGTCAGCGCAGAACGTGCAATTCTTGGAGCAGGCCGTGCAGACCTGGGGCGGTGCAGCGGGGCAGAACTCGGTGCGGTCGCAGTCGGTTCCGGAGGCGCAGGGTTTTGCCATTTTCAGCTGCGGACAGACTCAGGCTATCCCGCTCGGAATATATTTGTGGTTTGCGAAACTGAGTTCCGCGTTTCGATGCTGGCAGGATATCGCCCCTGCGCCCCCAGGGACGGATCATTCCGAAACCGGCGCGCTCACTCAGCGAAGGTGAAGTCGCCCCGCTTGAGCATCAGAAAGAGGCAGTTTATCTGCTGCCGCACGTCCCCCAGCTCCTGCGTGGCCCTGGAGAGCCGCATCTGCTGCTGGGTGGCGTGCTCGGTGCGGAACTTCCGCCGGCCGTCGAACTGGATCTTCTGGCGCTGGTCGCGGTACCGCTCCTGGATCAGGTCCAGGTCCGCCGCGAGCTGCGCACCCCGGTCCTTCTCCCGCTGGATCTGGCGCGCGATGTCTTTGTTCTGGTCGACCAGCCCCTGCAGGAAGCTGGCCCTCTGGCGGACTCTGGGGGCGTACTCGAGCACCTCGTTGACGGAGTACAGCTTCGTGGCCTGCGGCGCCAGCAGGCTCAGGTTGAGTTGGGAGAAGAACTGCGCGGAGCCGAAGTGCTGCTGCCCTGGGGGCTCCGTGCGGGCCTCGCGCTGCTACCTGAGCTGCAGCCGGAGGACGCTGAGCTTGATATCGAAGTGGTAGGCCTTGGCCTTCTGGGTGGCCAGCGTGAGCACCACCTGGTTGTGGAGCTGGACCATCTGGTTCTGCGTGCTCTCCATCATGGCGATGGTCATCTAAGGAGAATGGGCCGGGGCGGATTTGGCGATATATAAATGTTGTGCTGGGTTTCTGGCTTGGGACGATGCCGGAGCGGGGTGGTATCCGGAGGCGTAGCACCCTGCCCCACGAGTGAATATTATATACTTCCACCTCCGCAATTCCCGCTTCGCCCTCAGGAAATGAAGATCTACCGCGACGCCGACGGCAACGCCATCTAGTTCAGCAGCTTCCAGTTCCACGAGCTGCTCGTGATCCTCACCAAGATCTACCAGAACGTGTACTTCAACTCCCAGGCCAAGATCAACTACTCCCACCTCGCCAAGCAGCTGAACATCGCCCCGGCCACGCTCCAGGCGCTGTTCCAGAGGCTCGTGGCGCAGAAGAAGGCCAAGAAGTCCTACTTCGGCACCGCCTTTGTGCCGTCCGACTGCCCCCAGTTTTTCGAGATCACGACCGACGTGCTGCAGAAGGTCCCGATGAGCATCCCCAGCATGCGCCAGCAGCCGGCCCAGATCGACGAGCGGCTGCTGCTCTCCGCGCTGAAGTTCTTCAAGCTCGACTTCAGCCTGGTGCAGAAGCAGTTCTTCATGGACATCGGCACCGACGAGCTCATCTAGAGGTACAACCAGCTCAAGGGCGCCAACGTCGTCAGCAACGAGAACTTCGACGAGGTCTTCCAGATCGGCGACGTGAAGTTTGAGGAGCTGGTCGAGCTGAGCCAGAAGCGGCGGAAGTGAGCGATGGCGTGTGTTTATAGCCCAGCGGGCATTGGAGCTAAACAGGCATATAGAGATATCTGGCCATACGCAGCGGCAGCCGCGCTCTCCCCCAGAAGCCCGTTCCGCGGGACCTGCTTATATTCCACCCCTGCTCCAATTTCGCTGGCGCTGCACCAACCGCCTTCTCCCCACCGCTTGGCCCAAGCGGAACGAGGCCTCCGCATTCCCAATGGGCTAGTACTCACTACACACTTCTGGACCGCAGCCGAAACTATCGGCAGCTCCCTGCCATGCAAGCGCTCAATGGCTGCCCCATCAAGTTTACGGCATCTAGCCTAAAGTATGCCGCTGGCAATTCCGATGCCCGGGCCTGCACGCGCAACCGCGCTGGCTCGGGTGGTTAAACAGGCAGCTGGCCCCAGCATTCAGCTTCGCACCCGCTCGCCTGCAGTGACCTCATAATCGCGCAACGTTGTGCGTTCCGGGCCACGAAAAGCACCTGTTTCGCGCACCACTGAGGCCCAAATTCCCATTCTGCCAGTCGGCCGCGCACGCCCGGGACGCCAGCTGCGGCGGCGAGCGCAAGGCCATGGGAGTTGGCAGAGATGCAGCTTTTGGGCCATCGCGCGTGGCCATTTGCGGACGTCAAGTGTGCGTCAGCTCGAGCCTCCAACACGCATATTCCCGGGCGTCAGACCGGAATTTGCCGCGAAAATGCCTCACGGGTCCTTGCTGCGGACGTGCAGGATGCTGAATTCGGTCCAAAGTAACCTCGGTAAGGGCGCTCTGCTGGGGTGGGCCTGTGAAGCCTGGGGAGGGCATGCCGCTATTAGCCACCCTTGGGCTAGGGTGACTTTGCGGCATCGGCCTGGGCGGTTGCGGATGCGGATGATATGTAAGTTTTAATGTATATAAGTTAGCGTCAAATGGGTTGTTGATTTATCTGGAGGGGATAAACTCGCCAGAACGGTATTTTTAGCAGTATATAGCTGATAGGTTGAATTTATTTTTAGTGTGGGTTTGGCTTATTATAAGGTGGATATCAAGGCATTACTTTATCATTTACACTTTTAGAGTTACGTCGTTTCTCGTTTACCTAGTTAGATATCATAGGTGGCGGAGAAACACATTTCGGATTATAAAAACTAAAACCACAAATTACTATCATTAGGTATGAAAATTATATCTCGCACTTCAAAAATGTCCAAGCCCTGCGCCTCCGGAACCGACTGCGACCGCAGAGAGTTCTGCCCCGCTGCGGCGCCCCAGGTGTGCACAGCCTGCTCAAAAAACTGTTAGCTCTGCACGGACCTAGATGAGTGCCTCGGCTGTCAGAGCGGCTTCCTCCTGGTCGGGGGTACCTGCAAGGCCTGCCCCTCCAACTGCACGATCTGTATGCGCCTCGACGTCTGCTTCGTGTGCAACGCCTCCACCGAGCTGGTGGACGGCCAGTGCCTCCCGATTCCCTCTATCTGCAGCACCGAGAACCCCTGTCCGAAGGGCCGCTACTGCGCCGGCACGACCTGCTTACCCTGCCCCGTGACCTGCGCCGCCTGCTCCAGCGCCACGAAGTGCACCGAGTGCAAGGTCTACGCCGAGATGAGCACCGCGCAGGCCTGCATCGAGAACTGCAAGCAGGACTTCAACCAGACCTGCGTGAACGGCACCAAGGTGCCCTGCGGTGGTACGGAGCAGATAACGCCCTGCAACTGCAACATACTCGCCGAGAACTGCCGCACCTGCGCCCCTGTCAGCAGGAGCGGCGCGGAACCAAGCGAATGCGCCGACTGCATGGCGGGATACGCCATATTCAGGGGGTCTTGTAGTAATTGCGCAGATGGTTTTGTCAAGGTGGGAAAGTTATGCCTGTCAGAAAATCAAGATAATAATGAAGCTGGTGGTGATGGAGATGGTTCAGATACTAACACTGGGGGAGATGGTTCAGATAGTAACATTGGCGGAGATGGCTCCGAAGGAAATACTGGTAGTGATACCTCCGATAATATTAGTAAATCTGGAGTTTCTAATGGTATTATTGCAGCCATTACTATTGGTTGTTTACTGTTTATTTGTAGTACCGTTGGAATCATTTTATATTATATGAAAAAGCGCAGTAAGAAAAATTAATAGGCAGTTTTTATTGAAAAGAAGCTAGCACCCGCTTTTATTTTTAATACAGATTAAATAATGACGAATAAATGATTTAGTTACTGGGTTGTTTTAAATCTATAATTTTTAAAATATACGATTGGTCCTTACAATAAAGTAAAAATATTATAAAATATAATATGGAACAAAAATACGAAGTGTTCTAAGTCAAGATAGTGAATATTATTTCTAATTAAACTAATTGCATATAGTAATACTAAATAGTCTTATGTTTTCATATATTCTTTTGAGATCCATTTTTAATGTAATTTTTCTATGGAAGTAATAGATATATATATTTACACTAAGATAGATAGAATTAATATTTTTTTCAAGTCTAGTTTTTAGAAATGATGAAAGATGGAGTATTCCTCTGGATCCTCGTTGCATCAATGATTCTGTCCGGGGCCGGGTCCACCATGACCCAGAAGGCCCAGCAGCTGCAAATTGTGGCTCCCTGCTAGGGGTGCGCTGCAGAATCCTTCAACCACTCCTACATGCAGACCTTCTTCATGTTCATGGGCGAGCTTATGTGCATCTTCGTCTGGCTCGTGATCCAGTTCGTGAACAAGCAGCGCAAGGTCGAGGCGCCCCCTCTGAAGGAGGGCAAGCGCTACTACAAGTTCTACCCGAACGTGTTCCTCTTCCTGGTGCCCACCGTGTGCGACCTCATCTCGTCCACCTTCAACACCATCTCCCTCTACTACTCGCTCCCGTCGGTGCGGCTCGTGCTGTCCCGCTGCACGGCGCTCTTCATCGCGATCTTCTCCTTCTGCATCTGGCGCGACTACCGCAAGAAGTTCGACTTGCCGCAGGTCGTGGGGCTGCTCATGCTCTTCACCGGCGCCGCCATCACCGCGGTCGCATCCATCATGTTCAGCACCAGCTCCGAGACCGCCAAGAACCCCACCATCGGCGTCGTCACCTCCATCCTGGGGTCGCTCTTCGCGAGCTTCTTCTACGTGTCCGAGGAGGTCTTCCTGCGCAAGATCCAGACCACCGGCCTGATGGGCGTGAGCAACGAGGGCGGCTGGGGCATGATCATCTACGCGATCCTGCTCCCCATCTTCAACGTGGTGCCCGACCCCTTCGACACCACAAAAAAGATGGAGAACCTGGCCGGGTGGGCATTCCAGGTCAAAACCTCCGCCGTGCTGCAGTACACCATCCCGATCTACCTCGTGTTCACGATCATCCTCAACGCCAGCGGCATGGAGATCACCAACAGGGCCTCCGCCGCCACCAGGTCCACCGTGGGCGCCCAGGTCACCATCGTTATCTGGATCATCTCCTTCGCCATCGGCTGGGAGTCCTGGGACACGAAGTCCACGCTGACGAGGATTGCAGGCTTCATCCTAGTTACGCTCGGTGCCTTGATTTACAACAACATTTTCAAAATTATCCCCTTCCTCAAGTAGTATAATATTAAATCACAGGGCAGGTGGATGGGTAAGGGTGGTAAAGAGGAGCAGAAAATTAGGGAATCTGAGAATATTCTTGCAGATATTATCGTAGATTCTATTATTAATACTAATCAATAATCTGACGCCTGAATTGATTTATTTAATTTACTCTAAAATAGTTTTATTTATAAAAATAGGTTGTTAAAAATGAAAATACAATAAATATGTATCAACCTATTAAATAGCTCTATTGTTTTCTATATTGTTATACTATTAGAAATATAAATATCGCATTTATCATTAAAATTTATTTAGAGTTTATAAAATTATGTGAGACTTTAAAATAATAAATTATCATTATAAACTAATGAATTTAATCATATCTTTTTATCTATAAATTAAATTATCTTATCAGCTTCCTTATCAACTCCTGTTAATCGTTTATGTAAATTTTGTAATTCAACCTACTTCATAAAAATACACATTTCTAATTTATTTATATTATGCTGTTAGCTTCTTGATGATTCTCTTCCAGTGCTTTTTCCCGATATAATGCTATCAGATGATTGCCTTTTGCTAGCAGATAATTTTAATTACATTTTGATCTTTACAAATATTAATATTATATATATTTTAATGAAGTATTTTAGTTTTTATAAAAACAAAAAAACATTTATAAGCGATATTTATTTGTTTTTAAGTTTAATTTAAAAAGATAATATTATTATGGTATTCAAAGATTCTATATTAATAATATAATCACAGAATAATTACCCTTACCAGGTATATAAGACCAATAAACTTAATTATTTTTTTTCTGAAAATAAAAACATTAAAAACATAAAACAGAAATTATAATACCCATAGCGAAACGTAATAATCCTACCATTTTTGTATTACAAGAAAATTACAACAATTACATTATATAATCCTTTTTAACAAGACCCGGAGGCTCATACTTTTATACTATAGATAAACTCAAACAATAATGAAATATTGTATTCTACCTGAAACTACCTATATTCCATTAAATAATCTATTATTCAACTAAAAATACTTAAGTTTAAAAAACGAATTATATTTAATAATATATAATAACCAAATTTTAAATACTGTAGAAGAATGGGGATAGAATATTCTGCAGAGGATTTGGACGAAGACTATATTCCAGAATCAATGAGGGCATAAAAAATCGATTTGCCTATTCCAGAACCTTCGGTAAACAATTTTTCAACCGAATTTAAGGATGAGATTAGAATTTGCAAGTAACTCAGTAAGTAGCAAAAATATGCATCAAGTGGTGGACTTAAAGGACGCCACAGAAATCACCGTAGCGTCTAGGAAAAAATGGACCAATTTTTTGAAGGTAGTGATTTTTAATATTGTTAAAATAATATAATTTTAAATAATAATTGTTAATAATTTTTAAAACTGTAGAAAACCAAAACTATCTGCAGAGGAAGATTTTATAAGCGTTCAAGTAATAAAATGATACAAAAATATTATTTCGAAGTAAAAATCACAAAGGCTAGTCAATCCAGTACGGAATGTCTAGTATTTAATCATCACTTTCATTTATATAAGCTCCCAGCTACTAGTAACTCTTCCCTATTAGTGAAGACTTTGTGATGATCTTTTAGCTTACTTGTTTGCGATCGATTCTGACCAGGCTAGAACTTGATTTTGTTAAAAGCAATGACTTGTTGTAGGATAATTATGTATATTTAATCAGGAGTGATTCGGTTTATGAACCGAATGTTGAGTCAGACTGTTACAATTTCAATTCCTAATCCGTATCTATTTACTATAGCGCACTGATTCCCATTTTAAATGATCTGTTTCAATATAAATTAGCTTATAATATGCGTATCGACTGATTAATTAATCTTGCAGAATTAGCAATTGTGTAGTTTTCAAATAAATTTATTCAATGTGAAAAGTCAATAAAAATTTACGCGCTTTAATAGAAAAATGTAACTATTATAACAATCACATACCTCCGAAGAACTAGCTAAAAATGTCTCCCATACCAGGAGGCATTCCACCAGCTTGACGTCCACCACCACCTCGTCTGCCGCCAGCAGGCTGTCCATTAACAGTAAATTACACGTTACTTCCCATGCCTCCTCCAAACATAGAGCCGAACATTTGGCTGATATCCACACCACCCATACCACCCATGTTTACTCCTCCCATTCCGGATTCAGGGTCGTTAATTGGATCACCGCCTTGATCATATACCATTTTTTTGTTTTTGTCTCTCATGACACCGTCTGCTTCTTAAATAAGCCTGAATTTCCATTCGGCAAAACGTTTCATTACAGGATCACGAGCAAAACGATCTGGATGATTCTTAGCTGCTTGCTTCTTGTAAGCTTTATTATATTCATCAGAATCAACAACAGTACTTTTAGTTATACCTAATAGAGCATAATAGTCTTTACGTAAAAATGGTTTTAACTGCTTTTAAATTGCCTAAATTGTCGGTTTCAAATTTTAAGTAGTGTCGACGCTAGATGCTTGGCAATATGAATCTTCAGCTTCTTTGTACATTTAAGCATCTAAATATATTTTAGCTGCACGTAAATGTGCTTTTGCATAGCTCAAATCTAAAAATGTAGCACAGTTAAAATACTTAAGAGCTTCAGGTATGTTCGAAGAGTTCGAATAACACATAGCAAGATTAGAGAAAATCTATGCAGCTAAATATTATGACGATAAAAATAACAGAGAGATATATGGATCAAGAGTTGTTACATCGCATATTGACAATTATGTAAAGTTAAAAACGGCATTAATTGCTGATTAAAATGATGTTATAGCATTTTAATAATTTTTGGCAGTAAAAAATTAGGTACCCTCTTCCTTAAATTTTAAATATGCTTAATATTACTAAATAAATGCATTGTATTTAGAGTCTTATTTGATAATTTTATCAAATGAACCTAGTAAATTATTTGTATTTTAATTAAGAAGTTCAATACAAGAATTTAAAACCAGTTTATTGACAGAATTTGGTACAGCATTTATGCTTATAGCACCTTACTTGACAAAATACTTTTTGTCTTCTAAAACTTGATCTTCAGAGACAAAGTTACTGCATCCAAACTGGACTAAAGAGTCACATGAGTTTCTAAATGCCTACATAAGGATATTATAGAAAGCAACTGTTTCAGATTTCATTTAATAAGTAGGAACTGTCTTTTTGATAAATTTCATATCATCCTATAAAGATTTTGCACCTAGCTAGTCTAATTACTCACGTTCATCAAAAGCTGCCTGCTCTATAACACAAATAGTTTTCTAATACTCATCAGCTTTGTCAAGTGAATCAGCTCGCTCTTTGGATGATGAAATAATTATATTTGATGACGCAAACTTATTACAGAGACTTCCGTTTAATTTCAAAATAGTAGATGCAGCAGTTTTAACCCGCTATTCATAATTTTATACTATTTCTAATGCACGCTATGCTTCATTATTTAACTCTCTATTTTTAGTTGTCTATTCAGCATTGAATAGTTTTTAGGTAATTTCAGTTGCCTCAGTTAACTTATTAAGGCGAATTAAAACTTCAGCATGACGTTAAAGATTTTTAGAGTATTTTGGATCTATTTACATAGATTTTGTTGTATCCTTCAATGCAGCAGTATAGTTTTTAGTTTTAATATGGCAAAGTGCCCTATTGGAATAGTAAATAGCATTTTCTGAAAGCTATATAGCCTTAGTGAACAATGCTATAGCATCTGTAAAACGTGATTACTACAAGGCTTAATTGCCTTGATTTTTAAACTGTTCAGCCTGACTCATTTATGAAGGAAAGGAAATTTTTAGGAATCATTTCAAATCAATTACTGGAATGGACAATTTTTAGTAACATAATATTATATAATGTAGAATAAATATTTAACTAGAAACTAAATTTTACTAGATTAGTCTATAAATTTAAATAATAATATCTACAATCATTTCTATAACTATCCAAGTTATTCTTTTAGTTTTCCGAGCTAATAGCTTAATCCAAAACTCTCACACTTTCGAGTCCCATTCTCAGTTCTTAATTACTTTAGCTAATTATCAAGCTCGTAAATTATCTTTTCACAATTAAAAATTTTTGATGCCCATGACTAGTCCTTTATGCCTTATTTAGTTTCTAATTCTGATATTCTCATTTAGTATTTTTTAATATTATTTTAATTGGTGATATTTTCATTTCTTAGGTGTTCTGTTTCATTAATAAAATTCATATGTTGAACAGTAAGATCTTTTATCTGCTGTTAAATATCACGCCTCTCAGATCTGTTATACTACATTTCATTAAAATTAGATATAATAACCTCAATTTGATGTAATTTGTAATAGTTTTAATGAGAAGTTTATTTTTCTTCAGCTAGCTCTGTTTTCAGTTGTTTAATTTCCAGACCCAGTACAGCATCATTGCTTATAGGCCTTTATTCTGCTTATATAATTTTGGAGACTATTTAAACATTTTCATTTAAGTTTTACTATTAAATATTATGATTGACTATTGTTAAACTTTTATTATCGTTTTATAACTTCTTTACTTTTGTTTTTAGTTCACTATTTTCTTCTACTAAATCTTAGTTCAGCGATAGTTGTTCTTAGTATTTTTATATAATAAAAGCCTAATTACCATTCCAATTATCTTGTGAAAGTGTATCTAGTCGTTCCAAAATTTATCTATTCTAGTTTTAGTTTTATAATTATATTTTAAGCTGCATAATTTTATATTGAAGCTTTTCAATAGTTTAAAATGCATTTTTAAGTTCAATTTCTAATTCAGAAGTTGGTCGTTTGTTTAGTTCAATAATTTTATGCTTAAGTAGCTAATTTTCAGTTTATATAGTATGTATCTATTTTGATTAGAATGTTAACTGCTTATTTGCTTATTAGAATCTCTTTTCCAGCTATTATAACTCAGATTTTAAGTGGTAAGGGTTTAGCGACATTAATTTTTGGAAAAAATAATAGTCGCTTATATATTAATAATAGATATAAGTTTAATTTAACTAGATGATATAAAATTCACAGGGTCAAAGGTTATATTCTTCTATATAGATATATTGTTAGTCAATTTAATGACTGGCTGCTAATTTTTTAGGAATAAAGGTGTAGCTAGCTATTTTTGTTAATTTTGTTAAAGAATTAGTTGATGTGAGAGTGGATATAGTGGTAGATTATTATTCTTAAATAATATTGGAACCAAATGTATCATCAGCCTATACTTTCTACTAGATTATTTTTCGTTGGTATGCACTTCCCATCCTAGAGTATACGATAAAATATACTTAATTATATAATTATTGTAATTAATATTTTACAAATAAATTTAACAATATATGATATTTATAACCAAAATTTAAAATACTAACTGGCATGTCTTGATTAAATAATATAAGTATTATATAAACTATAAATTAAATTATATACAGTTGTACTAAAAATTAAAACATAGAAAAAACCAAAAACAAATTAGATACATTACTTACATCTACAAACCATAATAATTTAGTATATTTTGGATAGGAACTACGTGAAATTATAACCATTTATTATAAATTTATTGTTCAGTTGTTTTAAAACTCAATTATTTGCTCAAATCTCATATTTACCCAAATTCGTTAATTATTATTATTTCTAATCAATAAAATTTTATAATCATAAGAAAATAATACTCAAATTCTAGTTTTATAAGAAAATAATTTGTGTTTTTTCAACTTTTTCAATATTCCAACTCGTTATTTCTAGTATACTATCCATTTACTAAGCCTAAAAAATTCTGATAGATGCTATAAAATGTGTTGCAGCTCATTAAAATCATTCAAATAAAGCTATGATCAACTGCTGGTCCTGAAACAAGAAAACTCTTTCAAAAATATTTGTCCAATAAATACAACTACTAAAATAATATTAATATCAACCATTTAATTAGGCTTTGCTTATTCGATCCAAATATTTTACGAGTTACAATCCGAATTTTCTACAATATGCAGAATAGCAGCGTTTTACTAAAATCTCGTTCTGGAGAAAGTAAAAATTTCTTAAAAATCTGCTTTTTCAACTGCTAACAAATGCATTTTTAGAGCTTTTACGCCACTTTGCATTAAACAAAATTTATCAAATTCTTTGACTTTCCCATTTCATTTCATTCCATTCCATTTCACTCCATACTCAAAAAACTCAAAAAACTCAAAAAAACTACTAGCGCAAATCCTTGCATTCCTATGCTATACTCACTGAAAACACCGCTGGCAACTATCTAACTCACTTCAAGTACATGTTGCTATCGAGCCGCGACGGGACCAAAAACTCGCCCTATTACTGCAATGTGTTACCGCGCTGTATCTTGTAGCTGCCCAAACTCACAGAATTCGAGGCAGTGACCGACGTTTTTATCGACGAAATTCGCTGTTGAATGAGGGGGTTAACGAAGGAATTTGGGTCAATCTTTGCGTTCGACCCGAAATGGGCGTCAGTTTCGTCGGTTTCGTTCGCTAGAAACTCAAGTTTCGACTGCGAGCCCGTTCCCATTTTACTGGAAATAATAGTTGTATATTATTATATAATATTGATAATATGATAATTTTTAATTTGGAGCGTATTAACAATATGGATAATTTGGTTAGGGATTGTATATATATTAAAATGTCAATTTTCTACTGTTGTGAGTCTAAATGATAACTCTGAGTTCAGAGTTAAAGGTGAATATTTGAAAAGTTAAAAATTCTTAAAAATGAAGAATAGAGTGAGCTAAAATAGAACCTCACTTGCGGTACCTTTTTACAGAGTAGTAGACTGTTGCGGAGATTACCGATAGCCCTACGTAACAGCAGCAGCAAATTATTAGTATTTGTTCTGTATCCATTATGGTTATTATTATTATGGTTATTATACATTAATATGTATTATTATTATTATTATTATTATACATTATTATATTATTATTATTATTATTATTATACATAACATATTTTATTTTTATAATTATTATACATTGTTAATACTATATTTCGAAAAAATTCTACCGCGCTGAAAATCGTAAATTTACAAAAATACTATTATTATATATTAAAATACAACCAAAAGAAAATGAATTTCGACACGCTAATCCTCACGAACTCACCAATCGCCCTGCTTAATCGACCAGCCCCCACTGATTTCGTCCTAAACACAACATTTTAGCTCCCTTTCAACCCACAATTCGGCTTCCAGCCGGACCCCCAAAACTACCCGATTTTTGCTCACGATTCCGCCGCGCGCGCAGCGGTGCAGAACCCAAATTTTTTGACTTTGGAGCCAGTAAAAATTCTAATTCAAAATCGACTTTTCACTCCTTTTTCGAAAAATATCGAAAACGGGCCGTACTCGAAAACTGACAAAAGGAGGCTGCTAAAGTACTTCCAACGGCACGTTTCCGCTGCGATTTCGGCCTTCGATTTGGACGATTTTGAGCTCCAAAAATGCCTCGAATTCGGCCTCGAAAACGTCGAAAACTTCGTCAAAGGATACGAGGAATTGCAGGAGAACTTTTACGTCGTTTTCCAGTTCAACAAGAGCGAGTTTTACGAGTTTCTGGGCCGAAAAATGTACCGCGCCGGGGGCGTTTATATGTGCTAAAATGAGTATTCGCTGGTCGGAAAATAGCTTACATTCCATAATACGGTCGCAGAATTTAAGTCCGTCCGCCGCGAAATGATAATTCCAAAGTACGCTTTTTATTATTATTATATTGTAAATGATATATTCGAAGAAACCGAAAATGCCGTAGAATTTTTTGCGGATCACATTCGGCTGCTGCGGAGGGGAGCTGGGAAGCATTTAAAGGTAGGTTTTGCGAGCGTCGAAATTTGGAGCAAAAGTGATATCGCGGAGGAGCTAAGAAATTAGTATGAAGATGCGCTGCTTAGCGGGAAGTGGGAATACGAAGAGTTGACTGGTTCAGATTGGGCTGATTGTGAGGTGTTTAGAGAGGAGGATCTAATTTACTTAGATTTGTGGGAGGATATTTGAAGAGTTGGTGGATTTAAGGATATTTGAGGATTTGGTTGTTATTGTTGTGAATAGACGTTTGAGCTATCATTTTCATGCGTTAGTATTAGTTACGTTTGCGCTGTAGAGGGTAGTGAGGAAGTTTCGGGTTTATGTAGTGCAGAATAAGCTAATTTTATACATATATGTTATATCTGCTTTATGTAGTATTAAATGGGTAATGTGTTAATACAAATTATGATTATTATATAGTAATCAAATGATTATATTTAAAAAAATGAAATGCTGCATATTCGATATTGATTTAAATATCGATGAGATAGATTTTGCACAGAATTAGCATTATCCTCATTATTAACTTAGATCTAATCATTTTGAGCCTTTATTATTCATTCCGTTCTATTTTGATAACTGTCAATTTTTTAGTATCGATGAGCCGGATGTGGTTGTTGAAAGCAAAAATTAGTCGAAACTTGAAAACATTTAAATTAAAATAATACTGTAAATCTTTCTCAATCTATTTAAAATTCCATGTGATACCTAATTTCAGGTAATTAAAATTTTATATCCAGATGTTTCTCTAGAAAATTTCATACCGATCAATATTTACATCAAATTAACTAGCGTATTTTACAATTACGAGGAAATTTCCTAATTTCCATTTTTAATTTATTTTTACTTCTGTGCGTGCTTTAATCAAAATTACTGTTTCAATGAAGAGATTGCTTAATTCCTGCCTAATGTGTTTCGCAAGAAATACTTATACCTGAAGAAATCATACTTTTTAAAAAAATGTGACGCTCTGAATTAACCCAAAATCGAATTACCACACATAAAATCAATCCCAGTGCCTAAAGACAGATTAGTTTCCTATGATGACACCCTGGAAAACGAGCTACTTGAAAGCCGGGTTAGAACCATTTTTGGAACGATGGAAGAGTACCTAATATTAGATGCCTACACCAGTGAGTAATGATGATATCACTTAGACTTCAATACCCCGCAAAATATTTAAATAATATTATTAGCAAAGTCATAATATTCTCTAAATTAACTAGAAATTATCAACTTTTTACTAACAAAAAACTCTGTAATTTCGCCATAGCAGGCGTCAGAATCAAAATTATCTAGTTTAAACTCAAAACAGTAACCATCTTCTTCCATAAATTAGATTATCTGGTAATCTGTATCGATAGAAAGTAATTTTTCGGTTAGACTTTTTTGAATAGCGATTCCTGTGTAAAATTCTAGCTTATCCCGCACACGTACTGCGGATTTAACGAACACGTATTCAGTTTTTCTGATTCCTAGTAAACCTTCGACGCTCTCAACGTCTAGACCTGGGAACCCAACGACCTACTCGGCCGGCCAGCGTTTTTCCATTTTTATAATTCATTATTGTATCATATAAACAGTATTATGAAAATGTACGAAATCGTTGTCTTTCAGCCGATCACAGACCAGGTCTAGCTCACGCTTGAAACACACACCACGTTCCGGGACCATAAAATAGTCCAGATGGCGCTCCGGTTCGACGCACTTCAGCCGCTGACGACCACAGAAAAAACCTCTACCGCCTGTGAAATACTCACGCAGCTACGCCCAATTGGCATCCTCCTCCGCTACTAGATCGACGGTGTGGCGTTCACCGGTTCCACGTCAGATTTGGAGGAGGTTTTGAGCAAAATCTCCCCTGCGCCTGCCCTTGGCGAGTGTGGGGCTTATCTGGACTACCCCGGCCTCTACGCAGCCACAATTAGTTCACCAACTAAACACTTCATTTATGCCGCCGCTGTGGCATCTGGGGCGCGCAAAATCGCTCATTTTGCGCTCGAAACCTGCGAGTTCGACACCGGATCGGCCGAGGTTTTGCGCCAGATCCGCGGTGACTTCACCTGCAGGGCCGGATAGATACACCTACCGGCACCATAACGTTCGCGGGCCTACGTAGCCCCGCGGGTCGCGCCCCGCTACGTATTGTCTCGGCGGCGCGCAATTCCTGATGCGGCAGCTTGGTTCGAACGTTGCGGGGCAAGCCGAGAGCTTCTATCAATCCTAGCAGTCAACTCGCTCGGTCTCCGGGAGCTGTAGGTAGACCTTTAGCGCCTGTACGCGTTCCGCGCCCCTACAGCATACGTGAAAGCGCTGTTCCTGACCCCATGCATTACAGCGCAAAAGGCAGCGGTGGAGCGCGATGTAGCAGCGTTGCACTCTCGGTACTAGCGAGCCCGGCGAGTCTATTCTGGACTGCTCGTAGGGCGCGCCGACGCGCAAATTGAGGCAGCACAAACCGAAATCGAGGAAGTTGTGCAGGTTCTGTAACGCACGGAACGGGCGCTGGTCGATTTTGAGCCCCGCTGGAGCGCTATCGGGGGTGAGCTACAGGCGCTGCTGTCCTTCTAGTTTCCGGACCTCGCGTACGACTTCTAACCGTCGCTGCCGGTTTCCACCGATTTTGTGGCCGATTTCGTGGCCGAATTCGCTGAGAACATTGAGGACGTGATAGCGCGCGTGCGGGAGCGCTCCGAGGTCGAGAGTTTGCGGTTGCGCGTAGCCGAGATGCTCATGAAGCAAACCGCGATAACTGCATTTTTTGCGGAGAACGAAAGCCTCGTGAATCGGCTTTTGGACATCCTCGATAACGCAACGTTGGTGTGTTTCGCTTTCGGAAACTGCGTGGAGGACGCCGAGGTGCTAGCTGAAGCTGCTGCGTTCAATGGGAGCCTGCTGGTGTGATCTATATTGTTGTGGTCAGAAGCGCTTCTAGGATGAAGCAAATCTCAACTTTTTACTTATTATATAATTATTTACAAATTAAGCTATGTTATCAAACTAGAAATGGGTTATATGAATAATAGAATAATAATAGATATATCTTTATGACAAAAATTGTAAAAAAATAATTATTATAAAAATAATTATTATAAATAGAAATAAAATATGATTTCGTGTTTTAAAATTATTAAAATGGGAGGAGTAGTATCTGCTAAATTAGAAACTCATAGTGACGATCACTTTAGGTGCCTCGACATACAGTCCGAGTATGACGCTATAATAGCATGTGTAGGAAAACTCCAAACCGAAGCTAACCTTTTTTCTATCGACGCTTGTGAACTTTTTGTTATTGAAGAAGAACTCACTCTTAGCAGTGCTTTTTGATTACAGATGGTTAATGTGAGTATATGTGAGCATGTTTGTTTCTGTTATGTCTATATGTGAATTTTATGATTTTCAATTTCTATTCTAATCAAATTTAGTTATAATTATTTTATAATTTATACCATATAAATATGTTTACAATTAAGTTTGTAATTTGGATATATTATTTATAATGAATATTTCTTACAACCTCTAAAATGAACACCAATCAATTTGACTTTTCTCTAGCTCCTCGCTACCATAAGGCACCTCCATCTCTCACATTTACTTCAACAGGAACTACTATTGTTGGATGCGTTTTTGACTAAGGCGTTGTACTAGCCGCAGATACCCGTGCAACAGCTGGTACAGTAGTTGCTGACAGAAACTGTAACAAGCTAGAAGCAATATCATAGTTTATCTATTGTGCAGGTGCAGGAACGGCGGCTGATACTTTTGCAGTGAAAAAGATGGCACGCGATTAATTAAAGTTGAATTAACTTAAAACAGAGCAAGAGCCCTTAGTCTCTGTAGCCGGCCATATAATGCAAAATCACCTTTTTAATTATTAAGGTCACGTGTCCGCTGCTCTCATTCTTGGAGGTATAGATGAAATGGGAGCCCATTTAATAAGCTTGTAACCTCATGGATCAGCTGATTATTTACCATATAGCACACTAGGTTCTGGATCTTTGGCAGCTAGAGCAGTTTTCAACGACTAATGGACTGAAAATGTTACAGAATCATAGGCTAAAGACATGTGTGAAAAAGCAATCAGAGCAGGTATTATGAACGATTTAGGTAGCGGTAGTAATGTCGATTTGGTTGTTATTAAGAGAGGTGGCGTCGAACATATAAGAGGTTATAAAGACGTCGGTAATTAGAGTGCAGGACTTGTTGGCGTTCAGTGAGATGTTACAAATAGTTATAGTTAATAAACGTAAGTCTACTGATTTTTATAGCAGGATATTAATTATAGGGAGAATTATGCGTCTAGTTATCAATAGTTTATAGTTGATAAATTTTGATTAGTTACAATTCTCTAATATACTAAATGACCAACTCTATAAATTCAGTATTCGATGTTTTTCTATTTAGTATCTACAGTTATTAAGTTGTCCAGTGAAGAACTGAAAATTTGAATAAGTGTATATTATAGACTAACTTTAATTTAATATGACAATATAAGATCTTAAGGTATCTATTGTATTATTAATTATTAATAACAATAATTATAGGATTAAAATTGATACAAAATCATTCATATATTCTCTTTCTGTTCAACATCAACCACGCCGTCGACGATAATATCTGCAAGAATAGTCTCAGATTCCCTAATTTTCTGCTCCTCTTTACCACCCTTACCCATCCACCTGCCCTGTGATTTAATATTATACTACTTGAGGAAGGGGATAATTTTGAAAATGTTGTTGTAAATCAAGGCACCGAGCGTAACTAGGATGAAGCCTGCAATCCTCGTCAGCGTGGACTTCGTGTCCCAGGACTCCCAGCCGATGGCGAAGGAGATGATCCAGATAACGATGGTGACCTGGGCGCCCACGGTGGACCTGGTGGCGGCGGAGGCCCTGTTGGTGATCTCCATGCCGCTGGCGTTGAGGATGATCGTGAACACGAGGTAGATCGGGATGGTGTACTGCAGCACGGCGGAGGTCTTGACCTGGAATGCCCACCCGGCCAGGTTCTCCATCTTTTTTGTGGTGTCGAAGGGGTCGGGCACCACGTTGAAGATGGGGAGCAGGATCGCGTAGATGATCATGCCCCAGCCGCCCTCGTTGCTCACGCCCATCAGGCCGGTGGTCTGGATCTTGCGCAGGAAGACCTCCTCGGACACGTAGAAGAAGCTCGCGAAGAGCGACCCCAGGATGGAGGTGACGACGCCGATGGTGGGGTTCTTGGCGGTCTCGGAGCTGGTGCTGAACATGATGGATGCGACCGCGGTGATGGCGGCGCCGGTGAAGAGCATGAGCAGCCCCACGACCTGCGGCAAGTCGAACTTCTTGCGGTAGTCGCGCCAGATGCAGAAGGAGAAGATCGCGATGAAGAGCGTCGTGCAGCGGGACAGCACGAGCCGCACCGACGGGAGCGAGTAGTAGAGGGAGATGGTGTTGAAGGTGGACGAGATGAGGTCGCACACGGTGGGCACCAGGAAGAGGAACACGTTCGGGTAGAACTTGTAGTAGCGCTTGCCCTCCTTCAGAGGGGGCGCCTCGACCTTGCGCTGCTTGTTCACGAACTGGATCACGAGCCAGACGAAGATGCACATTAACTCGCCCATGAACATGAAGAAGGTCTGCATGTAGGAGTGGTTGAAGGATTCTGCAGTGCACCCCTAGCAGGGAGCCACAATTTGCAGCTGCTGGGCCTTCTGGGTCATGGTGGACCCGGCCCCGGACAGAATCATTGATGCAACGAGGATCCAGAGGAATACTCCATCTTTCATCATTTCTAAAAACTAGACTTTAAAAAATGCTGTCTATCTTATAAACCTTTTATAAACTCAAAAACTTATTTTTAATATACCCTAGTATACTCTAATTATGCATACTTTAAAGTTGGTTTTAGTTTTATGAAATTTGTAATTAAATACATTATAAATACTAATTTATAAAAATACAATTTTATATAATAATTAATAATTAATCCTTAATACTTATACTCGCTATCTCACTAAAACAAGCTGAAAAACTTACTCAATATGTAAGGTCTGTCAAGCGCAATTCTACTCACTAAAACCGCCCCGTTACGTCATAAGCACAAATTTATTCTGCTTCCAAATTGCAAAATATACTCACTTATATCATGTGCAAAATTGCATTTAACGCCCAGAAACGAAAATTCAGCCACGACTAAAGATTTTTAGGCGGCCAATTTGTGACAATAAAACGTTACATTAATACTCAGTTCTCTGCCACAACTTGTCATTAGCACTGCTAATCAAATTTTTACACACGCAAAAAGCAGCATTTGGTGAATTTCAGCGCTGCAAAATGCTTGAAATGGTATCCGTGAAAATGCGCGTTTTTAGTCTATTTTGCACCTATTTTAGGAATTTTTCATTTAATTTTTAATTTTTTATGCTAGTTTTGCTGTTCATTTGCGTCAATTTTCTCTCATTTTGCGTTATTTTTTGCTATTTTTGCACCTATTTTGCATAATATTTTGGCCCGTTTCTTCTCTCAATTTTGATGATTTTTGATGATTTTGGAGGTGATTTTGGCCCAGAAACCCCCAAAAATGCGCGCACTCCGCGGAATCGCCGTTTGGGGCAAAGCAGAATTCGGCTGAAAGTGGGATGGAAACTTTGGCGGCGGGTGAGAGCGAAATCGCTTGGTGGGTTTTTCGGGTTCGGGGTGGAAAATTTAATCTTAGCAAAGTATTAAATAAGTAGTTGTGATTATAGTGAGTGCTGCTGAGGCGGTAGCGCGCTGGTTCGGGTAGGGAGCATTTGGCTGCTAATGCTAATTTACGTATATTCGATTAATTCGTGTAGCTATTATATAATAATAATATTTTTAATTATTTTTTACTTAAATTTTGCAGATTAAAACTTGTACGTTGGGTAGGAAGTGCGGTAAGCGCTGCTTTAGTTAAGCGGGCCTAGAATTATCTTGAATAGCAGAATTCGTCTCAAAAACCAACTCACTGACTTCTCATCACCGTCTAACCGCCAAAAATTGTATCCATAGTAGTATCTTTTACGGCCTAGGTTTAATTTTGAGCAAAGCGACTCTTCCGCTTCAAAAAGTAGCACACCGTGCCCACTGCAATCCCAATAACCAAAATACTGCCAACGGCGATGCCGGCAATCGCGCCACCGGATATCCCTCCCTTGACGATATCGTCATCGTCACCCTAGCCCTAGGGAAGGCATAATTTTCCTACCTTGTCGAAACCGTCAGTGCAATTAGTACAAGACCCACTATCAATTGAGTAACCTTCCATGCATTCCTCGCAAGCAGATGGATCTGTATTGCTACCAGTAACTGGGGCACAAGTCTTGCAATTTAGTGCAATTATACTACAATTGCACTATGTGACTTGTCCAGTGATTCCACAATTAACACTGTTGCCATTCACGCATGTCTGGTTGAATCCCTGCTTGCACTTATCGATGCAGGCCTGCGCGGTGCTCATCTCGGCGTAGACCTTGCACTCGGTTTACTGAAGATTGTGAGGCGTTTAATGAAGATTTTGAAGGATTTTATGTATTTGTCCGCTTTATACTAAATATAATATATTATTAAAAATTGTAAAAACTGTTTTTGTAGTTTGAATTGAAAGTTGACTAAACTTATCTAAAAACACAGTAACCTCTTCAGCTGTTTCATAAGAACTAGACAAATTAGAAAAATAGATTTAATCTTTTTGCGTGTGACTAGTATTAAACTACTTAGTAAGCATATAATAATATATTATTTTACTGTATAATTTTTATGATAAATAATTTTATTAATATTTTATATATAATGATAAAATAGTTGCTCCAAAGATATAAAATCTATATTTTAATTAAAGTAAGTTTCACTATCTAGTTATTAAAGGTAGATGATCAAAAAATAGATTATTTCATACTAATAATTTTGTTATGAATAGAAAATTTATACACAATAATATACTACATATTTTAAAAATACTAAATATTGTATAAATGGGAATGGGTCCTTAATGTGGTTTAGAATAAGAATTTGAGGAACAGTAAGAGGCAGATGCTATGTTTGGGAATTTAGCAACAGTATCTACAATTCGAAATACAATGCTGGAATTAAAAACTCCTACACTAGTTTCTAGAACAAATACGTTAAATCGGTAGTCAACTACTACATCTTATAGAAATCAGGTAAAAATTAAGCTAGAAGATGATCCTGTTAATGTGATTCCTTTGTAAAAACCATTAATGTACCATCCTTCTGATAGAGTTGTAATAAATAAATAACGAAGTATTTTAAGTAGCAGTATTTCGTTTAATTTAGATGAAGATCGATTTATTTGATTAGTGCATGTATAAAATAATGAGATTATTATAGTTACATCATTAAAATATTAATAACTAACCTATTACAGTTTATTATTACAATAATTAAAGTGTGATTACTCGTGAACGATCATATGGGGTTACTTATTATTAATTTAAAAGATAAATCAATCAACAGTTGTATATAAAAGTGTCAAACGATATTATATACTTATATTGTAACTATGATAGATATTTACTGTAAATTGAAACTGTTATTCCAGATATTTTAACTTTGTTGTATGGCATTACTATTTAATGCAATATGACCATTATGATCTATAATAGATTGATTAAATAATATTATTATGAGAAATGTTGTAAAAGATTATTAACTATAATAAATAAATTTAAAATTATATATAATCAATCTTCGCAATGGTGCTTCTAATATGAAAGTTACAAAGCAATCAATTTAACTTTATTCAGTTGAAAGTTCTTATAATAATGAATAATAGCGAAATTAGCAAAGTATAGAACTGTTATAGACAAACTTTTTGAAAATAAATTAATTTAACATTATCTTCACTAGAAACGATTAAATTGCATTGTGAATTAGTAATTTAGTAACTTAAAAGATTTTTTCGTATATTATATAAATATATATTATTTAACCTGTTTTTAATCAAAAATTTTGTGATAACATTTAGTATTGCCTAAATTATTTGAATTACCAATTTGTAGAATGTTAAGAAACGCAAATTGTTAATATAAAGTTTCATGAGAAATAATACATACTTTGATTATAAGTAGAACGGTTTTTCTCACATTATTATACATATTTATAAAATACTGTATATTATTAATTCGTATATTCATTCATTTAGCCAAATTATATATATAATACTATTATTTTTTATTATGTGGTTTTAAATTTTTATGTATTTATGTTCAACAACAAACTAATAAATATATGCTGGAATGCAACAATTTTACCGTATATGTTTCTTTGATTTTGATAATATATAATTAAGTCATTATTAATAAATATTTGGAAAAGAATCATTTATTAAATGATCGTTAGAATGCTTAATTTTGATGAAGATGTAAAACCTTAAATATCAAATTATAGAAAATCTAAGCTATATTATAACAAATAAGCAGTCATAGACATCTTAGAGATATCAATACATACTAATATGGTGATAATTAAGCAGATGATTAAAAAAGCTAATACATTAAGTAATAATTGCCAAATTATCTTAGATCACATACACAAAGTATCAAAATGACATAATAAGTGAATTTATATCTATTAATAAGATAAAACTTTCTATCTAATATTAAAATGTATGATATTTAGTTAAATATTCGATCAAATTCGATGTACACGTCATTCTGGATCTATTGTATGCTCTTCACCATCTGCTACTTATTCCGTTTCTGTCTCTTAAGCATTTACACATACCCTATAAAGTCCTTTCCCAGAAAGCTCTGCTCCTTCTGTGAGCGGAATTGGTGAACCTGTGCGTCTAATATTTCGTGATCACTTTTAAGAATCGACTAGTTTCTGCGGATACCACATACCTGTATAGATGCACACTGGGACTATTTCCACGCGTAGATGTCCTCCGTCGAGATCCTGCCAGACTTCCCGCGTAGCGCATCTGCAATGTTACACGTCATGTGAGATATTACACTGCTCCTGGACTTACTCGTCCTGAGATTCTAATTCAGTATGTACAAATTAGCAAGTATATTTTTAGAGTCCGCAGTTGCCTCGAGTTCTGCATGGCTGGACGACAAGGAGCAGTTCCGCTCCGTCGAGAGTGGCGAGATAGCCTCCATAACCGGGGCACCTAACGCCTATATCGATGTCACTGAGCAAACACCAAATCCGCCCAGCGTGCTAGACGGGTTTCGCACAAGGCGGGCGCTGGAGAGCTGCGGTTGCTGTCCCTTGAGGCGCTGCACTCGCTCTGGGGTAACTCCGCTCTGCGTCATCTGGCTGTGGGAATTTTCCTGCTACGGAGGTCCTGGCTACCGAGCAGACAGCGGCCGCCCCGAAACGCGGCGCTAAAACTGATTGGGTGCGGCCGATGTGGATATGCTCAGCTTCTTGCAGGCGTCATCAATGAAGCGCTTCTGGTGGTAGTTTGGGCCGCGGTACGGCTGGAGTGACCGGTTCTCGATGATGGCCGGCTGGGCTCTGGGAATCATTTTTGCATCTTGCACAATATAATGCATAAAGCTCTTAAATCATGAAACTGGATTTTTTGTTTCTGTGGGATGGCTGAGATTTGCAGAAATAGGCCGAAGGGATACATATGGCAGCGTAGGTCTATCTGTCGTATCTAAGAGGGCCTACGAGCGCTACCAGTCTTTCTGTATCATGTACGAAACTTGACCCAGCAGGATGACCGCTAGCTAAATCACGCCTGGCACTGCACTTTGCTGAAACTCCGACTAGTTTTCGTACTTCAACCTGTTTGGAGGGTGCCGTATCCAGCATCGTCATACTGCCTGGCCACTTCGATGGCAAGAATCAGGGGTAGGGGGCTGCTAGAAGAGAGCTTGGGGCGCGTGCCGGACTGCCTTTACCGCCTCGCCAGTGCGCACGCAGCCTCGCCCAGCCCCTGTGGCATCCCCAAAATACCCGAACCCGGTTTCATTCTAAATTTCCACTCCACGCACAATGGCTGACCAGTTATCCTCCTTCTTCAGAAAGATCAGAGTTCACGGTAACCTCGTTTCCGGCCTCCGCCAGGTCGTCAAGGCCCTCGAAGCCAAGCAGGGCGTCAAGGTTGTCATCCTCGCCAACGACTGCAATGAGAACGCCTACAAGGCCCTCATCAAGGCTCTCTGCAAGAAGCACGGCGTCTCCATCGTCGAGAAGTTCCCCAAGAAGCAGATCGGCGAGCTCGCCGGCCAGTTCAGACTCAAGGGTACCATCTGCGAAGAGAAGACCGCCGACGCTCGTAACAAGGGTAAGATCGTCGGTGCCTCCGTCCTCGCCATCACCGACTTCGGCACCCTCACCGAGGAAGACCAGAAGTGTTTCAACGAAATGCTCCAGTGATATTAACGTGATAGTTTTTGACTAGAGGACCGTTACCAGGTTGCCTATGTATTTATTTTTAATAATAGCTATCTAACCTCTGTTTTATATTAATTCTCTAAGTATATTTTAAGTTGTTGTAACTATTATTTTAGATTCTTTAATTCACTTATCGTTATTATATAATAATATTACATATTTCCACTCCATTTTTCACTCCACTTACAATGACAGATTCAAGAATAACTATTTCTGCTAAATCGATACAGGACGACGTCCTCGCCATCGTGAAGCAGGCGAAAACTATCAACCGCATTGCACGGGGCATAAACGAGTGCACTAAGCAGGCCGCAAAATCACGTACCAGACTCGTTGTTATTGCTGCTGACGCAGTACCGATTGAAATAGCACTCCACCTTCCAGAACTATGCGAGGACAAAGGAATTATCTGTGTTTTCGTCAACTCGAGAGTCGAGCTTGGCCGTGCGTGCGGTTTGGGAAGACCAGCCGTTGCCTGCTGTATCAAAAACGCCAACAAAGAAACTCCTTTGGACAAAAAGGTTGCTGAGGTGATACTCAAGATCGAGATGTGATTGGTTTTGTTATTATTATGGGCAACGTGGCAAATATGTTTGATAACACTTTTTCCACATTAGTGCGAATGGGTGAATTACTATATGTTCTTATAAGTTAATTCCGAAAACGCAAAGTTTCGCAAAATATGCAATTCACTCATTGGCGCACCTCACCCCGCAGCGCTGCTGTAAGCTATCCCACAAAGCCCTGGAACGGCACCTGTTTAGCCTGCAGCCGTTTCAGCAGCTTCAGCAGCCCAGCGACGCCCATCCCACTATCGCTTTGACGCGCCTACGTGTAGGCAGCCCAGAATACTGCCAGCTCCCAGATTTCGTCGTGGTCTCTCAGAAGTAGCGACCGTTACAGCTGGTTTGCCTTCAAAACCGGTAGGGAGTGCTGCTTAGTATGTTACAAAATACCGATCATTATGTCGAGCAGGTCATCTGGGGTATATGGCGGGGGTCCCGGGGCGCTGCTCGTTTGAATGTTGTGTTCGCAGGTGTGGGTGTCAGATTGTTGAGGGGTTTTCCGGATTTCGCACATGTAGATGGAGCGGAGTGAATAAACATTAGTAAGGATAAAGTTTAGTGAGTGATGGTTCGGGGAAGTGAGATTTTAGGATATAGAAATTTCCGATTCGGTAGATAAAATTTTGATCGGAAAATATTTATTAGTAACTAGTTTGATCTGTAAGTATATCAATATTATATTTTTAGAAATTGTATATGTTGTTTGCTATGTAAAAATAGGGTTGGTTAAATGGGTTTCTCCGGACGGAACCTAGTAAAGTGGAGATTTAAATAGTGTTAATGAACAGTCATATCGCTATGTCGACGAGAAACGATTTTTATATATGGAAACTAAGAAAAGTACTTTAAATGAAAGTAGAAACAAAGTTGAGATAAACAAAGGAATCATTTCGTTGATGAGATATCGGATGTTTACATTTAGTATGTGAATATTATGTTTATAGAGTTTCGTATAGAATCACTTTTTTCTAATTATTATTCGGATTTAATTATCATATTAATTTGCAATTGATAGCTGAATATTCGTAACAATGATAAAGTAAAATCATATAATGATTTGAATGTCGTGCTAAGTGATAAAAATAAAAATCAGATATAGATAGGCGTTTTGTTGGATAGTTACTAACTTTATATATAAGTTTATTTAACCAATCCTTTGATAAAATACTACAAATACTATTTTATTCACTGATTACACTTTGTAATTTCTTAAATGAGAGTTTTAGTCAACGAAGCACAATCATTTAATTTCTAAATTACTGCTTAGATCTAAGTTACGCAATCCAGTTCGAGAAAGTCTTTTGGGAATTAATTTACATATTATGCAATTTAGTCTGGAGAATCTGGTTCCGTCAAATTAATCCTTTTCTCGACATTTTCTAAAATCTATATAACTTGCTCGATTTCCATTTTTCGAATTTTTACTATATAATTATATAATATTAAAGTGATCATTCATCAGTTTCAGCAAATTCAGCCTTTTTGATTTATTTAGCTATCAATTTTTTCTCATATATAGCAATAAGCTTATGTACCTTCTCAAATGCAGCAAAATCTTCCTCTTAGATTGTATAATTCGAAGGCCCCTTGAGTGCAAGAAGTCTTACATCTTTTGGTCGTTTTACTAGTCTTTCTGAATGATTTTATATATAAAAACACCGTGAGTTTATGAATTCCGTAATATAGTAAGGTCTTCCTTCAAATAAAACAAGGTTTCCTACTAGGAACGGCATTTGTGAAATGGAAAAACTTATATTATATTATAATACTCAAATAAATTTCTAAAACTTTCCTTTGATGGAAAATTCCAACCCATAACCTGACTATGATGATATCCTTAATAATTATCCATTTGAGTAAGTATAAGGACACTTTATACCATATTTTGACATATTATTGAATCCTAATATTAACAATGATAATGCATAATATTAATAAATTAGAGCATAGGTACTGGCTGACTTAGTTATTTATTTTACTGAGCTTTATGAAGAATAATAAATTTGTTAAATTTCTAGTCTATCCTGTTCAGTTATTAAAGGGGAATAATAGCATGATGCTTAAGTCAATTAAGAATTAGTTGAAATTAGATTGAGAAACGCTCTTTTAGAAACAATAGTTAAGGAAGTAGATAAAGATACCTTTGATGCAGGAGTTATTAAAGCAACATTGTCTGGAAAAATATAACCTGGTAAGTCATGTACAGACGCTGTAGTTGATCTTGTATTGGAGAATAGATGCTTAGAATCAGAAAATGAAAAGCTACGGTAAATGGTTAATCAGTTATAATTATAACTGCACAAAGGTATCTGAATGTTTTACTTCTCAGTATTATATTTTGTAAAACTAAGATAATTAAAGTTAATGTAATAATAATGCTTAATCTATCAAATTATACTATTTTTATCCTAAGAAAATTTATCATCGTAAACCTTTATTGACATAAAAAGCTTAATTAAAATTGGAAATGTAATAATAATTGTAACTTAAGCAAAGCCAATTTATCATAAAAATAAAAACCTGAATCATTCAAATTTTAGCTGTGAAGTTATTGACAAATCCCACAACCATAGCTTCTGGATCATCACCACCGTCAGTATCGCACTTAATAGTGTCTTATATCTTGATACCACCAGCTTTGGCAAAACATTCCTCAGCCATCTGAGAGGCAGCATTAAAATTTTCAAAACTGGTACTTCCAAGACCAAAAACAGCAAATTTTTATCCTTTAATAACAGAAACAAAGCTATTCTGTGCAGCAAAAAATTCATCTGCTATCAATGCGACAGCAGGGTGCTCACCATCGTTGTAAGTAGAAGTGAGGTAGATAAAAGATTATTAGAACATCTCAGGAGTAGCAGAATCAGCAGGTGATAATGTGACCTTCAAGCCAGCTTTAGTTAATAAGCCTTTGGCAATATTGGCAACGCCTTCTGTGGTTCCTGTTTCGGTAGCGTATATAACTGATACGGACATTAAGGAGAGGATTTCTGCTAAGACGCTTTATAAGTAATTTTAGTATGGTTAGAATTGTATACAAAACTATACAAGTGCATATACAAAATTGAGAGTTTATTATTGAAAATCCTATTATATTATAACATAATATGTAAATTTAGTATTGTAGCGTTAAGTAGAATATAGTGATAAATACAACCTGCTAAATATATTTTATCGCTATTTACATGTTTCGAAAATTAAATATAGTTTTTGAAAGTCTACAATGCAAATATTAAAAAACACTAATCAGAGATCTTATTTCAACTGTTAATTCACATCTTAGATAGAAACTGAGTATTAGTTATTACCTAATCTAAATTAGACATTAAAATTATTTTTAGGTAATGAATTTATATGTGCAAAAAATTTCTACCCACACACGATAAATAGACTGCGACTAATACCCCTATAGCGAAAATCTAACGCCTTTTATGAAAAGAGCAATGTATATTGCTTGCTATCTATAAATTTCCTTTCTAATTATGAACTTTACCTTATTAGCATAAATTAGCTAAACCTAACCCCAATCAACCAACAGCACTAATACTTATATTATCCCTACTTTATTTCACATTGTTTTCACTCCAAAAACAAAATTTCTTTTTACTTCCTAATTAAGCTAATACTCGTGCACCATCTATCATCATATCGACTGCAATTTTTCACAAATCCTACCACCATACAAGCAATATCCCCAAAAACTAGCTAAAGAAACTGAAACAAATCAACTCATTCACCATATAATATCATCGGATAGAAAACATCCTCTTCCCTAAAATGCTGAAACTCAATCTCCGCAGCATGAGCCAGAAGCTCATCACAACGCCGGCGACCTCCTCGCGGTAGCCAATTTCTGCGCGGTAATAACAATCTTTGATCGACAAGCTAGAGATCAACATCCACGTAAACATCATACACACGAAGCAAATGCATAAAAAAGCCAACTTTCTGATATCGAAACTAGAACAGTTGCAGCACGACATCAATAGGGAAAATTAGGGTCATCTGTAGTGAGTTTCTTCGTCTAAATACTCAACTTCACGTAGCGGCGTGGAACCTGTAGATTTTGGCAGAGAATTTTGCTTAACACAAGATCGGAGATAGAGGTTTTTAGATGAGCTGACGGGAATTGTTCGGTTTATTTCCATGAAAACTTGCAGACAATTTAGGAAACAGCAACGTTATAAGCAGTGAGTTAGCAAGTTCCATATGGATAGTTACTAGAATGTCATTTCGAACTAATCTGCTATAGGATAACGATTAGCTTATTACCTTTACGTGTGTAGTTAAATGCACTAGATCTGCCAATTCTAATTATTAATGTTTCATGGATGTGGTGCAGTAGGTGAACATGTAACGTAAATTTATCAAATGGGTTCCCTTGTAGTATAAAGAAAGGAAATTAGGCAGCTTTAGTGTCTTTATTACTTCGTTAGTAAACCTGTAATATCTCTCAAAACTTCTGTTATGGCCCTGATAAGCCCGTTTTGAAGCTAAAAAATATACGACTGAACCCTCCCAAATCATCTGAAGTCTCTACAGCTTAATACTGAATGAAATATTCATAAAACTACTAAAATCTCATATACTCATTCGTCCAATCGCTAGTTGATGTCTATTTCATTCAATAGGCTCATTATGGTCTTCGATACTGACTGATCGATTGAGGACTTCATGAACGAGTGGCTATCGTTATCTAGAAAATTGCAGGAGATGGTCGATTCCAGCGGTGTCAGATAGTGCGAGGAGTCTTGTGTCGAGTCTTGGCATGAAACGCTCTATTTTATGTACTTCGGGCTTTACCGCTGATGAAATTTGAGGGTTAAAATATTGAGATCGATACAGTCAATATCGCTGTTGCAAACTATAACTGGCGCAAACAGTTCTTGCTCAACTCTGGAGCTCAGTTGAGTACCCATTATAATGGTAAATATTATTTAACACTTATTATATATAGGGTAAATGGTTTGAAGAAAAATACAGTATGTACTTAATAATATAAATATAGGAAAATCTTTCTGTTGTTAGTGTAAAAATTGTCTCATAATTATTTGGTTGAGTATAATAAACAAGCTGTAAATGGTTTTAAGTTAAAATCTTCAAAAAGAGGTTTTAAGAAATTCTAGTAAAGATTTAAAAATAAATTATTTTAGAATAAGTGATTTTTTAGGGTTGTATATCTAAGAATTAATTATTATAGTAAATTTATGAAGGAAAGTACATTTCCGTACATGTTAAATTGAGTTTTTGTTTATATTATTATCGCTTATATTAAAACTTAATAAAGACTTTTTAATAAATATTAATTGGTTTCAGATACGTATTTATTTATAATATGAGTATAAATTTAATAAATTTAAATTACTATAAATAGTATATAAATATTAAACATTTCCTAAGTATGGGAAAAACAAGCTCAAGTGTTATCTAGAATATTGAGCAATAAGTTGATTCAAATTTTGGATCATTTAGTTGTTTAAATTAAACTTATAAAGAATCTCCAAAGATCACAGCAAATGATAAATCGATTGGTAAAATATATGTATAAATAAAGTTTTAAATAGAATAACCTTAAGTATTTGAGCCTCTCCTTTTTAAGCAAGTTACTTAATGAATCTATGATTAATGATAATTAAAAAATCATATATAGTCGAATAAATTGTTTCATTCACAAAAATCACGATAAAACTGCCTATCATGTTATAAACTTCTAGATTTTTCTTGATTAAAATGATATATAATTCTAGGTATTCTAAGCATGCAGTTAAATTAAAATGTAATAGCAGTTTGCTGCGTATTTAACTTATGTAACTATAATGTAGTAAAAATATCAACCGGTTTGTTTTCTTAATGTACATTCAAATATTTTATTTTTCTTGGTGTAAGTAAGAAGCTAGTATCAGGGATAATTGCAGGCATCTAATGCAATCTCTTGGACGCACAGAACATTTTTATTATTTTTGTAATGTTTAATAGTTAGACGGTATATTAACTTACTCTGATAAGAAAAATAAATCTAAAATAAGTATATGCATATTTAATGGGATAACTTATTTCTAATTCAATAATGAAAACATTGAGCATTAGTTTTTGATCTTAATATAAATAACTTTTTTATTATAGTTTTTTATTTTTTAATTATAAATATTATGCATGAAAATATCTGATTACTAAGAATTTGTTGTTCATTTTAAGTTAGCTATCAAACCAAAAAAAATATTAATATATTCTATTTTTATACGTAATTATTACGGATCTTTGATGCCTTGTTTCTTGATACCATAATGTTATTTCAACAACTACCAATTTATGAATATTTTTCTAGTCAATAAAAAATGAAAGAAACATTCATAATACTTTTTTTGAATGTAATTTTATTTATGAATATGAACTGAGAATACTAATGCTAACTTCACTAATATATGTTAGTTCATCTTTTTATACTAATAGTAAAATTACTAACTAACGCAATATTGATTAATAAAAATGGTATTATAAGATTTCATTCAATACCCTACTTATAGATAAAATATATTTTTAACCTCCGTAATCTAAATAAATATATCAATTAGATCACTCTAATTCCCGCTTACGTCCTCTCTTCTCTACTTCTTTAAGCCGCTTTTTTACTAGATCATTTTGATAAGCACTGATAAAATACTCAAAAAACTCTCCTTTTCCCATTGCATTTAAACTTCTCTCTAGTACATATAAATCTACTGCTAAATCTTCAACTGATGTTTTCCCACGTTGGGCTAGACCAAAATCTATGATAATAGCTTTTTAGCCATCGAAAAGAACATTAGAAGGCGTGAGATCATTGTGTACTATCTGTAGATCGTGTAACTATGATATTACTTATGCTAAGGAAATAAGAGCATTTTTAGATTCTTCATTTTTGTTTTCATTTAAAATGGATGTAAGCTATGGAAAATCTAAAAACTCCATTACAATAGTATCATCATTGTAAGAAATCATTATAGGTGCGCTTATACCGCGCTCGTTGAGGATCTGGAGAATCTTGGCCTCGCCCTTGGTCCTGCGCGCCCGGTGCCTCTGGTCTATGGTGGGGTGCTTGTACTTCTTGGAGAAGCGCGTCTTCACTATCTGGTTGTGCTCGTTGAGCAGGATCTTGGACTCGGCGCCCTGGAACACGACCTTCATTCTTGGGACGGGAGGAAGTGGTATATTATGCAGGAGTCTGCACTTTGCGGAAGGGTACCCCTAGTACTTTCAGGCAGAATGCCCCATCGCCCCCAACGCGGGGCAGCTCCAGAGGCGGCGCAGAGGCAAGAGGCCCAATTCCATTCCACTCTTCGCCCTCCCTAAAATGGGAGAGTCCGCGTACTTCTCGGCCTAGGTCAGACGCCTGCTGCAGCACCTGAACCAGGTGCACACCTCAGAGGACAGGATGCTCTCGATAGTAACCACCAATTGCTGGTTCAACGTCTACTACGAGCTCCAGGACGCCTTCAAGGGCTCCAAGGGCTCCAAGGACGGCCAGTAGAAGGGCCTGTACAGGACCGCCATGGCGCTGACCGAGGGACACTATCAGCGCACAAACCAGAACGGACAGTTCATCTTCGTTGGCACCGTCGCGGGGCACGACTTCGCCTTCAGCTACGAGCCGGACGCCAAGATTGACTGCCGCGGCAGCCACCGCTTCATGAAGTGCGAGACTCAGTTCCGGGCAGACTTCTACGACTACCTGGGGGACGCCCAGCGCACCGCGATCTGCATCTTTGGCAACCAGACCGTACGAATGTTCACGCACGAGTTCGGCAGATTCGCCGTGGAGGAGCGGGCCATCAAGAAGGGCGCCAAGAGCCAGCAGCAGGTCATCCAGCTGTTCCAGGAATGGAGCGCGGTCTACACCAACATCCAGTGCCCCGGGGCCGCCTTCGTCGCGGGGGAGAACCTGGATGACTTCCTGGCGGCCATCCCCGAGTTCAGCGTGCAGAGGGACCTGGTGCTCCGGGCCGCGACTCTGGACGGCGGGGTGGTTTTCGGGCCAGAGGCGGTCCTGGCGTGCGCGTTCGAGGGAAACTACACCTAGATCGCGATCAGCACGGCGCTCCTGACCCACTACACTGTCCTGAGTGAGGATGGCCAGGCGAACCTCAAGTACATGTACGAGGGCGAGTTCTATGGTCAGTACCTCCTGGAGTAGTGCGGTGCCGTGCTGGTCTCCAGCGGATGGCAGGAGGGCGATGCATTTTTCGAAGAGTACAGAGGGATTTGCTGCTGGAAAAAATATGATTGAATGAATTCGCCTTAGTAACAGGAATTCATTCCTATGCGTGTAGTTTATTTGAATAAACTATCGATTTGTTGGTTTTATGTAAGAATATAGTGTGTTTTGCTAATGACATTTTTAATAATTTTTCTTATATTACGAGACAGATTCTATAATACTACTCTTTTATACTCCGAGTCGGCACCACCGATCATCAAACCTGACACTGCAAAGCAGAATCCATCTGCGTTCAACGAAAAGCATTGGCTGAATCCGGTATTCTGGCTGAACGACGATACGGGTTTCAACTGCTCCCAGTCGCTGATTTAGATAAAGTTGCGGGCGTCTGGCATGTAAACTACTGATGCTACTCAAATCAAGTACCTCAAGTCCTTCCTGGCGAGGGGTATAGCCGTCTCGGGGCGCCAGCTGGTCCCGTTCGAGGGGGCCGAGGCGCTCAGCTACTCCCAGTACAGGGGCGGCATCCTCACGAATATTACTAACCCCTGCCCCAAGTCATCCTACCAGCAGTCCAACCACCAGGTCACCTTCATCGGCTACGGAACCGTGAAGGGCACCGAGGTGTGGGTGCTGATGAACTCGTGGGGGACCCAGTGGGGCGTCGGTGGCTCCTTCTACGTGGAGATCGGGTCCAACGCGCTCTGCAACGAGTACGACGCAGTTGCCGTTTTGCCCAGGTTCTCGAAGTACAATACCACTAAGGAGCCACTTGGCATGCCCTACAACCAGTCGGAACTCTACAAGCAGGGGCACAACAAGTACGTCTACGACCTCTTCCCCGAGGTGCGCTGGGGCATGAACGGCCTGGACAGCGTGGATACAGACGGCAAACCGTAGTTCCTAGAGGGGAAGATTTCCAACTCCGTCTGGATCCTGGCCGGCATTGTCTGCGTCTTCTTCATGGTCATCATGAGCTTCGTCTGCAAGTGCCTCTGCTGCCCGCCGCCGAAGAAGATCAAGGTGGCGCTGTACGAGAACCTGTCTGGCGCGCAGGTGCAGGAGATCAACTGGAGCGAGGGTGTCACAGGATGACCCTCTGCGTGAACGCATTACTGTATTACCTATATGTTAAAGCTCACTTCAACCTGAATGCCCCGCGCGCAGCTTCCTCTCCATCACGCGATTCGCTACGAGCTCGACCGGTAGGAGCACGGTGGTCACCGCCACCACGTACTGCAGTACCGTCTTCGCCGTGAACCAGGCCTGCATTCTGCGGGTGGGTTTTGTTTGGACTATGTAAGAATCGTGGGTATTATATACAATGCGATGGTAAGGGAAAAGGAATGCGAGGCTCACTGGGGTACTCGCCAGCGCCCCGGAGGGAGACCCACAGCTCGGTTAGCTGCCGCTCCAGAGGGATGTGCTCGGTCCCCACCAGGAGCGTCATGCCGGACTTCGCGTCGTGGAACTCCGTGAACCGGCCCTGGTGCCTGGTGTCGATGCCGCAGTCTATCGCGAGGGTCTGCTAGAAGTTTGGCGCGGTGAGCCTGGCGAAGCTGCCGCAGATCCGGACGGAGCACGGACCGGTGGAGGCGCCGCGTCGCAGCAGGCAGTTTGTGAGTTCCATTTCTGCGACTCAATGGGCTTGGTAAGTTACCATATAAATATCGGTTTGTTTTTAAACTGCGTCCGGATTTTACTCGAGAAGGTAAATATAAATCCATATTCGATAACTTAAGAAAAATACCTGTTCTAGGAATCGAACCAAGGACCGACAGAACTTCAGTCTGACGCTCTACCATCTGAGCTAAACAGGCATAATATAATTATTCATAATATATTATGATAGATATAAATGATTATAATTGAAATTACAATTCTAGATACATTAATATAACTAAACATGAAAATGAAAGAATGCGAATCAGAATTCCTTTCTAGCCCAATCGGAATCGGCATCAAATCTGAAATCAAGAGCTTCTATGACTTCACCTTCTTTGAATCTGAGAGTAACAGTACCGACTGTTCTGAAAGTTATGGAACCAACGCCGTGTCTCTTACCATTTTGATAATCTCCTTGATAAATATTACCTAACTTATCAATAAACTTACCTTTACCGTCACGAACATCATTTCTAAACTGACCCTCATAAACAGTACCATCCTGAGATTTGAAAATACCTTTACCACAAGCAACACCAGCTTTCCATTCACCTTCGTAAACAGAGCCATCTTAAAATGTGTGGATACCAAAACCATCCTTAACGCCGTCTTTGAATTCACCTTCATAGACATTGCCAGTTGCTAAGGTAAGGGTACCTTTACCATTGAACATATCGTTTCTAAATTCACCCTCGTAAACGAACTATCTGCATCTTAGCGTACCAAACCCGTGTCTAGCTTCATTGACGTATTCACCTTCATAAACGGTACCATCAGTAGAAGTATACTTGCCTTTGCCTTACTTCTTTTCATGCTCGAATTAACCTTCATAAACATCTCCATTAGAATAAGTATATTTACCGACACCATGGAATTCACCATTCACAAATGAACCCTCATATGTTTCGACAACTTTTCCATTTTCTAAAAAGCGGAGTATACCTTAGCCGTGTCTCATATCATTCTTCCAATCACCATCAAATTCTTCTTCATCACCTAAAGTTTGAACACCTTTACCGTGTCTTTCACCTTAAACCCAGTTACCAACATAGATATCGCCATCAGCTTTGGTTAAGCGACCGAAACCATGAATTTCATTATTAGCCCATTCTCCATCATATACATCACCTGATGGGAATCTGCAGATACCTTTACCATGGACTTAGTTATTTTACCATTATCCTTCATATTCAGCTCCGTCAGGATAAATGAATTTACCTTAACCATGCTTCATACCCATATTGAATTAACCAATATACTGAGAACCGTCATCGTATTCAAGATGGCCAGATCCATGCATCTTACCTTCAACAATATCACCGCAGTACTTCATTAAGTGAAAGGGAAGTAATCAAAGCGGAAAATCTGGAGAGAAGTGATTTATATTGAATGTTATTATATATTGAAAACGTAATTATAAAAATTTCGTTTTTCATAAATACACACATATACTAATATTTATAATATATAGCGCATACTACTAACTTATACTACCATGATAACAAAAAATAACGTATATACATAAGTCAGTATTTTAAGTCTCAGAATACCTTCAGGCTACTATCCTAGATTTATTGTTTTGGAGACTATCAATTAAAGCATAATTATATATATATCCATTTTTCAGACGATTTCCAAAGAATCACTAATTTAAATTACATAAGTTTCTTTTTTCATTCCCGGAACTGTTAACCACCATTATATTAAATATTTTATCAAATTAACAAAAATTACTAACTAAAACTGGGAATTATAAAAATAGAGTTTTTGAATTTTACAATATAAATTATATTATATAATATTATATAATTATTTCTAAAACCGAACTTGTCAATTTTTCCATGCACCCTTATTTCGCTCGATAATAAACGATTCTCAAACCCGTCGAACCACGAATGCTGCGGAAAACCTAGTCCCTAAATACTTAGCATCAAACTTTCATATCGCAGTACGTGAAGTCTATCAGTCCAAAATTGCTCAAATTCTCCACAATTCCGTCCTTCAAGGATGCGCTGCTTGATAATTCCTCAAGCGAACGCTGCTTCGTGCCACAGCGAAGCCTGTGCCTCAACAGTCGGCCTGTTCTGAGCATTAGCAGCAGAGGCGACTTCGCGGAGCGGATCTCCAATGAGATGTACTTGAAGCAAAGGCAAGCAGATGAGCACTTCCAGAAGGTCAGCAAAATTAAAAAAGCAGTAGTCCTTACGGCCCTGGCACATGAGGTAGTGGTCTAGATTAAAAATCTACGGTTGGAGGTTGTCAAGGAGCTGAAGATGATTCAGCGGCTTAAGGGGGCGCAGGAGTAGTAGCGGCAGGACATTTTGTGTTATTTTGATTTTTGACTAGGTATTGTTATTAGTATTATTATATTATGTTTAATAGAAAGTGTACGTTTTCCAATTGGTATTATATAATTATTATATTAATATAAATATACTTGTGTTTTCATTGGTTTTTTGAATTCAAGTATTGGTAATAATTTTAATTGCCTACTATATTCTCCAAATGCTAAAGATGAATACAAGAACACTAACAAAGTCACTAAGACCAAACTTTTCAGTCACTTTCGGCAAGAATGCGAGCCCGCAATTATACAAAATCCCTCAGTTTCTGTCGTTTAAGTAGCTGTTGATCGAGAACGCGCAAGACGAGTCATTAGAGATCAGCGAAGGTAGCCTGCCGCGGATTGAACTGGAAACACTACCAGATGATGATAATATCCCAGATAGCGAACTATCAGACTTCGCGGAGCTCATATCTAGCCAGCTGAAGCAGTTAGAAAAGGCAAAAGAGCGGCCGGAGACACCGAGGTAGCGGCTACGACACCTCCTGGGAACCGCAAAAGATGAAGTTGAATGCTTGCTCAAAGCAGTGGACCAGATCGATGTCCTCCTGGAAAGACTAGATAAAAAAGTCAGGAAGTTCATCTAGAGGCAGGACAAGTTGCATTAAACAGCATAATATTATCTAGATGCAGTTTGAAGTGTGAATTTTATCGCTTATTAATATATTTAAATATTTTATAATTTTTGATTCGATTTCCGGTTTTCACTCCACTTCGTCAATGTCCACTACCATCATTGCCAAGAAGAAGACTGCAGTAGCCCGTGCTATCATTTCCAACGGTAAGGGTGAAATCCGCGTTAATAATGTTCCTCTTTCCCTTATCCGCCCTGAAATCCTCAGAGAAAAAGCCATGGAAGCCGTTGCTCTCGTTGGTGAGAAAAATCTTTCTCATATCAACATCAACATTACCGTACGTGGTGGTGGTTATGTTTCCCAGCTCTACGCCGTTAGACAGGCTATTGCTAAGTCTATTGTTGCTTCTATCACTGATGCTGAACAGAAGGAGAATATCAAGAAACTCTATCTTTCAGTAGACAGATAAATGCTCGTCGCCGATACTCGCGTTTGTGAGGCTAAGAAATTCGGCGGCCGTGGTGCCCGTGCCAGACGTCAAAAGTCTTATAGATGATTTAATTAACTTTAAATTTAATATATGACTCAAAAGAGCAATATGTGACGAGTAAACTATGATGTTTACCCAATTTTATTGCAATTTCGAGACTCTTTTATATATATTATACATTAAACAACTTCACTTTGAAATTTGTCTCCAAATTTCTATTCCTGCCTAAGCTCTAATTTCGGCGGCTAGAGTCTCATCAAGTAATATTTGCGCATGCATTTCTACATCAAACGATTTCTACGCTGTTATTTTTCTTTAACTCGTAGATTTCTACTATGGTTATGATTAGTTAATGACTGACTTTTCTATAGCTTTACTTGTTTACGTTGACACTATTTTAACATCAGGTTTACTATGCCCTATAGGCCGAATTTATTTTAACTTAATTTATATTTTAAAAATTTCTTATTTAAGCTTATTTTCGCGATCTTTATAGTATTCTTCTAAGTTATTATATGATTCCTAATTTTAAACTTTACTACCTTTTTCCAATTTTACCTAATTGAAGGAAATTTGCAATTGATCATAGTCTATCCTAGTTTAGTTGTATTTATTTTCTAAGTTTTACAGTTACTTGGATTTAAAAGACATTGTATTTCGCATAGATAAATTTTCATTTAGTAATAACGTTCCACGTTTTTCAGTTATATTAACCTTATTCTATAATAAATCAATATTTTATAATAATTTAAGCTCTCTTGTTTCCATTTATTAATTCATGGTCTTAAAATATTCCACATTTTCAACTAGACCTAATCGTGAAGATAATTTCTAGTTCCAAGTACTGAAATCTACATCATCTATATCAAATAAATTCATTACTAAATTAATTAGTTTTTTATACTTAATCATGCCCATTCCTTGGTTTTATACTTCTTACTTCAATGTTTCGATTTCTTTATTTTTAGATAAAATCTTTTCAGTTTCTTTTTTGAATTTAAACTTTAATCGCTTTTCTGCAACTACTTACCTCTAAATCTCATTGCGCAACCCATCTAATATTTCAGTATTGTCATTAACTATCAGCGTTTGCTCAATAAGTTGTGATATTTTTAGGTCTTTCTCTGTTATCTCAGCAGCATAGTCTTTACTTTATGGAATATCTTCTAATGTTAAATTAGTTTCTAAAAGTTCAGATCTCTATTATAAATGTAAGTTTTAGCTTTAGAGTGTCTTTATTTGGTTAGAATATACTTACAAACTATTGTTTAGTGAATTTATTTCCTCTTTTGAGATATCACATTATATATGCTTGTCTTAGTTAGGTTTTTAACCCAATTATGCTTTTAAATTATCAATTTCAGTGATATATATTGTATAGTCTTGCTGTTAATGTTCTTATGTTTCTGTAACAGAGTCAATCAAAGTACGTCTATTAAGCTGCTTTTTCATTCTTAGTTTTTCTTCAATAAGCTCGTTTTTATCATCTAGCAACTCTTAAATTCTAACTTCTAGACGAGAAATCTTTTCATTTTGATCAATTTACTATAATTATGAATGGAGCTTCGACTAGAGTTAAAAAGGAATTTTAGGAGAATTAATCAATAATGGCGTCTGAGTGATAAGTTTAACATTATTTAAATCTTACTTGAGTGTAGTCAAATCGGTAGAAAATTTTTATACACGTTCCAACATAGTCTTATTTGTAGATATAAGTTCTGCTCGTTTTTCTTGTAAGTATTCATTTTATTCAGTCTTATTATGCATCTTTTCACGAAATCTGTCGTTAAGCTCATCTAGTTATTAATGCAAGCTAATAATCTCATGGCCTTGATCTTCGTTTTACATTAAAGCTAACTCGTGCTCCTCACTAAATTGTATGAGCTAAATTTAAATTCCTTCTATATCTATCTATGGAAACTTTGGGAGTTAATCCTTTAATTCTTTTAGAATTTATTTTATAGATGTGAACTCTTCCATTCAAATTAGTTAATTTAATATATGTATATATAAGATACATTTACTGAATTAAAGGCACAATGATTTATATAAGTTTAAAACTGAATATATAGAAAATTGAGTACCATTATCAGGGCCGACTGAATATTTAAAATACACCGCCAGATTTGTACTTGCCTCAAACGGTCTCAAAATTAAAAACGAATTATTTCTACCGTTTATATAATTAACTATCGTAAAACACATCTCACCAGCATTTAAGTTTCGACAACTGCACTTTTTCATTGAGTCCTTAACATTAGTCACAAATAATTATACAATTTTTTTTATACAATTGTACATTTTCGACTAGCAGATCTTACCAGTTACTACCTAAATATATAAATTTAAAATCGCCGCTCCCCAATTCATGCCAATTTCACTCGTATACGCTTCAGAAACTGGTACCGCGCAGGGACTCGCGGATGCTGCCAAGGCTATTTTAGAGCAAAAAGGACTCACGTGCGAAATTTTCAGCGCTGATGCCGCCTGCGCAAGCGTATTTGGGAGCAATTTCGTATATATCACCTGCACTTTCTACGATGGTGAGCACCCGGCATCAGCATAGATAAACGGCGAGTTCTTTGCTAAATCAGCTCCGTACATTGGAGCGTGTAGCGGTGCGAAATTTGCAGTGTTTGGTATCGGTAGCACCAGTTACGAACAATTTAACGTCGCTGCCATCGAGGCCGAAACGGTGTTTACAGGCCTCGGGGGAACTATGGTGGTTGATACAGTAAAACACGACATGGACGGTAGTGAAGATGTAAATTAGGTACTTGAAGCGTTCATTAAGGAGTTCGCTTCAAAAATTTGACAAAGTGATGGTTAACATTTGATGTTTGGGCGAAAATAGATTCTTTAGAGTAGATTCGAGAGGATATATGAATACTATGATTAAATTATATATAACTATTCCATCGGAACCTTCAAATGCTAGAAAAAGAAAATTTTTAACTGAAGAAGGTTAAGGCGGTATAGATGAATAATAAACTGATTTTAGATTTATAATAATTTTTATCTGTTTAACTTAAGTATAAGTTTCTGTGCTTTTGTCGGTACTATTTATGAAGTTTATAGAGTTTATTTATGTAAACATAAAATATACAAAAATAATATAAAGTAATATATTAAATAAATATAATATTAACATGAATATATATTTTTTTCAACATCCAGTTTACTCACTAAATTATAAATTCGTACATGTTTAATATTATTCGAACACTTAGCTTAAACTACTAGTTTGTTATATTAGGAACCCTTAGTAACGTTTTCTAATTTTGTGACATAAATTGCGGTTAGATAAATGAATTATTAATAGAAAATTGGTGATAATCTTATTTAATATTGTCAACCAAGCTAAGTATTTACAAGGGCTATCTAATAAAACGCTATCTTTAGATTTTTGAGAGTTATATAATTAGAATAATTTTAATCTTTATATATTAAAATTATAAATATTTTAATTCTATATAGGATTTTATAGTTTAATGTATATAACTATTTTTAATTTAACTCACAGAAATGGAAGAGCCCCAAATATTTTTGGACTTCATTGTATACACCGAACCAGGTTTTTAAAACACAGTGAAGAGAGTGGTTAAGTAGGATCTTTCATGTCATAAGCGGTTTTGGACTGAAAACGAGCATACTATTATAAATAATGGTTTATTACGTTATGGGTACAGACCATCTGTTATTTCTAGAAGCCTACGTTATCGATCAACAGCACAAGTTATTTCTCATTTATAAAAAGTTTGTCATCGTTTTGATAAGATTTTGGAAAAAGATGGGGTTGAGTTTGATGATACAAAAAGAGTAATGAATATTGATCCCCGAAAAATGTTTACTATTTTATAAAAATAAGGTTTAGGTACAGGAATCGTATCCCATTATATAGCACGTGTATTTGATCTAACAATAGAGAAAATATGTGGTATTATAGCTGAGAAAGATTCCAGTTTAAGTGATTGTTGACATATCACCATTTAACATTCTTTTTGTCAATATAACTAAATTCTTATAAATGACTTATATAAGTACTAGGAGGAGATTATCTAAATCTTTTAGGAGGATGTGAAGGAGTCCAATACGACCTTACATATACATTAGGCTAAGTAAGATGTGCTTATTAAATTATTTTTTATGTTTAATCATTCTTCGAAGAAATAGGTAACTCCTATGAAGTGAATAATCTTTCTTACACAGGTGTTTTAGATATTTAAGATCTAGATAAGTTAAGACCTTATCGCATACTGTGCATCGTGGAGTCGTATATTTATTATATTTCACTAATATTATTAGATGACTAAATATATTTAGTTATATTATCAATTACTTCAATACCATATGGGCGTAACTTATACTGTATTTTATTTGATGATGATTTAGGCATTTAAAAATTATTATAATATTTATATATAATATTATGATTTCTTATTTTATAAAATAGTATAATATACTTAATTTAGATGTATATTTATTTTCTTTCCAATCCGCAAAATATGAAGCGAGTTTTCATTTCGCATTTGGATACTTCAACAGGTAAGGCTTGTGCCCATGTATTCCGCTGCTTTGGTTATGAAATTTATGGCACTTTGCAGGATAATGATGATTCAGTTCCAGCTCCAGTTGATGCAGCGTAAATTGTTCCACCACCTACATCTGATTATGAGACATTTAAGCAGCAAATATTATCTTGCTCTGTTATTGTTTATGATCTTCTCACTCCAAAAGAAGCAGTAACCGCGTTTGAAATAGTTTCAAAATCTCCAAACTAAAGAAAAATGATTTGCATTTCTACTTTTATGACATGGGCTCGTACTGAATTACCACCACTCGGTGAGCAAGAACCAGATCCATTAGATGAGGACGAAGACACATTGCCGAATGAAAAGGAAATGGAGCCAGAAGAAGTAGCAGAACTTTATAAATAAGCAAAGTAAGAGACTCCCCAATGGATACTTGATAAAATTAAAGAAATCAAACGCAAGAAACGAGAAGAGGAGGAAGGTGAAGAGGAAGCTGTCGAAGAAGAAGCCCCATCCAATCCTGAGCCAGTAGAAGACGCTGCTAAAGAACCCGAAGAAGACCAAGAAACACCAGAAGAACCCGAAGAGGACCTCGAAGAACTCGAAGACCTAGAAGTCCCCGACGAAGAAGAGCTCCTCCTAGCGCTCCCCACGTACGGAATTACAGAGCAAGACTTCTAAAACCGCCGCCCCCACCCAGACTTCCGCGCCCACTTAGCAGCCGAAAACAACATCATCCAAATCCTTTCAACGTCCGAAAATTTAACTGGCGCTATTGTGACGCCAGGAATAATCTACGGCTACGGCGAGACGTCCCTAGCACCGCTTTTCCGCAAAATTTACGCTCAAGAAATCCAAAAAGCGCCGCTTTTCTACGGTGGCCATTAACGTTCTCTGCCGTTCGTGCACGCCCTAGATCTGGCCATTTTGGTCCATTCTTTGACCCAAGAAGCCCAGCCGCCAAAAGAATTTCCGTTCGTTTTCGCGGTTCAGAGGCAGCAAATTACGGCCAGAGAATTCGCTGAAATTCTCGGTTTGAAGCTCTTTTTGGACGACCCAAAACGCGAGGAAATCGCTCTCCAGCAGCGCGAAATCGCGCTAAAAATCAAGCCAAAACCGCTCACTTTGCAGACTTTTAAGCTCTGGAAAGCGAGGCGAACGGCCCCAAAAAGCCTCCCAAAATACGTCAAAGAGTACGGAAAAACCGAAACGCTCACGACCGAAAACGCGATTTCAGAGCTCCTCTAGAACGTTCCGATGGTGCCAGGATTCGCCTGCAGCGAAATTCTGAACGCCAAATGGCCACTTTTCGCCCGAAAAGGCGTTCTTGAAAATCTCGAATTGGCGTTTAGCGAATATCTGGCCGCTTGGGGCCTGAAACCCGTCAGAATAATGATCTAGACGCGTCCTGACTGCAAAATCACTTTAGGAAAGGAAATTGGCGTTTTTCTTAGCAAAATGCTCAGCGTCGATCCCAGGGACGACGGGCGCCAAAAGAACGCATTTCTGACGGATTTGGCGAATTCTGTCGGCCGGCAGCGCGAGGAACAGACCGAAAACGCGTTTTTCGCGGCCGAAGACGACCCAAAAAGCGTCAAAATCGTCGATTGTCAACTTTACGACAAATTGTCTCTGGAATCGCTTTTTGAGAAACTGGCGCTTGACAGAAACATCAGAAATCGCGGATTCGTTCTCATAAATTTGCCGATTGACGTTTTCGTGGACGAAATGTTCGGGAAACCGGCGATTTCGAACGTTTTCGAGCGATACGCCGATTTGGGTTTAAAAGAAGCGAAAAAGAAGAGAAAAACGGATGAAAATGACGAAATTGACGAAATTGAAGAGGAGGAAATTCCGGAATGGCTGAATGAGCCGGACGTGCAAATTGACGAGGAGGAGAAGATTCAGCGCGTTAGAGAGCGCATTTTGGTGCCGTACACTGCGCCGCAGGAAATCTTCACTTTTGGCAAATAAGGGCTGTAAAAGCTAGCGGATCCGCCGCATGACAAATATGAGTTTTACGACGCAAATATCTGTTTAGAGCATCCTGAGGGCTTCAGAATACCGTATCCTGACTATCTGATCGATTTGACGAAGATTTTGAGGTACGAATAGGCGCCTGAGGCGAGTTTTAATGACTTTTTTGTGCGGTCTGAGGAGAAAGCTTTGTAGATCTATAAGGAAAGGGAGTTTAATCGGCTGTCGAATGTGCGAAAGGAGTATATCCTGAGAGTCAAAAATCAGCTTATTAAGGTTATTAATAAGTAGGCTGAAAAATCTGGCGAGGCCGAATACGACGAGGAGGGCTATAACTGGGTTGAAAATTATAACTTATAGGGGTTAAATCCGAAAATTGATCTCCCCAATTTCCCTATTCCTAAAAAAGAAGGTTTGCCGGAAGATCCAGAACCTGAAGAACCAGCTGAAGAAGGTGAAGAGGTCGAACCTGTGGTAAAGGAAATTAATCCTGAAGATTATAACTTAGGATTAGAGGACGAATAAGTCTATATTTTAAGGCGTTAGGAATAGGCTGAGCGTAGAGCGTCTAGAAAACAAAGAAATCAGTCACGTAAGGATAGGGAATAAAACGGTGATGAAAATATTTCAGATTTAGAGGAAGAAAAATCAGAACCTCAAATGGATGAAAATGGCAAAGAACTTCGCATGCAACCTAAGTTAAGACCATTCCTTAATGTTCCAAAGGTTCCTAAAACTATTGATAATGTCAAAGTACCTGAGAAAACTTTACATGGTTTCATCTATCATATGTTAGAGTATATTAACTCATAATCAAAAATAAAATTACTGACCCCTTCAAATTCCCAACATTTCTCTGAAATCGCTTTAGAAACTGCTCAGTTTATTGGCCCATCTAGGGGATTCTAAAGAACTAAGAAGGAAAGAAAAGAACAATTGGAGAGAGAAAGGCTTATGCAAGAAATACAGAAGAGAATTGAGGAGGAAGAAAAAATGCGTGAAGCAGAAGCCAAGAGGATAGCAGAAGAACTTAGAATTAAAGAATTGAAAGAGCTTAGAGAAAAGTATGTCAAAGATGAAGAAAGACGTGTGTTGGATTTGAGTATACCATTAAGAAAATATATTAGCATCACGGTTCTTGGTGATTTATTGGATGGGCTTATCGAGGTAAGTAAAATTAGGCCTAGTGACCCGATAAGGTTTTTAGGTGAATTTTTGCTTGATAGAAGCGTCAAGGACATAGAGTGATGGTGGTTTAAATTTTTTAGTATTTGCAAATGATCTTTGAGCAGTTTGGGATTTTAATCATAATTCTGAATCATTTTAAGTTTACCTCGTAACCTTAAGTCTTCAGATTCAAATATTACTATAGTGAGACTCATAATAACGAAACATTTAGTGTTATGTAAATTAAAATTTACTAACCTTTACAATGTAAACACAATGGAAGAGTTATCATAATCACAAATTTCATTTGTTAACCACGAAATTTGTGTTATTACTTCCATACAAGCCTCACCACTAACCGATAAGATGAAAGATGTTAAAATAATCCAGCCTGAGAAAGGTAAATCCTCTGTGCATGAGACGACAGATAATAGTGAAGTATCTGACATGGAAGATAGTAATAAGTGATAACTTATATGTTAATCATATATGCTTGTAACCTAATAACTATCTATTCGCTAGAAATCTACAAAACAAAAATATTATTTATCGTAACTTATAGTATTTTATACTAATTATTAGTAAATGCTGGAAATTACTGATGTTATATTTCTTACAAATTCATAGTTTTTCTATTTAATATTTATTTAACCAACAATAAGCTCTATAAAGTTTTTCCCGGTTTATAATAATTATATTTATATAAAATAATTAATAAGTACTCAAAATATTTTGTAATTCATAATCATTATAATTATATAAATTTATATAAGATTCTCTAAAAACTAATCTATAAACAAAAAACCTACTTTATTATAACTTAAATTAAAATAAGTAGAATATCTGTTTACTTAAAATGTTCAAACTTAACCTTAACAGTGTAGATACCAAGTAATCTAAGACCCCAGTCAACTCTTCAAGGTAACAAATTTCAGCTAGATAATAATAGACCCTAATAGATAGGCTGGAAATCTAAATCCATGTAAATATAATAACTACTTAATAGTTGTATAAGAGAATTAAAAGCTTAACAAGTAGCAGTTTGAAATTAGAAAAAATGATTTAAGAGAAAATAGAAAATTTTAAGTGTATTTAGTGAGTTTTTGAGTCTAGGAATACCATTAGTGATTTGTACCAATCCCATGAAATTAATGATAATTTATCCTTATTTGTCCATGACTATTACAATTTATTCTACGAAAAGTACACAATTAAATAAAATCTAAAATACATATACAATTTTAATGCATAAGGTTGATCGCAAACTTGGTCTCTTAGCATTATTTTTTAAAAGTTACTAGTATTTATAGCAAATCAAATATTTTAAAATTGATAGGAACTAAGTTTAAAATGTATTATTGTTATTCTATTTTATGTAAAATCTGCGAAATTTAAGTTCCAATAAAGGTATTATCAAAGAAAATATAATCATAAATTTTTAAAAAGTATATAATATTGATACTTATGATACTAGAAATTACTGTAATATAAACATAATTTTACTGCCATGATCTTCATAAAACAGCTAGATATAGTTAAATATTAACCTTAAAGCTACTCTTTTCATTTCATTTTATTATAATCTACATACCATGAGTTAAATATTCACATATAATTTTTCATTCATAATATTAGTACTTAAACATGTGTAGATTTAAAAAATTGAATATAAATAAATTAAACAGAATAATAAACTCTTAGTATACTTATACTGGTAGTTCCTATAATATATAATTAGAATAAAAGTATATTATATATAATAATCATATGTGAGAAACAATTCACAACAACTAAAAGTCATAATGTAATGTCTATTGAGTCTTCTTCAGAGTCTACTTAACACATCGGGACATTAAGTTTAATTATTTCGAATTTTTCGGGATAAATAATATTTTAAACTACGTCAAAACTGTCATTTATATTTTAGGGTTTCATTAAGGAAAGGTGAATTAATATACACATATTTTATCAGATAATATATGGTTTCTTATTATAGTTGAATATAATTTAGAGAATCCTGAAAGTCTAGCACTTTTACTGTAAATAGAGAAAATGGATTGCTGATAATGGATTTTACAGTAATCTATAGTTCACTCTAATACAATATCCAAATTACTCCTCGAAGTAAATACTTATTTTGCCTACGTTCTTAGGCTGATCGTTGACTATGTTTATGATCTGATTAGCTTAAATTCAAACTCTTAATATGTCTTCTGGCCAAAACAATCGTCTGCATCGGTCTACTCGACATATTTTAATTTAGGTGGACATATTCCCATTTTACTGGAAAGTATTATAATTGTTATTTAATTAAAATGATGTTGACAGAAAAACAAATCCAATAAATTCCATATTATTTACTTATATAACTTTATATTAATCTAATTAATATCTGAAAGTATCTTGTGGTTCGAAAATGTAAACCTTAAATTATTATTTGTAAATAATTATAAATACTATAATAATAAAAGTAACTTTAAACTTCAATCATACAAATTATCCATATAATTCACCATAACACGATTAAAAATTTTATCGAACGCAAAATACACATCCCCCTCAATCTCCTGAATTTTGGTAACCGTCTTGTCCTTCAACCTTTTCTGGCGCCGGATCATTTAAATATATGCTAGGAAGTCACGACCCAGGAAGTTCTCGCAATGCTGCGCATGCAGCTGTTCTATCTACTCGTTAATCACCTCTGTATCGGTCTTCAAAATCGACATATTTCGTCGTATTCCGATGGTCCGCGTAACCGTCTGCTACACTTTGCGCCATACTTAGAGGTCCTGGAGCGTCACAATGTATGTTTTGGGTTCGAACTACTCAGTGATACTCCTAACCAAAAAAGCGGTTCGCTCTTTCCGGCGCCTAAAGCTGGATAGTTTTTGATTTACGAAAAGCAAGTTTGCGACTATAGCTTTTGAGGCTTCTACAACGGGCTAGAAAATGGATCCCGATACGCTAACAGAGCTATGATGCGCTTCGGAATGCTCGTTTATTGTCTGTATCACTGGTGCACCGAGCTCTTGGAGGTAGTTAGCGGTACATAGGTCCTGCCTGCTCTGGGTTTGGCCCCGTACTAGCCTGGCGCTAGACATGCTGCCCTGCTTTTTTAGCGGTCTGGCTTGTTGTGTTGAGGGTGCATTTAGATCTTTTGGGCTGGTAGCTCTATTTTTGAAGAATGAGGTGTGTGGCGAGAGAACTAGCCCTGTGATTATGCGCTGTGGAGAGCTTGTTGTTAGGATGTTCTTTTGCCTGCAAAATGTTTCAATTTATCTGCGCTGCTGGTAGTTAGCTCGAAACTGAGGCGATACCGAGCGGTTTTCGATAAAAATCTACTGTGCCCGTGGGAACATTTTTGTAAATTAATGGTAATCACAGTTAATAATAATTTATATAGTCGCTAAGTATTCAAAACTCTGTTTTACATAATCCTATAAAATATATTAGAATATATAAGTTTTAAATAAAAATAAAAAACAAACATAAGTTTTTCCATTTAATTTTAATGAGTATTGATGAATATAGTAATTTGGAAGCATCCTTAGCAGAGTTTGAAGTTGAGAAACTAGTATAAACATATTAAGGTTTATTTTACTTAATAATTTGGTTGGTTAAGGAACGAGTGAGAAAGTAAAAAATATGAGAATTATGTTTGTATATACACAAAATAATAATATTTTGACACTAAAATAGTCGGATACTTTATATTTTCATATTAAGTCTACTTGAGTGAGCTTATACCGCGCTCGTTGAGGATCTGGAGAATCTTGGCCTCGCCCTTGGTCCTGCGCGCCCGGTGCCTCTGGTCTATGGTGGGGTGCTTGTACTTCTTGGAGAAGCGCGTCTTCACTATCTGGTTGTGCTCGTTGAGCAGGATCTTGGACTCGGCGCCCTGGAACACGACCTTCATTCTTGGGACGGGAGGAAGTGGTATATTATGCAGGGGTCTGCACTTTACGGAAGGGTGCCTCTAGCACTTTCAGGCAGAATGCCCCATCGCCCCCAACGCGGGGCAGCTCCAGAGGCGGCGCAGAGGCAAGAGGCCCAATTCCATTCCACTCTTCGCCCTCCCTAAAATGGGAGAGTCCGCGTACTTCTCGGCCTAGGTCAGACGCCTGCTGCAGCACCTGAACCAGGTGCACACCTCAGAGGACAGGATGCTCTCGATAGTAACCACCAATTGCTGGTTCAACGTCTACTACGAGCTCCAGGACGCCTTCAAGGGCTCCAAGGGCTCCAAGGACGGCCAGTAGAAGGGCCTGTACAGGACCGCCATGGCGCTGACCGAGGGACACTATCAGCGCACAAACCAGAACGGACAGTTCATCTTCGTTGGCACCGTCGCGGGGCACGACTTCGCCTTCAGCTACGAGCCGGACGCCAAGATTGACTGCCGCGGCAGCCACCGCTTCATGAAGTGCGAGACTCAGTTCCGGGCAGACTTCTACGACTACCTGGGGGACGCCCAGCGCACCGCGATCTGCATCTTTGGCAACCAGACCGTACGAATGTTCACGCACGAGTTCGGCAGATTCGCCGTGGAGGAGCGGGCCATCAAGAAGGGCGCCAAGAGCCAGCAGCAGGTCATCCAGCTGTTCCAGGAATGGAGCGCGGTCTACACCAACATCCAGTGCCCCGGGGCCGCCTTCGTCGCGGGGGAGAACCTGGATGACTTCCTGGCGGCCATCCCCGAGTTCAGCGTGCAGAGGGACCTGGTGCTCCGGGCCGCGACTCTGGACGGCGGGGTGGTTTTCGGGCCAGAGGCGGTCCTGGCGTGCGCGTTCGAGGGAAACTACACCTAGATCGCGATCAGCACGGCGCTCCTGACCCACTACACTGTCCTGAGTGAGGATGGCCAGGCGAACCTCAAGTACATGTACGAGGGCGAGTTCTATGGTCAGTATCTCCTGGAGTAGTGCGGCGCCGTGCTGGTCTCCAGCGGATGGCAGGAGGGCGACGCATTTTTCGAAGAGTACAGAGGGATTTGCTGCTGGAAAAAATATGATTGATCGAGATACCAGTAGAAATATATATATATATTATGTTTATGGGATATTTATAAATTTTAGTTTACTCTTTTTGATCATTTTATTTGATATCATAATTCTATTACGACTGATTTTATTATAAAACACGTATTTCAGCAGTTTATATATCTTTAAGATTTCTGTTTTATCTACGTAGTGTGTTATTTACTTTTTAATTTCAATATTTCAATAAATAGTACTACCATGTATAAGTTATCATGTTTATTTTCCAAATTTAGATTTTTATATATGTCCTAATATTAGCAGTATACAAAGCATATTAGAATAGATCATCTACATAAAAATGAAGTTATTTATTTAAAATTTATAAGCAGCAAATAACACATCTACTCCTGTATGCTCTTCAAGATTACCGAGATCTGCGCGATCATAGTAGAGTTTACTTGATAAGTTAGAACTATAGGTTCATGTAAATATGGTTCTTACAAAATAGATGTTAAAAAAAGTTAAGACTTTAACTCATAACTGTGATATTATATTAGAGCATATCCATTAATAGTTAAAATGATATATTTAGTTCATTAATTTTATATGTCACTCAATTAGAAATATTCTGCTATGAATATAATGCATCCAAATTTTGTTAAATATTCGATCAAATTCGATGTACACGTCATTCTGGATCTATTGTATGCTCTTCACCATCTGCTACTTATTCCGTTTCTGTCTCTTAAGCATTTACACATACCCTATAAAGTCCTTTCCCAGAAAGCTCTGCTCCTTCTGTGAGCGGAATCGGTGAACCTGTGCGTCTAATATTTCGTGATCACTTTTAAGAATCGACTAGTTTCTGCGGATACCACATACCTGTATAGAGGCACACTGGGACTATTTCCACGCGTAGATGTCCTCCGTCGAGATCCTGCCCGATTTCCCGCGTAGCGCATCTGCAATGTTACACGTCATGTGAGATATTACACTGCTCCTGGACTTACTCGTCCTGAGATTCTAATTCAGTATGTACAAATTAGCAAGTATATTTTTAGAGTCCGCAATCGCCTCGAGTTCTGCATGGCTGGACGACAAGGAGCAGTTCCGCTCCGTCGAGAGTGGCGAGATGGCCTCCATAACCGGGGCACCTAACGCCTATAGCGATGTCACTGAGCAAACGCGAAATCCGCCCAGCGTGCTAGACGGGTTTCGCACAAGGCGGGCGCTGGAGAGCTGCGGTTGCTGCCCCTTGAGGCGCTGCACTCGCTCTGGGGTAACTCCGCTCTGCGTCATCTGACTGTGGGAATTTTCCCGCTACGGAGGTCCTGGCTACCGAGCAGACAGCGGCCGCCCCGAAACGCGGCGCTAAAACTGATTGGGTGCGGCCGATGTGGATATGCTCAGCTTCTTGCAGGCGTCATCAATGAAGCGCTTCTGGTGGTAGTTTGGGCCGCGGTACGGCTGGAGTGACCGGTTCTCGATGATGGCCGGCTGGGCTCTGGGAATCATTTTTGCATCTTGCACAATATAATGCATAAAGCTCTTAAATCATGAAACTGGATTTTTTGTTTCTGTGGGATGGCTGAGATTTGCAGAAATAGGCCGAAGGGATACATATGGCAGCGTAGGTCTATCTGTCGTATCTAAGAGGGCCTACGAGCGCTACCAGTCTTTCTGTATCATGTACGAAACTTGACCCAGCAGGATGACCGCTAGCTAAATCACGCCTGGCACTGCAATTCGCTGAAACTCCGACTAGTTTTCGTACTTCAACCTGTTTGGAGGGTGCCGTATCCAGCATCGTCATACTGCCTGGCCACTTCGACGGCAAGAATCAGGGGTAGGGAGCTGCTAGAAGAGAGCTTGGGGCGCGTGCCGGACTGCCTTTACCGCCTCGCCAGTGCGCACGCAGCCTCGCCCAGCCCCTGTGGCATCCCCAAAATACCCGAACCCGGTTTCATTCTAAATTTCCACTCCACGCACAATGGCTGACCAGTTATCCTCCTTCTTCAGAAAGATCAGAGTTCACGGTAACCTCGTTTCCGGCCTCCGCCAGGTCGTCAAGGCCCTCGAAGCCAAGCAGGGCGTCAAGGTTGTCATCCTCGCCAACGACTGCAATGAGAACGCCTACAAGGCCCTCATCAAGGCTCTCTGCAAGAAGCACGGCGTCTCCATCGTCGAGAAGTTCCCCAAGAAGCAGATCGGCGAGCTCGCCGGCCAGTTCAGACTCAAGGGTACCATCTGCGAAGAGAAGACCGCCGACGCTCGTAACAAGGGTAAGATCGTCGGTGCCTCCGTCCTCGCCATCACCGACTTCGGCACCCTCACCGAGGAAGACCAGAAGTGTTTCAACGAAATGCTCCAGTGATATTAACGTGATAGTTTTTGACTAGAGGACCGTTACCAGGTTGCCTATGTATTTATTTATTATACTAACATATTATTTTTTCATACGATGTAATATTTGTTCATATGTTTTCCTATTTGAAATTAAATGGTATATTGCTAACATATTTTACTAAATATTCGTAAAATACCTAAATTGTATCTATACGCCTGTTTAGCTCAGATGGTAGAGCGTCAGACTGAAGTTCTGTCGGTCCTTGGTTCGATTCCTAGAACAGGTATTTTTCTTAAGTTATCGAATATGGATTTATATTTACCTTCTCGAGTAAAATCCGGACGCAGTTTAAAAACAAACCGATATTTATATGGTAACTTACCAAGCCCATTGAGTCGCAGAAATGGAACTCACAAACTGCCTGCTGCGACGCGGCGCCTCCACCGGTCCGTGCTCCGTCCGGATCTGCGGCAGCTTCGCCAGGCTCACCGCGCCAAACTTCTAGCAGACCCTCGCGATAGACTGCGGCATCGACACCAGGCACCAGGGCCGGTTCACGGAGTTCCACGACGCGAAGTCCGGCATGACGCTCCTGGTGGGGACCGAGCACATCCCTCTGGAGCGGCAGCTAACCGAGCTGTGGGTCTCCCTCCGGGGCGCTGGCGAGTACCCCAGTGAGCCTCGCATTCCTTTTCCCTTACCATCGCATTGTATATAATACCCACGATTCTTACATAGTCCAAACAAAACCCACCCGCAGAATGCAGGCCTGGTTCACGGCGAAGACGGTACTGCAGTACGTGGTGGCGGTGACCACCGTGCTCCTACCGGTCGAGCTCGTAGCGAATCGCGTGATGGAGAGGAAGCTGCGCGCGGGGCATTCAGGTTGAAGTGAGCTTTAACATATAGGTAATACAGTAATGCGTTCACGCAGAGGGTCATCCTGTGACACCCTCGCTCCAGTTGATCTCCTGCACCTGCGCGCCAGACAGGTTCTCGTACAGCGCCACCTTGATCTTCTTCGGCGGCGGGCAGCAGAGGCACTTGCAGACGAAGCTCATGATGACCATGAAGAAGACGCAGACAATGCCGGCCAGGATCCAGACGGAGTTGGAAATCTTCCCCTCTAGGAACTACGGTTTGCCGTCTGTATCCACGCTGTCCAGGCCGTTCATGCCCCAGCGCACCTCGGGGAAGAGGTCGTACACGTACTTGTTGTGCCCTTGCTTGTAGAGTTCCGACTGGTTGTAGGGAATGTCAAGTGGCTCCTTAGTGGCATTGTACTTCGAGAACCTGGGCAAAACGGCAACCGCGTCGTACTCGTTGCATAGCGCGTTGGACCCGATCTCCACGTAGAAGGAGCCACCGACGCCCCACTGGGTCCCCCACGAGTTCATCAGCACCCACACCTCGGTGCCCTTCACGGTTCCGTAGCCGATGAAGGTGACCTGGTGGTTGGACTGCTGGTAGGATGACTTGGGGCAGGGGTTAGTAATATTCGTGAGGATGCCGCCCCTGTACTGGGAGTAGCTGAGCGCCTCGGCCCCCTCGAACGGGACCAGCTGGCGCCCCGAGACGGCTATACCCCTCGCCAGGAAGGACTTGAGGTACTTGATTTGAGTAGCATCAGTAGTTTACATGCCAGACGCCCGCAACTTTATCTAAATCAGCGACTGGGAGCAGTTGAAACCCGTATCGTCGTTCAGCCAGAATACCGGATTCAGCCAATGCTTTTCGTTGAACGCAGATGGATTCTGCTTTGCAGTGTCAGGTTTGATGATAGGTGGTGCCGAGTCAGAGTCGAAAATCGAAACGTAAGGGGCATCCTCCTCGTAGTTCAGGGACGAAACCTTGTAGTCGGCGATGTCCTGCGCTGCATACTAATAGTTACCGCCTGCACAGAACAGATTCTGCCCGTACGAGTTGTTCATGATGTACTCGACAGAAAATACCAAATCGATGTTCGTCTGGTTTTCGAGCGAAGTCCCTGCGTGTATTTCCCTATAGTAGGTAATATCGTGCATGAACAGAGAGTGCATCACGAACCTCGTGGCCTAAGCCCAGCAGGACCCGCAAGTCCCCTGGTCGATAGACCTCATGGTGAGCCCGTCCTTCCGCAGGTCTACAGACTGCGGCAAGTTAGCTCCAGAAAACACGTTAGTCGTGATAAAAGCGTCATCTAACGTCACATACTTGATGCTGGAAGCCGTAGAATCCGAGCAAATCGCTTTGACGATTTCTAGAGATTTTCTGTTGTACGTTTCAAGTTTCGCATCTGCCGGATCCACAGCAGCCGCGGTGTAGCTGACCAGCTCTTCCGGGAGGTTTGGAGCCATATAGCCTGTCGCCGGTGCGTGCAGGCGGTCCGAAAACTGGGAAATGTAGAGCTTCCGGGAGGGGTGCGCCTTGATTACTTGCAGATTCGCGCAGAAATATTTCTGCGCCTGGTCTTCTAGCTCTTTAGTTTCGTAGCTCTTCGAATACTGGTGCTTGAATGCCTTGAACTTTGCATTGCAGTTAAATGCTAGGAGCAGCAGCATTTTATAATAAATATAGATATTATAATATATTATATTAAATAGTAGTAAGACATCTTTATAATCAGTTTTTTCAGTTTTATCAATACTAATATATAATAGTATAAAATAGAGTAATTCAAATAAATAAAAACCTGATAAAATATTGAGCGAAGATAACTGAGATATATGCAGCAAACTGAAATTTCTAATAACTTCATAGGCGCAAAACTCGCGAATCTAGTCCGACTTGGAAGTCATCTGGCCGCCTAAAATTCTAATCAAAGTGTACGGATGTGCAGTTTGACGAAGATTTGGCATTCTGAAACACCGTCCAACTGGTTTACTCAAATCGAAAATTGTGTCATGTAAAAACAAATATTATATATATATATATATATATATATATATATATATATATATATATATATATTATAAAAATGTAGAAGTAATTTAATCAAGCAAGCTGGTCAACGGGAGCGTCATACTGAGGGACATCGACTTCACCGTCCTGGATCTTTTCGATTAAGTCGTGAGGGTGCATAACAGAGTTGTTATAGTTGACATTGCAACCGATAGAGTGGCAAGTACCAAGGATTTCACGAACGGTACCGGAAAGCTCCTGAGAGTAAGACTTGAAACGGAGCTGCTTGGCAATATCGATGATGGACTCAAAAGGTATAGTACCTTCATGAGTATGAGCGGTACCCTTAGGCTCGCTACGAGGTCCTTCCTTAAGAGCCTTGATGATCAAGGTAGAAGAAGAGGGGAGGATGAAAACGGTGGGCTGTCTCTGCTTAGAATGGAGTCTAATAGAAACTTTGATACCTTTATAGCCCTGAGCAGCTGTTTCTTGCATGATTTTATCACCAACCATCTTAGGGTTAAGACCGTAAGGACCTACCTTAGGGGCGATGGATTAGGCGGGAAGTGCAACACCACCCTTAACACGGAGGTATAAATCAAATTCACCATTGGGATCGACTTTAGGAGGCATTCTCGGCGTGGAGTGGAAATAGCAAAGTGAAATGAAAGAAATTAATATATAATTATATATAATAATGTGGATATACTAGAATTCTATAAAAATTTGTTTTTAAACGTTAGAAAATAAAAGGATAATATATATGACACCTAAAATGCAGTTATTTAAAATTGCACTGTACTTGATACGGTTTTCAGTAATAATATAAATAAGCAAATAAAATATTGTAAATATAAAAATAAAATAATTTTTCTCACAATTCACACACCAATATCATCATTAGAGTCAAAAAATCTAAACCTAGGGTCTGAAAATATGCATAACTTAGTTTCCATTTGATGTTAAAGTTCCTCATATGATTCGATTACGATCGAGTCGTATTCCATTATAAAATTGAAAGGAAGGTGGGAAAGTAAAAATATGTAGCTTTAATTAGTATAATAATATAATAAATTATATTTTTATATTAATTATATAGTTATTATATAATTATTTCCAGATTATAAAAATACAATTTATAAAGTATAGAATCCAAGACTAAACTTAGAAATATAATATATTTTAAATATGTATTTACAAATTTTGCATTAGTTTAAGTTTTGAAGTGCAAAATTAATTTATACTATCTATATAATAAAATATATTAATAAAGAACTAAGCCATTCTGTAAATAAAATAAATATGAAGTATAACCATCATTTCTTGCCACCGAGTTAAACATTCATCTTACCACCTAGGGTAAGTTGGATTATTCCTACTACAACACCGATAATGCCAACGATTGTCTCAAAGCACCCAAATCCGCTACCTCTACAAAAACCAGTAAAAGTGAATCCACCTAGGAAGAAGCAAGCTAAGATTATTATCATAACTGCTGCACCTGGTCCAACTAAAAACTTAAAATAAGGTGCTAATGCACCAATAGGTGGAGTCAATATGATAAATAACGAGATTACTACAATTAAGATGATTCTGAATGCACGACTCATGTCACCACCACTACCAATACTACCAACACCAGCATTATCAACACCACCCCATATGGAGACAACCATATAAAGTATGGCGATAATCATATCGATAATCCACCAGAGATCCATTTTACGGAATGGCTAAAAATAAATTATAAATTACTCATATTATTACGACTTTTTAATTTTAACAGTAAAATATATTTTTACAATAGAGCCTTTATAGGTGAAAATTTCATAATTTTAGCATGTTATTTTACTGTTTTTTAGTAAGAAAAATCTTTATTTATATATATAATATAAAAATATTTATATTAACTATAAATAGTTTAATTCTATAGTTAACCTTATGATGTAATATCTATATAATATAATTGCCATTTTACTTAAAATGGTTAGTGCTCCCGATGTTTTCAATATTATCACAGCTATCGTATGTATCTTCTTAGCTTGCATTATTTTCTTCCTTTCAATTATTAAGTATATAGCTAAGGTCATTGTTGATCTATTCTTTTTAATATCAGTTATCCTCATTGCCGTTGTCCCATTTTGGAATAATGGTATGTTTGGTATACTTAATAATCCAATTGGAAGACCTTTATATCTATTTATCATGTGTGGTTCTCTAATGGCTGACCTAGATAAATTTGATGGTATTTGCAATAATGGTGGGGATACATGTGCTTATCAGGTATCCATGGCTATTGGTTTCTTCTATGCCGTTCTTTTACTCATTGTAAACATTATATTCATGGCTTTGAAACAGGAAGATGTTGCTAAATCTTGAAAGTGACTGTTAAAGCATTTTATTTTCTCTATGCGGAACTCGAGTTTATCATCATATATGATATTATCAATTAAGCTACATCTCTACTATACGCTGCAAAGATCAGTTAAACATTGAAAAAATATTTTATTCAAATTAATATGAATGTCCATATTATCGTTTATTATAAATTACGTTACTATTAATACTCCATCACTTACGTTATTATTTTTACTAGTTTATGGGCAATCTTTATCGAGCACTTTTCGGCTTCGACAGATGCTCAGAAAGTTATTTTTACTACTATACAGATGTAGACTTTTTTGGAAGTTCTCGCTATTAGATTTAACTTTATTTCCCTACAAATAAAGATTCTATTTGATGTATAACCGAAAGATCAGTCTCAACTTAGTTGTAATTTATATTGTGAACCACAATTTTGGAAGGGAAATCAAAATTTAAGCACTAATTTATATATATAATATCTGTTTCAGATATTAATTATTTTTCTTTTTCTAAGATTTCTTTTCTAGTGACAGGCCCATGAAATAACTGCGAATTGAACTATTTACTTTTAGAGACGAATAAAACGGGTTAGGCTGAAATTTCAAAATCAATTGTTGTGCTTCCCTATTCAATATATGGTCTAGCTTATAATTTACTATTTTTATGCTCCTCCTTTTGGTTGAAAATCATTCTTTTAACATCTATGGGGTTTTGTTAAATTTTAACACTTTATTGTTTTCTTTTGAGATCAATTTGAGGTTCAAACTGAGAAAATTTCATATCAGAAAGCTTTAACACCTAGCTACCAGTTCTCAACAACGAATCTTTTTTCATTTTATTCTTTATTTTAATTTTATATAATAATCCAAAATATTTTATAAATTTTTAATTATTGATGAAAAATAGTTGTGAAACACTGCGTATCTAGGCTTAAAGAAAAAGTTAACACATAAAACTTGAATATAAGACAGATGTGGAGCCTTAATATAATTCCAGTTGAATAATATATCACTACTGCTCTAGCGATGTATAAACCTTAGAGCCTTGGTTCATAACGGTGTAGCTCACGCTATTGTCCTCTACTGCCAGAGTTTACTCGATTTTGATAGCTGCTGAAATTTTTTGCTGCTTATCCACGTAAATAATACAGTCTTCCCGATGCAGCTGTGAAATTTTTGGGGAAGACATATTGATCTTGTATTTCTAGTCTGGCGCCAGTATTTGCAGCTAATCGTTCAGAATCTGAAACTTGCACTCCTGCTTTGTCTTCCTAAACCACTTTTACGTCGTGAGCTCGCAGGTGGACATTTACGGAAACAAAAAATTGCATCCTAAAAATTATACAATAAAATCAAAAAATTATTAAAATAATAATTTAATATAACTATATAATATTAACTATTTTGACTAAATCCAAAATGTCAGTTTTGGTCTATGCGTACCCCCGCTGCGAGGACATCGAGCTAGTAGCCAGCGTTGACACGCTGCGCAGATGCGGCGCCAAGGTTACCGTCTACGCGGAAACGTCCCCAATTCTTTGCGCGCACGGCACGCAAATCGTCCCCGACACGACGACGCTCCCAAGCGGCGAAATGGACGCCATTTTGCTTCCAGGGGGCGCCGGATGCGCCGAATTCGCCAAAAACGCGAAAGCTGCAGCCGTTTTCGAGGCCTTCAAAGCCCAAAAAAAGCTCATTTTTGCGATTTGCGCGGCGCCGGGAACGCTGGTGCGCTGGGGAATTTTGTCTGGAGAAACCGTTTGCGGCTACCCCGGCTGCGAGGCGGAGGGCGCAAAATTCACTGACGAGCGCGTCGTCGCCGGGGCGTTTTTCGTGACCGCGCGGGGCCCCGGAGTCGCCATCGAATTCGGGCTCGCCTGCGCCCAGAAACTTGGGTTGGACGCCGCAAAAATTGGCGCGCAAATGCTCGTTAAATAGTGAGCAGAACGCCCGTTTTGATTTGTTTTTTCGAGAAACTGGGATTGAAAAATTCGTATTTAAATCATATATTATTGATATATAAAATTCCCTTCCAAATCGAAAAAACTCAATACACCTTTATTATACAATATATATCATTATATTTTTAAATGCTGCCAAAGCTGCTGCCGAAGCCGATCTACCGGTCGACATCGCCGCCCCCGAAGCGGCACGTCCTGGCGATCCTGCCGCCCATCAGATCCACGTCCGTTCAGGTGCAGAAGCAGCTCGAGCAGACCGCAGATTTCGGCGAGCTGCGGAATTTCATAATGCGCGAAAGGAAGACGTTTGGCGCAATTTCGAGCAAAATCGACGTCCTGGGTTACAAATGCAGCGATTTGCTGAACAAATTGGCGTTTCTGATCAAGGAAATGAAGCGGGAAAAGATGGCCCTGAGGCCGCGCAGATGAGCATTTAGTGAAGTCACTCTTTCAGCACTTAGCCCTCCTGGTAGCTGAAGTACATAATTTCGTGGAAGGGAACGGCTATAAGGCCGTCGCACTCCTCGGGGAGCTGCCTTATGATGTCCACGTCCTGGTTGATTATTTTTATGTTCGGGAACGACGACAGGGCGTAGTTTTCGTACGACTTAAAGTCGCCCGTTATGTTCTCGATGTACCTGAACAGCTGCGCTGGCGTCTTGTCCTGGATAATCGTCTGCGAAATGATGAACTTGATCCCGTCTATGTGAATGAAAATTATCGCATGATCAGAGTTCATTTTTAAGGGAAGGGATAATAATACTTGATTATTATATAATAATATTAATTTATCGTAGATTATCAAAATTGAGAATTCCAAAATTATAGAGATAATTAAAATTATTTAAAAATAATATATAGAAACATTTTTTTATTTTTTTATTCTTATATGATATTATTATATGAAAAATAGCCAGATATCTGATCTCCAAATGATCAAACTGACTCCGGACGAGCAGAACCTGCTGATCCAGCTCACACAGGCCTATGAGAAGAACAGAATCAACTGGCAGTAGGTTGTAGCGTATTTTCCGGCGTAGAACATGAAGGACCTCTCGATTTTTTACCATTCGATTATCAAAACCAAATCGGTGCAGCCAGTGGAGAAAGTGCACTGGAACTGCTGCAAAGACAAGGAGCTTATGGTGTACGTTCAGCAGTATGGGAAGAGCTGGAAGCAAATTGGCGATTTGATGAAAATCCACTTCGTCCAGGCCAAGAACAGGTACTACGTCATCAACAAGAAGATGCTGGGCGAGGGGCAGCTGAAACCGCAGCAGATCAGCATAAATTTGAATTTCAACGTTTTCAACGTGAAGTGATTTTTCTGATAACAGCTATATTAATATATAATAATGCTAATATATGGTAAAAATTTCCCTCCAAATGATCACTTTCGTGTACCGCGTATACGGTGGTTCCAAAGCGGGGTAGCCGGAAATTACTTGAAAATTGGGTTGTTAGGTTTCGATATAGATGTTTTTAGCTCTTTTACTGCTTGAATAGACAGCTTATGTTGATAATATCCTGGCTAGTGATGGGAAGGCTGCGGTGGCATTTGGATGAGAATTAAAATAAGCGATAGCTGCAAATTTTTGTGATTTAGTAAGCTTAAAATTCAGCTCGTATGCAATTTCCGCTGTGTAGTGTATATGCTTAGTTTCGGTCGATATCGGCCCGTGTGAAGAGACTTAATTGGCGTATTATATGCGTTAAAATTAAAGTAAAAGAATATAATACTACAAGATAGGCGAATGTGCAGCATTTTGAGTTGTTATGTTGTCGCCCTACTGAGAATACGTAGATATGGATCAGAAAAGCATAAAAAATATTATTTAGTTTCATAGATGGTTAAGCTTAATACTGTCTGATATACCACAATAATGTATAGCTAAGGTTTTTAGCAAGTTGTCCGTCTAGAGATATTTTTAGTATCAGATCAAAATTGGCATGTAATGAACTAAAGGTGTAAATATAATAGAGAGAAAATCAGTCAGGGTATTCTACTTAAGTTATAGAGCAAAGTTTTAATATATATTTTAACCTAGCTTTTTAAATGATATTTTCCAACGATTTTGGAAGTTACACTTCAGTTTTATTTTCACAGCCTTCATTTTCTGAACCAAGTAGCTAGCCAAATTTAAGAGTATTTAAGTAGAGCATCCTGTTGTTCTTTTAAATAAAAAGCTATTTAATATCTACATTTAAGCTAAAAGTAAGGTTTTCTCGTATAATAAATATATTTATATCTATTAGACGTCTTTATTTTGTATGATTTGATATTATTTAGATATTTGACAGCTGTAAGTTATTTATAGATCTACATTTTAATATTTTCGTAAGATCTGACACGTAGCAGCTAGAAATATATACATTCTTTATTGTTAGAGTTAAAATAGGTGGAATAAATTTGTAGATAAGTGTTTATATATTTATATATTCCAGACTTAATAATTTTATAGTACTATGTAAGTACAGGTTGTACAAATTAGTGACAGAATTGTTTTTAGTGCCAATAATAGATAAATTTTCTAGCTAACTAGCGGTTTATAGTAGCAAAAACAAAGCTTCGTCTACAGTATCTATTAACGTATTTTCCGTAATTTGTATTTTTTCAATTTTAGTATAATGTTAACCTTTATATTATAATTTGAGATTTAGCAACCCGTTATATTAAGATTTAACACGGATGAGCTCAGTTCAATTTCCTCCCTAATATCAGATAATGTTAATTATTCAAGATTTAACGCATATTTAAGAATGATACAATTACTATTTTTAAGATTTAAGCTCAATAAATCAGAAAATGTTTTTAAATTTTCTAACTTAAAAGTAGTTTTGTCCAGGGATAAGGCCTTAGTAAATTTAGATAATTGAATCTCACATATATCATTATAATAATATATTTATTTTACAATGTTGTTGTTTTCTGTATTAATTACTTTTAAGTCGGAAATTTCTTTAAAAGTATTACAATCATTATAGTAAATATGAGCTGGAATAATTAGTTATTTGATTCTGTACATTTCGATCTAGGTAAATGTTTAGTGTGTCAAAATTTTTAAAATTGATGTTAACTATTACTTATTTATGGCAATATTATCTAGATATATATAAGCTAAATAAGATGACTTAAGAATACAATCAATTAAAAATGTATCATGCAATGAAAATAGTTCGCTTTCCTACCCATTTCCGTAAATATATGCATTCTTTTATTAATGAATAGATATGAAATGTTCAGGGTACGAATATGCGAACTAACTGATAACTACATCGTTAAGAATATATTTGTCAACGGGACATTTGATTTCAATGGAATTAATATTAAACCCAGCAATTTCAAGTACTTCAAGTTTATCTGTACATTCCCCCAGTAGTAATTTTTCTATATTATCATATTTCTGGTTAGAATATTATTCATTATCCCCATATAGATATAATTTCTTTAGATTTTTGAACTATCATAGCGCCTCAAAAATATTACTATAACTAATAGATTAGATAGATGATACTTGAAACACAGTTTATAAAACGAAAGAATTATTTATTCTAATAGCCTCAATGTTAGTTAATATTGGAACCTCTAATCGTGATATTGTTACATTAGTAAGATCTAGTTTTTATACTGAATTGTTGAAGCTACTGTCGTTATGTTTTAATTTTAGCAATTGAATATCTCTACTAATATAAATTGCTCCTTGATATGCGGTTTCAAGACATTCAAGTGGAAACCTGATCCATTGTGCATTCAAATTTTAACCAGTAGCTTAATAATCATTTTCTGAAATTGAAAATTATTCATCATTTTTTATGGATATTCTATAGAATTATATACATTGAATACGACAGTATTTTCTAGTAATAGTATACATTGACACAGATCCCAAAGCTAAATCACAGTTTTCTAACACATTATCTAAAACTCTTTTTGAATTTAAGAAACATGAATCATGACATTGTATTTAATGACAATAAGAGAGAAATAAATCCGGTACTAAACTTAGTTGACTATCCAGTAGTTTGATCGATACTACTTATATAGGATACTATTCGAATATTTTTTAATCATTAATATAACAAGAGTAATTGAATATGACTTTAATACCATTTATTATAAGAGTAGATAATTTTTCAGCGCTCTTAATATCTATAATCTTTATATTATTTAGCTCACATATTCTAGTATTGGTATAAATCTCGACCATATTAAAGTTTTCTAAAATCAAAGTTTTATACATTATGTAACTATCATCTTTATTCTGAAAATATCTTTATTTATTTCCATTATAATTTAGTAAACTATTATTCTCAAAACATTATAATATTTTATTTTTATCAACTAAGGATTCTGGAATATTTACTATTTATAAAAATACGTTAGATACTAATATGCCGTCTTTGATATCAGATTTAAATGGTAAGTGTACATGATCTGCATTAATAATCTTTACGTCCTTATAACCATATACCACAAAAACACCTAACCCTGTGTAGTCTAAAATGTTTGGATCGTAATTTACCTTCATTTTGTAATATATATATGCAATTATTATATCACATACAGAAGGTATTCCAATTTAAGGATATAATATCATTTTTATGCAAGGAGTGAAGATGTTATTATTACACGAAGAGATTCATATTTTACAAATAATTTTTGCCAGCAAACACTGACGAATTGCGGCCAAATCTTCGTAATTCCAAACTCAATTTTTCGCATTATTATATGTGCAGTAGCCGCCCTAAAATAGCCCAAACGCAAAATCCGACTACTGGGGCGCTGCTGTTATATCAGTTCCGCTTCGATACGAAATCGCCCTGCAACACTACGGTTTAAAATTAAAAAATTGGAGTAGAAAATCAAAATCAAAATCAAATTCTATTTTATTTCAATTTCACTTAAATCGGAATTCTGAACTGATGTAACATGTGAAGCGGAAAATCAAAATTGAATCTCAATTAAATCAAAATTAGACCGCAATCCGGCCCCATATGGCACGTTTTCGGAGGAAACGCGTTGCAGCTTCCAGCCCGGGCAGTTCGGGCCCTCAAAATGTAAAAACTGCCAGCAGTGGCAACGATCGCAGTGCTCGTCTGGCGAAACTTCGCTTTGGCGCTCCAATTTCGCTGTTTGCCGTAGAAAATCAGTTTCTGAATTATTGTATTCTAAATTATATAATAATAATATTTTTTTCTGAAGCCTCACACCGTCCGCTGCATTTCCTCCGCGACCTCCACCAGCTGCAGCCGCCGGCAGACCGCGCGCCACAGCGCCTCGTCTACGCTTCTCAGCGCGTCCAGAACGTCCTGTTTGCTGAAAACGCTGATTTCGTCCACGCGCAGAATCCTGACGCTGCTGGCGCTCGTCTCGCTAACGGGCCGAAAGATTGCCGCTAGGTTCTCGCGCTGCAGGCGTTCCCGCACTGGTAGCGCGTCCAGCAGCTCTTGGAGGTAGGCTATGACCGTTTCCGTGTACTTCCTGCTCTGCAGCGCAGAGGAGACCGCGAGGGCCAAAATACGGTCGTAGGAGCTCGATGAGAGTGATTTCTTGTAGAGGTTGTAGGATGCGTTGGGGGTGAGATTATTGAACGGTGTTCTCGCGGATCTCGTGTGAGCAATTAAGATGAGGTGCTAAATGATCTAGGCCTCAGGCCTTGGCATTATAGGAGTGGCAAATAGTAGTGTGAGTGGTGTATTTAGGAGAAAATTAATGTTAAAATAGTTAATTATTATATAATAATAATTATTTGGTTTTCTGTAGAATTGATATTTCTTGCGTTTGAAAATAAAATATATTTGTTTATATATAGTAGTAACGAGGGTTTATTCAATATGAAATCCTACCGTCTCATAAAATCGCTACCTAAGATCAAGTTTTCTAAGTCAATGGAACCCAAAAAAAGGTTAACACCATTATTTACTATTAAATACTCGCATCTGCCTACAATTTAAGAGTATTCGGATGAGAGCCATATTTCCATTTTAGAGCAGCCAGTGATCTCCAATCGTGGTAGTGAGTTTAGACGCATAATTAATCTGCTTATAAAATTATCTAATGAAATGGTTTGTAAAATACAAAAGATTGAAAGTCATGCATCAGATTTATAAGGATAAATTGCCCTTTTAGAGTCTCTTTAAAAATACGCTAGAGATAAAATTGATGATAATTAGGATATCTTTGGTATATTTTGATAAACTTCAAGCTGAATTTCGATATATATTAACAAATTTGTTGTCTAAATATTTAGCCAAATAAATAAGTTCAGTAATAGAAATTAATATAGTAGGATTACAATTTTAGCTTTATTAGATTAATTATAACAATTAATAAATCATATTAATAATATAGTGAAATACATATTGTAGTTAATTAAAGATTATTAGAAAAAGATAAGCAATAAACTAGCATCATAATATACTTTGTTGTGTATTGGTTATATGGTTTCGTTATTTTATCTAAATGTTTATTTTCCTTGTCAGATAAATATTTAATATACTCAATTCTAAGTGCGAAACCATCTAAAATTATATTAATTTATGCATATGTGATTATTATATTATTATATATTGTATTAGTTTAAATTTTATACTAATACGTATTTAGTTGGTAAATATAGTATTTATTTAGCTACTTTGTTTACTTTATACACTCAGCTAAAGATAATAGTAGGAGAGAATTGTATTGTAGATAATATTATTCAAATAGATACATACTAAAAATTAAATTAAGTTACTTACAAATCACACTTTTCATAAAATAATGCATCTAATATATGTTAAAAAAATAAAATTAATATTGAGTAATGAAATATAAAATAATAGATTAAATCGCATGATGTAAGTATTTCCGGAAAATTATATTTATTATGTATACTAATACAATTTTATATATACTTTGCATACTATTACACGTTAATCACACAAAATAATAATCGTGTTTATGAAGTCTATAATAATATAGATGTATTCAATTCATAAAACCTAATTAATTTTTATATTTTAAATTATAAATATTACTTATACGTAAAAGTTTGTAAAAAATAATTTATACATATAAAGTTATAATTTAGTATTTTCATAAAATAAGTATTAGATAAATATCAAATAATCCATATAATAATAAGATTTAATTGTTAACCAAATCTGTTAAATGGATCTGTTTTTGCAAGAGATTTCCGATTATTAATTCTCTTAGGCATTAATGTAATTGAAGCTGAACTAGTTAAACACACGATAGAAATTTATATGGACGATCGAGAGATCAAACAGGTTTTCTAAAATATGTGCAGTCTGTGGAGTTGCAACTGTCACTCCTTCAATTATTCAAAGATATTTTAAAGATAATTCTGCTGATAGATAGATCATATCTTCAAGACTTTAAAAGCATAGATTAAAATTACTATCACATTACAGAGTCGATAAACTTTAAAATTGTATGGGTGGCGAAGGAAGCGAAAAATGGAGAGAGGAAACATTTAGAGGATATAGAGATAGCGAAATTAGAGATTTACTTCAAGAGTGATTAGATACAATATATGTATTTTATTTAAGTATCTGAGTTAGTAAAACAATAGGCAATACTCATAATAACTATAATTTTTTAATACTAAAGGTAAATTTCAAAACTTATTATATAATAAAGGCTTGCTACATTATAAACATAGATGCGAAAAATAACTTGACGAAAAAATTATATTTGCCTGTTATGATTTGATTTATATAACAATAATATAAAAATATCAATTAATAGTATGAATATTTGAATTATTGAAGATATTATTCACTTATTGATTCAATTATTTTATTCTCAAATAACATATATATGATAGTGTTTAATATTATAAATATATAGTTTTAAATCTAATTCTTAACTATCACATTAATTAAGCAGTTTTAGGATGGAATCTCTATTAAAATGTTATTTAATATATAAAATATAAATAATAAGTTGCTTTTTCTAAAATTAAGAAACATTATGTATAACATGTAATATATATAATTAACCTAAAATTAAAAATCAGTAAATTTTTAGTTTCTATATGTTTCCGTTGATTTATACTAAATAATATCTAAAGATAATATATGAATTTAATAGGTAATTAACAATTATCGAAATATTAATTAGATAATGCTGAATAATATGAAATTAGAAACAAGCTGATCTGATAAATATGAGGTAAATAATAATATACATACTTAGTAGAGTTTTTAATACACTAAGTTACATAATGAAGCAATAAGGAACTATGGCAATACCATAGATATTAGCTAGTTTATAGCTTAATTCATTGTAATAAATTCATTTTTGTGATAATACAGATTAAAGTTCACGAAATAAGATAACAATTATTAGAATTATTTCAAAAATCAAGCAACTATAGAATATAACGCATTAGTGTCTTTTTAAAGTATAGAGTCTGGAGAAAAATATCACCAAGATGGAGAAAAATTTATCCGTATTAGAGATTCATTGTTAGTGAAGTTTTTATCACTAAATCATGCCTCCTCTTTTGCTGGGTCTTCCACTAATAGATATTCCACCTTTCTTTAACGTACTGGATAAGGTATATGAACCTGGACCAGGATAATTATTAGTATATGGGCCTATGTTTGTTCTCCCTGCAAGTGAAATTTTGTTTCTACCTTAAATCACTGGAGAATAAGCCCCAGGGCCTGGTGTATCATTGTGATTTTCAATCATTGGTCTAGAGCCTAAACTACAACCAGATGAATTCATTGTACTGGGTAAATTATAAGCTCCTGGAGGTGGAGAACTAGAACGCTTTTTTACTTCCCAATCTGGAGATCCTGGAACATATGTTCTTCCTCCAAGTGTAGGTGAACTTGTCTTACCAATTTATTTTGGCGTGTAAGCACAAGGTGAAGGAGAAATACTTTTATCCTTAATAAAGGTACGTCCAGAAATACTAGATTTTTATGCAGTATTAGATGAAGCGATAGAATAAGAACCCGGGCCTGGTGTTTGTGTGGAATTCTATAATGCCGGTATACGAGATTTCAGAGTGATACTATGAACTGCTTGAGATTATTTATAATTTGGAGAATATGAACCTGGTCCTGGAACAAAAACTGTTGGGCAATCAGATGTATTCATCTTACTGATTATACTAAAAATATAATATGGGTATATTAACTATTGTTACAATCTTGATCATTCAACTTTTTTAGCTTTTTTAGATTTCTTTGCTACACTTTCTTCAGCAACCACTTCTTCATGCTCTTCATTTTAAGTGCCATCATTATCTTCAGGAACTACTTCTTAAGCCAATGCAGCAGGTACTTGCTTGTTATTCTTGTTTTTCATTTTCATGGTAATAAACATATTAACTACTAACATACCAGGCTAAATTAACTTAGAATACCAAGGTTTTTCGACTTTGTCAACTATTCTAGCAATATCCAAATGATAAGAAGTACCGTCTACGAAATAGTCAACAGTTAAATAAGCATTATTGTGAACAACAATTCTGTAAATATCAAATGTACCAATATATGTGGTGGTTTTATTATCCAAAACAAGAATAGTATCAATTAAAACTTTTTCGTCTTTAATGATTCTTAAATGAGTATTGTTGTCTGTTTCTATAATAATATTCTTAACATTAATTACTTAACGATCAAAGGTAGTAACATTATCTTCAGATATAATATCATTATATTATACTTTCTCTAGGATCATCGATACTACTTTAGTTTCATTGTTTTATACTGGTTTACCTTCGTATATAAATTAAGTAGGAACATTATTGATGGTTTTAGTAATATTATAGGATCCTTTAGTTAATTAGAGTGTATCAAATTTTTATGAACCACCTTTACCACCTTTGCCGCCCATCATTGGCATTGCTAAGATAACTAATCCAAACATTTAGAGGAGTGGAAATATTAGATAAATAAATAGACAAATATTGTAAATTTATATAATAATTGGCAATTTAATAATTGTTTCAGATCAAAAGTGTCTTCCTTTATATCTTCCTCCCATCGTAAATCCTTAACTACTTTTTGCTCTAGTAACATTATATGATCCCACACCAGGATTTGTATTTTCAGCTCCTTTAGGTTCATATTTAGGGAATTTGCTACCCTTTCCTCTTTTACTCATATCAAGTTAATCTAATGTATAACTGCCAATACCAGGTGTATTATTTGTAAAATTGTACATGTTTCTAAATTTATCATGTCTTCCACTCATGCTTGATCCAAACTTTTCTTTGTCACTTCTATCAATATTATATGCTCCTACACCTGGATTTGTATTTAAATATAAATCTTTTGGTCTTCCAGAAACAGAATAACCTGATGTGCTTAAAGAACTTTTACCAATATCATAGTTACCAGGTCCAACATCCCCTGTTTATGATCTCACTAGCTGTGAATCTTCCTGCTTAGGGAAACTAAATTAGTTTGCAGAGGATGCCAACTTACGATTATTATATGCTCCAGGACCAACATTAGCATATTTTTTTCTTTCTTTTAAATCAGTATCTTCATATTTGTTTGCTATTTTTCCGGCACCAGAAGAATTTAGTTAAACCTTTTGATTATTTTAATATTCAGCAGGGCCTGGAATACCATTCTAAGTACCCGAAAATAAATCTCTTGATGGATTATTATACCTGGAAGATAATGCAGTTGATATTTATTTTCTTTAAAATGTTTTATTATAATCAGCAGGTCCTGGTCCAGGCTATATATCTTTTTATTCTTCATATTTAGGAAATTTAGAGCCATGACTATCAGGTGCAATGCTTGAGTAATTAGGATTATAATCACAACATGAAGGAGTTACTTTATTAGAATGTACTGAAGTTCTACCTGACAACGTATATGCTGGATTTCTAGCTAAATTCTTCAGCTTTGCTGTTTCAGCATTATAGTCAGCGGGACCTGGAGTTTATGATGTGCTCAAATCTACTGGACGGCCTGATATTGTGGCTCCTATTTATGATAATTCAGATTTAACATTATAATCACCTGGGCCAGGTGTTGGATTAATTTTTGAACCTCTTTCGGCTTTTGATATAGACCCACCAATCCTTGATAGTGACGAACCATTATTTTCATAATCACCTGGTCCAGTTGGATTTGACATAGATTTATCAGGAAAACGAGAAGCTAATGAATATGACGGGTCAGTATGGGAAGTCTTAAGAAATGAAGATGAAACATTATATGAACCAACTCCTGGGGTAAAAGACTGTTCAGCTTCTACAGCAACCATGGTTTATGACTATGCTACTGTAGATTTTCCTAATTAAGACATCGAAAGTGACATTTAGAAATTTGCAAATTTTTCATATGAATAATATATCATTTATAAATATCTATACTAATTTTGTAAATGCTCATTTCAACTGGTACTTATATATTTTGATCAATTAATATGCAGAATACGAAACTATATATATATATACAGTTTAGTTAAAAAGGACTAAATTTTAATCTAATTACTCCTACATTAAAATTTATTTATGTTCATTTAACACGTAGAGTATCTGATATATAAAATATTTTGAAATACGAGCGGTACACGCAACACAGCATGATGACGGCGGCCCTCCCGGCTGCGAAGACGGCCAAGACCACACTGCTAAAGTCGTACCAGCAGGTGTCGTCCCCGGAGGTGATTTCCTACCTGAAGCTAAAGCTGTTCTCGCTGGACATCAGGGCGACAGACGAGCAGAGCTTCGCACAGTCCTTCCGGGCAGTGAACCCCTACTCCTCTGGTTTCTTGCAGGACTACGCCAGCATGACGAAAACTCCGCAGAAGTCGCCGTCGTATGACGCGTTTAAGCTGCTCGAGTTCCACGCCAAGTTCGGCGTGCTGGACCTAATGAAGAACCTGTACACCACTTACTTCTCCCAGCTCAAGTAGAACGGCCTGCAACAAACGGACTCTCTGTTCACGATCGCAGCTGTGGGGAAGGTTCGATACAGCTCGGTCATCTCGCAGTTTGTGCACGGCCAGTTCGCGACACTGTACAAGGAGTTCTCGCATTTCCAGCTGGCTCCGCCGGGAAAGCTGATCAACATTTTCAACACGGAGCTGGAGCGGATCCACCAGAATGCGCAGGACTTCCAATAGATAGACGTGCCCTACTTCGACTACCTGCAGGACATCGAGCTGTTCCCGCAGTTTGTCAACAACATCCAAAAGCACTCCTTCGATATTGGGGTGAAGCTGCTGGTCCTGGACAACCTGGACACGCAGAACGACTACTTCCTGTCCGTGTAGCAGTCCATGAATAACTTCTACCAGCTAATCTTACAGATTGCGGTAGCTATCTACCCGTAGGTCGTAATCTCCGGTGGGTCGGTCCTAATCAAGATCAGGGAGCTCACCAGTCCCGCCATGGCCTCTATACTGCAGATTCTGGCTTATTTCTACGAGGAGATATGCTATTTCCATCCGGACTTTTCCCGCGTACTCACCCAGGAAAAGTGGGTTTACTGCACAGGGAAGAAACGCGTGGAGCGCTAGATCGCAAAGCAAGTGGCAGAGTAGCTGATTCAGTTCAGCTAGCAGGTAAAGGAATTCGAAGTTGGGGTGGACCTGGACGAGGAGTTTGAGTACTTGGAGCACCTTCTTCCGGTGAATTAGAAGCTTGTCGAGTACATCAGAGGCGTAAATATTAAGAGCTTTAAAAATCAGCGAAATATTCTCTAGCATGGCCTCATTTATTACTCGAGAATTTATAAGCCAGATATATTTGACCAGCTTTTAGAATTATAGGAGTTTGTATTTACGGCCAATACCGAGGAAATAACAGCGGCACAATTTCTAGAACTATATTCTGGTAATAATCCAGAAATTGGGTTGATATTTCCGTCGAACGAAAAGCGAGAGAAAATGGTATACAGATATCTTGAGCGCATTAACCCCGACATAAAAATGATTTAGGATTTTAAATATGTGCTAGAATTGGAAGAGAGGTCATTATCAGTGCGCTGGAATAACAAGGAAATCGAGCAGAAAACTATTAAAATGGTCGTTGTGGTTACAGAAAAAGAGCGTCTGATGAAAGAGAAAATTGAGCGTGAGAAGAAAGATAAAGAAGACAAAGAGCGAAAGGAACGCGAAAAACTAGAAGTTAAGGAAGTCAGATAGGAGCAGATACAGGTGTAAAAGTAGGTAGTCGCTTAGATTGCAAAGAAGGCAGTTCCGTAAAAGTAAGTGTCCTAAGTTATGCAAAAGCCTAAAATATAAGCCTCAGAAACTGGTAAATCGGAGGAGCTCAACTAGATACTAAAAGACGTCCTTCTTAATCAAAATGTTGTGTCTAAACCATAATAAGTTGAGAAGGTGAAAGTTTCATCTGAGCCTCCACAGAAAACGCTAAAAGGAGCAATGAAAGGAAAGAGTCTCCTTTTTGCAGGAAAAGGCAAGGGGATGGGGATGATAGAGAAGAAGGAAGAGCCTAAGGCCCAACCTAAAAGAAATTTGCTTAAGAATGTAAGAAAGCAAATGTGAACATTTTAACGCACCTAACTAAAGTCTTATTATATACTAGTATTAATGTTCAATCGACGGGTGAATCCGTTAATGTACCCCCAAACCAGACGAATGCTCAATATTGAATTGCTTGTATTGCAGTTACTAAGCTATCACAATATCGTAGGATTGTTAAAGTTATTCCACAGGTATTTCGTTTTTATGCTAGGCTGGCAACTATTCGAATGATGGTATCAGATATATATTGGTATGGCATTGATATATGCGGTGTTATCGATAATTATATAATGTCTCGTCAAAACTACACGTGTTTATCAGAAAGAAGCGGACTGACAAGGTTTGATTTAAAACTATATTTTATATTATAGTTATCAGAGTCTATCTGCCACCAGAGCCAGCATACTATAGGCAATCTGTAAATATAACAACAAAAGTTTCTAATTTTATGCAGCAATATATACTGCGAGAGGCCTGGCTTTCTTTCGCATTTTCAAGAATTTTAGTTTAAATATTTATGTATATTCTAAGGACTAAAGGTGATGAAATAAGTTATATCACCTTTATAATTATATATTATTAAACACAAACAGGAAAGAAAAATTATTCCATCACCATAATATTAATCTTTGTGAGTTATATTGTTCGCTGTATGTTCCACTCCGTATACATGTTGGAATTCGGAAACCCTAAGAAACTAGATGCGTCCTAACGGGAGGACGATAGTCATGGCTCCGAGCAGATTACAGCAGCGTATTATAGTGCAAATGACCTACTAGATACTATGATAAACATTGTAGATAATGTCCATTCCCGTTCTCTTTCTACTACGCAGGCTAACTTTTTACAGCGCTCCTTGCTCCTTAAGCAATCAGACTAGATATCCGAGTTATCCAATTTTTGGATAGCGTATAAAACAGCGTAGTACAGCGAGAGTAACATGGGAATTATATGTATACGCAGACTTTTAGCAAAGATGAAGGCGGAGTCTATATAATTCAGCGAGTTTAACATCAGGTTACAATCTGCACTTAGAGGCTGTATATTGGAGTGATTTATATTGATGAGTTTATGATGTTACATACTATTATTATATATAATTTATTTTGTTCAAATAAACCCAACACATTACATAATAAACGTATATAGTATCGCATTCTATTTCGAAACTCTGACCTATAATATTATATACTTGGGTAAAATAGTATTCCCGATTAATCATAACTCAGTCACTGACAACTACGCCTCTTTTCGCTGGTCTGCTCGCCATAGAAATCCCACCTGACTTGAGGGTGCTCCCCAATGCATAGGTTCCAGGGCCTGGTACAGAATCCTTACCTGTACCTACTTCAGTTCTGCCGGCAAAAGATGCCCCTACTCCTTATCTATCGAAATCTCCTTTTATTGAATAGCTACCTGGTCCTGGATTTTCATTGCCAACCTTGATAGGACTTCTAGAAGCTAAGGATATATTTCTGCCTTTATCTCTATTATTTAGATTATAAGTATCGGGGCTTGGGGCATCAGCTTTCTTTCGAATTTCCCAGTCTTAGACTCCAGGTTTAAAAGTTCTACCACCTAATGCAGGGGCAGTAGAATACCTCGTAGGTGAGGGACAATATGTTCCTGGTCCTGGAACATCAGAAATCTTTTACTACTTTACACGTCCAGCTAGAGTAGATCCAGCATTGTTATTATTGAATTATGTAGGAGCAGCATATGTTCCTGGTCCAGGATTTGTTGAAACCTTATCTACAAATGTTCGAGAGCCTAATGTTGCACCTGTGCTACCTTTTTGTGTAAACTTAAATGCAGCAGTTGGGTCATTATAAGCACCAGGGCCAACATCATGCGTTTACTTATCACTTGGAATCGCCGTTCTACTGCCTAAACTAGCCGCGGGTGCTCTCGATGGGCTAGAAAGTGTATAGGCACCGGGACCTGGTTAATCATTCTTGATTTTACATGTTTCTGTTCTACCTGCCATAGAAATTCCCATATTGGACTTTATAGGATGAGGATCATAAACAAAGCCGGGGCTTTTTTCCTACTCTTTTATTTCCGTTCTTCCTGCCATTGTTGATGCTCTAGAATGTCTACCTATTGAGCTATAATTTTAAGGATCATATGCTCCTGGTGGAGGCACATCATTTTTGTTAAAATCAATTTTGGTTCTACCTGCTAATGATGGAACTCGTTTCGAAGCATTAAGTTATGGAGAATAAGTTCCAGGTCCTGGAACTTCAGACATCTTAGTTTACTTCACCCTACCGGCTAATGATGATCCAGCCCCATTTTAATTAAATATAGATGATGCTGCGTATGTGCCTGGTCCAGGATTAGATGCATTCGAAAATTTGACGTCATTGTATCTTGATTTCATTGTAAATTATGGACTTCCTGAGTTTTTAGTTGTAGACTAGTATCCTGGATTGTAAGCTCCTGGTCCTGGAACAAAGAGTGATGGACAATCTGAAGTATCCATTTTATCAAAATTGCGGAATGATATTACAGTAAAAAATAGTTTAAATTATTAAGTATACATTAAAATTATGAAATTTATTTTTAGTTACCATATAGCCTTATAAACATGAATAAAATATTTTTACAATTAATATCGTTCATAAATTAATATTATATTATAGTATGTATTTAATAAAATTATGACGAAATTCACTAATAGCTTTTAATCAGTGTTGTTATGGAACCTATGCATTGGGGAGCACCCTCAAGTCAGGTGGGATTTCTATGGCGAGCAGACCAGCGAAAAGAGGCGTAGTTGTCAGTGACTGAGTTATGATTAATCGGGAATACTATTTTACCCAAGTATATAATATTATAGGTCAGAGTTTCGAAATAGAATGCGATACTATATACGTTTATTATGTAATGTGTTGGGTTTATTTGAACAAAATAAATTATATATAATAATAGTATGTAACATCATAAACTCATCAATATAAATCACTCCAATATACAGCCTCTAAGTGCAGATTGTAACCTGATGTTAAACTCGCTGAATTATATAGACTCCGCCTTCATCTTTGCTAAAAGTCTGCGTATACATATAATTCCCATGTTACTCTCGCTGTACTACGCTGTTTTATACGCTATCCAAAAATTGGATAACTCGGATATCTAGTCTGATTGCTTAAGGAGCAAGGAGCGCTGTAAAAAGTTAGCCTGCGTAGTAGAAAGAGAACGGGAATGGACATTATCTACAATGTTTATCATAGTATCTAGTAGGTCATTTGCACTATAATACGCTGCTGTAATCTGCTCGGAGCCATGACTATCGTCCTCCCGTTAGGACGCATCTAGTTTCTTAGGGTTTCCGAATTCCAACATGTATACGGAGTGGAACATACAGCGAACAATATAACTCACAAAGATTAATATTATGGTGATGGAATAATTTTTCTTTCCTGTTTGTGTTTAATAATATATAATTATAAAGGTGATATAACTTATTTCATCACCTTTAGTCCTTAGAATATACATAAATATTTAAACTAAAATTCTTGAAAATGCGAAAGAAAGCCAGGCCTCTCGCAGTATATATTGCTGCATAAAATTAGAAACTTTTGTTGTTATATTTACAGATTGCCTATAGTATGCTGGCTCTGGTGGCAGATAGACTCTGATAACTATAATATAAAATATAGTTTTAAATCAAACCTTGTCAGTCCGCTTCTTTCTGATAAACACGTGTAGTTTTGACGAGACATTATATAATTATCGATAACACCGCATATATCAATGCCATACCAATATATATCTGATACCATCATTCGAATAGTTGCCAGCCTAGCATAAAAACGAAATACCTGTGGAATAACTTTAACAATCCTACGATATTGTGATAGCTTAGTAACTGCAATACAAGCAATTCAATATTGAGCATTCGTCTGGTTTGGGGGTACATTAACGGATTCACCCGTCGATTGAACATTAATACTAGTATATAATAAGACTTTAGTTAGGTGCGTTAAAATGTTCACATTTGCTTTCTTACATTCTTAAGCAAATTTCTTTTAGGTTGGGCCTTAGGCTCTTCCTTCTTCTCTATCATCCCCATCCCCTTGCCTTTTCCTGCAAAAAGGAGACTCTTTCCTTTCATTGCTCCTTTTAGCGTTTTCTGTGGAGGCTCAGATGAAACTTTCACCTTCTCAACTTATTATGGTTTAGACACAACATTTTGATTAAGAAGGACGTCTTTTAGTATCTAGTTGAGCTCCTCCGATTTACCAGTTTCTGAGGCTTATATTTTAGGCTTTTGCATAACTTAGGACACTTACTTTTACGGAACTGCCTTCTTTGCAATCTAAGCGACTACCTACTTTTACACCTGTATCTGCTCCTATCTGACTTCCTTAACTTCTAGTTTTTCGCGTTCCTTTCGCTCTTTGTCTTCTTTATCTTTCTTCTCACGCTCAATTTTCTCTTTCATCAGACGCTCTTTTTCTGTAACCACAACGACCATTTTAATAGTTTTCTGCTCGATTTCCTTGTTATTCCAGCGCACTGATAATGACCTCTCTTCCAATTCTAGCACATATTTAAAATCCTAAATCATTTTTATGTCGGGGTTAATGCGCTCAAGATATCTGTATACCATTTTCTCTCGCTTTTCGTTCGACGGAAATATCAACCCAATTTCTGGATTATTACCAGAATATAGTTCTAGAAATTGTGCCGCTGTTATTTCCTCGGTATTGGCCGTAAATACAAACTCCTATAATTCTAAAAGCTGGTCAAATATATCTGGCTTATAAATTCTCGAGTAATAAATGAGGCCATGCTAGAGAATATTTCGCTGATTTTTAAAGCTCTTAATATTTACGCCTCTGATGTACTCGACAAGCTTCTAATTCACCGGAAGAAGGTGCTCCAAGTACTCAAACTCCTCGTCCAGGTCCACCCCAACTTCGAATTCCTTTACCTGCTAGCTGAACTGAATCAGCTACTCTGCCACTTGCTTTGCGATCTAGCGCTCCACGCGTTTCTTCCCTGTGCAGTAAACCCACTTTTCCTGGGTGAGTACGCGGGAAAAGTCCGGATGGAAATAGCATATCTCCTCGTAGAAATAAGCCAGAATCTGCAGTATAGAGGCCATGGCGGGACTGGTGAGCTCCCTGATCTTGATTAGGACCGACCCACCGGAGATTACGACCTACGGGTAGATAGCTACCGCAATCTGTAAGATTAGCTGGTAGAAGTTATTCATGGACTGCTACACGGACAGGAAGTAGTCGTTCTGCGTGTCCAGGTTGTCCAGTACCAGCAGCTTCACCCCAATATCGAAGGAGTGCTTTTGGATGTTGTTGACAAACTGCGGGAACAGCTCGATGTCCTGCAGGTAGTCGAAGTAGGGCACGTCTATCTATTGGAAGTCCTGCGCATTCTGGTGGATCCGCTCCAGCTCCGTGTTGAAAATGTTGATCAGCTTTCCCGGCGGAGCCAGCTGGAAATGCGAGAACTCCTTGTACAGTGTCGCGAACTGGCCGTGCACAAACTGCGAGATGACCGAGCTGTATCGAACCTTCCCCACAGCTGCGATCGTGAACAGAGAGTCCGTTTGTTGCAGGCCGTTCTACTTGAGCTGGGAGAAGTAAGTGGTGTACAGGTTCTTCATTAGGTCCAGCACGCCGAACTTGGCGTGGAACTCGAGCAGCTTAAACGCGTCATACGACGGCGACTTCTGCGGAGTTTTCGTCATGCTGGCGTAGTCCTGCAAGAAACCAGAGGAGTAGGGGTTCACTGCCCGGAAGGACTGCGCGAAGCTCTGCTCGTCTGTCGCCCTGATGTCCAGCGAGAACAGCTTTAGCTTCAGGTAGGAAATCACCTCCGGGGACGACACCTGCTGGTACGACTTTAGCAGTGTGGTCTTGGCCGTCTTCGCAGCCGGGAGGGCCGCCGTCATCATGCTGTGCTGCGTGTACCGCTCGTATTTCGAAAATATAGGCCACTGATAATTCTCCAAATTTTCTAAATGGATCTCAACAGTATCTAAAAATGAAACTGACATTCAGAGGAAAGTTTAACCATACTATTATATATGATAAATTAATTTTAAATATTCTTTAAACTATCATAGTTTTATATTTCTTAAACAAGAATAAATATATTATATATTAATTTTTCTGATCTGTCGGGGAATTAAATTAAAGATAAAAGCTATTGTATATTATTTATAATCTTATAATCATGATAGAGTTTTCGTAACCATATAACTTTTTAAAATAACCCGTATTATCATTACTATTACTTCAGATAGAATCTTTTTACCTTATAGTCATTAACTAAATACATTATTATAATCTTTAGTCTAATAAAGAAACCAAGTAATAAGCAAAAGTTCATTGGCTCTGATTTATTTATATAATCATCTTGGTTTCTTCTAGATGTTGATTTCATAAATAAACATAAAGCTAATAACTTTAATACTTAAAAACTCTAGTATTCTACGTAACACTCTCAGCTGGTTCACGAAATATTTATTAACTGTAAGTAATGTTCTCTCGATATACTTGAATACAAAAAAATAAAATAATAATCAAATGTATTATAATTATAAAAACTATGTTTTTGGTGAACACTGTAAATTCATTATATATGAGTTATAATACGATTGATTTAATATGTTACATTTTGAATATCCATCAGATATTAGATTGTTCGCATTAGAGATATACAATTTATACAATCTCTACTCTCCCATTAAATGAACCAAATACTCTACGCAGACGACGTATCGCGACAGCCGACTCCCCTCAACTAAACGCCAGCGCTATAGGGTCTGTTTGAGTCGGAAAACTATTCCAACTTGCATGAGTGCTTTTTTGAAGAAATTGAATGATTATTAGCACGCACTTCCGGCCAGGCCCAAGATAGAAGCATTCACTCGAATATGACATTTTACAATAGCCCGTGCGACCCATGTTGTCAAATTGTCTTGCGAATTGGTCGTAATTTGAAAAAACTATCTGGCAGAAAAAACCCATTGCATCGATCACTCCATCTATGGCTTGCTAACCTGAACGCGCCCGAACGCCTTCACTGCTTTTTTAGCCTTCTTGACCTTTTAGACTTTCGGTAGATCAGTCTTTGCTGCGATTTTGGGTCGCTGCTGATACTTTTTGACCAGAAAGTAGACCCCAAGCGCGATAAGGACGCCGCAAAGGACACCCACGACGGTGCCGACGCCGATGGCGACCCAGTTGAGCCGCTTGGCGCAGCGCCCGCCGCGGCGCTCGAAGCCGTTCCGGCACGGACACCGCTCGCCCTGCTCGTACATAGCCAATCCCTCGTTCTTCCCGTCGCACTTGCAGAAACCACCGATGTTCTTATAGTTTTTGGCGCACTGGCACATTTCTCCACTTGGGAAAAATCCTTCCCGTTTGGCGCAGCTGCAAGTTCCATCAGGCTGAGGTTCGAGTCCCAAGACGAACCCACATTCGCAATTGCCCAAAACATTGATTTTTTGCTAATCCTGGCAGTCGCAGCGCGCGCCATTCGCGACGAATTGTCGACCAGAATCGCACTTGCACGCGTCCCCGTTCGGCACGAATCCATACACCCACTCGCATTCGCAATTCAGAGGATTCGAGCTGTTCCTGACGACCTCAATAACACCGCTTACCTCCCTGAACGGCACCATCCGGAACCCGCTTTCCGCGTCGCATTTGCACGCAAAAACGTCGTTTTCGACGACCAGCGCCAGTTTTTTCTGGCAGTGGCACGTGAAATCCGCTCCAATATTATGCAAAAATCCTCGCGATTCGTCACATTTACAGCCCGAAACGTCCTTCAAGAACCCTTTTCCTGCATCGCACACGCACACAAGCCAGATCCCAGCCCGAAATTCCGGGTCTGACGAGTAGCCCTTCTCCGTGTCGCACTGGCCGCGCGAGGTGATAACAACGTCGATATCGACGATGGAATCGGTCAAAAATCCCTTCGAACGGTCTAAAGCGCACGAATTAGCGTTTTTCAGCAGCCCTGGAACGCACTCGCATGTTGTGGCGCCGGTGGCGCGGAATCCGAGCACTTTCTGGCACACACAGGCCACGCCGGCGCAGACTGGCAGGCAGCCGAACGAGCCTTCCGCGCACTCGACTTGCGGCTCGCACGTGAGCGGCGATGCGTCCAAATTGTCCTTAATCTGGCCCGATAGGCATGCGCACTTATTCACAGTTGAGTAGAAACCGCTGTAGAAGAGCTGTTAGCTGCAGCGGCAGGAAAAATTAGCGGCGCTGAGCTCGAGGCCCACGCGGCAGTCAACGCAGGTCAAATTTGATAGAGGAAGCGGCGCAACCCGCGCAAATCCAAAATCGTCGTCGCAGACGCAGCGGCCTGCTACGGGGAGTGCTACGAAGCCAAATTTCGTGTTACACTCGCAGGTCAAAATTGATGCTTTCTCGATCGGGAGCGGTTCAAATCCTAGCGAGTCATCGCAGACGCACTAGACGGCATTATCAACGATTACGGCGTCGGATTTGAAGCCCTTCGTGACGTCGCAAATCGATGGAACGATGTCCTAAAATGGTGGTCTTTGGAACGCTACGGCGGCCGTAAAGCCTTTATTTATGATCATGAGGCACGTTTTACTGCTTGCGTCCTCGAGCAGGTTTTCGTAGCACTTACAGGCCTGCAGCTTGCCGAAATAACCGATGTTGTAGTCGCATTCACATGTTTTTACGTGAAAATCTGACTTTCGCGTCGTGTAGCCGGCCGCGCAGCTGCAGAAGAATCCTGTGGTCACGTCGCCCTTTCCGGTAGCGTCGAATCCTAGCGTTTCATCGCAGGCTTCTATAGATCCTGACACGTAGTCTGAGGCGGTCTTGAAACCAAAACTTGTCTTATATGTGCATTTAGCGGAGTCTGCGAGAGTTTTCGGCGTGGTTTCGAGGCCCTACGCGCACTAGCAGCTGCACTTATTTTAAGCACAAATACGTTGCTTTACAAAGCCCTTCTAGGTACTGCATACGAGCTCGCCGTCCTTGAACTATTTACCGGCTAGGAATCCGTAGCTTACATCGAAAATACAGGTCCCGAGAGTGTCGTCGAAGTCCATTCCTTCAATACAGGCGCAGTGTACAAGTGGTGTCTCTGAGTCAAACGAGCCTGCCGTTATGAAGCCACGCTGAACGTCGCAGACGTCGGGCAGGAACGGGGTTAGGCCGATCGTGATTTTGTACTACGCGATGAAGCCAAGTGACGTGTTATAATAACAGCTGTTGGGATCGATGGCAACTGGGGCCGCCGGTAGGCCAATTTTCAAACCTTTCATGCAGGTGCAGTCGGTCCCGGAACCCTGGATGAATCCGAGCTCTTTGAAACATAAGCATCCCTTGTCTGTGTCAGCGCAGAGACCCTGCAAGTCCGTGCGGTAGCAGCCGGGACCTGGAACGCAGACCGAAAGTGTCAGAATAAACATTTTGGAGTGAAAAATATATAAGATAATAAATATGAAGTAATATATAACTTTTACGGCAAAAATTTTGACAACCCCAGTAGCGTGAAACCTCACTCAGATCCTACTCACGATCTCCAGCTCTGACATACCCTTCAGCTCTTCGTACTATACACGAGGAACGTTCTGATACGTCGTCCTGCCTGTGCTTATCCGCGTGATGGCGACGATCTTCTCCTCCTGAATCAGCGCGTCAAGCCACCTGATCACATAGTCTCCGCGGTACTCCGTACGCGTCTGGGACCGGTGCTTATGCTGTGTTTTTGCAGCCTAGATTTGCTCCTAGAGGAGTTTTTCGTGTTGGCTTATTGCTTGCTTTTTTGGCGTCATAGCAGGGGCCATACGGTGCTGAACCGGCGTAGTTTGAGAAATTTTAGATTTTAAATCGTATTTTTAGTCATTTTTTATCGGGCTACTAAATTATTATGAAGTGGGTGATTTTTTAACTGCAATGATGGGGCTTTTTGAGTTTTTCGACGATTTTTAACTGTTGAGAGTCTGTGGAATTGACGATTTTGGTGATTTTACCGATTTGGGCGAAAGTTCGCCTTTTCTTGGTCTTTCCACAGCTGAAAGTTTTGGGGACTTTGGCTACTTTTACGCCGCCGTCTCAGCCCTCCGGGAAACTTGAACGCTCGGAGATTTTGGTCGGCTTTGTGGAGACTTTTTCCCCAACACGGCGGCGGGGGATTTAACTAGACGAAGGCTGCTAGAATTATTAAGAATATGTTTAGTATTGTTAGATCTGCTTCTGCTATTATCATTTTAACCATTATTGCTATTAATATTCATATTATTATTCATTTTACTATTAATATTATTATTCATCCTACCACTCCTATCTCCCCCCTACTAGCTATTCGACCTACTACCTCTCCCCCCATTCGAACCGCTTTAACCCCCAATTCGAGCCCCGCTAATCTTCGCCCTGGCGTCCTCCAGCAGCTGGCCGGACACCCGAATTCCGGATTTTCCGACCTGGAGCCTGAACGGCGCCAGCTCCGGAGGGGCCTTTCGCGCGCTCCGGCGCCCAATTTCCCTGAAATCGTCGTCCTGCGCGGCCCATTTCGAACGCAGCTCCTCTACGGCTTATATCAGTTCGCGCTCCTGCGCTATCTGCGCGTGTCCTTCGACGCTTCTGGACAGGTAGAAGCCGGACTTGATGAGGTCCAGGTCCAGTGCAGATTCGAGCGATTTTGCGGGGTGCTGGAACGTCTCAAATGGCGCAGGATTTGCGGGGTTGCTGGGGCTGGGCTTCGCGGGTGGGTCGAATTTGAGCTCTTTTACTGGGGGCTTTTGCGGATGCCTGGAGGGTGTTGTGTGCTTTATCTACGCTGGTGGCGCAATTTCAGACGCATTGAAAATGCTCAATTATTCTGTCAAAATCCCGCTAATCTACATTTAGTAAAAACTATATATATTAATTATTATATAATAACTAATATAATAAAATTAATTAGATTTAGAAAGGGAATTTTGATTATTATTATTATTATATCAGAATTATTATATTAATTTTTTCAAGGTTTATAAATACTTTTTGAAAAAATATACGACAACCCGCGCTTATATGTCGAATCCGATCACATCTAAAATGCTTGAAAGTAATTTATTATATTCGATTTTAATCTGTATTTTATCTGAATCCATGATTTAAATTAAGCATTACCAGTTTTCAGCTAAAGAAACTAAAAACTAATTCTAAAGATTTAGCCGTATATAATTTATATCAGCAATGTCAAATTAGTAATATACAAAATGCTTCTTCTTCTAGCGTTTAACTGCAATGCAAAGTTCAAGGCATTCAAGCGCCAGTATTCGAAGAGCTACGAAACTAAAGAGCTAGAAGACCAGGCGCAGAAATATTTCTGCGCGAATCTGCAAGTAATCAAGGCGCACCCCTCCCGGAAGCTCTACATTTCCCAGTTTTCGGACCGCCTGCACGCACCGGCGACAGGCTATATGGCTCCAAACCTCCCGGAAGAGCTGGTCAGCTACACCGCGGCTGCTGTGGATCCGGCAGATGCGAAACTTGAAACGTACAACAGAAAATCTCTAGAAATCGTCAAAGCGATTTGCTCGGATTCTACGGCTTCCAGCATCAAGTATGTGGCGTTAGATGACGATTTTATCAAGAATAACGTGTTTTCTGGAGCTGACTTGCCGCAGTCTGTAGACCTGCGGAAGGACGGGCTCACCATGAGGTCTATCGACCAGGGGACTTGCGGGTCCTGCTGGGCTTAGGCCACGAGGTTCGTGATGCACTCTCTGTTCATGCACGATATTACCTACTATAGGGAAATACACGCAGGGACTTCGCTCGAAAACCAGACGAACATCGATTTGGTATTTTCTGTCGAGTACATCATGAACAACTCGTACGGGCAGAATCTGTTCTGTGCAGGCGGTAACTATTAGTATGCAGCGCAGGACATCGCCGACTACAAGGTTTCGTCCCTGAACTACGAGGAGGATGCCCCTTACGTTTCGATTTTCGACTCTGACTCGGCACCACCTATCATCAAACCTGACACTGCAAAGCAGAATCCATCTGCGTTCAACGAAAAGCATTGGCTGAATCCGGTATTCTGGCTGAACGACGATACGGGTTTCAACTGCGCCCAGTCGCTGATTTAGATAAAGTTGCGGAAGTAGGGCGTTGATACTACTGATGCTACTCAAATCAGGTACCTTAAGTCCTTCCTGGCGAGGGGTATAGCCGTCTCGGGGCGCCAGCTGGTCCCGTTCGAGGGGGCCGAGGCGCTCAGCTACTCCCAGTACAGGGGCGGCATCCTCACGAATACTACTAACCCCTGCCCCAAGTCATCCTACCAGCAGTCCAACCACCAGGTCACCTTCATCGGCTACGGAACCGTGAAGGGCACCGAGGTGTGGGTGCTGATGAACTCGTGGGGGACCCAGTGGGGCGTCGGTGGCTCCTTCTACGTGGAGATCGGGTCCAACGCGCTCTGCAACGAGTACGACGCAGTTGCCGTTTTGCCCAGGTTCTCGAAGTACAATACCACTAAGGAGCCACTTGGCATGCCCTACAACCAGTCGGAACTCTACAAGCAGGGGCACAACAAGTACGTCTACGACCTCTTCCCCGAGGTGCGCTGGGGCATGAACGGCCTGGACAGCGTGGATACAGCAGGCAAACCGGTATTCCTTAGTGGAAACATATCTCATTCTGTCTGGATCCTAGCTGGAGTTGCGTCTATCTTCTTCATGGTCATCATGAGCTTCATCTGCAAGTGCCTCTGCTGCCCGCCGCCGAAGAAGATCAAGGTAGCACTATATGAGGACCTGCCTGGCGCGCAGGTGCAGGAGATCAACTGGAGCAAAGGTATATCTGGATGATTAGATTTATATTATTTTTATGCTTTTCTTAAAGATTCTATCAATAATATTTGATTTTTAAAGAATAAAAATTATAAATAATAATATACATAAATTTATATACTTATGTTTTGCAATATTTTATAAATGTGCGATGTTGAAGATTGTGGAACAATGTTTGTACCAGGCCCTGGTGCATATTCACCAAACATCAAGTCTACAACTTTTAATTCAGGATCTCCTGAGTTCACTATGAAGGGTAGATATAACACATAATAAATAGCTGGGTCGCCTGGACCTGGAGCTTATAACATACCTGGTAGCATTGGTAAAAGAGGTGCATCTCTAGCGGGTAGAACTTAAATGTCGAAAATAAGTGATGTACCAGGGCCAGGTACATATTCCCCATAAAGAAAATCTCATGGTGCAATTCCTTCGTTTGCAGGAAGAACATAAATTGATTTCAATAAGAATGATACTCCTGCACCATGTACATATAATGTGACGGAGTACACGTAATTAGGTCGCCATGCTCCAAAAATTTCAATGGCAGGTAGAACAACAACACATGTCCCCGAATCTGGTCCAGGGTTTGCATATGATCCAAAATTATAAAAAAGTAATATTGGTACAACACTTGCCGGTAGAACTACTACTGGTGGAAATAAAAACGATGTTCCGGGACCTGGAACTTATTCCATAAATACTCGATCATCTTCACCATCACATTCATTAGCATCAAGAACTGTTGATATGAGTTAGAGACCTACTCATGATGTAGGTCCTGGTGCATATGAATCACCAGAGAGAGCTTTTAAATATACTTAGAAAGGTTATGGCGGTTCTTCATTAGCTGGACGAACTACCGATGCATTTTCTAAGGGAAATGCTAATCCTGGACCAGGTACTTATGGTATACCATCATAATTTAATAGAAATGGTGCTGGGTCGTCGCTAGCTGGGAGAACAGCCACAATGCAAGTAAATAATAACCCAGGGCCTAATACATATTCTATTTCACCAAAGAAACCTACAACTGCGCCGTCACTAGCAGGTAGGACATTTAAACCTGGAGTATAAGATTGGGAAATAAGAAAGAAAATGGATGCACCTAGTCCTGACACTTATAACTTGAATGGGTCAAACCGTGGTAAATAAATATCAATGTCAGGTAGAACATAGTTGAACACCAGGAATGATAATCCTGGACCTGGTACTTATAGTTTAAAAGGTGATTTTGATAGAGCTGGAGTGGGAAGTTCATTAGCTGGTAGAACAAATGCCCTTTAAGGAGATAAAAACCCTGGTGTGGGACCTGGTAGTTATATGCTTAAAAGCACGCTCAAAAGCGGCGGGATTAGCATTAGTGGTAGGCCAAAGAAACGGGGAGGAATTATTTTTGATTGACCATATATAATATTATTGACATATATTTTACCAAATTTAATAATGGACGCTGAAGCAATTTTAGCCTCCACGTATACTCTCCTGTCTTAAAATGGATTATAATTGACTAGAGAGCAAACTATACTGATACATAACGCATTATCTTAGTAGAAATTTGATCTGTTCTCCAAAATGTTTGACTTGGACTTGACAAAGCAATTTTACGCCCTCAAACTAACTAACGACAATGTATTGTTCCATTAAACGTAACCACTGTACACAACTGATAATTACCCAGTTTCTGACTCCTGCACCAACGCTATTTTTGTCCAGAAAACATCAATTTAGGACGTCGTGCAGGATTTGATACACGCAGGCCAGATTCAGTCGCTAGTCCAATCCAATGACGGCGTCTGCTGCCATTTCTTCGAGCCCTTGAGCGCTAAAATTTTCACGCTCGCATTTTCCGAAATCTACACGATTCAGTTCGTCAATCTCAACCAGAAGCCGATGGCCCCGCAGGAGCACCAAATCACGCGTTCCAACGTGTTTTTAGAAATTTAAATCAACAGAACGTCACAGGTCCCATTTTTGGACAGCATCCGCGGGATGCTGGAAATCTCGCAGCTGCTGAACGTCTACTCGGACGCGCGGGACCACGGGGTCGTCAACTTCGCGCAGCTCGCCGACTCGATATCGTTCCTGAAGAGCGAAACCGTCACCTAGAAGCGCGTCACGTGCACGCGGATGAAAACGCAGGAATTCGTGAACAAATTTCCCACCATCAAGAAAATCTGGTCGTTTTAGTGACAGAAAAATCGCATTTTTTTCAATATATATATTATTATACATTAAATAGTATTTTTCTTTCCACGCTCCGCTCCAAATGACCCATTTGACGCTCGACGTGAACACGCCGCAAACGACGTCTGCGAATCTCTAGAAGCTTCTAGCGCTTTACCAGCAAAATCAATCGGCTGCGAACCGGGCGATTTTCGTCTCCGCGTTCGCACTTTCGGCCGCAAATTCGCAGTTTCTTGCGAATTCGCTCCTGAAAATTATGAGAAAGGGATTGAAAATTGATTTTTCGCTCCACGAAGACGTTTTCCGCTCCCTTCCAAATTTTCTTTCCAAATTTCTCAGCAAAGAAAATCAGGTCCTTTTGGTGGATTTGCAGCTCGCGTGCCTCTACTTGCGGCCGCCAACGGGCGATTTCCTGCTCGAAAAGTCGCTTCCTGAGAACTCGTCGCAGATTTTCCCGAGCGGCGCGTTTTACGACTTTTTGGACACTTTTCTGACCTCGAAATTCATCTCAAAAACCGGTTTAAATTATATTATTTTTAGAATAAAATAATATAAAGATCTTTTCTTTTTTTCGCTTTTCTACTGTAAAAACTTGAACGTCATTTCTCAAAAGCAGCTGATTTTCGTGCAAAATGTGCTGGACAGCGGCATGCAAAAAGCGAAATTCTTCGATTTTTCGGCCGAAAAACTCGCAGTTCCGGTCGGATTTTCGGCCGAAATCGACGATTTTTACGAAATTGAGGAGCGGAAAATTGTGCAAAAAGGAGTGGAAAATGAAAATCAAAATGGAATTTTGCTAGATCTAGAACCTGCCTAAAAGCAAACGCAGGACGATAAATTGGCCCAATTGACGCAAAAACGACTTCTGAAAAACAAAAAATACAAAGAAGCGGAATTTGAAAGTTTTTTGGTTTTGAAATACGATTTTCCACTCCTTTAAATAAAAAAATCGATATTTAATAATATTATATAATAATATGAATAATTAGAAAAAACTTATTTCAAGGAATTAAATTCGATAATTTCCGAGCAAAACGGATTCGCAGGCGTCGAAATCCTTGACACAATTACCAAAATCTACGAAAACTTGCCATCCTCGCGCATGGTCATGCTAACGCTCATGCTGGTTCTGATCAGGTCCAGCAACGCCCAAATTCACGATTTTTACGGCAAAGTTTATGACGAAATTACCGTAGAAAATTTTTCTGTAGAAAACAAAACTCATATTTATTATATATTAAAATAGATATTTCAAAAATCGACAAACTTGATGACGAAACTCGCAATTTTGCTAAAATTGAATTCTGTCATTTTGCACATCCCTTCGGACGCGCAATTCTACGCGCTGCTGCTCTCATTCAGCGCGTTTCTGAGGGAGCCGAAACTGCGATTTTTGATCTCCAGAGAGCAAGAAAACATAGAATTTTCGGCCTCGAAAATCGTGCGAAATCGCTCATTTGAGGCCGTTTTAGAGCATCTGAACGCCCTTTTCGCGGCGGACAACTTGGAGTCAATTCAACTTTTGGAGTGGAATTTGCTGTAGAATTCCACTTCAAATCATATATTCACTTATATATAATAAGTAATATAAGGAAATAGCATCGAAAACGACCTCGATTTGGACGAATTTGCGACGCTGAACCTCCAGAAAGTCATTTCTGAGCAGCAGGGACAGCGCCAAGAGCTCGGCAGAGAGCAGCTCTTCGCTGGCGACAACATCGCGCGGATCGAGCGCAGGCTCTTTGGGAGTGCAGGAAATGCAAGTGATACAAAGGCCGAATTTCGCTCCGAAATCGATTTCCCAGAATTCGTCGCACAGGCCGCCAGAGCGCAAAGTGGGGGCTCCCTGATGCTCCAGAGCGTTAAATTCCACGCGAAAATGCGTGTTTTCGTCGAAATTTGCAGCGAAATTAACGGTTTCTGGGAGTGGAAAAGCGGCGAAGTGCAGCGGTTCGTCTGCGAGAAGGGTAGAGGGGAAGAGAATGTGATGGGGGAGGAGGGAGAGAATGTAGGGGAAATGGAAGAAAAATGGGAAGGGGAAGAAATGGGGGAGCAGGGAGCGGAGTGAAGATTTCTGGTGAAATTTGGGGGCTGGGAAAGTGACAGTTAACTGTTAATTAATGTCAAGGTGATACTTATTTATTGTTAATTTCAGTGCCGATTTAACTCTATTTTATTACTAATTTAATAGTAATTTTAATGCTAATTTAACTCTATTTTAAGTCTATTATAATATCTTTTATTACTATTTAAACCTAAACTACCATCCTGAGAGAAATTGACTTAGAAACCTTCTTTTTAGCCCCAACTCCACTTAAATCCTAATTTCATCGTTATCGCCACAATTAAAGTGGAAATCCGAATTCAATTCGCAATTCAAAAAAATCAAAATTTCCGCACAAACTCCCCCGAAACGCAACAAAATCCACTCACTTGTAGTACAGAATTCCAGAATTTTCTAGCACCTGCACCGGCTTCTTCTGCAGCGTTTTCACGCCCTTCCGGGCGTCGATTCGGCCCTATTCCGAGATGATGAGGTCGATCTCCTTGCCGCCGAGGCTGGGCTGGATCTTTGGATAGCACGCCTTGAAGACGCCAGGAATCGCCTTCGTGCTTGCCAGGTAGTGAATTTTGCCCATTTCCTGTCGCAGTTTCGCGACCTTTTCGAACTCGTTCTGGTTCTCGATATCCTCGCAAATCTTGTAGTGCTGCTTGCAGTAGTCCACTTAGTACGCAGCCTGCAGCGTGTAGGAGGCGATGTTTTGCTTGCGCTGCTTTATGTTCAGAATGTGCTTTCTGACCACTTTCCCACGCCACAATTTCTAGATCCTGATCGCGTTCTGGTTATAAAATGTTAGTCTTTTCTGGTACTGCACGGCATTATAGATTAATTAGGTGTGTTTGACCGTCTTGAATTTACGAAATGTTGACTGGATGGAAAGCGCAGCAGAGGCTACTAGTCGATAGTTTTTGCGCGTTAGCGATGCGCGATATGTTGCTTGAATCATGGATGCTGCAGCTAGTTATACCTAGCATTACTCATTGTGTGTCTGATTGAATGAAATGTAGGCTTACTAAAATTGATCTTTTAGGCTCATTAATGCGGAAAGACTAAGGTAGAAAATATAGTATAATAATGATGTTACTTAAATAATGTAAAAAAGTGAAGTGCCTAAATATCACTTACACATCCACTTTATTACAAAATTATACATTTCCGTATCTTGTTCTTATATAAGCTAAAGGATTTCTGCGGTTTAAAATACTGAAAGCTCGTCCAATTTGCTGATTACTACAGGTTATTCACTATCAGCTGGTAATGGCGAAAAGGTTTACACTATTTAAGTGAGTTACGAAGATTTTCGCTCCGACAGGATAGAAAGTAATTAAATAAGAATATCTTAAGCTAATTACTTTTTCTTTTTATACTTAATGCCAAAAAATGCCATAATTGATAGGGGCCTAGTATACGAAGAAGATGACATTTCCTATCTATATACTTTATTTGACAGGTAACTTGACTAGTTGTTAAACTCAGTTTTTGATGTTCCCGTCTAAACGATCTGGAGATAGTGAAGCAAAATGTCCCTGTCATCCCTGGGCATTTGAAATAACAAAATATATAATACAAAGTATGAGATTTAAGTTCACTCCTTGTTACCATATTTCCAAAAATAACCAGGACAAGGCCTTTGAATGCTAGTCGGACTGACCTTCAGTCCAACACTCTGAAGCTTACAGTGTGCGTTGACCACTAGCTGCTCGAAATCCTCAGAATTTCTATCTGAAGGATTTGCCCACAGAATCTCAGCTACGGCCGCGGCTTTACTGAAAATCAAACTTACAATTTCCTCATTGGCGCCATTCTCCGCAACAACTCCACCTCCAATGATCTAGTCGTGATACTGTTCTGGAATGTCCTTAAGAAGGTCAACTTGGTAGAAGCTGAGATAGCCCTCGTCAAAGTACTTATGATCGGGAGTATGACTGGCTTCAAAGTTAAAGGATTAGATGACTTTGACTCCTGTTTGGAGAATTTCTTCGCTGATATTTGAATTTTAGAAGTGAATAATAGTTTATTTGTCTTTTTCAACGTACGGGGCTTGAGCCTCGTTATAAACTGTATATACTAAATTTTTATCTTCATATAAGGAGTTTACAATATCTTTTACTTTAATGTTAAACTCTACTAAAAGCTATTCGTTTGTAAGATTATGCTTTAATTTGTAAGAAGAAATAACAGAATCTTCATCCCAGCAGACCATTGATAGTCCAGAACCACCAAAATGTATTATTGGGCGGATAACTGAGTTGTTTTCTAACTTATTAAAGATAAGATCTTTAAGCATCGCTTTAATATACTTATAAATATTGGGATTGGCTGGATTTAATATTTAAGGTAAAGATTAATCGCACTATGCTAATAAGTAACGGTCAGCCTTTTACCATGATTTAATATTAATTGGCATATCAATTTCTAAATAAACAATAACTCCACGTTCTAATGCATAGCTTTAAATTTCTTATAGCTAATCAATAGTTAATGCATGATTTTCAGAGAAACAAGCTTTATTTAAATTAGATTATGGAGATTCTGAAAAAAATATTGATTAAGAAATATCATCGCTAGACTTTATATGAAGAATATTAAATTTAGTAATAGCCATACCATCAATTATTTATAAAATTGTAGATTAATTAAGATAGTTCTGAGAAATATCAATCGCGATTTCTCTCCATTTAAACGAAGGAGAATCTGAAATATTGCATTTTGAGATTATATACGCGGCAGTATCATGTTCAAAGCTAGCCAAGGGAACAATCATTTAGCTTAAAGACTAAAATGCTCTAGATAATGCCATACCCGTTGATGCATTAATAACAACGCCGTAATAATCAATAACAATTGAATAGGATTCATTAAGACTTAATATATCATAATTCTCATCTTTAGAATCAACAGTGATTTATAGCTGCCATTATGTAGGTAAATTATACTTAACATATGACTCTAAAGGGGATTTACGTGGGAAAAATGCTTTTTAGAAAAATATATAGTTTTTTTCAAAATGTTTATGACATGGTGACCCGTCTTAGAAAGTACAATTAAAGCTTACATTTGATGCCCCCCAGATATTTGTTAGCAGCTCATAATGTTTAGGGGTAGGGAAAACCTTCTGATCCGTAGCAAGTAAAAGCAAAATCATTCTATAAAATGGAATGATGAATTAATACTGAATATAACATATAATAATACTAAATATATTTACGAGAGTCCAATATTTAAGAATTTATTTATATGAGAAATATTATATGTGTCAAAATAATGTTCATTTCCATAATATTTCTTTAAGACTTTACACGTATTCTCCCCACTCAACGACTTTCCCTGTAGGGCCGTCTTTAGCTGCGAAGCTCGAAAAAGCTTCAGCCTCTTCTTATGAGAGTTTTTCTCCAATTGTTGTGAGATAAGTCAAAAGCTGTTCTACCTCTATCATACCAGTTCCTGGAGCATCAAGAGCCTAAAACGCCTCACGGAGTTCGTCTTAAGTCGGGCCAGTAACGACATTTTCGCTTATTAAATTTGCAGCAAAATCCTAAAATATCGATTTTTGTATCCAAAGCGATGGCTCGTCTCTTTGCATTTAAAGGATAAATTTATGAATTTCTGCCTCTGTGGGATATACGCCTAGAGACCGCAGAACTGTACCAGCTTCACGAACATCGAGTCTTCCAGAATGGTCTGGATCAAATGTATCAAATGCGTCTGAAATAGATTATATTAGGCGTGGATCAAATTCTGACATTTGCGGATAGCTCAAATAATGATATATTGTATAATAATAAAATATTGAGTTTCAAATTATACCTTTAATATTATTATTATTATATAACAATAATATATTTTTCTCCACTTCACTAAACTCCGCAAAAATGGATATTACACATTTGCATGAAATTTATGACTCTTTTGATTATCGTTAACGTGGTGTAATTGAGATGTGGAAGTTGAGAGAATTATTAGCAGCAGCAGAACTCAACCCAACAGATGAATAGTTGTTCAACTTAATTTCTGATGCTGATATAAATGGTGATGGCTTACTTTCGTTCCCTGAATTCTAACATTTTGTATAGGAACTCTCAAATGCTGGTAAAACAAAAGATGCTGATATGGATCTTTTAAATTCTTGGATATTATTGGGTGGTAGCTCTGATAAAAATGGAGCAATAAAGGTTTAGAATATTAAAGTATGGATTTAAAAATTCGGATTCATTGTAGATATAGAGAAGAATCTTAAGGCTTAAATAGAGAAGAAACTTCAAGCAACTATTATTGGTGCAGGCAAAAAAGTAATTGTTCCAGAAGATATTGATTTTGAAGATTTCAGAGTTTTGATGGGAGAAGCAATATATTAACTGCCAAGGTGGGTAATGCATGAAAATGAAGATAAAATCTGAGTAAAATTATCCCTCTTTATTATGGTATTAATTAAAAAATTGTTGATAATTTAGTAACTATATTTTTATAATAATTTAAGAGTATATCCATAAAGAGTTTGGGATATAAGCTGATTATTAAGACAAATTTACTTTTTTAAACATCTCTATTAAATATTTTTATATCATTAAATTATTATCGTTATTTCAATTTATTATAAATCTGTACAGTCATCTATTTTAATAGATTATCATTATAAAATTAATAATCATAACTTATAATTTAGATTACTCCTAGTTAAAATTTTATAAAATTTTAACTATTGCTATACAACCCCCAAGTAACAGTTAACATGAAAAAGATAACAAATTTAAACCTCCTAGTTATATTTACTACTATAAATGATTGTGATATTTATAATCCATATATTACATATTACTATTATGCATAGTATAATTGTATTAAAACAAAATATAAAATGTAGTATTTAAATCTACCAATAAAAAGATTTTCTTATTCTTTTTTATAATTCATCTTGTTAATTAAGTATATTAAATGTTATTCATTTTTATTACAAAAGTATTAGTACAACGACTAAGCCCCTCATATACTTTATATAAAATATAAATTAACATAAACATAAACAATCAAAACTATTATTATATAACCTTATACGTCATAATATATTAGTGTTCATTAACTTATTTAATATTTTTAAAATATGTAATATTTCAAAATATTATTTAAATAGTTAGTATCAGATATAATATATCTATATATAATACTTCGATATTATTTCATTCCGCTTAAATGAACTAACCATTTTTAAATCTACTAAAAAACTCCTCATTTGATAACATAGAAGATGATCTAAATATATTATAAACTCCACTATAGAATTATCACAATATAACTTCAAATGATACTGAAGATGAGTTTATTTTCTCAAGATTGCGACCAAAAGATCTACAAATTGAATCTCCCCCATAAAAGCATTAAAAACTTTTAACAATTGAAGATCTAGTGTTTTAACGGTTTTAAACTTTAATGAGTTAAGATCTTAATAATTTAGCTAGTCGGTATTAGTGATTTTAGCGCTTCACTTAATAAGAACGCCTAGCTTTTATACTTACTTTCTGTATTTATTTAAATCTTTAACACATTGTTACTTATTCTTCATTTTTCTATAAAGATCAACAACATCGGTTTCTCCAATAACTTCTGGTGCGTGCTTTGCTTCGTCAAAAATTAAATTAAGATCGTTCTTTAATAAATTTTATTCATTTTTTAATGATATAAGAACCTTCTATGCTCTATCAGATTCTTTATTTAATGGCTTTTTAGCTATTGTTTAAGTTCTAATTTTTGTTTACTTTCCCAATGCTGGTGAATTTTCTTAAATAAGTTGAATTAGTTCTTGTGTAGCTTTTTCATTTTTCTTAAGTTTACTTTCGCTTTTCTTAAGATCAATCGATAATTGTTTGACCTATGTCAAAGCTATATCTAATTTCATTTATAAATCATTTGCAGAAGATGATTTTTCTCTGAATAAAGATAACTACTCGCTATGCTCCTTTTCCGCTTTTAAATTTTAAGCCTATAATCTAAGTATTTCATTTTACATTGCTTGGTTCTCTTATTTTTAATTATTTAACTAATCTAGATATTAATTTGATTTTTCTTATTCAAATGTTAAAAGTTATGTTATTTAGCTTATCTAAAGTTAATATGCAGAATTAGATTAGTTTTTATTATTAAACATGGCTGTTTACGCCTTTTGCTCTTAACTATTAGAATGTTATTATGAGGTTTGTTAATCCTGACTAAAATTATTATTAAAGTTATCTTATTAATATTAATTATTAACTTATTTCCATTAAGTATTAGTCTTATGCTAGTTCTACTATTATTATAAAATATTATTATAACTAATAAAATTTTAACCTTAAAAATCAGGATCAGGAGTAGTTTCAGTACGAATTGATCTTTATCTTTAATTAAGGGATGGTGTTGTTTATGCATTAACAGAAATTTATGGATTATGATAAGGACGAACAGACTAAGCATCTAAATTTGTATTAAAATTACAATTTTATAGTAGTGTTGCCAAAGCCATTTTTGAAAATTTGAAAATGTACTATATTTATACGATATATTATTGGTATTATTGAAAAATTTCACAAAATTTCATCATAGATCAAATTATAAAATCCTCACTTAGTAGCAAAGCTAGTTTAGAAGCTACTCAAAATTATATCAGCTATTTTAATGAGGATATCAACATCCAAAAATGGAGTATGTGATGCTTATTCTATCATAACTACATCCACTTCTTACGATAGTTTAATTTCTTTGAAGAATTTTACTGCTTACTTTGACTTCATCATGCAATCATTTTAGAAAATAATAAATTTGACTTTATCAATTGGCTTACCATCTAATTAGTAATATAGATCATTATCTCGAAAATCGACCTGTTCATACTTTTCCCAAATATTGATTAATACATCATTGGAAAGTGAAAATATACTTTTCCAACTTTCACCAGCGGATACTTTAAAAATTCCATCTATGATGGGATTAAAATTCCAGGTTATCTCAGATCTACAACATGATCCCACTATCTTGCGAAATTCACATTCCTCATATAATGAACATGATGGCGACATTGAAAAAAAATTCGATATAAGAAATTAACTAGAAAGCAAACAACCTATTTAGCAACCAATCCCATGTCCTACTATAGAAAACTATGACCACCCTAAATAATCTATAAGCTAAACAAACTCATCAACTAAAAGTGGCAATGTCAAATTCTCTGGAGATGCAGAGGAGAAATGACCTGGAAGATCAATAATTGCCAACCTAAATTGAGAATTTAGCCGATTTATTAATGGTGCATATATTTTCATTGAATGGAAAATATCGGGAATAATTAGAATCTTTTGTCCATTAAGAGGGCCATCTTCAAATAAATTTAAAGAGCCAATACCAGGAAGCTGAGGGGCTGACAGGCCTGATTTTCTCATTTTGAGTGATGATGTGAGTGATAATAAATCGGTCATCTTGTGGAAAGGTAGTATATTACTTGCTCTTATATTATATCTAATCTTTACATTACAAAATAAAAACAAATTTATCAGATGTATTATTTAATTATAGTATTTGTGATTGTTATTATTATGCAATATAATAATAATTTAAATATAAATAATTATACTAAGAATGGAATCATACTTCTAAAAATTTTATCGATAGGTTAAAGACTACTAGTAAGTTCGAGAAAATTATAAGAAGAACGAGGTGGATGAATTAGAAAGAAGTTCGAGAGCTTTTGTAGCTAGGCCTGAAGAAAGAAGGACTATATTAGTTAATTCCTACTATATAAGCGAAAACAAGCGATATCTACAAAGAAGAGCACATTCATCATTTAATGGTATGAAGTAGAATATCACTTAAAGTAATTTGGTCCATCCTTAATTTGCTTCTAAATAGCTTTTTATAACAGATTTACAATGATTGACTTGTCGATTGAATAATGGTTTATCTTTATATTCAGTTATAATTATACCCTGCTTTCCCTCCAGATACCAAGTACATTCTCCTTTTATAATGAATATATATTATTATACTGTATTATATATTTATTATCAAATTTCACTTTCGTAAAAATGTCAAATAAGTTGTTTGAGGAACAAATTGATAAATTACAATATGAACTATCAGCGGCATATGTCTAAATTGATGAACTATAAATAAAATTACAAGAATATATCGATAACTCTTCTGAAAGCAAAAAATAGGCTTTAATATCGAAGTCTTAAGTTCTGTCTAAGTCACAAGTCTTAGAGGAAAACATACAGCAAACGCAAAAACTAGAGGATAACATATTTGAAATGGAGCAGGTAATCATTTAGAAGGACTAGACGATCTAAACCTAAACACAGGAATTAGAACTAAGAAGCCAAAAAATCCAGCTCTTAGAGTCTGCTATGGCATAGCAAAAAACAACTTTTTCTGCCCAAAAGACCGAACTGTACGCCGCGTAATCAGACTCTGAAAATCTCAAGATTTAGATAGCGACGCTGACACAAGAAAACGAGTTTTAACGGAGCCTGGTGGAAGATAAGGAAAAGGTCATTTAGGATTTATAGATAAAATTCCAAAAACCTTCGACGTCGGAAAAAGATATTTAGCATATTCAGGACGCATTTGCAGACATATCGACGTAAAAAATAATAGATGTAGCAAATTTTTCGACCTAGGTAGATATTGTAATCTGCAATGAAGATTTAGTTTCTACAAAAGTAGTAGACGCTAATTTTGTGGGACGGCTGCAGAACGAAATCGCCGATCTTAACGAGCAAAGAACCCGGTGGATAGTGCAATAGTAGACTATTTCAGAAAAAGTAGACGAAAAATGAAGAGAGTGATTTTACAATTCATAGTGTATCAATATTCGTTAAGATAATTGATAGATTTATTGATTATAATGAATAGTTAGGATAATTTAGTAAAGTAAGGAGCGAGGTAATATTATGCATCGCTACGTATTTTGGAATAGCAGGGTGTGGTACACAGGATGGCGTGGGCCCAGCAGGGTGAAGAGTCCGAGCTGGCGTGTGCCCACCAGGGTGAAGAGTCCGAGCTGGCGGGGGCCCACCAGGGTGAACAGTCCGAGCTGGCGTGGGCCCAGCAGGGTGAACAGTCCGAGCTGGCGTGGGCCCAGCAGGGTGTGGTACACAGGATGGCGTGGGCCCAGCAGGGTGAAGAGTCCGAGCTGGCGTGGGCCCAGCAGGGTGTGGTACACAGGATGGCGTGGGCCCAGCAGGGTGAAGAGTCCGAGCTGGCGTGGGCCCACCAGGGTGAACAGTCCGAGCTGGCGTGGGCCCAGCAGGGTGTGGTACACAGGATGGCGTGGGCCCACCAGGGTGAAGACTCCGAGCTGGCGTGGGCCCAGCAGGGTGAACAGTCCGAGCTGGCGTGGGCCCACCAGGGTGAAGACTCCGAGCTGGCGTGGGCCCACCAGGGTGAACAGTCCGAGCTGGCGTGGGCCCAGCAGGGTGAACAGTCCGAGCTGGCGGGGGCCCACCGCTGTAATAAAATTTGTGCAAAAGCCAATATAAACATCACATCTAAGTATCTTCGTTTTGAGTAGCAGGGAGTGGTTTGCATGAGAAGTTATTGCACTGTTCACCTAAGCTATGCTTAGAAAAGTATTGCAAGGAAATTGGGGATCTGCGAACCCTATCAATGCTGTCCCTACCAGCCATCGTATCGGACCATAATGAAACGTTTCCAGGCCACATTACACTAACAAATAATGAAATGATTGTGCAGCGGGAGGCACGCATACTGACTGTACTAGCCGAGGATGTGAGGCCAACTCTCACCTCCTTGCTAGCGCATGATACTGATGGGCAGGTGGTCGAGTGCTTACTAGACCGCCAAAATATGTTGAAATATCGTGTATTTGCTGCTTAAAACTAGTGAAGTATTCAGTGATGAAGTCTTTAAGATAGTTAAATATAGCTATATCCGTATTTAATATAAATACTTAAATGTCCGCTGGCTATAAATTATAAAACTAGGTGCTCATTCAGAATTCACTATCCTGCTCACAATCAGGATGATAATCTAAGACTTATAATATATCTGCCTCCATCTTGTGTAGGTTAGCAATTGGTATTCTTGTTACCGAACATACTGCAGTATCAAGAGAAACCTCTCCGCCTTTCTCACATTCCGCTTTCGCAGAAAGGTAAAAGCAGGCAATTAGAGAAGTTCTCCAGGACTTTAATGTGAACTAATGTTACGTGGCCAATTTCCCCATAAGGTGCATTGTCTCGCAAATAACCTCATCATCTAGGTTTGTGGCATCGATGAGCTCGTTAAGCAACGTGCGAATCTGTGCGACGGATGGAATATATGCAACTGCACTAACCATAGATTGAGGCATGGTAGATTTAGTTCCAATATTATTTTTAACCAAAAGGTAAATTGTGTTCATTTTTGGACAGGTTAAATTACAGATAACGAATTTTAATACATATAATTAGTAATTAACTGACTGGAATTTCTACGAGTTTTTATCTCAAAATACTTGGCGATTATACTAAAATAATCATCAAGTTAAAACCTTAGAAACAAGAAACTTTCTTGAAAACACAATACACGGATCAACACGCCCAGTAAAACATGTGACGTCAGGCAAACGGCATAGATACTATAAAGCTGTTTGCGATTACAACCGGCTATTTGAAACGTATAACATTCTGGTACAGCAAGTAATGCGAACCCTACTCTAGTCTACATTTTTAGGAATGAACTCGCCGCTTTTTTCGCCATATGCAGGATCTCCTGATGTTCATGAAGTACAATCTATTTTACCCATTGGTAAAGTGATATCATAACCATTTTCGCCATTGTAGTTCTCATTTTTTCATGACACAACTTCCTGTGCATAGACGCCTTAGGAATAGGTAAAAGTCGTACATCAGACACCAGAAGGATTTATTCCGTACTATTCCGAAGATGCAGCAACAATTTTTTAGCAGCGATAGGCTTTCCTCCGGAGTCTTAAGTATTTTTCGCGACTGGTGGACGGTAGAGCATAGAAGACTACACCAAATCTAGCGCGAGGTTTATTCTGCTGCTCACGAGAATGCTGTAGTCTTATTTTAGATGGTGGGAATCGTAGTCCATATTGCTGTAAGCCATGTCAAGTCAGAGAATAAAATATGCGGCAAGCTAGAGTTAAAGCCCGCGGTGAGCTGATAGAGCGGAAGCGATGTCTGTTTCAATTTCTTGTAGACTTGAAAGAGACCGACTTCGAACGTGGGCGACTAGTTTAGTTAGTTGGAGCATATCTGGCTGAATATCAAAAGAACTTTGGAGAAGGTTGGGAGTGAATGTTCACAATAGACACTCACTATTATCCCATCCACTGGATGATTTTCCAACACGCATCTATGGTTTCTTCTGGTTGAATATCACCATTGACATATGCCTGATCTAGTTTTGCTTGAAGAACCTAAAGCCTGGATTTCATGTGTTTGTTCTCAGCAGAACATTCTGCCTGCACCTGTCTAGATTTTTATAATTCCATTGTGCGCACAGCTAGTAGTTTCTCTAGATTTTCAACATGTTTCAGCAGGGCCTTATCAGTTCCGAGTTTGTTCATATTTGAAGTGGAGTGAGAAATTTGATCAATCACTGACTTCGTCTAGAAGGTCATATATATCTACGCCAGCATCCCCTTTAAAGATCCTCTCTTCCATCATTCTTTATCTCCTCTCTTCCTTATTGTGATCTCTCTCATCTCTGATTAGGTCGTTTTGGTCCACCCCGTCCATTGCCTAGATAGCAAATGCTACTTCCTATCCCTCACGTCCATCTGCGGCTTCAATAAACCATTAATTATCACATCTAGGGCAAAAGCCATCTGCTTCTTAATCAAACCCATCTCTAAAATCAATTCGGAAAGTTTTCTTACATTTTTTACATATAAGTACTAATTCTGGTGATTTTTCTATAGGATGATCTTATGTTTCAGCATGACATTATGCACAATCATACCAACGCTTGCAACAACGTGCATAAGCTTAAGTTTATACATTAGGAACATGCTTGCACATTATAAATTTTGAGGAAAGAAAATATATAGATAATATAAAATATCATGTGTTTTATTTGCTTTTGAAGCTACATTTACAGCATTCAAAGAAAACAGTTTAACCTTCGTCTGCACTACGCATTTATCTTGCTTCAAAAAATGCTTTTTCATGACCACATTTTTCACAAATCTCGTCAATAACAGGTCGAGTTTCACTTTAGATGATAATAGCAGCAGATTGTTAAGTAATAGTTTTTTCAGATGTAATTTATTGAGCACTATATACAATTTAATTGAAACAACATGGGCATTGTGCAGAAGATGCAGAAACAGTAAGCAATGTGCCACATAACTCGCAGAAGTTCATTATTTGACAAGAAGTGAAAATATAAAATATTAATTATTATATAAAATCATTTTCTCAGCAACATCCTTTTTTAGACTAATTATCCACAATTACTTAATTTGTTGTACTTACTGTTTGAGGTATAAATTGTTTCCCAGCTGCATTATTTTCTAATATTTCTCCCTATTTAGCAATTAACTTTTCACAAACAATTTTAAATGCTTTTTCAATATTTTCTCCTGATTTTGCAGATGTCTCTAAGAAACTAAAATTATTCGCCTATGCAAATGTTTCTCCTTAGGAAGTTTAAATTTAATGCTCTAAGTCGCATTTATTTCCAATAACTATAATTTCAGCATCTGAAGCAACATTTTTAACTGTCTCAATCCAGTTAGGCAGAGAATCGAAAGAAGCTTCTGAGGATACATCATATACTAGTAAAACTCCATGAGCTCCTTTAAAATATACTGTAGAAATAGAGCGATAACGCTCTTCACCGGCAGTATCCCAAAGCTATAATGTTACTTAATTATTATCTATTTATATTTCTTTAGTGTAAAAGTCAACTCCAATAGTAGCATTATGAACATTAGAGAAATCTAAACCACGATATCTGTCAAGAAGCATAGATTTTCCAACTGCTTGTTCTCCTACAACAACAAATTTAAATAGATACTTCATTTTGATTTATATAGGAATGAATTTAATTATTTTATTATATATTTAAACTGATATTAGACATAAACTTCCTAAATATTAAACACTAATATTATGTATTTATAAATAGATATTTATGAAATTCAAAATGTCATCTTTTTCTTCTGATTTTGAGGATGCAGCGTATTCTCTACCATTTGATGCAGCAATTTTACAAATTCCTCCTATACCACACCCTTTACACTCTGTTTCAGCGCCGTTTTAGCTTTTAGGCAATACTACATCGTATACATCATAAACCTCACACTCAAACTCTCTACAAAAAATTTGTAAAAATTACATTCGTGGAGGGTGTAATGTAGCAGACTGCAAGTTTTTTCATCCATCACCAATCGAACTGATTGTTCATGCTTAAGAAATTGCAAACATATACACTTAAAAATATGGTAAAATTGAAATTTGTAAAGATTATTTAAATGGGAAATGTGATAGATTTCAGTGTAAGTATAAGCACTGTGATGACTATTGGAAAGAGTAAATTGATAGATTTAATTCGATTGGAGAACATGTCCTGACGAGTTAAAGTGGTAAATTTAAAATAAGTAGTCAACCTAGTTAAGGGGATTAAAAGTGATTTGAATCAGTTTATATTAGTTTTAAAAAATTATACTAATCTAGGCAATGGACGGGGTGGACCAAAACGACCTAATCAGAGATGAGAGAGATCACAATAAGGAAGAGAGGAGATAAAGAATGATGGAAGAGAGGATCTTTAAAGGGGATGCTGGCGTAGATATATATGACCTTCTAGACGAAGTCAGTGATTGATCAAATTTCTCACTCCACTTCAAATATGAACAAACTCGGAACTGATAAGGCCCTGCTGAAACATGTTGAAAATCTAGAGAAACTACTAGCTGTGCGCACAATGGAATTATAAAAATCTAGACAGGTGCAGGCAGAATGTTCTGCTGAGAACAAACACATGAAATCCAGGCTTTAGGTTCTTCAAGCAAAACTAGATCAGGCATATGTCAATGGTGATATTCAACCAGAAGAAACCATAGATGCGTGTTGGAAAATCATCCAGTGGATGGGATAATAGTGAGTGTCTATTGTGAACATTCACTCCCAACCTTCTCCAAAGTTCTTTTGATATTCAGCCAGATATGCTCCAACTAACTAAACTAGTCGCCCACGTTCGAAGTCGGTCTCTTTCAAGTCTACAAGAAATTGAAACAGACATCGCTTCCGCTCTATCAGCTCACCGCGGGCTTTAACTCTAGCTTGCCGCATATTTTATTCTCTGACTTGACATGGCTTACAGCAATATGGACTACGATTCCCACCATCTAAAATAAGACTACAGCATTCTCGTGAGCAGCAGAATAAACCTCGCGCTAGATTTGGTGTAGTCTTCTATGCTCTACCGTCCACCAGTCGCGAAAAATACTTAAGACTCCGGAGGAAAGCCTATCGCTGCTAAAAAATTGTTGCTGCATCTTCGGAATAGTACGGAATAAATCCTTCTGGTGTCTGATGTACGACTTTTACCTATTCCTAAGGCGTCTATGCACAGGAAGTTGTGTCATGAAAAAATGAGAACTACAATGGCGAAAATGGTTATGATATCACTTTACCAATGGGTAAAATAGATTGTACTTCATGAACATCAGGAGATCCTGCATATGGCGAAAAAAGCGGCGAGTTCATTCCTAAAAATGTAGACTAGAGTAGGGTTCGCATTACTTGCTGTACCAGAATGCTATACGTTTCAAATAGCCGGTTGTAATCGCAAACAGCTTTATAGTATCTATGCCGTTTGCCTGACGTCACATGTTTTACTGGGCGTGTTGATCCGTGTATTGTGTTTTCAAGAAAGTTTCTTGTTTCTAAGGTTTTAACTTGATGATTATTTTAGTATAATCGCCAAGTATTTTGAGATAAAAACTCGTAGAAATTCCAGTCAGTTAATTACTAATTATATGTATTAAAATTCGTTATCTGTAATTTAACCTGTCCAAAAATGAACACAATTTACCTTTTGGTTAAAAATAATATTGGAACTAAATCTACCATGCCTCAATCTATGGTTAGTGCAGTTGCATATATTCCATCCGTCGCACAGATTCGCACGTTGCTTAACGAGCTCATCGATGCCACAAACCTAGATGATGAGGTTATTTGCGAGACAATGCACCTTATGGGGAAATTGGCCACGTAACATTAGTTCACATTAAAGTCCTGGAGAACTTCTCTAATTGCCTGCTTTTACCTTTCTGCGAAAGCGGAATGTGAGAAAGGCGGAGAGGTTTCTCTTGATACTGCAGTATGTTCGGTAACAAGAATACCAATTGCTAACCTACACAAGATGGAGGCAGATATATTATAAGTCTTAGATTATCATCCTGATTGTGAGCAGGATAGTGAATTCTGAATGAGCACCTAGTTTTATAATTTATAGCCAGCGGACATTTAAGTATTTATATTAAATACGGATATAGCTATATTTAACTATCTTAAAGACTTCATCACTGAATACTTCACTAGTTTTAAGCAGCAAATACACGATATTTCAACATATTTTGGCGGTCTAGTAAGCACTCGACCACCTGCCCATCAGTATCATGCGCTAGCAAGGAGGTGAGAGTTGGCCTCACATCCTCGGCTAGTACAGTCAGTATGCGTGCCTCCCGCTGCACAATCATTTCATTATTTGTTAGTGTAATGTGGCCTGGAAACGTTTCATTATGGTCCGATACGATGGCTGGTAGGGACAGCATTGATAGGGTTCGCAGATCCCCAATTTCCTTGCAATACTTTTCTAAGCATAGCTTAGGTGAACAGTGCAATAACTTCTCATGCAAACCACTCCCTGCTACTCAAAACGAAGATACTTAGATGTGATGTTTATATTGGCTTTTGCACAAATTTTATTACAGCGGTGGGCCCCCGCCAGCTCGGACTGTTCACCCTGGTGGGCCCACGCCAGCTCGGACTGTTCACCCTGGTGGGCCCACGCCAGCTCGGACTGTTCACCCTGGTGGGCCCACGCCAGCTCGGACTGTTCACCCTGGTGGGCCCACGCCAGCTCGGACTGTTCACCCTGTGGGCCCACGCCAGCTCGGAGTCTTCACCCTGGTGGGCCCACGCCAGCTCGGACTTCACCCTGTGGCCCACCCCCCCCCCCCCCCCCCCCCCCCCCCCCCCCCCCCCCCCCCCCCCCCCCCCCCCCCCCCCCCCCCCCCCCCCCCCCCCCCCCCCCCCCCCCCCCCCCCCCCCCCCCCCCCCCCCCCCCCCTGGCCCACGCCAGCTCGGACTGTTCACCCTGTGGGCCCACGCCAGCTCGGATCTTCACCCTGGTGGGCCCACGCCATCCTGTGTACCACACCCTGCTGGGCCCACGCCAGCTCGGACTGTTCACCCTGGTGGGCCCACGCCAGCTCGGACTCTTCACCCTGGTGGGCCCACGCCATCCTGTGTACCACACCCTGCTGGGCCCACGCCAGCTCGGACTGTTCACCCTGGTGGGCCCACGCCAGCTCGGACTCTTCACCCTGGTGGGCCCACGCCAGCTCGGACTCTTCACCCTGCTGGGCCCACGCCAGCTCGGACTGTCACCCTGGTGGGCCCACGCCAGCTCGGACTGTTCACCCTGGTGGGCCCACGCCAGCTCGGACTCTTCACCCTGCTGGGCCCACGCCAGCTCGGAGTCTTCACCCTGGTGGGCCCACGCCATCCTGTGTACCACACCCTGCTGGGCCCACGCCAGCTCGGACTGTTCACCCTGCTGGGCCCACGCCAGCTCGGACTCTTCACCCTGCTGGGCCCACGCCAGCTCGGACTGTTCACCCTGCTGGGCCCACGCCAGCTCGGACTGTTCACCCTGGTGGGCCCACACCAGCTCGGACACGTCAAGAAGTCTAGACATAAAATATAAATAACTTCAATTTAAAAATTACAAACATAAAAAAGATACAAATTTGATTTAAATGAGGATGGATACTATAAATAGTAACGTATTTGAATTTTTATATTATCAAATAATATTGGTTACGATTGCCTTTTTGCTTAAAAAATATATTTTAAGTAAATCATAGATTTGTATTAACTTTTACCATATTATTATAAATCACTCTATTATTATTAACACTACTAAGGTCATAAACTTAATAATTAAACGCTAATATCATAATATTCAGTAAGCGAATAACCACAGATTTTTATTTTAACATGAATTATAAATACTATAATCAAGTTATTTATTTAATAATGCCATTATATTAATTTTATAGATCATATTTTTAAAGCTATTGATAGAGAATTATACTTAAAAAATAAGTAAGTTTTCATTCATTTTTCTTTTCTTAGTTGGTTTAACCATCTTTAATTTATGGATTTGAGTCTTCTGTTACTATTTCTTCCTATTTACTTGAAAATGCAGAAAGAGGTACTCTATAGATTTTCATTAAACAAAGTACAGAGGGGATACCCAAACAGGCAAATGTTGATACAACTAACAAAAAGATAGCAATTAATGGGTGATTTTATAAATAAACAGGTAACTTTTCTCTAAGTTGCTATGCTGCTAAAGCGGCTGGATCAATTTCTGCCATTTGAGGAAGTGGTAAATCTAAAAACTAATTATATATTATTTAATATTAGAGTATATTCATCGATGAATTTTTTCTGAATCCCCTCCTACTTCGTAATCTAGAATATTAAGAGGAAAGAGCGCCTCCAGGCCCAGACCGAGGTCCTCGTACAGGTCACCTCAGTACATCTGGGCTATTAAATCCTATTTCTATAAATTGTTTCATAATGGCCTTCAACTAATAATCGACTTGAGCAAGGTTCTGGCCAGCTTCCTGTGCGAAATCTGCGTAAAGAACCCCAAGAACATGCACTACTTCATATCCAACTCTACTGCAATTTTGGAGCAGTTCTTGACTGCCTTTGCCCCGGAGCAATGCGATCAGATATTGGAAGCTCTCTTCGAAAATGGTGTCATGTCCAGCTAGGAGGTTAACGTGCTTGATGGCATCTTCACCGTGGAATTTTTATCACGTGTGATCGCTTCTCAGTAAGTAAGAGAAATTTAGTATACTTACATCTGAAAATTCCTTTGTATTATTAATGCTCATAATTTTATATTTAAGAGGTTTTCTTAGCATTTTGTATAATAACCATAATTATTAAAATTTAAACAATCAATCGAAGTATTCATAAATAATATATGAACTTTTAAGGTGATGGCATAAATGTCAGATTAAGAAATCTCACAAGATAATTTTATGTAATCCATATTCTAGCCTATAAACACATACTGTTCGATAAATGCATAAAACTTAGCCACAGAATCAGTTATATTCTCATTTCCTGTATCAGGATTACACTCTAATAATAATTCTGATAATTATACATATTAAGTTGAGTAAAAAACTCAGCCACTTTTATTAAATAAATCTGTATCAACTGTTGGTGAAGTTGAAGATTCAATAGATGTTTGTTCTATGATAGGTAGTATTGATTAAACACTTTCAGGAGACTAAAATGAGTAGTGATTAGGTTTTATATTTAATATAGTATTATAACTTGAATAATTTTACAGCTTACTAATACAATTTTTTATATGTCAAACACTATTTTAAATTAATGAGAAATAGTTAACATTTTCCAGACCGACCTATCTTGCAAGATAAAATTAAAGGGGATAACTATGAAGAAGAAATTATGACAAATAGCTGTTCTTCGTCCATCTCAATTCAATCTATAGGGCCAATTTCATAACATGCAGTTTCCAGCGAAGATGACGAAATTGATATAGACTTCTGACGTTTAGACTCAAATAAAGATATTTATAGTAGTTTTGTCACTAATATCGAATATCTTGGTTGTAGGATTTTTGAAATTTTGTATATTTTATAATTCCTTATTATCATAGTATTATATATTTTAAGATGACTTAATTCTTTTTTCACTTTCTCGAAAATGGAAATTGATCCTACACGCCCAATCTACTTATAATGCTCACCAAATTTACTCGAAAAAGTGCTCCCTCAACTACCGGCGAACCCATTTATCTCTACATCATTTTAAACCTGCACCAACCTTGTGGAAGCGAGGAAGTTAGAAAACGTCTAAATCGTCCATATAAACCCAAAATGCACGTGCAGAGCGGCCGAAAACGACGTAATTTACCTCACAGAGGACCTGAAACCCTACACTTACGATTTTTCTACGACGACAAAATACGAAGACTTACCCCCTTATATTCAGGCGCTCCAGCACTCGAAACTGTCGCGATCACCCGAGTACGAAACGATCCATTTCGACCTGGCAAAGGGTAGGATGAACATGCTCAGGGTACGCAATTTCGAGTCAATTTTCCTGATTGTTTCGCCGTCCGTTGCATCAGTTGAGCTCGCCAAGCGGATCAAGTTTGCGCTCAAAAAGCTGAGTATTTCGTGCATTTTGACGAATTTCGGGCCCCAAATTACGGAGCAAAAGCTGTAGAATTTGGTGTTTTCGGGCGAATTTGTAGCCGTTTCCGACTGTAAAATTCACAACGTCCCGTGGCTGAACGGGAGGTGGCGGCGCGAAGTTCTGTGCCTCTGGGAGCTCGCCGTAGGGCTCGGGGCTGCGGAGGTCAGTTTGGAGTGGGAGTGTTGCGGCGAGACCGTTGTGGCGCAGATTGAGGCGTTTGCAAGCAGGAAGCTGGACGAGGCTGGGTGAGCTTTTTCATTGAAGATTGCTATTTGGCGTAAACTTGATAGGAGGGTGAAATGCAATAATATGAATTATATATAAAAATAGTTATATATTAAAAATGATGCTTTTGCTTTAATCTGTGACACTTACAGCGGATGTGAGTTATGTAAAATAAGCCGCAAAAGGATCTGTCTTTACAATATTCACCATACCAAATTGCGCGTTTTCCGCTATCGCTAGACCAAAATTTGAGGCTGTTGAGGATAAATTTTCAGATTTACAGCTTTTCGAATTTGATTGCTCATAGGATTTTGAATACTGTAAGAAAATAGGGGTTTTGGGGTACCCTACATTCAAGCTATACAATGATCGTAAGATGATTGGTGATTTTCATCCAACCTGGCCACGTGAACTAGAAGTTTTCGTGGAGTGGCTGAAGATGAATAATATTAAATGATTATATTAATTTACAGTAATAACGTAAAAAGAAGTATATATACTATATTATTATACATTAATATATATTATTTATTTTTCCGCATTCATCATACTAAAATGACAACTGTATTACGCAAATCGTCTACACCAACTGCTGTCGAAAGGTTTAAAACTTCATTTACAGAATATCAAAAAAATACAACCCAACAAAATGAACAAGAACCATAGTAAGAATTTGTTCAAGAAGCCCAAAAAACAGTTGAAATGCCAATTATATCAATAGTCAAACGCCCATAGCCACGTGTTACAACTTCTGATCCCCCAACTTTATTCGGCTATAAACGTTAAGACTAGTTAAGTAATACCAAATCAGATAAGTTTGCTAATTAGACTAATCTTTCTGCTTCAAGAAAAGCTAAAATTTTAAAAGAATCAACAGAAATTAGTAATGAACAATACGTTAAATAACCTTGCTACAACTAATAATTCAACCCAACAAAGTAATTTATTTATACTCCAACCTCCAACCTTACGAACTCAAACACAGTATCGTATTAAAAGGCACATATCGGTTAAACTTCATATTTACCAATTGCTGGCAACTCTGCAGAAACATTTTGGAGAACAAACTGGAATAAATCGTAACAGTAAAATGATGACTCAGGCATGAAGGCTTTCGTCGGATACGAAAATTTAGGAAATACTTTCATCATTAACGAATAATTCACAATCGATACTACATCAGGTAAGGTGTTAGACAGCGAAGTTAACGCCCCTCATGGTATTTAAGGTAAAGTTCATGCTGTTTCCACGGACATGCAATCTGTTACTAGAAAAGAATTTGCGGCACTCAATAATATGGCATATGAGATAGCTCATAGTGATAAAACCAACTCGCATTAAAGATGGCTCAAGGATAAAATGAAGCCTAGCCCTGTTCCAATTGGAGTGAAGGAGTAAATGTAGAGTTCAAATCAATAGATTGCAAAGCAGTTTTATAGGAGTGTCGTAGTGGGTGAAAACACGGAAAAGGAAATAACTCTACAAAAGGCCATCGAAGCTGCAGTTAAAATGTACGGCGATAGCAAAGAAGTGCATGATTGGGTTTGCGGTCTTAGCGCTACCAGAGTTATGTAAATTGCAGAAATAGGAGAAGATGCAATGTAAAAAGGCGTGATGCCAGGGCAGGATATGACTGGCAAGATTCCTGACTGGTTCTATATGAAGATGTGAAAGTTTGTCAGTTATTTCGAGGAGCATAAAACACATATTTAATATATAATAATGATAATATAGATTTGACATTCCTTAATGCCAAAAGATCAAGCTGATTTTAATTTTGTACAAAGACGAATTGATTCACTGGTTGAGTGGATTAACGAAGACTAGTTGGTAGCCTTATTAAGTATATTTTTCACTGTGTTTGCATTATTTTTCGTACCTGCATACTTCGTCATCTAGAACATTAAGAGAAAAGAGCGCCTCCAGGCCCAGAGCGGGGAGCAGTCCGACAAGAAGAAAGAGTGATATTATCATTGAACCACGCGGTCCCGGTCCAGGCCGAGGTCCTCGTACAAGTCCCCGCAGTACACCTGGGCTACTAGGCGCTGTATCTATGCCCGCTGCTAATCTTACACTTCTGACATAGTATTTATAGCGTCATACTTATTTTGAAGTTCATCAAGTAATTTACGACAATATTTTTTGAGTTACGAATTTTCTCTTTTTACTGTCTCCATTTCAATTTCATATTCAAGCTATAACCCAACTTCGATAGGAGTCTCAGGTTCCGTTTATACTTATGTATTATAAATATTAGGTGCAGTCTATAACATCGCTGTAAGCGTAAGGACAGCATCGGTTTAAGTAGACTGAATCTTTACTCTCTCATTCACATGATTTATTGCTTCGTCCATTACGACAAAGCTTACCATTGGTGAAGAACATGGTGGAGAGCAAATATTCTATATACAAGGACTAGAAGGAAGTCTCTAAATAGAGCGAGGACGCATTGATACTTATTTTTATTTCTTTGGCTAAGATTTAGGTCGCTAGTGTAAATAGTCAGGATAAGCTTGGCGAGGATCAGGGAAACATGAATGGGGCATTAAGTGAAAATATTTAATTTATAGAAATATAATATTAATATACTTAATTTCTGATATTTAACTAATATTATATAGGTATAAAACTATGTCACTTTACAAAATAAAAACTTCTAATAATCTGTTAGACTAGGTGCTCTTAATATTATTCATTATGCAAATATACCCCTCTTAATTTTTCTTAGTAATCTTCTTCTGCGTTAGTACATTATCATTGCTTATTCTTCTTTATGGCATCTTTCCCGAATTAAATTCTAGTATTTGTAAGATAGTTGTTTAACCTCTCTAAATGGAAATATTTCATTTTTAATAGTATTCCAGTTAGTACCAAACTACTCAACAGATAATAATAAATAAAACATGTCTTCTACTGACCATGAGATATCGTGCATATTTTAAACCAATCTTTCTATTGCTAGTCTTTAATTTTATTAGTAAAATAATTTTGTAGGTTTTGGTTATTAAAGTTTTCATACTAATATAATTAACAATTATAATTATTAGTTACTAAGACTTTAGAAAGGCGTAATATTATATGTATTGTTATAATTTCGTCAATTATAAGTAAAATAACATTATAATAATATAACCCTATAAAAAATTTTAGTATAATTATAGATAATAGTTCTTGTAAAATAGATTGATCTATAAAAACCAATTATATTATACTAAAATATATATACTTAGCAAACAAACTTTAGAAAAACTATTTTAAATTAACAATTACTTTTCTAGAAAATAACATATATTTAAATATACGCTAAGATTATAGGAAAATGAAAATATTTAATTATTTTAATTTATCAATAAACTACTATATATTTGTATCGCTAAAATTTAAACCTGAATATAAACAATTAATTATCGAATTTGAAGATTTAATCTCAAAATTTATTTCTAATACAGAATTATACTGAAATTAAACGTGACTAATTGTATTATAGATAAAATCAATATTAAATCGACTAAATATACTAGTAAATATGGTTACTAAAATTTCTCTGTGTACAAAGTAAAATATAAGGAAACTCATATATTTATTCTATCAAATGAATATAAATGAAATAAAAGGACACTTACTACGCCTAAATTTCGACATAATAATATTTGCAAATAATTCCGTTATATTTATTAATTCTAAACTATATTAATATTCTTGTATATAATAATATTAAATCATTTAATTTAATGGAATTAGTTTTTCAACAACATAATTTATACGCTACTTAGCAATGACATAATTTTAAAACAATGAATGCAGTAAACTACAGACTATACTGACCTCAAATTATAAAATAATATAATATAACGCTCAAAGAAATAAGGTAATCTTGTAGAAATAACTAATTTTACATTTTCTTAATTTATTTGTAATATTATATTTAATAAAATTATATCGAAATAGTAAAAAATAATTATTACCATATATAAACAAAATAATTTATTGTTTAAATGAAGTTAACTACAGTAGATCAAAAATAAATAATAAATATAGTGCTAATATCATGTTTACATTGAAATGTGGGCATCAGTATCGTGCCGTTAAACTACTCTAAGCAAAACCAATTCTAGTACTAGGGTACCTTTTTTAGTTCCAAATACAGTATCACCGTCAAGATATTCCCCAGGGTAATCATCTACCCATTTAAGGCCAACAATACTAGTTTCTGACAGAGAGTCTAAAAAATTATATTAATATACACCAGGCCCTGGATAATACTATCCTAGAGCAAAATCTGCATCATCAAGGAAGGCTAATTTGATATTTCCTTAGGAAAAAAGAACTTCATATTTTGATTAGTTCAAATCGTAATATGAGCTGCCTGCTGCAAACTTAAATGAATGTTTCAGGCATAATCAGAGTAACCGATATTCAACTAAGTTGTATAGATCCGATAGATTAAAGTGATTTTATTATCTTATCAACTTATTAACATCATTATATTTTATTTCTAAAATTAAAACCGCCAAATCACAAAATATATTTACCTGTATTTTAAGATATATAATTCATATATCATAGACCTCTATTTAAAAATGTCCAGAGCACGTTCAGATTCATAAATCAAGGATATCAGCAATATCGACGCTGAGCTTACCGCTAATAACGCTAACAAGCTTATCAAGCCCCTTTTTGTGGCTGTAGACTTGAACGACCAGGAAATGTTCCTGAAGTCCTTAGAAGAGCTCCCCACTGATGAAATCACCAACCTTGCATTCTCTCCCCTCAACTTTGCCGTATAGCAGCTTAATTTTGAGTTTACAACCTTCCTCCTCGATCTCCGCAAGAACCCTAAGACGACAAACCAGAAATCTGTTTTCTCACGCGGCTCGAAGACGATGTCCTCTCTTGTCCTCGCCGTCGAAATTGGCAACAAGGAGATGGTGGACCTTTTAACGAAATACCGCTTTGGCTGTGCTGACTCCGAGGGTAAATCGGCTCTCATGCACGCTGCGATTCAGGGTAATTTGGAGCTTTGCCAGGCACTCAAATCTTGCTTTGGTAAGCAGGACAACTTCGGATACACAGCACTCCACTTCGCATGTGCATACAAGTTCACCGAAATCGTCAAGTTTCTGGTCAGTGAGAAGGACATCGTCAACTCCGAAGGCCAGAAGCCCATCGACATCTGTAAACAAATGAGCTATCAAGAAGGTATCGATATTTTATAATGACTTATTATGGTATAATAATATATATATTTTTCACTCCAAATTACATAAAATGCTAGAAGCGCTCCTGAGGACCATCTCACGGGCGCTTTTTCTACTGAACATTGACGCAACATTACTCGTCGTATAACACCCAAGTTAGCAGCTTTGGAAGGAGCTTTTAGTTGCAATTTAACAAAATCGGCAAATTTCGCTAGATATACTTAGAGATGCGGTTAAAACCGAACTCAACAGCTCTAACCAACCCAATGCAACTATTAATAATGCAATATCTACGCTACCCCCATAGTTAGCCAATATGTTCTTTTCTGCATAGAAATGCAACTACTGCAGCGAAATTTTAAAAAAATTTACCTTCATAAACTACAACATCAACCAATGCCCAATTTGCAACAAGGAGCTGGAAATCCTTACTATTCCCACGCTACTATGTGTGGTCCAGCCACCTTAGGATATTTTAAAATTCCATATTACGAAATTTCATAACAATGACTACTTTATGAACAACCTGATTCTTAATAACCAAAACGTTGTTATTAACGAGTAGGCAATAAACGAGAATGAAATCTGCAAATACGGGCCTTACTTTAAGGAAAAATAAACTGGAAAGTTCGCCATTTAGAAGCTAATTTTCAAGGCTGAGAATTTGCTATTCTCGGTTCACATACGGGGCTGCGAAATAGAGAGCAGCCTGCGCGGCAAACTCGCCTCGTCAAGCCTGCTAATTGACACCAACCAGGTCTCAAAAAGTGTAAATTGCTTAAACAGCTCATAAGACATACCCATTATTCCCCCAATCGCGTAAAGCTTCGTGCGCGAACAGCGTGTTGGCGTCGAACGCAACATGCGGCTTTTTGGAACGGATGTGCCAGTTTTCGTTGTGGTTTTCTTCGGAATTCTGAGCGGATTTGCGCTGTTTTCGTTCTTTGGGCTTATCGCGGTTTTCGTGGAGGTCGACAAGGCGAAGAAGCGGATTGTGTGAGAGATGGGAAAGTGATGAAATTTTCAGTTATAACAAGTTAATAGCATCAGCTCACAGCGGTGGCGCATTTCCAGAGTTGTTCAAATGCGCGCCAGAACGCCCAAATTGCAGACTCACCAGTACATCAGCCTGAAGAAGAGGCTGTCCGGGCCCTTGCGCCGCAGCGCCAGCTTCCGCAGCTCGTCGTAGACAAGCATGAACACCGCGAATGGTGCGCAGACCGCCCACGAGAACCAGCCGATAGGCCGTGAGCCCAGCGCGGTATTGCAGAATGGCACGTAGATCACCACGGACGCTACCACGAGCTGCGCGAGCAGCCCTGCGAGCAGGACGGGGTTCGAGAAAACGCCCTGCTGGAAGATCGAGTTCAGGCGCGTGCGCGAGATCAGCGCGTGCGCGAACTGGTTCACCACGACTGACAGGAACGCTGCGGATTGCGCAGCGAGGTAGATATGCGCAGCGAGCTCCTGCACCGTGGTGACGCCGGTCGGGAACGGGGTTGCTTGGGTGCAGCTCTTCTGTGCAAGTTCGAGCGCTTGCGGCAGCGCAACGCGCTGGAAATCCTCGTGCTGGAAGCTCACGAATGCCGATCCGCGAACGTCGGCGCAGGGGAAGTACCGCTGCGCTTCGGCGCGCACCGTGAGCATGAAGACGGTGATGACGGCCAGCGCCATGAAGCAGCCTATCTGCCCGTACGCAAAGGCTGCGAGCCTCCCGGTGAGCATTTTCTCGCTTTTTCGTGGGCGTCGTGTCATGAGGTCTGACTCTGGGAGCTCGTACGCGAGCGCGAATGCCGGCCAGATGTCCGTGACGAAGTCCAGCAGTAAAATCTGTATCGCCGACATTGCGTTCGGGAAGCCCATGATGATGAATAGCACGAACGGGAAGACCTGTGGGACGCAGGACACGACCGTGTACTGCATCGCCTTCTTGATGTTTTCGTAGATCAGACGGCCCTCCTGGATTCCGTCCACGATTGTGGCGAAAGAATTGTCCATGAGCACTATATCAGCGGCCTCGCGTGCAACTTCGGAGCCGGCGACCATAGCGACACCGATATCGGCAGCCTTCAGCGCTGGGGCATCGTTCATGCCATCCCCGGATACAGCAGTGACCTTTCCGAGTGTCTAGTAGGCCTTAGTTATCGACAGTTTCTGCTCAGGTGTGGTGCGTGCAAAAACTACCTCTTTGTAGGCGTTCAGAAAGTATTTGAGCTACGTTGGTGTTAGGACTTCCAGGACGTTTCCGGTCATAACTGCACCTAGGGAATGATTCTGTGGTATAAATGACTTTAGCAGGGGTGGCATAGCCTGCATTTCGCTGATTGAGTGATCCTCAATGGATTACTTTTTGAATTGCTTTTTCACAAGCGCTCTGGCTTCTAGCCTGCTGGTGTTCATGCGCTGTAAGTCTAGGCTAGATCTTTCTATACTCTATCTTTCCACTGATAAGCTGAACCGAATCGACTCTTCGTCGCTGTTTATTCTAGAAATCTCATCGATAGTTTATTTCTCAGTATAATAGTCAATTTCCTCGCTTAGTATACCAATTGTTTTGGCAATACTCGCAGCAGTAAGATGGTGGTCCCCTGTGATCATGGTTACCTATATGCTAGCTATTCTACACTGCTAAATTGCCTACGCAACACCATCCTTCGGTGGATCAATAAGTGATATAAGCCCAAGCAAGATGAATTGAATTCCACCTATATCCTTAATTTCTACGTCGTAGTTCTGTCTGAGTTTTTCAATCTTGTAGGCGCAGCCAATGACCCGCTCGCCAAACCCAGCAATGGTGCTGTAAGCTCCGTAAATTTTGGTCTTATGTTCGCTGGTGAGGCGCACTATCTGCTAGCCAATGAGCACATACTCGCACATTTCGACGATCCGTTCAGGGGCCCCCTTTATGGTCATCAGGGCCTCACTATCCGGAGTTTAGTGAACGGAGTACTAGAACTTGTGCACGCTGCTGAAGGGTATCTCAAAGATTTTGGGAAAGCTCTCTCGGAACTTGAGGATAGGGAACCGCGCGTCCGCGAACTGTGTGTACCTCTGGCTGATGAGCGAGTTGCAAAAGCGCGTGATCCCGGCCTCTGACGCGTCACCCATGAGGCGCCCAGTGAGGAAGTTGCGGTTCTGGTCGGTCTGGTCCACCTCACAGCGCGAGTTCAGCGCGAGCACCCTCACGAGCTCCTCGCCAACGCCACTGCCCACGACGAACTAACCCTCTGAAAAATCGATCTCATGCTTCGCTATTGCGTCGAACGCGAAGCTATGTGAGATAGTCATCTGGTTCAGAGTGAGTGTGCCTGTCTTGTCGCTGCAGACAACGCTGACGCTCCCCAGAGTTTCGACACTTTTGAGCTCCTTCGCCAGGACGTTCTTTTTGGCCAGCTTCTTGGCGGACAGTGCCAGCGCCACCGTGATCGTAATGGATAACCCCTCCGGGACGCATGCGATGATAATGCCAACGCAGAATATGAAAGCGTCTAGGGGCGCCATTTTCACAAGAATCGCGATTACCATGAACAGAATTCCCAGGCAGACGGCAAACACCGAAATAACCTTCACGAAAAACCCGATTTCGCGCTGAATTGGAGTAGGAACGCTTCGTTAGGAGGTTACTGACAACGCCTGGGAGCCGATAACGGTATTATCTCCGGTGAATATGACCACTCCCAGCCCGTCGCCTTGTAGGACATTTGATGTGAAATATACAATATTTTAGGATCTTAAAATGTTTCTTTCCTCATTTTCAATGGACCTGGATGCTGGCTCAGTTTCGCCATTAAAAGAAGACATGTCTATTTTAAGCTGATTGAGCTAAATGATTCGGATGTCAGCTGGGCATTTCATACCTTATTATACCTTAACGAGATCCCCTACTACTAGTTATTCTGTCTAAACTTTTTTAATAATAGAGTCTTCAAAAACTAAGCATTCCTAGGGAATCATAGATTTGAAGGATTTCATTATATTTGAAGATTTAAATTCTTAAAAGAAGTTAAGAAACCCTGAAAATATATTGACAATAGCTAGAACTATTGCCAACCAGAGATTATTTTATTCTTTAGTAACAAAATACATTATAAATGTGACCAAAGAGGCTGCCCAAAGCAGTATAGCAAAAAAATCTGCTTATGTTTTTATTATTTTAATAAATATATTTTACCCTTTTCCTTCAGATAATTTATTAGGTCCATTTTTAATTAATCTTTATTGTCTCTCTAATGCTGTTAATCCAGTTTATAAGTTTGTGTCTAAGGCCATCTGTAACTATGGCAACGGAATAAGATGCAAGTCAGTTGACACAAATTCCATAGCGAATGCATCTACATCTTCTGTATTAAGTTCAGTTCTCTTTTAAACAGTATCTATTTATTGTTCTACTGACTAGAAGTTAGTAGCGAGTTGAATGGTCATTTACAAATTATATCTGAAAAACTTAATTATTATTATATGCTTATAATTAGGATTTTAAACACAGTATATTTTTTAATTTTGAGTATTTCATAATCTAATTCATAGTGAAGGAATTTCTTCAACAACAAACTTTGCTTAATATATTTTAAGTATATATTAATACAATTTATTAAATAAATTTGGTTTGTTTCAGTTTACAGTAAATTATATCTATAAATATCATATAATCAGATTCAGTAAGTTAATATTGAAAAATGTAATAAAACACACAATCCTTAATGGTAGTGCCAAATAATACAATTCAAAAGATAAAATACAAACACTTAGCTTATAAGTTAGATGATAGTATTATTTAATATATATTTCTAAATCTAATGATGAGTAAGGATACTAAGTGATAATAGTATTTGATTACATTATTTAGTAGACTTAATGAAACGTAAAACTGAAAAGATTGATTGAATATTTGATGTATTTTACTATTGCTCATCAAAATATCAATTATACACGATATTGAGTACTTATATTTTTTTACTTTAGTAATGTGATGAAGATACTTAGATAGAAAAAATGTTTACCTTGATTTCAATTAGAGTTACAACAATGCTAAAGTTTAATTTTTAATAATAAAATATTTATAAATAATAAGCCAAAATAATGAAATCACCAGTTATCAGCGGGTGCCCATTGTTCTTCCTCTTCTTAGAACTCTTGATACTCTTCCTTTTCTGGAGCAAGAATCTTTTCAACTTCTTCCTCCTTATTCTTCTTTTGAAGATCTGTGATAATTGATGTCATCATAGCCATCTTGCTGATCATATAAGGCATGGCATAATCGGACATTCCACATCTCCAACCAAGTTCCATTACCACATCAACCGGAGCTAAAGTATCACACCTAGATACTGCAGTAGCAAAGATTTCTTCTCTTTAACTTTTATCCTTAAAGTCAGAAGCACATATTAAGCGAAGTAAAATTTCTACTCTCTTTGGATCTTCCGAAGCGTGGGCAACAGTTGCAGCCTCATCATAAAAACTGTTTTATACAGCGAATCTGATACCTTCATCATAACGTTTAAGAGTCGAATAAAGAGTAGCAGCTACACGCTTAAGTTATGAAATAGGCGAGTTAGTAAGATCATCCAAAGTTCTCAGTGCATCAAAAGCGGTGCAACGAGCAAGAAGAGGCTAAAGCTTCTTAGCATTTCTTGTATCAATATAGTATTGAACTAAAGAGTTATTAGTTTCATTAATGTTATCTTCAACACATAGTTCAAGATATTCGGTAATAAGGAATATAATTTCGTTTTCACGGGCTAGACGGAGAACATGGAGAGGATCTACAGACAAATTATCACGCTGCTTAGCATCAATAAGATCTTCGTTATGGTAATAGCCTTACTTAGAGATTTTAAGGAATTCAGCTAAATGTTGAGGATAATATCTCATATAGAATCCGGTAGATTACGTTAATAGATCGATTTAAGTGCATTGACCACATATTTATAAGAACTATTTATGTTCAAAGTATGAAGGGTGGTTAAGAGATTCCTCAATAGCCTTGTCAACTTCTTTAGATAATATATAAAGATAAACCACCTCTTTCCAAAGGTGCTCTTACTTGGCTGTTGATATAACTAATGGGATAGAAATACGTTCGAAGTGAGCACGTAAGAAACGCATAAGTCTTTAAGAACCAGCAGAATCTACATACCAAAGATATTTGGCTATAAGCACACCGCATGCAGTGAATAAATTCTACTCTTTATTAGTAAACGCTTTAGCTTGAGGATGCTCAATACCAGCCTCTAAGAGATCAATAAGTTCTTTGATGAAGCCGTTATTCTCATAGAATCTAATGCAACGAGGCAATTCATCTGGGATTGTAATGAGATACATACCTGCAGTTTTCGCATACTGAACCTAGTTTGCTAAAATACAAGCAGCATTTACAGTTCTCCAACAATCGATATTGTCAGCACGACGAGCAGAATCAACAGCATTGCTCCAATCTTCTAATTTAAGGAAAGTACACGCTAATCTGTTCCAAACTTACATTTTAGAGAACAGTAATTTTGCAGCATAATAGCGCTTTTCTGAGAATGCACGCTCACCAATTCTAATGATGTCACCCTTATTGGGAACAACACCTTGGCCAACTGAATCTGTCATCGAAAGGAATTATTCTAATTCGTCAAATTTATCATGTCTTACGTAGCAGTACATTAAAGCCGTATCAACTTCTACTTAATCTGCAAAGGCACCATTTAAGAACATCACAGTACGTGTTGTTCTAAGATATTCAATACTGTTATTAAAGTTAGAAACATTTTCAGTTTCGTAATTTTTAGCAAAATCTTTGTTGAACTTGAATACAGTCTATATAACTTATTTATAACAAAGCATATCTTTAGAACGAGTTAAAGATTTGCAACCACGGGTGATTAAGCTACACGCTTCAATAGGAGAGTTTTAACCCATACATTCAACAGCTATCTTGAGCTGAGCCGCACCAAGTACAGCAAAAACAGCAGATTAGTTAACTTATTCAGAAAATTCTTCGGCACGTTTTAATCCCATGTAGTGAATCAGAATATCAACAGCTTCAGGTAAACGATCGTATCTACGGAAAACCTCAAACGCATATTCATAAAATTCAGGCATGTTATTCTCAGTGGCAACTTAAACACATACTTTAGCGATGACATCAGGATCATAGACAAGTTCGGTCATCTTAACATATTTTTAAACTGAAGAAAGCTCTCTGGCCTTAACAGCAGCGATGATTAATAAATTATGCAGAGCAGTATTTTTACCGTGGACGGACCCAGGAGTAAGAATAACACGTTCTAACAACACCATTATGCATTTAGAAACCTTAGGATCCTTGTCTTAAATTCTAACTAAAGGACCAATAGCAGCAGCAATGACATTATCATCAAGCTTTTCTACAGCAACAGAAGTATTTTACTAAACAGCCTAAATTAAGTATTCTCTATGCTGCTCTAAAGACCTCTGGTTATTGAGATAGAAAAATTCGGAGTAAATAGGAGTGAATTTATCCATAACTGAAAGCTCCCAAAGTTTGAGAGAACCTCTTTTAAGAAGTAAAACAGCCATTTCTCTGTATAAAGAACATCCGAGACCGGTTTCCACAATTAATGAAAGTGCCTTAGTGTTTCTGATTTCAATAGGATTAATAGGGCTGAAAGCTCCTACAACTGCACACTTAAGAGTCATATTTTGTATAAATGAATCTCTACGTCTTCTGTCATTTGAAAGGCAGTACTCAACTACATTGCAGTGATCATAATATGGATCTTCAACAAGGAATTTCTCAATAGCTTAGTCTCTAGTCTCCATAAGGATTTTAGCGAAAGCAGTATGCGTTTACTGATCAATAGCACCGGCAATAAGTCTTTATTCAAGCATTTCACGAACTATGCGAATAGTTTTTTAGTTCTTCATACAAACAGTAACAACTTTATCAATATTGCATCTTTCTCTTACTTACTGAGAAGCGATCACGCGTGACAAAAAGTCCACGGTGAAGATGCCATCAAGTACGTTAACCTCCTAGCTGGACATGACACCATTTTCGAAGAGAGCTTCCAATATCTGATCGCATTGCTCCGGGGCAAAGGCAGTCAAGAACTGCTCCAAAATTGCAGTAGAGTTGGATATGAAGTAGTGCATGTTCTTGGGGTTCTTTACGCAGATTTCGCACAGGAAGCTGGCCAGAACCTTGCTCAAGTTGAATCTCATACAAATTGTGAGTAAAGCAGTGATAACAGTGGGTTCTGACTTTGTAGAGGTTTAAGTAAGAACATCGAAAGCCTCCTAGCCTTCAATTACAGTACTTTCTCTAGCAACAAGCAAGATATCCTGCTCTTTGTTGCCTTAAACAGCACATTTGAGATACAAAGTGTGAATTGCAGGTTCCACAGAAGATGGGAAGATATTCTTCAGGAAACTGAAAAGTGCCTCCGAACCGCTAAGATCGAACGACTCGAACACCTGAATAGCAGCAACCGACAGTTCTGGTGAGGCAGCGATGATCGGCAAAACCGAGAAAGCCTGTGCTACGTGTGGCGCGTAAATACGTAAATCGCCGATTTAGACCATCAGAAGGTTCTAAATGAACTCAAAGAGTGCATCTATCGTCTCCTGAGTCTCCTCCACGAACTTACCGCAACTGAGACAGTATTGAGCGAAAAACTCGGGGGCGAAAATCGCACGACCGGCTTCCTGGGCGTAAAATGAAGCGATTCTGACGCATTCCGAGTCGTCAGGAGCGTACTCGAAGGCGCGCTGATAGAGCTGCGCGGTCTCGCACTGCGCATAAATTACGCTCCGGTCGAACCAATTCAGCTTGTTTTTGGCCAAAAGAGCTTCTGCGAAGACTGGGTCCGCCTCGAGGTTGAACGCGATAACGCTTGTCTGGAAAGGTCCCGATTGGTCACTGAATTGCAGCTTTTTGATGACCTCAAGAAGTAGGTAACTGGCCTCCTTGATGTAACCGAAGGTCTTAAAAGATTCCGCAATTTCAATGATTTGGGCGCTGTTTTCAGCCTCAATTTTGCCTATTACCGTGTTCGCGAAGTTCCTGAGTCTTTCGACTCCATCTGCGGTCAGGCCTGCACCCAGCTGGAGCCCCTTGTTGATAATCACGCTGTAGTCGGGCTGGTACTCCGGGAAGCGTTCCACGTAGCGCACGATCGAATCGAGCTAGTTTTACGTGATGAGGTACAGAATGCACTTTTCGTGGCATTTGGCTCCGTTGTACACCTTGAACGCGAGCTTGTCCATGCCGTTTTACATGAGCGTATCGCCGAGCGCTTCGCATGCGAAGAGCTTTCCAGCCGCGAAAAGTTGCTCCACAGCCGCGATTTTGCCGTTCGCGGCGAGGCTCTTCACGAGCTCCATAGTCTCCGAAACGTTGACCAAAACGCCCTCACCGGCGATCAGCTCGCCCAGATAGACGAGCACAGGCGGCTTTTCGCCCATATTGACCGCTGCGTCGGCGAATCGCTTCAGGATTTCTTGCGTTCTAAGGCAGTTGCCCGGGGCATTCTTGACGACGTCAGCTGCCTTTTTCCACTCTTTCTGGCTGAAAAAGCTCTCGAATTGGCTCATAAAGAGCTTGTCGGCGCCTGCCAAATTGGCCCTCATGCTGAGCTTGACGGCCTGGCTCTACTTGTTGAGACGCGTCATCACGAAATCGACGATCGATGCCTCGTCGATAAGGAGCGTCTGGATTTTTCCGTCGGCGGACGCAAGCACGATATCGCAGTGCTGGGCGTCGCTGACGCTGAACGTGGGCTTGTGCGAGATCTGCTGCTGCGAGATCAAAATGGCCGAAATCGCGTCGTGGATGTACAGAATTCCGGTTTTCGTAATCGTGAAGATGAAGCCCAGCTTGGAATTGCTGCGCATATGCATCGGGAACTCATTGGGGGCGATCGCGGGGTTGATCGCGATTTGGAACGTCTGGCGCTAAAAGCCTGAAAGAGGGTTTCCAGCGGCGTCCTTTTGGGGGCCGCATTCCATCACGTTGATGTCAATGGCGGGGGCGGATGCAGATTTGAGGGCGAACGCCAGCAACGTGCACGACGGGTGTTACTTGTCTTCCTGGTACGTCAAAAGCGTAGATGAGTGCGCGGGAATCACTTTCGACACTTGTTTTGAGAAGCTGTGGAGCTGGAGATTTCCAGCGATTTGCTACGTGGTGGGGTTGACGCCAACGCACTGAAGGATGGCCCAATCGCCTTCCATTTAAAAATTGGTAATTTTAGAGTATTCAAGGCCTTATATCAGTTGGGCGTCTCTATAAAGTACTGATTGATATGTATCTGGGGTTTCGTAGCTCCAAATATAAACTCCGTCAGATTGGACGATGGCCAAGCGTTTTTCGTCAATCCACTGCCAGAAATCGATTTAAACGGGAGCAGGGAATACATAACGTCCAAGAGGAGTCTTTGTAGATAAAGACATGGCTTGAATGAGCTAATTGGTGCGAAGAACACAGATAGAGGGATCTGCAGGATTTAATATAGCTTAGTCAGCTTTCATAGGAATTTAAAGATCCTGAGACTGATCTTAAGTGAAAACTACACGTAAGGTGGGAGAACCTGAAGTATCATCTTTAACACAGAAACCAAGTTCTGAGGCGATTGAAAAGAAAGATGATTTTAATGTCTAATCAGGAACAAGACGTTCCTGGGTGTTCAAGATAGTGTTAAGCTAAATCGGATTGGACATTTTATTTAAAGGGAAAGATATTTCAAATCTGCTGTGCTTATTATATGAAGGTTAATAATTTCAGTATATTTTACTAAATGATATTGATATAATATCATATAATATTGTATACTAACTTTTCGTGATAGTAAATTTTAATTATATCCTATTTTAGTATTCCAAGAAACTATAGATCCGCCAAAAATTAAGTATTTTATAAAAGAACAAAACTCGTTTTACCCAGCAAATAACTTAGAGAACTTAATTTTTACAACTATAATAACTATATAGAAACTGAAATCAACATTAGCCAACATAATTTCAGCTATTAAACTACTCCATATCAAGTTAATATTTACTCTAATAAATAAATTAAGAAACTTATTTATAAGACTTACTTATTCTACTTATATATCATATATCATAACCCATTTCATTTTCCTTTCCCTAATGTCTCACAGAAATTGCTTTGTCTCAAATCAGCCCATTTCCGAACTAGAACTGTACTACCAACAGACCTACAGAGCCGAAACCAACCTCCATATGCTCATTACAGAGAGCGAAATTGGGGTCCTTAACAGGAAACTCGCAGATCAGCTTAACGCGTTTTACGAGCCAATTACATCTAGAGAACACCCGCTGCACATTGTGGGCCTCCTGTCAGGCTGCATTTAGTTTATTTCCGACATTTCGAAGCACCTGACGTTCGACTACTCGCTGCACTTCCTGAAGGTCACGTCCTACCACGGGGAGGACCAGAAGGGCATAGAGTTCACCCCTGACTACTTAGAGCGTTTTCTTGGCAAAAAACATGTGCTCTTCATGGACGAGCTCCTGGACACCGGAAACTCGCTCAAAGCGGTCCAGAAGTACGTCCCAGAATCGAAAATTTGCGTTCTTTTCGCAAAGAAATCCGGCATTGCAGATTTCACTGGAATCGAAGGCATTCCCACCCTTTGGCTCATCGGCTACGGGCTGGACGACAACGGCCTCAGGCGCGGCTGGCCAATTGTGACGTACAAAAGCGAGACCGAGCTTGAAACGGCAGTGCAGTTCAGGATGGAAATTCTTAGGCAAATGTGCTAGTGAGGATATAAAATTAATGTTCAATTTTTGAAATTTCAGTCATTATTTGTCTCTTCTTGGTAGCTTACGCTAACTCTCACCTCGCTATAAAGGCTTCCTTCTTGCTATATATCAGTCTGCCCACCCGGTGCTTGCCTATACACTAAATAGACCGATAACAGCAGCAATCCGGTCATGATAATGCTGAAAACCAGCGAGACCAAAATCATCATCCTATGAGTAGCAATAAAGCAGGATAAGCACGCAAGCACTCCCACCAGCGAAACAACGCTAGAAACCGACAGCGAAACAATCGAGAACCGCTTATCCGCCGTGAACATTTTTGAAAAACTTACTTTACATTATTATACACTATAACCCCCAAAATCTATTGTATTAAATTAACCTATACCTCTCACTCCCACTCACTCCAGTGCCTGCGCCAAAATTCCACCTCCCCAATAACGCTACTGAGCACCCGCGCCATCAGGGCGTTCCCGCAGTCGTTCAGGTGAATCCCGTCGGCCAGCATCGCGTTTTCGGTCCAATTTTCGCGCAAATCGACCCATTTCACGCCCGTGAGCTGCCGGCTCGCCAGCGCGTAGCTGGCAGTCCGCGCAGCGTCGCGCCCTTCGCGCCCTTCGACGGGCGGCGGCGCTACGAACGTTATATCAGTACAAATTTTACTCATTATATCAGCAATTTCCTGGCAGTTGCGCAGAAACTGCGCGAGCGGAAGGGCTTGGATTCCGCCGGTTGCGGCGTCGTTCGCGCCGGCGCAAATGACGCAGAAATTGACGTTTTTGGGCAGCGCGGCAGCGAATTCGGCGGATTGCGCGAATTCGAGAATTTGGGCCGAATTGAGGCCAGAAATTCCCAAATTCACGAACTGCAGGCGGCCCTGGAAGCGCTCGCGCAGCAGCTGCACGAAGCCGTTTCTGTTGTCCCCGTACTGGGTCAGGGAGTCGCCGATTAGGACGCATTGCGGGATTGGCGTGTAGTTCATTTTATCGGAAATTGATAATAATATATAATAATATATGATAATTATAAAAGTGGAAGGGAGTTGAAATATTAATATAAGTATATAATAATAGTAAAAAATTTATAACGGTCAAGTATGAAAAATCATCACTTTTTAATAATCTAGATCATCTGGTAAATAACGAAAATGTAGTTTTCTATCTGCCTGTTGAAGCCGTAGAAGTAGGATAGGCACAGAAATACTAACGTTAAGCTTATTGTGCTAAAAATAGTTAATTAATACGATAGTTCCCTGTACTTAGCTGCTGGTGGTTGTTAGTTGTCTTGAAATTGGCCATAAGTTCGTAATGTTTCTATTATGGATTTTGCGTTTTCTATATTAGTTGCTAATTACAATTTCTGTAATTAAAGATTAATTTTATTAGTAAAAACTGTAGTATATTTGACGGTAGCGCCATTTTAAATAAATGTAAGAAGCTCGTTTTTATATACTGTATTGCATTTCTAAATCTGTGGGTGTTCAATCTATCTTTGACCGGAAGGTACATATTATAATACATCGGCACAAGGATCTGAAATTCCATATTTTTAAAACTACAAATGATTAAGTAGAGTAAGTGCCACTGATTATACACTATTTAAGTCATCGTTTTCAATATAAATCTCCAACTCATTTACTAATAAATCAGCTAGCTAGGATAAAGAAATCTTAGTTGAATAATCTTAAAACCCATACATCTTTTTTTAAAAAGTTGCTGCAGTTACTCCTAACAAAATAATAAGAATAGGGCTTACTTATAATAAAATTTACAAAATGACCTTATAATTTTAAAAAACATACACCGAATGATCAAAAATATGTAATTATTCTTATAATTTTTTAGCATAGTTCTTTTTGCTGACAACTGAAAAATTAAAATCAGATAAAATCACAGGATATATAGCTGCAATGAAATATACGATAGTAGCCCAAAGAATGAATAATGATGGTATGAAAAACTTAAACATTTATGAAATTCTATATTCTAAAAAAAACATCGAGTATTGATTAAATATTCTTTAAAATAATTAAAATTACGCTGCAATACTATCATATAATTTTGAGAAGGTGAGAATTTTATGTTCATACTAAAAAAGTATTAAACTAGGATCGCATTCATTAATAAAATATATTTAATAAAGTTATAGATCTTTAAGATACTAATAAGATTCAAATAATAATTTATTATTTACATTTTAAAACAGTAAACTCTACGTTAATTCTTAAAATATGTGCGATACTTATGATTATTCTTACATATATTCAAAATAACCAGTAATATTAAGCAAATTAGTAATATTATGATTGAAATCATTCGGAAATTAATGATTGTATTTACATGAAGTAAGATCTAATCTTTTCTAATAATACCAATTCAAATTTAAATTAGTCTCTTTAGTTGGATTACTAGATAATTAAATATCATGATTTGTAAGTTGCATCATAGATTGCAATACTTTTATTTATCCTAACAGTAATATTTATTTATTATAAGCAAATGTACTGTAATAAATTTAAAAACCAAAATTAAATAATATTAAGGATATCATAGCGACATACACTATTTGTTTTGTAACTCTTAATATTTTAATTTAAAAAAATTAATTCTCTTAGTATTTTAATGAATACCGTTTATTATGTTTATTATTTTAATATATAAAATAAACAATAAAAAACAGAAATACACAACTACATACTATTCCATGTATGATAATGGCAGATGTGTAGCTTGAAATCGAAGCAAAAATATTATTTAGTTTAGAATACGTAAGATAAGACTTAATTTTCTGCAAAACTGAAAGCTTTGGTTTAAATAAAGTTTGCAAGTACTCATTTTGGTTTATAAAAATATCTTAAACTTTTTGAACTAGATTTTAAACTTACACACTAGTTAAAATACAAATAGATTTATCTTGAAGCTAGCCTATATCGATTTAGTCATCTTTAAAATTCGTGAAATATTAACCATTGAATTTTTAACATTCAGGTAAATAATTTGTTAATTAATTTGTTAAGGTAGGAAAAGCCAATTAATCCGCAGTAATATTATAGTTAAAAAACTATAACCCTATTTTTTAAGAATAATATATTTACTAGTAGGATACTTTTAAGTAATAAAATATATCCTATAAATTCTCATTAAGATCTTTGAGCTAAAAAATTTATTTATTAATATTATTTTATTTTTATGCTTGCACATTAGGATTAGGCACTAATATAGTAAGATGTAACATATTATAAATAGAAATTATGAAGTCTAATAAAAATGTAGATTGTATACTCGCTTACGAATGTTAGTCATAGAAATCAATAGATGGAAGTGTGTAAAAAAAATATTGTTTGCTTAACATAAATTATAAAATTTTATTGTTATCGCGGTTTCCAATTTAATTCACAGTGTTGCTAGTAAACTTTACTATTTATATCGTATTTTAAATATCATGAATTTTATTCTAAAATACTGCCAAATCTGAAATTTTTTAATTTAATTACATATTCATGCTATTTAATTATGAATTGATTTAAAATGTTTTACCATTAACAAACTATGATACTAGAATTAATACTAAAATTATAAATATATTAATAAAAATAATATTTTAGTATTTAGTTGTCTTTACTTATTATTTACTAGGAGCTTCTGTTTGTATTTCGGATTAGATTCTACTAACCATTTTAGTAGGAGCATTGGTTCGAATAACAGCTTACGAAATAAGTTTGTCAATTGAAGTATTAATTTTTTTCTAATATGAATCTACAATAATTCTAACATCATCTTATTTTAATGTTCTAAGTAAATTTAATACTCCTTCATATTATTTCATTACTAAATGTGTCTTATATAATGTTAATACTAATATTACTAAAGATGTCATAATTAATAACTATCTTGTATAGTTCACATCCTCATAAAAATAATTCTCAAAAAAATTAAAATAAGAAGCTATCATCTAAGGAAATTAGTAAACTCGACTGGCTTGTTCTTTTTTCAATAATTATCTACTTGTCGTTAAAGCTAGTGCAGAATCAATTGTAAATTAGTCATATAAAGACTACATATCTTAACTTTTTTCTGCAAAAATTCTTGACCCTGTAGTTATATACTTATTGAAAACATTTATTTAATTCGTTTTCTTTGTGCTAACTACTGTAGAATTACATGGCTAATATTAGCTGAATTAGCATAATGAGATAAATTTCTGGGATTAATATTCCTAAAATGAATCTTTTATTTTATTTATAAATAGCAAATTTTACTTTGGTAACTTTAACCACTCTAATTCATAGATAGTTTTGTAAAAATTTTACTAAAATACATTCTAAACTCTTTAGCTGTTAAAATCTTCAGATATTAACTTAGAAAAGGCTGAATATGCTGCCATTATAAGCATTAAAAAAACAATTATGTAGACAAAGATACTAAATAATTTATAGAATTTCTTAAATATTGTTTTTCTTGCTCCAGAATATTATTAAAAAAATTATGACTTTGTTTTAAAATCTTATTTTGGGTGGATTAATAATCCAGGTTCTTCTTAAATAGCATCCTGAAGCCTCATCGTAAGGGATAATCTAGAGTCTTAATCAGAACGAGATTTAAAAGATGTAGCTTGAGTATTATTTCCAGTTATTTTAGGCGATAATGTTTTAGACGTAAGTATTATAGAAGTTTGAACTCTATCTTTATTAATAACCTTATTTTACCTTTAAACACTTTTAAGTATTTATTTATCGAATCTGAATTTCCTTACTAACATATAAAGCTAAAATATAATATCTTTATTATTTGTTTTTCGCTTCAATCTTTGCATTTTACTAACAATTCTATAAAAATCGCTATAAATTATATCAACACTTGATAATACACTAGTTGATAGTGCTGGATGTCCTATATATGCTCCGGTTTAAACCCAAAATCCCATAATTTCTTAACCAAAATTATAAAAATCTTCTACATAAAATTTTTCTATTTATTTTTTTGAATTACCAAAACGAGAATGTAAAAATATATCTGAAATAATAGATATCTAAAAAACATTTAGAACTGACAATGGGCTTCCTATAATTTAGATATTCGCTTATTCTGTTTATCGTTATGGTTAAATTTTACGCTCTTAGAATAGATGAGTAACTTAGCCCGAGTCCTATATATTTTCAATATTTTCAAATAATCTTTACAACTTTTAAATATTAGATAATGAATATTCTACTTGAACTTTCTCTTATTCTTTCTTGGATCTAAATGATTATTTCATATCATTAATAACTTTCTCCTTAAATATGTTATAAGTCAAATAGTTAACATCAATATCTGGATTCTTTTTTATTAAACTCTCTAAATAAATAATTTTTTCAAACTAATGAAATCTACGTGGTCTATATACAGATTTATTAGAAATTTCTTATCCCTACTCTGGTTGCCGTTCTTCATGAATATTAGTAATATGCAAAAACGGAATAAAAATATCCATAACCCTATTAAGCAAAGGCTAACTCCTATAAATATCAAAAAGATTAATCTATCTTTAGTCTAAGAATGGGAATATGTTCTTTGCAAAAATATCTAAATCAATAGTTTAGCTTCTATATAACTAATCCCAAATATGCCAATAAATACTATTAAATTTAAATTTTCCTAAATCAATAAATTCTTTGAACTAAGGTAGATTAATAAAAGTGGAAGAAGAAGAATTTAAAAAAATTGCGGATTCTTATAACACATTTTATGAAAATGGAGATCTATGCATTTTAAACATCTTTAAACAAATGGAAACGTATGAATTTGTAACTTATTATTATAGAAATTATTTTCTTAGCTCAGTTTAATTTCCGGAGCTTTAATTAATTAATGCAAAACCAGCACCAAATATCGCTTTATTGACATGTGAAAATCGTGTTATTAATTTTTTAAGCCTTTTAACTGCATAGAAGTATTAAAAAATACCATCTGCTCCAATTAAACGCATTTTTAAAAAATTTTATAAAAAAGGATTTCCATCAACTAGAATTTATAGTTATTCCGTTGGTTATTCATAAGTAGCAGGAATATATAATTAATTTGTTATCATAACTCGTTTTTTATAAACTTTATTCTAAATATCAAATGGAAAATTGTTCTAGTATATTCCAAGGTTCATTAGTAGAATAGAAGACTCCTTTTAGACAGCTGATAACTTAGGTAAAACGTATTTAATATCTCTTGAAATATTTTATTGAAGTAAAATTACTTGTCTAATTAATGCTTGACAATTAATACTACCTATTAGACCTTTCTAAAAAGCCTCATGGAAAAGTAAAGAAATAACGCATCTTTCAAATATTTAATTTTAATAATTATTAACTCGCAATACTTATACACTACAAAATAATACTAAAAATATAGGATTCAAATTACATATTAATCCTAGTGAGTAAGAAATTGTAAAGGAAGCTAAGCAATTTGCATACCACCCATGATAAAACAGGAAAGTATGAATAAGACCCATAGATATTAAAAAAATAACTGTGATGAAAATTTACGGTAAATGTATAGTTATCAATAGGAAAATACGGACACTCCAAACATGTTGAATAGAAATAATTGAAAATTTTGACACTCCTATACATGTCGGAGTTAAGCGCAGCAAGTGTATAAATTCAAATACTTATCTAATATAGAAAAGAACGACTAGGACTAAATTTTTTTAATACATGATGAAAATAATGTATGATGAATAAAATGTTGATACATATAGTAAATCTGTGATACCAAATATATGCCAAAAAACAGTTGGATGCCGAAAATATTATCTCGATACTGCGCATAATATTATGTCGATAATATGAAAAGCTAGAGGTAATACTATCAAAATTATCATTTACCATAAAGAATATATTTTTGTTATATATTTAGCATAAAATAACATTGGTATTGATAAAATTAATGATAACATTGAATAAAGGTTAATATATGGAAATGGTTTTTCATGCCACCGTTATGACATCTAATATAACCACTCCATTATTTAATAATTAAATACTAAATTTATATATAATTATTAATAAATCATCCATTCATTTTTTTATTTAAAATGTATTAACTCCATTGCTCTTTAGTTAAATATTTTTTCAATTCGTCATCCTCTAATATTGACCCCTATCCTGTATATCCTGGTGCATGGTGCAATGCGGTATCACATTTCTTCTCAAAAATACTTATAAGTTATTATTTATCGTCTTTTCTGTATTAACCTTAATCATAGGATCTCTTTAATTCTTTACTTCCTAAAACTTAATAAGCTTCTCCAATTTAGGAAAATATCTCTGTACTTGAATTTTTATTATAATCAGGATGAAATTATTTTGATAACTTAAAATATTATTTCTTTAATTCTGCCTATGTAAAATTTTTAGAAACATTTAAAATACCATAAAAATCTGGAATTAAAGTATTTAATTGTTTTTACAATATAATGCCAAGATTTTCATTAGCTTATTCTATAGAAGCAGAAATATTTATGCTTAAATGTTAAGTAAATTTTATTATATTTAATTATTTTCTTATTTCTTCGATTTCTTAACCATTTTAGACTATTTAAGGGCAATAAAGCTGAATTCTAAGTTAAATAAATTTTATAACCGAATTAGTATTAAAATCAGCGATGCAGAGGTTTGGTTTTTTAATGTTCTAAATATATTATCTCAATACTTCAATGAAAGCATTTATTCTATTCATATTTTCTTATAAGTTGATTTCTGGGAATTCGAGATTTTATAGATCTATTGTTTGCAATATCTCGCTTATTTCTCTAATTTTTGATAATTTAGGTTTTTTCTATCCCAAAAAGTCAACAATAGGTCCAAATACTTGGTCTTTACTCGAAAAATTTAAACTATAGTATGTTTATAGTAGATCAAGTTCATGTGAATCTCGACCTAATTTTGCTGCAGTGAAATTATTTTACTATATGGCCAGTAAATATATCTTATCTTTCAGTTGCATGCTACTACAGTTCTCTAGCAACTATACCAATGCAGTTAAATTATTACTTTAAAATATAGCATGATTTTTTCTTATACGTTCAGTATTGGTTTTTGAGAATGCATTTTCATAATTAGTGGTACAATCAATTTAACAGTTCTACAAACATAAATTTTAGAGGAGAATGATTGACTTAAACTTAAAAGGCGTAGAAAATAAACTATATGCTATATCCGCAGCTTCTCGTGATTGCGAGCTGTTAGCAAGCTCTATAGCCTTCTAGTATCGCTATTCTGCAGAGTCTGTTAACGTCTATGTATCAACAATCACAGATGCCTAAAACAAGTAAACTAACATTATCTTATTAGTTTTTTTATTATATAATAATAGTATATATAATAATTTGAAAATGCAATATGACGCTATCAGAGAAACCTGCTATTTAACACCAATTTGGCACAGTATTCCTACCTATTCGTCCTCCCCGAATATGAACACTGAGCGCCGCCCACCGATTGAAATTTATACAAAACCGCAAGGCGCTAAGGCTTCCTGATGCCTCCGATCAGTTGCCCAATTTTTTTGCAGTTTTCTACAAAATTCCATTTTTAATTCAATTTTCCATTCCTTTTCGAAGGTCTACAACTTTTAAAATTCTTTCTCTACAAGCTCCAAAAATGAACATAAAGCTCATAAACGAGATTCAGAAGCAGCTTAACGGGTACTACAGGGCTTCAGGGTTTGTGAATTGCCAAAACGAGTAACTCAGCCAATACAAGAAACTTCTTTATATATTATAGAAATAATATAATAATATAAGATAAATATTGATAAATTCTACGGTGAAAAGCTTGAAATTGGAAGGAAAAAAACTGAGTTTTAAGCAGCGTATTGAACTAGAAATGAGCCATAAAATGCTCGAATTTTGCGCTAAATTGCAGGACCAAAATTTGGAGGAACTCGAGCAGCTCAAAAAGGAGATGGGAGCAATTTACGTCTAGGAGGTAATGTGAGTATTGCTGTTTTAAGATATAAAATAAATGAGTTATATTTGGAAAATAGTAGTCTTGTGTTTTGAGTATAATATATATATATTCATATAATAATACAAAAATAAAAGCTGTAAAAAGTTAGAAGGGAAATGTAAAGTTATATTATTAAATACTTATATTCTTTTTGCACACTAATTTTAGAATACCATTCAAAATGGACGTGTGGTGGATAATCGATACCATTGTATGTGTTCTTTATATGGTTTCCGCAATTTGGGGTGATGCTTAGCATGATTTCAAAGGTGATGATGATATGAGCGAGGTCTTCTAGACAATATTGATAATTCTACTTTCCCTGTTCATTATTCTAACCCCACCAATATCCGCATTGTAACCTTATTTCGGCTTTCTTACTGGAAAGGGTGCTCCAATATTAATTATCATAATTGCATGCTTCTTCTTACCAAATTTCAGTTATAGTAAATTTTGCAGAGATGGTGGATTCAGCTGCTTTACTTATATTGTAGGTATTATTGGAGTTGTAGTTGGTCTTCTTTAGCTGTTTTTGGGAGGTAGTTCTGGCGGTAGTATAGGTGGAGGAAGTGGTTAGTAATCAAAGCCATAAAAGAAAGAAGCAAACCGGTAGACTTAAAGCAAAGATTCTAAAAAACTTCCACCTATTAATTAGGGTAGTAGGGTTCTGAAGACTGTGTGATTCATAGTTCTATTTTAATGTTTAATATTTTTTCGAATAATTTGTTAAGATAATTTCATGAAGCCTGTGATATTAATTTTCATAGTAGGCTTAATAATTTAATTTTAAACTAATTGGTAATAAGTAATATCTAGCAGTGAAAATACAGTCAATATTACTTATCAACATTTGAAATTAACATTATTGTAGAAGTATCTAATGTTTATTAAAATATCTTGGTATACTTTACTGGTTTGAGAATCTTAATTGTATAGAATGATTAAAAAAGGCAATATTTTCAAATAACTATTACTAGTCTAGAGCAAAGAAAATATCTACTCGAAAAGTATTAGGATTATAACATGATTGATCACTCCCATATCGTTTCTGAAATAATTTAATCACAAATTTCACCTAAATCTCTGATTTTACTAGTCACTGAATCAATTTATTTAACTAACAGATCGCTTTTTTCTACAACAAATCTTTCATCAAATTTTGGCATTTCACCTGTATCCTGATGTTCATTTACTGATAAATCAGGTATTAAAGGAATTATATTTTATACAGAATCTTGCATAAGCTGTAGCTAGGAATTTCGTAGTATTTATAGCGATTCTTACATTATTGCAATAATTTATTTTATACTATATATTAATCAGTTTAACAGTTTATACTAAATCTTAATATTATATGAAAATTATATTATTCTATATACGATAATCAAAAATCGAATAATTTTATAGTATTATATAAAATAATGGTCCTAAGTAGCATTATAAATTTCTTCAAAAAAATTAAGCAACGTATTACTTTTAAAACATTAGAAGCATATGAAGTAGTTATAAAATATATAGACACTTTGCCATCATTTTATCATAAGTAGAGACAAATAAAAACTATCAAAATCAACTCAATTATATTTTCTATCAAGAAGTTAAACTAGAATAACATAAAAAGGAGTAATCTAAACTATCACTCGTCAAACAAGACTGAATCCACAATGGTATCAATATGTTAAAGTCTTTGTACCACAATCTCTGAAAAGCGATCAGACATACAATCTCCATCTAATGCTACACCAGATTTTTATTTTATTAATATAGTACCAGAATAGTTAACTTGATGTATATTTATTGGATCAGTAGGATAGCTGAGGCTAGTGTTAATGCTAACGTCTCCATGGTTGTATTAAGTATTTGTTTGGCAAGCGCCCATTTATAAATTGGACCAATGTAAATTATGAAGGAATACAAAATTATGTAGAGATAAATATTCTAAAAAATAAAATTTAATATGAGTATAAGTGTATGTATTGTATATATTTAAAAATTAAAAAGATATAAAAAGATATATTTATGAATATACACCAAAAGTTATCTTTAACACCAATATATTATTAATATTATAATTATATTTACAATACATAATATTTCTATCTCCTAAAAATTAAGATAAAGTTAGATAAATTTTAATTCGTGTACTTGCATCTACAACTATTTATAAGCAGTAAATAAACATAATGGTGTGAAACTCTAATTGGATTATACTAATTTATTTTTAATATAAAATTATAATTGCATAAAAATTTGATCTAGTTATAGTGATTATATAAATTTTAAGTTATATTTAATAATAAACAACGTATAATGATAAATTGTCTTAATTGGGGTGAATTAAAATTGAAAACTAGGAATTCTCATTTTATATTATTACTAGATTATTATACTATAAATATAATGTTACATTCATTCCACAAATTTCTATAAATGCAATTTGAACTTTCAAACTTTAATTAAATGTTAGAGTAGTTTAATATCTAAACAGATGCATATTGCGCTACTCTTTAACAAAATTTATAAAGTTTACTCCGTTCTAATAGTGTATTTAATGAAGCATTTACTGATAAAATGGTAGAACTTGAACTTCTTAACTCTTAGAAATAGGAAGCTCATGACTAGTTATAAACTCTGGTATTATCACGAAAAGAAAAAGAGTCGGCATTATCCCAAGAAATTATTGATTTCGGATAAAAAATTAATATTTTAAAAACATAAATAGTATAAATTAAAAGCGAAATTGATACTAAAAGAGTTGCGTTACGATAAAATCAAGCAAAAGTATCTGCACCATAAAACTTGTCGAAAGAGTTACTGCAGCGATATAAAATGTATAAGACTATGTTGAAAATGGATATTGAAATGATTGATGACTGTTTCAAAATTACTTTTTATGGAATTGGAAAGGCCTAAAAGTTTGCTGAATTTCATGTTGGTGATACATTAGAGCTTAAAGCAATAAGTGACTCTCTAGTTGGATTAGATGATTTTTTGGATGAATTTGATTTGACTGGAAACTTAGGATTACTTATTAGACGAATCCGAAGAGGATTCGTATAATAAGAAAAAGGGAAGTGAAATATTGATATATCCACAAAGTCATCCTTATATTTTAATCATGAGTTTGTCTGTCTATTTTTAGTACTTCCTTTGATAATTTTTGTTTTAAATCATAGGCGTTAATTATTTAAAATTATTTTACTCGCCATCATAACCCAATACTAATCTTATATAATAAACAATAAACGAATGTCTACTAAAATCATTAAAGTCATTATATACCAAAGTATAAATAAATTTATGCAATATTGACATTATTATTATATATTTTTTGCTCAAAATCATGCAGTTACTTAATTCATATAAGGAATGATTGAAAATAATATAACTTCTTGGCGACGTAAAAACATTATATCTAACTTTTACTATCTATTATTATTTAATCAATATTATTACTTTATCAGTAATTAATCATAGTTATTCTTTATCTAGAAAGAATCTGATATTGATTATAAGTTTAGCATAATTAATCGATATAAGTAATTTACTCAAAGAACTTAGTACATATTTGTATAGAAGTTACGACTGATATATTAAATTTATTCAAAACTATAAATAAGACTTAAGTGTAGTTTAATTCAACGTATTGAATTCATGTCAATTTAATCATAATATCATTTAATTAAGTTTACTTATTTATATTTGAGAATATTATATAATCTTATACTAGGTGAATAAACTAGCCTGATTGCATCAAAAAATATCCGAAATTAACAATAGTAAGGCAACCAGAAAATGCACCTTTCAAGAATTACAAATGCATTTCTATCTTTTTAATTTATATATGCTAAAATTTGATAATATTTACATAGTATACTATTTTTTAATTAAGATTTCAAAGATTATTTTGATCTATTAAAGCATAATAATTTTATAATTATTAGTGATTATATTTTTATAATTAGTAGTATTATATCATAATCATGAATAAAATTATAATATAATAAACATAAAATAATTATTCTTTTATAATCATATTTATATGTTTTTCATAAAGATATAAATAAGCCATACTAATATATAATAATAATATAACATTACCATCCCGAAAATGCCACTCTATTTAACGCTGTCTCCAGGGGCACAGTTCATACCCAAATATCTATTAGAGCGCCTGCAGCTGGTACTACTGGAATAGTCCACAGTTTCAGACTGTCAGAATGCTGTTGTTTTAGGCGCGTCCCAAACGGAACAAGCAGCTCGTGGCCTCAACGGACCCATTTTGTTCGTGAAGCTACCAAAATCTGAGGCCCTCCTACGTCTCCGAGTATAGTTTGGTGCGGATGCGGATACGAAGCTGTAGGCATTCGAGGCAGAAAACCTAGAATAAATTGCGGACTTCATAGCTTTCGAGAACCAAGAAGCATGCCTAGAGGAGATACTAACAGAGTACGCGGCCAGTTTACCGCGTGATCATTTTGTAGCTGATACAACGGATGACCTTAATCAAATTGTTTCAGGCTCTGTGGGCGAAGAAAATACCAATAAAGCTGATATTGTAACTGCTGATCTAAAAAATGATACAACTGACTAAAAACTCACTAACTCTGATATAGCATTAAGCTAAGTTTCCAATACCTCGGAACACCAAATTCTACCAACGCTCCTTGCACAGCTCGAGATCCAAAATGGGCTGCTCAACTCACGCCTCTCAGATTCAGACGTCTCGCGCGAGAATACGCGGCTGCGAGATCTCACGCACTCGCTTTTGGCGCAGCTTTCAGAGCGAAAATCGCAGTCACGCGTCGAAAACTCTACTTTTAACTTTGAAAACGAAACGAAAAGCTCAAACCAACTGATATAACAACTGATATAACCTCAAAATCAGCCAAATCCACAACTGACACATCACCTAACCCGCCCCTAACTCTCTAATTTCTCCCTCCTCCAACACTCCGAAACTGTGCAATACGCGAACATCCAAAACCCGATTTCCAGATAGTTCCTCTGCGCGATCTGCCTGGACCCGCTGCTGCAGCCGCTGACGCTGAACTGCGGCCATTCCTTCTGCGCAAAATGCGCGCTTTTGAGCGAGCGCTTCTGCGGCAAATCGTGCCCGCAGTGCACGTCCCCGTACGCAGAATTACCGTTTCTGGACATTTACCTGCAGCAAAACGTGAATTCCCAAATGAATTTCGACTTTTCGCTCCACAAAAACGATTTCGCGCGCCAGCTTTCTGGCGAGTTCTGCAGGGTCCTGGACGTGCAAAGGAAGCCCTACGACGTCGTAACGCGTTCTTTGAGCCTGCGCGCGACAGAAAAAACCGAAATCGCGCGCGTTCAGTGCGCTACCGGCGAGGCGCGCACGGAGCTCTTCAATTTGGTCAAATTCTCACCGATTTACAGCCGAATTTCGACCAGAATCGACGTCGGCGACTACGTCGTGAAGGCTGTTAAAACGGTCAAAAACGCGTACGCAGCCGACGCGTACACGCCGTTTATCGATAAATTTCAGGCCGTGCCGCTGCTCGCGTTCGCGCAGACGCAGGCGGAGATCTTCCAGTTTCTGGGCTTCTCGGATTCCGTTTTCAGGCTCGCGGATTATCGCGAAAGGGCGTTCGAAATCGATAATTTGGACGAATACTTCAAATTAGGAGTGGAAAATCAAAATTCAACTGATATAACGCATTAAAACTGCGCAGGGTGCCAGAAACCCTCAAATCTCGCCGTTACGGGCTCCTGCGGCTGCACTTTCTGCTATTTCTGCGCTGCGAAGCTCGTCCGAAACGGCGTTCCGTGCCAGTTCTGCGGCGTCGCGGTGCGGCTCGAATCGCAGTTTTTCACGTCCCTGAAAGGCAGCTTTTTGGAGTGCGATTTTCCGGTTTTCTGCGACGGAAAAATGCAGTTTTTGATCGCGAAATTCGGCGAAATTTGCGTCCTCCAGACCGCTTCCGGCGCGCGCGCCCTCAAGAATCTGCAGGAAATCACGGAAATCGACTTTTCGCAACTCGTCCCGGCGCTGCGGCCGCAAAACGGCGATTTGGCCGTCCAGATCGGAAAAACGTACAACTCGCTGGCAATTTGCGATAAAAACACAATTTCAGGCCTTTTTAGGAGCGGAATTTTATATTCTAAATAATATATAATAACTAATATAAAATTAACAAATTCTACAGCAATTTCTGCGAATTTTTGCGTGCAGTGCCGCGACGTGGCGAAGCGCGCCATTTTGCACGCCTGCGGCGCGCGCCTCTGCCGCACCTGCGCGATCGCCTCCTGCGCCGGCGGATTTCCGTGCTTTTCGTGCGGCGCCGGCGTCGTTTTCCGCGACGTCCAGCGGCTCGAAATCGGCGGCCTCGACTGCGGGACGGTCTGCATGAAGCGCCACAGCCGCGTGGCGAGCTTCGGGAGCGTCTGCGGCTTCGTGCGCAGCGCCCAGAAAACGACTTTTTGCGTCGTTTTCGCCTGCGGGAGCCAGAAAGTCGCGGAGCGGGAACTCGCGTTCGTGGCGGAGGGGAATCTGGAGCGGGGCGGGCGCGCGATCGTGGGCCAGCTCTGCGTGGTCGCCAGCGGCGCCCTGGAGGGCGTTTACGGCATTTTGCTCGACGGCGCGAAGCGGGACGTCCTGTTAGAAATCGGCGTCCGGCTGCGCTGCGAGGAGCTGGAGGGGGTGAGGGTTGTGAGGTGAGTAAAATTTCGGGGCAGGGGTGAATTGCACTCGATTGGGGTGGTTTCGTCGGTTAAAAATTTTTAGTTCTACTGTTAATATTGGTGTATTATCGTATAATAATGAGGTTATATTTACTTTTTAAAAACTAGATGTTTTGGTAAAACTTAATATTATATAGTAATAAAGCAATATTTATTTTTTAAATTTACGGGTCCTGTAAATTAATGAAAAGGTATTATTATTATTATTATTTTATACCTATATTATCTTGCTGCTCATGAATGCTTAATTGAACAAATTGAAGCATGGTCACAGCTACATTCAGTCGTAGAAGTGTCCACTAAAATACTCAATTCTATCTAACAAATGTTCGCTTCTGAATACGATTAAGCAAGAGGAAATTAGTGTTTTTGCTTATTTAAAGCATGTCACAAATCGAAATAACCTTATTTTGTAGAAAAGCTTACTTGATAGCATGGATATCGATAATTTAAAAAATTGTTTAAACTTCAACATTGACTAGATAACTCAATTAAATTATCATTTTTAAGTTAATTTTAAAGTTATTTTACTGGATTAACTCCGAATGGCGGAGATAAACAATGAAATAGTTGAAGAACTTTATTAGGAAGCTATTTATTTAAACTAATATCTTTAGGATGTAGACTGTTATTCAAAGCAATTATCCATTTAACAAGTAATAAAAGAATTTCGAAAACTTAAATCAATCTAAGACGCTATAAAGCTACCGTAAGAAATATCCGATAAGTTTAAAGAATAAGGCTGGCTTATATTCGATGTTAATAATAAAAAGGCACTGTACGAAGATGTTAAAGAATAAAATAGAATGTTAATGATACATTTGGAAAAACTTAAGAATAGCTATATACACTTATTTTAGGACAATGGATTTTATTTTAGGTACATTATGTTCATGAAATATTAAATTTATTATCCAAAATAATTTGTTTACTATACTAAAGAAGAGTAAACCCCCGATAAAATAATCAAAATAATTAATAAGTAGCTCTTGTTTTTAAAGTTCCAATGATAGAATTAACATGCATGTATTATGAATTTTATTTATACATTATATTTAGAAGAAACCATTTTAACCACAAATATTAGAGTAAATCCAACAAAGTAATACTTTGAGTTATCTTAGTTTAGTTTCTGTCGCTTGGGCGTTCGACATGCCGGGCGTGGTGAGCCGCAAGAAGCAGCTGATGCCGCACCTCATTAACGTGGTGGCGCAGCTCGGGTGAAGTGACGTACTTTCTCACACTACCTGGTCGTAGCACTCCACGAAGCCTGACACGGCGCAGAAGATGTCCGCGACCATGTCATCCAGGTCGCACCAGCGCTGCTGCCCGTCCTGGGCGTCCTCGGAGCTGGCCCGGCCCTGCGCAGTGTTGAGGCTGTACTCGCACTCGGCCGTCTCCGTCTTGCGCTTGTTGATGTGGACTGCCAGCGTGAAGCGCAGGTGCGTGTGCGCGATGATGCGCTGGGCCGCAGAGAGCACCAGGGAGGCCCGGTCGCACAATTAGCTCTGCAGGAAGGCGAGCTGGTCGGTCGCGCTGGGGGCGCTGCGGGAGGTGATGAGCTCGCCACCGAAGACGAGGTAGGCGTTCTGGACGTAGCGCATCTCGCCCACCTCCAGCAGGATGCCGCGCACCGTGGAGCCCAGAATGTCCATGCGGTGCCGCTGAATCAGCTCCGGTTGCGGCGTGCCCTGGTACTTCGTGAGCGCCTGGAGGATGGCCCCCGCGAGCTGTACCCCGAAAAAGCGGCTCTAGCAGGAGTGGAGCACCACCACCTGGCTGGCCTCGTTCTGGGCGAAGGACGCGGAGAAGTCCGCAAACTGGACGTGCGCCAGCGGCCCGAGCGGGCTCTGGGCGGCGTGGAACTGCGAGAAGAAGGACGTCACCAGCTTCGGCGTGAGCTACTTGTAGGAGCCCGTGATCGGGTGCAGCGTCTTCTGGAACAGCAGCTGCCGGGAGCCGACCGCGAGCTGGTAGATCTCGTAGATCATTTTTGGAGCGAGGGAATATAGTATAATACGCGGAGGGTGCGTGCAGTGAGGGCATAAATCAGGTCTGTTCCTCGGCGCCATGCTCGCCGGTCTGGTACTTCGCGTCCTTGTAGGAGTGCGGGTTCGCCTCGAAGGCGGCGCAGTAGATCTCGTAGGGCCAGGCGTCGAACGACTGGGCTTCCATTTATGGCGGTCCCACCCTCGCAGCAATTCACAAACGCACACCCGCCTTAAACATCATAATAGCGAGGTGGCCGCCCCTTCCACTCCTCAATCAACATGGACAAGATGCACGACAGCATGCCCGAGCACGTCAGAGTGGAGCGCCAGATGCTCACCGCCGAGGTCATCGTCTACGCCAAGATATCGGCTGCCAAGGCCGGTATGGCCACCATGTCCCTGCCTCCCCAGTGCCACTACCAGCTCACCCTCGCCGAGGCCACCCCCATCAGAGGCTCAGTCCCCGCCGGCCCCGTGAAGCTCATCATCGTCGGTGAGGCCCAGCCCGCCCTCAATACCGGAATGGCCCTCTTCGGGTCCAGCCAGGATGGCCACCTCGCCTTCACCGGGATGCTCGTAAAGTCCCTGGCGGATATCCAGGGCATGGTCAGGTCGAACCCCGCCGGATGGGTCAACCAGGGCGCCCCATGGGAGGGCGACTTCTGCCACCCCGAGATCGACACCGCGGGCGCGACCGTCTGCCTCTCCACCGGGAGGCCCGCCTTCGCGTGCCCCGGCTTCACGCTTAAGGTGGAGCAGGTCATCCCCGCGGACGTGAAGGAGTTCCAGAACCCGTTCGGCGACGGCAAGTTCACGGTCTCGGTCACCAACAACGGCCCCAAGCAGATATGCAAGGCCCTCTTCGCGGACGCCAGCGGTGCCCCCCTCTTCGAGCAGTCTTTGATCGCGATTTCGGAGCAGGAGCCCCACGTCTGGAGCCAGGCGCTCCCCGCTTCGATCAAGTAGGTCGAGTTCGAGGCCGGCCAGACCATCACGGGGGAGGTGGACACCCTCAAGATCCAGAACATCAGCTGGCCCCAGGGCGGCATGAGGGTGTACTTCACCTTCGTGCTCGGCGATCTCATGAGCGCCAACTTCTTCTACTACTACTCCAGCTGCCACGACTCCATGGTGGAGGCGCGCAAGTGAGGTTTGCTGTTATTCACTGCCGGATGTCCAGGGCGGCTGGCAGGCCCGTGATGCGGAACCTGCTCAAGCGCCACACGCTGCATGCGCAGGGAGCAGTGCGGTTTCTGATGGTAGTCTCCATTATAGAATATGCACGGGTTTCCACTAAATGGGAAGTCGAGGGTAATCTGCGCCGCTGTTTAGTTGCGAGTCAAATTGCGGGTCCCCTGGTATCGTCCATGCACAGCCTGGATCCGTAGAGCGAGCACTTACGAGGTTGGCAAAAGGAAGTATACGCGCAATACATATCGGGTTGCGAGATAAACTGGAACTAAAAAGTAATTTTTAAAACGTTTTCAATATTGCCCACTTTCTAAAATGAAGTGGGGCCTGGTTGACAAGGTAGCTCTTGTTTAGGCGGGATAAATTCACAATAAAAACTTCTACCTAATATAATAGTAGTATTTTTTTGAATTCACAGTAATTCAGCTGCGCTATAAGCACCGAAATATTCTTCGGTGCCGAAGTAGAGAGGACCGATAAGTGATGGCTACCGTCACAATTATGCAGTCTGCGTAGAATAACCTTGCCAGCTTATGTTTCGGGGATATTTCCAGGGCAGACTATCATGAATGATTTAGTACTGAGATTGGTTAGCGCCGAATATTCTTTTTACTCGATACAACCTCGTTATCAGAGTTTTGTGGTTTGCTTCATTTGTGGTATATATCTTTATATATTTATTACCATTTGCTGATAGCATAAACTAGGTTATATGCGATGAGTAGAAAACTTACCATATGAGGAAAATGGTACGTTGGTCCCAGACAACTATTATTCTATATTTGCATAGCATTGCATCCCTACTGCATGAGAATTGACTCTTAACATTTTTATTTTGGACCAAATAAAGTTTAGACTGTTTACAACCAAACTTAGCACTGACACTAATATCATATCAGATGATCGGAGTGCCATACTTACTTGGCAGTATATATTTTTATCTGCATTAAGCTACTACTTACGCATAGTATCTGTTAGACAGTGTTCTAGCTATTCCACTAGAATTATTTTCTTAGGGTTAGTGCGATGACTATTCTCCGCGTAAAAGTAGTGATCCAAATATTTTAAATATCAGGGCTCTGATCATTTTGCTGAGCTCAACCATAATTATAAACGATCTGTGCAATTAAAAAAATCATCGATACATCCAGTCAGGACTTTATGATGCAATTATAATTTAGTCTGATTTAACTATGCCCTTGCATTATCTTGCGTCTGTGCAATCAGAAAAATCCTTAGTAGTAATGTAAATATAATCGTAACCAGTCTCAATAAAGAGGCATAGATAATCCCATTAATCAATTATTTCATACTCTGTAATACTCACTCTGCCAAATGTTAACGATCTCCCTATAAACTTTTTTGGGGCATGATTTTATGCTCTTGAATATATTATTGTATATTTATTGTTATATAAATAAGTGTCACTTTACTAGTCTAATAAAGATAAACACTAAATAGATTATTATAATATAAGTTTTAAATGAACTCAGTCAAAATCAACGTAAAAGTGGCAGTCTGTCTCTTTCAGGTAAGAAGCAGGGCAATCGCTTGAAATGGCGCCAAATGCCTAATGGACGGCGTCAGATTTTGCGGCTCCAGTTGCAAGAAGTACGTGTTTTTTAGCTTTTAGAATAGTCGAAATTCCTACCGTTAAAGAACTGTTAGGAATATGTTCTCCTTCCTGGAAAAATCTAGCATTTGCCTTAATAGTGCTTTCTGATAATTAAACTAAACGGGTTTTAGATGTACCATCGCTGCCTGGTTCATTAAATGCAATATGCCCATTGTGTCCGATTCCTAAAAGCCAGATATCAGGAGGACTTTATTAAACAAGAGACTCATAACGGTCACATTCTTATTGAATGTCTTCTTGTTTAACTTCGCCATTTAGGAAATTGGTATTCTCGGGTTTAATATTGATATGTTTGAATAAATTTTCATACATGAAATACTTATAAGATTGGTGATGAGATCCACTTATCCCATAATATTCATCTAAATTAATTGTCTTCACTTGAGAGAAGTCTAATTTTTCTTCTTTATGAAGGCGAATTAGTTCGTTATAAACTGGAATAGGAGTTGAACCTGTAGCTAATCCTAAGATACATACTGGATTTTAACGTACTATTGACGCGATTTCATTGGCTACATCAATAGCTGGAGTCGATGATTTAATGAGTTTCGAAGGCATTTGAAAAAGTAAATCGGGAGTGGGATAAACTATTATATCGTTATAATTTTATTTATTTAGATGGTAAAATTAAAAGTAAAAAATATATATGATTTATTTTACTGATAATGATAGTTGAGTTGAGTTTATTCTAAATATGAGCTAATCTTTCAAACCGTTAAATCAGTAAGTTTGAATTAATATAACTGGAAATATAATATGATAGTTCAATTCAGTTAGTATATAATTGATTAATACCCACCGAAAAGTCTAACTATCATCAGTATATGCAGTATATTTATTTTCATCGAAATGATTGCATATCTTAAAAATCAATATACTTGCATTACCTTTAAATTTATTAATACAAATAGATGCTTTATAAAAGGATTTAGACGTGTTTTCTGTTATAGTAATACTATTATGGCCGTGTTGTCTTGACCGTTGTTTTCCCATTCGCCAGACAAGCCTCAGGAAGCTTGTTTTGAAATAATAGTATGCTGATTTAAAAACGTGGAAGCCCTACCAATACTTCGCTCACTACACTGGGCCAGCTAGCAATCGCGATGAAACTCGCCATGTATTATGTTCCAAATAGATACCAAGGTGTCCATCTCCGGAGTTCGGGAATGGGAGATAGCATTAGTATGCGCGTAGGGTTTGTGAAATTTTGCTTTGAGCATCTGATCTCGCGGCGGTCCCGCTCAGTAACGCCGAGCAGGGATACGCTTGCTGGGCAGGTAGGGCATTGGGAGGGCGGAAGTTTTGCACGTATTGATCATATCAGTAAGCATCATTATGTATAGTTGCATGTAATTAATAACCTTTTAAATGGCTAGCTATACGCACTGTGCTAATATTGGTTCATTTTCATATGTCGAAAATAAGTTATTATTTGAAAATTATTAAGTATAATTAAAATTAATATCCTTTTTAATTATTGGGATCGATAATAAATAGTAATAATACTATACTAGAATAAGAACTAGTGAAAAACAGTTTAAAAGTAAGAACATTTATTAAACTCTTAATATGTATAATATAACTTATTTAATATACATACTTGTAATAAATATAATATATAACTATAATGTAATAATATTTTAAACTCTCAACACAAGTTATAAATGGGAGCAGTCGGAAGTTTGATATCTAGTGCGGACACGTACCTGCTGAGCCAAGTGGACGAGGTGGAGTAACTTGATAACATCCTTCCTAAGCCAACCACCGCCAATTTGAAGATAGCGAAGAACCAAACCTTCCCACCATTCGCTTAATCGCAGCAGCCATTGTAAAACATGTCCTCCAACAAGCTCATATGCAGCAACAGCCTGTCCTTCATGACAGAGCACTTCCTGCTCAGCTCCCAGGCGTCGCAGATGTTCAGCATGGTAGACGAGCCGCTGAAGGAGCTGTACGTCGACTGAAGTGGGGTAATGAGTTTATTTTGGTTTCTTTTTTATACTTACTATAAAGATAGGTAACCAACAAATTTAATCGGATCCGCAGACCTTCCGAAATACGACTGGCGCACCTCCCATAGGCCAACGGCCATCATGCGGCCCAGGCGATTGGAAAGTTCTGCATATGGCTTAACCACTCTGGCGGCTGACCACGCACAGGGCAGCATGGGAATTTCATGCAGCGGCGTGAAGAGCTTCTTTACCGTCGCCTGCGCCTTCCGCTACCATTCCACCGCTCTCGGAAACGTGGAGTAGCGCGTGCAAAACTTCCGCCCTCCCAATGCCCTACCTGCCCAGCAAGCGTATCCCTGCTCGGCGTTACTGAGCGGGACCGCCGCGAGATCAGATGCTCAAAGCAAAATTTCACAAACCCTACGCGCATACTAATGCTATCTCCCATTCCCGAACTCCGGAGATGGACACCTTGGTATCTATTTGGAACATAATACATGGCGAGTTTCATCGCGATTGCTAGCTGGCCCAGTGTAGTGAGCGAAGTATTGGTAGGGCTTCCACGTTTTTAAATCAGCATACTATTATTTCAAAACAAGCTTCCTGAGGCTTGTCTGGCGAATGGGAAAACAACGGTCAAGACAACACGGCCATAATAGTATTACTATAACAGAAAACACGTCTAAATCCTTTTATAAAGCATCTATTTGTATTAATAAATTTAAAGGTAATGCAAGTATATTGATTTTTAAGATATGCAATCATTTCGATGAAAATAAATATACTGCATATACTGATGATAGTTAGACTTTTCGGTGGGTATTAATCAATTATATACTAACTGAATTGAACTATCATATTATATTTCCAGTTATATTAATTCAAACTTACTGATTTAACGGTTTGAAAGATTAGCTCATATTTAGAATAAACTCAACTCAACTATCATTATCAGTAAAATAAATCATATATATTTTTTACTTTTAATTTTACCATCTAAATAAATAAAATTATAACGATATAATAGTTTATCCCACTCCCGATTTACTTTTTCAAATGCCTTCGAAACTCATTAAATCATCGACTCCAGCTATTGATGTAGCCAATGAAATCGCGTCAATAGTACGTTAAAATCCAGTATGTATCTTAGGATTAGCTACAGGTTCAACTCCTATTCCAGTTTATAACGAACTAATTCGCCTTCATAAAGAAGAAAAATTAGACTTCTCTCAAGTGAAGACAATTAATTTAGATGAATATTATGGGATAAGTGGATCTCATCACCAATCTTATAAGTATTTCATGTATGAAAATTTATTCAAACATATCAATATTAAACCCGAGAATACCAATTTCCTAAATGGCGAAGTTAAACAAGAAGACATTCAATAAGAATGTGACCGTTATGAGTCTCTTGTTTAATAAAGTCCTCCTGATATCTGGCTTTTAGGAATCGGACACAATGGGCATATTGCATTTAATGAACCAGGCAGCGATGGTACATCTAAAACCCGTTTAGTTTAATTATCAGAAAGCACTATTAAGGCAAATGCTAGATTTTTCCAGGAAGGAGAACATATTCCTAACAGTTCTTTAACGGTAGGAATTTCGACTATTCTAAAAGCTAAAAAACACGTACTTCTTGCAACTGGAGCCGCAAAATCTGACGCCGTCCATTAGGCATTTGGCGCCATTTCAAGCGATTGCCCTGCTTCTTACCTGAAAGAGACAGACTGCCACTTTTACGTTGATTTTGACTGAGTTCATTTAAAACTTATATTATAATAATCTATTTAGTGTTTATCTTTATTAGACTAGTAAAGTGACACTTATTTATATAACAATAAATATACAATAATATATTCAAGAGCATAAAATCATGCCCCAAAAAAGTTTATAGGGAGATCGTTAACATTTGGCAGAGTGAGTATTACAGAGTATGAAATAATTGATTAATGGGATTATCTATGCCTCTTTATTGAGACTGGTTACGATTATATTTACATTACTACTAACTCAATTACGACTAAGGATTTTTCTGATTGCACAGACGCAAGATAATGCAAGGGCATAGTTAAATCAGACTAAATTATAATTGCATCATAAAGTCCTGACTGGATGTATCGATGATTTTTTTAATTGCACAGATCGTTTATAATTATGGTTGAGCTCAGCAAAATGATCAGAGCCCTGATATTTAAAATATTTGGATCACTACTTTTACGCGGAGAATAGTCATCGCACTAACCCTAAGAAAATAATTCTAGTGGAATAGCTAGAACACTGTCTAACAGATACTATGCGTAAGTAGTAGCTTAATGCAGATAAAAATATATACTGCCAAGTAAGTATGGCACTCCGATCATCTGATATGATATTAGTGTCAGTGCTAAGTTTGGTTGTAAACAGTCTAAACTTTATTTGGTCCAAAATAAAAATGTTAAGAGTCAATTCTCATGCAGTAGGGATGCAATGCTATGCAAATATAGAATAATAGTTGTCTGGGACCAACGTACCATTTTCCTCATATGGTAAGTTTTCTACTCATCGCATATAACCTAGTTTATGCTATCAGCAAATGGTAATAAATATATAAAGATATATACCACAAATGAAGCAAACCACAAAACTCTGATAACGAGGTTGTATCGAGTAAAAAGAATATTCGGCGCTAACCAATCTCAGTACTAAATCATTCATGATAGTCTGCCCTGGAAATATCCCCGAAACATAAGCTGGCAAGGTTATTCTACGCAGACTGCATAATTGTGACGGTAGCCATCACTTATCGGTCCTCTCTACTTCGGCACCGAAGAATATTTCGGTGCTTATAGCGCAGCTGAATTACTGTGAATTCAACAAAATACTACTATTATATTAGGTAGAAGTTTTTATTGTGAATTTATCCCGCCTAAACAAGAGCTACCTTGTCAACCAGGCCCCACTTCATTTTAGAAAGTGGGCAATATTGAAAACGTTTTAAAAATTACTTTTTAGTTCCAGTTTATCTCGCAACCCGATATGTATTGCGCGTATACTTCCTTTTGCCAACCTCGTAAGTGCTCGCTCTACGGATCCAGGCTGTGCATGGACGATACCAGGGGACCCGCAATTTGACTCGCAACTAAACAGCGGCGCAGATTACCCTCGACTTCCCATTTAGTGGAAACCCGTGCATATTCTATAATGGAGACTACCATCAGAAACCGCACTGCTCCCTGCGCATGCAGCGTGTGGCGCTTGAGCAGGTTCCGCATCACGGGCCTGCCAGCCGCCCTGGACATCCGGCAGTGAATAACAGCAAACCTCACTTGCGCGCCTCCACCATGGAGTCGTGGCAGCTGGAGTAGTAGTAGAAGAAGTTGGCGCTCATGAGATCGCCGAGCACGAAGGTGAAGTACACCCTCATGCCGCCCTGGGGCCAGCTGATGTTCTGGATCTTGAGGGTGTCCACCTCCCCCGTGATGGTCTGGCCGGCCTCGAACTCGACCTACTTGATCGAAGCGGGGAGCGCCTGGCTCCAGACGTGGGGCTCCTGCTCCGAAATCGCGATCAAAGACTGCTCGAAGAGGGGGGCACCGCTGGCGTCCGCGAAGAGGGCCTTGCATATCTGCTTGGGGCCGTTGTTGGTGACCGAGACCGTGAACTTGCCGTCGCCGAACGGGTTCTGGAACTCCTTCACGTCCGCGGGGATGACCTGCTCCACCTTAAGCGTGAAGCCGGGGCACGCGAAGGCGGGCCTCCCGGTGGAGAGGCAGACGGTCGCGCCCGCGGTGTCGATCTCGGGGTGGCAGAAGTCGCCCTCCCATGGGGCGCCCTGGTTGACCCATCCGGCGGGGTTCGACCTGACCATGTCCTGGATATCCGCCAGGGACTTTACGAGCATCCCGGTGAAGGCGAGGTGGCCATCCTGGCTGGACCCGAAGAGGGCCATTCCGGTATTGAGGGCGGGCTGGGCCTCACCGACGATGATGAGCTTCACGGGGCCGGCGGGGACTGAGCCTCTGATGGGGGTGGCCTCGGCGAGGGTGAGCTGGTAGTGGCACTGGGGAGGCAGGGACATGGTGGCCATACCGGCCTTGGCAGCTGATATCTTGGCGTAGACGATGACCTCGGCGGTGAGCATCTGGCGCTCCACTCTGACGTGCTCGGGCATGCTGTCGTGCATCTTGTCCATGTTGATTGAGGAGTGGAAGGGGCGGCCACCTCGCTATTATGATGTTTAAGGCGGGTGTGCGTTTGTGAATTGCTGCGAGGGTGGGACCGCCATAAATGGAAGCCCAGTCGTTCGACGCCTGGCCCTACGAGATCTACTGCGCCGCCTTCGAGGCGAACCCGCACTCCTACAAGGACGCGAAGTACCAGACCGGCGAGCATGGCGCCGAGGAACAGACCTGATTTATGCCCTCACTGCACGCACCCTCCGCGTATTATACTATATTCCCTCGCTCCAAAAATGATCTACGAGATCTACCAGCTCGCGGTCGGCTCCCGGCAGCTGCTGTTCCAGAAGACGCTGCACCCGATCACGGGCTCCTACAAGCAGCTCACGCCGAAGCTGGTGACGTCCTTCTTCTCGCAGTTCCACGCCGCCCAGAGCCCGCTCGGGCCGCTGGCGCACGTCCAGTTTGCGGACTTCTCCGCGTCCTTCGCCCAGAACGAGGCCAGCCAGGTGGTGGTGCTCCACTCCTGCTAGAGCCGCTTTTTCGGGGTACAGCTCGCGGGGGCCATCCTCCAGGCGCTCACGAAGTACCAGGGCACGCCGCAACCGGAGCTGATTCAGCGGCACCGCATGGACATTCTGGGCTCCACGGTGCGCGGCATCCTGCTGGAGGTGGGCGAGATGCGCTACGTCCAGAACGCCTACCTCGTCTTCGGTGGCGAGCTCATCACCTCCCGCAGCGCCCCCAGCGCGACCGACCAGCTCGCCTTCCTGCAGAGCTAATTGTGCGACCGGGCCTCCCTGGTGTTTTCTGCGGCCCAGCGCATCATCGCGCACACGCACCCGCGCTTCACGCTGGCAGTCCACATCAACAAGCGCAAGACGGAGACGGCCGAGTGCGAGTACAGCCTCAACACTGCGCAGGGCCGGGCCAGCTTCGAGGACGCCCAGGATGGGCAGCAGCGCTGGTGCGACCTGGATGACATGGTCGCGGACATCTTCTGCGCCGTGTCAGGCTTCGTGGAGTGCTACGACCAGGTAGTGTGAGAAAGTACGTCACTTCACCCGAGCTGCGCCACCACGTTAATGAGGTGCGGCATCAGCTGCTTCTTGCGGCTCACCACGCCCGGCATGTCGAACGCCCAGGTGTGGCCTTCCCAAGTGATGTAACCCATTACTTCAACTAGACTTTCTACTCCATCAGTAAGAAGGACACTAATACCTTAAGTTACATCAGTAACTAGACAACATACCAAAAAAATGTTATCTTTATCACGGATTGATTAAAGCTCTCGTTTGATTTCTGCAAGGTCATTTGGTAAGTTTACCAGAGAGCCAACCTCTACTTAACTAACTCCATACTTACCTAGCTTTGTATCAAATAGTTTATAGTCCTATCTGATCGTTTTATTTTTATCCACTCCACTGAACCCTTCAACTGCAGAGAATATTTCATTTCCCCAAGATTAATGATCAATACCAGTAATTTATTCTAAATAACGCACTATATCACGATCAACTTAAGTTGTTGTGGGTGATTTCAAAACCAAAGTATCTGTCATTATAGCACTGAGAAGAAGGCTTCCAATTAGTTTATTTATTGGAATGCCTTTTTGGCGATAAAGCTAGGTTATTATTGTACAAGTACATCCTAATGGTCTAACAGTCATTTTAACTGTATACTCTTAACTTTCTATAGCAATCTTGTGATGGTCGACAATTTCAATGATTTTTACACCAAGGGATTATGAGCCAGTTACCTACTACTAAATTTCGTTATGATCAACTAAAACTAGTTTGATAATGTTCAAATTATTTAGATCATACTATGTGGCAATATTTACTAGATTATTACTGTCATCTACTATAGCAACAACATGGAGCTTGGGATTCTTTGAAAAACGATTGCGTAGCTCGATAATTGGAGACGCTTCATTGATGAAGTTGATCTTATCACGATTATAATAAAATCTAACGGGTGTTGATTGCTTTATTAGTAAAACAGCGGAGGCTACTGTTAAATTAGTTGTAACAAGTGCCGTATTCTTGTTCATAAATAGATGAATTATGTCATTAAGTGGATCATCTTCGTCGAAAGAATCATCTTAATTAAACGAATTAGATCCTAAAAGGGATATATCTTCGATAACATAATCAGCAGTGTCATTTCGCAATAACTACGGAATATTCTCTAAAGAACTGTCTTTTACAGAGGGAATTACACTTTCAAGCTACATGAGATCCACATTAGAACCTGCCGCCGATAAATTAATATAGACAGAATCGTTTGCCAATAAACCAGCCTTTTTACTCTTGATTTTCTTAACAATATCAAATGACTTAGATAAAATGATTGCTCCAGCATTCTTACTTATAAGATACTCAATGACTTCTTTGTTGAAAGAAATCGGAAATACTGATGTTTTCCACATACTATCGCTCCAATTCTCTGAAATAAGTTTAAAATCCTCTACAGAAACGGTAGAAACAGCGATATTAAAATCTTAAACCTCATCCATGCTGCATTGGCAGTTCGTCTCGATGAGGGTGGCTTTGAGGGCTCTCCGAATTGACTGGATCGAGGCAGTCACGGTCTTAAGCTCTGACTCTTTGCTAGGACGAGTGAACACAGTAATCAGTGATGGTAGGTTCAATACGCCTTTATAGATGCCTTTATCAACAACTGGGAAGTTCGAGTGTTGAGATTCATGAAAAATTTCAAAGGCTTTGGAAAGGGGGTCATTGATATCTAAAACCTTCAACTCCCGCTTTGGAAAATCTTTCAGAGCCGGTGTAATGTCTGGCTTGATTTCTGGCGCTTAAACGGAGAACTTGTTGAGGATAAACTGTGTCTGTTGCGCGATTGGTCCGGCAGCAATGGGGATGGCGTTGCTGCCGGGATTAAGCTAATTAATATAGTTGGCATACGTCAGCGCTGACATAACGGAGTCGGTATCAGGCGATTTGTGGCCACAGACGTAGATTTGAGACATTCTTAGAGAGCGAAGCGAAAGTATACAATAATATATGATATATCAATTAATAATATAAATGTATACTTTAATTTTCGCTATTAATATAATTATTATATTGTAATAGTAAATAAAGTAATTGTAAATGAAAAAGGTGAAAAAAATTATCTAACCCAACATTGTATAATCAGTGTTAACCTTTCGGTAAAAGAGATATTGTGATTTTGTTTTTTCAGGAAATTGCGGACTGCAAATTGTAAGTATTTGTGGTAAAATTCAGCTGCAATCGATATTGATTACAGAGTTTGCTTGGATTTGATAATTGAATGTCCGGCTCGATTTCGAGCATAAATTTATAGTAGAACCATTTCGCAGATTAACAAATATATTATAGCTTAATATATAATAATATATATTGTATTTTCACTGTAGATATTCCTAAAAACGGTATATTATATTGTTATTAATATATTATCCGAAAAAATTTAAACAAAATGTAGGCCAGGCGATTACAACTTGCTGCGCTTATTATCTAAAACAGCAGTCCCGACCTTACGCCTTCACCAAAATCAATAAGATCTGCTAGAGTAGCATCGAAGAATCAATAACCTCGTTCGTCTAGAAAACATAGGGAGATTCCATTAAAATTATTTGAGGATTTGTAGATTGAAGACATCAATTTTGGAAACTATGATCAAATTTGAGGTATATACAAGGTTTAATGGTGAATATTAGTTAGATTTTACATATTGATAGTTATATTTTTATTTTGCTAGCATAAGATTTAAACAGTAATTTTGCAAGAAGCTATTTAAGTTGAATTATTTTACGAAGACAAAAGTAACATACACATATCACTTTTTATCAGGAGATCTGTACTACTCGTTGACAACAATATTTAATTGTCAAAAACTTAATATCAATCTGAGTTATTTAAAAGATTGTGCTATAAAACATTCTACAATCTGCTTAAACTTTTTTATGACGACGCATGTAGCTCATAAATGTTTTAGTTTTATCTTAGCTAGAGTCTAATACTTGTTGGCGCCCGATCACTATTAGCTTATTACTTTTTTTCATATTTTTATGCTACGCTAGTAGCCGAATTTGCATTATTATAATATTATCTCCTTATTGCATTTGTATCTTAAGCTAAAAGATGATTATCAGCTTAAGAAATAGCAGAAAGCTGAATCCCCATTTATTAATTAAGATTAAGATACGAGTAAAATATTGAGTATAATGTGGTAATGATATTTATGAAGTATAATATATTATTAAAAAAATATAAATATAAATATTTCTACTGCTGTTTCAATAAGTGAAATTAAGAAGCTTAGAATGATAATGTTACTTTTTGAAAATAATTGTTTCTTAAATTTGTTAATATAGTATAATATTAATAAATAATAAATTTGGTTTGTATAGTTTTTTATTGTTTAAACAATTAGCGAATATTAGTAATATATTTATTATCCGTAATAACAATACTATTACAAAAAATAAAATTATCTTAAGTTTGATAATTAAAGAATATATATACATTTGTATTAATTCATAATTTATTATACTAATTTATATAAAATTAGTTTCAAATTATATCCTAAATAAAGTAAATATAAAATTAAAAAAAATATGTATTCTAAAGTCAAATAAAACATAATCATTAAACAATAACAACTATTTACTATACAATATACTATAATAATTTTACCTCTTAAAGCATATTAGAGATCACTCATCTCTTCCGGTGTAAATACACTTACTGGAACTATTTAGTTCCAATATACTCTCGCCCAGCGTAACGTTGGCCGGATGCCGCGCGCCGGCCTTCCACAGCGTGCATGCGCAGCCCTCGCTTCGGGTGGTGCGCCGGAGCAAAACTCCGCCGAGCGCCATCCGGAAGCGAGCTTCCAGGACCGGAAAGGCGCGTGCGGCAAGTGGCCAATCACGGCGGCTTCGTGCCTGGGTGTGTTGCACTGCGGAACTGCACCTGCGCAATACGGCATTTGGAAGTCGGCTGCAGGTCCTACGTCACTAGTAGGCCCTGTGTGCAGGCCACAGCAGACGCAGCTACGCGACTACCTGGTGAATATATGCTGCCCTGCAGGATTGGGCGGCCTACAGGTCCACAGACCAGTGCAAGTGACTGGAGGCGGGTGAGTATGAGTCCTAGCCGAAACCTGCATTGCAATCACAGCGGCACAGAGGCCACGGTCAACGGTAGTTTCGACACGGTAATGAAGCCCGCCACACTCCAGCTGTGCAGGCTACCCAACAAATTGGTGTCATATCCACCTGCCGCCGCTTGCGCCAATCACGAACTTCCGGGCCATAAGGTTCTGCCCCCTGCTTACTTGGATCGGGATGGTGGTTGAGGCTTGACTGCGCGAATGTGATCTAGTAGGTTCCTTACTGCGCGCTCGTACCTGGCTCATTGCCCGTCCTGTGAATTGTGACCTGCCAGCCATGTTAAATATCTAGTCATTGAGTCTCTACATCACTTAAGTATTTTTTACTGTCTAGGACAGTGCATGGGAAAATTTACTTTATGGCTAGTATTATGATACCGAATTAAACCTTACCACCGGTAGTCTGGAAAACTGAAGCTTTGCATTCCTGACTCCGAGTTCCTAATCCGTTGCCTACATTTCGATCATGATCGTGTCCATTTCTGTATCATTATGCACCAAGTTTGCCAAATTCTTGGTATCAATGCGAAGATTTGCAGAAGAATCGAACTATACTAGATCACGCTCCAAATGTTTAGATATATAAGGGCGAAGCTTCTCTGTCTCTGGCGTATAAATAGAAGATGGTGGATTTACAGGGAGCGGTGTTGTTGGTGGTGCGGAGTTGTCAGAAAGACTACCATGGGTTTATAAATCAGAGAGTCGCATACGAGATGTCATTTTTATTAACTATTAATTTTAAATATCTATATGTTTATGAAAGATTTGTTTTTCTTACTATTAATGGGCTTATAATTATCAGACTGGCAGTTCTATATTAGACGTAGTAACTATAACTTATACAATAACTTATGATTGGAAGCTTTCTAAATAGTTTGTTAGGCAATTTTTGATAAATTTAAGATTGTAGTAGTTGCTTACAATAAATCAGAGCTTGAAGGTTTTTAAACTTAGTTCAAAAAACTAATGATATTATATTGGTATGACCTTGGTATTTATATCATTTTGAAGCTATAGATATTCAGGATATTTTTATTTTATTTGTAACATCAAAATATCTATTAGTAAATAAAATTACTTGTATAACAAGATAAATATCACTATTTCATAAATTTCTGACGAAATTTTTAGACTTGTTTTTACCTATATGCTTCATCCTCTATCATTTTTTCTACATAAATGAATGCCGGTTTCATCACTTTATTATATATAACAACAGAACCTCTCTTATTAATTAGCCAAACAAGTATTCCTAGTTTAATTGTAGAGTAAAATGTAAACTTTTTAGCAATAGGAATAAGATTTTCAAGAAGCATAAATAAACCATAAATACACCAATACGATAGCCACTGAATGTCATCTGTGGGTTCAGGTGATTTGTATGATTACACTGATAAATAAACAGGAAACATAATAGAGTAAAGTCTTTACACAAAAGTAGTCAAATTGCTGAACGACATATTTTAGGGAAAGTAGGGACTTATATTATATAATAATACTCACTAATTGTGATAGTCATGTATGTATTTCGAGAATACTTCATATGACATCAGTTAGTTGGAGTCACCCAGTTGTTCTATGATTGTCTCAGCTTTTCGATCCGTGATTTAGTATCCTAAAGTCGTCATTATAGTAATAAATTCATATTTGTCAATATTTTTAGAGTAGTCAGAGTCTCCTGCAAAAAATGCTAAGCTAGCAAGGTCATTTTTACGAACATTCTCAATTATATACATAAAATGAAGAAATTCTTTAAACGTAAGCATTTTATCCTCATCACGATCAACAAGCTCAATTATTGAACTTGCTTCTAATGGATTCACATCTATGCCTATATGCCGTAAAGTATCCGACATATCCTTTGCAGAAATTTTTCCTTTATTGGATCCATCCATCTAGACGAATACTCTACGGAGCTAATCCTAATTCATTATTATTAAAAATCTGTATGACAATATAAAATAAACTGGAATCAATTAAATTAATTTCATTGATTCCCCCTTCTTTAATGAATCCTTAGTTTATGAAAACTCTATATGAATGGTCCACTAAACAATAGTCGGGGATTAGCTCGATGGAACCAATGGATTTATAACGCTAGAAATGGCTTCAAGAAGCTATGGAAAGTATGTTTGTAGACGGAGCTACTATCATTAGAACATGTTTTACAGCACTACCAGATTTGAATTGCGAAGAATAAATCGATGTTTGGGAAAATTTATAGGAGTTATTAGAAAATATAGACAATGCAATGGTTCTTAAACCATTGGGAAAATGGCCTGATATTATTAAGGCGATGAAATAAGACGACACCATCCATGTTTACGCATAAAAAGCTGCTGCATCGGCGTTATAAAATTGTCCTGATGCTATTAAAGCAGCTTTAGATAATAATATAGTAGATGCTATCAAAATTGAAAAATCCTGCTTAGGTGTAGTTTCTGCTCTAATTAAAGATGCATAAGGAGTATAATTACTTGAACAGAATATTTTGTAGAAATTTCTTGGACTTGGATGCGACGAACGAGTTATGTACCTAAATGAATAGCTGGCTGCGTTAGCAGCAGACGAAGAATCACCATTAGAAGCTAAGAAAGCTTATACTAATTAAATCATTTAATAGTGATAAACTTTCCTCACTTTATCCAGGATTTAAACTTCTAGGTGATATTGTTTGAGGTTTATATTTCTGGAATTAGAAATGTATTATACTGGTTAATGGTATCATTCTTATAATTTTAAGCGACGATATCTAACAAATTTCCTTATTAAATGCTAGGATTTAAGAATTATATAGATTTCCACGTACTCTATATATCACCGTTCTCTGAAACACATATCTTGCCTTTAAAACTTATCTTAAACTTATGGTCAATAGACAATTACCTAAAAATAGATCTAGGTAAATTATCATTATGAATAGTAATGTCCTAATTATTTTTAAACACATCTTTTAATTATGGGTTAACCACTACCATACCATTTTCTATTTTGAATAAAAGTGAACTCGCTATTGATTTATCTGACAAATTATCATGATACAATTTTTAGGATACAGTACGTATAATATCTGCATTTTTTACTAAAATAAAAGTACTAACACAACAAATTACCTTCGGAATTTACTTTAACATTATACAAAATTAAATTTTATTCACATAGTTACCATCATTACTAGAATAAAGAAATAAATAATTTAATAAAAATCAAAATATCTACTTAACTAATGTATTTAGTAGGAAACTTCATACCAAACCCCTCTATAACTCGATTAGATATTATAATTGTAAAGGTTTTGAATTAAGTTTTATCTAAATTAATTATTTTTAATACTAATTGCTAGCAATTTATAGATATCACGCTAATTTTCTTCAATATTATTAATCTAAAACGATTATAATAATTTAGTGATTTACTAAGATTATTTAAAATATTCTATGTACTTTTGTTAATAATCTTTCTACTAGTGTTAAATTTAATCTTATAAATCTTTCATGTATTACTACTTTTCATAAATTTGGATTTATTTTAACTATAACTCTTAATCCAGACTGAAAATATCAGATAACTCTAATTGTGAACTTTCCAAATCGTCAATCTACAACTATAATCCCCAATTTAATGTAGTCAACTATTTAATTTCTGCTTCTAAGTTATGGATTTCTTATTACTTTTACTAAATCCTTTCTTAAATCTCTATTATATTTATCATTGTTTGTGGTTCGATTTAACCTTATTTAATAATTTTGTTCATTTATATAAAAATGAATCATATACAATATATGCTATGATTTAATTTTGTATAATGTTAAAGTAAATTCCGAAGGTAATTTGTTGTGTTAGTACTTTTATTTTAGTAAAAAATGCAGATATTATACGTACTGTATCCTAAAAATTGTATCATGATAATTTGTCAGATAAATCAATAGCGAGTTCACTTTTATTCAAAATAGAAAATGGTATGGTAGTGGTTAACCCATAATTAAAAGATGTGTTTAAAAATAATTAGGACATTACTATTCATAATGATAATTTACCTAGATCTATTTTTAGGTAATTGTCTATTGACCATAAGTTTAAGATAAGTTTTAAAGGCAAGATATGTGTTTCAGAGAACGGTGATATATAGAGTACGTGGAAATCTATATAATTCTTAAATCCTAGCATTTAATAAGGAAATTTGTTAGATATCGTCGCTTAAAATTATAAGAATGATACCATTAACCAGTATAATACATTTCTAATTCCAGAAATATAAACCTCAAACAATATCACCTAGAAGTTTAAATCCTGGATAAAGTGAGGAAAGTTTATCACTATTAAATGATTTAATTAGTATAAGCTTTCTTAGCTTCTAATGGTGATTCTTCGTCTGCTGCTAACGCAGCCAGCTATTCATTTAGGTACATAACTCGTTCGTCGCATCCAAGTCCAAGAAATTTCTACAAAATATTCTGTTCAAGTAATTATACTCCTTATGCATCTTTAATTAGAGCAGAAACTACACCTAAGCAGGATTTTTCAATTTTGATAGCATCTACTATATTATTATCTAAAGCTGCTTTAATAGCATCAGGACAATTTTATAACGCCGATGCAGCAGCTTTTTATGCGTAAACATGGATGGTGTCGTCTTATTTCATCGCCTTAATAATATCAGGCCATTTTCCCAATGGTTTAAGAACCATTGCATTGTCTATATTTTCTAATAACTCCTATAAATTTTCCCAAACATCGATTTATTCTTCGCAATTCAAATCTGGTAGTGCTGTAAAACATGTTCTAATGATAGTAGCTCCGTCTACAAACATACTTTCCATAGCTTCTTGAAGCCATTTCTAGCGTTATAAATCCATTGGTTCCATCGAGCTAATCCCCGACTATTGTTTAGTGGACCATTCATATAGAGTTTTCATAAACTAAGGATTCATTAAAGAAGGGGGAATCAATGAAATTAATTTAATTGATTCCAGTTTATTTTATATTGTCATACAGATTTTTAATAATAATGAATTAGGATTAGCTCCGTAGAGTATTCGTCTAGATGGATGGATCCAATAAAGGAAAAATTTCTGCAAAGGATATGTCGGATACTTTACGGCATATAGGCATAGATGTGAATCCATTAGAAGCAAGTTCAATAATTGAGCTTGTTGATCGTGATGAGGATAAAATGCTTACGTTTAAAGAATTTCTTCATTTTATGTATATAATTGAGAATGTTCGTAAAAATGACCTTGCTAGCTTAGCATTTTTTGCAGGAGACTCTGACTACTCTAAAAATATTGACAAATATGAATTTATTACTATAATGACGACTTTAGGATACTAAATCACGGATCGAAAAGCTGAGACAATCATAGAACAACTGGGTGACTCCAACTAACTGATGTCATATGAAGTATTCTCGAAATACATACATGACTATCACAATTAGTGAGTATTATTATATAATATAAGTCCCTACTTTCCCTAAAATATGTCGTTCAGCAATTTGACTACTTTTGTGTAAAGACTTTACTCTATTATGTTTCCTGTTTATTTATCAGTGTAATCATACAAATCACCTGAACCCACAGATGACATTCAGTGGCTATCGTATTGGTGTATTTATGGTTTATTTATGCTTCTTGAAAATCTTATTCCTATTGCTAAAAAGTTTACATTTTACTCTACAATTAAACTAGGAATACTTGTTTGGCTAATTAATAAGAGAGGTTCTGTTGTTATATATAATAAAGTGATGAAACCGGCATTCATTTATGTAGAAAAAATGATAGAGGATGAAGCATATAGGTAAAAACAAGTCTAAAAATTTCGTCAGAAATTTATGAAATAGTGATATTTATCTTGTTATACAAGTAATTTTATTTACTAATAGATATTTTGATGTTACAAATAAAATAAAAATATCCTGAATATCTATAGCTTCAAAATGATATAAATACCAAGGTCATACCAATATAATATCATTAGTTTTTTGAACTAAGTTTAAAAACCTTCAAGCTCTGATTTATTGTAAGCAACTACTACAATCTTAAATTTATCAAAAATTGCCTAACAAACTATTTAGAAAGCTTCCAATCATAAGTTATTGTATAAGTTATAGTTACTACGTCTAATATAGAACTGCCAGTCTGATAATTATAAGCCCATTAATAGTAAGAAAAACAAATCTTTCATAAACATATAGATATTTAAAATTAATAGTTAATAAAAATGACATCTCGTATGCGACTCTCTGATTTATAAACCCATGGTAGTCTTTCTGACAACTCCGCACCACCAACAACACCGCTCCCTGTAAATCCACCATCTTCTATTTATACGCCAGAGACAGAGAAGCTTCGCCCTTATATATCTAAACATTTGGAGCGTGATCTAGTATAGTTCGATTCTTCTGCAAATCTTCGCATTGATACCAAGAATTTGGCAAACTTGGTGCATAATGATACAGAAATGGACACGATCATGATCGAAATGTAGGCAACGGATTAGGAACTCGGAGTCAGGAATGCAAAGCTTCAGTTTTCCAGACTACCGGTGGTAAGGTTTAATTCGGTATCATAATACTAGCCATAAAGTAAATTTTCCCATGCACTGTCCTAGACAGTAAAAAATACTTAAGTGATGTAGAGACTCAATGACTAGATATTTAACATGGCTGGCAGGTCACAATTCACAGGACGGGCAATGAGCCAGGTACGAGCGCGCAGTAAGGAACCTACTAGATCACATTCGCGCAGTCAAGCCTCAACCACCATCCCGATCCAAGTAAGCAGGGGGCAGAACCTTATGGCCCGGAAGTTCGTGATTGGCGCAAGCGGCGGCAGGTGGATATGACACCAATTTGTTGGGTAGCCTGCACAGCTGGAGTGTGGCGGGCTTCATTACCGTGTCGAAACTACCGTTGACCGTGGCCTCTGTGCCGCTGTGATTGCAATGCAGGTTTCGGCTAGGACTCATACTCACCCGCCTCCAGTCACTTGCACTGGTCTGTGGACCTGTAGGCCGCCCAATCCTGCAGGGCAGCATATATTCACCAGGTAGTCGCGTAGCTGCGTCTGCTGTGGCCTGCACACAGGGCCTACTAGTGACGTAGGACCTGCAGCCGACTTCCAAATGCCGTATTGCGCAGGTGCAGTTCCGCAGTGCAACACACCCAGGCACGAAGCCGCCGTGATTGGCCACTTGCCGCACGCGCCTTTCCGGTCCTGGAAGCTCGCTTCCGGATGGCGCTCGGCGGAGTTTTGCTCCGGCGCACCACCCGAAGCGAGGGCTGCGCATGCACGCTGTGGAAGGCCGGCGCGCGGCATCCGGCCAACGTTACGCTGGGCGAGAGTATATTTAGATCTGATAGGAATATATAAATTTTACGCTAAAAGTGGAACAAATATTATTAACAGAATTTACTTTTAATAATTTTAATTTTTGGTGAGGATACAGTTTAAAAAAATGGTTAATGATATTTTTTCTGAGTTTACTATAAATAATGATGTTTATTGTGAATTTTCTAATAGCAAAATAATGGTTCTAGGAAATTTTATTGATCATTTATAACCATAAATATGCAGAAACTTAATCAGCATGTTTTCTTATAAAGCAGAAAAGCAAAAAGACTTACTATATATTTACATATATTAACTAAATAGAATAAAATTGTTAAGTTGTATTCGACTTAGATTATTAAGTACTAAAATTATCATTATTTCAAGTAGTAAAATAATATCACAATTATATATAAATTCAAAATTTATTGAATATCGAGTATAATTATGAACAAATCATAAAAATATTATAAGTTATTTATTTAATATTAATTAAAAGTCAAACTATGGTACATTAAAATGGGAGCAGTCGGAAGTTTGATATCTAGTGCGGACACGTACCTGCTGAGCCAAGTGGACGAGGTGGAGTAACTTGATAACATCCTTCCTAAGCCAACCACCGCCAATTTGAAGATAGCGAAGAACCAAACCTTCCCACCATTCGCTTAATCGTAACAGCCATTGTAAAACATGTCCTCCAACAAGCTCATATGCAGCAACAGCCTGTCCTTCATGACAGAGCACTTCCTGCTCAGCTCCCAGGCGTCGCAGATGTTCAGCATGGTAGACGAGCCGCTGAAGGAGCTGTACGTCGACTGAAGTGGGGTAATGAGTTTATTTTGGTTTCTTTTTTATACTTACTATAAAGATAGGTAACCAACAAATTTAATCGGATCCGCAGACCTTCCGAAATGCGACTGACGCACCTCCCATAGGCCAACGGCCATCATGCGGCCCAGGCGATTGGAAAGTTCTGCATATGGCTTAACCACTCTGGCGGCTGACCACGCACAGGGCAGCATGGGAATTTCATGCAGCGGCGTGAAGAGCTTCTTTACCGTCGCCTGCGCCTTCCGCTACCATTCCACCGCTCTCGGAAACGTGGAGTAGCGCGTGCAAAACTTCCGCCCTCCCAATGCCCTACCTGCCCAGCAAGCGTATCCCTGCTCGGCGTTACTGAGCGGGACCGCCGCGAGATCAGATGCTCAAAGCAAAATTTCACAAACCCTACGCGCATACTAATGCTATCTCCCATTCCCGAACTCCGGAGATGGACACCTTGGTATCTATTTGGAACATAATACATGGCGAGTTTCATCGCGATTGCTAGCTGGCCCAGTGTAGTGAGCGAAGTATTGGTAGGGCTTCCACGTTTTTAAATCAGCATACTATTATTTCAAAACAAGCTTCCTGAGGCTTGTCTGGCGAATGGGAAAACAACGGTCAAGACAACACGGCCATAATAGTATTACTATGACAGAAGTACAGTATACAATTCTTGTAGTTGGATGTATTCATCTGAAAATATAAACTGCTATACCATAAATGACTAGCTTTATTAAATTTTAACATCAAGCTAATAAAATGAAAATACTTCTAAAAACAAAGACTTTGAATTAAAATATCAATTTTCAGTATATACGTTATGATATCATAATAATTTAATAAAATAGTCTAATTCTTTATATTTTTATTGTTAATAATATTTATAGCTAAGCTTTACTTCCATAAAAATTTACATAAAAAGTTAATCAAACTTTATAGTGATAAAATTATTATGAAAAATTTGTGAATATCAATGGAGTTGTATAATTAATATATGAAATTGAAAAGTATCTCAATAAATTTAATCTCATGTCAAATATATTCATAATTGGCTTCTAATTTACTGTTATCTGTATTAATTTTAAATTTAAAGATAAATTAAAAGCTAAACATCTAATAACAGTTGTAAAAATATTGATATCATCTTTTAGCAAACATAAATTTATGGTTAAAATTATAATAGGTTTATTAATATATAATAATATATTATATATTACTAATTTATATTTTAAAGTCATGAATCAATGTAACGCATTAAAGTGTCATGACTCCTTAATAAGACGAAATTCTATAATGATACGAAAAATTTGAAGATATGAATAATTCCGATTATGAGTTCTTACAGTATTATATAGAAATTTATAATAATATTTTTTCACTTCGAACTATACAAATGGACACGTATGTACCTTCTTACCCTTAGGTTGATATAAAGACAACATGTGTTTAGTTTGAAAGCAAGGTACCTGATACGATTTTTGATTTCGACAAATACTTTATATCGTTTACCTCTAATGATTAGATTGGCCCACATTTTTAGATCTGCTCAATTCACTTTGAGGTACTTAACAGGATTCCTTGTGACGACACTGCTGGTTTTACTATGCCAGGAGTGTATTTTACCGGAAGTGGTAACCATATGTTGGATCTTACCACTGCTACTCTCTATAAGAGAAATCCTAAGGCTGACTTTTAAAGCATTTGGGAGTTCGTCCGCACTAACACTAAGGATGGAACCTACATCAACGAAGTCTAGAAAGTGGTATTCGATGAATACGAATGCGACTACGAACAATGGACCAAAAGAATGAACGAGTACTACCATAAGGAAGATAAAGACCTGGTCCACTACAACGTGGACTCCCTCTGTAAGGTTTAAATCGACAACGGTGACTTGGAGTGATGAATCTTTGCCTGGAGCTGCCCGCAAACCGTCAATTTCCTTTCCTTTCAAATGGCCACAATCCTACACCCTAAATATCATATATCTCTGTTCTACTCACGCTTGTCCTCCTAACACTCTATTTCACCATTTCTTCACTTCTCTATTTCCAACTGATATATCATAAATTTTCACTCCACATTCCTCTTTTCCCCATCTATTTGTGCACAGCACCCCTTATATTCCATATTCCCCATTTCTCTTCAGAATTATTCAATTCACTCCCATTAAATCTCCCATTTTCATCCCCCAAATTCATCACAACTGATATAACAACTGATATAACGTTTTTTTCACTCCCACTAATTCCGCCCTCACCGCCGCTTGTAAACGCACGGCCGCAAGCGCACCAGCACGCGCCCACTGCCCTCCCCCGCTGCGCCCTTCTCGTAGCAGCTTACGTGGAAGTAGTTGTAGTCGCAGCGGTAGAAACAGCGAAATCCGACGCTTTCCACTCCTTTTACGAACTGATCCAACGGCGAGCGGGAGCCGACCTCCGCGACCCACAACTCGCCCGAATCGCTCAGGACGCGGAAGGCCTCGCTGAGCATTTTCGCCGGTTCGCCCATCAGCGAAAGCGAGAAAATGCAGACGTCGGCGGCCCCGGCGGCCGCCGGGAGATTCGTGGCGTCAGCCACTTCCACGAAAGGGGCAGTTTCCGGCACCTGCAAATCGAAGGAGCGAAAAGTCAAATTTGAATTCAATTTTTGCAATTTTGCGTCGCCGCAGCCGATGTCGAAAATCGTCAAATTCGCAAAATTCGTCTTTTTTGTCAGAATTTTATTTGTCGAAATTTGCGCGTTTTGGGGGTTTTGCAGGCAGTCGGCAAAGAGGTCCACGGGGTTCAGCTGCCACGACGTCGTTTGGAGCCTGAAGCCCTCGTGGTACTGCGCGAACAATTACGGGTTTTCCTGAAACGCCGTTAGGGAGGCGGCGGTAGGCTGCGTGTAGAGCTGCTCGTTCAGCAGTCGAAATTTGGCAGATTTGACCTTTTCGGAGGCCGAAAGCTTCGTGGAAAAGCTCTTTTTATGGTTCTTCATTTAAAAGGAGTGGAAGAAATTAGTATTATTAAGTATATAATAATGAATAATTATATGAAAAAATTTCCACTCCTTTTATACGAACATCTTAAGGTCTGCGATTTTGCGGGGCGGACTTAGTCATTGTTCTAGCACGGCTCATTATGAATAGATTATCCAGGTTATCGTTCTGATAGCATGGTTTTTTAGTGTAATGAAAAAGTTCTCAAATATTTTTATTTCATTTCGCGGCCGTAAAAGCTCAGTCACCAGGCGATCTCCAGCTCCTTTTCCAAGCAATTTCTCTTCTGGTAAATTCTTCTGCGGATGCCATAATTCAGTTCGTTTACGATTTCAAGCTTTCGGTCGCTAAATCGCTCAAATCTCACTGTATGTTTCAGCTGCGGATTGCCGTCCCAAGACGTATGCGCCAAATGGTAATCCGTCATTTTAAATTACGATTTCTGGAGGTTATTGATTTGAATGGCCAGGAAATTGCATATTAAAGTGATTTAATTTTATGACTTAAAAATTAGACAATCAGTTTTTAGCGTATTATGAGATATTTGTGCAGTTTTAAAAAACATTTAAGCTAAGTTGTTATTAGCGATATATAACATAATGAGGGTAAAAATCGGTAGACACGAAAATTGGTACTAAATTTTATATCAGTATTATACGATAATTTAACATAAATTCGAGAAAATGATGAGTACAGCCTGCGTGCAAAAAGTATTTCTGGGGTTAAAATAATTTTACAGCTATCAAAAACTAGGGTAGTCATTATAATAATCCCATAATATCATCTTCAGCCTCAATTATGTCATCTACTTGTAAGTCACTGAAGCTAAGGACGAATTCTTCAATCGAGAATTTCTCATTTCTCACAATTTCGTGCAAATTACCTTTCTTAACCCCAGTTCTAAGTTCTCTCGCACTTTTATGTGAGCTTCGAATAAATGCACGCCCTTTGTCTTATATCTCCTCTTCAAATTCCTAAACTTTTTGGATGAAAACTTGGCAGCTCAAATGAAATTTGGTTTACCATTTTTATTCATCGAAAATTTTACATCTTACTATTAAAACTGCTGTGCAGTCATCTTAAGCGTCGACAAGTCTCAGTTAGGCTCTTGCCGCTTGCCGGACTAATTCTCTACATGCAATGTAAGGGTTATTTAGGTTTCTATTAGCAATTTACTACATCTCTTTATCTTCTAAAACGCTCCATATCCCATCAGAAACTATTAACGCAAACTCAAAAGTTGGTGGGGATTCGTAGAATTCTGCAGAGTTATCAAGATATTTTTTAGCTACTTTGTCTCCAAATGATCTAGAGTTTGCAAACACCCATGGAGATACGTAAAGAAGATTATTCTTCACGATTCCACCTTTCTATATCAATTTTTACTTATCATTTTCTACAGAATGATCGTTTGTAATTAAATTAAAGTTTCCATTCCTTTGATAGTAAATACGTGAATCACCTAAATTAAAAGCTATAGCGGAATTCTAATCAATATAAATACTAGCAATCGTAGACCCTGACATATCAGTTGTAGTACTATTAAATTCATCATCAAGCTACTTTATTTTTGCGGCTATAGTAGCTGTGTTCTTAACTGCTAGATCTTATTTTATTTTATTGTATAGTTTTTACTTTAGAAATAGAGCCGCATTATCCGATTAACCATGACCATCAAAAACTGATGCAAATACTGGATAGTTTTGATTTACATAAAAGTGATCTTGGTTGGCTGAGAATTACTGCGAGAATTGACCAACCTTAAACGGATTCATTATACTTTGATAAACTAATCCAGTGTTATTTTAATATAGTATTTATATCTATATTTTAAAAAATAATATTTTGTAGAAACCAAACTAACAAAATCTTCCATCGTAACCCAGAATTTATATATATATAAGTCATCGAAACGAAAAATTAACCGCGAAGTTTAAGCTATTAGTATACTATTCTACCGAAAATTAAGTCAGTTTTACTATATTAGGTTTATATCTTTTTAACACAGATTTTACGAAACGATAACCGCTCTTCCAGTTTCTATACAATAATATCGCGCCAGTACTCAATCAGAAATGTAAATCCCACACCTGTCGATCATATCAGTGCCAATGGACACAGATAGCTCATTTTTTGAATCATTCTGCGACAGCACGCGCCAGAATTCTGTGTTAGTCGACTCGCAGCCGGGTCTCGCGAGCACGAAGACCGATTCCAACTGGCAGAACCACCGCGACCAGTGCGGGCTGGAAATACACCAATGTGCTGGGCGTATTATCGACATAATTGTCCAGCTAGTCCAGAAGTACGAGGGTCAGCTGAAGCTGCATGACTGCAAATTCCGGAAGCTTAACGCGGTGCAGCAACTGTTCTACAGAATCACCAACCAGCTCCAAATTGTGCCCTGCGTTGACTTTCTGATATCTTTGATTCAGAAAACACTCAGTCCCATTTAGTTTGCAATGAAGATGGCCCGATCTCAGATTTACCCCTTTTAAGAGATACTGCTTAAGAATGTATTCGAGGAAGCATAAACACTATTATAGAAAGCTGAAAAATATATTACGCACACTTTCTACGAGTGAGCTAAACTTATATAAAACTATATATTATCATGATTATACAAAATTAAAAGATGCCTGTCGAGTCAGTGAACGCCAGGTATGCATTTCGTAGTAGGTAGATTATCCAAACTAGGTAGTTTTCATAAAATAATTCATAAGTGACGTTGAAGCCTGTTGTCCATGTATATCCTAAGCTACATATATAAATGACCTAGAAACCGATATCTATTGATTATTTAGGTTACTTAAATAAATTTAGGACAGATTTCACCAAATTTAATGAATTAATTAAGATAACTCCCTCAAAACCAGCTAAGAGAGTCACTATTCCAATGCCAATCGCTTAATGTAGGTAACCGATAATAGAAAATTAAAAACCAACTAAAAGAAATATTCCGCAAAAGTAAGTGAATAAATAAGCCGATAGGCCTACAGTAACTCAAAAATTACAGACTATGGATCTAGACGATATCTTATTCCTATGATTTTTGATCAAGTTTGCTGAACTTCAAAATAAGAATTTTAATAAAAAGTCACTAAGGTTTACAACCAACATCCTGTAATGCATTATTTATTATTAGCATTATTCATTGACTTATTTTTTGTTGCTATTTAAATCGCATTATCCTATTGATTACAAATCGATCTCTTGGTTTGTCTTAATATATCATTTACTCAAAATCAGTTAATTGATTAGGTATAGGATGTATCTTACTTATATTATTCTATTTACGACCATTGTCTATTCTCTGTACTATTCGAAGCTTTGAGGATTTTAACCTTGGAATGCTTTCTAGTGGTTTGGGAACCTTTAAGTCATATTTATCCGGCATTTTTTGTATTAATATGAAAAAAGTCTGATACTTATAAATTTAACTGAATAATTAGGGTTTATTTTTACTGCTAATATGCTTCAACTTTATTAGTTATTACGTTACTAATGTTAAAAGAATCTTAAAAATTTACAATACAAAATAAATGATATTTAAGATTGAAAATTTTAAAAAATTAACTTAAACAGGTTCGATATCAATACTATATAAGGTATATATGGAATAGTTATTTTATAGTAAATTAAAATATAAGAATAAGGAATCATTTGTTTCTGGTTTGTAAAACCAATTTACACGTATCAGTAATTTGTAACTTTAAAGATCATTGCTTCAATAAAATAATTTTATATAACTTATGCTTGATTGCCTTCACTATACACGCTAATTTTTCAATGAATTACATAAATCATAAGCCAAAATCGAATTGTAACCGACGTTAACTGGCAAATTGACAGTTAAAATATTGTAAATTTCTAAAAATCTGAAGGCCAAACGTCGCAAGGTAAATATTTAAAAGTGACTCAAACTTACGATCACATACATTTATAAACTTGGGGATTAATAACCCTCTTTTTGTACAAAACTTAATGGCTCGAATCATGTTAGCACTGAACAGCAGTGTCCACTTAAAGGTATGTGTCTCTGCCGCAAATGGAGCAAATATATGCAACAGTATCTCTGTTCATTTTAGCTGAAGTGAAAAATCAATAAATGTAATATTATATTATAATAATTATATTTACCTATTTATATGTCTACTTTGAATAAAGTAGAATGAAACAATAAAATGAAATTTTGAAAACACTAACGCGGTCTAACTCTTCCAACTAGCCTCGAAAACTAATTAAACTACCAAAAAATTTAATCAGGAAACAAAATACATTTCTATATTACAGCAGATACCAGCCATAATCAAAACTCAATTTAAATTCGATCAATCAGCCTTAAAATAGTATTCTGTAAGATATTAATCTTCTTCCCCCCAGCTTATTCACTCCCTACTATCAAGAAAACTAAGTCTTCCTATGATCTTTATATCTCAGCTGAGCTCACATTGCACGATATTTAATTCAATACCGCTATAGCTAAAATTGCTAATAATTGACTTAAAAACGCTTAAAAACACTAACTTACAAAAATACTAAATATTATTTTTATCACATAATATTCACTTATACGCAACATGTAAAAACCGATATATTGCCCCAAATTACCCCAAATTGCCCCAAATTAACCCCTGTAAGTTATTGGCGATTTTGACGAAAACGCCCACCTGAATCGCACCCTTTACCGCTACCAAAAAACGCATTCACATTTAAAATTTAAAAAATTTAAAATAAAAAATAAAATAAAAATTTAAAAAATAAAATAAAAATAAAAATTTAAAATAAAAAATAAAAATTTAAAATTTAAAATTTAAAATAAAAAATTTAAAAAATTTAAAATAAAAAATAAAAATAAATTTAAAATAAAAAAACCCAAAAACTTAAAATCCATTAAACGCAAATCGCCCTAGAATACCGCGAAACCCAAATCACAAATCACGCCCAAAATGCGCCGGGCGAGGTGGAGCCAATTTGAGGTGCAGCGGCTGCAGGAACTCGTGCAGCAGCAGGCGCAGCTCAGCCCGTTCAACATCGACTGGCTGACGGTCGCCAGGGCGATAGCGTCGAAGTCGCCCGCGCAGTGCCGCGTCCGGTACCACAACAAGACGAAATTCGAGAAAGACGCGCCGGGCGGTGCGCGGTGCGAGTGGAAGCAGGGGGACGGCCTAATCGTCATTTAGATGGCGTAAGAAACCGCCAAAAACTGGCAGCTGATCGCGCGAACACTCAACCGCACCGCCAGCCAGGTCAAAAACCACTACTACTTCATGATGCGGGGGGTGAACAAAATGGTGCGTTCGGAGTGAGCTGTTGGGGCGCTAAAAAATTAGTAGAACCGTTCACTCACCAGTCAGATGTAGTCGAAAATTAGCAGCTTGGGGGCCTCGTTTTTGGATATGAAAAAGCCCTTTCGCTGCAGCACGTAGAACCTGTTTTTGACGACCGAAACTGTTATGCGCAGCTGCTGGCTGACCGCGCGCCAGTTTCTCTCAGTTTCTTCGGCCATGCACATGAGCTTTTCGTCCAGCTTCTGCGTCCAAATGTTCCGCTGGTGCATTGGCGATGGGCCGAACTTTTCGATGTTGTGGAAGCGGTTCGCGCACTGCTAGGCCGTTTTGGTCTTTATTTGCTCTGCTATCCATTTCCAGTCCATTGGCTGCTAGGATGTCAGAGAGCGTAGTTCTTCGATCTCTACAGCCGACCATGTTCTAATGTTCATTGTTTTTTTGGTGTCAAAATTATTATTTAATTATATATAATAAGTAATATACAAGTAATTTTTGTTAGAAAATCAGTTTATATGTTTTTTGTCGATAATAATCAAATTACATTTAGATGAAGAAAATATTATAAATAGATATTGGATTCTAAGAAAAACCAATAATTAGGTTTTTATACGAATTATTATCAGTAATATTTTAGTATTATATTTATCAAAAAATTCCAACCAATTTATTATATTTAAAATTATATTCATGAACAATACAAAAATGGGAATTGCCGTCTCCAAAACTATCTAAAATGCAGATAATTACCTAGTGACTGCTGATAACATCTAAAGATAATTGGGAAATCCTATTAGAGTAAATTAAGGAAATCCACTGCCGCCAATACAAAAAAGACCTTTATCAGATATTCCATTTAAGCCGAAAGACCCAACTCTTGGATTGGATTTATATTATTCATATAGTAAATCACAACGGTTATACCGTACCAGTGCCTCCAATTTATCATCAATAATTGAGGGGTTTAAGGAATGATAGAATGAGGTCGAGGTTAATGAGCAGAGTTTTACTTAAATATTAAAATAATATAAAATATAAGATGTGTAGAAACTTGCAACTGATAGTAAAGTAAGAATAATGCTTAATATAACTAAATAATACATCATTCAATATGCTCGTGTCGTTTTTACTGCTTAATTTCTTAACTTTCACGAAGTTATGATAGCATTCTAATCATATTATCTTACTCATAGATTGTTAGTTATCTAATAATGTCTTTTTCATGACCCTGTCCATCAATAGTATATGTAAATACAAGATTTTCATCCAATGATATTGACTAAAGTAGATGAGAATTTCTTGTTCTATTTTTCGTAGATTTAAAAGACTTAGAATTATTTTTCATTTTTAATTAAGAAGTAAATATGCAATGAATATAAAAGGATAAAGCAGATGTTTGAAATATCAAGTTTCATTAGTTTCTATAGAAAAAATGATTTAAAATAAAATTAAGAGATATTAATTTATTTTAATATATTATTTATAACTACTTCTTTCAGAATTTGTCTTTACGTAGTTCCTTTAGATCATAACGACATTAAATACGAATGCAGCATTAAATTATAGTTAATCATACAATTTTATAGTTTATATAAGATAATAGCTCGTAAATTTATACAAGTATTATCTTAATTAATGAGAATAGTCAAAATATAGCAACCCTATTACTAAAATTTAGATGTTTTAATCTATTTATAATTTAAAAGTAAACTTTTAAACTAATATAGTGTTAATACTTAATTTTCAATCATTTAACAACGTTTTTCGAGCTATTTTCAGGATTTTTGTTGACACCAAACATTAGTATATGCTATATTTATATAATAAATCCATCATTGTGTGAGTTCTTTATCTGAATCATAACTTTAACACATAAAACTGTTTATCATATAATTACACATTAATTTTTCTTGTTTGTGCAAATTAGTGTAAGATATGGATACTATTTTACTAATACTGTTTCTTTAAAGCAATTTCATGGATGTAAATTATTTTCTTGAATTAGGTAAGTACTTTGGCTGTTTTATTTGCTAAATTTACTTATGTGATAGATTATTTATACATGATTGCATTTTATCCTGCTATAATAAAAAACTATCAGCTTAATCTAAAAATTAGTTTCCGGTTCCCATCCTTTAAAAAAATGAATTTAAATGTTATACTGATACTAATCTCATCATATTCTCTATTTTAAAATTTTCCTTTTTACTAGGTTGTTTTAATAATAAAAGCAAGTTATTATAATTTTTGTATACATTCAGCATAAAGTAAATAAATTATTGAAATTCCAAAAGCAAACTATTTTTTTAATAACTGTGCTACTTTTATCTATTAATATAAGTTAAAATATAAGAGTTATATTGAAAACCTGTAAAAATAAAATGCTTAATATTCGTTACCATTTAATTAAATTCATATATAATAAAATTTCTAAGCTATATTAAAAAGCTTGTTCCTCTATATTTTAGGTTTTATAATAGTCTATTATATAAAAATATAATTGTTGAATAAGAAGCAGAGAGATGAGTATTTACATATATTTAGCTATGTTGCAGAAAATTAACTTTATTCATAACAAACTAATTAATACTTCCGAAAAATATTATTTGATAAGTGCTGTACTTTATCGCTATTAATTCATAACACTCCATATCATCATCTATAATATTATTCTACTTTACTTAAAATTAATGTTTGTCACTTATATCAATGTATTAAATACTAACAGTATCCTTATGATTTAAAGTCGTTTTGTATATCTCGAATATCATCTCAGTATTACCACGCCAATACTTGTTTTCATAATCCTTCCATAGCAATCATTAATATGGATCGTTAACATAATTTGTATATTTTTTTAGAATTCACCATAAACTCAAGTATTATATTCTAAAATTACATTTTTCATTCTTAAACTAGTTCTGGATCTGATTCGACCTAAGAGTGAAGAAAATGTATAGAATAGGTGTTACACTTTTCCAGCATTGTTTGATTAGTCTCTTCATCAAAATTATAGGTGAAAATGTTATTTAAACTATGTTTTCCTAGGAGTTAACTGGCTGTCATATACTTCTTTTGAATGCCCAACTATTGCTAAACCGGTTTGTTTTCTCGGGCAGGCTGCTAATAAGGCGCCTACTGATAATTATCTTCTAACAGCAACATATCAGCCAGCGCAAGTTATTGAGCGCACGATCCCATTTCAATTTTTCGAGTACTGAAATATCAGAATTACTCAAAATTGGAAGTGCAATTTCTTACTTTTTTGAATGTATATAATTGGAATATATAAATCTTTCTCCAAGCATTCCTTTCCAATAAATATATCTTATTAGTAAATTATCACAATTTCAATCTTTCTCGATCTAATGTTTTAGCACTTTAAACAGGTTACTCTAGCTATAATCCATGATATGCTACTTGACGAATACGTTCTACTACTAATTCAGTTCCATTCTGATCTTTCCCTCGAAATACTAAGCTTGAGGCGACGCTGACTTGCCACTAAGAGTAACCGGCGTGCTCGCCGCCTTAGCTGCGACTGGCTTTTTGGGCGCAGACCTAGCCTTGTCAGTGTCAAAATGTACTAGGTACACGTCTGCATCTGCCACAATCGAGTGCATTTTGCCCATTTAATAAAATTTTTACCCCCTAGAATATGGTTTTAATACATAATAGATGCTTTACTGCGAACTGCTCCACTTTCCTTCCGCGAGACCAAATTTGGCCCAATTTCATGGAATTTCCCCGCTATCATCAGCGTAATGTTCGCAGTATTCCATCATCTTTCAAGCCCCATCACCCCATTTTCTACCAATTTGCAAGCCTTACAACCCTTGCACGCCACATATAAATGCCCCTTTGAATTTAAATTATCCTTTCCTTACCACTTATTCTAATTATTATATCTTAATATTATTTTTTCTTCCAAAAAAATTTTATTTTTATTATACACTTATATATACAAATTTCACCACTTCACTGCCCCCAAACGCTCTGAATCAGCTCCCCAACTACCCTCGCGACCTCGCCGCCGAGCCTGTCGCCCAGCCTCTCCAAATCGCTCCGCTGCGCCCCGCCCAAAATCCGCAAAACCCCCAATACCCGCAACGCCGTTTTAGGCGCAATTTCGAGCTTCAAAAGGCCAATCGTTATATCAGTTGCCTCATTTTCCACTCCCTAAAACGCTCCATTTTGCGCCAAATCGCGCAGAATCGCAAGCCCGAAGTTCACGAGCGGCTGCGTCTTAGCGGAAAGGGCGTCAAAACGGAGCAATTTGACAGAAAAATCGCAGAAAAAACTCTAATTTTCATTGAGGGAGTGGAAAGTCAAATTCTCAAGATTTTCAAAGGAGCGGAAATACGAATTCTGAAGCGATTTGACGATTTGGGGCGATGTTTCTGGCGTGAAATCACGCAATTCCCCTTCCAATTATTTAGGGAGTCTCTCAGCCAGGTACTCAATGAGCTGAAAAACGGAATTTGCGATTTCTGGGCCCTAGAAGCAAAGCTCCCCAAAACGCGCCAAATGGCCGCAGGCGAAAGCCGTCATTTCGATGTCGTAGTGCTTGCAGTCGCAGGCCGAAACGTCCAAATCTGACGTTATTTTTTCGAGCGTTTTTTTGGTAAATTCGAAATGGAGCGTTTTTGCTTATATCAGTTGAGAATTTGCTTATATCAGTTCATTCCCTCCTTATAGCAGTTAGCAACTGCTATAACGCTCCACTTAACTGCTACAAACGCCCAACAATTCGACCATTAAACCGAGCCGATCAACTGATATAACGCAATTTGCGGAGTGGATTTCCTCGCAAATCGCAGCCAGCTGGTCGAAGTGAACCACAAACTCCAGCGGAGCGGTGCGCACCATTTCGGTCACCATCGCGATAACGATCAGCTGCATGTCCACGAGCGCGCTGTCGACGCACAAATCGCCCTCGCCGGACACGTCTTTGCGGAACCGAATCGCGGATTTTAAAGCAATTTCAGCGAAAATTCGCACATTTTCGGAAATCAAAATTTCAAGCTACTCGGACTTGAACCCTTTCATGATCGACTTTGAACTTTATTACAACAGTTCTACCAATTCGAATTAATAAGCATATGTGAAGATACGCTGGAAAGCGCTCAAAATCTGATTTTCGATATGCGTGAATTGCGCCGGGAAGTACTGAATCGCGAACCCCAGGCACTCCGTGACGCGCTGCACGAGGTCCAGCTGCGATTTCGACATCTGCTGATTCTGCGAAATTTGACCGAAAATTTCGTCGAAAAGCGCCAGAATTTGGGGCACAATTTCGGCCAAAAGAGCCCCAATTTCGGCCTCGGACTGCACCTCAATCAGCGCGCACAGCAGCGACAGCGCGTTCGATTTCGCGTAGAAATCGTTTTCTGGCCAATTCGCGCGCACGACGCGCGCCAGCGCCGGCGCGTACGCCAGCAGCTCCTACGGCGCCATTTCGATCGTCACGTTCAGAATCGCAGCCACGAAATGCGAGCGCACGTGCAGAATTCGATTTTCAGAGTTTGCGAAAAGTGATATAAGGAGCTGATCGGAAAAAGTCGAAATTTGACCCCCAAAATCGTTCGCCAGCTGCCCGCAGACGTTCGCGACGGCGTACAGCACGCGAGGATGCTCAGAAGCGCCGGAAATGCAACATACTTGATCGACGTAAAATTTCAAATCTGACGCTGAAATGACGTCCACGAAGCCCTCAGCGGCGTAGTTCAGGCTCATCAGGCAGCCCAGGTCGTCAGATGGCGTTTTTCGCGCCAAAAATGACGTTTTCAGGGCCGAATTTACGACCTAATTCGCGTACTTGAAACTGCAAAATTCTACAGTTTTTTGGGCCGCGCCGATCAAATCGTCAGCCTGAAACTCCAAATTTCCGACTTCCAGCCACTCCGCAATTTGGTGCTCCTCGTACGCGCCGGCCGCTGGAATCACAATTCCGAGGAGGAAGGCGGTCAAGATTTCGTAAAATTGTGGCGGCAAATGAATTTGGACGATTTTTGAGCCTAAACGGAGCATTCTGAGCTTAATTTCGCGATTTGAGGCGCTAAAAACGCTGTTTATGAGGTCGAAAAGTTGCGGGTAAACGGCGTCCAAAACGTCTTTTCGGCACTCGAAAATTCTACATAAATTTTTTATCATTTGATCTATATATAAATAAGAATTGTGAATTTTTGAAATTTCTACGGCAAATCGTTATATCAGTTCGAAAATGACATTTTAAGCGATTTCGAAGTCCATAAAGCACGCATTTGCGACGCAGAGCATTCCGTTTGAGGCGGTTTCGGCGTCTTCGCTGAGCGCGAAAGCGAACGAAATTTCGAGGAAATTGATGTTCAATTTGCTCGTTAGAGAGGTCGGAATCTGCAGGATTTGCGCTGTCAATTTCGCTGCAATTGCAGGATTTTGGGCGATTAGCGCTTCGAAAAATGGGGCGAATTCTGGAAAAGGAAGGGACTTTTATAATATGAATTATATATGATTAGTAATAATTTCTAGCAAATGTTAATTTACGAGGAGGAGTGGCAGAAGTTCCACGATGAGGAGGTGGGGGTTCTAGGTCTTGTAGAGCGAGGCGCTCGTGCCGTTTTTCTCGACGTCGCGTCTGAGCAGGATCGCCGCGAACTGTGAAAGCTCGGTGTTGGCTTTGATGACCTCAATGAGGAATGTCGCAAAGTCCACCGGATTCGCATTCCTGAAGTTGAAATACTGCTGCTCCAGGTCCTGCTGGGGCCGTGTTTGCAGCTCCTAGATCAAATTACAGAAGTTCTAGAAATCCATTTTGGGGAAAGGTAAGAAAAACGTAAGTATTAATATTATATAAGAATTTATGCATTTGTGAAAGAAGGGTTTAAATGGTTTCGCAATGGTGATTGTGGTTTATGGAAGTAGGAGTAGGCAAAATTGTAAGGAGAATATATGTTTGTTTTGTAAGTATTTTTGACTGGGGTTGGGTAGGTTGTGGTAAATAGATGAGAGTGGTATTAAGTAAATTTTCTTTGGAGTTTGTAGCAATAAGTTTGTGCAAAATCGGATTAAATGAATATAGAATTTTAATATTTAATTTAGTTGTTTAAGAAAAGGCAGTCAGGTGCCTTTGTAATACTATAAATTTAAGTATTTTAAAAGATAAGTGAGGAACCGAGGAGTAAATGTTATAGTGTTTTAAAAAATATCCTAGTACATAATTCAAGTTTCTTTGATTTATTAAAATTAATAATTGACCAAGTAAGGGTAAATAGCTTCTATTGAAATTAGTTTGTTGAAAAACTATAGGTTGCTAAATTTTACAAGATATATAGATAAGGAGAAAAAGTTTTTGTTTATAGTGTCTTGCATAAGGTATAAAACACCTTTAGTTAATCTATAAAGTGAGTTGATGAATCACATATAATACTAGGATTTGTTTAGTAATTTAGAAGAGCTATTGCTTAAAAGATTAATATTTTGTTGGTTGATAAAAATATTGAATTGTAAACACTACTTAAACATCATTTTTCGATTTTATACTGTGATAAAATGCACGATAATACCATAAATAAACTGAATTGCGAGAATTAGATTTATTTACATGTTAATATTAAACAATATACATAATTAGTTTTATTTTTAATAAACTTATTTGATCACTAAAAGTATTAGCCATAATTAAGCTTAATATTAATTCATATCCATTTTAGATCAGTTTTACTTTTGATTACTTTTAATTTCAATCATTATTAAATAGTTTCATTTATACATAATAATAACTTCTAGCCGTTTTTACAAGATTGTAGATGAAGATACTTTCTAATGTATCATAACTATTATATTTTGATTATTAAGTTATTGTATAAATATAATGTATATAATCAGTTTAAGCAAGTATAGGTCAATCTGCATTAAGTTCAGGTAAGCGCTAGTTTACTAGGCTAAAAAGGCATGATGAATCATACAATAACTTTGAATCTGATTTTGGACTAGTTACGTCGAAACATTTACCACATAACTTCTCGATTGGGAATGTATTGTTTAACTAATAAGGTATCTTTGCTTATTTAAAGTTTTCCTTGAAGTCATGAGACAAAAGATACTAGTTTGCGACACGTATTTGGCTAGATCCATAAATTCCCATTAATAAAAATATCATAGTATAACAAAATTAATGTTGTTATTATGATTAGTCGATTTTTCTTTAAATTTAAGAAAAAGAATGTATATATTTAAGATAAAGTATCGCATAGAATGTATTTAAAACTTATTAACCCTAAATTTGTTATATACTAGTTATTATATATTTATATTATATTTTAATAATACTATTTGTCTGAAAATGAATCTTTCATATGCAACAATGTCACTAATTTCTAAGTCTAAACTCAAATAATCAGCGTGCTCTACACTATCATTACAGTCATCCAGTTATTAGCAAAATATGACAAAATCACATAATTTAGAAAATTCATAGCGTGGTGTAAAAGAAAATTTTAAGAAACCAAAAAAACGGCCTTTATCATAAGTATATTTTCCAGTTAATAATGATAATTTTTAATTACCTATTAATACTGCTTTTCAGCCACTTAATATGACAACAAATTTCAAGATTCCAAATTATTTAGAGTACCTTAGTTTGATGCATAAGCGTGCAGATTAAGTTCAACCAAATCAAATTAATATGTATTTCTTTAGCTAGTAATAGCGCACTGAATATCCAGAAGTCTTTGTTGCAGATCTAGATATTAATCAATAGGATCTTCTTTATGATCCCAAAATTGATAATCCTAGTAAATTATTGATTTAGTCAACAATCTAAAATGATTCAGATGAAAATATTAACTATATCATTTAAACAAATGATTTTAGACTTTTAAACAAATGTCCAACAACGATTTAATAAAAATCTTTTATAGATGCATAAACTACACTTATATTTGAAGATTTAAAAAATATTTAATAGAAAGATGATCTATCAGTAATATATGAAAAAGAATTCAATAATAATTATAAAGTATTTCATTAGTTTTCTGATACATATTCTTAATTTTAAATATATTTAAGTGCGATAAAATCTTAAGTATTTATAACAGAGCATGATGAATTTTTTGATTCAGTAAATATAATAAGTTCCATAAATTTGTCTCGTAACAGTAGTTTAGCTAATCTTTCATTCTCTAGAAATGGAAGCTATATGAAACTTGAACGACACATTGAACAAATTGAAAATGAAGCAGTAAAATAAAACTCTAATAAAACTGGAATAATGAAGTTTATTCTAAGGGAAGATGATGAAGATTGGAGAAGCTTTGTAGGGTGTGAGGTCGAAAAGAAGTAATGATATTATATCAATTCCATATTTACCGCTTTTATGGTCGTTATATTAAATATAATTGATAGTTCTATTATTAAACACTGTTTGAGTATATTATTTAGTTTTAGCCTCCAAATATTAGATATTTAGAAAATTAACAAATATAAGATAACTTCTAGATAACAAACATAAGTTACCTATAAGTTAAAATAAATTTTCAACTTTTATCTGCAATTTTTTCATATTATTATGAAATGCTAATATAAATAGCATAAATATAATTTATGCATTTGCAATTAGCAATGTTAATAAGTAAATGTGTAATAGATTTTGATTTTAATTTATAAATAAGCAAAAATTTCGAATTATTTAAAATGACATCAAATGATTTAAATATCAATATTCCTATTCGAATATGATATTATAAAAAATAGTATAAAATATACTATTATTTTAATTTTTTGAAGCGATTTTGAATAATTATTAATGAAAAGCAGCACTACAGCATAAAATTAGCATATGCATTAATTTACTTAATATGCTAAATTTCATACTATTGGAATAAGTTTTTATTTATGATTTTATACATGACCATAACAAAAATTTTATTAGATTTCAATAAAGATACTATATATTGTCAAAATAAACAACATTGTTTATTTAATAAATTTTATTAGATTAATATAATCTAACATTTTACTTTACTGTCTATTATTTGAGCAAACTAATTTCTTGATAGTATGTTAGTTTTTCATCAGTAGTTATAAATAATTTGACCAGATTAGGTTATGATTTTAGTTTATATTAATGTTTACCATTATTATTTTTAAAATTTACAAATACATATTTTTTGTAAAATCTCTTATTTTTTTATAGTGATTAATATAATACATTAAGATTTAAAAAGGATAATAATTAATGCATTTTTAAATATCGTTATATTTGTGGTTTTTACTTTATCGAGTATACTAAAGCTTTAACTATTATTATTATTTTCAAAATTGATTATTACAACGAAATGTATATGTTTAATTATATATTTAAGCGTTATTGTTAATATAAACTGAATATTTATTACAGCGAAATAATAAACAAACTCAATTTATCAAGATTATGATATATTTTATATAACATCTTATAATTGTACAATTTGGAAGCTGTGTAACTATTTTAAGTATAGGTAATTAGGTAATATTAAAATTCTTACAAATGCAGCTGGTCGTGGCAACGCTGACGACGGAGTTCATCTATACAAAGTACCAGACCAACCTCACGAACTGCTACTCCACGCAGACCACCATCCTGTACAACCGGAACATCAACCGCATCGTGGTCACCCTCGCCTCCGAGAACAACACGCAGTGCGCCGTCTTCCCGCAGGGCGTCGAGGCGCAGCTGGCCTTCCAGACCTCCGGGATCCCCATCCAGCGCATCCAGGTCGCGAACTTCTCCTACGCCAACACCACGGAGCTCGTGTTCGAGGGCGTCCCGGACATCGTCTCCGAGGAGTTCGTGGTGCTCAACGTGTACTCCTACGGCTATATCACAGAGCGCAGCATCTTCATCTTCCAGGAGCAGAAGTCCTCGCTCACGCAGTGCTTCGAGCCCTCCTCCACCGTGAACATCCACGTAGACAAGCTCATCGTCACCATGCACTCCACCAAGCTCTGCACCAACCAGTTTGACACGATAACGGATGGGGAAACGCCGCCTGTAACTATCGGGGAGCTGACCTCGGCGACGCTGAACGTCCAGGGGTCTATCTTCAGCCTAGAAGTCAAAACCTTCCAAGGCGATTACAAGAAAGGTGAGAAGCTGACCCTGGAAGTACCCCTCACCGGACCCCAATCCGAGCAGCTGCTGCTGATTGTCGCCCCCAACGCCACCGTGACCTTCGAATCGCTCCAGGGCGGCGCGGTCGTCACGTTCGACCACAACATCGGCGAGGTCACCAGCACGGGGATCGTAGTTGGCACCGACACCTTCTGGAACCCCGCGCAGAAGCCGCAGCTGGGCCTGTTTTAGGGCATCTACATGCTCAGAATGTAGTATAGTCCGAACATTGAAAAGCTCTAACCGTAAATCGATAAACTAAAATTTGACAACATTATGTACCGCATTTCCGGATTGGCCCCGAATGCTAGCAATGCGCAGTAAGTAACGATCTAGACGACCACTTTTGACAGAAAAATCCGTTTCCTCTCATTTACGTGCGATCAAGGCCGCCAGCTGGAAAGAAATCTTTGCATGAATTTTTACAATGTGGCCAATCAGATGAACGTCTCTACGACGATTTATCTTGATCTCATATTTCAGCTAGGGTCGATATACGTGCATATAGAGAAATCGGTCGTCGATATTCAGAACAAGATGATTTCGTCAGCAATTGCTAGCCTGGGCCACAATTAGGCCAAGCTTTAAATACTGTCTAAAATAGCTATTGAGATTCCACCCAACACGGAGCTAAAGGTAAAATTTACGGTTTTATAAAACTCTAATCCAGCTGATTTCGACGACCCAGCCCTGTCCTTTGAGGTCCAATAGACGGTGAGTGACGTACGGGAGCTAATTCGCTTTACGTGCGATTCAAAGTGCAAAATGTTGATGAAACGCCTGCAAGTTAACCATTTGGCCTTTTACTAGCTCGAGTCTAACCTATTAGATGGCGTAATTTTTGCAAATTCTATTTTCGATGACGATTATCTAATTATGGAAGGGATAATTATAGGGGCGTCTTTGATAGTTATTCTTGTTCTAGTGATCACAAGCATAATTGGCATGGTGTTACTAATGAAGCAGATGAAAAAATAGAGCAAGAGGAAGGCCAAAAAGCTATGAGGGAGTTTTTCATTCATTTTTGCATTATAGATATATAATAATGTGATATAAGGTGTTTTTAAGTTCAAAAACTGTGAGATAAAACTACAAGAGAAGGAGTTTTGATAAAACCTCTATATATTTAAAATTATAAGGACCTCGAGATTATAATTTAGGAAAGATCGGAAATGATGATAAATGACAATTAATATCCGTATATGATAAAAATTAAAAACTAATAATAACTTACACTATTAATATACTGATGTTTAGAGTATAATGTAAACTTAAAAATTATGGGGTCTGTTTCGTCGCTTGTAAATGAATCGGATTCATACTTAATTTAACTAGATCCTAAGCAGCTACCGTAGGCCAAAGTGTAATAATCATAACCGGTAACACCTAGCACAATAAGAAAAAATGTATCGTCTATGTTTTATGAACCTGTTAGTAAGCAACATAAAATGACATTAAGTAAGTCGCATAGTATTGTAATATAAAGAGAACTTCTAGAATAAAGTAATTTACGTCTAAATGTGCTTCTTGAAAATAGACTAAATGAGGAATCTGATTGACATAGTGCATTTGATTATAATATTAGCAATTATATGAATATTATATTCTATAATATGTAATAATTGGTTACTAAAAATATGAAGTAAAAATTAATAAATAATCATAGTTAATGAACAAATTAAGATAAAATAAGATATATTATTAAAATAATTAACCATAAAATACTAGATACTTAAAAAATTATCACTCAGTTAAAATGTTTAGTTTTGATACTACTATTTAGTACATATTTCATTATTTTTATTAGCTTTAATAATAAATAAGTTTTCGTTAGTTTAAGAATCTGAATGCGAAATATATTGTAAGTTTATAAATTATAATTATATTATAACTTTTAAAAATATATTTGATAATAACACTTAAAAACGATATTTATATTTTGTTGGAAGCTATACAATTGTTATTATAATCTATAAACTAATTATATGAATAACTTTAGATTTATTAAAATGGGATCAGGATAAATTAACCTGGCCTCAGCAGATGAATTTTTACTAGGATAAGATAAGCAAATTCCTAAAGATTTAATTAAAACATAATCGGCCTTGTCTGTGGTGCAAAATAATGTTCCAAAAATTTAATCAAGGTAGCATATTTCTGAGAGCTAGTTATTATAGGTTGGTTAAATGTTTTAGAGTATAAGAATTTACTAGCCTTTTATTATCCCAGAGATCGATATAATGAAAGAGAATAGTTTACATTTAAGCGATTTATTGAATAAAAGTTGTGATTTATGAACAATAAATGTGTGAATATTTTATAATAATTATATATCAATATTAAATGTGTTATATACAATTAAAAATTTCTTGATTTATTATTCATATAGACTGAAATCTATTTTCAGATTTTTGAAATTTATATTCAGATATTGATTTAATTATTATTAAATGGTAGATATGATTCTATTTTTAAAATGAAAAAGAATATTGAGTCTTTTAGTCTTGGAAAGAAGAGACTTAGGAATTCTCAAAGTTTAAATAGCTTATCCATTGATAATAAGTTTTCTATAATAAGTGATTATAAGAATTAACATTGTGATAAAGAAACAGTTAAAAAATTGAGCATGCAGGAATAGGAAACTATAAGAGACATGCTCTCTCGGATCCGGTTAATTCAAGATAATAAACGAAAAAGAAGACATGAACATGTTGAATGATTCTATGATATTTAAACTTTTATTTTTTAGTTTTACTGCTAAATAGCAAATAATATTTCTGTTATTGATATGTTATTATTATCATAATAAACATACATTATTAAATTATAGGTTAATTTAGAGTATAGTTGTATATATTTACTACTAAATTTCAGTAGAATTAATGTTAATGTGGTAAAATAATTTATAGGTAATAAGAATTTTTAAATATATTTCAACACAAATTTAGCAATTATAAAGTTATCAATTTTTAAACACTAATTCAATTAACTCTAAGCCTGCAAACAATAGATCACTCCAACCCAGGTTCCACACAATCACAAATCATGTCCAAGTCGCATGCTGGCCCGATAAGATCACGAATATTGTTAATACCATATTTGATCATGGTTGGCCTCTCTAGACTAAGTCCCCACGCAATACACTAGACTTCAGGCCCAAATCCCATAGTTCTAAGCATTTCTGGCCTGAACATACCAGAATTACCTACCTCGATCCATTTATTAAGCCCAGGATGATGGCAGAATATCTCCATACTAGGCTCAGTGTACGGGTTGTAAGTGGGCTTGAAGCGCACATTTTCCATACCTAATTCCTTGAAAAATGCCTTAATCGTGCCCATCAAGTCCCTTAATGACACATTTACATCGCAAATGAACCCCTCAACTTGATGGAACTCACAAAGATGAGTGGCATCCAACGTCTCATTTCTGAAGACCCTGTCAATAGAAAATGACTTAATGGGCTTGAAAGTTCCGTTTTTATAGTCCTGCGCCAATTCATATAGCCTACGAGCGCTCACAGCTGTTGTATGAGTCCTGAGCAGATTTTTGCAAGTTTCCTTGTCGTCAAAAATATATTTGTAGCCAGCCTCGTGGGCTGCTTTTACAGCCTCAAAGTAGCTTTTATCGACGTTGCGCAAATCGAAATCTGCGTACTTACCTGCTACGAAAAACGTATCGTGCATGTCACGTGCAGGGTGCTGCTGCGGCTGGAAGAGCGCATCGAAGTTCCAGAATGAGGATTCGAGGTAGTTGGCCGTTTTCATCTACTGGAAGCCCATTCCTGTGAGGATAGCGATAAACTGCGTCCGGAACTTGAGCAGAGGATGCAAAGCACCCACTGACACAGGTTTCCCCCGTGCATTGAAATTTAGCGGCTTGAAACGCAACGCCTCAGCACCCTCCTAGGTCAAGTGCGCCTGTGTCAACTCCGACTCAAAAGCGATGCCAAATTCTTAGAATTTGGGCCCAGCAGTGATCAGGAAATGTTTTGTGGTGATATCCTACAGGAGTTTCGATTTTTTGAGAGCCGAAATGTCCTTCTCAGTGAGTTAATCTAGGCTGTTCAACTAGGTCTGGACATCATCTGGAGTATTAGGGGTTTACTACAAAACCATTGGATCGGTCTTGCCAGCCGTCGTGTCGAGACGGATCAGCTTTCGGCGCAGGGCTCCTGGCGCGGCTGCTGCGAACTAGCACATTGACTTATTTTTTGGGGTTTCCACCTCCTTATAGAGGCGAAATTCAGGTGTTCCATACTATGCGGCCTCCTGACCTAATTTGGTGAGCTCAGTTGTTGTTTTGGTGACAAGTTATGCGCTCAGGATTTCTCTAGATTCCAGTGATTTCAGAGCCGGAATAATATCGGTATGTGGCATATTAAGTTGTTGTGCTGCATTCAGGCAGGTGGACTGTCCAAGTTTGATGAAGTTGTAGAGTAGCGTTTAGATATCCATTGATGAAATGAAAAGGAGTGGAAATAATTAGGTTAACATAGCAAATACATATATAATTTATATAATATATTTTTGAACTTTGACAAAACTGCTAAATTGTAAATGACTGATTAGTACCAGATTTCTTAGGTAGAAATGTTCAATATTTTGCAGATAATTCAGATTTTGCTTTGTGGTTAGCCAGGGCTGACATTTGTGACAATAGAAATATTTACGGCAAGGAATGCATTTATACTATATTATATAATATTAAACTTAAATTAAAAATGCGATAAGTTTTAAATCACGCAAATGACGTTTCTAGTTCAATATCATCGAATATATCGCTTACCGAAGACGATTTACTCATTCAAACCCCCAGAAATCTCAAATACAAGTCGCCAATCGTCGCGCACAACGACAAGTACTTAAGACAGCGAATCTACGATTTAGAGCATGAAAATTTTCATCTCAAGCAGCAAAACGACCATTTAACGTCTGCTGTGCTCAAGCACAGCTTCCTGAGCGCCGTCCAGCCCCCCACGACGGAGCTGGACCGCCTCTACGCGCAGAACGGCGCTCTGCTGTCAGAAGTCACAGAGCTGCAGGCCCTGGTGGCGTCCAAAAACGAGCAGCTGAATCTCATGAAATCGGAGCTGGCCGGCGGCTAGTTTTAGCGCGTGAAACAGCACTATTTGGGGCCCGAAATGCGGTACAAATTTGCCGAGAAAATGGACGAATCCGAGCTCATTTCGCGCGGCTGCGATGCGATTTTTGGGCCAAAATTTACAAAATTCGGAAAAATCGGAAAATTCGACCCGGAAACGCAAATCCGGGCAGCTCCCGCTAAAGAAAGCGGCGGGATCGACGCCGTTCTCAGCGGGATCGACGCGCAGCTGAAAAGCGGCTAATGGGGCGATGTGGAGCGGGAATGTCAAGTGGAGCATAAACTTGAACTCGAACTCGAACAGGACGCAGCTGATATAAGGCAAATACGCGCAGAATACGGCCCCTGGTAGGACGAGTTTTGAGCGTTCGTGAAAATTCGTGTTCTCACTGGAAAATTCGTGTTCTCAAAGTAGTAAATTCGTGTTCTTAAGTAGTAAATTCGTGTTCTCAAAGTAGTAAATTCGTGTTCTTAAGTAGTAAATTCGTGTTCTCAAAGTAGTAAATTCGTGTTCTCAAAGTAGTAAATTCGTGTTCTTAAGTAGTAAATTCGTGTTCTCAAAGTAGTAAATTCGTGTTCTCAAAGTAGTAAATTCGTGTTCTTAAGTAGTAAATTCGTGTTCTTAAGTAGTAAATTCGTGTTCTCAAAGTAGTAAATTCGTGTTCTTAAAGTAGTAAATTCGTGTTCTCAAAGTAGTAAATTCGTGTTCTTAAGTAGTAAATTCGTGTTCTCAAAGTAGTAAATTCGTGTTCTTAAGTAGTAAATTCGTGTTCTTAAGTAGTAAATTCGTGTTCTTAAAGTAGTAAATTCGTGTTCTCAAAGTAGTAAATTCGTGTTCTTAAGTAGTAAATTCGTGTTCTCAAAGTAGTAAATTCGTGTTCTTAAGTAGTAAATTCGTGTTCTTAAGTAGTAAATTCGTGTTCTTAAGTAGTAAATTCGTGTTCTCAAAGTAGTAAATTCGTGTTCTTAAAGTAGTAAATTCGTGTTCTCAAAGTAGTAAATTCGTGTTCTTAAGTAGTAAATTCGTGTTCTCAAAGTAGTAAATTCGTGTTCTTAAAGTAGTAAATTCGTGTTCTCAAAGTAGTAAATTCGTGTTCTTAAGTAGTAAATTCGTGTTCTCAAAGTAGTAAATTCGTGTTCTTAAGTAGTAAATTCGTGTTCTCAAAGTAGTAAATTCGTGTTCTCAAAGTAGTAAATTCGTGTTCTTAAGTAGTAAATTCGTGTTCTCAAAGTAGTAAATTCGTGTTCTCAAAGTAGTAAATTCGTGTTCTTAAGTAGTAAATTCGTGTTCTCAAAGTAGTAAATTCGTGTTCTTAAGTAGTAAATTCGTGTTCTTAAGTAGTAAATTCGTGTTCTCAAAGTAGTAAATTCGTGTTCTTAAGTAGTAAATTCGTGTTCTCAAAGTAGTAAATTCGTGTTCTTAAGTAGTAAATTCGTGTTCTTAAGTAGTAAATTCGTGTTCTTAAGTAGTAAATTCGTGTTCTCAAAGTAGTAAATTCGTGTTCTTAAAGTAGTAAATTCGTGTTCTTAAGTAGTAAATTCGTGTTCTCAAAGTAGTAAATTCGTGTTCTCACTGGAAAATTCGTGTTCTCAAAGTAGTAAATTCGTGTTCTCAAAGTAGTAAATTCGTGTTCTCAAAGTAGTAAATTCGTGTTCTTAAGTAGTAAATTCGTGTTCTTAAGTAGTAAATTCGTGTTCTCAAAGTAGTAAATTCGTGTTCTTAAGTAGTAAATTCGTGTTCTCAAAGTAGTAAATTCGTGTTCTTAAGTAGTAAATTCGTGTTCTCAAAGTAGTAAATTCGTGTTCTCAAAGTAGTAAATTCGTGTTCTTAAAGTAGTAAATTCGTGTTCTCACTGGAAAATTCGTGTTCTCAAAGTAGTAAATTCGTGTTCTCAAAGTAGTAAATTCGTGTTCTCAAAGTAGTAAATTCGTGTTCTTAAGTAGTAAATTCGTGTTCTTAAGTAGTAAATTCGTGTTCTTAAAGTAGTAAATTCGTGTTCTTAAGTAGTAAATTCGTGTTCTCACTGGAAAATTCGTGTTCTCAAAGTAGTAAATTCGTGTTCTCAAAGTAGTAAATTCGTGTTCTTAAGTAGTAAATTCGTGTTCTTAAGTAGTAAATTCGTGTTCTCAAAGTAGTAAATTCGTGTTCTTAAGTAGTAAATTCGTGTTCTTAAAGTAGTAAATTCGTGTTCTTAAGTAGTAAATTCGTGTTCTCAAAGTAGTAAATTCGTGTTCTCAAAGTAGTAAATTCGTGTTCTTAAGTAGTAAATTCGTGTTCTCAAAGTAGTAAATTCGTGTTCTTAAGTAGTAAATTCGTGTTCTCAAAGTAGTAAATTCGTGTTCTTAAAGTAGTAAATTCGTGTTCTCAAAGTAGTAAATTCGTGTTCTTAAGTAGTAAATTCGTGTTCTCAAAGTAGTAAATTCGTGTTCTTAAGTAGTAAATTCGTGTTCTCAAAGTAGTAAATTCGTGTTCTTAAAGTAGTAAATTCGTGTTCTCAAAGTAGTAAATTCGTGTTCTTAAAGTAGTAAATTCGTGTTCTCAAAGTAGTAAATTCGTGTTCTTAAGTAGTAAATTCGTGTTCTCAAAGTAGTAAATTCGTGTTCTTAAAGTAGTAAATTCGTGTTCTCAAAGTAGTAAATTCGTGTTCTTAAAGTAGTAAATTCGTGTTCTTAAAGTAGTAAATTCGTGTTCTTAAAGTAGTAAATTCGTGTTCTTAAAGTAGTAAATTCGTGTTCTCAAAGTAGTAAATTCGTGTTCTTAAGTAGTAAATTCGTGTTCTCACTGGAAAATTCGTGTTCTCAAAGTAGTAAATTCGTGTTCTTAAGTAGTAAATTCGTGTTCTCAAAGTAGTAAATTCGTGTTCTCAAAGTAGTAAATTCGTGTTCTCAAAGTAGTAAATTCGTGTTCTTAAGTAGTAAATTCGTGTTCTCAAAGTAGTAAATTCGTGTTCTCAAAGTAGTAAATTCGTGTTCTCAAAGTAGTAAATTCGTGTTCTTAAGTAGTAAATTCGTGTTCTCAAAGTAGTAAATTCGTGTTCTCAAAGTAGTAAATTCGTGTTCTCAAAGTAGTAAATTCGTGTTCTTAAGTAGTAAATTCGTGTTCTTAAGTAGTAAATTCGTGTTCTCAAAGTAGTAAATTCGTGTTCTTAAAGTAGTAAATTCGTGTTCTCAAAGTAGTAAATTCGTGTTCTTAAGTAGTAAATTCGTGTTCTCAAAGTAGTAAATTCGTGTTCTCACTGGAAAATTCGTGTTCTCAAAGTAGTAAATTCGTGTTCTCAAAGTAGTAAATTCGTGTTCTTAAGTAGTAAATTCGTGTTCTCAAAGTAGTAAATTCGTGTTCTCAAAGTAGTAAATTCGTGTTCTTAAGTAGTAAATTCGTGTTCTCAAAGTAGTAAATTCGTGTTCTCAAAGTAGTAAATTCGTGTTCTTAAGTAGTAAATTCGTGTTCTTAAGTAGTAAATTCGTGTTCTCAAAGTAGTAAATTCGTGTTCTTAAAGTAGTAAATTCGTGTTCTCAAAGTAGTAAATTCGTGTTCTTAAGTAGTAAATTCGTGTTCTCAAAGTAGTAAATTCGTGTTCTTAAGTAGTAAATTCGTGTTCTCAAAGTAGTAAATTCGTGTTCTTAAAGTAGTAAATTCGTGTTCTCAAAGTAGTAAATTCGTGTTCTTAAGTAGTAAATTCGTGTTCTCAAAGTAGTAAATTCGTGTTCTTAAGTAGTAAATTCGTGTTCTCAAAGTAGTAAATTCGTGTTCTCACTGGAAAATTCGTGTTCTCAAAGTAGTAAATTCGTGTTCTCAAAGTAGTAAATTCGTGTTCTTAAGTAGTAAATTCGTGTTCTCAAAGTAGTAAATTCGTGTTCTCAAAGTAGTAAATTCGTGTTCTTAAGTAGTAAATTCGTGTTCTCAAAGTAGTAAATTCGTGTTCTCAAAGTAGTAAATTCGTGTTCTTAAGTAGTAAATTCGTGTTCTTAAGTAGTAAATTCGTGTTCTCAAAGTAGTAAATTCGTGTTCTCAAAGTAGTAAATTCGTGTTCTTAAGTAGTAAATTCGTGTTCTCAAAGTAGTAAATTCGTGTTCTCAAAGTAGTAAATTCGTGTTCTTAAGTAGTAAATTCGTGTTCTCAAAGTAGTAAATTCGTGTTCTCAAAGTAGTAAATTCGTGTTCTCAAAGTAGTAAATTCGTGTTCTCAAAGTAGTAAATTCGTGTTCTCAAAGTAGTAAATTCGTGTTCTTAAGTAGTAAATTCGTGTTCTCAAAGTAGTAAATTCGTGTTCTCAAAGTAGTAAATTCGTGTTCTCAAAGTAGTAAATTCGTGTTCTTAAGTAGTAAATTCGTGTTCTCAAAGTAGTAAATTCGTGTTCTCAAAGTAGTAAATTCGTGTTCTCAAAGTAGTAAATTCGTGTTCTCAAAGTAGTAAATTCGTGTTCTTAAGTAGTAAATTCGTGTTCTCAAAGTAGTAAATTCGTGTTCTCAAAGTAGTAAATTCGTGTTCTTAAGTAGTAAATTCGTGTTCTCAAAGTAGTAAATTCGTGTTCTCAAAGTAGTAAATTCGTGTTCTCAAAGTAGTAAATTCGTGTTCTTAAAGTAGTAAATTCGTGTTCTCAAAGTAGTAAATTCGTGTTCTCAAAGTAGTAAATTCGTGTTCTTAAGTAGTAAATTCGTGTTCTCAAAGTAGTAAATTCGTGTTCTCAAAGTAGTAAATTCGTGTTCTCAAAGTAGTAAATTCGTGTTCTTAAAGTAGTAAATTCGTGTTCTCAAGATACTAATTTCACGCTCTCAAGATACTAATTTCACGCTCTCAAGATACTAATTTCACGCTCTCAAGATACTAATTTCACGCTCTCAAGATACTAATTTCACGCTCTCAAGATACTAATTTCACGCTCTCAAGATACTAATTTCACGCTCTCAAGATACTAATTTCACGCTCTCAAGATACTAACTTTTACACCCCAATTCGCCCGAATTCGCGATTTCCGGCTCGCGTTCTCGTCGTCGAAATTGAAATTTTCACTGCCTGCAAATGCGCCGCTTTTTGGGTCATTGCGAGATGCTGAGCGCCTCGTTCGCCTTCTAATGCGCGTCTCCAGAAAAGCTGTTTTTGCGCTTTAAATTGCGCAAAAATATGTCCTAAAAGGCGCAATTTCAGCCCCACTTCATTGCTCATTTCTGTGTTTTAACTGATATAAGCGTCCCGGGAGAGTCAAAATTTCCGCTCCAGAACGTCAAAATTTCTGAAAATCGCAGAATTTTGCCCCGCGACGCCCTGGACGCAGAAACGTTGTTTTGGACGTATTCCAGATATTGGATTATCGGCGTAAAGCCCGATTTCTGCGCAAACTGGCCTGTTACTTTCTTGAGCTGCTCGATTTGGCCTCTAAGGGTATGCGCTCGCACAACTTTTGAAATTGAATTTGGTTTTCCACTCCTTTTTGTATACTTTAGTTTTTCAGTTTCTCGATTTCGGCCTAAAATTCATTTTTGGCGATGCGAATTTCTGCAGTTTGCAGTTTTGCGTCGCTGGCTTTCTAGGCCGAAAATTCGCTTTATTTTGTCGTTCAGTTTCTGCGTTAAAAGAATAGTGTTTTCGTGGTTCGGGTTGATATAAGGGTTAGTCGTGTTTTTCAGCTGTACGATAAGCGCTGATGCGGTGGTAATAGTGGGCTTAAGTGATAACTGGTTTAGTTGCAAATCAGAAAATTCTGGCATTTTCCAAAAATATGTATTATAATATATAATAATGTTATAGAATTTTTGATAATACTTTATATACCAATAATAAATCTACATTTCTCGAATGGACTATTCGCAAGAGTTGTAGAAGCTGTACCCTGAGCTAGAGATTTAGAATGGTATTCTATACATGACATATTTGATCAAAAATGGAGCATAACCACCTAAAAGATTTATCTTTGACACTTCATTATTATCTAGTGAAAAAGTAGTATAGATGAATCTGCGAGCAGTTGTAAAGACTGTAGAATTAGTATTAAACTAGCAGCTAGAATAACTTAATGTTAAGGAGCCAGACTTCAATAAATTCTCATTTGCTGTTTTATAGACCGGTTCGTTTTTATAAACAAAAGACGAATAGATTTCAGCTTAGATATCCGAAAAACTAAATGAAGTAGCGAAAATAGAGTTCGCAGTTTAACAAAAATAAGTATTGAAGACAGTAGATTAGGAAAATCTTCTGCACGAAGAAGAAAAAGTAGAAACATAAAAGTTAGTATAAAAGCCATCTAAAGATTACAATTAATGGGATAAAACTGATCTAATTAGTTACATTACCATGTTAGAGTCAACTAATTTAGAATTGAGCGAATAATTGAAATAAAAATCATAAGAGTCAGAAAATCATTAGAATAAATTAAATGCATTGTTAGAGGTTAGAAGAAGAGAAAACTTCGTCCCTGATATTACTAAAAAAGGTGAAGGAGAAAAAAGAAAATTTTTGTTTTGGCTCTGAACATTATTTCCATTTATTATTTATATTCTATTTATATTCACTTAAAATAAAGTTGTTAAAATGTAATAATAATTCTGTTCAACCAAAGATTTTTAAAAGTGTGTTTTTCCACACCAAGGCACCCAATAAAATATTTTCCCTGATTCTGATGACGATACTGTGTTAATTAAAAATATTTAGCCTGTGCAACTTGAAGACTACTTGATTTTATCATAATAAATGAAAATAACACTAAAGTAACGAGTTTCAGTTCCACAACAGATATAAAATAAAGAATATAATAAAAATATGCTAAAATGCTCATTCTAACCTCGAATTTTTCACAACAATCCCGAGAAGCTCTTAGACGCTAGGTATATAACCACTGGTACAATTTACGATGAAAATTCATATAAGAGGTACTTGAAACTGCAATTACAGGTTGAAAAGCAATAAAAAAATGCCATATATGAACAAGATTTCGAAAGCTGTTAATTCAAGAAACTAGCTAAGATCAAGCGGAAATTGATTAAGCATAAGTGATGTAACTAATATCATTCTTCTAAATCGTCGTAAAAGTCAATTTATGACATCAGACTTAAAATAGGCTAAAAACTCATCCGGCTGTCCTTCTAAAATTTCATTGAAGAAGATAACTGTCCAGAAAATAACTCCATAGACTTTATCGAGGCTGAAAGTGTCAGATTCGAATAAACTGGAGATAGCTCCACAAGGTCTAGGTGATCAATAAGATCCTCGCTGAACAAGTTTATTTTTTCAGTTTATAAATGTGTAAGACCTGTTTTTCTCTTTTTCAGCATCATAACCGGTACTTCAGGTATTGATTTTATCTGTTAACTACCACACCCCATTTTATAAAAATAAAAGGGGATTATTATCTATATAATAAATAATTAAAATATGCGTTTACACAGTAAATGTAGATAAATACATCAGATGTAATAAAAATATTCAGTAAAAATAATTGTGAATAACATGGATTATACCATTAATATAATACTTTTGAATAATTAAACGACTGTAGAGTTATTTAGATAAAACTATCGATTATATTTTATGTCTCACTAATCAAAAATTTAGTATGTTTACGCTCAATATCTGAGAATAAATTACTACAGTTCTTATGCAAATGTATCCTTATCATCAAATGCGTAAATTTTATTATGTATAAAATTCACCAATTCTCTAATCCATTGATATGAAACTAACATACAAATAGGAATCTACACTATCATTAATGAACAAATTAACGTAAAGAATGTAAGTTTTCTGAGGTTAAACTTACAATTATTATAGAAAACTAAACAAAAATTCGAGCATATTAATCTTTAATGGACAAATTTACTGTGTAATTTACCTGTGTCTTAAATTTATCAGGAAATTGGTAATAAATTTGTCAAATTAACTAAATTTCAAATTATATGATTATTTTTCTTAAAAATTATTATAGAATAAACTGCATAGCTATAAGTTTACTAATCATTTACTAGATGAGAATTTTAAAATTTATTTCTAAAACACGACAGATCGCATATTAACATACAATTAGTAAATTAGCTTACCTATATTTAATTACTTAACTAAGAAATATCAGCTTTTATTTCTAAATAACTAGTTAAATGATCTCCTTAAATAATTCTACCTAGCTGTTAAATAGAAATTTTTAATCGTTTAAAGACAATCTTTACCAATATTATATTAATTTACCAAACTTAACCCAAAATATCATACTCAATCACTCAAGCACCGACATCATATCTAAAAAACTGGCCTAATATCAGTAAGGGGATCAAACAGCTAGTCCTCGTCTTTAATTCTTGTGCCATAATACATCCGTGCCTTACTGCACACTTTCAGCTGTGCCAGGACGTTTTCTGCTACATAATGACAATTGTTTCCGGATAGCGTGTAGTCGCCCTGGCGTTGGCTAATTGAAGCAAATTTCTAGGCCACATACTGTACATTGTACGATACAACGGGAACCTGGTAGGTTTCAGTGTAGAGCCATTTGAAGTTCCCGTAGCTCCACGATGTTTTCCCGCGTTTATTCCACTCACCCGTGACATGATGCACCATTATGGGCTGTTTTTCGCAAAATTCAACGTAGTATGCTAATCCACGCGTTGTTTCCAAAATTAATCCTGTGTGCGATATGAGACACGTTTGAAACGGAATCGCCTAGATACGACGTGTGGTTTGCGTGATCTTAGTGACAAGGCCAGAACAGAACTGATCTAGAGTGCAGAACTCTGCATTATTTTTGCTACCCTGCAGCTTTTGCTCCGACTACTAAATCAATTCTAAGATTGATTCAGGTTTATCCATTTTATATATATCATTATTATATATATATATATATATATATATAATATAAAATAAATTATTATTCAATTGCAACTTGAGAATAATTTTATAATAATTATAGATGAGCAATTTAGAATTAATAGCTTTTGCTTCTTTACTAATCTCTACAAAACTATCAGGATGATTTCTAATTCTTTCACTACAAATATCCAATTGTTCCGCGTGTTCGGCAACCCTAGTATGATTCCTTTTTGTAGGACCTGATCTCTGCGTGCTTCTCAGCTATCAGGTCCATAAGGCTGAAACTCCTTTGCTGCTGTTACTTGACTGCTTTTGTTTCGCTTTTTTGAGATGGAAAATCGAATGTCCGTAATATTAGTTAGGCGGTCATTTCTGAAGAGAGTGAATTACTTTATTTACCTATAAAATATAAGTTTGGCTAGTTTCTGAAATAGGATACAGGTTTACAATACATTGTGATTTATATATACAAATATTAATGTCTCGATATACAGGTTAAACCTCCCTTTTAAATAATTAATTCTTATATATAAAATTAGTTTTTAGTTTTACATGTATTTTTATATAATGATATAATAATCTAATTTTACTCTTTTAAAATTCACCGTAGAATTTTATTCATATTATACCTTATATATACTTAATAGAACTTTTCCATCCATATATTATAATTCATATAATTATTATATATTTTAATACAAAATATTCTTTCAAATCCACAGCGCAGTTCTCACGTGACCTTCTTCCCCACCTCCCTCTCCCTCTCCCTCCCACTAACACTCTCCCTCCCACTAACACTCCCACTCCCACTAACCTCCACATTTGTCGTGGAGCTCGCAATGCGGTTCTCGCTGAGCTGGAGCGAGTAGATGATCTTGAGCGAGTGGGGCCCCAGGACGCTCGGATCCGCGTAGATCTCCTCGACTTTGCGCTGCGTGCAGTCGCGCAGCGCGCGCCGGTGGGCGTCGATGAGCTCCAAAAGCGCCGTTTTGTAGGCCGCGAAGGCCGCGAAAATGCGCGTCCGCGCCGCCGCCAGCAGCTCGTCCGCGCGCAGTTCGTACGTCTTGGCCGTCAGGAACAGCGCCGCGAGCCGCGCCCGCGCCGTGAAAAGGCGGTCCTGCAGCGCGATCGAGAGCTCCTGGAACTGGAAAAGGCCGCCGCTCGAACGGGTCAGTTCGGGCAGCTCAGCGTAGTTCTCGACGGTTTTGAGACTCGCAATTTCAGAATTTAATTGGTCGCGGACGGACTCGAACTGTCGCTCGTAGATGGTTGTAAAATCACCGATTGATGCCACCTACCGGTCTACCAATTCCTTTAGTTAAGAAAAGGTAGTAGAAATGGTCTTATGAGTATGTGGGGGGAAAGTGCGGCGTGCACGGATGGGGTGGCCTTGGAGATGTGCTATATTGCATGAGGTCTTGATTAAGGTTATTTGGAGTTCTTTGAGCGCCTGGGCGCGTTTTGGAAAGTTTTAGACGAGCTGGATTAATTGCTTTGCCTCCATTGTAAGGGTTGGGTACGGCTTCGTAGGAAAATGTGCCGAAACCGAGAATTGAACTCAGACCAGTCGGACCACAACCGACTGTACTACCATTATACTATTTCAGCTTGTTAAAAACAAGCATGTTTAAATATACTAGAAAAGTAGTGTTAATGATAAGTTGAGAATTACGTAATTTAATATAGTTATTCTGTTTAAGTGTTTTCAAAGTATTCAATTTATATATATTTTTCATCTGAAATAAGGGAAAATATAGTTTAATCATTACAATACTAATTAAATTCGAAGTTGAGTGTTAGTATAATTTATATTTGCAAAATACCATTTCTAAGGTTAGTTAAATTAGAAACTACATCTATATAGTATAACTAGTAGTTAAATATTATATAAATTATACTTTATTTAATCACTCTACAATATTGTTTTTATTGTTGTTTATTTTTGTTTTATAGTAATTATAACGATATTTCTATCCTTGATAAAACTGAAATATGTCTGAAGATAAATTTATTCGCCATGTAACAAGAGTTTTAAAGAAACAAGCCAGATGTGAGTAATATTAACTACCTGAATAGTTAGTATAGGCAATCAATTCTTTGCCTTCCGATGAAAGGTTAATTCTATTTTCTCAACTTAAGCAGAAATTTAAAAGTCCTGAGTCAAAAATAATGAATTATTCATTTTAACTGAAATACAGTAGTGATATTTAGAATAAATCAAAAATTCGTGAAGCTGTATAGAGTCTTTACTTGAAAAAGAAGTCAGTAGACGAAATAAAAATAATTATTTGGAATGAATTTGGTCAACCAAATATATTTAAAGGAATTTTGAACAAATTTATCTGGAATGTAATCTAAACGTTAGAGAGTGTCTAGTGAGCATAAATAATATCATTCTTGCTTGTCATCTTCACCTTAAAGGATGAGACCAGCAATAATTGCTAAAACAGCATTTAAAAATAAGCAGATACTCCAAACACTATTAAATATATCAAATTTTCTAGTTTCAACTCTATCAACATGAGCATGGACTCTTTAAACTAAATTAACTCTATTAAATCCATCGATATCAAGATCAACTGACACTGAGTAAGAGCGAGAAAAATCAGGGACCATTAGTGCATAAAGTGTTCCGTTTTAAATTTAAACAAAATTAACAGCAAATTAAGATTAAATAAATAATTCTTCTGCCTATAAATGTACATACTTATATGACTAATTTAACACTTAACGTATACAAAAATCATAATTATTTTTGAAACTTGAAATTTATTTTTTCATAACAGATGTATGATTTGAATTATTAAGAGTCAAAAACCCTAAAGTTTAAACCATTTAATCAAATGAATCATATGCTTCAAATATTTTAGCTCTCCAGACTTTCCCCTATAGTTCTTAAACATTAAGTTTAATGAGAACTAAATTACCCTCTCTTACTTTGTTGTTAGAAGGAATAGACAAATCTAAACGTTTAATACAAGCTTGAGTACTTAAAGACTCATGTGACCAATCTAAAACTCTTACAAGATTTTTACGCATAGAAAACCAAGATATAATATCATAAGTAAATGGTATATTTTAATTAGCGTTAATAAAAATCTCCGAGGTACCAATATAAACAACTCTAGCATTATTTTAAATTCCCCTGAATGCTCCACACATTACTTAGTTTGATGATTCATAAATATTAAAAAGTTTTTAGTTAGGGTTCTTAAAATTTTAAGTTATTGTACGATAAGATGTAACTGGAGTAATATTATATTGCGTAATCACATTCTATGTAAAAATAGGAATGTTAGCTTATAACTTGTTTTATTTTAAACCTAATTTATTTAACAAGAATTTAATTTCTGATGAAGAAGCAATAAGTAATGATGCACCTGGATAAGGTTCAAACTATTTACCAAAAATTCCCTTCTTTTCAGTAAAAAATAAGGTCTCTTTTTCAAAATTAGAGGAACGAGAAAAATCAGGATCATCTTATCCATCAACAAAACGTGCTATTTGTTCTTATTACTGTCTATTCAAATAAGAGGCATCTCCTAAAATAATAATATGGGAAAACTGTGGTGCACCTTCATTAAAAAATTATGGTAGGACTACTCCTTCTAACATTTAGATTTTAGTGATATTCATTTCTGTTCCACTTAAAATTTAGCTAAAATCCTCAATGTCTTCCCCATTATGTAACAATAAAACCGAATTAGGCAAATATGCTGACAAAGCAAATAACATATTGAGGAGTGGGATCAAATAGATACATTACTATTATATAATATACAATAAGAGAAAAATATCTCATATTCTTTATACAAAGTATTAATTAATGCTCCAAATAAAATTAAACACTATCTATCAGTCTTTAAGACGACCACAAAAATCGGATTTAAACTTTTTGATCCTACTATTAACATTTTTTGTTTTAAAATCTTCGAATACCATACTCTCAAAATCATTCAGAGGAACTACTTTCCGTATTGTATTTTAATTACTTAAAATTGGACGTATTGACTTTAATTTTTGCTCCTCTTATTCGAGAGTTTCTGAAGTAACCATATTCACTAATTTTGATTGCTTTGTTTATTAAAAATGTGTAGTTGATGATTTTCTTAGTTTATTATTATATTACAAAGAGGAACAGAGTTACTTTGAAGATGGTTATGACTATGGACGTGTTGGAGAATGAAAACGTGGCTTGTACATTTTTAATTATTTGTAAAAAGGAAATTAATAGGAATTTATACTATAATATTATATTGTTTTTGTTTTATAGTAACTTAGTAAATCATATAATTTTTTAATAAGTTTCAGTTTAGCGCTAAGTATACACTTACAGTTTAAAAAACAAATTTAAAACTTCTTTAAGAAAATACGTAACATTTTAATGATTTTATTTTTATAGGATGATGGATTTAGTTGGAAAAGTTAGTTTATGACATCTTAATTTTTACTATTTGTAAAATTTGTTTTTATACCTTTAATCTAAAATTAGTTATTGAAAACAAAATTAAAACGACATTAAATGAGAAAATAGATTTATTTAACAATTTCATTAATAAAAGTTTACTAAATTATAACAGTTATAATATGATATTCCTTTAATAGTAACATTTCGAAGTTATTGCAACTAACCAATAATAAATTATAATAATTAAAAATCATATATAGTTACTATATATTATGCTTTAACAAAGAAGATTGCGTTTCTGAAAAAGTTACTTATTCTAAGAATAAAGTACATCCTTTATTTGGAAATCTTTATATTTTAAATCCTTGTGGATTTATTTCTCTGGTACTCCATATTAATAAGTAGTTAATTTATTAAAAAATATATCTTTTAATAATATAAAACTTAAGTATACATATACATAATTAAATTTTTATATTCGTTTTAAATTAACATTAAAACATATGTATTTTATTATAGTAAATATCACTACGCTATTATTTTAATATATAACTATAAGTTACATAGGGTTTATCACCTCTTACTATAAAACAAATATTCACAGTAATTGTTTGATATGTAGTTTGATCTTTTTAATTTAATAATTACTAATAGTGGTATATAAATTTTATCTCAATATATTATTATAATACTATATCCTAATTTATACATCTATTTTTCTTTTTGAACAGTGAATATTTAGTACTATCATATATATAAATGGTGTATAATCAAATAATCATGAAATAAATACACGAGTATTAAAATTTAGATACACTGTAAAAAATAATTTAACTACTATCTAATTAAGCGTTAATATGCGTCACATGATTTAACTATCATTTTACAAATGCAGCTGGTCGTGGCAACGCTGACGACGGAGTTCATCTACACGAAGTACCAGACCAACCTCACGAACTGCTACTCCACGCAGACCACCATACTCTACAACCGGAACATCAACCGCATCGTGGTCACCCTCGCCTCCGAGAACAACACGCAGTGCGCCGTCTTCCCGCAGGGCGTCGAGGCGCAGCTGGCCTTCCAGAAGTCTGGTATCCCCATCCAGCGCATCCAGGTCGCGAACTTCTCCTACGCCAACACCACGGAGCTCGTGTTCGAGGGCGTCCCGGACATCGCCTCCGAGGAGTTCGTGGTGCTCAACGTGTACTCCTACGGCTACATCACGGAGCGCAGCATCTTCATCTTCCAGGAGCAGAAGTCCTCGCTCACGCAGTGCTTCGAGCCCTCCTCCACCGTGAACATCCACGAGACCAAGCTCATCGTCACCATGCACTCCACCAAGCTCTGCACCAACCAGTTTGACACGATAACGGATGGGGCAACGCCGCCTGTAACTATCGGGGAGCTGACCTCGGCGACGCTGAACGTCCAGGGGTCTATCTTCAGCCTAGAAGTCAAAACCTTCCAAGACGATTACAAGAAAGGTGAGAAGCTGACCCTGGAAGTAACCCTCACCGGACCCCAATCCGAGCAGCTGCTGCTGATTGTCGCCCCCAACGCCACCGTGACCTTCGAGTCGCTCCAGGGCGGCGCGGTCGTCACGTTCGACCACAACATCGGCGAGGTCACCAGCACGGGGATCGTAGTTGGCGACGACACCTTCTGGAACCCCGCGCAGAAGCCGCAGCTGGGCCTGTTTTAGGGCATCTACATGCTCAGAATGTAGTATAGTCCGAACATTGCGAACCTCTAAACGGACATCGAAAAACTCAAATTCGACAACATTATGTACAGAATCACAGGATTATCCCCAAATTCGAGGAATGCGTAATAAATTACTATACAGACGACAGTTTTCGACGAAAATCTCCGTTTCATCGCCTTTGCGTGCAATCAAGGCCGCAAACTAGAAAGATAGCTTTGTATGGACTTCTACAACGTCGCCAGCACCCCAGGTATATCAACTTCGCTCTATCTCGATATTATCTTCCAGCTCGGATCGCAGTACGTCCACATCGAGAAATAGAACGTGGAGATTTAAGTCAAACAGATTTCTGCATCAGTCGTGAGCGTAGGGCATAAAGAAGCCTACATTTAGGTTATGTCAAAAAGCCACTTCCCGATTCCACCGAATTCGATGCTAAAGGTGAAATTCACCGTTTTGTAAAATTCGAATTCAGCTCCCTTTGAGGATCCAGCTCTAACATTTGAAGTCAGTCAAGCTGTAAGCACTATTCTAGCTCCGATCCGTTTTGCCTGCAACGAAAAGTGCATGACGCTGATGAGTAGAGTCCAGAGCTACGACGACGCGTTTTACCAGCTGGAGCTTAGCTTGCTACCTGGGGTAATCTTTGGAGACCTCATTTTCGAGGACGACTACAGGGTAGTTTAGGGCGTTGTGATGGGCATTTCTCTACTGGTAATAGCCATCCTGATCGTAACCAGCATCATAGGGATCGTTTTGCTCATGAAGCAGATGAAGAAGCAGAGCAAGAGGAAGGCCAAGAAGCTGTGATACTATTTTTTCAATAAATTTATTTTCATATATTTTAGGAAGGGTGTGAAATATTATTGATAGTTGATACACTTAATTAATACATCTATATTAATGTAAAAACAAAAAACATATAATACGTCAAAAAATAACAATTAATTCCATTACTAAACATAAGATATATTTTTATTTATTAATATTATTCAAATAAAATACATCAAACCAAATTTATAAATGCAGCTGGTCGTGGCAACGCTGACGACGGAGTTCATCTACACGAAGTACCAGACCAACCTCACGAACTGCTACTCCACGCAGACCACCATACTCTACAACCGGAACATCAACCGCATCGTGGTCACCCTCGCCTCCGAGAACAACACGCAGTGCGCCGTCTTCCCGCAGGGCGTCGAGGCGCAGCTGGCCTTCCAGAAGTCTGGTATCCCCATCCAGCGCATCCAGGTCGCGAACTTCTCCTACGCCAACACCACGGAGCTCGTGTTCGAGGGCGTCCCGGACATCGCCTCCGAGGAGTTCGTGGTGCTCAACGTGTACTCCTACGGCTACATCACGGAGCGCAGCATCTTCATCTTCCAGGAGCAGAAGTCCTCGCTCACGCAGTGCTTCGAGCCCTCCTCCACCGTGAACATCCACGAGACCAAGCTCATCGTCACCATGCACTCCACCAAGCTCTGCACCAACCAGTTTGACACGATAACGGATGGGGCAACGCCGCCTGTAACTATCGGGGAGCTGACCTCGGCGACGCTGAACGTCCAGGGGTCTATCTTCAGCCTAGAAGTCAAAACCTTCCAAGACGATTACAAGAAAGGTGAGAAGCTGACCCTGGAAGTAACCCTCACCGGACCCCAATCCGAGCAGCTGCTGCTGATTGTCGCCCCCAACGCCACCGTGACCTTCGAGTCGCTCCAGGGCGGCGCGGTCGTCACGTTCGACCACAACATCGGCGAGGTCACCAGCACGGGGTTCGTATCGGGAACCGACACCTTCTGGAACCCAGCGCAGAAGCCCCAGCTGGGCCTGTTTTAGGGCATCTACATGCTCAGAATGTAGTATAGTCCGAACATTGCGAACCTCTAAACGGACATCGAAAAACTCAAATTTGACAACATCATGTACCGGATTTCCGGAATAGCCCCAAATGCTAGTAATGCGCAGTAAGTAACGATCTCGACAAGCACTTTTGACAGAAATATTAGGTTTCTGTCGTTCACGTGCAACCAGGGTCGTGAGCTGGAGAGAAAACTCTGTCTGGACTTCTACGACATCGCAAACACCCCAGATATATCAACGTCGATCTATCTTGATATTATCTTCCAGCTCGGATCGCAGTACGTCCACATCGAGAAGCAGAGTGTGGAGATTCAAAATAAGGAAGTCTCCGCGGTGGTGACCAGCTTAGGCTACAAGCAAGCCAAAATCCAGGTTTTTTCTACAGTCGCGTTTAATATTACACCTAATTCTGTTCTGAATATCAAGTTCACGGTTTTCTAGAACTCTGATCCCACTCCATTCGATGACACAAAGTTATCTTTCGAGGTTCAACAAAAGGTCAACACTCTCAGAGAGCCAATAGGCTTCCCCTGCGATGTGAAATGCATCATGCTCATTAAGCGTGTTTAGAGCAACCCGGAAGCGTTTTACGAACTGGAGCTTAGCCTGCTGCCTGGGGTAATCTTTGCAAATTTCATTTTCGAGGACGACTACAGGGTAGTTTAGGGCGTTGTGATGGGCATTTCTCTGCTGGTAATAGCCATCCTGGTCGTAACCAGCATCATAGGGATCGTTTTGCTCATGAAGCAGATGAAGAAGCAGAGCAAGAGGAAGGCCAAGAAGCTCTGAGTGATCGGGTTCGTACGCTGTCAGTCGAAGAGGATGTCCTCCAGGTCGATGGTTCCGCGTTGTGCGCTGGTGCTGAAGGCGTGCAGCAGCTGGCGCGGCGGTGCCGTCACGGCCACGGAGGGCCGTCTGGTGGCAGGGTGGAGCAGCTACTAGGGAGTCGGGGGCCGCTGGCTGGGAAGCGGCTGGCGGCTGTCCCGCTGCGCCCGGAGCTGCGCCAGGTAGTCCGCCTTGACGGGTCGCGGGGCTGGCTGGGGGCGCCGGGGCTCGAGCTGCTGGGCGGAGGCGGTCTGGCGGCCGCGGAAGGCATTGCGCAGCGTGACGGGGCAGACGTGCATTTTCGCGGGTACGGTAATATATAGTAGCAGGTCGGTCACTCGCTCTTCTTGGCCTTCTTGACCGCGGCCTTGGCGGGCTCGGCCTTCTTCGGCTCGGGGTCGGACTTCTCGGCGGGGGCTGCCTCGGCCGCGGCGGAGCAGCACTTGACGGCGCACACGGCGAGGGGCACGGCGACGAGGAGGCCGGCGACGAGCGTGAGGGCGCCCACGATCAGGGCCTGCTGGAGCTGGCTGTACTGGACCACCCAGCCCATGAACTCCTGGTACCTGCCGCGGAGCTCGGCCCTGGCCTTGGCGGGGGAGCCGGCGACGGGCGCCACGAGGCCCTTGCGGACCTGGTCCACGAAGGGGAGGAAGCCGGCGAAGTCCGCGACCTCGGCGGCGTACTTGGTAGTGCCGTCCATGACGAGCGCGCAGGGGAGCACGGTGCAGTTGAAGTCCTTGATGAAGGAGTCCCACTTGCCGCCGTCCACGTGCGCGTAGTTGAAGTCCCCGGCGGCGGTCTCGACGGCCTCCACCACGTCCCTGACGTTCTCCCCGGAGGCGTGCGCGTACATGGCGAGCTTCCTGAGACTGATGTCCCTGTAGTTGTCGGGCCCGAGGGCCGGCAGCAGGCCGTGCTTCACGCTCAGAATCCATTTTCTGATAGTTTCACCATCAAATTTTCCTTAGAAAATAACTTCTCTGTCTTTACCCTTAAAAACAAGCTTATTCGCACCTTTTTTAACTTCAATTTTAACTTTTCCTTTTACTGCTTCAAAGAGCTTTTATTCTCTGCTAAGTTACTCGCTGAACCAGATAAATTTATCACCAGTCTCTTCTTTTCCTTCAATAAGTACATCTCCTTGCATAGCTTCCATAAAATTGATCATGGCTTCAGCATTACGCTCACCATCATAATCAAAAGTATTTCCTCCATAGAAAAACTTAAGTGCTGGGTAACCTGATACTCCATATTTTCCACAGACTTCACTGTTTTCAGTACAGTCGATTTCGACAATATCGTATTTAGATAGTGTAGAAAGTCTTTCATACTCTGGAGCAAGAGCCTTACAGTGACCACACCATGGAGCAAAAAACTTGACAAATTGAGTTTTTTCTGGTTCAAATGTGCTTGTTGTTTGAGATAGCACTTCAGCCAAAATATATAGCATTTGATTTATGGAAAGAAAATAACGATAAATTCGAAATAGCAAACGATTATATTATATGTAGATAAATACAAATGAAAAATACCTAAGATATTATATACATAATAAACATCATTTATAATACTATTAATAATTGTTTAATTGCTTTATATTATTGTTGATATTATTATATTGGAAAGCCTAATGTTTCGTAGTTGCGCCTAGAATCAAATTACGTGGAATAAATGTTATTTAATTAATTATGAGTATTTATTCCTTTTGTTGTTTAAACTTTATGGATCTTGAGTAGCATTATTTCTTATAAATTGTATGCTTCATTTATATCAATTCGTATTGTACCGGAAATAGATATCATAAAAATATGCTAAGACTAAGTATTTTATTTAAAACATATTTAAATCAAAATTTATTTTTAATCTTAAAAATGTTTTACCATTAAATCCTAAATTAAAATATTTCTAATAAACTTATATAAATATTTTAGTATTATCTTTTTTTATAGCTTGTTATTAATTTTGTGAAGCCTGATCACTTTAGTACTAACACTTATATATCAGTAATTATTAAACATATATGTTATAATATGAAATATTATGATAACTATACTTTATATTTGAGTTTAGTTTGACTTCAAAGATTATAATAAATAAATATAGATATTCAATATGTAAAAAAATAATCCCTTATTATATTACTCTTTTGATTTTAGATATTCTTGTAAAATAATTAAATGTTTCTAATTTCGTATAAATAATTATAAATGATAAAAAGATATAATATAGAGTAAAGCTATAATTAAATTACAAATATTATTCAATTAATATATATATTTCACTAAGCAAATATCTTTGGCATATTTAATACTATTAATAAAGATTATAAAACGAAATATAAAATAATATTAAAATGAGCTAGCTAAAAGTAGTGTCTAAATTATTAACTAAGAAAATATATTTTTCATAATGTAATTTTAAAAAATCATATTACTACAAGTGTTTAACTATTATTATCAGAGCATATCATCTGAGTTTATATTTTTTACTTTTTAATATGTTTTTAAACATTTATATTTGAGACTAAACTAAATGAAACACACCACCACAGTTATTATCATAACAATAGCCATTTGAAGACTCATAAAAAAGTAATACTCATCGTTTAAAGAAATCAAAATTTGCATGAAGCAATCATCTTCTGCTTCACCTTTTAATAAAAGAAGAAAACTTGTCGAATACATTTTTTACATTTTCTCAATTAGTTACTAGTTTTTTAAAAAGTTAACTTTAAATTCAGTATCAGAGGCATTGAAAAAAATATTTTTCGTCAATAAAACTTAATAGTTATCTTCAAGTTAATGCTCTAAACTGATATAACCCTGAATTAGTAATGTATAATTACCAGTTTTTAACTCACAATCTTAAACTACTTTACTATAAAGTTTCATAATATTATTATTTAAACTAAAAATGCTATCAAAAAAACATGTTCTACCTGTTTCGGCCATTAATATATATCTTGCCATATGCCCGCGATTTACCAAGTTTATACCAAGAATAATGGCAGAATTTTCAGCATAAGATTAGATTGCACATTAAAGAAACGTAGATTTGTCTAAAAATTAATTTTAATTCAAAAATAATGAAATATCGTCATCATCCGATAAAAACTAATCAATAGGCATAATTAAATTATATGAACAAGTGCTAAATTTGAAATTCATATTTACATACTAAAATGTTTATGCAAATTTTTTGAAATTTGTATCAACTTTAATATGAACAAAAACACCATCAGAATACAAAAAAGCATCAGTAATTACACCTATAGGTGTAAGATAGCTTTCAGAGATTAAAAATTGGTCTGTCTCAGCTGAATCTTATACTAAATCTCCATAGTATATAGTTAATAATTAACTCTGAATTCCAAATAAAGAGATGCGATCAGAAAAGTCAGGCATACTAATATTGAAACTTATTGTGGATTCTAGAGTAGTGATTATATTCTAATAAAAAGTTTAGCAATTGACTATACAAATGGTAAAAGCCACGTTTGTAACAGGTTCTACTATAACAGGATTAAGAATTACTTCAAAGTGTAGTAATTTATCGTCATATTCAGACTTATTTACTCTCTCAATTACATATGATGAATCTGATCTTGTTAATGTTACTTCTTAAACTTACTAGAAGTACACATGAGAATATGACTTGAGATAAAATGAAACAGCTTAAATGCCAAAATAGTCTGATACTTAACCAACTTAAAATGTAACTATAAGATCTGTATTTGTTGTAAAATTGATAAGAGTTGTTTAAATATCCAGTGTAGAATCTGAAAATCTAAGCTCAAATATAACACCAGGTGGAAAACTGTTACATTGTACGTCTCCAGTGGGGTAAAGATGTAGACTAACAACATTAAGTAATGCTTAAATTTTGAATTATGTTTATATTGTGTAACAATTATCGATGGTTATGAGCTATGTAATTATAACTATCATTTCTACTCAGATTCAAAGTTTGTATTAGTAAATATTATGACAAATAAAGAATTTATCAGTTATTTTTTTAAGTTATACAAACTTTTTCTATTGATAATTATAATTTTTTAAGTATAATCGTTATTATTTAATTTATTATATACTTGAGTTTAAATGTAAAAGTATTGTATTTAAAAATAACATAAATATATAAACAATACTGATACTTAATTAAAATTTTGGAACAGTTAGTACTTTCTAAATAATTATATCTATATTATTAATACATGTAATTATTATAATTTTTAATTAATTTTAATATAGCTTATAATTAAATAAATACAAGTTATTATTGATATAGATTATTTTATCGAATAAAAATTATACTATATAAAAATTTGAAGCAAGAATTAATCACCTCCCCTCAGAAGATACGGACAGATGTGCCCATGGTAGAGCAGATATGAATGGTTTTAATGTTTTACCAACCTTTCTTTAACTGTTCGACGAGGGTATTAATGGTGAGCATGATATTTCTGGTAACGTCCTCAGAAGAGGAGTTAACAAGACCAACAGCCCAGTTAAGGCCGAGAACTTTCTTGAACTGAACTTTAACAGTACGCTTGATCTCATTGACCTTGTTAGTAAGACTGTCTTCAGGGTTAAGGGGGAAAGGCTGTCTGTTGATCTTAGTAAGGGAAGGCCCGAGAACTTTAGTGATATTTCTGACCTGAGACTTTGAAACAAGGACTACATCATAACGCTTGAAATAACGCTTGATCATCTTAGCATCCTTATTGAATTGAGTACCGAGAGCTTCAAAAGCAAGGAATTCGACATTCTCCTTTTCGCATCTACCGCAATCAGCGGCATCAGCAAGGCAGATGATTTTAACGTTAGCCTTGGGCATGCAAGGAAGGATGAGGGGAACGTTGAAACGAGGGTCCTTCTTAGGATCATAGTTCTTAAGACCAACTTAGAGTTCTACGGTTTCAATAAACTTTCTGGGCTTAACCTGAGAGTTTTTGACAACGGTTTCAACAGCTTCTACTACAGTTTTGTGAACGAGAGACATCTACCGAGGAGTGGAAATTACAATTTATTTGCTATTATGTATAACTATAACTATATAATATTAAGTATATATAAAAGTAAAAACCAATTATCTCAAATTTAACTATTATTTTATATTAATATCAAATAGTTATTCTGAATCAATAACTATTATTAAATAAACTTATTTTATCTAATTCCAGAATGGGATGTGGAGGATCATTTATCGAAGAGTACGAAGCAGTGGCAAAAGACGCACAAAGGGAGAAACTACCGCCCTGGATGCGCGAACCATTACAGAAGTCTACAGAGGGTGTGCAGCTCTATCTGCAGATCCAGGAGGAGGAGTTCATCGATTTTGACATTCTAGAGGCAATCGGAAAGCTGGACACCGACATGCGGGACTCGGGCCGCTCAGCGATCTGGAACCCCGGCAAGGGCACGCAGAACTTCGATACGCAGTCATACGAGAAGGTCGACAAGAACCTCTTCAACATCCAGGAGAACCTCTCCGATGAGCAGGGAACGGAGTGAAAGCGATCACTCGGGAGCGCCACGCGCCACACCGGTAAGTTCCCTGCTCCGCTGGCACGTGTGCACGCTGGAGGCCAGGATCACCGCCGTTGACTCTGCGACGTCCGCGAGCTCCTTTCTGAACTCCTGAATTTCGACTCCTTTCTAATACAAATTCTCGTAAAATGCGTCGATTTCGGCCTTGGGGCGAGGAGTGCTGGTTTGGAGCGGGTTTGCTGCGGGCTAATTTTTCTTGTTTTTCTAACCGTTCTAGGCGTCTCTGGACCGCTTTTGGAGCGCGAGCTGTGCGGCGTTTTCGTTGATTTTCGGATTGTAGCTGAACTCCTCTTCTGGCAGATCTGAGGGCGCTGCGAATTCGCGTCTGGGGAGCAGGTAGCTTAGCTCAATCGGGACTCGGTCCTCAACCGTTTTGCTGTTTATTTGGGGCTGGAAGCTGTGCGTGAGCGTTTTACTTTGCTTCACTTTTGCGCTGAGCTTCGCATTGGCCTCCTTCAGCATCAGGAACTGCCGCTGGACGACTTTTTCGGTGACCTCGAGCTCCTTTGCTAAGGTGGTGATTTTCGGCTTAAAGTCATAGTCCTCGTTGTACTTTTCGGCTAATTTGCATACTTTCGCCTTTTGAAAGTCGCTATAACCGGTTGGGTTCTGAACGAAATTCTACTACCTTTTTTAGGCAAGAATCTCTGATTTTTAGTTGATTTGTGGCTAGAAGTTATCCATCTGGACTACGACTTTCTTTTCTGGTTTCGGTCTTTCGGTAAATTAATAATCGTTTATTTTTGGAGAAAATAGGTATTTCTCTTCTTATACTTGCTTAGGCTGGGATTTTTGAATGCTGAACTCCTTGACTTCCGTGGATGTAATCAAATCAATTTTTTTTTATTTCTATAAGTCTAGGATTCTCTATTTCACTGCAACTTGTTGAGGGGTGGCAAAAACGACCTTAGGATATAATTCAGCTCCATTTTCGATTTAAGATAGAACTTGTTTCATAAAATTTTAAAGCAATTCCTCAGGAAGCTGAAATTATTCTAAATAATTCATCGCGATTTATGTGTGCACTTGCCTAATGGTAACCGCACCATTATATAGGAGAGGGTCTAAAACTTTCGGTAATTTGAACGTGTGCCTTGTAGACTCTACATCCAAACCTGCACCAGGTGAATATTACTAAGGGATAAGTAAGTTAATAGTATGAAATTGAGGCTCTGTAATATTTATTTTCTATTATTTCTAAGTAGAGTTCTGTAGAAGTGCAATAGCTCTTTGTTTTCTAGACTGTGATAAAGTAGATGAAAGTGACGAATTCATTTAAAATGGGAATAGATTTGTTATATATTATACCTCAAGCGGATTAACCTCAAAAAATTATAAACTATATATTATCAATATGTTTAATGAATATAGGATATAATATTATTATGGCTCATATTTTGGAAACTTAGACATTGCCCAATGCTCAAATAATAATTAAAAACAATGTTTGATGTTAAATCGACCACTTATAAATTAAATGGTAAATTCAATCAATTTAGTGGGTAGAAAAATCAATAAATATTTTAGCATTTAATATAGTGTGATTCAAAAATATACCAGTATTTTGGTACTTATAAATAGTAAATCCTTTAATGAACTAAAATACACTTTTTTAAATCATAAATAAATGAATTAGTAAATGTAAGTGTAAATAAAATTATGTTTGGCTTATTTTCATAGTATAAATTCAAAATCATGGTTGTTGCGCTAAAACAAATTCGCAATTAATCTTTATTCGTTCATTAATAATATTATTTCTTATAAATTTGTTTTTAATCAAATTATTACTTATTTTTAACATATTAGGATCTAAGGAGTATATTTATTTAATAATTATATTCAAATTCCATTAGTTTTCTACACAAATTTCTATATATAAAAAAATTAACTAGTTTCAGTATTACTAATCAAACTCGCGATTAAATTATATTATTATATATAATTTATAATAAAACTAGTCAACTATAGTTGAGAATGGACGAAAATTAATTATAAGAATTCAAAAACAAAACCCTAGAATTTGCATTAATAGCATCGATTCCAATTTGTTACTATCCATTTATAACGAAAACCTACCAAATGAGCCTTTACCAGCTTTCTGAATTTTTGCAAAAATCATACAAAACAACATTCTCATACATCCAAATAGCTTTAGAGATTTTTCTCTCTTTTTCCGATTTCGTCCTCTTCAAAATCTCATTCCAGTCATCCCGAAATCAGTATTTATGCATTTTCTACCATTCTTCCATATTCATTTACCTGCTTTACGGCTTTGCGCGGGACATCGAGAACCCTACGATTTCGCCCGTGGTCGATATTTTTAACAAAACAATGCTCTTTGGAGCTCAGTTTATCACATATAAGCTCTTCCAAAGCTACACGTCCAATTAACCGGATTTCCAGTCAAATTTCTAGTTCGGAAAGCACCTGCAGAGCCAAATCCAGCAAGTATTCGTCTGCCCCGTTGCGCTAGGCCTCTGCCTCCTGAACTTTCACCAGCTGTGCAAATTCACGAATCTGGTCCCCCAGGAGGCGCAGAACGGAGAATTCGACAACGCAATCCTCATCAACTACCAGTTCTAGTGAGCAAACTCTTCACTGCGCGAACTCCGTTTCGCACATGCCTTTCCTGCTCTCTGCGTCGAGTTTGAAGGGCGCGAATCCGGCGAAAACGGCCGCAATCGGGCACGCGAACTCCCCGCACGCCGCCAGTTTGACGGGCCGGTTTTGGTAGAATACCCTGAGCACATCGCCGGCCAAAAGCTCGAAAACGATGTCGCTGGCGAACCTCGGCAGCTCGCACTCCCAGGCCCTGTTCGTTAGCGCAGACATCAGCGGGGCGATAACGGTATCGTGCGAGGAGAAAATACCGAATTTGAGCCCGGATTGCATGAAGGATTCAATATCGTCGAAAATTGGGCCGATTGCCGCTTTCGTGTGGCTAGTGTAGAGCGTGTCGTTTTGGTTGCAGAAGAGGCCGTTCCAGAGCTTGTTCGTTTCGGCCTATGCCATGCGGAGCTCGTTGTCAGTGGCTGGGTGCGACTAGTTCATCGAAATCGACGACTAGAACGAGTCGTAGAACATGTCCCAATTTAGAGTGGTATTCGTCTTTGCCCTGAGCGCATTCAATTTCTTCAGATCGAAGCGCGTCTGGCTCTCGATGTACTGTTTGAATCCGATACGCCAGTTGCAAAGGTAGTGTGGGAACGTGCCGTCCAGCTGCGAATTTGGAGTGTAAACGGTCACGTTTTGGGGCACTGGGTACATCCCCTCTAGCTGGCCAGCGAGCGAGGCACGCGTTCTTGGAGTATCAGAAGACCGCAAATAGACGGTTGAGGGGTCATATTTTGAGCCGATTAGGTGGGAATATGCGAGTCTCCATCTTTTTCCCAGCTCTTTGTGCTGGTCAAAGCCGAGCTACACTAAATCACCTGGTTCACAGTTTTTAGATGGCTAATTGATCTTATGCTGGTGCTTTCCGTAGGAGATTATTGGCTACAGGCAAATAGGGTCCTATTCGCCAGGCAGCGGGTGGAATGAGGTTCTCGCACCATGGCGTGAAATGACAAGAACTTTTTGCACATCTGAAATTTAGTATTTTAGGTAGCTTTACACTAGAAATAATAGCGTTGTGAAGGAGACAATGATTAAAGTTAAATATTTAACTTTTACTGCCATTAGTGAAATGGCGAAAATAAATAAATTTCTTATATGGAATACAATAGATACTTTGCACATAATTTTTAAATTGTATTCATGGATTATATACAGCTAATCATTCTATTGGTTGAAAAAGTATTTAAATACAAGTAGATCGGTTTACAGTTAACTAATAAATTCACTACATGCTTGAATTATTCAAGTCGTTTAAAATTTGAGTTAAATTTTAAACACTTTCGTTAAATCTACTCTTTTCAGTATGCAATTAATAGTCAGTAGGCAAACTTAAAGTTCTAGATTCAATATGTGATTTTTAATCTTCGATAATAAAAGAAATAGATTTAGGCTTTGGAACACACTAGGTCATTGACTCTTACTGTAGTAAAAATCGATCTGCTGATAAGATTGTGTTATCAACCATTGCTCCCATTTTCTAAAAAAGAGAAAGTACTCTAATTTAAAAATATCTAGTTATCTATAATAATAGATATAATTGGTTATATATAATGTAAGGGAAAAACTAAGTAAATAGGTTAGAAGTTTGTAATTAAAGCAAAAATGAAGGATAATAAAAACTAAACAAAAACGTATGTGTCAGTTTTTTAAATATTGTTATTTAAGGATAATATACAGAAACATGGAAAAACAATAATATACAATATAAGTTGGAAAATTAGGTTTTCTAACACTTGCATTATTTAAAATAACTCATCAATAAAGTGTTTCGTTTATTAGTAAGAGTTAAGGTTAAATAAAATTTGAATCTACTTAAAATTATCTTTACAAATTCCTCGAAAGGGCCGGACGATTTTTGGGTTAGGAATAATATTAAGATTACTTATCATAAAATCTAGAAATCCATAAAAATTATAGGGTTAAGGCTTATTTTTTTATAGTACTATTAAAATATCCCATAATTTACTAAACTGTTATTTCCGATGTATGATATGCTTTTACAACTCAAAGTAGAAATACGACTAGATTAAAAGTATAACCGGAAATTTGTTATCAAAATTAATACCTATGATTAACACTTATAAATTTATTTTATTGTCGTGATATAATAATTAGTGTAAACGTCATAGTGGATGCATTTATTATTTTTTAATTTAATCTCAAATACAATATGTTGTAGAGAAAACCATTATAATGTAAACTGATATACTATTTTGTATTCATATATAAATATTTATCAAGTTTAGATCTTATATAAAGCATAAATGATAATATTAATTATTCAAAGTCATTAATTATCTTAAATTTTATTTATCTGCACTAAATATTATATAATATTTTCTATTTATACCGCTTCTAACTATAAAATGTCACCTGGTAATGCAGTCTAAATTATAAAAATTATAGAACAACTTATTTTCATTCATAATTAAATTACATATTCGTTATAAGTAACAAAGCATCCTCCATAATTGAAACATGTATAGATATCAATTAATCGCCAACTTGTAACTCTCCTAGAGTGTATAAAGACAAAATCTAATTATGGATTTTTTGCAGAGCTTTCTCTACTGTTTGACTAATTTTATCAAGGGACAAAAAGTCTTAATGCATTCTTGAATTACCTTCCTGAAATTATGTCCAACATCGAAATACTTCAAGTATATGACCTCAATAAACACTCAAACCTATTTATTTTTTATAGTAAAATATTTAAGTAGAAAACTTTTAATTTCCAGCTTTTCCATTGTGAATAAGAAGAACGAAAAGTTTTCTAGAAAGAAAAAATAAAAGATTTTAATGTTGCTACAATAAAAGTAAAAGAGCGAGAAATCTAATCTTTAAAATATACTTAACCTAAAACTAATGTTCGGTCTATTAAAACAGTATCTGGTCTTCGAAAAATATGCCAAAAACAACAATAGTTAATTGATAAGTTAAAAGAAAGTGGCCAGTTTATCGATGAAATCAAGCTTTTAGAATTCGAAATTAGGTAGCTAGGTATTTGAAATGAGAGTGGTTTTTATTTTATCTTATTTGTCGCCTTTCATACCTAATGGATTCTGAGCGTGAAGCACGGCCTGCTGCCGGCCCTCGGGCCCGACAACTACCGGGACATCAGTCTCAGGAAGCTCGCCATGTACGCGCACGCCTCCGGGGAGAACGTCAGGGACGTGGTGGAGGCCGTCGAGACCGCCGCCGGGGACTTCAACTACGCGCACGTGGACGGCGGCAAGTGGGACTCCTTCATCAAGGACTTCAACTGCACCGTGCTCCCCTGCGCGCTCGTCATGGACGGCACTACCAAGTACGCCGCCGAGGTCGCGGACTTCGCCGGCTTCCTCCCCTTCGTGGACCAGGTCCGCAAGGGCCTCGTGGCGCCCGTCGCCGGCTCCCCCGCCAAGGCCAGGGCCGAGCTCCGCGGCAGGTACCAGGAGTTCATGGGCTGGGTGGTCCAGTACAGCCAGCTCCAGCAGGCCCTGATCGTGGGCGCCCTCACGCTCGTCGCCGGCCTCCTCGTCGCCGTGCCCCTCGCCGTGTGCGCCGTCAAGTGCTGCTCCGCCGCGGCCGAGGCAGCCCCCGCCGAGAAGTCCGACCCCGAGCCGAAGAAGGCCGAGCCCGCCAAGGCCGCGGTCAAGAAGGCCAAGAAGAGCGAGTGACCGACCTGCTACTATATATTACCGTACCCGCGAAAATGCACGTCTGCCCCGTCACGCCTGGAGGACATCCTCTTCGACTGACAGCGTACGACCCCGATCACTCAGAGCTTCTTGGCCTTCCTCTTGCTCTGCTTCTTCATCTGCTTCATGAGCAAAACGATCCCTATGATGCTGGTTACGACCAGGATGGCTATTACCAGCAGAGAAATGCCCATCACAACGCCCTAAACTACCCTGTAGTCGTCCTCGAAAATGAAATTTGCAAAGATTACCCCAGGCAGCAGGCTAAGCTCCAGTTCGTAAAACGCTTCCGGGTTGCTCTAAACACGCTTAATGAGCATGATGCATTTCACATCGCAGGGGAAGCCTATTGGCTCTCTGAGAGTGTTGACCTTTTGTTGAACCTCGAAAGATAACTTTGTGTCATCGAATGGAGTGGGATCAGAGTTCTAGAAAACCGTGAACTTGATATTCAGAACAGAATTAGGTGTAATATTAAACGCGACTGTAGAAAAAACCTGGATTTTGGCTTGCTTGTAGCCTAAGCTGGTCACCACCGCGGAGACTTCCTTATTTTGAATCTCCACACTCTATTTCTCGATGTGGACGTACTGCGATCCGAGCTGGAAGATAATATCAAGATAGATCGACGTTGATATATCTGGGGTGTTTGCGATGTCGTAGAAGTCCAGACAGAGTTTTCTCTCCAGCTCACGACCCTGGTTGCACGTGAACGACAGAAACCTAATATTTCTGTCAAAAGTGCTTGTCGAGATCGTTACTTACTGCGCATTACTAGCATTTGGGGCCAATCCGGAAATGCGGTACATAATGTTGTCAAATTTTAGTTTATCGATTTACGGTTAGAGCTTTTCAATGTTCGGACTATACTACATTCTGAGCATGTAGATGCCCTAAAACAGGCCCAGCTGCGGCTTCTGCGCTGGGTTCCAGAAGGTGTCGGTTCCCGATACGATCCCCGTGCTGGTGACCTCGCCGATGTTGTGGTCGAACGTGACGACCGCGCCGCCCTGGAGCGACTCGAAGGTCACGGTGGCGTTGGGGGCGACAATCAGCAGCAGCTGCTCGGATTGGGCTGTGCTGAGCTTTACTTCCAGGGTCAGCTTCGCACCGTTCTTGTAGTCGTCTTGGAAGGTTTTGACTTCTAGGCTGAAGATAGACCCCTGAACGTTCAGCGTCGCCGAGGTCAGCTCCCCGATAGTTACAGGCGGCGTTGCCCCATCCGTTATCGTGTCAAACTGGTTGGTGCAGAGCTTGGTGGAGTGCATGGTGACGATGAGCTTGGTCTCGTGGATGTTCACGGTGGAGGAGGGCTCGAAGCACTGCGTGAGCGAGGACTTCTGCTCCTGGAAGATGAAGATGCTGCGCTCCGTGATGTAGCCGTAGGAGTACACGTTGAGCACCACGAACTCCTCGGAGGCGATGTCCGGGACGCCCTCGAACACGAGCTCCGTGGTGTTGGCGTAGGAGAAGTTCGCGACCTGGATGCGCTGGATGGGGATACCAGACTTCTGGAAGGCCAGCTGCGCCTCGACGCCCTGCGGGAAGACGGCGCACTGCGTGTTGTTCTCGGAGGCGAGGGTGACCACGATGCGGTTGATGTTCCGGTTGTAGAGTATGGTGGTCTGCGTGGAGTAGCAGTTCGTGAGGTTAGTCTGGTACTTCGTGTAGATGAACTCCGTCGTCAGCGTTGCCACGACCAGTTGCATTTATAAATTTGGTTTGATGTTTTTTATTTGAATAATATTAATAAATAAAAATATATCTTATGTTTAGTAATGGAATTAATTGTTATTTTTTGATGTATTATATGTTTTTTGTTTTTACATTACTATAGATGTATTAATTAAGTGTATTAACTATCAATAATATTTCACACCCTTCCTAAAATATATGAAAATAAATTTATTGAAAAAATAGTATCACAGCTTCTTGGCCTTTCTTCTTTTCTATTACTTGATGCTCTTTAAGAGTTTGATTATTTAAATAATACTTGTAACAATTAAAAATACAATAATAATAAGGCTGAATCCAATAATGATACCTTACATTACTCTTACATCATCAAGATATAAAAATGTTCCAAAAATTAAACCAGGCAGAAGATTTATATCAAGCTAATAATATACATACGATTACGATTAAATTATTTCTAATAGATTGTGGCATCTTTTATCACAATCAAATACTATATCTTCCTATAGTGAGTCTACTTATTATGAAATCTCAAGTTGTAAAGACGGATCTGAGAATGGTAATGGATTACTATTTTATAAAATTGTTATATTTATTTTTAATAATGAATTTGGCGCAATATTATATTTTTTTAAAGAGTATATCTATATAGTTGCATCATCATTACCTATACTCAATGTTGCTTATAAAATCTCTTTATTTTAAATTTCGGCTACTTATTTTTCAATATGTACATATTTTGAACCTAGTTAAAAGATAATATCTATATAAATTGTAGTAACTATATTTATATCTGCAGCAATGTTATAAAACTTTTCACAAGCATCTCGCTCTAATTTACGACCTTCATCGCAACTAAAATTCATGAATCGAAGATTTGGATCAAATTTAGCACCATGAATAGTTAACTACTAAGTTTTTGTTACATTAGGTGATATCCCAGTAAGACGGAACATAATATTATCAAATTTTATTTTATTTATTTCCGGTTCTAAAATACTAATTTATGGATTAAAATTAAATTTCAGCATATAAAGACTCTAGAACAAACCTATCTATGGATTTTAATTAATATCCCAAAAACTTTCAGAACCTACAGTTAAACCTGTTGTTGTAACAATACCAACATCATGTTCAAAATCTACGTCAGTACCGCCTTAAAACGATGCAAATGTTATAGTAGCAGTAGGAGCTACTAATAGCAAGAGATGCTCTGATTATTGTATTGTCAGAGAAACTTCTAGAGTTAATGTATTGCCGTCTTTATATTCATCCTAAAAAGTTTTAACATTTAATCCAAAAATAGATCCTTCGATATTTAAAGATGCATAAGTTAATTCACCGATAACTACAGGCGGCGTTCCCCCGTCCGTTATCGTGTCAAACTGGTTGGTGCAGAGCTTGGTGGAGTTCATGGTGACGATGAGCTTGTCTACGTGGATGTTCACGGTGGAGGAGGTCTCGAAGCACTGCGTGAGCGAGGACTTCTGCTCCTGGAAGATGAAGATGCTGCGCTCCGTGATGTAGCCGTAGGAGTACACGTTGAGCACCACGAACTCCTCGGAGGCGATGTCCGGGACGCCCTCGAACACGAGCTCCGTGGTGTTGGCGTAGGAGAAGTTCGCGACCTGGATGCGCTGGATGGGGATCCCGGAGGTCTGGAAGGCCAGCTGCGCCTCGACGCCCTGCGGGAAGACGGCGCACTGCGTGTTGTTCTCGGAGGCGAGGGTGACCACGATGCGGTTGATGTTCCGGTTGTAGAGTATGGTGGTCTGCGTGGAGTAGCAGTTCGTGAGGTTAGTCTGGTACTTCGTGTAGATGAACTCCGTCGTCAGCGTTGCCACGACCAGTTGCATTTGTTACCTAAGGTTAATTTATTGTTATTTTTTTAACAATATCACTTAATGTTATAGCTACTAAAATATTTTTAACAAATTCATTTCCATATCATTGTATTAATCGATAATTACCTTATTATGAAAAACTAACTTTATTATAATCCTTTTATTTTATCCATGTTTACTTATAGAAGACCAGCTGTTTGAATTTCTTATAGACTCAACTTTAGAAAAAAATAACAATATTCTCCATACTCTTTAAGGAACCTACATATTACCATTTTCAAAATCGCCTCATTATATCCATTTGTCAAATTACCTTTCTGAACTTTTTCAGCTACAAGTCACTATCCACAACGATCATTCAAAATCATACGATTTCACTTCATCTTTATTATCTTATTATTATTATATATAATTAATTATAAACACATAAAATTCATAATTTAAATTTCTACTACTCCAGCTCGTAATTACGCTCAACCACCTGGTCATACTCCTCCTTCAGCTACATCCGCTGATTCCGCTCGAGCTCGCAGCGCTGCTCGGCCATCTCGTACTGCTGCCGCAGCCGCTCCAAATCCTGCATTTTTATCTGGTCCGCGGCACTCCCCTGCCCCTAGCTCCGCAGATCATGCAGGAGACCCTCGTACTTGCCCTACAGCTTTACAATGTATCCCTTGAGGCCTGTGACCTCCGTATCAAGCTGAGCTATGATTTTTGGGTTGTTTTGGGTCCGGAACTGCAGCCGCAAGTCAGAAATCTGGCGCTTCAGGGACTGGTTTTCGACAACGAGCTCGTCGTGCAGACTGAGCTTCGCGCGGCAGACCTGCAGGTCCTCCTCGGCGACGGCCAGCGTGTCGTTGAGCCGGCTGACAATCTCTGCGAGCTGCTGGTTTTCGCCCTTTTTGCGCTGGTATTTGAGCTGTAGGTCAATGATGTGCTAGGATAGCAGGCGGTTATTGTCACGTTCCTGCGAAAAATTCGCGTTTTGACCATTTTACGAGCCCTTGATCTGCCCCTTCGCCTACATCAAAATATGGGTCTTTATCTGGTTGTAGTTTTCGGTGGCGTGGTTCAGCGCCAGTTGGGACTGCGTTAGCTGCGACTGCAGTTGCTGCGCGGACAAATTTGACATTTTATTATATATTCATATCAATATATAATAATATGAATAAATTAATTATTATATGGAAAGGAGATTGTGATGGAAGAAATAGTAAATAAGCCGAGTATGAGATTTCTATAAATAGACAAGGAAGGTACTTGTGTGGAAATTGGTCCGAATATATGATATAAGTAGTTACAGAGCAGTGGTCATGATCAGATAATTACTAGAGTTATTGTGGTAAATACTGTTCAGAAAGAAAAAAACGGATTTTGTCTACTAGTTCCGTAGAAACTGTTATTATACATAGTTTAAATATATATTAATCAACTTATTTAATAATAAACTATCTTGTAATTGTACAATTTCATTATTATGATATTAAAATGTATTATTGCCATATAATTAAAATAATGTAATGAATCCGCAATTTAACAATAAATGTAAATTTATATAATAATAAATCCCAATTTTAAAATTAAGGAGAGTTTAATGTCAATAGGCTATATACACTAGACTAATCCATTTTAAAAATTAAAATGAAGTATAATAACTGTAAAAAGAAGATTGTTAATTAATTGTTAGGTCTTTTATTAAACAAAAATTGTGAAATTTGATTATGAATTTGTCATAGAATATGATACGAACTAAAATGAATACTTATTTCTTACTCTAAAATCTGTAGAAACTACAAAATGGAGGAGCTTGCAGAACAGTACGAGGCGTTGTTATCAAGGCCGGTGGTGACAGTGGGGTCGCTGTTGGCAGAATTGCACGTGCGGACGGATGAGCTGAAGCGTATGCGGCGGCAGGTGAGCACTCTCACGCACAACGTGGAGCAGATCAAGAAAATGCAGCAGATTATCTTCGGTAACTAGGTAAGGACTTTTAGAAACGTTTAAAGCACTATCAAGTGAATAAGTTAATTATAGTTAGCAAAACTCGACACGGATCAAGGGCTAGGGGTCAGTGTAATCGCTGAATGGACCCTCTACAGTTTTGCGCAAAAGTTGCAAACATATTTGCTAACCTGAATGCAGCAAATGTGTTGAGTACTGGGGCGTAGAATATCTTCGGGGTTCAATTAGGGATATATATCAAGCGAGCAAATTTGAAATATAGGTATATTACATTAAACTGCTTCTAAAAACAGAAAATTGCATAGCAAGGATATTTTTCATATATTAATCGTATAATATCACAACTTTGCGTGATAATATCCTGTTACTGGTCCAAACTGCACATATTATAACCGCACACAAACTATGGCGCACATGGCACTTAAGCTTCGCTATACTAGAATGAGTTTCATCATTTAAAAATATATGCTCGCTATATAAAGTTCTACAATAGATCATATTATTGGTAAGCTGGTCAATTTAGTTCTAAACTACTTTCTCTATTAAATAAGAACACATTGTATAGTATTTTTTTATATAATAAACATACTATTTATAAGATAATGAATACAAGGATATTATTATCACTCATTATTAACCGATCATATTAATAATCCATCTATTACATCTCCTAGCAATATTTAATAATAATTAATATATTTAATATTAATATTTCTGAAGTCGTAATAAATCCCATAAACTTAATATTATTATAATATTCACTTATCTAATATTAATATATTAGTGTACCCAGAATATAATGATGTATTCGAGTTCAAACTCATGCTTAACTTAAATATTCTTTCAAAGTAATTCTGCCTACACAACTAATTACAACATTCAAATGTTTTCTAAAGGCTAATAGAGCATCTCTTAAGCGGTTATTATCAAGAACATAACTATTTATACTAGTTTAAAATGCATACTATATTTTAAGATAATGCTATAATTTATAAATTTTTTACTTATCATTTTACTATTCATGAGTTATTCTCAGACACCTCAATCATTGAATGCATTCTCATCCAGAAGTTATGTTTTATAACTTATGTTTCACCTTTTATATAATAGTATCACCTAGTGAAATTTAGTATGTAATCTATCATAGCACTTCTTAATATGTTTCATCTTAAGTATATAAAGTTCTAATTCTTCTATTAGATATAAGTTTTACTATATAGTTAACATTCAAAATGTCATTTATTATTATCACAAATATCTTTTTAATGAATAAACAAAATCTTTACGGTGTAAACTATAACAGTAAAGAGACTATTGGTGACTATACTGTATAACCAATCAAACCTTTACACAAATATATCATCTAACTAGTAGTATACTGCACATTTATCTTATTTATGAATTTACTTGCTTGTTACTCTCCTTTAATGAATATACTGCCGTGTTTAAGTCGTTACTACACTTTACGACTTATATGTTTAGTAAATCAATGGTACATATTTATACAACCAAAAATATAAGTGAATGAAAGAAATATTGTAATAACCTTATATTTGCTTGTTAATATCACATGTTGTATGCGATCCATAAGAAGATCTAGGTAATCTAGGGCATACCGCGGTGTTTCAGTGCTACCGGTGCTCTGCATTTTGACGGATCGATCTGCACGAATAACTGCTGAAATATCGCAACTTTCATTCGAGATTCTACACATTGCAGAATAATACCCTACGATTTCTATCCGAATATCCGGATTCATTATAAGATGAGATATGCCAGCTCTGAACTCGTAGCCTGTATAGTGCAATAAATCAATTCTACAGTAAATAATCGCCTTCTCTGTAAATAAAAGTGAGCATATATTAGAGTGGCCGAAAAATGTGTAACGACTACGAAATGGAGAGGTTGTGGAACAGTACGAGGCGTTGTTTTCAAGGTCGATGGCGGCAGGTGAGCACTCTCACCCACTACATGGAGCAGATCAAGAAGATACAGCAGATCATCTTCGATTACTAGGTAAGGACTTTCAGGAGGGTTACTGCTAGGTTAAGTCCAAAAGTGGAAGGAAACAATATTTAAAAGGACACTCAAGATTAAAGATTCCTAAAATCATTTAATAATTAGCCAGTTACATTATGAATTTATGGAATAGTTAAGGTAATCTTATTTTACAATTATAGTTATTGATTATTCAATGATTTTTTAATATTTGATTTGCACTATCTAAGCACAGAAGAAAATGATAGCGTTGAATCTTATGCTGAGCTTTTCATCTTAACAGTAAGATATCCTATTTTATGCACAATATGTATTGCTAATAATTTTAAACAGAGGTATCATAATTTTTTGTGGCAATCTATCAAAATATAGTGAGTCATCAAATTAAAGAGGACTATAAATTTGCTTCATCTTGCTATAAGAGTATATTACGCTAATATAAAATAAAGAAGATAACGCTCACTGGGCAGAGATAGCAGTAACAGGGCAAACGCCTTCACAGGCACCACAATCGATACAATCGGCAGCAGCTATGCAAGACTTACCATCATCATTGAAAGTAATGCAAGCTGCTGGGCAGGCACCGGCGCAGGCTTCGCAACCAATACAAATATCATGATCAACTATACGGGGCATATTAAAGAAGTGAAATATTGTGGAATGACTAATATATATTTAATTAATATAATATTTATTAAAATAATAAATAAATAAACTAATACGTGAATATTAAATTAAATTATGATTGACGATAAAGACTGTGAAACAACGAGTCATCGATAATAATATTATTATATACTAATTTACAATAACTTAAATCCAGTTTGTATACTTTTGGAAGGGACATTATCCAAACCTTTATCATTATTAATGTTATAGTGCCATAAATACAATGAATACTTAGAAAACATATCGATTTTCTAATTAGAGGGAACTGTAGCTATGATATTGAAAACTTTGCTACACTTATCTGCGTAGAAATTGAGGTATTTTTTATACTAAACCTAAACCAGAAATTGATAGTTGATGTAGCCTTAAATTAAAAATGATAATAATTAAAAATAAAAATAAATTTTTATCTTTTTTATAATAAAGAATTATTCCAATATTGCCCCTAAAGTTAAATACCTTATGACTGCCTTGTAATAAAGATATAAAAAGTACCTCAATTTCTACGCAGATAAGTGTAGCAAAGTTTTCAATATCATAGCTACAGTTCCCTCTAATTAGAAAATCGATATGTTTTCTAAGTATTCATTGTATTTATGGCACTATAACATTAATAATGATAAAGGTTTGGATAATGTCCCTTCCAAAAGTATACAAACTGGATTTAAGTTATTGTAAATTAGTATATAATAATATTATTATCGATGACTCGTTGTTTCACAGTCTTTATCGTCAATCATAATTTAATTTAATATTCACGTATTAGTTTATTTATTTATTATTTTAATAAATATTATATTAATTAAATATATATTAGTCATTCCACAATATTTCACTTCTTTAATATGCCCCGTATAGTTGATCATGATATTTGTATTGGTTGCGAAGCCTGCGCCGGTGCCTGCCCAGCAGCTTGCATTACTTTCAATGATGATGGTAAGTCTTGCATAGCTGCTGCCGATTGTATCGATTGTGGTGCCTGTGAAGGCGTTTGCCCTGTTACTGCTATCTCTGCCCAGTGAGCGTTATCTTCTTTATTTTATATTAGCGTAATATACTCTTATAGCAAGATGAAGCAAATTTATAGTCCTCTTTAATTTGATGACTCACTATATTTTGATAGATTGCCACAAAAAATTATGATACCTCTGTTTAAAATTATTAGCAATACATATTGTGCATAAAATAGGATATCTTACTGTTAAGATGAAAAGCTCAGCATAAGATTCAACGCTATCATTTTCTTCTGTGCTTAGATAGTGCAAATCAAATATTAAAAAATCATTGAATAATCAATAACTATAATTGTAAAATAAGATTACCTTAACTATTCCATAAATTCATAATGTAACTGGCTAATTATTAAATGATTTTAGGAATCTTTAATCTTGAGTGTCCTTTTAAATATTGTTTCCTTCCACTTTTGGACTTAACCTAGCAGTAACCCTCCTGAAAGTCCTTACCTAGTAATCGAAGATGATCTGCTGTATCTTCTTGATCTGCTCCATGTAGTGGGTGAGAGTGCTCACCTGCCGCCATCGACCTTGAAAACAACGCCTCGTACTGTTCCACAACCTCTCCATTTCGTAGTCGTTACACATTTTTCGGCCACTCTAATATATGCTCACTTTTATTTACAGAGAAGGCGATTATTTACTGTAGAATTGATTTATTGCACTATACAGGCTACGAGTTCAGAGCTGGCATATCTCATCTTATAATGAATCCGGATATTCGGATAGAAATCGTAGGGTATTATTCTGCAATGTGTAGAATCTCGAATGAAAGTTGCGATATTTCAGCAGTTATTCGTGCAGATCGATCCGTCAAAATGCAGAGCACCGGTAGCACTGAAACACCGCGGTATGCCCTAGATTACCTATAGATAAATATGGAGTTAGAATTAAATATTAATACAAATATAGCCTAAATAAATATGTTAATGAAAGGAATAAATTATATAAAATTAATGTTTTACTTATACTTAACGTTATTCATGTGAAGATTATATAGATTAGTAAAATATTCTTAATATTTTTTGATATCTCTTCATTTTATGCTTAACTTAACATTCTGAAATATAGTTTATTTCATTAACTATAAATTCATATATAATCGTAAATAATATATTGCTGGTATTTGTAAAATTATATTCTAATTTGGTTACTCTGTATAATATTAAACAAAATACGTTAGTGGGACGATTTTATATCTAGCTTTCGTAAATTTTGTTAATGTTTCTCAAATAGTATCAAACTTTGTCATAATATTATGAATTTTTTAGTATTAAAAATTTTAACGTTAAATTATTATAATAAATGGATTTAACTTTGGATAATAGACTTGACCAAATTAGACTATAATTATAAGTTATATATTCAAAATATTGATGGGCTTATATGTTTGGTGACTACTCTTCATAATTTAGAAACACTTATAATTTATTGAATACAATAATAATACTTTATAAATTAAATTTAATAAAAGTTAACGCAATTAATTTTAATAAATTTCTTTTATGTAAATTTTAATATCTGGAACAAATTTAAATTTTGAAAGTATTTAATAAGACTAACGCATAATATTATATGCAACATACTATTTTGTTGTATTAATTATACAATGCCTGTTAGAAAATAGAAATCATCCGTATCATTTGTATTAGTTTCATAAATGATGGGTGCATCACTGCTAGCTATACCTTACATATTTTCATAATTAGGAGCCATTTTATCAGTACTAAGCTTTATTATTGTCTATGCTGTAGTTCTGATATTACTACCATCTTTCACAGAAGCTATTCATTACACACAATCATTATCTTATAGATAAGCTACACATAGAATCTGTGGCAAAAGAACATGCCAATTACTTAATATTTGTCTAATAGTTAGTTATTATGGATTTTGTACTGGATATGTGATCATTTCATCTAGAGCAGTATATTAGTTTATGATTAACGTATTTAAGATGGCAGCCTTCAATATTATATATGTAAAGACAATTATTTCATTCCTCATTATTTTACCTCTTACTTTAATACGTAAAATGTCTATACTTTCTAAAATAAGCTCTATTAGCTCATTAATCATTGGCACGACTGTCATTTCAATAATCATATTGTTTTCAATAAAATTTTCTGCAAAAACTGTGTGTGGTAATGGATAATATTAGATGGATATTATACCACAAGATTCTATACTGAATATAATACTCAAATTTTTGATGTACATACCTTCAATTCAATCTAATTTTGGATCTTATAATACTATTCCATCCTTGTTAAATTCTATTTAAGGCCCTCCATTATTTAGAAAGAAAACTGTTAAATTGGCAACTCGAATAGCTGCTACTGTTGGCTCATTATTTTTTATAAGTGTAGGATATTTAGGTGCAATTATGTTTGGTGCTTCAATAAAAAATAATATATTTGATAATATCGGTCTTTGCAAATTTATTTATTTTGATATTTTAAGTTTACTTTATGGTATAGTTGTAATAATAGCATATCCTTTAGCGATTTTTCCCATCAAAGAGACAATTCTACTGTCGTATAAGTTATCTATGGATACTATGAAAGGATATTGTTACTCTATTGGTATCGATATACTATTTATTTTGCTAAGCTTTTTACTTTCTGTTTTATATGAAGATATAGTGGTAATTTTTGCTATTTTTGCATGTATTTCTGGATTTGTGTATATATTTTTGCTGCCTTTTATATTTGCGTTATAACTACCTAAGTTAAGAGCTTAGAACTTGCATTTAGACGTAGATGATTAACCTTCTTATACTCTAGATCCTCTTATAGTACCATTGTTAGGCCACATTATGCCTGTGAATAATGCTAGAAAAATTACAGAAAAAATATTTGGAAGAGATGAATAAGGCGTTGGAGACTTTATTAGCATGGATTAACTAAGCCTATTCAGATCTAGATCAGTAATGGTCGAATCTACGCTAGAAGGACCTCTATATTAAAAAAGCCTACAGGATACATTATAGTTTAGATCAATTGATGATTTAGATATTTCAGAGCCTTTGCTATAGCAAGAAAATGCCCAAGATCTATAAGCTCAATATATACCTAATTAAATAGACATCCCCATATCGAAGTTGAGAAAAGTGATAGTCTACTCCGCCATTGTAGGAAGTTCGCTAGTTTGCCTCATCGGCGCGGTAATGAACATTAAAAAGATGATAGTTGGCATTGCGGGTTGAAGCTTTAAATAGTGAATCTAATGCTATTGAGTTAATTTATATGATCAGCATATTATACTAAATAATACATAACAACAAGCACAAATTTTAAGCGAATTTCAGGATAGAACTAGCTAGTTCAAAATTGAAGTAACCACAATAAATGCAGTTAAAACATGATGAACATACGCTTTATGAGGGAATCTTCCACTTTTTGCGTTTAAGACGCGAATTGAAAGCGTTTCGACCTAAAAAAGTAACCAAGCTATGAAACAGCATGCATTCAGATTTTACATCTTCAGAATACCAATTTTTATCGCTTCTAAACTTAAAATCCCGATTTCCTTGCAAAACCTCTTCTGAAACAAGTAGAACCAGTAATTTCAATTTCAGTTTCTTTCGACCTCCATTCCCTTCCATATTAATTTTAAAACCACCTAATATCATATAATAATACTATTCACTTACCAATTCCCCTCCACCCAAAATTCTAAAACTCCAAACCGCTCACTCAATTGTCGTTCAGCAGCACGGCCACGCCCTACAGAATCCACAAACTCTCGTGGTCGAAACTGGCCACGTCAGCTGCGAAAACGAGCCCAACGCCCATAGCGTTAGTGCGCGCCGTCGTGACGTACACGGGCGCCTTAAACTGATTTCTGAGCTTTATACGACTTGCCTCGGCCGGAATCACCTTCACGAGTGGCAGCTGCACCATCAACTCCTTCTTGCGCGAGCTCACGAGGCACTCGTGCTCGGCACTCCATGAGGCCCCCTCCAGGAACAGCCCCTGCAGGTACGTCCCGAACTCGAGCTTGCTCTTCACCTCGGCAGAATTCACGATTCCGCTCACCTGCGTGAAGAGCGCTGAGCGGTCCAGAGGCCACTTTTTGATCCTGGAACACGTCTAAACCAGCGCCGTCAGATAGCTCTCCGGGATGTGCAATCCGCTCAGCCACACGACCGCCGGCTCGCCCAGCGCGAGCCACTTTTTGTACTGGTCCGCGCGGTTTATCAGGTGCTGCATCCAGCCGCTCAGGTTCTTCAGCGTCGCTGGTGCGAATTTGCGCCATTTTTGCGGCATTTGGCCCACGAAAAGCATGTTCGCCATGCCATCCAAATCGCTCGACATGCCGATCTCGCCAGCGAGTGCACGCTGCAGGTCCAGGATGTTCTCGCGCATCACTACCAATAAGCGGTTGAACCGCTCGATTTCCTGCAGCAAAACGATGTCCGTCGGCTGCGGGATTTTGAACTTTTTGCGCGCCGCCAGCAGGTCGATTTCGGTCGGAACGCGCGTCTCGAGCGTCTTGCAGAGGCCGATCAGGAAGTCCTCCTTCTGGATCGAGTCCGCGGACTGCGTGCGCGGTTGTAATTCGGCCAAATTGAGCCACATCTCGCGCGACGCGGCCTCCAAATACGAGATTTCGGCGTTCGAGTGCAGCCCGAAGACGAGCGGCGTCGAAATTAGCGGGATTTTGTTGATGAAATAGGCCTCGTAAATCCGCTTTATCGACGGCTGCTCCTTGAGAACGGAATCAACGATTTCGGGCGAGATTTTGTCGCCGTAGCGCTCCGCAGACGTCTGCAGCAGCGAGGAGATAACGAGGTTGCTCTGAACGCTCGGATTGAGCGATTTGTCGACTTCCACGACCGGCGGAATCTGGTAGTTGAAATCGTCGTCTTTGAAGAAGCTGAATTTCTGGTGCGTGTCGAAGAGGAAATCGCCGAAAAACTCACCCAAATAGCACGAAACGAGGCGCCTGTCCCAGTCGTCCATCACGCGCCCGCCGTAGTTGACCTCACCGATCAGGTAGCGGATCGATTCCCACGGGATTTCGGTATTCTAGAGGTGCGCGTTCGTCAGATACGTGCTAATAACGTCTAAAGAAATCGCGAAATCCGAGTCGTTGAAGTCGTACTTGACGTTCCAGCCGATTTTGCCGAATTTCTGGCGCTCCTGAATCGAGGCGTGGAAGAAAGCCAGCGTGAAGATTAGGGGTCTGAAATATGGCGATGGGCACGCAGAAAGCTGGTCCTCCGTCAGCTTGGAAAACGTCGACATGACGTTCAAACGGAGCGAATTTGGAGGCTCCGTGACGATTTTGATCGAATTTTGAAGGACTGCGAGCGGGAAATTGTCCGTTGGTTCAGTTGTCATAAAGAGCCTGAAATCCTCGTTTACGGACTTGTTTAGCTGCTGCAAAACGGTGTTTTCGACGACGGTGCCGTCCTCCTCTTCCTGGGTCTGCGACTGCATCTGAATTAGTTGTTCTACTGCAATAACGGGCTCTAGAATTTTGTCTAGCTATTTCAGCCATTTTGGCAGTAAATGACAGTTCATTAGCAGGATCCACTGACCTCTTGTGATGCCAGTTTTGACGTAATTTTCAGCAATCGGCGACTGACCCTGACCCAACGCGACGAATTTGAAGCGCGAATTCAAGAAATCGTGCTTTTTGGCCAGCGCCATTATCTGATTCAACGGATCCGAGCCTGGGGTGATAATGAAGAGAATTGGCGTTGAACGCGTTGATTGCTTGTAGATGTAGTCGAATGACAGAACTGGGGGTGTAATGTACTTTTCACCGATAATGGAGGCTACGAATTAACCTACAGCGATATAGACGCGATCTGGGCGCAAACAGCGTAAAATACAGAGTTTTTAAAGATCTGTGACAAACGGATTTTCACCGATTTTTCCAGGTAGCTGTAAGGTCTCAGGACGTTCATGGTCCCAATATGCTTTCCAAGGCTTGTCATTATTCGTAATATCATTAACTAAATCTGCAAAAATTTCAGACGTTATGGTTGGGAATTTAGCAGTTACATTAGAATCTTCACATTATTCTACGAATTTCTTAACTGATCCAATTACCACAGATTAGTCTGCCTAGTTAAGCTGAGACGATTTGAAAATTTAGTTCAATTTAATAAGGTCTTTCCACCCTGCTGGGGCAATCCAGTTATGAGGGTTAAGGACAGGACAATCGTCCAAGGAGAAATCACCTTTGACGAAGAAATCTAGTTCAGCATAAGGAATTGCATTTGAATTGTATTCCGCCATAATGATTCTAGTTGTGAGCATGAATGAGAACATTAATTTATGTTTTTCAAATAATGAAGTACAAACTAAGTTGTAAACATTATCTGTAAGTGTCTCAATGACATTTATAATTCTTTATTCAACATTAGAATCGGCAGTTGCGTCGGTCAAAGATTTGGTGAAGATGTCCATAAATGCTTGCAATGAATATTAATACATAGTATTAATTGTAGCCAGAACGCTCATTGCAAAATAGCAAACTCGACCTCTTACTGCGACAGGAAGATAATTTTATCTAGCAGCTTCTGTCTGCTCTGCAGTTATCTTCATTGATGCTAGAGCTTCAGTAACCTCAAGGGCCTTGGCCTTAGCTTTTTCTAAAGTTGTAATTAGCTCAGTATTATCCACGATATTACCAGTAGCAGTTGATAGAGCAACCAAAAGCTTTTCTTCTTCTGACTTCAAAGTATCGTTAGCAGCTGCCATAGTTTTAACTAATTTTTCACGCTACTATTCGATATCAGGACGTTCACGCTTAACAACAACATTAAGAAGCTGAGATTCTAGACCTGATTCAGTAACACAATGGTTAATAACAGAAAGAGTTGAGAAAATATCAGGTGGAAGCTATGGGTTAAACAACTTAGATGTCAAGTAAAGCTTGAAATTATTATCGTAATCGACATCTTTATCACCAAGTCTAACAGTTTTCTACGAAGAACCTTTAATTCTGATATCCTTCTCTAATACCGAAGTTAAAATAGGGTCTAAAGACTCGCCCACATTGTCTAGTAAAAATGGACGACCATATTATATCGCATTTTCTAATTACTTTAGGAAATCATCATCATTTTAAGTTCTAACAATAAGTTAGTTTGATTTTTCTTTTTCCTTTATCCACCTAGATGTTTGAAGTTATGGATCTATAATCAAAGGCCATTTAGATGTTCTGGTAATCATAACACCATTCATAACAGAAAGTTCATCAGATGGTAAGCCTTCAGAGCCCCAATTGAGAACTTCAACGTCGCTGACTAAAAGTAATTCTGGTCTATATTATTTAATATTGTTTTTATCGTCAAATTCTATACTTAATGGTATTTTTCTATCTGAACAGTCTGAAACCCATGCTTAAATTAATCTATTTCTAAATTCGAAAGTGAAACCACCTGCATACGACATCATAGCACTAGTAACTAAGCAATCACCAACATATTATCTTTAAATCTTTTGCAGCTTATCGGCCTCCGCTGCCCAACGGACTTTTTCAGTACTTAAACCAGTGATAAGTCTTTAAGCAGCATCTAAACGCTTAGCCATTAACTCTGCAGCATCTGCCAGTTCTTGCTACTCAGCTTGAGCAGCATCCAATTTTTCTTTCAATATAGCAGATTCTGCAGATAATTATTCTAAAGTTTATTGCAAAGAAGTTAATTCCTTCTTCGCCTTATCTAACATTGCTTCTGCTTCTCTAACCTTTTTCCTCTTAGGTTCAACATCCTTAGCTACTTCATAATATTTCTGCATTGAAAGGACCCACTTGTATATGCAAAGAGCAGCACCAGATGATTTTTGGACTGATTCATCAGTTAATTTACTTGTAATAGTTTTGGTATAATTTACCGATCTTTATGCTAATCTACTTTTATCGAAATTAGTCAGCTCGTTCTTTAAATCACCTAAAAGACCTTTGGAAGTACCCCAATCTATATTGCTGATGCTATTTTCTTTTAGTGCATACACACAACCAATGATATCTTCTACGGCCTTGGGAGCCACTTTCAAAGTACGAATTTCTGCAATTTCTGAATTATTTAAGTTTTACAGCGCTTACTCTGCAGCTTCAAGAGCGGGTAGTGCTTGCAAAAGCTAAGCCTCTGCTTCTGATTTATCAATCTCAATAGCAGCCGATTACTTAGAAAGTTCCTCGTTTTTAGTGTTAGCTTACTATTGTAATTTATTTGTTTCTAGTGTTTATTCCTCAATTTAAGTAAGCATCACAGTACAAGATTTAGTTTTTTCATCTAAGATGATCTTTCTTTCCTCTAGTTCCACCTACATAACATCGACTTCACTTTTAGCCTGAGATAATTTATCGAGTCCTTTCTTGAATTTATCAATATCAAGCATACACGTATAACGTTTCTATGACAAAATTTTTAAATAAGTTTGTAAGAAATCAACAAAGTTACGTGGGGTAACAAAATTTCTTCTACGTATAGACTACCAATATTCTTCTGAAAAAACAACAGCAGTCTTATGGACTTAAAGAGCGTGTTCAATAATATTATAAATAAGCTGCTTCTTGAGCTCTGGAAGTTAATCTACAGGTCTGTCTGGGAAGATAGAATCATCTGCTATTTAGATTTATTGTGTTTTGCTAACTGTTAAAATACTCTTAGATACAGTTCTGAGGCCATCATCTGACCATGATTCATACCAATCAATAACACAGCTAGAAACTAAACCCGGGAATGACCTGCAACGTTATCTCAAAACCTCTCCAACAGGGGACATAGATAATACAATATGGAGACGCTCTCTACAAGAATTTACAAAGAATGTCCAAAGAGCATCTTTTGTTTCAGGAACTCCATTCTCTATAGCCAAATTTCTTACTAAATTAATACATTGTTCCTTTTCATCAGATGAGAAAAGTGCGGGAACAATACCCGTTGTAAGAATAGAATTAATAGCTTCTAAGAAGCTTTCATCTGCTACATGTTAATCTGTGAAAAGGAATGTAATTTATTTATTAATATTTGCTGGGGGAGCAAGCCTCATATACAATGACTTTAAGTCTTCTTTAAAATTAACTTCTGTATAAGACTTAGAAAGTTGAATTTCAAATAACTCATAACCAGCCATATAGGTAGCCAGACGAGTTAAGCTACGACGACCTGAACCTCCATAACCAACTAAAAGAGCACAACCCTTAGGAGTTCTTAATATCTTATGCAACCTCAATAAATGGCTTACTGCATCGTCAAACAATACAATACCATGAAGTGGTGGTTTAATATGTTAGTTATAAGAATCTAAACCTAAGTGAGCAAGCTTTCTTGCTAATCTATAAACACTCTCATCAACCTCTTCTGGTTACTTTTGTTCCTCTTCAACAATTTCTGGCTGTTTCTCAGCTTCCGCTTCATCAATAATATCATCATCTTCATTCTTATGTGCTTATCTTTCTTCGGGTTCACCATCGATAAGCTCTTCATAACTTCTGAAACAAACATTTTCTGGTTCTATACCATTTCTTTAACTATCATAATTTTCTAATAGTTTGGGTATTTCTCTGAAATCACCAAAAATAAGATTATTGTCTAATACGACATCTAATTAATCAACGTCACCAAAGTATTCATTAATAGTAGATGCAATCTTATTATTGACTAAATCTTTATCTTCCTGACAGATCAACCTGTCGCAGAAAATTCTAGTAAACTCATTTCTCCATAACTTTAATAACAGACTAGTGTTCTTAAACTTATCGGGGCTAGCAAATGTTAAACCTTCATACACTCTGGAAAGATCTCTTAAGTTAAATAGATAATGGAATCTAGAAGGCGTTGGGGATAGTGCCTGTAAAGTTGCAGTATAAACAACAAGAGTGGCCGTAGTTAATTTCTTACTAAGGGTATCTATGTAGCGATAATTTGCTTCTGAATCAGATAAATCAAATTGGAAATTAGCAGACTTCAGATGTGATGATAAAATAGAAGAATAAATATGTGTTAATGCATCTTCTGATGGTGTTGCTATATTAAGACTGCAGAACAATGAAACAAAACGGGGGTCAAGTTTATTATGAGATCCGCCTGGAATAGGTAAGCAACCAATAGATTAAACATCGATGACTTTCTTCCAGATTAAAGCCTTCTTATCATAAATACCTTTACCTTCTGTGAATAATTTTAATAACGCAATAGGCTACTGAGTACCATAAATATCAATCGTAGGCATAGAAATTTCATCTACAAAGAATACTAATTTTTTACCAGCTGGAGGACCTAAATCTTTAAGACGTTTTTCTAAATTATCCTCTAATGCAGTTTAAACTTCTGTTGCACCAGTTCTAGATGAAAAGTTCATAGACAAGGTGTTAAAAGTTTCTGGATCAAGGGATCGTAAATAGTTTTTAACTATGGTTGTCTTAGCAGTACCAGATTCCCCGACAAACAAAACATTTCTTCCAGCTTTTACAAAAGTATCTAAAACCCAAGTATTTCTAATTGTGTCTTAGGTCTCAACGACAATATTAGCGAAAGAGCGATCTGGTCCGGGTTAATACGGCAACAAGAAGCTACTCCATGGGCACCATACTTGTCTACGCAAATCGAAATAGAAATCAAACAATGTTGATTGCTATTATCCACCAATACCAGATGAAGAGGCTGATGTTATAATCCCACCTGGGAAGTGGGAGGCTGATACAGTTTCGTTAGTAGCTACGCCAGATTTCATTGGTAAGCCAGAAAGTTCTCTTAAATAGGAATCTAAGTTACCGCGCTCGTGTTCATCTACTCCAGCTCCAATTGACCAAATAATACAGAATAAGAATAATGCTTCTAAAATAAGGGGATCATTAAGTATGCTAGCTTTATATTGGGAGAAAACAACATCTTATGGATACTTTAAAACTTGATCGCTTCCTTCTTCAGCTTTCTTAACGCAATCATCGAATAATACACAGAATTAATTAACTAGATTCAAATCTGTTACTGGCATAGCCAACTTCAATAGACCTACTACCTCTGGTTATCCAGAACTAGAATTAATTCTAACACCGTTATAAATATAATCTAATAATTAAGGAATATACTTATTGTATAATTGTAATGCATTATTTTTAGCATCAGTTAGGTCAGTTTTCTATTCGCCTGAGCCTGCAGATGTGAACTTTTCTCTAATCCAACGCATAAACCTTGGGGCATATCCCAAATTTTTAGTATCAACCCAAACCATACCACAACGAGATACCGTAGCAGGTGATGCATATTGGAGATCAGCGACTTCAAAAACTAATTTACAATTATCTAACATTCTAATACGCTCGTTATTAGGTAGAGTTAATAATTTATTATCGTCCATGACCGAATTCATGTTTTCAATCCAAAGGGCATCCACATCACCATCAAACAAAATAATATTTTATACTTTATCATTACCAGAAAATTCAGGAGAATTTAAATTTCTGAAAATCTTAGATAATAAACCATCTTACCATTCTCTAGTATCAGGATTTAGGACACCATAGAGTTCATTAACAGTCTACGCTTTTGGATTTACGATTTAATAAAATGTCTTAATGCCCATCTCAGAGTTAGCACGAGCATACGCTTGTCTAATAACTGACTTGCCACCACCAGTTGGGCCTACCATCATAACTGAATGGCGGGAACCTAAGGTATCATAAAATTATTGAACTTTCAAAACTTAATCTGGAATAACTTCCATGGAAAGAGCACTCAACGCATTTTATGCTGCTGCCTTCATATCTAAGACTGCAGATTTTTTAGATTCTTTTCCTCCTTCCTTAGGAGTATCCTCATCAATCTTAATACCTGGGCACAGATCTGTGATTAACCCCATAAATAATGGAACGTCTTCGAAAATAAATTTCGGTAAATTCATATCACGGAGAGCACGCATAAGAACACGATCTTCATCTTCATCAGGCTACTATCTTTTCAATTTACCTGCATTAACTAAAACAGATTTCAAAGCACGAAGACCAAAATCATAATGGTACTGCTTTGATAGTTATTCTGATGCCAATTTATACAAAACAGTCATTTTCATGGCTAAAACTCTAGCTGTAACAAAACCTTCTGAAAACAACATATTTTCGCAAATAGTAGACAAATTTGGTTTTGACATGACGACTGGTCTGAAAAGTACCTTTAAATTATCTGGTAATTCTGAACGACCCGCATAACCTGGATTCATAGTACAGAAGACACCAGCTGTATTTCTTAACACAATATCACGACCTTCAAATAAGAATTTAACACTAGGTATATCTTTAGACCCTTCTTAAACAGTGCACAATTTCAGAGCATTAAGTATAATTTTAACTTGCTATGAGATAACTGATAATACAGCTGGTTCAATTCTATTAAACTCGTCGAAACAAATCCAACATCCTGCTTCACAGGCTCCAGATAATATTGAACCCATTGCACGAACATCTAAACCTTCTGAGCAATTAATAACTACACACATTCTACCTAACTATTTTGATAAATCTTTAACTCCTTCAGTTTTACCTGTACCAGCAGGTCCGGCAGGAGCTCCAAAAAATCCTTTGTTTAATGCAGTGGTGATAGTCATGTTAAGTCTATCCAACAAAGGAGTAACAACTAATCTACCGCCTAATCCCTAATATTCAAAGAGATAAGGATGCGCGGGAGGTGTAGTTTATAGAATCTATAAATTATCCTATCTAGCTAAATAATAAAATCTTAATTAAGATTCATAATTAAAATCGGAAGTTTTAATAACATTTTACTTGATAAGCTCATCTAAAATAGTTTGATGGTGGATATCCACAATCAAAAGTGTGTTAATTTTTATTCTCGCCGTCTTAGATAGATCCGTACGAATTTCGGTGACTAAATTGTCGATTTATTCGTTCTTACGTTGCAAATTTACTTTCATGGCATTGTGATTTTCTGTATTGTCAGAGTCCGAATTAATTAATCTAAATGCATCTTCACAATCCCAAGTATGGTAAACTTCGCTAGCAACAATACAAACCTAGCCTATATGCTTATGTACCCATTAAACTCTATCTTATTGAGCATAATTTGCTCCAAAATCATAAATACCTGTCTTTATTGCTATTCTTAATGACTCCTTCATCTCATTATCTATCTGAGTCATCCACTATTCAATAGGAGCATTTTATTCTATTTTAACTATAGTATTATACATTAACTATTCACCTTCTGGTGAATTCATGCCAATAACTATATTATTTGATCCACGCTAAAATTCTAAACTAGCGACATTGTCAAACATTTTTCTCATATGCTCTTAAACTGAAGTTGGATCTGAAGCAGAACCTAGGATTGAAAGCAACTCGTCATCAGAGATAAAGTAAAATCTTTGATATTACGATCTTTTACTATTAAGATAGTCTGTTAATGCTTTTTAGCAAGCATCCATAGAGGCTATTTACGCTTTGATCATATCTAATCTTCCACTAGCACTACAAGCATCATAAACATTCGGGTTGGTCTTACCCATTTCTGACATTAATTTAACAAATGCCATATCAATTCTATCGAAACGTTTGGCTTCATCTGGCAATTATACTCTTAAATCTTCTGAACCAGCAAATATACCTTCCAAATACATCCACTATCTTTGATATTATAACCAGCTTTCTAAAACATCAGATATTATACCTAGACGCTTCTCCCATAATCTTACATCACTAGTAAAAACAGCAACATATTTACTACTGCTCATGCTTTATAAACTCATGCTGTTATCTTCAATAATAAGCATAATTTCATCTAAACTACGTAATACATAACCACGTTCTTTACCTTTACTGTTTGTAAATTTTTAAATTGGTAATCTAGTTTATGTCCAAATTTCTGCAATTTTGGCCAAATCACTTTCAATTTGAAGCTCTTTCTAAGCCCCAATAACAATATCTGAAATAGCGTCCTTATATTTAGAAAGGTCTAAACTTGTAATCTAGCCTAAAGTTAAGTTTGAATTTTCATTTCCTGAGAAAATTTACTAATTACAAGCTTCCTCTACTTTAACCCAATGTCTCTAACGCAAAGCTTTATTCGTTAAATCTTCTAAAAGTGGTATAGATTGCTTATATTAAATAATCATAGTCTCGACTAATTCATAACATTTATGATGCTTGAAATCAACTCCTAGTCTAGCTAACTATACCATTAACGTATCACAACCAGTTTCTAACATTTTAGCGTTCAGTTACGCGAATAAAATTCTATCCCAATCTGAAAAGTTCTCCTTAACATTTCCATAAACGACTAAAATTGTGCCGAATTTGTCCATTTCACGCTCAACAGCAGGTAAACCTGCACAAGAAATAGGTTCTTAATTAAAAAGTCTTTGAGCGAGTAAGGTTTTATCCTTTTCTTTAATCATAGCATCAAGTTTTGATTTTATTTCGCTATAAACATCAGAAACAACATCTAACGTCTATGAAATGCTTCTAGATGGAACAAACGTATTATCAATTTACTATTTATTGAATTCTTAGTTATATAGTTAAATTGGCTGCATTGGCCCGGACTCTTTAAACTGTAAAATGAAAGCCTATAATTGCTTTTCAAATTCTTTACTCTGTTTTGCAGTAACATCGCTAAATTTCTTCTTTGTGGCATCTAAAGCGCCATCAATTAAGCCAGAATGTACTTAAATTGTCTCCCATTTTCGCTTGAAATCTTATGCCGCCACCATTTCAACATGGTGAATCTTACAATTAACCGTTTTGAAGATTTTTTTCTTCATATTTTCTGATTTTCCAGTCAAAAACGATAATTCTATCCCAGAAGGCTACCCAGAGCCTCCAGTAGTGATACTGGTCGTCGCCAAAGGCCCAACTTCGCTATTACATAATTCAGCCATAGTTTCGCAGTTTTAGACGAATTTGAACAGACTTCCGTAACTAAACCCATAATTCAAATGCTGAGTTATTTCGCTTATAAAATCGCTATTGCTCTGCAAAGAAAGCAGCTAAACCTCCTAATCGTGCTCGCTATTGCCGATAATTCCATCATAGAGGTAAATTAGCCTGTAAAGCTCAAAAACGCCTTCGGATTTGAGCTCAATGCTCATCGTATTTTGCTGAATCCGAACGATCGTTTGCAGGACGCTCTTCAAATTGTCGATTACAGCGCATTCTTCGCTAACTTATTTGAGCTCCAAATCGCACGTCTGATATAACTCCAAAAGCAGCGGACGCGCCTTTTCGATCACCATGCGCATCACGCAATCGCGCCACAAATAGCACTCATTTATGATGCTTTCGGCGAGCTGCGTGCCCTCCAAAATGCAGAAAACGACGATTGCGCGATACGGCGGATGCGAGCTGATTTCGCCCGAAAACGGCAGCGACTGCATCAAATTGCAGTTCTCAGGAATCCTGAAAAACGAGTTTTCGTCGATTTTGAACGACTGCAAATCGTCGATTTCGTTCGATTCCTGCGACTGGCCGTCGACCAAAACCGTCAAAAGCGACGCCTTTTCGCGCTTTTTGTTGCTGTTCAAAACGAACGTTTTTTCCTGTTTTCCCTGCTCCAAAAACTGCGCTGTGGACGTGAAAAAGTGCAGCAAATAGTCGAAATCTGAACTCGAGAGCTCAAATTACTGGAATTTGTTGATGACTTAAAGCCGTTAATTTTTGTAAAAATCGGTAAATTTGCTCCAAGAATTCACGTATTTTTGGATCTCTACGAGCGTTTATTGGACCTTTTCCTGGATGTCTGTGATGATTGTCGTCACCGTCGACTGGTTGATTACTTGGATGTGGAAAGAGCGGACGACGACTTCTTCTTGGAGCGTTACGTCGTCTAATTGCGCTTATTTGCGGAATTCGAACAGCTCAGATTTTCTGAGCGTTGTAGCGTCAGAAGAAATTAGGATTTAAGCGCCTTTTTGGGACGTTGCGGATTCGAAATTATGCTGTTTGACGGTTCCGTCTTCCCAGAGAACGAAAGGCTGAGCGACGCGTGCGATTGCCTCCACTTGGTAGTTTAGTGTGTTTCTGAGCTGCTCAATTGACGGGTTAACAAGAATTTCTGGGAGCTGCAAACTGGCTTATAAATGGAAAAGTGGGGTGTAGTTATATTTTAAGAATTTGTTATTTATTTCCTTGTTATTTACAGTTTGACCTTTGATGAGGGTGTTGTAATCTTTAAGCGCGTTAGTGACCATTTGGATCAAAGCATTAAACACCTTTTGGGCCCAGAATTTGTAATATTTCTCAAGTTTTCCTGTATCATTTCCTAAGTTAGCATTCTCTTCAATTTTTAATAATAACTAGGTAAGACCAGAATATTTTTCGAGAGCAAGTGTTACTTATCTATTTCTATATTCCTCAATTCTTTCGCTGAACTCTTACAAACTCAAACTTGCCAAATCTTCGAACATTTTTTCATTCATTGCAGCAGCTTTGAGTTCCATATCTCTTGCTGCAGCCCTCATTGCCTGTTCTGGTGGTAAATTAGCATACTTTGTCGGGTCTATAGACACGTTGACAAGATTTTAGGGATTTGCCGCAGCATATGAAAGTTCAGAACCTGAAAATAGTATTTACTGCGAAGGTACTAACTTTGTATTCTTTATGAATTTAATATTTTATTCAACATTTCCAATAGTTTTCAGCATTTATTAGCAAGTTTATTAAAGTTCTGACGCTGCTGAAATAGATCGTTCTAAATAATCATCTACAGATAATGAATTCCAGTTCAAAGGGCCAAAACCTGGTCTAATGATGATTGATGCCTTTTAAACTGCTTTTTCAATTAAAACATGAGCCGTTTCAGTTGTAATGTTGTTAGTTTTTACATCATCTAAAGCCTGAGCTGTTAAAAACTCAGAGAGTGCACTATTTATTTAGTTAATAAGTTGCTTTAATCCTTCTGCGTGTTTTTCATATTTTTACTTCTATAGAGCAACATTCAAAGCTGTTTCACCAACTGAAAAACCAAGTCTATCTAAAATTTTAACCTCATCAATGAGTTCATTCAATTCAGGTGGGAAATTAACACACATTTCATGCTATTGACGACGCAAAATCAATGCTGTTACAGATGGTGAAATATATGTAATATTCTCATCAGATTTTAAGGCATCTAACGGTGGGTTTTTAACTCTTTCATTTTCTTGTATAATAAACTCAGTATCGTTGTTAGAACGAAGAATATCAATATTAACAACAGGTTTTTCACCTAACAGTGGCGAAGATAATGACTTCATAATAATAGCATCAGCTTCTTGTTTCCATCTATTAAAAATAAGTTTTTCATAGGATTTAAGAGATTATTAGATACCTGAAAAGACAGATGAAGCTTCTTTTGTAACAAGAAGCTCTTAACTTTCCTTTGGTAATTATTTTATCTAATCCATAGGTGTTTTAATTGCAGCATAAAGACTTCTGCACCAAACTAAAGTACCAGCAATTTTTGGTAAATCAATACCAATAGGGGGAGATTTATGTTTTAAATCAAATTCCTTTTCTGTACGAGTCAATTCGGTAACATATTATTAAATAATATCTTCAGTTTTTGTTTTCATATGATTAGCTAAAATAGACGATGAATTAGATATCTGCTATGCTGTCTAAAGTTTGATGATAAGATCTAATGCCTAACTAACACTTCGTAATTTTGTAAATGATTGATCAATAAATTCAAAGGATCTAACTTCTGCTTTTTTAACATTAATATTAAATAGGGTTATAATCTCTTAAAAAGCTTCGTTATTATCAATATTCCAAATTTCATCGCCAAAAGCAATTAATTTTTCTGGTAATTCAGCAATCATAGCCTTTACCATTCTCACACCGCCAGTATCACCTGTTACTTATTAAACATCAGTTGAAATTATTTGATCAAATTCTTAAATTTGTTCAACACATTTGATAAGAACATTAATTCTCTCAGTCTAAAAATTAGTATTTTTGAATAAAATCTGTTTATCGAATTCCCATCTTCTGGCTTCCTTATTATGTTCCTCTATTTATGTTCTAGTCTAATAATAAGAATCTGACCATTTTAATAATACACTCTTGGTAGCTTTCAGTAACTAAATACCAAATAATTAATCCTTAATATTTTCACCATAACTACTACCTTAAACTGGTTTAACTGTTGTAGAAAATAATTCTGAAACTATAATGCTAGATTAAACTCGTCTACAAATCTAAAGAGCTATTTTTTCCATTAAAGGTAATAATCTTTCTTCGGTATTATAATATCTAGAAATAGTCCAAACCATACGAATAGCAGCATATAATGAATTAATAACATCTGGCAAAGTTTATATAGGAGCACGTTATAATAATTTAAAATGACGTTCAAGAGTTGACAAAAATCTAGTATTATCCCTAGATTCTAAACAATTTTTAGTAAGTTCTGTACGAAGGGTAATAAAATGAGTGACCACTTAGTTTGTAACTGGTTCTATAACCTAAATTAATTTCTTAAACTCAGGTGTCATCATATTCTCATATAGGGTTCCTATCAAAGCAGATCTGTGCCTCCAAAGCTCTATCTCGTCCATAGGTGTATCCGACTAATGAGTGAGTTGATTATATGTATCAAACGCTTTCTAAACAATTGGTGTCCAAAGTTCTAGTTATTTTAAAATATTGTTCATTGTTGCAACGTCAGACTACGCAGCTTTAGCATTTCCAATTACTATATCCTCTGGAATACTTATAGTAAAATCGCTCTTAAGCTACTAATCAGTTGTACTAGCTTAAACAGCTAGTTTTTTGCTTTAAAATGTTAATTCTGATTCGTTTTGTCCCGGCATCATAGCTGGGAAAATTTTATCTAATGAATCTGAGATTGATCTCAAAACGTTTGGTTCATTGACCATAAAATTAAGTTAACTAATCATAGCAAGCTTGAACTATTAAGGTCCACAATCTTCTGGCGCTTCAATAGCAGTAGGTTCATCTCCGGCTTCAATTCTGCGAGTTATAATAAGAATAACGGAATCAGTAGTGGGAGGAGAGGACTTAACTAGAATCTGATCCCCGTGTTGAGTGATAAATAAGGGTTGATCTGAAGCCTCTAAAAAGGTGGCGGTTGTCTCACAATCTAAAGAAGTGAGAGTTAACTTGGGTGGAGTGCAGAGTACACGAGAAGCTACATCTGCTAAATAAGTTATTATCCGGTCCGCCATATTTAAACGAAGTGGCGTAAAATTTTACATTAGTTGGCTATTATATATTCTTTATAATTTATGAAAATGGATAGTAACAGTAAAAATATATACCTAAGTTATAATAAACTTTTCATTTCATTTGAAACTCTAATATTAAAGAAAAATTTACTTTATCACTTTAACATGGCATACTTTAGTTTTAGTGTGCGGTCTTCCAAATTTTTTAATCTTGCTTTAAGCTAATTCGTACGATCTGTATAATCTGGCACATGTTACATAATATGCATAATTTTTTAAAATGCCGTTTCTTTTTATGCTTTTTATGACTTTAGTATTGGTGGATGTGCTTCATCTAGTTAAATAATAAGCTGATTTTGTTTAATAATTAAATCATCAATATTTTACTAAATCTAAGATTGATTTGTCATTTCTGAAGTGGAGATTTAATGTAATTAATAATATAATAATATCAAATTTGCGCTTAACTAAAAAGGAAAATGTCTAAATTACATGAGTCCTTAAATAAAGATTAAAGTAAAGTATCATAATACTTATTTTTGATACTCCTAGTAAGTTGAATATCTAGACCCAACTATATTCTAATATCAAATATAAATAAACCAAAATCAGCAACGCTCACTGCTTGCAGGCGCCGCCGCCGCAGCACTTCTTGGGGGCCTCCTGGGCCTTCTGCTGGCAGCACTGGCCCTCAGCCTTCTTCTCCTCGGTGTGGCTCTGGCAGCACTCCTTCTTCTCCTGGCAGCATTTTCCCTCCATTTACAGAGGAGCGGGGCTGGGATTTTCGCCGAGAATTGACTACTACGGATATAATAATGGTATATGCTGTGACTCAAAAGTATACAAAGGGGGAGCACAGTCCACGATCCCGGCCGCCCCGCAGGTGCCCTCGCTGCAGGACTACGAGTACCGCGTGTCCATGAGCGAGTTCCTCCACAAGCAGCAGAACGACGCGGCGTGCTACTTCATCATGGCCTTCAACGGGCTCACTCTGCGCGACCAGGCCCTCGGGCTCACGGTCATCTTCTCCACCACCGCCCTGCTGGCCGCGTTCCTCGCGTACCAGCTGCTGAACTTCTGGGTCAAGCGCCAGTTCGACGCCGCGCTCGCCGCGCTCCGGCTGCCGGGCTACCCCAACCCCGCGGGCGGTGCGGCAGCCACGGCGGGGCTCTGCTCCAACCTCGGGGTGCTCGCCGCCCTCGCCTTCCTCGCCCTCTCCAGCCTCGCAGTGTACCTCTGAGGGCGGGCCAGCACCCCATCCGCCCGCGACCGAAACACTGTAGATGCCCGGAACACAAATCGCCGCCGCGGCAGAAACAGCGGCCTCGGATTATCCACTCGCCCTCCCGAAATGGGGACGTGCGCGCAGAGCAGCAGGCTGGAGGACTTCGAGAACGCCCTCAGCGGCAAGGTGGCGGTGCCGGCGATCGAGCTGGTCCTGGCGCAGCGCGTGGCGTAGCAGGGCGCCGCGGAGACCCCGGAGCTGTCGGAGCAGGCGCGGGGCGGGACGCGGACGCGGCAGTGCAGCAACCTCATGGACCTGGACCTCAGCGCCTTCCTGGAGGCGCTCGGCGAGGTGGAGCTGGGCCAGTGACGACCTTACTTGTATACCATTTTCACCGCCCTACTCGCGTAGAGCCCCGCACGAATGAAGCAGAACCCCGGCACGATTTTTACTACATCTTTTGGCATCAGGAGCTCGCGTTCAGCAAATATCATCATCAATGACCTCATCACTGCGCAGACAAACGATTTCGAGTACGTGATCAATCCTAGCTCAAACTCAGTAAAAACACGCTTTCGTGAAGAAAAAATCATATATGATGACTACCAATAAAATATATCTGTTGAAGTTGATGTTAGCTTTTTACCAGTTGAAAGTAATAAATTATATGAGATCAATGTCGAATTAAGTGGAATACGTTGTTATAAGTGATCGGATGAATAATATTATTATATTATAATAAAAATTTAATAAAATGAACTCATTATTATTAGTTTTATAACTACCATTAACAGCTGAGTAACGTAATATTAAGACAAACCTTTGCTCCCCATTAAGCATTAATAACACAAATATACTTTTTCCAACACTAAATATGGCAGGTTTTGGACAATTTGTGTTTTCAAAATATCATTGGATGATTACAGAAAGTTAATTTCCTTAACTTATGGCAAATTCTATAATAGTAGCTACAAATGAAGCTTATTTAAAAGAATATGTCAATTAGTCATATACGTATGGCAATGTTGGCTAACTGAATAGTATTCTTTTAAATGAAGGTTTTACTATAGGACAATTAGAAGACGCTTTATCAGGTTATAGTAGCAGTAATATAAGTTTTCTTATCCTGCCACTTATTGATTGCTCGTTTAACAACCAGAATGTTCACGAGTATTTATAAATTATACCAGATTTTAAGTAGTTTTCCAACCAAAATCTTGATACAGATTTGATTTTAGCATTTTCTACCTTAGTTTAGAATAATTTCAACCTGAGAAGTGCATATAATGAAACTTTGCTGGGTTCGTTATGTTACTCCTAAACAAAATTACTTAATCCTGATTTTTAAATTATATCCACTGTATTTAATCAACTAGGCTAGCTTTTTGTTGAAAATATCCCGATATCATCAGTTTAGTTGAGTGGTTAGAAATTCAGTGGTTCTGAAGGTTTTGTTTCCTTGGCTATAGGATATGGTGCATAGTCTTATCTTGGTGAAGCTGATATCATGCAGTCGACAATGGGATATTACTTTATTACAGCGGCAATTTAGTCTGTCTTCAAGAATATCTCCATTATAGTGGTTTAGTAAATTTTATAGGAAATTAGCTTTTACACCCCACAGATATTCAAGGATGGCCAAGCCCTAAATTCCATCACATTCACGAACTTACTGAAAATTATGGAGTTCAGCCCAGAAAAAACTTTTCCAAATCCAAACTTAGATTTCCTGGTAGTTATGGGAATTAAAAATATGAGTAATCTCACCCCTAGTTCAACATAATTTGCAAATAGATTCCCAGGAATGTAATTCGCCAGCTAGCAGTTGGTCATAGTGTTTCGGTGCTTCGATTGCAACGATACGGTGGAACCAACGTTAGAAGAAGTTGGGGCAACGCTAGTGTCATAGGCTTAAATGAAACAACTAGATGGCTATACTATTTTTGTTAGTTTTACCAATGGATAAAGAGAAGAAAGTTTTTACGTTGCAACTATTGGAAGTGGGAAAAATGAAATTTACAAGACTATGTATCGAACCATGGCAAATTTCAATATGATGACACCCTCAGAAATTCAGATTACTGTTTGCAAATAGCTTTCTATAGGGAGAGTAATGATAGGATAGTGCCATGCGCCACCTCCATAGGACTTTCGGATAGCAGTTTATAATATGGGATTTATAAATGATATTTATGTTAGAATGTTATCTGATACACTGATTTCTGTGAATGAAAAGATATACTTTGAAGTAATACCGTCTAGTACAGGAAACTTTAGCATCAGCATATCTTGCACTTATTTATACTAGAACAATTTTATACTTTTGGGCTTCTCATCACTTGTTAAACATAAGCTAAGTTTAAAGTTTTTGTAGAATCAGGGAAGTCTAGGAATATGCAAAATAATAGTCTGCCCAACGGAATATCTAGTTAACGACATCTTAGTTCCTATCCCGACAGATAAAATTAATAAATCCGGAGTATATTCTAGTTTATGTGGAACTACCGACAGCTTTTCTGTAGAGAAATAAATAGTTGGTATGACATTTTTCTTTTGCTTTAGCGTTTATGGAGTTTTCTTAGTTTCGTATTTTGCTATACTTTAGATCGTACACAAGAGGCAAGAAGTGCTAACAAGCAAAATTAATTAATACTGATTTTATGGTATTATAATAGTGATAGAAATACTTACCACTTCAAATGAATCTCTCTCTTAGTATATTGGTTGATTTGTGGACGAAAACGTTGGGGTTCCAAATCGCAATTCCTTTGCTAGCAGTCTGCTACATTGCATTTTATACTCTTAAAATGTACCAGACACCCCCAGGTTCTCTGACATTGCGATCTTCTCGCAGCACTTCGATCTTTGCATCCCTGCTATAATTTGGTGGATTATTTGTGGCTCTCGGGCTACTAATTCAACTTCCATCCTTCTATGTTATGTTTGTAGCGTACTTTATTCAATTCTTGGTTTATATATTTGGGTCTGTCATGTTTCTTGGCACAAAGACTCCTCGGTTTTGCTGCTCAAAGAATATTACAAATAGCAGAATACTGCGCATTCTGATTGTCATACAGCATATCTTGCTTGGGGTTTTGAGCACGGCTGCTGTTCTGTTAGCTGGAGCCGATGTAAGCCCAGAGACTATACATCAGTATTAAAATAGCAAAAGTTTTGAAAATTGCTACAAATGCCTCGTTGGTGGTACATTTTATATTGTCATGATTCATTTCATTGGGGGCATTGAAGAAGCTATTTGGTACCTTGTGTGGATAAAGCGCGATGAGAGTATTGGATAGCGCAGGAAGGTGATTGTTTGGGAAGACTCAAATGGGATCATTACGGAGTATAGTTACGACTAGAGCAGTGAAAACATTGCTTGGCTCTCACTTAACAAAACTTTACACCATCTTTTTTATATTCATTGACGCCCCTACACCGCATATTACCACGCTAACGCCGATACATAGTCCTATGGCAATCTTACGAGTTACGCGAATACTTTCTACGGTGGTACCCTCCTGTACCTAAACTGGAGCCTCATTGCTGATATGCGAGCCTCTGTCATTTGTATTGAGCTCTTCTAGCGCCTATTGAGCCTCAAGCATAACATTCTGATTACTCGGTCCACTACTCATGTGATAAGTGCATCCCTGATCCGAAGTCGCAACTACAATTGATCGCGTCCTAAATATACTGGGAGTTCTAGGGTGGACCTCGCCGAAGCTCTTCCTATCATGGCCAAACATCCGAATGGTTAGAGCCCTTGCGCGCTCTACCGGCATGATATGAGCTAAAATAGGTACCATTAGAGGATCTACTACATGCATTGCGTCATTTTCTGCATCAGCATGCTAGTTCTAGCTCCTCAGCTGTGGAAGTTTTAGGGAAAATATGAACGGAAGATAGAAGACGTACACAAAGCCGCTCAGCGAAGCAAATATTGCAAAAATAACGACAATATTTTCGTAAACTGCCGCCAGGGCAAAACTAAACACGACAAAAAGACTGCTAATGAGCAATGCCCATAATTAGCCCTTTTTATCATTTATAGACATGCCATATTACGCGAGAAGAGTCTCTTTTATAGGAAAAATAACTAGTGGGAACGATATTATAACGACTAGGCCATAGAGGAGACCAAGAATGTTAAAATATATAAAATTACACTCCCCAATGTTCACGAATATATTGTTAGAAATTTTAGTACCGAACATAATTGCTCCCATGTACCCTACACAAAGATAAAAAATCGTTCCAAACGTTGCTGCTATCCAAGCTGAAATTTTGACAGTCTGTTTCTTGAAGATCGCTGGGCCTTATACAGAGTTTAGCAAAGAAGGAATAGCATTATACGAACCAAAATTCGATTAAATTGACGGGATATACATCAAAAAAAGTAACACAGCTTGACCTGGGGATTGTTCTGGTAAAATATTAATATGATAACTCCCGTTCCCACAGATACTTTATTTAGAAAATCTAATGAAAAAGATAGTGGCTATCGAAATAACAGTAACAAAAATTATCAGGGACGATATTGAGCTTACTTTAGCCAAAATAGACATCTTGGAAACAAGAGTAAGTGGAAAGACAATGAAGAACGAAATAACAATTTTTACCCAGATTATGTTGAAATCTCCTGTGCTGAAAGTATTCTTAATAAATGAATACGCACTGCGGGATGAAATGATAATATAACCAGTACAAAACCCATAATAAGATACTATCAGACATATATTTAATAGTTAACATGCCTTATTTCCACAGATTTTTTTAGTAGCATCTCTATAAGACATAGCTCCAGAATAATGTATTGCTTCAGTAAATTATGCTAAAAGTATAATAACTATTACAAAGATAAGACTAAATGATAAAACAACTAATACCACGCCTAGTTATGAAAAAATATATGGCATTGATAAAAGCGAGGCTCCCATCATCTATGATACCAGTGCAAATGAGACAGTGGTCTTCTAGCTCATATGAACTTCTTTATGCATTTAAAAAAATTACGAAGTGAAAAATTAATTAAATATATCTTTTACATTTTTTCATAGCATAAAATATCGAATACTAAAATTCTATTATATTGTAGAAATTAGTTTCCTAGTTTTATAATTAATATTTCATAATATAGCTAATGCGTCGTTTTATTCATAAATAATTGTTTATTTATAATTTATATATTAATGAACTAATATTAAAATGATATTTCTATGTTGACCATTAATATATATTGATATATATTTTAATTTAAATTTTCCAAAATAATCAAAGTAAGTAAAATATTATATTATATGAAATATTCCATATACCTACTCGTATTAGAAATCAAAATTATTTTGCAGGCATCTTTATCTTATTAGTAAATTCATATTATGATACTTTATGCTTGGATAATGTGAATTATATATATGAGATATCATAGTATCAATTAATAACTATAATTACTTACTAAATTTAAAATAATAATTATCACAAGATTCGGTATTTATTTTGGGTTGAGAAATAGTTATTCAAAGCTATATTGGAGTATTATCAGTATTTAGGGAAATATTTAAGTAGATACAATCTCCTCAGAGGTACACTGCGAGGCTGGAGAGGGCGAGGAAGGCGAGGGCGGCGAGCACCCCGAGGTTGGAGCAGAGCCCCGCCGTGGCTGCCGCGCCGCCCGCGGGGTTGGGGTAGCCCGGCAGCCGGAGCGCGGCGAGCGCGGCGTCGAACTGGCGCTTGACCCAGAAGTTCAGCAGCTGGTACGCGAGGAACGCGGCCAGCAGGGCGGTGGTGGAGAAGATGACCGTGAGCCCGAGGGCCTGGTCGCGCAGAGTGAGCCCGTTGAAGGCCATGATGAAGTAGCACGCCGCGTCGTTCTGCTGCTTGTGGAGGAACTCGCTCATGGACACGCGGTACTCGTAGTCCTGCAGCGAGGGCACCTGCGGGGCGGCCGGGATCGTGGACTGTGCTCCCCCTTTGTATACTTTTGAGTCACAGCATATACCATTATTATATCCGTAGTAGTCAATTCTCGGCGAAAATCCCAGCCCCGCTCCTCTGTAAATGGAGGGAAAATGCTGCCAGGAGAAGAAGGAGTGCTGCCAGAGCCACACCGAGGAGAAGAAGGCTGAGGGCCAGTGCTGCCAGCAGAAGGCCCAGGAGGCCCCCAAGAAGTGCTGCGGCGGCGGCGCCTGCAAGCAGTGAGCGTTGCTGATTTTGTATTTATTAATCTTTAGGGCAGCAAAATGAGGCGCTCACGCTGGCAGGACGCTTAGTGGGACGTGCCTGGTCAGCTAAAACGGGCGAAACCGAAATTTGCGAAATCGGTATCAACCGCGTCAGCTGTGTACTTGATTTGCAGCTAAAACGGACGGATTTGCCAGAAACTCAAACAGGCAATTTTTGTTTTTTTAAATAATATTCTGATTGGTATATAATAATTGATTTTATTAAAATTATTGGTTGTTCACAATCCTATCGATTTCGTCTAACCGCCATTTTTGTATACTTTAAATTTTAAAAAATATGCACTACCCGGGAATCGAACCCGGACCAAAAGCTTGGGAAGCTACCATTCTACCACTAAACCAGTAGTGCTAATATATAATATTAATTAACACGCAACGAAGATTTAACTACACCCTATTTCCAATTTTCAAATGGAGTCGCCCCGCTGCTAGCTGCTGCCAGTCCCGAACATCAAGAAGCCCCTATTGATTTTTACAGGAATTCTAAACTGCATCGTGCCTGGAATGGGCCTTCTGGTGGCTGCCTGCATCGAGAACCAGCAAAACTTTATGCAGCTTTTCAGCCTCGCTTTGATGCAGTTCTTCCTGATTATGCTTTTCCTCGTAGGCTACGTTTGGGGTATCGCGAACGGTGTCAAAATGATTTTGGCCAGCTGCAAAAAGGAGCGGAAAAGTGACGTCGAGGAGGTGGCCAAGGAGCCTGAGTTCAAGGGGAAAGCGAAAAGAGTGTGAGATTGGGATTTTAAAAATGCGCCTTTTGGCGGGATTGAACCGTCGACCTTGCGGTTAACAGCCGCACGCTCTACCAGCTGAGCTAAAAAGGCATATTAGAATATTATTATATACAAAATGAATAAACAAATATTATTAAAATTATATTATGATATCCTATAATATTTGAATTCTAAATGAAGTACTCACGTGAAATTGAAATTGCTTTGGCCCTACAGCAACACGAGCTGTCGGAGATGTAAGAGTTCCACAATGAACAGGTACATAAAAACCTCAAGATGACTACGGAAGAATTCGAGGAACTAGCTCTAAAAATCTAGCGCTCGCCGCTGCTTTAGACACTATTGGAAAACCCCACAAATCTCAACGACATTATTGAGTACTCCGGCTACCCCAAGCTGGATTTTCGCCTCAGCCAGAATGTTAGCTTTGAGAACATATTCAAACGCGACTGAAACCAAATACGAAAATTTGAAAACGTTGGTCACTGAATGTTCGCGATCTCCCCTTCGTAAACGTCAGTCAGATTGTCCTTCCCTTGGCTGGAAACGAGATATTTTTGCTGCACGCACGTCATCCTAATCTCATCAAACAGGGTGTAGCTGAGCGCTGAGAGCTCCATGGGTAGGATCTGTGTTCTGTTTTTTTGGCAGCATTTGTTCATTTTTGCCGGGTTAGTGATTTCCAGGCATATCGCACTACTTTGGAGTGAAAATAGGTTTAAAAATATAGGTTTTCCACCTACTCCTTACTAATTTGAGGCAATAGGAAACCCATGTAGAAAGCGGGCTTCATGCGGGCCACTGTTTCTAGATGGCCCATTTACGCTCTGTTGCGATTTCCCTCAAAGTCAACACCGCGTCTCGGCCTCTGCGATCATTTCTTTTATTAGCGGAAACCGTAAATCACTGACGTTTGGTCTACTGAAAATTAGAGATAAATTCCATTTTCTGACCTTTTCGACGCTGCTACCCAGGACTGGTTTGAAATTCTGTTTTTCACTTCATCAAAATATTATCAAATTCCGCTCCACAAAAAAACCAATTTTTGAATAATGTATTATTATACATTAAACTATATATTATTCCCTTCCATAACTAAAATGAACATAACGAAAGAAAACGCGCAGGTCGTCCTGAAGGGACAGATAACGTCGTTTACGGCGGGAATGGAGGTCCTGACCGTTCCAAAATAGTGCCACTTCATAGTCGAGCTGGAGGTGGAAAAGATCTACTGCGGCAGCCTCCCGAAGGGGCCCCTGAAGATTATTCTGTCTGAGGGGCAGCCGCCGGTTTTGGGCGAAAATTCGGTCCTTTTCGGGAGTGAAGTAGGGGGCTTTTTCGCGTTCGCGGGTCAGATTTGCGGTGAGTCCGAGGCGATGCAGGAGACGTTCGACCAGCTGGAGGAGCAGTTTGCAGCAGAAACGGAGTGAAATTTATTGGCTCAAATGGAAGAGAAATATATACTAATAGTATATAATAATCATATATAGTGGAATAAACATGGAATGGGTAAATGATAAATATTCGTAATTTGTGGGTTATGAGGACGGGGTTCAGGTTGTGTGACTAGTTTTCTGGGGTATATGCGGAATATATAGGTGTTGAGGAGAAATTGTGGTAAGAGTTTGCGTTTTTGCTTTAGTGCGTTATATTTTAGAGGTTTATTTTCTTAGACGTAGACAGTTGTACTCAAGATCAGGAGTTTACATATTAATAAGGTATATATATTTTTTAGTATATAAAAATTAGGCCAACCTGTTGAAAAATCATCGTAAAAGAGGTTTTAGTTAGGTTATGATTTTAATAATTAGTTTTATTTGCTTTGAGAGGGGGTTTCAACTGTATATATTATAAATAGATTTTACATATTGTGAGTGTGGTGTTAATAATTTTTGTTGTAATACTTAATTTTGTATTCAGCTAATCTGTTAAAAACTAAAAGCACTTTATAAATTCAAGTAATTATGATCATATTCTTCTTAAAATTGTAAATATTATAGAAACAAGCCTAATTATAAGATAATATATCTACAATAAAGTAATAATAGTTTTCCTATAAGAAATCTCATTATTTTTGGGGCAATTTTAATATACTGAGTCATGAAATGCTAAAATAACTGGAAGGTAAGAATATTCAATATATTATGTCTTACTTATCAAATATTCTTATGATCAATAATTTTATATATATAATCATTAAATTCTGAAATATATATAATATTATTATTATACATAATATATATTATGAACTAAGCAACCTTAAATAAAACTACGAACCCAGAGAATGCCTGAAAACAAGCCTGAAACAGAAAAACCTCACAAGGTTAAAGATATGTTTTAAAAAATGAAAGATAAAATGCATCATGAGCCCAAGACGAAAGAACCAACTCATCCAGAGCCTCAGGGATGAATGAGATTTACATTATTTATTTCATTTCTGACAAAAGCCCTACATCGCGGGATGCTATTGTAGAGTATGCTCTAATTTAAAGGAAAGTATAATGTATATTTATTTTAGTCAACTATAGGGCAATAATGACGTCCTTACACAGGATAGAAGCAGGTGTAAAGGCAAATTAGAAAGGGTCACTTCATGCTCTGACTGTCACCAGAGCACTTGGTTCCGCCCTTGCAGCAGTTGGCCTACATATTTTATGGAATGACTAATAACTTTTTTTGTCGAATCAGACTAATTACAAAATAATATAACAATACTATAAGTTTACGTAAACGTATACTTTATTATCACTTTTATTAGTATTTAATATTTATATTAAGCTAGTTTCTCCTTTCCATTATCATATTCTTGACTTGACGTTGCAACATAAATACTATACCTAGGCTATAGGTATCGTTAAACTGAAGACAGAAACTCGTAATTCAAGGCTAAGCATAAATAATGCTTCCTGTACTTTATTCCGAACCAGTTGAGTCTGCACGAACCTCGGGCTATGCCTTTCGGTGCAGTCCGGCATGACGTGGGTGAATATATGCCTACGGTATCCTGGCGGGCTTGTGGTCGCTGCCATACGCCCTACTCCGTAGACCCTCGCAGTGCTACTTGGAGTGCCCTCCCACACCATGGGAGCACAGTCCACGATCCTGACCGCCTCGCAGGTGCCCTCGCTACAGGACTACGAGTACCGCGTGTCCATGAGCGAGTTCCTCCACAAGCAGCAGAACGACGCGGCGGTCCTGCTGGTGTCCCTCGCAGCGTGCTACTTCATCATGGCCTTCAACGGGCTCACTCTGCGCGACCAGGCCCTCGGGCTCACGGTCATCTTCTCCACCACCGCCCTGCTGGCCGCGTTCCTCGCGTACCAGCTGCTGAACTTCTGGGTCAAGCGCCAGTTCGACGCCGCGCTCGCCGCGCTCCGGCTGCCGGGCTACCCCAACCCCGCGGGCGGCGCGGCAGCCACGGCGGGGCTCTGCTCCAACCTCGGGGTGCTCGCCGCCCTCGCCTTCCTCGCCCTGTCCAGCCTCGCAGTGTACCTCTGAGGGCGGGCCAGCACCCCATCCGCCCGCGACCGAAACACTGTAGATGCCCGGAACACAAATCGCCGCCGCGGCAGAAACAGCGGCCTCGGATTATCCACTCGCCCTCCCGAAATGGGGACGTGCGCGCAGAGCAGCAGGCTGGAGGACTTCGAGAACGCCCTCAGCGGCAAGGTGGCGGTGCCGGCGATCGAGCTGGTCCTGGCGCAGCGCGTGGCGTAGCAGGGCGCCGCGGAGACCCCGGAGCTGTCGGAGCAGGCGCGGGGCGGGACGCGGACGCGGCAGTGCAGCAACCTCATGGACCTGGACCTCAGCGCCTTCCTGGAGGCGCTCGGCGAGGTGGAGCTGGGCCAGTGACGACCTTACTTGTATACCATTTTCACCGCCCTACTCGCGTAGAGCCCCGCACGAATGAAGCAGAACCCCGGCACCATATTACTAGCCGCAACTCTCCCAGACCGTGTTCGCCGCTGGGAAGGCAGAGTAGTAGTGCTATCCGAGCCAGTCTACAGCATATATAGCCTATATCCATCCTAGACGTATGTCGACAGCAAACACTACCACGCAGCGGTCTGCGAAGAAGGGCACTACGCAAGGCCGCCTAGTCATGCTACCACTGGGATTCGAAACATCCCTTACGCCCACCTTGGTCCTGAGCTCCGTCCTCTGCAGGATGGGCATAAAATTTATGCAATCATAGTGCGCATGGTGCTGTGGAGCTAGCACTAAATACTAGCTGATGCCTCCGAGTCGCAACCGCAGAGCACGCTCTGGCGCAGCTGCTCAGTGCTGTTTCCACCCTGTGAGATGGAGTGTTTAGTACGTCTTAGCGCGTAAACTAGACCCCCTTTCGTCAACGTTTAGCTGGCGAAGTGCTAGAAAGCTTGCCAAAATTGCACTAAAAACTGATACCTGGATAGAATATTAGTCTTCGCGAGTCATTTCCATCGAGCAAGTGTCTTACCAAATGCAGCTATACTTACTAACTATGTGAAACCCTACTCTCAGAAAATATTTTGGTCGCAAGCAAGCCTCCAAATAGCGAGTTAGACATTTTGGTCTGTCCACGCGGAATTTCACTCCGAGATACGGCCAATATATTTAATAGCTAGTTTGGGTTTCTTGGGCCTGGTAGAGGGTCTCCGTACGCGTAGTAGCATGAAATTCCAATTAGGACATTTTGCAAATATCCCCACATAGGGCATATTAGTATACATTGTGTTGCCTTAGATTTTGGACGTCGGCGACGTTTGGATGAGTGGGGGCTTTCTGTGCGTTAGAGGGAGAGCCTGCAGCTAGTAACGATCCATATGGCCGAAGGTAGTTTTTCAGGGTTGCTAAAAGCTATTGTATCCGCGTACTCATAGTCATAACGCTCAGTAATGACTGACCTGGGTAGTCAGGTAGTTTGAGGAAGCAGGATGGCTAGTTTACGAAGGTAACGGAGCGCTGGGAATGTTGTTGGGCTTTGGGGCTAGCCTAATGGACAAATTCGCGTGATTTTAAGATTAAGCTTAGGCCTACGTGCCTCCTGCTGCTGGTGGCATGGCGGCCCTCATTTGCGCATCGACGCACAGGTCAGAAGAGTCGTACGGCTTAGTATTCTTGCCACTCTGCCGCAACATGTTCAGCTGCAAAGCTGGCGCCTGTCCTCCAGGGGCGTCTACTGCTCATTCGTACTGGAAGCTCGCGCGTGCTAGATCTGAACCACGAAGGGCAGCGGAGACACCACACCGTATGCGGTTAAAGCCTTGGACGGCGTCCCGCAACGTGGCACTGCTTCAAGGGTGCAGCCAAGGTATTTGATCTTAGCCCTTCAGAATCTACGCCGAGGGACCCAAGGCGAGCTTATTTGGGAGGCAGTGCAATATTACCTTCAGAGCACCGACCGTGGATCCAAACATGAACACGGCTTGCAAAATACCTCAAGCGCCTGGTAGTTTCTCCGCGCATCGTGTCCCGAGAGTTTTGTCGCAGTAAATTCCTAGGTCCAGGGATCACCAAGCGGATGGCATACGCTATCTGTTGTAAGTACTAGATGCCAGCGCAGCGAGGTCCTGTACACTTTGCTGACCACCGGGAATGAGTCTGAAACGTTATGCTTTCTTCACGAGGGCACTCTACGTTTAAAATACTTATATAAATATAATTTCCAAAAGCGCAACGCAGTAAAATGTGGTTCTGGTGTGGTAGTTAACCAGCCGTAGTACCTTATTCGGGATAGCCGTGTAGCTCCTCGCACATATGAATTCTTATTCCAATTTGAACACCCTTCGATAGCCTAGCCGCCAAGAAGGCGACGTTCGCCTCTTCCACTGCGGCGTAGAGGATAAGCTAGTAACAATGCTGAAAGCCTTTTGTGGAAGATTGACCTCCTTATGCTGACATATAAGCTGGGTGCTAGGTGCCACAGCTCAGACCTACCATGCAGGCGATGATATGCTGCTCCTTTGGATGCTTTGGGGAATTTGGTGCAAATGCAGTGATAGGGAGATTCTGAGTTTCCCGTAGTCGCGGGAATTGGGCTCTGCAGGCCCATGTCCGGCCCACGACTTTACCCCACCTAGCACGGGACCCATTCGTCGAATTTCACTCTCTGGTAGGGGAGGCTGCGACGGACGAGGGCACACCGAGCCCGCGCGTCCTGTGGGACCGAATGGACTCGTGGGCGGCGGGCGTACGAGCCCAGCCAGGTACACAGCCCGGCCTAGAATAAGCGGCGGCGCTGGCGTGGGTAGTGGCAGTCCTGCATGTTGCTACGAAAAAGTAGTGGGCATTCTACGGGACAACAATTACCACCACCATATAATAACCCGCGTGCCAGACATGGGCGAGACGGTCAGCAGGCTGAGCGACCGCGTCCGGACCGACCTGTAGAAGGTGGAGCAGGCGCAGGCCATCTTGGGGCACAAGCAGCCCCCGGAGGCGTCGGCGGTGATGGCGATGGCGAACCCCGTGCTCGTCGCGCAGCGCGCATCCCCGTCCCAGCCTGGGGTGCTGATGAAGAAGAACCAGAACGGTCGCGGGTGCCAGCCGGTCTCGGGCCTGTTCGCCCGGGACGAGGTTCTGCCGCCGCTGCTGGAGGACCAGCAGGCGCCCCTGCAGACGGCGCGGCCCAACCCGACCATGGGAATGTCCGAGTTCGCGGTCAAGAAGATCGACACCGCGAAGCTGAAGCGGCAGGAGCATCCGGCGCACCTGGCCACCTCGCGCATATCGTCGCGGCCGTCCCAGATATTCGCGGCGCCGAGCAAAACGAAGCGGGGCGGGTCCATCATGGAGAAGATCGGAAGCAACCAGGTGGCGATCCGGCTGCCCAGCAGTGGGAGGACGATCCGGCTCACCATCGAGGGCGACGAGGAGATGGTCTGAGTGAGGTGCTTTCGCGGCACCCTTCCATTCTCGCGGGCGGGTATATTATGTGCTAATTGGCGCGCAGGCCAGAGCCGCGTCCGCATTCGGAGTGTATACTCGGCCCTCGCGGCGGGCCATCCCTCCGCAAATGCACCTGCCGCTGCTCCTCGCGCACACGGGCACCCCGTCCCCGGCCCGGCGCTCCCCCGGCCTCGCGACGCTGCCCTACCTGCAGCAGTGCGGCCTGCGGAACCAGCGCCTGCGCTCCTCCCTGGACGAGAAGTGGGGCCAGTTCGAGGCCATCAAGGCCCGGATCCGCCGCACGGCCAGCGGGCTGCGCCAGTGAGCCTCGTTTTCTCACTCGCACGGCCGCTCCGGGTCTGGCGCGCGGCCCTTCAGACTGCAGCCCGGCGGCCGGGGGACCCGCCGCACCCGCGTCGGCCGGTGGGAGGGAGCCTCGTGCTGGCCCAGGAAGGCGCTGATCTCGTCCGCGCGCACGGCCTCGGTCCTCTGGCGCACCTGCTGCGCCTTGATGCGCGCGATGTCCTGGCGCAAGACGACTGCGGCTGGCTTGGCCTGCTCGGGCGGGTTGGTGAAGTGCAGCGAGGGCAGCTGCCGCACGGGGTCGTACCTGCCGACCTGCAGGAGCCGGGTCTGGAGGTTGACGGCGGCGCGGTTCTGCGCGTACTGCTTCTTGAGGTGCTTCGCGGCCATCATGGGGCAGGTGGCAGGGGGCGTATAATAACTAATATCGGTGTTCGGCGAAAGACCGCATACTGGCTAATACACGCACTCCACATGGGACGGCGCGGGCCAAAAGATAAACCAAGAGATCACTGCGCGTAGTCGAACTGCATCTTGAAGTGGTGCAGGCTGAGCTGCCTGAGGCCGGCACGGTCCACCACGCCACGGATGTCCGCCCTGCAGTCGAAGAGGAACTTGATCCAGAGCGCGGCTGCGTCCAGGTCCGAGTCGCTGTAGAGCTGCCTGGGGATCGCGAGGCGCACGAAGTTCCCGCTGACGGCCTCCACGCTCTTGTAGGGCGCGTTGCCGTGGGGCGAGTAGAACGCGGAGACGCCGAGCTCGCAGCCGCGGATGCCCTTCGCGAGCATGAGGCCGACGAGGGCGTTGCCGAGGAACTGGGCGCGCTTGTCCCTGCCGAAGAACCTGTCCACGTCGATGTACACCGCGGAGGTGCCGCAGGGGTCGAGCACGGGGATGCCGAGCGCCTTGAGCTGGGCCGCGAACCGCTGGACCTGGTCGATCCTGCCCTTGAGGTAGTTGAACTCCACGACCTGCTGGAGGCCCGCGCACGCCGCCTTGATGTCGCGGCCGGTAAGGGCGCCGTAGGTGAAGTGGCCCACCTTGAGGATGACGCCGTCCATGATCTGCTGGAGGATGCAGCCGGTCTCCTACCCCACGAACTGCCCGAAGTTAACCGACTCGGGGGCGAAGCATACCGCGCCGCCGCAGTTGGCGATGCCGTCCTTCTTGAGCGAGATGGTGAAGCCGTCCACGAGCGCGAAGGTCTTGTGCACGATCTCCCGGACGGACAGGGGCGAGTCCTCGATGGTCTTGATGAGGTAGGCGTTCTCGGCGAAGCGGCAGGCGTCCATGATGTAGGGGATACCGTGCTTCTTACAGAGGGCCGACACCGCCTCGATGTGCTGCAGCGACACGGGCTGGGAGCCGCCGGAGTTGTTGGTGATCGTGGTGAATACGATCGCGGTCTTCCCGGGGGCGGCCTCCACGTTGCGGCTGAGCAGCTCGAAGTCCCCGTCGCCGAGGTACTTGTCAGATGCGCAGTAGGTGCCATCGCGCACCTTGGGGTTGGGGTGGTTCATGAGGTTGAAGGTGACGCGGACGGTCTTGCCGTCGGGCGCGCGGAACGGCTTGTCCGTGATGTCCAGAATGTGGCCCGAGGTGGTGTCGAAGAAGTTGTTCGTGCAGATGACGTTGTAGTCGACTGCGCCCTCGATGGTCCGGTAGTCGCGGTTGACGAGGGCCTGTGCGAGTGCGGGGAACAGCTGGTTCTCGGCGCCGCGGCCCTGGTTGACGATGTAGTTGAAGTTCTTGCGGAGCTTGTACTGCTCGTTGAGGGCCTGGTTGCGGTGCTTGCCCAGGAACACCGAGGCGTAGCGCTCACCGAAGATGTCGGCCATGGTGTCGTTGAACTGGTACCAGCCCTCGTTGGAGCCGTAGGACTCGTCTCCCTGCATCATCTGGCCCCACTGCGCGGTGGTCATGGCGGAGGAGCCGGAGTCCGAGAGGAAGTCCACCTCGAGGTGGTCGGCGGGCATGTAGAAGGAGTTGAGCCCGACCTCGATGACCTTGGCGGCGCGGATCTGGAACTCTTCCCGGGGGTCCGCGGCCAGCTGGTTCTTGGGCTTGACCACGTGATTGATGAAGGGCCGGAAGGCGGAGTTGAGCGCCTGGGCCATCACGAGGAGCTCCGGGGGGATCTGGCTGACCCTGTCGGCCTGGGTAGTCTTCCAGGCCTCGAAGCGGTCGTAGAAGGACGTGAGGTAGGCGAGCTGCTGGGCGGGTTCCATGGCCTGCATTTTATGGGGGAAGGATTGAAAACGGGAGCGAAAAATTAGTCATGCTTTCGGGGCGGCAGGCGATTCCGAGGAAACTTAAGAATACTTCGAAATGAACTGTACAACGGCGGGAGAATATCGGTATGAAGGGGAAAAGTTGGTCACCAATTATAAGTAGTTGTGCGAGTGGATACAATTTGGGCCCGCAAGGAGTGCACCACTCCGATCTGATTTGTGATTTGGTGAGAAAGCAAGGGTCACTTGGCGAGCATGGCGACGATGTCCTCCTCGATGGTCGCCTTGGGGCTCTCGACGATCCTGCCGACCTCCTGCGCGCCCTTGAAGACGACGAGGGTGGGGATGTTGGTGACCCCGAGGCGCTTGGCGATGCCCTGGGGGTCGTTCTTCTGCCTGTCGACCACGACGTCGACGATCTTGACGGCGGGGAGCGCGGCCACGATCTTCTTCAGCAGGGGCAGCGTGTAGGTGCAGTCGCCGCACCAGTCGGCGTGCACGACGGTGATGCTAAGGTCCTTGTGGGCCTGGAGGGCGGCCACGGCGGCGGCGACGGGCTCGTACCAGTCTGAGGTTTCGTACTGCGCGTAGTTCATGCGGGTGGAGCGGTGATTTAAAACCGATCGGGCCGCAAGCGTATAATACAGTGTCACATTCCCATCACCACGCGCTTCACCCACATCGCGCCCGCCTCCCTCTTGAGCACCAGCACCAGCCGGCGCTCGCCCACGAACACGCTCGGGTTCCAGCCCACGCCCAGCAGCGCCCCCAGCTGCCCGTGCTGCCGCAGCGCCTCCTGCACCGCCCGGAAGCCGAAGTGGCCCGCGACCCCCGCGCCCTCGCCGGCCTGCGCGTAGCTGGCGGACACCTGGCTCATCTGCGTCCCGAGCTGCAGCGTCTTCACGCCCTCCGCGTGCAGCACCGCCACCTCCACGGTCTCGTCGCCCTCCACCAGCAGGCCGAAGAGCTGCGGCGCCCGCGCGAACAGCTGGAACTCCTGGCTGGGCGCGCCGTCGCCGAGCCCGTCCTCGACCATCTGCAGCTCCTGGACGACCGCGTTCAGGCTCTGGTTGCGCAGAAACCCGATCGGCACCTGCAGCTTCGCCTCGATCGCGTGCTCCGCGAAGTCGCTGCCCTCCTGGAAGAAGCGGGCGTCCAGGAAGGGCTTGTCGCCGGCCTCCTGGGTGAGAACGAAGCTTGCGTCGAAGTCCTGGAGGTTCTCGAGTTGGAAGATGCGGGAGAAGCGCACGCCCACCGGGTGCGAGCCGGCGAGGTCCAGGGCGCTGAAGAGGAAGGAGCTGGCGAGGCTGTAGACGCCGCCGGCCTGGGGGTCGAAGACCTGCACGGTGGCGGAGGTGGGCCGGAAGATGAAGACCGCGGTGTCCGAGAGCAGCGCCAGCAGCTGGGTGAACTGCTGGAGGTGCCGCGCCGTGAGGTAGAGCCGCAGGTGCATTGTGGAGTGGGACTACGCTCACTGCACCGCGTTGAAGAAGTACTGCCGCTGCTCCGCGCCGTCGTAGCAGACGAACTTGCCGCGCTGGCACATCTCCTCCAGCCAGTCCACCTCGAAGCCCGTGAAGTCGCCCTGGCGCAGGAAGCGGAAGCCGTGCAGCTCGCACGTCCGGCCGCGGATGCGCTCGTTGATGTCCGCCGCGAAGCTCCGGTCCAGGAGGTACTTCCGCCCGTTCAGCACCTTCACCGCCCAGCCGTCCAGCCCCTCGCACACCCGGACCATCGCGTCGGGCGCGATCAGGTTCCCGCTGCGCGCCTTGTTCCAGCGCCCGTACACGCGGTCCAGCGGCATGATGCCGCGCGCCTGCATCCGGCCCAGCACCCCGCCCAGCTCGTCCCGGAGGCGGGGCAGGTCGCGCGCGGGGCTCTGGATCTGCAGGTCCAGCTCCTGGTCGATCAGCGCCACCTCGCCCTTGAGCGCGTCGTCCTGGAACCGGTTCTGGGCGATCACGCGGCGGATCTTGGCGATCAGCTCCAGCAGCGACGCCGCGTTCTGCTGCAGCTGCGCGAAGGTGTTCGAGGAGGTCGATATCGCGAACTAAAGTGCGTTGGTGAGCGCCTGCTCGCGCTGCTGCACTGGGAGGGCGGAGATAAATTTCCGGGCGGACACCTGCTGCATGGTCGCGTTGAAAAACTCGGCCAGAGCCGCAGGAGTCGCAAAGCCATGCAGGGCGTACCGCTTCGGGCCAAAGTACAGGGTGATGCCGGCGGGGGTCCTCTGCACGTTGGTCACGTCGTGGAGGTTAAAGCAGAAGAACGCGCCCTCCACCTGTAAGTGGAGGCTGGTCTGCGTCAGGAAAGCGCGCGCCTAGCACTCCTCGAAGCTCAGGGCCGCGTCCTGGAAGACTCTTTCGTCCGAGAGTAGATACGGGGCGTGGCGGTCGGACTCGGCGTGGGTGGAGAAATTTAGAGGGCGGAACCGCTTGATGTCCATTCTGGCATTGGGGCGATTGGTATATAATATATTTGGCCACTGGGGAAAATGCATCGCTCACGGTCCTAGCGTCGCCAGGCCTTGGGCGTACGCCCTCTCGGCGGAATTGGGGTCCCAATGCCGCAAGCAGCTGCCTAGCCAGCCCTGCTGCGAAGTATCCGGCCCGGGAACAGGCTGCGGCCAGCACCTTGCCCACTTAGCAAGCGGCATCGTACCGGACCGGGCGTGGCCAGCTGGGCAGCTCTGCGATACGCTCCCCTGCCATCCTGGTGTGGGGTATGGGACCTACGTAACGATGCCCGAGATTCCGGGGAGAGCGCATTTGCAGCAGAGAGGCATGGGCATGAAATTAGAAAAGGTCACTTCTTGCACTGGCCCTCGGTGCAGCACTTCTTCTCTTCGTTGCACTTCTTAACGGTGCAATTCTTGTCGGTGCACTCCTTCTTCTCCTGGCAGCATTCTTTCTTGTCCTAGCAGCACTTACCCTCCATTGATCGAGGAAGGGGTCACCAAATCTGGAAGGAATATGCGAGTATATTCGGATAATACGCCCATGCCCGCGATATACGATTTCGTATTGTAGGCCACCCCGTTGACGTATACTGCTAAGGGAAGTAGTGTTAGGAAACTAAATCTATTTATAGTACACGGGATACACATGTAAATTAATATCCTATCTATTGTAGATATTTTCGTATAGTAAATATAGGTAATATTGCTGCCTTCTATATGTTGTATATTTGGCAGCAGTATACGTAAATGCGGTCCTAGCTTCGCTGCCGTTCACTTTAACGCGTGCTAGTTTTATAGTTTCAGCGGCGAATGATTATTCATGTAACCTGCTAGAAGCATGGGCATTGCCGCGCGGGGATACCCAATACCTTGCTTTGCGGGGAGCTAGCAATCGCGCCGGAGCAGAGGGCGTAGAAGATAAGCCTCTGCACGAGGTGAATCTCAGCGTCATGTGTTCTGCACTCGCGTTCAATGTTTCACTCCACCGCTGCTCTTTCCCACAGAGCCAGAGCAGCCGTCCCACGCCATCCGGTGCCTGCCATCCCTTGCCGCCATGTGTCCAAGCACTCCGAACAACTCTACTCGGCAAAACAGCACTTCCTCAAATTGACCTACAATAGGCCAATTAATATTCTACGCATATCTTTAAATCTATTTATTATATAATTATAGCAGATATTTTCACTCCAGTCCCAAAATAGGTACTACTTATTATTATGCAATAATATATCGTTTTTATAACGCGCCTTTCTTTCTTCATAATGGACGAAGGTACAAAACATATTTTAGAGACTCAAATCGCTTCGCTAACATCACAGCTCGAAAACTAAATGCTCCTTACGAAAATTGAACGCTAAAACCGTATTAAAATCGAGAAAACACTGGAGTAAACTCGAATTTAATTTGAAATGGAAATTTCTCTTCTTTCGGATGAAATTTAGCGCTCCTAAAACGCACAGAAAATGCTGGCCTATCAACTTTCTCAGTCAGTTTGCTCAAAGCAGCGCCTGGAACGCCTTATTGACATGCAGTTCGAGAGCTACAAAGTGGACACACAGGGCGTGATCTTTGGAGACTAGGAGATGGTTCTCAGTTCATAAATGTAGCGAGAACTAGTTCTCAGTTGCAATGAGAACGATACTTAGCTTTTTGAATGATCTATTTTAATATATAATAATAGTAATACGAAAAATCGAATTAACCTTTTTTCTAGGAGTAGCTAGATATTATAGAGGTTTTTGATGTTGTATTATATGTTACAGTTGTTATTGAGTGTCAGAAATTATTAGAATGATAGGTTTTTAAAATTCTACTCTTTTTCTTAGCCAGAAAATTAAGAACATACTAATGTGAAATAAATTAATTCTATATAAAAATCACTATATTTAGTCTATCAAGGCCTTGTTATTCTCATCTATTATATCTAAATTCTAAGGAATCATGTTTATACAATATTTTAAGAACTAAACTCTTTCTGTTTCCTCCTTCAATAGCCGTAGTGAACTACGGATACAGGATATGAGGATAATTTTGCGGTTTGAGCTGCGGAACTCTTCTATGGGATGAATAGGAGATTTGCATGCGGTAGCGTTGATAGTCATTTTTCCCAATATTCGGGTAAATATATGTAGACCTTACATAGTCTGACAGAAATAAGTAAGAAACTTAGTATAATGTGAATAGTACATATTATGTTTAGTAAATTGGGCTGATTTGGTAATTCTTTGCTTTATCTGTACAATAATGTTTAAATATACTATTTTATAGCAAAACTAATGCCGGACAATAAGCAAAATAAAATTGATTGTAAGCATAAATACATATAGTAATTATGTTTATTTTTCCCAGTTGAATACATTAAGGATTTATATATTTATATGGAATTTTTATATTTTTCTAAATATGCTACCTTTTATCAGATAATTCTTAATATTGTTATCAGAAACGTAACTAAAATAACAACTCTACTTATTTTGCAAAATTTTCTACCATTTTAAAAAAATCACTTTGCTACTATTTTATAGAATAATATATTTATTTATTCTAAATCAACTTTTAACAATATGATATAATACTTACTAATTTGTCAATTTTTATTCTACTGCTACTTTTTTATTATGATTATTATATCCTTATATTAATATATTTTAAATGGACCAATTCACATTTTAAACGAGCAGTACCGTAATGCTCCCAAAACACCTCATAGAACCGCGAATGGTCTAAAATTTGCTCTGCATCAGCGAGAATGTGTCTCCAAAAGTCATCCACTGCAACGTACACGAAATTGCCGAAATGAAGAAGATCTACCCCGCCGTAGGGTAGTATTCGCTCAAACGTATTGACCGCAAAATCGGGATTCAAATCAAGGAAAAATACTCCCCGAAACTGCCAAAATAAATAATTTATGCGAAGGAAATCTAGGATGCAGAGCCGCCAAAGCAGCCAAAAGGTATTAGGATAAATGGGGTCGATCGGCTAGGATTCGCATACGTGCACAGAGAGCTCAAAGCGAGGAGCCCGAATCGCAGCAAATTCACTGACCTGGTTTGGTGATATTAATGGGTGTTGTGATATTTTAGTTTTATTACATGGAGTGGTAAACTGCTATATAAATGTATAATAATAAGTAGTACCTATTTTGGGACTGGAGTGAAAATATCTGCTATAATTATATAATAAATAGATTTAAAGATATGCGTAGAATATTAATTGGCCTATTGTAGGTCAATTTGAGGAAGTGCTGTTTTGCCGAGTAGAGTTGTTCGGAGTGCTTGGACACATGGCGGCAAGGGATGGCAGGCACCGGATGGCGTGGGACGGCTGCTCTGGCTCTGTGGGAAAGAGCAGCGGTGGAGTGAAACATTGAACGCGAGTGCAGAACACATGACGCTGAGATTCACCTCGTGCAGAGGCTTATCTTCTACGCCCTCTGCTCCGGCGCGATTGCTAGCTCCCCGCAAAGCAAGGTATTGGGTATCCCCGCGCGGCAATGCCCATGCTTCTAGCAGGTTACATGAATAATCATTCGCCGCTGAAACTATAAAACTAGCACGCGTTAAAGTGAACGGCAGCGAAGCTAGGACCGCATTTACGTATACTGCTGCCAAATATACAACATATAGAAGGCAGCAATATTACCTATATTTACTATACGAAAATATCTACAATAGATAGGATATTAATTTACATGTGTATCCCGTGTACTATAAATAGATTTAGTTTCCTAACACTACTTCCCTTAGCAGTATACGTCAACGGGGTGGCCTACAATACGAAATCGTATACCGCGGGCATGGGCGTATTATCCGAATATACTCGGATATTCCTTCCAGATTTGGTGACCCCTTCCTCGATCAATGGAGGGTAAGTGCTGCTAGGACAAGAAAGAATGCTGCCAGGAGAAGAAGGAGTGCACCGACAAGAATTGCACCGATAAGAAGTGCAACGAAGAGAAGAAGTGCTGCACCGAGGGCCAGTGCAAGAAGTGACCTTTTCTAATTTCATGCCCATGCCTCTCTGCTGCAAATGCGCTCTCCCCGGAATCTCGGGCATCGTTACGTAGGTCCCATACCCCACACCAGGATGGCAGGGGAGCGTATCGCAGAGCTGCCCAGCTGGCCACGCCCGGTCCGGTACGATGCCGCTTGCTAAGTGGGCAAGGTGCTGGCCGCAGCCTGTTCCCGGGCCGGATACTTCGCAGCAGGGCTGGCTAGGCAGCTGCTTGCGGCATTGGGACCCCAATTCCGCCGAGAGGGCGTACGCCCAAGGCCTGGCGACGCTAGGACCGTGAGCGATGCATTTTCCCCAGTGGCCAAATATATTATATACCAATCGCCCCAATGCCAGAATGGACATCAAGCGGTTCCGCCCTCTAAATTTCTCCACCCACGCCGAGTCCGACCGCCACGCCCCGTATCTACTCTCGGACGAAAGAGTCTTCCAGGACGCGGCCCTGAGCTTCGAGGAGTGCTAGGCGCGCGCTTTCCTGACGCAGACCAGCCTCCACTTACAGGTGGAGGGCGCGTTCTTCTGCTTTAACCTCCACGACGTGACCAACGTGCAGAGGACCCCCGCCGGCATCACCCTGTACTTTGGCCCGAAGCGGTACGCCCTGCATGGCTTTGTGACTCCTGCGGCTCTGGCCGAGTTTTTCAACGCGACCATGCAGCAGGTGTCCGCCCGGAAATTTATCTCCGCCCTCCCGGTGCAGCAGCGCGAGCAGGCGCTCACCAACGCACTTTAGTTCGCGATATCGACCTCCTCGAACACCTTCGCGCAGCTGCAGCAGAACGCGGCGTCGCTGCTGGAGCTGATCGCCAAGATCCGCCGCGTGATCGCCCAGAACCGGTTCCAGGACGACGCGCTCAAGGGCGAGGTGGCGCTGATCGACCAGGAGCTGGACCTGCAGATCCAGAGCCCCGCGCGCGACCTGCCCCGCCTCCGGGACGAGCTGGGCGGGGTGCTGGGCCGGATGCAGGCGCGCGGCATCATGCCGCTGGACCGCGTGTACGGGCGCTGGAACAAGGCGCGCAGCGGGAACCTGATCGCGCCCGACGCGATGGTCCGGGTGTGCGAGGGGCTGGACGGCTGGGCGGTGAAGGTGCTGAACGGGCGGAAGTACCTCCTGGACCGGAGCTTCGCGGCGGACATCAACGAGCGCATCCGCGGCCGGACGTGCGAGCTGCACGGCTTCCGCTTCCTGCGCCAGGGCGACTTCACGGGCTTCGAGGTGGACTGGCTGGAGGAGATGTGCCAGCGCGGCAAGTTCGTCTGCTACGACGGCGCGGAGCAGCGGCAGTACTTCTTCAACGCGGTGCAGTGAGCGTAGTCCCACTCCACAATGCACCTGCGGCTCTACCTCACGGCGCGGCACCTCCAGCAGTTCACCCAGCTGCTGGCGCTGCTCTCGGACACCGCGGTCTTCATCTTCCGGCCCACCTCCGCCACCGTGCAGGTCTTCGACCCCCAGGCCGGCGGCGTCTACAGCCTCGCCAGCTCCTTCCTCTTCAGCGCCCTGGACCTCGCCGGCTCGCACCCGGTGGGCGTGCGCTTCTCCCGCATCTTCCAACTCGAGAACCTCCAGGACTTCGACGCAAGCTTCGTTCTCACCCAGGAGGCCGGCGACAAGCCCTTCCTGGACGCCCGCTTCTTCCAGGAGGGCAGCGACTTCGCGGAGCACGCGATCGAGGCGAAGCTGCAGGTGCCGATCGGGTTTCTGCGCAACCAGAGCCTGAACGCGGTCGTCCAGGAGCTGCAGATGGTCGAGGACGGGCTCGGCGACGGCGCGCCCAGCCAGGAGTTCCAGCTGTTCGCGCGGGCGCCGCAGCTCTTCGGCCTGCTGGTGGAGGGCGACGAGACCGTGGAGGTGGCGGTGCTGCACGCGGAGGGCGTGAAGACGCTGCAGCTCGGGACGCAGATGAGCCAGGTGTCCGCCAGCTACGCGCAGGCCGGCGAGGGCGCGGGGGTCGCGGGCCACTTCGGCTTCCGGGCGGTGCAGGAGGCGCTGCGGCAGCACGGGCAGCTGGGGGCGCTGCTGGGCGTGGGCTGGAACCCGAGCGTGTTCGTGGGCGAGCGCCGGCTGGTGCTGGTGCTCAAGAGGGAGGCGGGCGCGATGTGGGTGAAGCGCGTGGTGATGGGAATGTGACACTGTATTATACGCTTGCGGCCCGATCGGTTTTAAATCACCGCTCCACCCGCATGAACTACGCGCAGTACGAAACCTCAGACTGGTACGAGCCCGTCGCCGCCGCCGTGGCCGCCCTCCAGGCCCACAAGGACCTCAGCATCACCGTCGTGCACGCCGACTGGTGCGGCGACTGCACCTACACGCTGCCCCTGCTGAAGAAGATCGTGGCCGCGCTCCCCGCCGTCAAGATCGTCGACGTCGTGGTCGACAGGCAGAAGAACGACCCCCAGGGCATCGCCAAGCGCCTCGGGGTCACCAACATCCCCACCCTCGTCGTCTTCAAGGGCGCGCAGGAGGTCGGCAGGATCGTCGAGAGCCCCAAGGCGACCATCGAGGAGGACATCGTCGCCATGCTCGCCAAGTGACCCTTGCTTTCTCACCAAATCACAAATCAGATCGGAGTGGTGCACTCCTTGCGGGCCCAAATTGTATCCACTCGCACAACTACTTATAATTGGTGACCAACTTTTCCCCTTCATACCGATATTCTCCCGCCGTTGTACAGTTAGCTTCGAAGTATTCTTAAGTTTCCTCGGAATCGCCTGCCGCCCCGAAAGCATGACTAATTTTTCGCTCCCGTTTTCAATCCTTCCCCCATAAAATGCAAGCCATGGAACCCGCCCAGCAGCTCGCCTACCTCACGTCCTTCTACGACCGCTTCGAGGCCTGGAAGACTACCCAGGCCGACAGGGTCAGCCAGATCCCCCCGGAGCTCCTCGTGATGGCCCAGGCGCTCAACTCCGCCTTCCGGCCCTTCATCAATCACGTGGTCAAGCCCAAGAACCAGCTGGCCGCGGACCCCCGGGAAGAGTTCCAGATCCGCGCCGCCAAGGTCATCGAGGTCGGGCTCAACTCCTTCTACATGCCCGCCGACCACCTCGAGGTGGACTTCCTCTCGGACTCCGGCTCCTCCGCCATGACCACCGCGCAGTGGGGCCAGATGATGCAGGGAGACGAGTCCTACGGCTCCAACGAGGGCTGGTACCAGTTCAACGACACCATGGCCGACATCTTCGGTGAGCGCTACGCCTCGGTGTTCCTGGGCAAGCACCGCAACCAGGCCCTCAACGAGCAGTACAAGCTCCGCAAGAACTTCAACTACATCGTCAACCAGGGCCGCGGCGCCGAGAACCAGCTGTTCCCCGCACTCGCACAGGCCCTCGTCAACCGCGACTACCGGACCATCGAGGGCGCAGTCGACTACAACGTCATCTGCACGAACAACTTCTTCGACACCACCTCGGGCCACATCCTGGACATCACGGACAAGCCGTTCCGCGCGCCCGACGGCAAGACCGTCCGCGTCACCTTCAACCTCATGAACCACCCCAACCCCAAGGTGCGCGATGGCACCTACTGCGCATCTGACAAGTACCTCGGCGACGGGGACTTCGAGCTGCTCAGCCGGAACGTGGAGGCCGCCCCCGGGAAGACCGCGATCGTATTCACCACGATCACCAACAACTCCGGCGGCTCCCAGCCCGTGTCGCTGCAGCACATCGAGGCGGTGTCGGCCCTCTGTAAGAAGCACGGTATCCCCTACATCATGGACGCCTGCCGCTTCGCCGAGAACGCCTACCTCATCAAGACCATCGAGGACTCGCCCCTGTCCGTCCGGGAGATCGTGCACAAGACCTTCGCGCTCGTGGACGGCTTCACCATCTCGCTCAAGAAGGACGGCATCGCCAACTGCGGCGGCGCGGTATGCTTCGCCCCCGAGTCGGTTAACTTCGGGCAGTTCGTGGGGTAGGAGACCGGCTGCATCCTCCAGCAGATCATGGACGGCGTCATCCTCAAGGTGGGCCACTTCACCTACGGCGCCCTTACCGGCCGCGACATCAAGGCGGCGTGCGCGGGCCTCCAGCAGGTCGTGGAGTTCAACTACCTCAAGGGCAGGATCGACCAGGTCCAGCGGTTCGCGGCCCAGCTCAAGGCGCTCGGCATCCCCGTGCTCGACCCCTGCGGCACCTCCGCGGTGTACATCGACGTGGACAGGTTCTTCGGCAGGGACAAGCGCGCCCAGTTCCTCGGCAACGCCCTCGTCGGCCTCATGCTCGCGAAGGGCATCCGCGGCTGCGAGCTCGGCGTCTCCGCGTTCTACTCGCCCCACGGCAACGCGCCCTACAAGAGCGTGGAGGCCGTCAGCGGGAACTTCGTGCGCCTCGCGATCCCCAGGCAGCTCTACAGCGACTCGGACCTGGACGCAGCCGCGCTCTGGATCAAGTTCCTCTTCGACTGCAGGGCGGACATCCGTGGCGTGGTGGACCGTGCCGGCCTCAGGCAGCTCAGCCTGCACCACTTCAAGATGCAGTTCGACTACGCGCAGTGATCTCTTGGTTTATCTTTTGGCCCGCGCCGTCCCATGTGGAGTGCGTGTATTAGCCAGTATGCGGTCTTTCGCCGAACACCGATATTAGTTATTATACGCCCCCTGCCACCTGCCCCATGATGGCCGCGAAGCACCTCAAGAAGCAGTACGCGCAGAACCGCGCCGCCGTCAACCTCCAGACCCGGCTCCTGCAGGTCGGCAGGTACGACCCCGTGCGGCAGCTGCCCTCGCTGCACTTCACCAACCCGCCCGAGCAGGCCAAGCCAGCCGCAGTCGTCTTGCGCCAGGACATCGCGCGCATCAAGGCGCAGCAGGTGCGCCAGAGGACCGAGGCCGTGCGCGCGGACGAGATCAGCGCCTTCCTGGGCCAGCACGAGGCGCCCTCCCACCGGCCGACGCGGGTGCGGCGGGTCCCCCGGCCGCCGGGCTGCAGTCTGAAGGGCCGCGCGCCAGACCCGGAGCGGCCGTGCGAGTGAGAAAACGAGGCTCACTGGCGCAGCCCGCTGGCCGTGCGGCGGATCCGGGCCTTGATGGCCTCGAACTGGCCCCACTTCTCGTCCAGGGAGGAGCGCAGGCGCTGGTTCCGCAGGCCGCACTGCTGCAGGTAGGGCAGCGTCGCGAGGCCGGGGGAGCGCCGGGCCGGGGACGGGGTGCCCGTGTGCGCGAGGAGCAGCGGCAGGTGCATTTGCGGAGGGATGGCCCGCCGCGAGGGCCGAGTATACACTCCGAATGCGGACGCGGCTCTGGCCTGCGCGCCAATTAGCACATAATATACCCGCCCGCGAGAATGGAAGGGTGCCGCGAAAGCACCTCACTCAGACCATCTCCTCGTCGCCCTCGATGGTGAGCCGGATCGTCCTCCCACTGCTGGGCAGCCGGATCGCCACCTGGTTGCTTCCGATCTTCTCCATGATGGACCCGCCCCGCTTCGTTTTGCTCGGCGCCGCGAATATCTGGGACGGCCGCGACGATATGCGCGAGGTGGCCAGGTGCGCCGGATGGTCCTGCCGCTTCAGCTTCGCGGTGTCGATCTTCTTGACCGCGAAGTCGGACATTCCCATGGTCGGGTTGGGCCGCGCCGTCTGCAGGGGCGCCTGCTGGTCCTCCAGCAGCGGCGGCAGAACCTCGTCCCGGGCGAACAGGCCCGAGACCGGCTGGCACCCGCGACCGTTCTGGTTCTTCTTCATCAGCACCCCAGGCTGGGACGGGGATGCGCGCTGCGCGACGAGCACGGGGTTCGCCATCGCCATCACCGCCGACGCCTCCGGGGGCTGCTTGTGCCCCAAGATGGCCTGCGCCTGCTCCACCTTCTACAGGTCGGTCCGGACGCGGTCGCTCAGCCTGCTGACCGTCTCGCCCATGTCTGGCACGCGGGTTATTATATGGTGGTGGTAATTGTTGTCCCGTAGAATGCCCACTACTTTTTCGTAGCAACATGCAGGACTGCCACTACCCACGCCAGCGCCGCCGCTTATTCTAGGCCGGGCTGTGTACCTGGCTGGGCTCGTACGCCCGCCGCCCACGAGTCCATTCGGTCCCACAGGACGCGCGGGCTCGGTGTGCCCTCGTCCGTCGCAGCCGCCCCTACCAGAGAGTGAAATTCGACGAATGGGTCCCGTGCTAGGTGGGGTAAAGTCGTGGGCCGGACATGGGCCTGCAGAGCCCAATTCCCGCGACTACGGGAAACTCCGAATCTCCCTATCACTGCATCTGCACCAAATTCCCCAAAGCATCCAAAGGAGCAGCATATCATCGCCTGCATGGTAGGTCTGAGCTGTGGCACCTAGCACCCAGCTTATATGTCACCATAAGGAGGTCAATCTTCCACAAAAGGCTTTCAGCATTGTTACTAGCTTATCCTCTACGCCGCAGTGGAAGAGGCGAACGTCGCCTTCTTGGCGGCTAGGCTATCGAAGGGTGTTCAAATTGGAATAAGAATTCATATGTGCGAGGAGCTACACGGCTATCCCGAATAAGGTACTACGGCTGGTTAACTACCACACCAGAACCACATTTTACTGCGTTGCGCTTTTGGAAATTATATTTATATAAGTATTTTAAACGTAGAGTGCCCTCGTGAAGAAAGCATAACGTTTCAGACTCATTCCCGGTGGTCAGCAAAGTGTACAGGACCTCGCTGCGCTGGCATCTAGTACTTACAACAGATAGCGTATGCCATCCGGTTGGTGATCCCTGGACCTAGGAATTTACTGCGACAAAACTCTCGGGACACGATGCGCGGAGAAACTACCAGGCGCTTGAGGTATTTTGCAAGCCGTGTTCATGTTTGGATCCACGGTCGGTGCTCTGAAGGTAATATTGCACTGCCTCCCAAATAAGCTCGCCTTGGGTCCCTCGGCGTAGATTCTGAAGGGCTAAGATCAAATACCTTGGCTGCACCCTTGAAGCAGTGCCACGTTGCGGGACGCCGTCCAAGGCTTTAACCGCATACGGTGTGGTGTCTCCGCTGCCCTTCGTGGTTCAGATCTAGCACGCGCGAGCTTCCAGTACGAATGAGCAGTAGACGCCCCTGGAGGACAGGCGCCCGCTTTGCAGCTGAACATGTTGCGGCAGAGTGGCAAGAATACTAAGCCGTACGACTCTTCTGACCTGTGCGTCGATGCGCAAATGAGGGCCGCCATGCCACCAGCAGCAGGAGGCACGTAGGCCTAAGCTTAATCTTAAAATCACGCGAATTTGTCCATTAGGCTAGCCCCAAAGCCCAACAACATTCCCAGCGCTCCGTTACCTTCGTAAACTAGCCATCCTGCTTCCTCAAACTACCTGACTACCCAGGTCAGTCGTTACTGAGCGTTATGACTATGAGTACGCGGATACAATAGCTTTTAGCAACCCTGAAAAACTACCTTCGGCCATATGGATCGTTACTAGCTGCAGGCTCTCCCTCTAACGCACAGAAAGCCCCCACTCATCCAAACGTCGCCGACGTCCAAAATCTAAGGCAACACAATGTATACTAATATGCCCTATGTGGGGATATTTGCAAAATGTCCTAATTGGAATTTCATGCTACTACGCGTACGGAGACCCTCTACCAGGCCCAAGAAACCCAAACTAGCTATTAAATATATTGGCCGTATCTCGGAGTGAAATTCCGCGTGGACAGACCAAAATGTCTAACTCGCTATTTGGAGGCTTGCTTGCGACCAAAATATTTTCTGAGAGTAGGGTTTCACATAGTTAGTAAGTATAGCTGCATTTGGTAAGACACTTGCTCGATGGAAATGACTCGCGAAGACTAATATTCTATCCAGGTATCAGTTTTTAGTGCAATTTTGGCAAGCTTTCTAGCACTTCGCCAGCTAAACGTTGACGAAAGGGGGTCTAGTTTACGCGCTAAGACGTACTAAACACTCCATCTCACAGGGTGGAAACAGCACTGAGCAGCTGCGCCAGAGCGTGCTCTGCGGTTGCGACTCGGAGGCATCAGCTAGTATTTAGTGCTAGCTCCACAGCACCATGCGCACTATGATTGCATAAATTTTATGCCCATCCTGCAGAGGACGGAGCTCAGGACCAAGGTGGGCGTAAGGGATGTTTCGAATCCCAGTGGTAGCATGACTAGGCGGCCTTGCGTAGTGCCCTTCTTCGCAGACCGCTGCGTGGTAGTGTTTGCTGTCGATATACGTCTAGGATGGATATAGGCTATATATGCTGTAGACTGGCTCGGATAGCACTACTACTCTGCCTTCCCCGCGGCGAACACGGTCTGGGAGAGTTGCGGCTAGTAATATGGTGCCGGGGTTCTGCTTCATTCGTGCGGGGCTCTACGCGAGTAGGGCGGTGAAAATGGTATACAAGTAAGGTCGTCACTGGCCCAGCTCCACCTCGCCGAGCGCCTCCAGGAAGGCGCTGAGGTCCAGGTCCATGAGGTTGCTGCACTGCCGCGTCCGCGCCCCGCCCCGCGCCTGCTCCGACAGCTCCGGGGTCTCCGCGGCGCCCTGCTACGCCACGCGCTGCACCAGGACCAGCTCGATCGCCGGCACCGCCACCTTGCCGCTGAGGGCGTTCTCGAAGTCCTCCAGCCTGCTGCTCTGCGCGCACGTCCCCATTTCGGGAGGGCGAGTGGATAATCCGAGGCCGCTGTTTCTGCCGCGGCGGCGATTTGTGTTCCGGGCATCTACAGTGTTTCGGTCGCGGGCGGATGGGGTGCTGGCCCGCCCTCAGAGGTACACTGCGAGGCTGGAGAGGGCGAGGAAGGCGAGGGCGGCGAGCACCCCGAGGTTGGAGCAGAGCCCCGCCGTGGCTGCCGCGCCGCCCGCGGGGTTGGGGTAGCCCGGCAGCCGGAGCGCGGCGAGCGCGGCGTCGAACTGGCGCTTGACCCAGAAGTTCAGCAGCTGGTACGCGAGGAACGCGGCCAGCAGGGCGGTGGTGGAGAAGATGACCGTGAGCCCGAGGGCCTGGTCGCGCAGAGTGAGCCCGTTGAAGGCCATGATGAAGTAGCACGCTGCGAGGGACACCAGCAGGACCGCCGCGTCGTTCTGCTGCTTGTGGAGGAACTCGCTCATGGACACGCGGTACTCGTAGTCCTGCAGCGAGGGCACCTGCGAGGCGGTCAGGATCGTGGACTGTGCTCCCATGGTGTGGGAGGGCACTCCAAGTAGCACTGCGAGGGTCTACGGAGTAGGGCGTATGGCAGCGACCACAAGCCCGCCAGGATACCGTAGGCATATATTCACCCACGTCATGCCGGACTGCACCGAAAGGCATAGCCCGAGGTTCGTGCAGACTCAACTGGTTCGGAATAAAGTACAGGAAGCATTATTTATGCTTAGCCTTGAATTACGAGTTTCTGTCTTCAGTTTAACGATACCTATAGCCTAGGTATAGTATTTATGTTGCAACGTCAAGTCAAGAATATGATAATGGAAAGGAGAAACTAGCTTAATATAAATATTAAATACTAATAAAAGTGATAATAAAGTATACGTTTACGTAAACTTATAGTATTGTTATATTATTTTGTAATTAGTCTGATTCGGCAAAAAAAGTTATTAGTCATTCCATAAAATATGTAGGCCAACTGCTGCAAGGGCGGAACCAAGTGCTCTGGTGACAGTCAGAGCATGAAGTGACCCTTTCTAATTTGCCTTTACACCTGCTTCTATCCTGTGTAAGGACGTCATTATTGCCCTATAGTTGACTAAAATAAATATACATTATACTTTCCTTTAAATTAGAGCATACTCTACAATAGCATCCCGCGATGTAGGGCTTTTGTCAGAAATGAAATAAATAATGTAAATCTCATTCATCCCTGAGGCTCTGGATGAGTTGGTTCTTTCGTCTTGGGCTCATGATGCATTTTATCTTTCACTTTTTAAAACATATCTTTAACCTTGTGAGGTTTTTCTGTGTCAGGCTTTCTATTTTAATTTCGAGGAGAAAATCTATAAGGTATATTAATAGAAAATATTATAATATTCTACGAGAAATTGACATTTTATGCTAGAAATCCATATTTCTGGTCTTGAGAGTAATATCAGACTTACAGAATGCAGAATCATACTGAAGTGATATCTCACTCTCTGGTAGGGGCGGCTGCGACGGACGAGGGCACACCGAGCCCGCGCGTCCTGTGGGACCGAATGGACTCGTGGGCGGCGGGCGTACGAGCCCAGCCAGGTACACAGCCCGGCCTAGAATAAGCGGCGGCGCTGGCGTGGGTAGTGGCAGTCCTGCATGTTGCTACGAAAAAGTAGTGGGCATTCTACGGGACAACAATTACCACCACCATATAATAACCCGCGTGCCAGACATGGGCGAGACGGTCAGCAGGCTGAGCGACCGCGTCCGGACCGACCTGTAGAAGGTGGAGCAGGCGCAGGCCATCTTGGGGCACAAGCAGCGCCCGGAGGCGTCGGCGGTGATGGCGATGGCGAACCCCGTGCTCGTCGCGCAGCGCGCATCCCCGTCCCAGCCTGGGATGCTGATGAAGAAGAACCAGAACGGTCGCGGGTGCCAGCCGGTCTCGGGCCTGTTCGCCCGGGACGAGGTTCTGCCGCCGCTGCTGGAGGACCAGCAGGCGCCCCTGCAGACGGCGCGGCCCAACCCGACCATGGGAATGTCCGACTTCGCGGTCAAGAAGATCGACACCGCGAAGCTGAAGCGGCAGGACCATCCGGCGCACCTGGCCACCTCGCGCATATCGTCGCGGCCGTCCCAGATATTCGCGGCGCCGAGCAAAACGAAGCGGGGCGGGTCCATCATGGAGAAGATCGGAAGCAACCAGGTGGCGATCCGGCTGCCCAGCAGTGGGAGGACGATCCGGCTCACCATCGAGGGCGACGAGGAGATGGTCTGAGTGAGGTGCTTTCGCGGCACCCTTCCATTCTCGCGGGCGGGTATATTATGTGCTAATTGGCGCGCAGGCCAGAGCCGCGTCCGCATTCGGAGTATATACTCGGCCCTCGCGGCGGGCCATCCCTCCGCAAATGCACCTGCCGCTGCTCCTCGCGCACACGGGCACCCCGTCCCCGGCCCGGCGCTCCCCCGGCCTCGCGACGCTGCCCTACCTGCAGCAGTGCGGCCTGCGGAACCAGCGCCTGCGCTCCTCCCTGGACGAGAAGTGGGGCCAGTTCGAGGCCATCAAGGCCCGGATCCGCCGCACGGCCAGCGGGCTGCGCCAGTGAGCCTCGTTTTCTCACTCGCACGGCCGCTCCGGGTCTGGCGCGCGGCCCTTCAGACTGCAGCCCGGCGGCCGGGGGACCCGCCGCACCCGCGTCGGCCGGTGGGAGGGCGCCTCGTGCTGGCCCAGGAAGGCGCTGATCTCGTCCGCGCGCACGACCTCGGTCCTCTGGCGCACCTGCTGCGCCTTGATGCGCGCGATGTCCTGGCGCAAGACGACTGCGGCTGGCTTGGCCTGCTCGGGCGGGTTGGTGAAGTGCAGCGAGGGCAGCTGCCGCACGGGGTCGTACCTGCCGACCTGCAGGAGCCGGGTCTGGAGGTTGACGGCGGCGCGGTTCTGCGCGTACTGCTTCTTGAGGTGCTTCGCGGCCATCATGGGGCAGGTGGCAGGGGGCGTATAATAACTAATATCGGTGTTCGGCGAAAGACCGCATACTGGCTAATACACGCACTCCACATGGGACGGCGCGGGCCAAAAGATAAACCAAGAGATCACTGCGCGTAGTCGAACTGCATCTTGAAGTGGTGCAGGCTGAGCTGCCTGAGGCCGGCACGGTCCACCACGCCACGGATGTCCGCCCTGCAGTCGAAGAGGAACTTGATCCAGAGCGCGGCTGCGTCCAGGTCCGAGTCGCTGTAGAGCTGCCTGGGGATCGCGAGGCGCACGAAGTTCCCGCTGACGGCCTCCACGCTCTTGTAGGGCGCGTTGCCGTGGGGCGAGTAGAACGCGGAGACGCCGAGCTCGCAGCCGCGGATGCCCTTCGCGAGCATGAGGCCGACGAGGGCGTTGCCGAGGAACTGGGCGCGCTTGTCCCTGCCGAAGAACCTGTCCACGTCGATGTACACCGCGGAGGTGCCGCAGGGGTCGAGCACGGGGATGCCGAGCGCCTTGAGCTGGGCCGCGAACCGCTGGACCTGGTCGATCCTGCCCTTGAGGTAGTTGAACTCCACGACCTGCTGGAGGCCCGCGCACGCCGCCTTGATGTCGCGGCCGGTAAGGGCGCCGTAGGTGAAGTGGCCCACCTTGAGGATGACGCCGTCCATGATCTGCTGGAGGATGCAGCCGGTCTCCTACCCCACGAACTGCCCGAAGTTAACCGACTCGGGGGCGAAGCATACCGCGCCGCCGCAGTTGGCGATGCCGTCCTTCTTGAGCGAGATGGTGAAGCCGTCCACGAGCGCGAAGGTCTTGTGCACGATCTCCCGGACGGACAGGGGCGAGTCCTCGATGGTCTTGATGAGGTAGGCGTTCTCGGCGAAGCGGCAGGCGTCCATGATGTAGGGGATACCGTGCTTCTTACAGAGGGCCGACACCGCCTCGATGTGCTGCAGCGACACGGGCTGGGAGCCGCCGGAGTTGTTGGTGATCGTGGTGAATACGATCGCGGTCTTCCCGGGGGCGGCCTCCACGTTCCGGCTGAGCAGCTCGAAGTCCCCGTCGCCGAGGTACTTGTCAGATGCGCAGTAGGTGCCATCGCGCACCTTGGGGTTGGGGTGGTTCATGAGGTTGAAGGTGACGCGGACGGTCTTGCCGTCGGGCGCGCGGAACGGCTTGTCCGTGATGTCCAGGATGTGGCCCGAGGTGGTGTCGAAGAAGTTGTTCGTGCAGATGACGTTGTAGTCGACTGCGCCCTCGATGGTCCGGTAGTCGCGGTTGACGAGGGCCTGTGCGAGTGCGGGGAACAGCTGGTTCTCGGCGCCGCGGCCCTGGTTGACGATGTAGTTGAAGTTCTTGCGGAGCTTGTACTGCTCGTTGAGGGCCTGGTTGCGGTGCTTGCCCAGGAACACCGAGGCGTAGCGCTCACCGAAGATGTCGGCCATGGTGTCGTTGAACTGGTACCAGCCCTCGTTGGAGCCGTAGGACTCGTCTCCCTGCATCATCTGGCCCCACTGCGCGGTGGTCATGGCGGAGGAGCCGGAGTCCGAGAGGAAGTCCACCTCGAGGTGGTCGGCGGGCATGTAGAAGGAGTTGAGCCCGACCTCGATGACCTTGGCGGCGCGGATCTGGAACTCTTCCCGGGGGTCCGCGGCCAGCTGGTTCTTGGGCTTGACCACGTGATTGATGAAGGGCCGGAAGGCGGAGTTGAGCGCCTGGGCCATCACGAGGAGCTCCGGGGGGATCTGGCTGACCCTGTCGGCCTGGGTAGTCTTCCAGGCCTCGAAGCGGTCGTAGAAGGACGTGAGGTAGGCGAGCTGCTGGGCGGGTTCCATGGCTTGCATTTTATGGGGGAAGGATTGAAAACGGGAGCGAAAAATTAGTCATGCTTTCGGGGCGGCAGGCGATTCCGAGGAAACTTAAGAATACTTCGAAGCTAACTGTACAACGGCGGGAGAATATCGGTATGAAGGGGAAAAGTTGGTCACCAATTATAAGTAGTTGTGCGAGTGGATACAATTTGGGCCCGCAAGGAGTGCACCACTCCGATCTGATTTGTGATTTGGTGAGAAAGCAAGGGTCACTTGGCGAGCATGGCGACGATGTCCTCCTCGATGGTCGCCTTGGGGCTCTCGACGATCCTGCCGACCTCCTGCGCGCCCTTGAAGACGACGAGGGTGGGGATGTTGGTGACCCCGAGGCGCTTGGCGATGCCCTGGGGGTCGTTCTTCTGCCTGTCGACCACGACGTCGACGATCTTGACGGCGGGGAGCGCGGCCACGATCTTCTTCAGCAGGGGCAGCGTGTAGGTGCAGTCGCCGCACCAGTCGGCGTGCACGACGGTGATGCTGAGGTCCTTGTGGGCCTGGAGGGCGGCCACGGCGGCGGCGACGGGCTCGTACCAGTCTGAGGTTTCGTACTGCGCGTAGTTCATGCGGGTGGAGCGGTGATTTAAAACCGATCGGGCCGCAAGCGTATAATACAGTGTCACATTCCCATCACCACGCGCTTCACCCACATCGCGCCCGCCTCCCTCTTGAGCACCAGCACCAGCCGGCGCTCGCCCACGAACACGCTCGGGTTCCAGCCCACGCCCAGCAGCGCCCCCAGCTGCCCGTGCTGCCGCAGCGCCTCCTGCACCGCCCGGAAGCCGAAGTGGCCCGCGACCCCCGCGCCCTCGCCGGCCTGCGCGTAGCTGGCGGACACCTGGCTCATCTGCGTCCCGAGCTGCAGCGTCTTCACGCCCTCCGCGTGCAGCACCGCCACCTCCACGGTCTCGTCGCCCTCCACCAGCAGGCCGAAGAGCTGCGGCGCCCGCGCGAACAGCTGGAACTCCTGGCTGGGCGCGCCGTCGCCGAGCCCGTCCTCGACCATCTGCAGCTCCTGGACGACCGCGTTCAGGCTCTGGTTGCGCAGAAACCCGATCGGCACCTGCAGCTTCGCCTCGATCGCGTGCTCCGCGAAGTCGCTGCCCTCCTGGAAGAAGCGGGCGTCCAGGAAGGGCTTGTCGCCGGCCTCCTGGGTGAGAACGAAGCTTGCGTCGAAGTCCTGGAGGTTCTCGAGTTGGAAGATGCGGGAGAAGCGCACGCCCACCGGGTGCGAGCCGGCGAGGTCCAGGGCGCTGAAGAGGAAGGAGCTGGCGAGGCTGTAGACGCCGCCGGCCTGGGGGTCGAAGACCTGCACGGTGGCGGAGGTGGGCCGGAAGATGAAGACCGCGGTGTCCGAGAGCAGCGCCAGCAGCTGGGTGAACTGCTGGAGGTGCCGCGCCGTGAGGTAGAGCCGCAGGTGCATTGTGGAGTGGGACTACGCTCACTGCACCGCGTTGAAGAAGTACTGCCGCTGCTCCGCGCCGTCGTAGCAGAGGAACTTGCCGCGCTGGCACATCTCCTCCAGCCAGTCCACCTCGAAGCCCGTGAAGTCGCCCTGGCGCAGGAAGCGGAAGCCGTGCAGCTCGCACGTCCGGCCGCGGATGCGCTCGTTGATGTCCGCCGCGAAGCTCCGGTCCAGGAGGTACTTCCGCCCGTTCAGCACCTTCACCGCCCAGCCGTCCAGCCCCTCGCACACCCGGACCATCGCGTCGGGCGCGATCAGGTTCCCGCTGCGCGCCTTGTTCCAGCGCCCGTACACGCGGTCCAGCGGCATGATGCCGCGCGCCTGCATCCGGCCCAGCACCCCGTCCAGCTCGTCCCGGAGGCGGGGCAGGTCGCGCGCGGGGCTCTGGATCTGCAGGTCCAGCTCCTGGTCGATCAGCGCCACCTCGCCCTTGAGCGCGTCGTCCTGGAACCGGTTCTGGGCGATCACGCGGCGGATCTTGGCGATCAGCTCCAGCAGCGACGCCGCGTTCTGCTGCAGCTGCGCGAAGGTGTTCGAGGAGGTCGATATCGCGAACTAAAGTGCGTTGGTGAGCGCCTGCTCGCGCTGCTGCACTGGGAGGGCGGAGATAAATTTCCGGGCGGACACCTGCTGCATGGTCGCGTTGAAAAACTCGGCCAGAGCCGCAGGAGTCGCAAAGCCATGCAGGGCGTACCGCTTCGGGCCAAAGTACAGGGTGATGCCGGCGGGGGTCCTCTGCACGTTGGTCACGTCGTGGAGGTTAAAGCAGAAGAACGCGCCCTCCACCTGTAAGTGGAGGCTGGTCTGCGTCAGGAAAGCGCGCGCCTAGCACTCCTCGAAGCTCAGGGCCGCGTCCTGGAAGACTCTTTCGTCCGAGAGTAGATACGGGGCGTGGCGGTCGGACTCGGCGTGGGTGGAGAAATTTAGAGGGCGGAACCGCTTGATGTCCATTCTGGCATTGGGGCGATTGGTATATAATATATTTGGCCACTGGGGAAAATGCATCGCTCACGGTCCTAGCGTCGCCAGGCCTTGGGCGTACGCCCTCTCGGCGGAATTGGGGTCCCAATGCCGCAAGCAGCTGCCTAGCCAGCCCTGCTGCGAAGTATCCGGCCCGGGAACAGGCTGCGGCCAGCACCTTGCCCACTTAGCAAGCGGCATCGTACCGGACCGGGCGTGGCCAGCTGGGCAGCTCTGCGATACGCTCCCCTGCCATCCTGGTGTGGGGTATGGGACCTACGTAACGATGCCCGAGATTCCGGGGAGAGCGCATTTGCAGCAGAGAGGCATGGGCATGAAATTAGAAAAGGTCACTTCTTGCACTGGCCCTCGGTGCAGCACTTCTTCTCTTCGTTGCACTTCTTATCGGTGCAATTCTTGTCGGTGCACTCCTTCTTCTCCTGGCAGCATTCTTTCTTGTCCTAGCAGCACTTACCCTCCATTGATCGAGGAAGGGGTCACCAAATCTGGAAGGAATATCCGAGTATATTCGGATAATACGCCCATGCCCGCGGTATACGATTTCGTATTGTAGGACCGCCTGCGTCTGGAGATGTATACTTTCTACTACCGTAACTGAGCGATCTATTTTTGAAAATTGTCCTGCAAAGCGACTTTAGAAGTGAAATTTGAACTCGTTATGCATCAGAAATTCATTAAAACATCCCCACATGTAGCAGCTTCAGTTTCAAAATACCAAGTACGAAAATTTTCTCTAGATTTATTGGAGCTTAGTAGGTCAGACTTGATTGATATTAGGTAGTAGTCACTTCTCTAATAGATTATTATTCGACAGTATACTAATGGATTAAAATGTAAATAGTTCACCTCTAAGCATACATAAGATAAACTAAGCTGGTCGGTAACCTACCCAAATATACCTGGACGTGTCTAGACTTCACGTTACTAGTCGCTTACGAATTCATAGTCTATCGGGCAATCTAGATTAACTTGTTACCTACTGATTATTTGAACCTACGCTAATCCTAGGCAAAAGGCGTCCATCAATAAATAGTGCTTTCGTTGAGTATCTTTCCAATACCAAAAATTGAAATCTAGCATGATGCTGTGTAAGTAATGCTAGTATTATGTTCATCAGTAGGGCGTACTACTAACCCTGCTGATAGTTCGTGGGGTTCGCATGACAGTGATTCATTACATTCATTTGGGCTTCCTAGCAAGCAGAAGATCTTAGGCTGATACAACATATAACTCTATACTTATACAGTTCGATTGCAAAAATGACAACGGAGACTTTAAATCTATCTAGTTTTGATGATATGCATTGCTTGTTGTGAGTACGCAGAGGATGACATCACTCATGAATATACGGGCAGTTCTCTCCGAGTTTGCAAACTCCTTCTTTAAAATGTCTGCAAACAGTTTGTATCTTCGTGGTCTTTACTGTTAGGACTGGATTTAATATTTCTAGGATCTCCTAGTCTGAAAGCTTTTTGTTGATAGGAGCCTAAAAGTTTTTCTTAAAAGTGGTTTTTTAATATTTATAATCATAAGTCTCATCGTTACTAGAAAATTATATCGTTGCTTCTTCATTAAATGGTAAGTCAATAAGCTCTTACATGTTTGAAGTGGTAAAGTTATCAAGATTAAATAAAAATTATATAATATTTATTCATAAATTATCACTCGAGGGCTTTTTCAGCAGCGACACCTTGCTTCTTAGGAGAAACAATAATCTGACAATGGCAAGGCTGAGAATTGAAAGCAGTAACACGACCATGAGCTCTATATAATCTTCTACGGTGACCAACTGCCTGACCGCAGAAAGTGTCTAAAACAATAAGATCAGCGTCTTCAACGTTGTGTTGGGCGCGAGCGTGGGCGGCAGCCTGCTTAAGGAGGTCCATAACAATAGCGACAGACTTTTCAGGGAAACGACCATGGTTTATTCCCCAGGCCTTTGCTTCAGCATGACGAGAGCATCCACCGTGGAATTTGTAAAAAGGTACAATTTCAGAGTGATCAAGAACGTTAGAAAGATATTTCATTGCGCGAGGGATTGACATACCACGGATGGCGAAAAGGGTGTTGTGAGTATTTTTGTAAGAAACTTTACAGGAATCAACTTTAGCCTTGCCAACCTTATCAGAGCCGGAAACATATGCGTACTTGACGACCATTTCACGATTGGAGTGGAAATAGGAATTAAAAATGAAGCAAATAATTTATATAATATATATAATTACTTTATATTTTAAAATTAAAATATGTATTAACAAAAGAAATTATTATCAAGTAGTGATTCTAATAATATTTGCTATTTACAAGATGAAATTATAGTAACAATGATGTTATACTATTATATAAAAGATTAGTGGATATTACAATAAGAGAAATTTATAGTTAATAAAATAATTACAGTATAGTAAATAATAAAAATTAACATTAATAATATTAAAAATATTAATATAGATTAATATTTAATCTATTTCATGCTTTATAACCTATTTAATACGTATTTAGAAATAGTATTATTTGAAAATTAACCTTAGTATTATAAAAGTATTAATACGTTTGCTACAGAGAATTATTTAGTAAAATATGTATAGAAATGACGGTTTCATATATTCTTATTGATAGAATAATTTTTAATTATACTGCATCTGATATTATTTGACTAAAATTTATAGTAACAAGATATTATAAAATTAACTCATATCAAAATAATTATTACACAGATTGTACGCTTTGATTATAAGAGAAAGTTAATTTCCTTAACTTATGGCAAATTCTATAATAGTAGCTACAAATGAAGCTTATTTAAAAGAATATGTCAATTAGTCATATACGTATGGCAATGTTGGCTAACTGAATAGTATTCTTTTAAATGAAGGTTTTACTATAGGACAATTAGAAGACGGTTTATCAGGTTATAGTAGCAGTAATATAAGTTTTCTTATCCTGCCACTTATTGATTGCTCGTTTAACAACCAGAATGTTCACGAGTATTTATAAATTATACCAGATTTTAAGTAGTTTTCCAACCAAAATCTTGATACAGATTAGATTTTAGCATTTTCTACCTTAGTTTAGAATAATTTCAACCTGAGAAGTGCATATAATGAAACTTTGCTGGGTTCGTTATGTTACTCCTAAACAAAATTACTTAATCCTGATTTTTAAATTATATCCACTGTATTTAATCAGCTAGGCTAGCTTTTTGTTGAAAATATCCCGATATCATCAGTTTAGTTGAGTGGTTAGAAATTCAGTGGTTCTGAAGGTTTTGTTTCCTTGGCTATAGGATCTGGTACATAGCCTTATCTTGGTGAAGCTGATATCATGCAGTCGGCAATGGGATATTACTTTATTACAGCGGCAATTCAGTCTGTCTTCAAGAATATCTCCATTATAGTGGGTTAGTAAATTTTATAGGAAATTAGCTTTTACACCCCAAAAATATTCAAGGATGGCCAAGCCCTAAATACCATCACATTCACGAACTTACTGAAAATTATGGAGTTCAGCCCAGAAAAAACTTTTCCAAATCCAAACTCAGATTTCCTAGTAGTTATGGGAATTAAAAATATGAGTAATCTCACCCCTAGTTCAACATAATTTGCAAATAGATTCCCAGGAATGTAATTCGCCAGCTAGCAGTTGGTCATAGTGTTTCGGTGCTTCGATTGCAACGATACGGTGGAACCAACGTTAGAAGAAGTTGGGGCAACGCTAGTGTCATAGGCTTAAATGAAACAACTAGATGGCTATACTATTTTTGTTAGTTTTACCAATGGATAAAGAGAAGAAAGTTTTTACGTTGCAACTATTGGAAGTGGGAAAAATGAAATTTACAAGACTATGTATCGAACCATGGCAAATTTCAATATGATGACACCCTCAGAAATTCAGATTACTGTTTGCAAATAGCTTTCTATAGGGAGAGTAATGATAGGATAGTGCCATGCGCCACCTCCATAGGACTTTCGGATAGCAGTTTATAATATGGGATTTATAAATGATATTTATGTTAGAATGTTATCTGATACACTGATTTCTGTGAATGAAAAGATATACTTTGAAGTAATACCCTCTAGTACAGGAAACTTTAGCATCAGCATATCTTGCACTTATTTATACTAGAACAATTTTATACTTTTGGGCTTCTCATCACTTGTTAAACATAAGCTACGTTTAAAGTTTTTGTAGAATCAGGGAAGTCTAGGAATATGCAAAATAATAGTCTGCCCAACGGAATATCTAGTTAACGACATCTTAGTTCCTATCCCGACAGATAAAATTAATAAATCCGGAGTATATTCTAGTTTATGTGGAACTACCGACAGCTTTTCTGTAGAGAAATAAATAGTTGGTATGACATTTTTCTTTTGCTTTAGCGTTTATGGAGTTTTCTTAGTTTCGTATTTTGCTATACTTTAGATCGTACACAAGAGGCAAGAAGTGCTAACAAGCAAAATTAATTAATACTGATTTTATGGTATTATAATAGTGATAGAAATAGTTACCACTTCAAATGAATCTCTCTCTTAGTATATTGGTTGATTTGTGGACGAAAACGTTGGGGTACCAAATCGCAATTCCTTTGCTAGCAGTCTGCTACATTGCATTTTATACTCTTAAAATGTACCAGACACCCCCAGGTTCTCTGTCATTGCGATCTTCTCGCAGCACTTCGATCTTTGCATCCCTGCTATAATTTGGTGGATTATTTGTGGCTCTCGGGCTACTAATTCAACTTCCATCCTTCTATGTTATGTTTGTAGCGTACTTTATTCAATTCTTGGTTTATATATTTGGGTCTGTCATGTTTCTTGGCACAAAGACTCCTCGGTTTTGCTGCTCAAAGAATATTACAAATAGCAGAATACTGCGCATTCTGATTGTCATACAGCATATCTTGCTTGGGGTTTTGAGCACGGCTGCTGTTCTGTTAGCTGGAGCCGATGTAAGCCCAGAGACTATACATCAGTATTAAAATAGCAAAAGTTTTGAAAATTGCTACAAATGCCTCGTTGGTGGTACATTTTATATTGTCATGATTCATTTCATTGGGGGCATTGAAGAAGCTATTTGGTACCTTGTGTGGATAAAGCGCGATGAGAGTATTGGATAGCGCAGGAAGGTGATTGTTTGGGAAGACTCAAATGGGATCATTACGGAGTATAGTTACGACTAGAGCAGTGAAAACATTGCTTGGCTCTCACTTAACAAAACTTTACATCATCTTTTTTATATTCATTGACGCCCCTACACCGCATATTACCACGCTAACGCCGATACATAGTCCTATGGCAATCTTACGAGTTACGCGAATACTTTCTACGGTGGTACCCTCCTGTACCTAAACTGGAGCCTCATTGCTGATATGCGAGCCTCTGTCATTTGTATTGAGCTCTTCTAGCGCCTATTGAGCCTCAAGCATAACATTCTGATTACTCGGTCCACTACTCATGTGATAAGTGCATCCCTGATCCGAAGTCGCAACTACAATTGATCGCGTCCTAAATATACTGGGAGTTCTAGGGTGGACCTCGCCGAAGCTCTTCCTATCATGGCCAAACATCCGAATGGTTAGAGCCCTTGCGCGCTCTACCGGCATGATATGAGCTAAAATAGGTACCATTAGAGGATCTACTACATGCATTGCGTCATTTTCTGCATCAGCATGCTAGTTCTAGCTCCTCAGCTGTGGAAGTTTTAGGGAAAATATGAACGGAAGATAGAAGACGTACACAAAGCCGCTCAGCGAAGCAAATATTGCAAAAATAACGACAATATTTTCGTAAACTGCCGCCAGGGCAAAACTAAACACGACAAAAAGACTGCTAATGAGCAATGCCCATAATTAGCCCTTTTTATCATTTATAGACATGCCATATTACGCGAGAAGAGTCTCTTTTATAGGAAAAATAACTAGTGGGAACGAGATTGTAACGACTAGGCCATAGAGGAGACCAAGAATGTTAAAATATATAAAATTACACTCCCCAATGTTCACGAATATATTGTTAGAAATTTTAGTACCGAACATAATTGCTCCCATGTACCCTACACAAAGATAAAAAATCGTTCCAAACGTTGCTGCTATCCAAGCTGAAATTTTGACAGTCTGTTTCTTGAAGATCGCTGGGCCTTATACAGAGTTTAGCAAAGAAGGAATAGCATTATACGAACCAAAATTCGATTAAATTGACGGGATATACATCAAAAAAAGTAACACAGCTTGACCTGGGGATTGTTCTGGTAAAATATTAATATGATAACTCCCGTTCTCACAGATACTTTATTTAGAAAATCTAATGAAAAAGATAGTGGCTATCGAAATAACAGTAACAAAAATTATTAGGGTCGATATTGAGCTTACTTTAGCCAAAATATACATCTTGGAAATAAGAGTAAGTTGAAAGACAATGAAGAACGAAATAACAATTTTTACCCAGATTATGTTGAGTTATAATATGATATTTATTGAAAGATTAATAATATTAGATTAAAATTATACCTGTTAAAATAGAAAGCAGTGTTTAATTAGATGAGTCTAGTTACTTGAAATATTATTAATTTGTTATTATTATATAATATAATAGTATAATGGATTATATATAACTCGCATGTATCAAAAATTATTTTCATGATAATTTTTATAGCTTAATCAGCAATCAAATTCCATATTTTCTAAACCTTATAAAGTATGCTTAAATTTAAGTCTATACTATTACTAGATCTATGTGTGTATAGCCCATTATTATGTTACTCAGAGAGCTGGGGTGTATCTATAACGTCCATTACACAATGGTTTATTCTGTTACATGCCATAAGAACTTCAAATTCACCAATAGTAATTTTATCACGCATAGCATTATATAAGTCTTCTAGCTTACTGCTATACATACAAGTGCCAATAATAAAAGAAAGGGACTTAGTACTATTTATATTATTTTCGTAAGGATTATTTTAATGCTTTCTCATAAAGTTAAATATCCTAAAAATGATGAAATATCAAAATCTTTTATCATATCTATAGTTGTTTCTTTGCAATCGTTTTATACTCTGATTTTTAAGAGTAATTATGTTTATGAGTAATTACGTAAAAATTTGAATCATAATATATTCTTTTTAGTACATCATTCATACTATACTGCTCTAAAAGAGATATTACAAAGTGAGTTCGGATTATTGATATGAGAACTAATATTAAGCTTACCTATTAAAATAAAAGATAAAGTAGTTGTGCGATTTTTATTCATAAATGCATGTCTAGTAATTATTTTAGTTTGGTTGCAGTTTACGCTTTATGTGTATATCCTGATGAGGCACAGGAACTCTGGTTCCAATACTGTAAGGAGGATTTATAACATTCACAAAAAGTAATTTTGGTTTATGGTTTGTAAATATTTCCATAATTTTGTTATACTTCCTAGGAAAAAGTGCTTATTAAGAGTTACAGTGATAAACTTTCAGTCATATTTTTTTTAAAATTAAATTCAAACTTTTAATGCGATTCCGAGATCGACTACTTTCGATTTATTAGTACCCTTCCAAAATGAATGAATTTATTTTATCAACTGGATAAGAAAGTTTTGAATCTTTCAAACGAAGTGAGTACAAATTCTCGACTTCAGACCATAGTACCTCAACTTTCACTTTTACATCACTCGAATCTCTTTCCGTGGCCATTGACCTTGGAGGTATGACTATTCCGGCTCAGAAAAATATGTTTAAAACGAAATTAGACGAAGATTAAGTGGAGATACAACTGATGAATACCTCAGCTTCTTTTATCACTCATTTTAATGGAAAATTCACATATATATTTTCAAATTAAATAGCTGAGATCAAGCAAGCCCTCACCTAATGTAGCGGCACAAAACCAGAAAACAAAGATAAACATTAACGTAATGTTAAGAAAAATAATAATGAAGTAGTTCACAATGAAGTCTCTCTCAATGATAGGGAAGATAATTTGATTATCCAGAAGAGGGAATCAAGTGCTAATAGAAAGTAGCAGTAAGATACACATATTACGCATGAATTAAAAACTACATTATAAAAAAAATAATACAGTCAAGACAAAACTCCTGTGATAGAATCTCCAGTATAGGTAGCAATCATCAGCATAGACGCACCTAAATATAAAGAACGAAAACCTAAAAAATAATTAATTAAAGAATAGCCAAAGTAGATAGACCCCATAGAAAAATTCTAATTACCAGCTGAATTTGTTCTTACCGTGTCTGAAGTAGAGTTTCTAGAAATATAGAGACTTTTAGACAACTGTAGCAACTTGGCTGGTGCATCCAACTTCTTCAAAATCCCGGTTACGAAGCTTAAACAATATGAAGTCTTAAGTTAGATGACCTTAAATGATCGCCTGGAGAAGTTCGGATTTGAGAAGGAGTTGGCATAGTGAATGTTATTTTTCTCTCGCTAGTCCGTATAATTTATGCATGATGGCTTGTGTGTGCATTCATGTATAGAAAACACCCTAGAGTATCCAGAAACCAATATCAGATGAGTACTCCAGATCTGTGAGATTCCATTAATGTGTCGTTCCTGCTAGAGTAAAAGGCCCAGCTGGATATAATATCTCTGCAAATAAACATTATCAGCTTCTGATTTTTACTCCCCTCCAACGTCAGACTCATAGCCTAAGGTAGGCTCATTATGCTGTAATTCCATTTAGCTCTCCGTTTTTGTAGGCCATCCAGGTTCATTCGTATGTATGGGATGCCAATAGGATGCAGCAGGCGGCACTACTGAGTGGATTCACTACAATACTTTCTCAAGAGAATGTGGATGCCCATGATATAGCTGCGCGTAACATCAATTTCCTCATTGTACCTCCTAGAAATTTCCACTAGAACTGGTAGGGTAGAAGCGCAGCTTACGACCAGATTGCGAGTATAAAGAACGCGACTCCTCTTACTCCCATGGATGTATCAAGAAAACCCTGGCAACATCATTGGCAACTCTATTATTAACAATCTATTATTTCAGACTATATTACAATAGGCTCACCATGGATCGTTTACAGATCCTAGTACGATCAGGAACTACGCAACTAATCAACAGTATCTCCATAAACATCACTCAATCATAGAAGCAATACTGACTTCGCTGAACTAGCTGTAGTACTTGGAGTCCACCACTAGCTCCTCTTGTATATCCTAACCATTCCCTCTTGCAGCCCTCTTCTTCATTACAACTACTATCAAAATTACCAAAGCCCCAACTAAACCAAGCACCCCCAGCACAATTCCAACGATAGCTCCAACCTGTAAACCCAGGACGCAGACACCATTAACCGCCCTGTATCCACTCAGGCACTCCGAGCAGCTCCCGTTCTTATCAATGGCAAAATCCCCTATACACCCCGCACACGCGTTTAATCCGCATTTAAAGCAGTTCTCGAGTCTCTCACCACAAAAGCATTACCCAACGGACCCGTCCTAACGTTGCTCGCAGAAGCTGAGTTCCTCACGCGCAGCGCAAAAGAACCCTAAAACGCGATCTGCACAACTAGGGACGCACGCAGCGCCCTCGAAGTGGAATCCATCCAGGCAGGCGGAGCATGATCCCTCCCTACACGTCAGGCAGTTCTAGGAACGCCCACAGCTGCACGGCTCTGCCTGCCCATCACCTCCGCATACCGCGCTGACGCCCGGCGCCGCGCAGTAGAAATTATCGGCCAAATGATCGCAAATCGGTGAATTGCACCCACTATCGCCGCCCCGGAAGCCAGAAATACACCCCACGCACACTCCATTTCCGCACATCAGGCAGTTCTTCAGAGCACCGCACTCGCATGGAACGTCCTGAAAACGGCAATCCTGGCACACCCCGCCCTCCAAGAACTGCCCGTTCGCGCAGCTCAGACACGCCGTTATATCACATGTTTTGCAGCCCACGCAGAGCTCGCAGACGCCCCCAGCGCTGCAAAATTCGCCCTCTATACACTCTCCAGCGCCGTCGGAGCACTTCCTCAAGCACACCTTTCCCACCAAACTGCTCCCCTCCTGGCAGACCAAACAGCCCTCAGAGTTGCAATTCGCGCAGCGCTCGCCGCAGCGGCAGCCGACGGTATGCTTATCGCACGATTAGCATATATTTTCCGCTTCTTTTTCGATTTTGCAGAATTGCCCGAAGGCGCAGGAAACGCTGTTCTGGCACTGGTCGATGACGCAGCGGCCGGCCTTCGGGGACGCGAATTTGGCGCAGGAGGCGCATGCCGTTCCGCTACAGCTCTGGCAGTTCGCTTGCAGGGCGCCAGTGCAGTTGCAGGCGCAGTTCGGGGTCATGCGCACGCAGGACTGGCACGCGTACGCGCTGCTCCCCTCGAGGTCGCAGAAAAAGCCCGGGAGGCACGCGGCAGAGGAGCCATTTTTGCAGTCGTTTTCGACGCATTTCGTGCCGACGAGTTAGAAGCCGAAGAGGCACTCAGTGCACGTTTGGGCGTCGCTGCAGATCGTGCAATTTTCGAACAGAGACGGGGAATTCGGGTTCAGTGAGCAGTTGCAGGCTCCATTTAGCGTCATGCGCTCGCAGCTCTCGCAGACGTCTAGTTTTGCGTTATAAAACATCGCCAATGAGCAGTCCATTTTTGTGGAGTGGTTAAATTATCAATATTTATAAAATAAACATATAATAATAGTTTTTGTGGTTTTAGTTTGTGGTTTAAGAGTAGAGATGTGGGGCAGAAATAGTAAAAAATGCAAAACGTTTTTCTTGAAAATTGAGTTAAAAGTAGGTTAAATCATGAATAGGAGAGATGAGGTTTTTCTTGCAAAATGGATGATATTAGATATAAATACAAATATATGGTTACCGGAAAATTAAAAATATAGGTAAATGTTAAAAATTTAATATTTAGAGTAATTTATGTATAATAATTAATTAATTGGAACTTTTATTAGCAGGTGATAAAATCTGACAGTCGCCTTAGTGCTGATTTGAGAGTAAGGATAAATAAAGTTGAACACGATAGGAAACTTATGGACATGGGTAATATTACTGCTGAAAGAATGCAGATTAATTTTATTTGTATTCTTGTGTAGAGACACCGGATTTTTTAACATATTTATCGTGTGAGTGTTAAGGTACAAAAAAGAAGTAAAAATTTATAGGGTTTTATTTTATCAGATTTTATATTAAGTGTACAATTATATTTATAAATAATTTATTTCTACGTACGTATTTTTCGATAAGTATTATTTTCAATTTTAGATAATCCTAATATTTTAAATTATTTTCTTGAACAATAATTTTTGTAACAATTTATTATTATATGTTATATTTAGTTATAAAGTATACGCTGATTTATTAATTTTCTTGAGTATATCGAATATATATGTGCTATGTTATTATTTCAAATATTTGTTTAACTGTAATTTTAATTAAACTTCATTAAGATGTAAACTATGTTATCAACATATAATTTATTATAAAATAACAACCTGTCGTACAATTTACACTGCTCCGGTAATTTTCATTACTACTTAGGTACATATAAAAGGATAAATAAACTGTACGACAATATTAAACGTATATATTTTTATTTTACTAAAATAAGCAGGGAGATGAATTAAACTTAATATACAATGTAATATTTTATCTTATAATACTACTTAACTAAATTTAAAATAATTTCATTTCTTTATAAAATGTTCATTCTTTTTGCTTAAGTTCCTATTGTCATGATGCATGGCGCAGGATTAGATGCTTCCAGCCTTAATGATATGAAGATGTGGATAGAATAGAAGATTCAAGGTGTTGCAATTGTTAATTGTGAAGTAGGTAATGGTGTTTAAGACTCGCTGAACATGAGTCTCACTGCCTAGACAAAGTTGCTAACTGATTGTATAATGGGAAATCCAGTTTTAGCTAATGGCTTCATTGGAGTTGGACACTCATAAGGTACTCTTCTTTTGCGTGGATATCTTTCCGCTGGAAAAGGTCCTAAAATGATTAGATACATCTCGATAGCAGGCCCTCAGGGAGGATTTTACTGTTTTGGTAATTCTGGTGACTCTATATGCGATACGAGTAGCCCTGTTGGTTTAATACAAGCTAGCTTTACAAAAATGACCTAATATACTGAAGCAGTTTAGAACAAAAACGGTATTGCTAACTTTTGGAAGGATCCTACTGACCTATCAACGTATCGTACAGGATGTTAGTTTATGCCAGATATTAACTAGCAAAGAGCAGCAAAGAACCCATTAGTTAAAGCTGCATTTGAGAGTTTAGACCTTGTTGTACTCTTTGGATCATTCTTAGATGGTGCTGTCAAACCATTCTAATCTTTATTTTTCGGATTCTATGCTGATGGATCTACTACTGATATAGTTGATATGACAGAGTAAGATTACTATAAATAAGATTGGTTTGGCCTTAAAACTATGAATGAGGCTGGAAAAGTACTTCGGCTTGAATCTGGTCTTCCACATGTTGGATATCTTAGCAGTGAGGGTTGGGTCAAGAACCAACTTGTACCGATGCTTATCGTAGGAGATTCTAATAGTACTTTATAAACTTCTGTTGGTTCTATTGCAGCTATTGTAGTTCTTGCAGTTGTAGTAGCAGCTTTATTCATAACACTTCTTGTTATTATTATTAAATATAAGAGAGCTGCTAGCATTAATAAGTGATGACATTATTTATTTAAAATATTTTCTATCTATTATTTTTCATGTTTTTTTCTTATTTGCAATATTATGAAAATATTCAGCTATTATAGTTTATTGCAAAAATGAATTTAATTGTACTTAAAGTAGCAAAATACAATATCTCACTAACCATTGATACAATTAAAATACATGTGTTAATTAATCAAATCGTTGCAACTTTGCTTATATAAATGTTTTGATCAATAAGCTCTTCTTCGTCATCTTCTTTTAACGTTTGTGTAATATAATCTGTTAGTTTTAGTCTGTTTTATGCTTTGTACTACACATGAATACTTTATGTAAGGCGGGCGGTAGAAGATTTGCTAAGCATACTAGTTGATTAACTTGATCGAAGTATTGGTAGATTTAGCGCGTCAGATCTTGGAGACTAACCAAACATACAATCAGCTTATTCAGCCTGGTATATTTCAACAGATTTCTTTGATGTTTATATTCCCATTTCAAGTAAAAAATGGTTCTCATAAATATGATATATTTTTGATAATACGATAAATAAATTTGCATTAACAATAGTAATACAATCAATGTAGAACTATTAATAAAACAAAAAACTAATAACATAGTATAATCTACCTTAATACTAATATTTGAAATTACGTTATCTTTATAAAAATGATAAATAATATATATAAGTTATTCTTTTACGTTTCAGTAAGTTACGCTTAATTATTAATAGGATACAGAATAAGCTTTCAATAAACTTAAATTAAAAATAATATATACTATTTTTAATATATATTAACTGACAATAGTTACTTCATGAAACTACTGAAAGTTACTTTCTATAACTAATTCACATATAGACTTAATAATTATTTTATAAATCGTATACGTAATTAGCTCAAATAATACATTATATTATATATATCTAAAGTTTCACTTGATTTATGAAGTGATATAGATTTATATTTAATTTACTTAGAGCGTATCTCAAATTTGTATCAATTAATAGAATAAAATAATTTATAGTGACTTTATTTTATTAAACATTATCATGCCAATAAATTCACATCGAGTTTATCACAACTTTCACCTCTATATATCCACGTTAAAGCCTTTACACCTATTATAAAAGATGTTGATATGTCATTATAATCGGAAATTTAACATTCATATACAGATAAATATACAAGAAACACCGAATCATGTCTAAAATCGCAATACAATCTAACAGTAGTTTATAAACTTAAGCAATCTCACATTTATAGCAATTTAGTGTTCAAATTACTCACAAACACTATTTCCCTAACCATTTCAACCTTGATAATGAACTAGCAATTTTCAAAGTCACTAACGAAATACCACTAGAAATTGCCTAAATCAACCAAATATGCCAATATATCACATTTAAAAGTTCTATTCCGCTATTCAACACCATCTTCACACCAATACAAACAATGTAACTTAACTTTCGCAACGATCTCAACCCCATCCACATTGTTAACCCCCACTCACTCGCTTCACCTTAAATCGGCCTTTTCGCCGCTCTTCCGCCCCGCCACGCATTTATCTACGCCCCTCTCAGCGCCGCGCACCCGCTCGCGCCACTCCTCGATCAACTCGCGCGAGACGACCTTTTTCGTCATCCGGACGCCGACGTTCTTCTCGATTTCCTGGAAAACGGCGATTTCGGCCTGGCTCACGAAAGTTACGCAGACACCGCTGCGGCCGGCCCGCCCGGCGCGGCCAACGCGGTGGACGTACTCCTGCGCCTTCGGGGGGACCTCGAAGTTGACGACGAGCTGGACGTCAGAAACGTCAATTCCGCGCCCCGCGACGTCGGTAGCGACGAGGATTTGCGTGGAGTCCGCAGAGAAGGCCTGGAGCGACGCGGAGCGGAGCTTCTGCTGCATCTGGCCGTGCAGCTCGCATACGCCGAAATTGAGCGCCTTGAGGACCTGGAAAACCTTCGACACGTCCGAAATTTTGTTGCAGAAAATGATCGTTTTCGCGTTAAATTCGAGCAAAAGCGGAATCAGCGTGTAAAATTTTTCTGACAAAGGAGTGGAAATCAGAAATTGAATTAGATTCTAATTTGTCTTTTATTCGTCCTGCGACGTGTTTATGACGAGCGCATTTTGCGAGGTCTGGGCCTGCAGATTTTTCACTTTCTTGCTGTAGGTGGCCGTGAAAAGCAGATTCTGACGCGTTTTTGACAGCTTGCGGCTGATGGCCAAAATGTCGCTTTCGAAGTCCATATCCAGCAGTTTGTCGCACTCGTCGAGCACCAGAAACCTGAAATTCTTGAAGTTTATTCCGCGCGAATTCGCGAAATGGTCCAGGACGCGGCCTGGCGTGCCAACGACGACGTGCGGCCGCAGGCCCAGCCGGACCTGCTGCACGGACATGTCGACGCCGCCGATCAGAACGGCCGTTTTCAGGCCGATTTCGGCCCCGAACCGCTCGAAAACCTCGCCGATTTGCACCGCCAGCTCGCGCGTCGGGGCGATAACGAGCGCGAAAAACGACGCTTTTGAGGCGATCAGCGCGTTCAAAATCGGCAGCGCGAACGCGAGCGTTTTGCCCTGGCCCGTTTTCGCCACCGCGAGCACCGAGTGCTGCTGCAGCACCTTCGGGATCGTCTGGTCCTGGATTTCGGTTGGCGAGGCTATATGGTTCGTTTTCAGAGCGTTTTGCAGCGATTCGTGCAGCAGCGAAAATGTCATTTTTTAGGAGTGGAAAAAGGAAAGAAAATATATATTATTATATGATTATATACATAATTAAAATTTTGAGCGTCATTCTATGCTATTGTCTACTAGTAAGCCTGTGACGTCAGTTTCTGGTATTAAGGACTGCTGTTTGACGTGAATATTAGGAGTAGCTTTTTGGTGGAATTTTATGGCTACAGCTAGAAAAGAAAGAACTAGTGAGTAGATTCCTGCAGAAAGCGTCAATTTAGCTGTTAAATCAAACTCACAGTTAACACCGTCGCTGCACTATAAAAAGCAGCCTGTGCACATTTGTAGACTCATTTTCTGAGTTATTTAGTTAATAGATATATAGTAATTAAAGATATAGAAATAATTTTTAAATTTATAAAATAGGTGTTAAATCATATAATAAGTAAAGTAAAATATTGGTTTTCAGTCAATATTACATTATAGAATTTAGATACAGGATAACGTAGAGGCCATGTTAGGTAAATTTGCTACACGTAGATCTAGGATGTCCGCGGCTACCCCACGCTCAAGTTCTTCAACAACGGCCAGTACGTCGAAAACTACAAGGGCGCCAGAGAGGCCGAGGCGATCAAGGACTGGCTGCACGAGAGAGTTCAGTGAAACTTTTCCAACACTGCCTCTGCTCACAGGACGGCGCTGTCTTCCGTCTGCGACAACATTTAGCACACGCTACGCGCCTCCATCCGGAGCAGCTGGAAGTTGCTGGCCAGGATCTGGGCGTTATCCTCCAAAATAGTCACGAAGAGGAGCATTTTTTCTATCTTGCGCTGCTGCTTCTATCCAAGGTGGATTGAGCTCCTGATGCACGACGTCAGCACGATCTGCGGGTTCGAAAAGTTGAAATCTTCTTCTGTAAAGCTACAAGTCGACGGCGCTTACATGTACCGCGGAGGTTCTAGAAGTTCTGTAATTAGTTTTGACAGGGTCATTCTATAGATTGAAAAGTTTGCTGTAGTATATGTAGTATATACCAATATAAACCATAGTAAATGAAACCCCTTTGAATATCGACTATTCAATGTTTCCTAATTCCATATGAACCTTATTTTTAATCAACTAGCACCCTTAAAGTTTATTTCCATGAGGCTACAAATACCCTGACAATACATATCCTAGTTGCGAAATCTAATAAATATCTTACTTAAATACGTTAATTTTAATAAAATATCCATTTCAGAATGTCCAAAACCATATTACCCCGGAAAAATATCACTTCAAGAACCCGTTAATCAGCCCGTAGACCGTGAAGGCGAAACCGACGGCAAAGATGGAGATGATACTGAAAATGACCCAATTCTGGTCCAAGAACCCACTGAAAGGCGTTTTAGGCGCCGCGAACTCCTCCCGGCACCGCTTTCTGGCTCTCAGCAGCAGCACAGCTGGTGACAGCAACACCACAAATGCGAAGAGACCGGAAACGTCGATAATGCTCCCCAAGCATCGGAAAAAACCTGCCAAAATTCCAGCCGGGATCACACTTGCGAGCTTGAACGCAACGTCGAATACCCTGCTGTTCTCCGTTTTCGGCGATATCTGCTTCAGATTCGCTGACATCGAGAGCGCCACGATGGGCATCGAGCCTATAACGTAGATTGGCGGGAGAATGCGGACCAGGTAGGAGAGGAACTTGAAAAATACGGGCTGGTGCTGAGCACCCCAGCTTTTCCCATCCCACTGCAACAGATTCAGCGTGATCAGCTGCGCACCGTCAGTACCAAAATACATTGCCGATGGGTAGGCTACTATTGCCATTAGGACGTAAATAACGCCGAAGGCGAGTGTCATGGCCCGATTAAGGTATTTCTAGTGTTGCTGTACCACAGGTCGCATCGTGGTGGGAATGGCACTGTGGAGGATAATAGCGTATATGGAGCTAGAAAATACACTTGAAAATGTCGAAATCTCAAACTTAAATACGGGAATGTTATTTTTGATGAAAGGGGCCGCGCTGGTCGTGTTACCATTGACGTCAAAAGGTGAGAGAAACATAGCAACAAAGGGGATTATTGCTATTATCAGGACTGCAGTGATCCGGATTGCCGTTAAAATTGTTTATAAAACGTTCTGTTTCGAAATATCAAAAAATATCATAATCGATGTGTAGACAATAGCAACAAATGTCCAGACAAAGTAAGCAATGTTGCACCTACTCGAGTAAACCTAGCAAGGATCACCGCACTCCCAGCTGGCCCCAAACGGGACGATTGAGGCTATAGATTAAGCTACAATAGCAGTATAACTCCACATAGCTCCAAACGTGAGGCAACAGACGGCTATCAAATAGATGATCTTTCCAGCCGTCCCGTAGTAAATTTAGCACATTTCAGAAAACTCATAGGTAGCGTCATTCGGTAGTGAGAAGTCTGGAGATGTGATCTCATCAATAGGCTGTTCTTCAAGGGTTGTCTAGATTTCAATTTTCTAGTTTTCGGCTTCTTATAAATTTTAGACTTAGATGCATCTTTAAAGAGCAAATGTACGAGATACAATATCTATTGAGTATCTACCTAGGAGATATCCTAAAAATGTTATTATAGTGATTAAAATCAAAGATACTACTATTGATGCTCTCGCTACAGTTTATGGGAGGTTAAGAATACCAACACCTATTGTGAAATTGATTAAAACAGCAGATGCCGTGAATGCCTTATAATTAGGCATTTTGGTTTAATATAATTTACTATATATAAGTATACTCAATTGGTTAGTATTACATAATAGCTCCCTAAGCTAATGGTATAAAAAGTATATAAGCAATAATTTATAGTATATGTGGTTTAATTTGTAAAAATAATACTTCTTTGATTATTTATAATGTAATATTAATTGTGGTTTACAAAGTATAGTTAATGTAAATTATAGGTTATTATGGATGATATAAAAATAAAATTGGTTCATTATCTCCTATATACATTCAAATCCCCACCATCTCTTTTACCACCTAAACATACAGGCTTTTCTCCATCTCTTTTTTACTTAAAACCGTGAGCAATACTTAAATCAGTATCTAAATTTCTAGTAACTTTAACAGTTAAGTCAAAATTAGGAAGTTATGTACCATAACCAGTACTAAGAACATTTTTAGCTCTATCCCCCTTATCTATAATTACACCAGCTGCCGACATTTCTTATTTGTCTAAGGGAATCTCTTCACTGAATGTTTTAATAAGATGTCTTTTAATTGTTTCAGGAACTATTTCACCACGATTTTTAATTACATATCCTTTGTCAAGATAGACCCCTGAAAGTTATTCTGATGCAGTATCGCCTGCTAGCTTTTTTGTACTAATACCACAAACTTTGGTGAGATCCGCATCATAATTACGTTTGACAGACTCTCCAATATCAGCATACTCAGAATGAAGAGTATGCAATAAAGGGTGCTTGTGACAAGGGTCTGGTGCTGGATTCTTAAATAAAAGAGCAACCTCACAAGGACGATATGGTGGCATATCGGGTGCACATTCAGGATGCTGAGTCAAATCATAGTATTCTGAATTTGGATTATCTGAAGTAGGATCGCGCTTATTCGCAATTTCTTTATACGTAAATTCACGCTCTGGGATCCATGGTGTATCTCTTTCTGGTTTAAGTCCATGACGGAACTATGGATCTTCTGGGTTGTGAGGTAGTGAGAATTTTGGCTTGGGGTTATTATAACTTGGATTGTTGGACCAGTCTTCAGCATCCTTAACTTTCTGCGAAGAACGGAACTTTAATGCTACAGCACGACGTTCTGCAGCGTTCATAATTTGCGGAAATGTATATAACTATATTAAATATATATTTATTAATAATATTAATAAATTAATATATAATTTATATGTTTTATGTATAAAATCTAGTTTTAGGCGCACTCCATTATTAATAATGCCTATCAAATTTGAAGATGTAGTTCATGTTGACCCTTTGAGCAGAACCCAGAGAAAGCAAATTACAGCAAAAACTGCTTGCTAAGAAGTTGAGAAAAAAGTACAGTAAACTAAACCTCATTTTTATGAAGACGAGAACGCATTCAAGAGAAAGGTCTGATTTTATTATTTTTTTGTATCAAAAACCACGATATTGGTGTTAAAATGAACATCTATTATCAATATTTTACTAACTCACCTTAATTCCTATCCATAAATAATTTCAATAATTAATTATAATTATTATATAATTTTATTAGTTTGTTCCACTTCAGATTATGGAGGATTCATATCAAAAAGAACTGGACAGCTTGTCAATAGAAATGAAATAGTAGCTTATTAAACTAGAGGAACTAACATCTGAATATCTTAACCTTAAATCTTCCTCATTTAGATAATTCTTAAAGAACGAGATTGTTCGTTTATCTGAAAAGCACTTAATGTCAGCAAAGTATGCCGTCACAATCGAAAGATCTGCTGCTAATTTCTATGAGTTTTCGCATAAAAGGTCTAATCCAGTCATCGATACTGCATATCAGAGGTTGCAGCAAAGCCACTTATTAAAAGCAATAGATGCTGAAAATTATAGAAGCAAAATCTAAATAGTAGTAGAGGGCAAAATATTTGAAGCATGGGTGTGATGGTATCTTATTATAATATATAATACAAAGGACTTGAAAAATTCTACAATCATAAATTAAAACATAAATTTAATGTGCAAATAATAATATTAATTACTAGTAATGCGTTAATTATCAACTACTAACATTGTCTTTTATTCATAATAGTTATAAAAGATGATAAATTAGGCGTTATTTGTTGAACAGGTAAAATGAATAATAACTTTTCAATATAAAATATTATATTTCTAAAAGAACTATACTAAGAATCAGATGATAAATATCGTTTTACAGCATTATATAAACTTTGCAAGCAAAATTCTGATTTTTGCTAAGCGAAATACAATTTTAAACCCCATCACTCATTTTTCTTAATATCAGTTCTCTCTTCTAATTAAACCTTATTAATGAAGCAATCTTTCAGGTCAACTTTAACACCCTAATTTTACATTTCGCGCTCTTATTTGAAGTATTCTTCATGCCTTCTTTAGCGATCTTCAAAAGTTTCTACATGCACGTCTTGCTTTTTAGTTCCAAAATATCTTGCATAGAAGTAGAAACATGGACCAAAAATTAAAGCTACAGTGCAGCCAATTCCTGCACTTAACTAGACTTGATTATATTCAATAGACTTATCAGCAAATCGCTCAAAAAAGTTTTTGGGGCTAGCTAAATATATTTAAAGTGATCCCTCAAAAATTTTATCATTGAAGCTGAGTTCTGTTATATTTTTATGAACATATAAAAGAACTTTTGGAAATACTGAGATATTTTATCTGGCACAGAAAAGGTCATAGAAAGCGCAATTTATAGAGAGAAACGGGAGGGGAGATTTCTAATAAAATTGTTTTAAAATATGCTCTGAAAGATTTTCATTATGGTAAATTACTAATTTTGATGGATATGCAGAAAAATCTTTTGGGTTAAATTCGATTAGCTATGATAACATTAATGTTAACATTTTTAGGAGTAGAAATAATAATTAGTTTTATATAATTTTATGTGCATCGTTTTAAAAAATGCAAAATTCGATTTATATGGAGAACTTACCTTTAAATCATTAAATGGAAATTTAAAGAACGCTAACAATGCATGAAAGTAATTTTAATACTCTTGTAAATTAACATGATAATCTTATTAAATTTAATAAAACGCAAAAAACATTTGATACAAATTTTGGAAAATAAAATTTTGTGCCAGGGCTATAATACACTGAATTTAAACCACAGAATGATATTTCTGATCACATAAAAATAAATTTGCCTTTTAATCCTCCACAATTGTAGCAATAATAGTTTAATCCAGAAAAGTTAACTTAACAAATTATCGCACAGACATAATCTAAATAACAAATGAACCAATCAGATATAATTAATAACTATGTGATGAATCCAAATTTGGATTAAAAAGTTGAACAGGTTATAACAAACTTTGAAGTAAAGTAAAATTAGATCAATGTCTAAGAATAATAGCTTATTTAATAAATTATGAAACAGTAACATCCGGGATCATTACCATAGTTTTAGAGCCGAAAAGATATACTTACAATTGAACGATAGTATCCAAATAGTGACTCATAAAGACAAGATACTGTTCACTATAACGATTTGATAGTTAATAAGTAACATTCAAATAATTTTAATGAGATTAATGTGAAAAGGAACATGAGGCCATAAAAATCAACAGATATTCATCTTTCATAGCCTTAGCAGAAAAATGATGAATATGAGCATCTTTTATTAATTGAATAATAAAAAACCTAAATTGATCAACATATTTTATAAATTAATTAATTATCTGAAAAATTTTTAATGGTGACATAAGATAACAAGACGCTTTAAAAATAGCTTAAACAGATATTAAAATAATACTAAATTATTGAATCTACTGTAAAATAATCTACTTAGGAAAAGATAAATCTAAATTTATAGATAGAGTCAAAAGAGCAAGCTATAAAATAACTTTAATTTGAGAATTAGGAGTTGACTAAAAAAATAAACAATACACCATTACCAATATATAAAGTTAATGTAGATAAAGCCTTAGAACATTTATCATTTGATGATGATAAAGAAAATTTAGGAAGAGTGTTAGATAGCTTGTAGTAGGATAAAAGAAAACTCCTTGATAGTATTAGGTAAAGAGTAAAAATAGGTGATTGAATTTTATATTTTATATATTATCTGTTATTGTAGGAAATAGTAAATTTAATTTGTTACAAATTTAAACATTAGATAATTGTATGCTTTATATTCATTTAACTCAATAAACTGTTAAAAGATAGCCAATTTTAAATTAGTGTTAATTGGTAGGATTATGGATAAACCTTTAAATTAAAACTTTAAATTACTATTTTATTATTAGAAGTATGTAATATTTAGTATATTCATGATATTGAATTTTTAATAATCTAATTAAAATATATTTATTTATAATTTTGGATTATTGCTATTGTACTTTTCCTAAAATGAAAAACCAAAAATCTACGATTTCACTGAGATATGTTAGTAACCTTAGAGCTTAACATATTTAGGGTCATACCAATAAAGATGAAATAACTGAAATATATCATGATTTATAGTTTGTACGAAAATAATCACCCAAAAGAGAGTTATCTTTTATAAAAAGGGTTCCATCGATATTACAAAAGTCAAAAATGAATGAAGATGAACTATAGTTAATAACTAGAATGGAATTTCCACCCAGTCTATTTGACTGATAATACTTATCCGCTAAATGACCTATTACGAATTTTCACTAAATATGTTGAAATATCATAGATTTTATTTCTCAGTTTGTATAGTATATATAAGAAAGTTATTTTCGGAGTCAGATTCCTACTCATCACCGTTGAATAAGGTTTTAATTCCAAAATTTGCTAAACTTTCATCTGATTCTACAAAAGAAAAATTATGGAATTGCATCATGGATATTTAGTTACAATGCTCTAATAGAGGCGAACTTTACTACTAAAGTTTTTTCTTAGATAAGCGATTAATACCTTTTTTAATTGGTTTCATTTTAAAAAATAAGAAATAATGATATACTAAATTATTAGGTGTTCAGATATACTGAAAGACGAAACCTAATAATACTAATATTATACATTTTAAATTTATTATAATATTTAATGATTGAATTATCTACTCAATAAAAATATTGAACGATTAATGTGAATGTCTAATTTAATTATTATTATATTTTAAAATTACAATACATTTTGATTATAAGTTAACATAGGTCTAGAAAAATATACGCATTCTACTATTGTAAATACTTTGATTATTTTAAATAATAATAATAATAATTGTATTGCAGATAATATAAAGTTTTTCTGTAAAATATTATTAAAAAAACTATAAAAAACTATCCATTAAATATAAATGATCACGCACTCTTAATACCCTATGATTTGAGAACAGCATTCTTATAACATTTGTTAACTATATACCAAGTAATGCCAATGGCATGGAGAACAAAAATTATGACTAGTATTGTCACAGCTACTATTTCTGATTATTTTCTAGCTGCTTTTGTACCTTTTTCTTAAACACATTCAACACCAGTTAGTGCTACAACCTCAATAAAACCAGGGATACATTTACAAACGTTCTATTTTACTATCATATTTCTATGACAAGTTTCACATTTATCTTCATCTGTTAAAAATCTATTAGTCAATAATCCAGATTCAGAGCATTTATTAATACAACTTTAATTATTTGATGTTGACAATTCATAATTTTCACATTATTTGCATTTTTCATTACCTGCAGATGGTTTAAACATATCCTTTTTACATTTAGCACATTTTATAGGACTTTCCTATATCATCTCAGCTCCTGCAACACAAGCACAAATATTACCTATACGAGTATACTACAATAAAGGAAAAGTTGGACACGCCACGCACTTCTACTTTTCTATATCATATATTTAGACAACTATTCCAGCACATTTGTGAACACATTTATTATTGCTATTCAGGTTCTCGTATGTTTCGCATGTCATTTTTAACTAAATTATTTATCTTGATTTGCTAAATTATTATATTTTATATATTTTTGTTTTTTCGTACAAAATTACTTGAATCTGTATTGTTAAAATAATATTAATAATATAATAATCTATATTATTAGTTTTTATTACTTTCAGTTATTTACATTATTATTTCATAATAATGATCCAATATATAATTTTTCAAAATTGTTCCAAAATGTCATTTTACGAAACCCACTTCGGGAACTCTGCAATCTTGCATCCAAACACACGAGGTGCGCAGACTCCAATGGGAGCATTTTAATCGTCTCTTTTAAGCGACCGTAGCTCTTCAATTTTCGTTCCAAATACTCATAAGGCTCCATTTTACGCTAGCTTTATCTAACACAGTGACTTTAAATTCCCTGTTAGGAACTAAGTTTTCGAGGCATAGTCTGAAGACTTACACTCATAGATTCTATGTCTTTCTAAAAAATTATATACGAACTAAGAAAGGTTACATACCGCAGAAGCTGAAATCGATGCTTTAAAGCGAGAGATTGGTACGAAAAATGATGTAATTGAGGAACTACGAATTACAATTAATGAGATTGAGCATATTTTCATCCTGATGAATTCGGAAAAAACGGATAAAATATGCTAAACACGGTCTATGCCTTAAAAAGAATAAGAATTGGATAGAATTTAATCTAAAGTAAGCTTTGAAATCCCACTAGATGCCAGCGATTCGGATAATTAAGATTATTTGAAAAATTCAGTTATGTGAAAATTATTTATCACATATTATATTATAATATATACTAATTCCCTTTCACCTAAGTATAATGTCAGATGACTATCTAGCCTATCTAGCAGATATTCAGCAGGGAATCAACGCAGTTTCAGCTTTTAAAACACAAATAGAGCGTGCAAAGCATTCAGAGTAGCGTAATGTGCTTATAGAATCAGCTGAAGCACAAATAGAGCAAACGAACGCTGATATTCAGCTCGCAGAAATCGAGGCGACGATGATTAGACAGGCAGAAATTCGAGTTGAGGCCAAGAGTACTCTCAAAAAGGCGCACGGAGACCTGAAAATCCTGAAATCGCAAATTGAGACCATCCAGAGAAACGTCCAGGAAGCAGAACACCAAGATGAGGAGGAGACCCGGTAGACTACAGATTTGCAGAAGGTGTAGATTGCGTCAGTTTTGCTCGAGGATGGAAACTTGAATATGGACACCGGGCTCAATAACCTAGACCAGGTCATCACGATTAATAACTAGATTACTGACACTCTTCAGCTAGATTTGTAGAAGTTAGATCGGATCAGCGACGAAATTAACGGCATGTAAAGTGATATGATGATGGCCCGAAAACAGCTGAGAAAGCTTTTTAAACGTGTTACCAACAATAAATGCTACATGGCGTTGCTTCTGCTTGTGGTTCTCGGGATCTTTATTTTGACAATTTGGGACCTGTCAAAGACGGTTAGCGGGAAAAAGTGAAAATATTTAATATTATATGATATTGCGTAAGATATTAATCCAGAAAAGAATAAATTTTACACATGTTCTAGTTTCTAGAAATTTGGATAAAAAAATATAGATATGCTGATTACGATGATTTCGGGATTTTTGTGTGATAAGTCTGGGAGCGTTTTAGTAGAAACGAAAATTCTAAAAGAGAGAAAATTAAGTCGGTAGAAATATTAAAATCATTTATAACTATATAGAATCTTTATAGTAAATTGTAAAAACTATCTTATTTTCAATACATTTTACTGCTTATTTAGCATCTATTTATGATAATTTAAAGCTTTCCATAAATATTATCTATTATTAACCTTATTCTGCCTATGGTCAAACTACAAATTTAGTAAACATGTACTGTTTTATGTATTATATTTATAAGCATTAATGGTATGATTATATCAATTTACCAAATTTTGGTATTCTATAAACTAATAATTTTAGGCAAAAATTTGTAATACTAATTCCTATGTTTACAGTGATTTAAAGATATATCATCTAAATATAGAATTTAATAATAATAATAATAACATATATCAAAATTGGAGAATATGCAAACAAAACTCAAATTACTCAAATCAAATGTCGTAAAAATTAAAGTTCATGACAAAAATGGATTCAATATCAACTGATTCTGAGCATTCATAGTTTTCCATGTACTGGCATTCGCTTATAATGGAGTCTCGAATTTTAGGTAGGACACGGTACATTCGAAGGAGGTGAAATTGTATCATAAAAATTACTCACACTTTTACTATTAATACATACTTACTACAATATTAAAAATTTCGCGTAGCAAATTTGTAAGTTAGTCCTCAATACTAAATTTCACGTCATTTGAGAAAATATATGTTGACGTAAGAATTTAGTATATTCGATTTTAATTAAATAATATAGTTATGTATATGTTATTAATTTACACAATGCTATATATAAATAGTACTAGCGTAGATAAAATAATAAATTAATATATTTATATACTATTAATATATAATTCTAAAAATTAATGGAATTGCTAAAATCATAATACACTCTTCCATCAAAAATATCGTAAATTGATAAGATACAAACAACTTAAATTAAAATATTTAATATTAATAATATTGTTTTTTCAGCTAACTTCATAACTATTTCTCTTCTACTATAGTAAGCATACTTAGTTTCAGAAAAAACTGCGGACGCATTTGCAATTGTTTTCAGTTATTAAGTTCTTACTTAAAATTTTATAAATTATATAGCTTATATTAATGTGGATCAGTATAAAATTTATTCTCTTTTAAAATGTTTCACTTTAATCGTTGTTGCTCAGTTATTGATGTATATTTTATTTTTATCAAGTATCAATTGGATAATTACATCTGATAGCTTGTAATTATTCAGTTATTAAATTTATGTTAATTTATTCTACGTTTTTCTGTATGGTATTTTCTTTAGCGGAATACGATTAATATCTGCGGTGGGTGTTAATATCCCTATATCAAGATTAGATATTTATAGCAATCTCATATTTATTGTAATTGTTGGAAGTTTTAAAATTTCTTACTTATCATTTCAACTATTTTTTGCAGCATAAGCCATTGTTATGGGATTTGTGTTATTAGTGTTCATATTTTAAATTAAAACAATATTTTTAAAAGAAACTTAAAGTACTGTAGTATATAGACATAACAAATATTTACTTCTTTAACATTATGTTAGAGGGGTAATTTGGAATATTTTAGAAGTGTATTACATTATTTTATATATGCTTTTTTCTATACCAGGAAATGATAGCATACATGTTCAGATTATTGGTTATTCTGCTTTTTTTACTATTTTCTACTAGCGTTACAATAATATTTCAGCATTTATAGATTTTTTTCCATTCGCATTTCTTAATTCATGCCTATCATCTTTATCAACCATTATTTCTAATGTGAATGTACCTGAAGCTGTATAGTTAAAAATATTTTATTTATCATTCTTAGTATAAATTTTATAATTTTTAAATTACTACTTTAGATCTAAATTTTATCCTGTCGTTCAAATATATATTATAATCGCTGTTGTAATAGATAGGCTTGCCCATCCGTATGATAAGTTTTCAACAGATACGCTTATGGTGTTATTAGCATGTGCTTTTTGCTCTAATTTTATTCTTTGGGCTGCATTATTAATAAAATAGAGAAAGGACTTGCGAAAGAACTAAATGCTCAAGTGAAATATTTTCTCACTCTGAATAATCACCTGCTTTATCTAAAATTTAAATCATTACCTAATCTAGATGAGATGATGACTATTAAAATTATCCTTTGCTTAGTCTATCGGTAATATGTAGACGAATCATATTTTCATCGTATTCATCTTCAATTTCGCTACGATCTGTACTTTAAGTTAACTGATAGATACATTAAGGAATTGACGATGCACTATTTATTAATTGTAAATTATTGACTAATTATTTAGTAGGCATAATAATTAACGATGATTGCTTCTACTTTGATTGACATTTATGTTCTTGTGATTATAAGAATGAATCTGCCTGTAAAATAGCTTATGAAACTCTGATTCCCATTTTTAATTTAATTTTACATAATAATAAATGATACTTATATTTTTGATATAATAAAATATTATGAGTATGTGTAGGTTGAGTACAATGTTACTATAATAACTATATATGGTTTACTTAATTTTTTGATTAATATTTAAGTCTGTTATAGTATTTGTAAAAACACGTAAAAGTTACATAAGTTTTGTAAATTAGATCATTTAACTACATTTTTCTAGTTACTCATAGTCTTCAAATATTAATTTGCTTTTGTAAGTAAATCAGTTATCCTGAACTATCAACGATAGTTATAGTATATTTGTATTAGTAAATTTTTACTATGTAACATATTATTATATAAAGAAAAATAATATTAAAATCAAGTCCTCTACATTATACCTTCCACTCAATGTTGATACTCGCACTCTAAGCAGTTCAGGACCTCTCCACTACCTTTGACGAACATATCGCTACAGGCAAGCCCACCCTAGTTAAATTTTTCGCCCCATGGTGCGGACACTGCAAGAGCCTCGCCCCTAAGTTTGAGGAGCTCTCCACCATTACCGACAAGGTTGTCATCGCAGAAGTTGACTGCACCCAGGCAACAGAAGTATGCCAAGCACAGGAGGTCCGCGGCTACCCCACACTCAAGTTCTTCAACAACGGCCAGTACGTCGAAAACTACAAGGGCGCCAGAGAGGCCGAGGCGATCAAGGACTGGCTGCACGAGAGAGTTCAGTGAAACTTTTCCAACACTGCCTCTGCTCACAGGACGGCGCTGTCTTCTGTCTGCGACAACATTTAGCACACGCCACGCGCCTCCATCCGGAGCAGCTGGAAGTTGCTGGCCAGGATCTGGGCGTTATCCTCCAAAATAGTCACGAAGAGGAGCATTTTTTCTACCTTGCGCTGCTGCTTCCGTCCAAGGTGGATTGAGCTCCTGATGCACGACGTCAGCACGACCTGCGGGTTCGAACAGCTAATATTGTCTTCTGTGAATCCACAAGTACTGTAAACTACCAGAAAAGGAAGCTGTAATTCCCAAATAAATAATATCGGCCCAATGAAGGACAAACTACCTATTTATTACGCCAAATTTCTCAATATTCAACATTCTCACGCTTCCTGCACCCTTGAAAAAGATTCCTTCGAAATCGCATTTTACTGCTATAAATAACCAGTGAAATAGAGCGATTGACAAGAAATTTGCTCACTAAGAAGATACTGGAGATGAGTACCTCTATTTTGAACATCACGCTACGTCCTCCTGAACTGCCAGCATCATGATATCCTGTCAGTGTCGCCCCGAGGCTTATATCAGCTACGCCAAACACTGCAGAATTCGATCTATTTCCGCTCCATATTTTGATTAGCATATCCCTTGAAGTGATCCAACATCCCAACCCTCAAAATATAAATTTTAACGCCATAATTCGGTCAAAATCCTAGCAATTTGGCCTCTCGACGACACAGAATGGAACTCTCAGCTGGACGCGACTATTTTATCAAATGCTTTAAAAAAACACCTTTTTGGAATTAGATTCGAATTGAGGGAGTGGAAAATCAAAATCAAATTGGAATTTTTCCCAAAAATTTGGCGTTTTCTTGAGCGAAAAGAAATTTTGGAGCCGACGCGAAAATTCAAATTTGCATGAAATAGTAAAATTTTAGCTCAAAATTTGCCAGGATATGTCTAGCGCCAAATAATAATTTTTGAGAGATTTTAGTCCAGGCAGGCAAGTTGCGTAACGTAAAACACCATTTGAGCGTTAAAAATGAGATTATTTTAATGCGATTTCGTTTGTTGCTGGATATGATATAATAATGACATTGTTGAGAAAATTTTAGGGTGAAAAAATTTGGTCGAATAAAGCTTAATCCCGTTCTAGAATCGTAAGGTTCGTAATTGTGGTATATGTTATGGGATCTGAACTTCAAGATAAAGCTGCGAATCTTTAAAATGAAAGTTAAGTAGTTGATCACTAATCTTTCGTATTTGTTGGGTAATTAGCTCGAAATTGCGTCTGGTTAGATGTTAAATTTGTTAACAACACTTCTTACCGACTATGATATATTTCCAGAATTATTGCTAAGAGCATACTTTCTGCTTTAAAATGTCAAAATATAAAATATTGACACGTTTATTACCTTAGTTTTCATATAGGCGAAACTAGAGGACGATTTATACGTTAATCTAAAACACTATATTTACATTATTAACATAGCAGAACTAGAAAAACTCGAAATTGAAATTTGTTAATAGCTAGACTGGAAGGTCATTATTTTATAGGATCAATTTTGGGATTTATATAAAGTATTTAAATTAAAATGCACTGTCTAGTCTTGAGACTGTAATATATTAATTGAATTAAATTTTGGCTCTATTGACATCGGAAATAGTTATATTGACAGTTTTAAAAGCTTATAATTAACTATTAATAATAGTGTATGTGGTATTTCGATAAAATGGCTAAAACTAGCTTAACAATGAATTAACACATATCAATTGTAATTTTGTCAATAATTTGACTTGCATTATTTAAATGAACATTGTTATTTAATTATTATTCATTAAATAGGCTAATTTAGTCATTAGCACTGTACTAAATATATAACGCTCAGCCAAGTGATCTATATTTTACCCATTTTATAATAACTACAATAAAAGCAAGTTACACTGCATTAAAATTCTTATAAACCACCAAAATGTATTGTACTCCCAATTGACAAATCTATGAATCCTGCTTGCCTCAATGCCAGCATTCTCCAGAAAGCGCATCAGTTCGTTTTTCTGTATTCTAATATGCCTATTATATATGAATAACAGCAAATCACTCCATTTAAGAATGCTTTGCAAGTAGTAACCGTCCGACCTCGAACAAACACTTCTAGACGCTACACAGCAGATTCAAACCAATATTACACATTTCTAGACGATATCTAGTAGCCTTTTTGACATCCGCGTGGACATCATTTCGCAGCGCTACGAAAACGACGTCCTACGCTCGAAACACGCGGCGCGAGAGATACTGATTCAGACATTCCGGGATCGCGGTCTTTTCGACAAGCTGGACATCGCAAAATCAGCGTTGCGGCAGCAGTTACAGGCGAACCACCTCTATAAATCGCTCGCGCGGGAGCTAAGGGGCGCGACATCGAAGAAGTAGGTAGAGACAATACGTGCTGTTTTTGATGTTCACGCAGGTGCGGCGTTCGCGGTAAAGACAAAAATCTCCAAAAATACGCCAGAAATGGCGCTCGCGACGCTGCTTACGGCAGCCGATTTGGGCACCAAAATTGACCAAAACCGCCGTCTAGCGGAGATCTACAACCAGCATATTATTACATACCAGAACGAGCCCCAGGAGCGCCTGTTCGGGGCCGCAAAAAGCGCTCTCCGGGAAGCCGAAAACGCCGTACGGAACAGCGTGTTTTCGGATCCAAAAATCACCAGAAATTTAAGCAAGCACGTGGCCGTTTTGCGGGGTGAGCTGGTAGTTCTGAACGATGTATGGGCCGTCTTCCAGGCCGCGGAGGACGTTGACGGGGTCGAATTTGGGGTCCAGAGGGTGTACAACGACATTGTCGCCAACGACGTTTCAGAGCAGATTAAACGCGGCATGCAGCGGTTAAAAGGGCTCCAGACTGTAGGGAATATTGACATTTTGACAGAAAATGACTCTCTCAAAAGTAAATTTTAGGTAATTTTGGACAGTTTGGATTTTGAAGGAGAAGGAACGGAAAATGAAAATATAATTGAAGTTCTAGATCATTATTACTAGGTGAGAAACGATGTAGTAAAGTTGACTGAGAACGTTGCTTTGCAAAAAAGGCGACTTGGTGTCGATAGCTAAAAGGATCTTATCTTTAAAAAACAAAGTATCAGAGTATAAAATTTGTAGAAATTGAGACATTAAGTCGAACAACTTTAAAAAATGAGTCTTAATGAGCTTAAGAACCAACAGTGAGCGAATGACATTGAATTATAGGCTAGTTTTTCACAATTAAGTGAAAAATAATTCTTATTGTATATAACATATACTATTTTCCTTATTTAAAATTTATATAATTTATTAATAATCAAATTATAATTGATTGTTACTTTAGGTAATTAGTTATATTATACGGTAATAAGCATATGGTATCTACAAATTCCATTCACTTCAAAAATTTAATGTCAATCGAACTATAAAATCTTGAATAACAAAACGAGTTCCTAGTTAAAGAGAATCAGAAGCTGAAAGAGCTTCATTAGACATATTAAATAGAGTTTGCAAACTATGAAGAGCAGATTATATAGTACGAGGCCCTTCTCACTGAAAGAGAAGTATTCAGTAGCTAGCCTTGTTAGAGCTCAGTTACAGTATCAGACCCATAACTTGAGAGATAATTTTAGGAGATAAAACTTAAATATGAAACGTGTTAAAAAGAGTTGTTTACTGAATAAGAAAAAGGTAAGTTAGCATTAAAACAACAACAAAAATATAAATCATAGATTGAAAAGTTAATCGATACTATTAAAGACTTGGAAAAAGAAAATTACGGTGTTAATTAATCCAAAAGGACAACATCTCAGGAAATGGAATAGCTCAGCAGGTAGGTTAAATAGCTTGAGGGTGACAAGAAAACTCTATCAGACCTTCTTTCTCAATCTCATGCAAAGTGCAGCAAAATGGAGTTTGAAGTAAGGAGATCTAACTGGAAAGAGTAAGAAACTACCCAAGATGAATGGAAGCTTGAGAAAGAAACTAAGTTCTTAAAAGCTGAAGTTGACCGTTTAAAGAACGAAAATACTTTCTTAAAAACTAAGAAAACTTAAAAAATGAACGATTTTGTGGCAGACGCACCAGTTGCAGATTTTGCTACTTAAATGAGAGCCAGCAGTAACAATATTAGAAGACTAATGCAGTGAACTTTTTAATCACTTGGAACTTATTTCACCGTTTCGCATTCTCAAGTGTGCGGAACGCACAGGTGATAATGGTTTCAGATTTGGCAAAGACGGGATTGGATATATATCACTGATTGTGGGATCTTTAAAAACTGTGAGTGTAGCTTTATGCTGTTTTTCAAGTGGGCGATAAAACTTCTACAGGTACTTTCTCGTATAATCCAATGTGCTCATTTTTGCTAAAGAAAGAAAACTAACAAGTTCTAAAAGCATCTAATATCAATTAAGTCAGTTTTAGTTTTTTATTTATTACTACAATTGTTATTATATAGTAATTAATATATATCATCTATCACACTTAGTCAATAGTAATATAATATTAACATCTTAAAAATGCCAATTTCTCCAATTTCACTTACCCCTGTGGTTTCTCCTTCAATATCACCATAACTATATGAAGATGACGTTAAACTCTTTAAAATTCCTTTACACCACCCAAAAATCCGTTAAAGCGCATGTATTGGTCCTGGTTCATACGACTCCATATAATACAAAAATACTCAGATTTCGATTACAATAAACAAAAATGAAGCACGCCAGATTAAAGTTAGCAATAACCCAGCGCCAAACCAGTATAATATTAGTAGCAGAGTACGTTAAAGGCGTTCTACAATTTTCACATCTGATCGATTTCAGGCCATACAAAGTTAAAAATCTCCAGCCCCAAATTAGTATAGAATAGCAAATCCAGAATTCAATAAAATAAACTTAAAACTGAATACTGTTGAGAGGTTTAAGGTTAAAAAAATTGATAAAGATAGATGTGGACCTGGAAGCCACGAAATTACTCATGAATTGTTTGCAAAACATATTTGGTAACGATCTGAGGTTGGACTCCCAAACTAACCAAGGTTTCCAGACTTGGAGACAAATGAAATATTATGATTTATTTTTATATAATATGATACTATATAAAAATGCAGAAATCTGTAATAGAACAAATCAAGGCTAATACCTTTGAAATAGATGACTTAAAACAGTCACTAATGCCATAAATGATAGAAAATTCAACCATCTAGCTTTAAAAAACATAAATTTCACAACTTCAGATCGAGCTTTTGCAGTAGCAAAATCTTATTTCTAAACTATCCGAGTAGTTGAGAAAGGAGCGAAATAATATTGTGGTTTTACAAACTCCAAATCCGACAATTTCTTATTAAGATAATCAAACGCAAACTACAGAACATGAACAATATTCTCTATCCCAAAATACCAATAATTTAACCGAAATAATGACTCTCGCTAAATTATGTTAAATAAATATTCCAGCTCTTTTAGATCCAAAAATATGCGAAACTATTGTTAAAAAGTTGAAAAATTTGGAGCTAATAACCAAGATGCTCGAAGATTTGGAAATCCCAAAATCCAATTTTCTCTAATGCATGAGCACCTATGATGAGAAACTTAAGCAAGTTTCGCAAAAACTTAATAAACTTACCTCTAAAGTTACAAAAATAAACCAGATACGCGTTGCACAGAACCTTAATTTTTTGCAGAATTTGCAGGAGTAGGAAGTAGAAAAAGAGATATTTCAGAAGATCATTTAGCGTGGAAATATAGACCGTTAAAAGTTAGACCATAAAGTAGAATTACTCACTGCATTAGTACGCAAGCTAGAGGCTGAGCATAGAATGGCACAGGTGAGCGTTGGTGAAAAATTATTTGATAAAGAGAAGGACGAGTTAATTTTTCGTGTTTTAGGTCAGGTTTAAGGTGGAAATAATGTGCTAGGGACACATGGGTGTCAGTGAATGTTCGAAACAGGGTTATAATAGAATACTACTAATTCATAGTCTTCTTAAAATTAATACACTAGTATACTAAATAATGTATTTGAACTTTGCTAGTTATCCAATTAAAGAAAATTGTATTAATGCTTTAGAATTACTTATCTCAGACTCAATTAAATTATTAGTTCTGGTAGTTCACTTAACATCGCTATTTAGAATGTTGAAATATTTTTAAATGATTAATTAACATTAAGATAATTGAAAAACTCTATATTGTTGTTTAAAACAGTTAATAATTTAATACATTTCGAACTTGCGAGTAGTACTAAGGCAGAAAAAATAAATTTTAGCAGTCAAATATAGACTTCAATATTAAAATGATATTATAAGGGAAATATATACTATTATTTAGAAATATCACATAATAAACTACAACTAAATAACTTAAACGCCACTATAATGATGTTATATACTAATAATTGAAGCTTTCCTTACAGCTATAAATAAATCTATTAATTTTGAACAATTTTTGGCTCATCTGATAGAAAGCTGATTACTTTTATATTATCCGATTAGTGCTCCCTACAGAACTGGCTGTATGGACTACCACGATTCAATCTGAAATAATTATTCAAATAGAAATAATATTTCAAAAATATATAGCTTTAGTGATTGATGTACTATTCCTAATAACCAAATTGGAGTTTTCACTCCTGTACTATCACTATACAGTATCTTGCATCATACCCACCCTTTTGTATGGATATCCCCAGGATTTACAACTGTTACTTAGCACAATAATAGAATATTTTCGTATATTTTAGCAGTTAAAAAGACATTTGCAGTTATTCTGAGTCACTAAAATGCATCAGTGACATCACTGACCAGCGTGTGCACCGATTTCAAATATGCATAATATACAATCTCCTGCCTTCTCAGCAGACTCTTTATAAACGAATAACTCAGGAATATTCACATATTTTAATCATAGGTGCCATCAAGTGAATCCCTGAGCAGCTTATTTTATAGGCCAGATCATTGTGCAAGCAAGAATCATTCAAAGATCTAAGGTTGGATGGATAGTAGCAAAACTTATCTGGTATGTTAGTTTACATTAAAGTTTTTGGAGAAACTTCTAATTTCAGTATTATATTTTGGTTTTCAGGTCATATTAATGACATTTTTGATTTTAGAAATTACTCTTAGATCAGTATTTTTACTTACTTTGGTGTAAATCTGTCTAATTTTATTTGTCAAAATTATTATTAAAGAATCTATAAACTATATTTTAGTATCTCTATGGTTTTACAAAGTTTTAACATTGAAAAGTAAAAATTTACACAAAACACTAGCTTTTATACTTTTCTGATTACCAAATTCTTAAATTAAAATTATGATGCATCAATATTATTATGAATCGTTTAAAAAATTATGTAGTATATTGTAAAGATCATTTTGTAGCCGTTTAATTTAGTGAAGTCTAGATGTCCATTAAAAGTTATGGAATAGACTTATCACCGATTTATAACCTAACAGATGTTATAAATTTCATATATATGTATAATATGTATATTAATTAATTTTTATTAACTCCACATGATCTCTTAAAGTTTTTCGATTTTAATTTATTGTTATTAATTAAATTAAATAATTATTCTTGGTAGTATATATAATTTCAAGAATATTTATAGACATGTCATCAAAAACATTTTAATAGAAGCGTCAAGCCAGCTAACGTAAACTATTATATAAACTGTTTAATACTTGGGAGGATAAGTCTTTACAGTCTAGGACCTTAACTTGCTAACCTGCAATAAATGAATTGTAGTTAGTATAAGTTGATATTATTTAATTTACTCAGAAATTATCGAAAAATAAGGTAACATAATATCTGTAGATTAATTACAAATATTTTAATACTTACTAAAAATTGTATAAATAAAGGCACATTAAATATGAACTTAAAAATAACTCACTTCATATATTAATGCGTATTTTTTTGGTATCTATTAACTATTCATCATCAAAATCACAAAGTTGCTCTGCTATCAACTCATTTAACTTTTATTACGTTAAAACGACGTAAGATGCCTATTTTCGAATTCCTCGAGTTGATTATGCTAGTATGCTGGCAGTAGATTCTTTTCCCACCTATACTAGACTAATTTACGATTATCCATAGCATGAATCCGATGATATTAAAGTTGGTACTTCTGGTGCCACATTTCCTGCTCCCATTTATAAATTTTGACTAATAATTAATATCAAAATAATATCACTATTCCTTCAGTCATGACAAAATTTAAATGTTATTATATGATTCTTACTATTACTAATATATATTAATGTAATCTGAAAAAACTAGATAAATTATTTCTTATATATTTGTGGTAATCATGGAAAATAAAACTTTAAGATGAAAATTATAATAAATCAACATTTATTTAAAGGTGTTACCTCGGTATAATAATATTGAGATTATCAATTATAGGTAAATTTAAAGTGGATTCGTATAACTTAAAGTATACATATTGCTTCCAGCGCTGCAATACGCCACATAGCGATATACTACCAAACCGCCATAACCCCTTCCAAAAAGCTTGTTATCGCCCCGTTTCCCCCTAAATTGTAAAATCAACCATTTGGGATTTTGCGGATCCGACCGCGCCTGCCGCCGACCTTCGCGGGCGCGTCCCATCCTCATCAAAACTGCCAATTCACCCCCTCCCATCCTCCGTACAACACATCCACCCCTTAATTTCTTAATTTCTTACTTTCGTTCTTACTTACTTACTTACTTACTTACTTACTTACTTACTTTACTTACTTACTTACTTACTTACTTACTTACTTACTTACTTTACTTACTTACTTACTTACTTACTTTACTTACTTACTTACTTACTTACTTACTTACTTACTTTACTTACTTACTTACTTACTTACTTACTTACTTTACTTACTTACTTACTTACTTACTTACTTACTTACTTACTTACTTACTTACTTACTTACTTACTTACTTACTTACTTACTTACTTACTTACTTACTTACTTACTTACTTACTTACTTACTTACTTACTTACTTACTTACTTACTTACTTACTTACTTACTTACTTACTTACTTACTTACTTACTTACTTACTTACTTACTTACTTACTTACTTACTTACTTACTTACTTACTTACTTACTTACTTACTTACTTACTTACTTACTTACTTACTTACTTACTTACTTACTTACTTACTTACTTACTTACTTTACTTACTTACTTACTTACTTACTTACTTACTTACTTACTTACTTACTTACTTACTTACTTACTTACTTACTTACTTACTTACTTTACTTACTTACTTACTTACTTACTTACTTACTTACTTACTTACTTACTTACTTACTTACTTACTTACTTACTTACTTACTTACTTACTTTACTTACTTACTTACTTACTTACTTACTTACTTACTTACTTACTTACTTACTTACTTACTTACTTACTTACTTACTTACTTACTTACTTACTTACTTACTTACTTACTTACTTACTTACTTACTTACTTACTTACTTACTTACTTACTTACTTACTTACTTACTTACTTACTTACTTACTTACTTACTTACTTACTTACTTACTTACTTACTTACTTACTTACTTACTTACTTACTTACTTACTTACTTACTTACTTACTTACTTACTTACTTACTTTACTTACTTACTTACTTACTTACTTACTTACTTACTTACTTACTTACTTACTTACTTACTTACTTAACTTACTTACTTACTTACTTACTTACTTACTTACTTACTTACTTACTTACTTACTTACTTACTTACTTACTTACTTACTTACTTACTTACTTACTTAACTTACTTACTTACTTACTTACTTACTTACTTACTTACTTACTTACTTACTTACTTACTTACTTACTTACTTACTTACTTACTTACTTACTTACTTACTTACTTACTTACTTACTTACTTACTTACTTACTAACTAACTAACTAACTAACTAACTAACTAACCTAACTAACTAACTAACTAACTAACTAACTAACTAACTAACTAACTAACTAACTAACTAACTAACTAACTAACTAACTAACTAACTAACTAACTAACTAACTAACTAACTTACTTACCTCCCCTTCCCTATTCGCCCTCCCCATTCCTTCAAATTCTCTCACTTCTTATACCCCTTCCTGAGCTCCTCCCTGTACTCGTCGAAGCCGCCGTCGAACTCGCGCAGCGTCCCCTGCTCGACAATGCGTATTTCGTCCGTTACGGCGTTCACGAACGGCCCGTCGTGCGAAACGATGATTACCGCGCCGTTGTACGCCTGCAGCGCCTCCGTGAGCGCCTGCTTCGTCTCCACGTCCACGTGATTCGTCGGCTCGTCCAGCACGAGAATCCGCGCCCGCGAGCGGAACGTCAGCAGCGCGAGGCTGACGCGCGTTTTCTGGCCCCCGCTGAGCGTCCTGCAAATCTGGTCCACGAGCGTCACGCCGACCCCGAAATCGCCCAAATGGGCCCGAATTTCGCCCTCGAGCGCCTGCTAATTGATTTTGCGCAAATGATCGAACGGCGTGGCGTCCAAATCGAGCTGGTCCGCGTGGTGCTGCCAGAAGATCGCGAAGCTGGCCTGGTTGCTGAAATTGACCTCCCCGGACGTCGGGCGCACGTGGCCCGTAATGAGCTTCAGGAGCGTCGATTTCCCGGCCGCGTTCGCGCCGCAGAGAGCGATTCGCGAGTCGCTGAAAACGCGCAAATTGACGTTCTTGATCTTGAAGCCGCCGAGCTTCTCCTGCGAGTACGCGAATTCGACGTTTTTGAGCTCCAAAATCGGCTCCGTCGTCGAGTGGCTGAACTCTTCGGGATACGGCTGCGGGAAATTGAAGCATTCGACTTTCTCGGTCGAAAGCTCGACGACCGCGAGCTTATTGAGCGCCTTCAGACGCGACTGAACGAGCGACGCGCGTTTCGCGTTGAAGCGGAAACGGTCGATAAACGACTGGATGTGCGCGCGGCGGTCGTCCTCGCGCGATTTGACTTTCTCTAGGTTTATCAGCTCGTTTGAGCGATTTTTGGCGAAAGTTGAGTAGTTTCCTGAGTAGTGTTTTAGCTGTTTGTCGGTTAGCAGGACCACATCCGTTGCGTAGGAGTCTATGAATGATATGTCGTGCGAAACGACGATTAGGAGGCCTTTTTGGTTAAAATTTTTGAGCCATTCTTCGAGCCAAATCGTCGCTAATAAATCGAGATTGTTGGTGGGTTCGTCGAGCATCAGGATGTCAGGTTCCGTGAAAAGGGCGCGGGCGAGTGCTACGCGCATTTTCCAGCCTCCTGAGAGCTCTTTTGTTGCTTTTCCTTGCATTCCTTGCGAGAACATTAGGCCTGTTAAGATTTTGGCCGCGCTGGCACGTTTTGTGTTGTAGTTCGTCTCGTTTTGCTGCTCAAAAAGGGCGTTGATAGCGTCAGAGACGTGCTCATCTGTGAGGGGAACTATGTCTTTCTATATTAGGGATTGGACCATTTTGACGTTCTCAGAATTGTTGTTAAGCAGGTCTAAGTCATCGATGAAAAGTTCTAAAAGCTTTTGCTGCTTGCTTTGTAAAACGTATAGATCGTCGGCGGCTAAAACAACATCAATAACACAGTCATCTGTGCTTGGGACTTCCTGGCTGACATAGAGAACTTTTAATTTTTCTCTATTGGCGATACAGTGAATTTCATTGCTGAAAATACTTCTGAGTAGGCTGGATTTTCCAGCACCATTTCTAGCTACCAAGCAATATCTATGGCCATAGTGGAACTAAAATGACACATTTTCAAGCAAAATGTTTGCTCCAAACGCGAGTGTTACATTTTAAAGTTCAACGGCAGCAGAAATCACACCAGCACCAGATGATGCTGTTGCATTAGCATTAGGTGTTGCGCTTTTGAGCATTTAAATATCTTCGGTAAAGGCTGAGTTTTTACCATTTTTGATTCTTTTAGCTGTTGAAATTTATTGCTTTTCAGCTATTTTTTAAAGTGAGTACTCTAGTTTCTACTTTTAAAGATCACGTGGGGCTTATTTTTCGAGATATTTTTAATTAATGTCAGCTTCCTTTTAAAGAATGGCAGCCGCAGAAAAAGTTCCTGAGATTTGAGCTTAGTTGGTTTGAGGCTAAAGGGCTGCACAGTAGTCATATATTTCCTGTAAAATATCAGAGGCTGCATCTTCCGAAGCTGTTACATCAAGTGAAGTCAAAATTGGAGCGGCCGACTGAATAAGTTCAGAAAGCGCGGTCGGAGAGGAGTAATCCAGAGAAATAAATGCAGTCTAAATATACTGCAAAATGAAATCATCAATAAGCAACTGCTAGGTTTGGGGATGCGTAAAGGACTTAATAATAGTAGGGGTAAGGTTGTCCATTTTTAAAAGGCTGAAGGAAAGGAAAGAAAATAGAAGGTGAAAAATTATATTATTATATAATAAATTTAATGTATTCTTAATCGAATTTCATGGAAAATAGAAATGCAAGCATGACACATATTTAGAATAAATAAACGTTTGATCAGTCTCGCACGCTGTGGTCTGGTGTAATTACTTGTTTCTTATAATAAGTAATCGGCGAAATATAGTCAATAAACCAGTCATAATGAACCGGTTTAATTACATGAATATTGGCACATACTAGAATAAATAGCATGTTCACGGAGGCAATTATGCTCAAAATATCAGCTAAAATCATGGTTCGCATATATCGTAAATATTTCACTCAAATTACTACATCGAGTACGTTTTCAGATTAATACTACTAAACCTATTCAGGGGACGGCTTGAAATTTTAGAAAGCATTTTCGTTCCCAGGCGTATCAAATTCATCGCCAATTAGCGGAAGCTCATTCTACTTCATAACTATCGTCGGCTGGGAGTCATCGGGTGGTAAAATTCTGTCCATTTCCGGTATTTCTGGCTTGTTGTCTTCGATAGTTTAATCTGGCATGTTGTAATCCATCCTCTGCAGATTTGCGCATTTCCGGACTATCAGGCCAGTGTTAGGTATTTTAGACCTAGTATACAGCGCTAGTGCAACGTCTTAAGCGAATAAAATCCCTATAATAATCACAGCTTTTTTAAGATACCAAGGGACGTAGCCTGATGTGATGAAATTATGCTCTGTTAGGTTTGGAACAACTTTTTTGGTTGTAATAGTGATCATCTAATCTCTGCCTCTGTTTTGCTCGTATGCTGTTTGTTCGTAGTATGCTAAAATCTAGCCTGAGCTCTGGTACATGAAAATATCTGTTTTGAGGTCGAGGGATACTATTGAAAATTCAGAGTAGGCTTATGGCAATACAAGGGATGCTGTTTAGTCAAACCATCCGGTAATGTGCACTTTTCTAGTTTCCACAAATGTGGTGACATCACGCTCATGTCTTACTTGTCTGGAATGTGTATTCCCATTAGAATCGCGGTGTGTTTCATATGTATAATATACTTCAATATGCCAACATCTTACGAATATGTTAATTGATGGTGCTGTATTTCGAAGTGATTGTAAAAAATTCTGCATATTTTTTTCGGTCTTGATATTTTTTATTTTTTTCAATTCTCTATGAATACACGTGATGACGATTAGTCGGATGACGAACCAAACGGCAGCTACAATCAATATTATTGTTCCTGATGTATCAAATAGCAATGTACCTGAGCAAATTAATGCGGCTAAAATAATTTATGCAATAATACCAAAAACTGGAAACTTTTCTCTTTTAACTTTTTTATTTCGGCTTATACAACTAAAAAATATAAGAGTTATTAACATTGGGATAACTAAATAACATGTAACTAACGATCCAGCAATTATATACGTTAATTCTATCATTTATAAAAATAATTAATTTCTATTATTATATACCAAATAATAGAATCTTATTTTAATTTTTTTATAGTATAACTTATTATTATGAGTAATTTCAAATTAATTTCCAATTAATATTTTACCTTTAATAATATATATTTAACTCATTTATCGGAAAAATGTATATAATCGAAAAAAATTATAAATCTGATTATTACTAGCAATATAATTACAAAAAATGGTACTATGGTGTATAACTATTTTAAAAAACTAGTAGTTTTTCTAAGTACTTATTAGTTCAGCCATATTAATCAAGGTATTGAAAATAAATAAATATATTAAAGGTAGATATTGTAGGATACCTAATAGTTATACATATATAAATAATGAATTATAATTTACAACAAAGTATCAATATAATTAAATTTAATTATAGAATAGAAAAAAAAATTAAAAATATAAAATCAGCATTTAACCAATTATTCTATATATAATACGTTTATTTTTTGTGGTCACTCTAATAATGACTATGCACGCAAAATGGACTTTGGCCGAATAACAACTTCTTCGTGAAGCTATTAAGGATTAGTGCCATACTATGGAGATAGATTGGACATAAATATCTCTTAAAATACCTGGGAAAACTCCTAGACAATGTTCAATTCGTTATCACAACATAGAAAAGTTTTCCATTTAAAGCGGATTCTTTTCTTCTTCTTAAAAAACGAAATGGACTACTTTTATGGACTAGAAAGTAATTAATGTCGCTGAAAATAGCGGTAGAAATTGGAAACTAGTATCTTAAGAGTTAGGTCTTGGGGTGTCTATAGTAAAAAACCGTTTTTACGTTTTATAAAGAAAACAAGAGCAAAAGATCCCCTAAATTGGGGTTCAGCCTGTTTGCTTAACCTATAGTCCCTTTGTTTTCGATCTGCTCGATATCTGAGTAGATTTAGTAATTGATTCTATTTATTATATTAATTAAATTATTTATATATTAAAGTTTATAATTAAATTTTCTACTTGCTCTTTTTTTATTATTAATATAATAAAAGATACATAATCTCAGCTTTAAATGTATATTTTATATGACTTAGTATTTCTCCTTACCTGAATGTATTAATCATCACTTGCCATCTAATCCTATTGCTAAGCACAATTACCCAGTTCAACTTTGATTAACACAAAATCATAGCACGTATGAATACTAAAAATTTACTGATATTTATTGTTATTATTTGCGATTTTTTCAGTACCAATTTCTATTACACGATTCCATCATATATGACAGGAATTCTCAATCATATAATTCTTCTAAAATTAGTTTAACCCGAGATTTCAAAATTTCAAAATTTCAAAAACACATAAAACACTAATTATTATATTTATATTTTTACTATTATTTAAATGTCAGAACCCAGTTTGTCGGAAATTGCGAACGCCAAACTGGCCTCTGCAACACGCTTGACGGCGAACACGCGCACTTCCTCGCGGTTGCGCTAGCTCCCTCAACCCATGTCGTAACTGAAGGACCAACTGGCAGCGAAGGACTCCGTATCAGCCTACACGCGTTTTTTCGGTTAAAAGCCGCTAAACGACCATTTCTGCGCAGTATTCGATGAAAATGGCATTCTAGGCTTCGAAACTGCCGCAGGTACTGTGGAGCTGTACCTGAATGCCGCAGCTGCAGCACTCACGCAGGTGGACATCTACGATACGTCTGCCGCGCAGACCTTGTAACAGGTTATCGCCTATTTTGCAGCGCAGCTGCGTGCCATGTATAGCCAGAAGCTGGTTTTTGAGCAAAGCATCGATGGTCTCGTACGCGGGAATGAGGCGCTTCAGCTCCAGCTACATGAAGCCAATACGGCCAACTTGCAACTTCAGAGCGCATTAAAAGAACTCAAAACCGGCAAAATTAACGCGGAAATAGAGTTCGACCGGATGAATATCGACTACGTAGCGATGCAGAAGGAGATGGAGCGAAACGGGACTTACCAGACGTCGCTTACAGCGTAAATACAGCAGTATCAAGCGGAGCTAGAAGCCACACGGTCCACTAACTCGCATGCGACGAAGCAGAACAACTACTACCACACGGAGCTGAACGACCTACGGACGCGCTACGAGCAACTACTTATCACACACGAATACGTCTATAAGACGAACCAACAAAACGAGCAGGATCTGGGCGATGCGCGCCTGCAGATATCGCTCCTGAGCGAGTCCCAAATCGGCGACAGGCTGCGCATCGACGCGCTGCTGCGCGAGCACAACGAGGAGCTCAACTGCCTGCACAAGGAGAACACGAGCCTCATAATGCAGTCGCAGCTCGCCGAAACTGACGCGCTGCAGAAGGAGCGGCAGCAGCTCATTTTGTATAATCTGAAGCAGAGGGAGCTGGCGGACGTCAATGCAAGCAAATAGCAGCAGCTGATCAAGCACATCGAGACGCAGCGCTCCCTGGCGAATCTGGGCCAGCGGCCGTCCGCAAACGTCAGAAATAGCTCCGTATCGCGCTATTCGAGCGACTAAGAGGAATACGAAATCGAGGAAGAATGCGAAATCGACGCGGAAGGAAATGTGCTAATCCGACAGAAAAAACGGAAAAGGAACGGAAAATGTACTCAATTTTCGAGGCCCAAAAAGCAGAATTTGATGCAATCTAGGACCTGCAGCCAGGCGAATTTGGGCGCGGAATTTGATGGTAGTGAGGGGGCGTTTTCGTCGGTCGCAACGCAGACGAATTTAACGCTAAAAGACGTGAATTTGCTGCTCAAAATTCGCTAAAACTTCGAAAAACTCGTCCCGGACGCGAAGCAGCGCGCGAAGGTCCTGGGGGTGCAAATTAGGGGCGAAATGGGCCAGTCAGGGTCGCTCCAGAGCCTAATGAGCAAAAAGGAGCGGTAGAAGAAATAGGAAGTGGATTACGAGCAGAAAAGGGCGAACCTGAAATAAGCGATTGGGAACGCTCAAATTCAGCGCGGGAACTATCAGCAGCAGCTCACGGCTCTGCAAAAGTGGATGGAGGCGAATCCGGACAAGATTAGCGAGGAGGCGATTAGGCAAATGGAGGATTTGAAAATGAGTCTAATTAACACAAATCACGACATCGAAGTGCTGCAGGGCGAGTACAAATACGTCAAAAAGCAGGAAATCGAGGCGCGGCTGGAAAACGGCGATTCAGGCTCCGAGGAATCGGACAAAACGCACGAAGACGGGTATAGAATCAGCAAAAATTCAACATTTTAAGACCAATATGGATACAAAACGCAGGCGGTAAAATAGGGTACCGTTTAAAAATCATATATTACAAGGGAAATTAATGCGTATCAAAAAGTTAATATAGATGGATAGTTTAATATGGAAATAGATGGTATGTAGGAGTCTAACTATATTGATGATAGGAATATTTAAATGAAGAATTTTATCTTAAATTAGAAGGAATTACCTCTAATCAAAGGAGTATACAAAAATTTGGCGAAGATCGAAGAAGATAGAGTCAGATATCTTAAAGAATTGCAAACTAACCTCCGGCAATCGTAAAAATAACAAAAATTATAAGCTTATTAATTGAAATAATAAGCATAAAATATATTAAAGAACCATCTTTTAAATTCAAAACGAGGAAAATCCAATATCACTGGTTTAGTCGTTAAAACAGAAGAGGATATTCGAAACGGTAAAAAATTGTATTAATAGAACTAAAATCACGATTTTGAAAATCCATTTAAGCAAATTTTACGTAATCGTAAAAAATAATAAATCTAGTAAGAATTATAAACTAAAATTACAATGGATAATTTACGAAAATTCAGAAATAAAGATATTGAAACACAAGATAATTTCGAGAAGAAATTATTTAGCTTAATTGCAAAAATTAAAAATCGAAAGAATACAGAAAGTTCGATAGAAAAATAGGACCCTGAGGAAACATCATCATCAGACTATTATGATTCAGAGCATTCTTCTGAAATTGATGCATCAGCTAATACAAATTAAGACGACAAAATAGATGAATCTACTCCTTATAATTTACTGCTTGGAGGCTCTTTACCTGCAGATGTTATACTTGCACCAGAAACCATATTATAATCTTCTACGACATCGCCAATTCATTAAAATTTTGGAATTGCTTAGTCTCATTCTCCAAATAAACACCGCTTTGTTGCATCATCGCTTTTAGCGCTATAAAATGCATCGCCCTAATTCGAGAAAGCTATTTTTTCAACGTCAAAAACTTCAGTTTTCATGTATAAGAATTTATTTTCTTTCTTTGAAGATTTTGACTCTTTGAACACAAATTTAACATTAGACTCCGAATTTTCTGATATTATAATAGACGAAATATCAGCACTTTTTTATAAAATTATTAAGCCTTCTGCAAGCTCGAAACATCTTCTTTAAGAAAATACAAAAATAGTTAAGATTGAATTTCATGAAGATTTTGATTCTATTTTCAATGATTTTAAGCTATAGAAGATAGTTACTAATGGGAAAACATACGCTCTTATGCCTTATAACATATAATTAAAATCTTTGACATGGATTCTCAATCTTACAAAATAAATTATTGAATTTATTTTTGATGATTTCGCTTCTAAAGCTTTCAAATTCATGACAAATCCTAACTAATAGTATAATACTTAGGGGTTAATATTAAATTTTGTATAAACAACTTATGGGCTTGAAATTTTATCCTAAAATATTGTTTTACATTTAATATCTAATTTAATTTCCCACAGGAAAAATAGTTCTAAAATTGAACTGTTATATCTTCTATTAACGAATAAAATTAGTATTCTGCAACTCCAGTTCCTTTCATTCCTTTAGAACTTAAATATAACATCTCTTACAAAACAGGATTTTTAGTCTCTTATACTTGTAGTATTTAGTGGTATTTCCATATAAAATAATGATATATTATTGTTAAATTTCGATAAAAACTAGAAAGATAATGTTTTATAAAACGATTAGGTTTCTTTATTATTTTTACGATTCTTCTCACTTTAAAATGTTCGTAAAAACATTAAGATGGTATCATTTTTTCCAGAATTTTAACGATTTACAGAAAGTTAAAAGAAGGGGTTTTAAGCCTTAATCGCTCCGTTTTTACCATACCAAAAAATAAATGTTGTTGAAGAATTTTTATCGATTTTTGCATTCTCAGCAAAGCTGGATAAACTAGGTAATGCTGAACTTGTAGGACTATCAGAAGTTATATTAAAATAAATTTCAGAAGCACTTAGTGCTCAGAAAATGGAAAAAACTGCAAAACGGGCATTTATAAGATTAATTCGCAGCGTTCGCGCAATTACTGAAGCACGTGAGGGTGTACGAGCCTGGGCATGCTGTAATTAGCTAATATGGCGTTGGTAGGAAGGAGTTATTAAGTGATTTTCAAGTTTAATATACCTATTATTTATATAAAAATTAACTAACCTATCTATTTTTTCTAAGATTTAGTTATTTAACGAGATCAAGTTAGATATTTAACCATTTTATACTGATTTAAACCATAATAATCGACAATTCAATTTAACAATAATTTTTTAACTGTCTCAACTTATATTATTTTAAATATAATTTCAATAGGTTTGTAACTAATTTAATTTTAATCACATCATCTAAAAAATTATTCCTTTTACAAAGTTTCACCATACTAACTTATTCAATTCATTTTTTATATTACCGTCAAAATTGCAAATAAAACCCTCACATGAACACCGTACTGCCGAGCCAGTAAATCTCCTTCTGTTCAGCGATGCTGACAACGATTTTCTCGCAGCAGAAGCACACGCTCTGTGGAACACCGGGCAGGTTAACCACTGCCGTTGGGACACCGTATCTGCTGATAACTTACAAGAATCCGCCTTCGCTGATACCCTCGCAAACTGCCAGAATGGATCCTGCCGGCCCAGTACAAATATCTACAATTCGGCTGCAACCGAAAAGATTTTTTGCCCAAATTACTGGTTCATACCCTGGTCTGAGGCAGAATATCACGTTGTCCTGGGAGCAAGCTGCAAAGATTGATTCATGGTTTGTGGTCAGAGCTGTGATACCGCGTATTTCTGCCAGTTTTTGGAGGAACTTATCTGACGAAAGCGAGTAAATTCCAGTTTAATCGGAAATATATAGGTATCCATTCAGACCGGTAATTGAAAGTGGGAAGTGTAAGCCAGAATCTGGCTCTAGGAGGGCGTTCGATGTTCGTTTTTCGATAAAAAGGACGTTGTTCCAGGTGACATCGACGATAAAAAGCCTCTCATTGAGTGTGTAGCAGTCTGTTGGCTATCCTTTGGTTGATCCAACTAATTCTATGTTTGTGGTGTGAAAATCGTACTTTTGGATTGTTCCATTAATTGACATAATATTGATTGATTCATCTTCACATGCTCTAATACGCACTGGTTAGTTTGGACAGGTAAATAAAAGCTGAAATTGATGGTTGTGTGTAGGAGGCGAAGCAGTGAAAACGTTCATTCTCAAAATGCGGAAAGCTATTTATTTTAGTATAATATATAAAATACATAATGAATTGAAAATCGTCCTTTAATAGTTTTGTCTTGAACATTAGTAAAATAAACTACTAATTTTAAGTAGAACTGATAATAATTTTAAGCATAAGAAATAATAGTGTTTAGTAAAAAGTTATTAATATAAATGAGTTTTAAGATATTAGTTATTACACAGTGACTAATTGGTCTCTAATATTTTTTTAATAATTAACTTTTATACAATAACAAAAAAAGTAATAATAGAGAATATTTATATCAGTCTAAGTACACCAAATTATGAAATATACTAAGGAATATCATTGTTGTCTTTATATCATAGTATAATATTAGTTTTAATTAATTAAAATTAAAAACTAAATATTATAACATTTTCGACAAATCATGGTAGAAGCTTGTATAGGGAGGCAACATAATTTTTCATAGACCTATAAACAAGGAGTTATTTATACTTATTAAAAAGTTAAATATTATTCATTATACTAGTATATTCGTTTTCCACTAAAATTGATGGTTTCAATTTAAGAAATTAAGCAAATAATATATATAATAACTAGATAGACTTTCAAAATGAACAGTAATAAAATAAGATCTATTGGACTTAATTGTACATTTAACCAAATCATGTAGATATTTGGTGTTGATACAGCTATGTTTTTCTAATACTATTTTATATTTATCATTCTTTTGTCAATATAATTTGTATGTCTTATTCCTTTTTTGATTATTTATCTAAATTATGATTTGTCTAAAATAAATTTTAATAGACAGCATAATGAATATATAATACTATATGATGTTGCAACTGGGTCATTATCATCATTTTATTGGTGTGTTATTCTTTTTATGAATATACTTTACTTTTTTTTTATCAAAAGACTACATCTGAAAATTCTTCATCATGATGACTTACTATATAGAATAGAAGATTATTCGGTAATTATTCATAATATCCCAAAAAACTTATCATCATTTGATATATGTTAGTAACTAGAAAATATTATAGAATAAAATTCTATAGTAACTACATTACGTGTCGAAGATCCTTCAATTTTAAGATAGAGATAAAATTACTTCGAATTATAAAAGAAATACTATGATGACCTTTAATATAATAAATAAAATATATTTAACAGTTCAAGGCTTTAAAAATTTATAATGAGATTATCGGATAAGCACAAAATGTTTATTAAATTATAAAAGCTTAGAATCTAAAAAGATGCACTATATTATGATACAAAATTATTGAAATTGCGAGATAAAATAAATAAGAAGGTTGCTAAAAATTTAAGCGAAAAAGAAGGTATCGTTATTGTTTTTAATACTGTACAACAAAAGTAATATTGTTTAGCTTTAAAAAAACTTAAAATAAATGATGATTGGGTTAAAATTAAAAAATCTTATAGTCCAGATGATATTATTTATCCGAATATATCCATTACAAATAGATATAAAAAACGTCAATCTATACTTGCATATTTTATTTTAATAATAATATCAGGATTTTTGTTTATAACAATTAAGTTGGCAAGAGACAAACAGTATAATTATATTACCGCACAACGAAGCTTGTTTATGCGTACAATAGTTAACGGTCTTACTATTTTTGGAATAGTACAAATACCAGTTGGTTTTCGACCACTAGTTACATATTTAGCGGAATAAGAACGTCATGCATCTTATTCAGGGTTTTTGAAATCTAAATTTGTTAAATATTATATCTTTACAATGTTTAATAAATTATCAATTTTGTACTATAGAGGTTTTGCAGATCTTATTAGTGTTGAATAAGAGAATGTTGATCCTTATGAATAATTAAGAGGTTATTTCGGTATTTTTTCGAAATCTCGCAGTTGGAGATTTGGTCCTAATACCCCAGGCCGAGATTTAATACTTATTATGATTTCGTATATTTATGGATATAATTTTGTATTATGGTTAATATTTTAAATATCTTTATGGGTATAAAAAATATAAAACTAACATATAACAGGAATATCTGTCTAAATATCTTAAGTATATGTAAACAATTTTGTTGTATTTACTTTAGTATAATGCTACGCATTTTAATAGCCTTTGATGATTCCATTCGCAATAATTTATTATATAACAAATTATTACTTAGTCAAATATTACCAAGTTTATTATGGTAAAATTCTCCCAGATACTAATAAATTGACAATTACCGCTTAATTTACCAGCATATCTATAACATGTGGCTCATTTATTGCTTTGATATAATTTAATTTTGGAGAAGTAATATTTTTATGGCTCATCCTAATGTTACTATGCTGTATCATGTCATATATTAGTTATTCAGATTGGTTCAATAAATTTATAAGTAAATATATGAAGTCTACGTTTACTGATGATTAATATATCCTAAAACATAACCCACCATATCATCAAGTTGAATTTGACAAATATTATTAGTTACCTGAACAGTTACACAAACAATATTTATAGAATATGCAATCTATTATAATCCATACCAAATATTAAATAGCAAAAGAAATTGAAAGAACATTCTATAGCTATAGAACTATTGAATGGTCAAAAAATTAATATAACCCTTAATATAATCTCCATAAGAGGGATATTTCAATTTTAGTATCAACATAAGCAGAACTTACAGATATAGTAACTTCGACAGATACACATGTTGACTAAGAGAAGATAGCCGAAAAGTGAGCATATATTATTCATAAATTCACAAAAATAATGTGATTTAGCATATATTTAAATATTTTGAATTATTCCAACAACGATACTCTAAATAATCATAATTCCATCCTCCATTCTTTCAGCATCATTTTACCTATAATTATATATAATATTAGTATTATTAGCTTTATTTTTTCTGCTTAAAATTTTCCTATTAATTCTATTTAAATATATAATAACCAAATTTTCAATTTCCACACTTATGGGATGCAGCCCGGCCCAGTAGTTGGTACACCCAACGTCAACAAGCGGCCTGGAGACCTACCAATACTCTGAAAACGTCATAACTCTCCCTACGAAGCTCCTAGCTTCCACCCCCTTTGCCTCGCTGTCGACTTTGGCGCAATGTCAGCACCCCGTAATCGAAGCGCTCGCTACTTTCGCCATCGCGCAGTTCGAGTCCGGGAGGAGCTCATTTTTCGTCCGGTTCGAGCCGACAATCGCGCCGCCGCAGCAGGAAAAGTTCGTCCAAATCGCCCGGAAATCGCTCGAAATCGCGCTGCGCGGCACGTCAACGGGCCGCGTGCCGGGCATACATTTGTAAGGCTTGGAGCTCGTTTTCGCTCGCTGGCCATGCCAGTTCGCGCGCGATGCCAGCGACTTCGAGGCGCTGCTGGCCGCCGAAAAGCGCGACGTTTTCGCGATATATTTCGACCCGCACGCGCTGCCCCGCGCCGCCGTGGAGGCGTTCCTGGAACGGCTGCGGGGCGGGCGGTTCCTGCGCAAAACGACAGATTTCTGCGTCGTTTTCGTGCGCTTTCAGGCCGATTTGGTAGCCCAAATCGCAGGTTCCGGGCGCAGCGTCCTCAGCGAGGCCTTGGTGAGCGCGGAAATGCGCAGCGCGGAGGAGCAGGTTCTGCGCGCGCTGGCCGCTGGCATCCACAGCGTCCGGCTCCAAAAGCCTCTAGATGGCGCGTTTCTGGGCGTTTTGTCGCAGCTTCTCTCCATCTAGCACCTCGAAATGCGCGATTTTCGGCTTTCGGGGAGTGGGGAAAGGAGCGAAAACGGAGATAATATGCTAATCGAGCTCTCCTGGCATCCGGCAGACGAGAAGTACAAAAGCAGCTATTTGGAGCTTTACCAGTACATCTTGAAGCTGCTTCCGGCGAGGGAGCAGACGAGAATCCGGTAGCTTTACAATTTGGACATAGAGAGGCCCGTAGAAGTGGATTTTGCGTTCGTTTAGCAGGTCACAGCTGAGGCGGTTTAACAGTACCTTTTTAGTAATTAAAACATTATTGACGTCGGAACTAGCTAGTTCAACGCTGAGAAGATAGAGCTGTTTAAGACCACTATCCAGTAGGAGATAGAGAAGCAGTTGCTGGGAACTGATAAATGCGAGATTAGCGAAACTGCTGAAGGGGAAATTCAGCTGGTCATCTATAGGACCGATAAAAGCGGTGAATCTAAATTTAGTGGCCTTCTATGAGCTTTTGTAAAGTGTTATATAAGTTAAGGCAGTGCATCAGAATAAAATAAAAATGCAAAAGTATTTACTTATTATTATACATATATAATATTATAATGGTATTTCTTTCAGAGATTAAATAAAATAATAAAATAATTATTAATATTTTTCTCCAGATGGAAGATATAAAATACATAACCAAGCTACTCGCACATGCAACAGACGAACAGGAAACTGCCAACTTTCTTAATTCCCTGCTTGCTATTTATACACGTCCTGCGAACAGATTAATTCCACGATTTTCGTACGATGAAGATATAGTCGATGCACTGGCACACCAGTATTTCCGATATACACTATCTACAAGGCAAATGATACTAAAACTAGCAGTTTAACTCACTTCCTTGCAGGCAGAAAATCCTAATTTTACGTCGTTCATCGACCGCACTGCGCTACTTATGCAGACATAGAACACAAACACGCTCCTCATGAAGCTTACTCTGCAGCTTCTTACAAACATTATATCAGAAATCTCGTATTTGGGTGAACTGGATGAGTTTATCCGGGAACTTCTGCCTGTCAAGAAGGGAGAGATCTAGGAATTAGTTTTTACGCTATTACAATAGTTGATTATTATACGTTAATATAAGTTTTTTGATTAGCTGGAAATTGAGTTTGAACAATACGATTTGCGGTTATTGTATGGATTTTTGTCTTAGTATATGATGATATATAACGTTGAAGTTGGTAATTTTATAAAAATTTTTGAAAAACATTATCAGCAAGAAGAAATAGGCAAATTCGGCTAAATTTGCATTTTAAGGGGATATTAAGTTAATATAGACAAAGATTGGTTGCTGTATTAGCTTTCAATTCCATATAAATCTGCAGACGAAACTAAGAATTTGCTTAGTTTATGTTTTTGCATATAATTCAATTAGGAAGATATGTAAATACTATATAATAAATATTATATATGTAAAAACTTATTTTTGGATTTAATAGAGCATATTGTATCCGATATAATATTAAAAATTGATTATGAAACTGTATTTGAATGGATAGTTTACTGCGTGAGATCTTAGCCGAGCCTAAAAATATGTGTGCGTAATATTATCCAAAATCTAAAAAATGTAGACGAGATAATACGGATACTTGAAGAAGATGACAGAATATTGGCAGACGAATTAGCGGCTTTAGAAATATACTGAGCTTAAAAATTCCGATTAATTAATTTATCAACACTTTATTTACTTATTAATTTGAAAAAACTTATAAGAAACTAACTTATTTAACTAAATTATTAATTTATGTAATCATTAAAGTAGTAAGAAAAGGGCTCAAGCAATATAAAATATTAATATAAAAAAAGTAGTTTGTTTTTTATGTTTTTGTAAAACTAGTTTAATTATACTAAATATTATTTATAGTTTTGCTCTTCGTCAAAAATGCATACAACTGACAAAAATTATCACGAGATGAAAGATTTATCTGTAAATAGTTAATCTATAGGTAATTTATTAGATGAGCGCACACCCTATAAATTAAGCTCACTAAGATTGAATTATAAATGTAAAATAAAAAAATCAAATACAATTAGCAAAATTTAATTTATTAATTCTTCGTAGCATGTTAGTGAAACTTCAGTTGAATAATCTTAGTGAACTATTTTAATAATTTATATTATTTTATATAAACTAGTCTACGCAGCATTAAATAATTGTTGCGTTTGATTTAATTTATGATAAGTAAATTAAAACAACAACTACATTTATTATCATTATTATTTAATATTAATTAATTTAAAAGTTTAATTATTTTCGTAGAATTAACGATTAAATTATATACTAAAATAATATTACTCATACAAGATTTTCATTAAGTCCAACGGCCTCTTGTCCACCTCTCTTTTCATAACTAATTGATGCACAAAAACTTATTAATCCTAAAGCAAGCTCTGATATAATTTAAACGTAAGATAATCCTATAAAAATAGACAGTAACACATAGTATATTTAATTATTGACCATCTGCTTACCTGCATAAAATGCTAATCCAAAATTGCAAGCAAAAATAATTGCTCCATTGAAAAAATGTATAGTACCTAAAATTGCTTTTACTTATGCGATTGTCAATGTTTATTTCTTATTGAAATAATGAATATTATTGTTTTTAACGCTTAATTACTTAAAAGATAAGAATATATATACATTTAGCAAGCAATACGTGATAGTAATTAATGTGAAGCTTGAAGTGAATGTTAACAGTCCAACACTAACTAGTAGTGTTAAAAACGTACATATCATGGCAAACGGATAATGTAGTTTAAATGCACTCAAGCTGTTATTTTTTTCTTTAGCTAGAACAACTGAATAGTGGATTATAATAGCTAGCAAGCCTACCGCAAAAATAGACTAAAAAATGATATTCTATTTTATTAGGTACGTAAAAATGTTCAGAAACCAGTTGCTCTGCATTTAGGGAGGTGCCAAAATAATTATTTAACATATTTAATATTTAAAATAATATAATTATTTTTATACTAATAATTTAAAAATTAAAATAATTATTATCATCCCATGCTAATCACTTTATATATTCGTATTTTTAAAAAGAAACAAATCCCCTCATTCTGTCCGCCAGGCCCGCTTCGTCTTCAGATGGATGCTAGGCCCTCTAGTGCTCAAAGTGCTGGAATTCCAGTCGTACGCTCCGGGACCCGGGACGCTGTCAGGCTTCCCGGTACGGTGCCGTTCGTGGAAATAGACCCCCTGCTGGTTCAGGCTGCGATCGATATTGTAGCCACCAGGGCCCAGTTTCCCTGTTGTGCTGGTCGTCTTAGTCACCCTACTCTGTCTGTTAAACTTGAACCCGCAGTTCGGCTGTTGCGTCAAAATCTGCTAATACTCGTTCCCAGCGGGCGTCCGGTCCCTCTCGAACCCAGAAAGCTTCTGTCCAATGCTGAATCGTGGGGCCGACCGCGCGCCGACAGAAACCGTTTCGTAGGTCCCAGGGCCCGGCACGACATCTGGGCGCCCGAACTGATGCTTAAACGACATAGAATTCGTCTTCGGGTTTGGCTCAGTATACTCAAATTTCGAGTTGTAGGCCCCCGGTCCCGGGTTCGAGTTCCGGTCGCCCAGATAATGTTTGAAGCGCATTGAAAACTGCCGCCCGGGGGTCTCAGAGAGGCTCTAGTACTCGTTGGGGCCCGGGACGCCGTTCGCGTGTGCGATTGGAAGGTGCCCGACGCGCGGAATCTGCACCGAAATAGACTTAGCCGTTGGTGGAAGTTCGTACGCGTTCGGTGCTGGGTTCTCGTTGGTGCGCTCGCTGCCCAGCTTAATTCCCATCGAAAAAGAAGGGGCCTGTGTGAAAACGGCGTTTGGATCGTACGCACCAGGGCCTGGATTCATGTTTTTAAGGTTTTCAGCTGGGCGCGACGTAAACGAGTACGCTGGAGCGGACTCCTGAATCGAATTAGGAGTGTAGTCAGCGGGGCTCGGACCCTGAAAATTCGTTTTTAGTGCGTACTTTGGTGCTATTGTTCTTATGGGCTATTGATATTTGAGCTACTTGAATGCGTCGACTTCGTAGGTTCCAGGCCCGGGGACCGTGTTTTTAAATGGAGAATCATACTTAGAGCTCATGGAGAAATCAGGGGCGCGGGGCAGGATCTTCTCCGGCTTGTAAGCGTTCGGTGCCGGGTTCTTGTTAGATGGGCCCGATGGGTATTTGTTTTTGATTGAATAATCGGGATTATGTTATTTTAGTTTCGTGTAGTCCGGGTTGTAAATGTTTGGGGCCGGTTTGTACAGGTCAGACGTAAGGTCAGACTGAATTGACATTAAGAAGTGTATTGCGCGAAAATAAATAAACTAATAATATGTATAAAATAATATATTTGCTCAGTCTTCTCTTTAAATTTTTTTCTTCGGTGACTTTGGTATCATCTCTTCCATCTCCTCAGTTTCTTCAGTAGCTTCTATTTTGTTAAAATCCTCATCGGAATCAGATTTCCAGATTTCTTCTTCTTACACATCATCTGCAATAATTTCCTTTACTTCTTCAACATGTGTAACAACATTAGAAAATAATTCGTCGCTTTCTTCCTTTTGGCCAATAGTTTCTTATTGCTTATTTTCTTCAATGTCGTCTAATAACGGGGCTGTAGGTGTTTCCTCTACAATATTTTCAACTTCGGCGACTTAATCAACTGGAGGCAAAACAAGATCCTCTTCCTTCTAAAAGGTATGAGATGTAAGTTGAGGTGCATCAAACTTTGGGGTTAATTTCATATTGTCATTATTGAATATAGAGTTCTCTACATTAGGAGTATTATCAGACTTGGGCAAAATAATTTTTGGAGAAATATTGGTCTTATTAATTTTCTTGAAAGATTAAGTAAAATCAAATTTTCCAGATTTTACATCAGAAAGTTTAGATTTTAATGTTTTTACTAGGTCTTACTAGTAATCCTTATCTTCGACAAGTTTTTAAACGTAGTGGAAGTTAGGTGAAATAAATTTGTCAAATAATATTTAAGCTCCATTGAAGTGAATTAAATATATCGAGAGTCCGAATTTTGACATATAAACTATAAAATTATCTCTTAAGAAAGGGAGCAATATCTCAACTAGTTCTAAAAGGCCAAAGATAACCCAAAATGCCAACCATTATGAGTCATCGTTAGTCTCTCTAGATACTAATGCCTTATTAGACTTATAAACTGCAATGACAATGCAATAAAGTACAGTAAGGTATCGCAACATTTAGAGTAGATGAAGTGGAAAGATTTTGACTATATTTATCAAAAATTTATATAATAAATGTCATCTTTAACACTGCTTAAGAAATATATATGCAAATATTATACATTTCTACTATATCTAAATCAAGTAATTTGTGCTGTATTTTATTTTATACTTTATATAGTATTAATAATTTTATTTAATATTTCTCCATCTCACGAAAACTCATCTATCCACGATTGTTTATTTTTAATTATACAATTAATACATAAATATTATATATTTACTATCATAGATTATATGCTTCACCTTATTTTCTAACAAATTACTTTATTATTATATATTTATATAAATATATTAGATTTTCTTCTATAATGAAATGTTGCTAACAGGACCAGGCAGGAATACTAACTGCCATACAAGAGACGCTTAATGAGGATTTTGATGAGCTAACAGCAGAAACGCATCTATCGTCACAGATTTTCGCCGAAATCACCAAAATTCAGGCCGAAAACTCTCGTTTAAAGCAGAATTTTACTAAAACGATCGCATTCCTGAAAGACACTGATTCGACTTCCCTGAAGGGTGATATACAGAAGGTCATAGATTTCCAGCGGCTCCGAAATGCGCAGCTGAGAAAGCAGCTCAAAGGCCTCCGAAAGTGCGACCCGAACGGCCAATTGCCGGTACTCATCAAGTAGCTCAACGTGCAGCCCCTTATGCTCGAAAAGCGGCAACTGCGGAATCCTGAAATCGGCAGGGGGCTCCCGGGGTTGTTGAGGCTCAAAAGCATTCAAAACGATATCATGTTCGTCCGCGCGCAGATAGCACACGAAAGCGCTAGAGATGCTCCCATAGGAAAGGGAAAATACGCCAAAAACGAGCTTTTAGGAATAGAAAATCAATTTGTAAGCGTATTCTAAAATATCCAAAGCTATCCAATTTTGGAACGAATTTCCGAACTGAAAATGTGTGAAAACGAGCTGAAAGAGGAGAAACTGGCACTTATTGACGCAATTTTCGAAAAAATCGAAGAAACTGAGAAACTAGTCGATCCGCAACAGCAGCTGCAGCTGGGCGCCGTGGAGGCCACTTTCAACAAAATTCTGATTCTGGGTCCCTAGGCGCTCATCGGAAAACAGGAATTGACGCAGATTTAGCGCGAAATTGACATTTTTACGAAAATTGATGAATTAGGAGTGGAAAATCAAATTCTAAATGAACAAATTTCGTTCCACCACGCACCTGCAGTACGAATTCTGGCCAGGCATGCCCTCGAGAAATCGACGAAAACGCAGTTGGCCAAAATCCAAAAGGAGATAGTTTCCCTGAACTGCGCGAAAAACGAGCTGTAGGGCGTCACAAATCAGCCCGAATTAATAGAGGAAATCGCAGGGTTCCTGAACAACGAAAGCCAGACCCAGTCCGAGCACTTTAAGGAGGAGGTTGAAAAAATCTGCAGCGGGGTGGGCCAGATGGGTATCAGGGGCGATCTGGTTAAAAAATACAAGAAATAGTGTCTTATTCTGAAGTGAGGAATGGTTTAAAAATTTGAAAAGTCGTGTGGGTAAAATTAATATTATATCATATATAAACTAAACCCAAATTAAGTTTCTGTAGAAATCTTAATTATATGTATTTAAATATATAATAATCATATAATCAAAATTAATTTTTAGTTTTTATGGGGTCGAAATTGCTTAAAATTTAAGCCGAATCGGCAGCGTCGCAAAATTTCTAATCGTTGCTCAGTCGATCGAAATGATCTCCAAATCATCGCTTTTCTCCCTCTTGTCTAAAACTGGCGTCTGCTGCGGATTTGGTGCGAAATCCGCAACATTTAAATCGGGGCTGGCCAGGGCGCTCATCGACAGCGCCAAGTTGGCTTGCAGTGCCTCAAAACTTCCATTTCGCTCGTCTGATTTCTATGAAATTTCGTCTTCGCCGCTCGCTTCCCAGCCGCCGAACGTCACGTTGTTTCGCTTGGAGCACATCTGCTAACTTTTCCGCTCCAAAATATCTTTCCACTCCACCTCCGCTCCACAAAGACACCTTCCTTTTACCGGAACTATCTAGTTTCCGATGCAGAGAATTTGCGCAAAGCAGGGCATGCAGAAGTCTTTTTTGCAGACGTGGCAGACAACGTTGTAGTCTGAAACCTATTATTTGCAAAATTGGCACTTTGCTACTTTGGGGGAGTGGAAAATCAAATTCGCAGCAATATTTTGGCCTTTTTCGATTAGAAAATTAGTCATAAATTGACCCTTCAGCTACGACCCGAACTGCTGAAACGCGCCGTAGCTGACGTACACGACCCTCAGCGGCTGCCGGCTCCAGGTATCCAGCGCGAGCAGCTGCACGACGATCTAGACGCACTTTTCGGTGATTTTGGAGGACCTCAAATTCGTCTGAATTTTCGTCAGCTTCGTCTTGTTCGGAAGCTACCACTACCGCTCGAACTGCAGTGCGGCCACCTTCGTGGAGAATCCGTACACGAAAAACTAGAGCTCCCAGGTTTTATTTCGCGTCGCCCGTGCGCCTCCAGCAATCTCGCGATTATGCTTCCGCAGACGTTATAGCGGGTCTGGTGTGAAGCCTATGTACGTGGACGTGTCTGACGTGATCAGGTAGCACGCGAAAAGACCTGATGGACCTGTTAATGTCATAATTTTGAAAATACTAAATTATATAAAATATAGTATAATATTAAGTAAAATAAATTTAACATTTTGGGGTGATGTGATTTTTCTGTAGATTTTGCAGTAGTATGACTAAGGACTGCCAGTTGCAATAATAGAGTGGTGGTGATTTACTGAGACTTAGAAATTTTATGGGAAAATAGGAGAGTTCGGTATTTATGGTAACGAGCACATTAAAATGGAAGTTAAAAAATATGTTAATGATTTTAATTTGATTTAAGCCAAGGATTTTATCAGTTAAATACATGCTAATATTTAATGATAAATATATCTATACGGAAAACAATAATTTTAATTAATATAGGTTATCTTAATGTTTCTAATATAAAAATATTTCCAGTATTGAGTGTGATTTATATGTAATGGTTTTGGTTACGATAAATTTAATAAAACAAAATATAATTACACTAATCATAGGTTATAAACTAACCTTGATAGAATTAAATTTAATTATAATTGCATCTACAAATTGAGATTTTGAATAAAATAAATTTATTATATGATAATCCAATAAATTAAAATATCGAGTTAGTAAATTTATGTAATAACAGATCTTAAATATCAATCAGAGCATAAAATTGCCAAACAATATAAATAAAGCATAGTTTTATTAATAGTACTAATGGATTTGAACTTTAAGTTTTTTCCTCGAAATAATTGACAGACTTTTTAATTTAGCCAACATCAGCTAAATATCGTTAGTTATATATAAAATCATAAATTAATAATAAGAATATTTAAAATAAATTAAGGATTTTTTTATTAGTTTATTATTTGTTACGTAAAGTATAAAATTTATTAATTACTTATTATATCTATTTATCACTTTTTGCATATGGCATAATCACATAACTAAACATAAATAAATACTATAGATAAATCACAATAAACGATAGTTTTATATTACGGTATACAATCAATCATTTTAATTTAATTTATTTTTACTAAGATATATTAATAAATAAAAATTTAATTGTAACCAAAGAAAATAAAATTAAACGATATACAACTATCATGTATTATTGTGATAATTGGTTTTAAAATATTTTGGTTTCATAAAAAGTAATTTTATTGGGTACTTTATACCTTTAACTTGAAATGAATAATTACTGATATTTGGTAAATATTTATATTTATAGAAACTCTTTGTATTAAAAAATTATAAATAGAAAAATAAATATTATAAATAATAAAAACATATATTCATTAAAAATAAGGTGTGCTAGGTATATAATATTGATTTAAGTATATCTCCTCAATAAATTTTTATCGGTAAGATATCACATTAATATGATATAGTTAACAATAAAAAATTTATTTTATGAAATTTATTATATTTTATAATATATTATAATATACATAATATTTTATTTTTATATATTAAATTTATATATGATTAAAAAGAGTATGAAATTGTCTTTGAATCCATTATTTTATACGGGTTATTACTTTTATATTGGCCGCTCCAAATTTCGCCACTCCTCAAAATGTCTAACGCGACCTCCTGGTTTACAGCAGCTCGTACAGGCGATTGTCGCTATATACTTTAGCACAAATAAGCTTTTGCTAAGACTGTTGATTCTACATTCCCACATTCTTCAGCATTAATACTTGCAGCTCAGTCATCATAAACACCAGCTGCAAAACTTCTTCTACCATCTGAACGTGGTATGTAGAATAAACATGGTTGGTCTGCACTTCATTTTGCAGCATATCAAAATAACTAAATTTTGGCTAAGCTTTTAGCTCCATTTGAAAATAATTTAAAAACTTCTTCACAATTCAAAAATATACCACCAGGTGCCTCCGCAGCCCAGGTTGCAGCTATATCTGGAAATAACGAAATTTTATCTATTTTTGGTTAAGAATTTGAGTACTTAAATCTACCATTTGACCTTTCACTCTCCGCAGAAAGGGATAATTTAGGTAGAACTAAACTTCATTATTATGCTGTAAAAGGTTAATTAAATAATTTTTAAGATGAAAACTCCGCATTCATCAAAGTTGTTGATAATTAATAAAAAACCGCACTTATGATAGCTGCTGAATCTGGCAATATTTCAGTAGTTTAAGCATTAATTAACTATGAAAGTGGAATATAAGGTGGTATTTAGGGCAATACTGCGCTTATGATTGCAATTGAAAATAAAAAGAATGCACTAGTTTAAATATTAGCTGAAAAAGAAGCTAAGATTTAAAATTAAGTTGGTCTGACCGCTATGATGTTAGCAGCTAAAGATGGTAATTTAGATGCTGTTAAATTACTAGTTGACCAAGAAAAACGAATTTAAACAAGCTAATAATTTAACTAGTTCCCGGCTGGAACTACTGCTTTAATGTTAGCTGAGTTTTATGGTAGAAATGAAGTAGTTGTATTTTTAAAGGATCATGAGTAAGATTTAGTTAACTCTAAAAATCAAACATATAAGCAAATTGAAAAATTATCCAGTTCGAATGTTAGATAGTATAGTCCAAGAAGGAATTTCAATTATGAAGTGGCTCCTTCGAATGTTTTACCAGCTCAATAAAGTAACTTAATCAACCAGTTATAAAATAGTAATGGTCCTAAGGACAATTAATTAGAGATTACCAGGGAAGTATTAAGGAGTATTTCTACTTAAAATGATAATTCTGAAGTTATTTTGACTATTTAGGAAAAATTGGGATAAACAAAAGAATAAATGGCAACTATGGAAGCAAGATTATAGTTTAAAGAAAAAGAAATTTCAGAACTAAAATAATTTGTTCATATGAAGCCATGCGAATCTTGTAAAGATAAATAAGATATAATACGTGAAAAAACTTCGGAAATTGAAGTTCTTAAAAAAGATCTTAAAGAGGTTGAACAAGAACTTAGACATTCTAAAGAAAGAATTATGGAATTATCTGTTCTCGCTGATAAATAACAACGTTTGGAGTTATAGTTACAATAAATTTATGATTCTCTTATTAATGGAGATTTAATGAATGCTAATTCAATCGCATATGACAATGATGCCGTTGAGAAGATTAGATTATATAAGGATGAAATTTATAATCTTAAAGCAGAAAATTTAAACCTTACTGATAGAGTTAACAATATGAATTAAGAATTAATATAACTTAAAGATAAGATTGAGCATTTGGAATAGGAAAATAAAGAACTTATGGAATAAAATTTAGCTCTGAAATCATAAATTCCGACAGATATGGCTGAGTAGCTGGAAGAGCTAATTCGTGAAAATGAAGATCTTAAAGACCAGCTGGCCTCTTTCCAAGCTACTTAGATGGAAACTCTTTCCTCTGCTCCCGAGCTCCAGTCCGAGCTTACCACTCTCAAGGAGTAAGTCGAACAGCTCAAGCAGGCTGATCCTATGTTACTCACCCGACTTAATAACGACAGGTAACAGTTAGCCGCTCTCAAGAACGAACTCGCCCAACTTGACCCCCTCAACGAGGTCGTCGAAGAGAACATGGAGCCCGAAGCTGCCGCTATGTGCGCCGCTGACAACACCGCCGATGAGCTTACCAACTAACTCGCTGCCATCAGTGTTGCCGACCCGACCGCCCCCACTTAAGCAGCTGAGATCGAACGCCAGATTGCTGATCTTACGAAGTCGGTAGAAGCACTGAAGGGTGCTCCAGTTGACCTCCCAGTCTCCCAGTATGCCGACCAAGCTGAGCTCGCCGCTCTCAGAGAAGAGCTCGAACAGCTTAGAGCTGCCCCCGTTACTACCGAGCCTCTCGCCGCCGCTGAGTCAGCCGACCAGGACCTTGCCGAGAAGTTAGCTGCTTCCGAGCAAGAACTCACGGCCCTCAAGGAAGAGCTCGAACAGCTTAGAGCTGCCCCCGCCCCAATGGAAACTCTTTCCTCTGCTCCCGAGCTCCAGTCCGAGCTTACCACTCTCAAGGAGTAAGTCGAACAGCTCAAGCAGGCTGATCCTATGTTACTCACCAGACTTAATAACGACAGGTAACAGTTAGCCGCTCTCAAGAACGAACTCGCCCAACTTGACCCCCTCAACGAGGTCGTCGAAGAGAACATGGAGCCCGAAGCTGCCGCTATGTGCGCCGCTGACAACACCGCCGATGAGCTTACCAACTAACTCGCTGCCATCAGTGTTGCCGACCCGACCGCCCCCACTTAAGCAGCTGAGATCGAACGCCAGATTGCTGATCTTACGAAGTCGGTAGAAGCACTGAAGGGTGCTCCAGTTGACCTCCCAGTCTCCCAGTATGCCGACCAAGCTGAGCTCGCCGCTCTCAGAGAAGAGCTCGAACAGCTTAGAGCTGCCCCCGTTACTACCGAGCCTCTCGCCGCCGCTGAGTCAGCCGACCAGGACCTTGCCGAGAAGTTAGCTGCTTCCGAGCAAGAACTCACGGCCCTCAAGGAAGAGCTCGAACAGCTTAGAGCTGCCCCCGCCCCAATGGAAACTCTTTCCTCTGCTCCCGAGCTCCAGTCCGAGCTTACCACTCTCAAGGAGTAAGTCGAACAGCTCAAGCAGGCTGATCCTATGTTACTCACCCGACTTAATAACGACAGGTAACAGTTAGCCGCTCTCAAGAACGAACTCGCCCAACTTGACCCCCTCAACGAGGTCGTCGAAGAGAACATGGAGCCCGAAGCTGCCGCTATGTGCGCCGCTGACAACACCGCCGATGAGCTTACCAACTAACTCGCTGCCATCAGTGTTGCCGACCCGACCGCCCCCACTTAAGCAGCTGAGATCGAACGCCAGATTGCTGATCTTACGAAGTCGGTAGAAGCACTGAAGGGTGCTCCAGTTGACCTCCCAGTCTCCCAGTATGCCGACCAAGCTGAGCTCGCCGCTCTCAGAGAAGAGCTCGAACAGCTTAGAGCTGCCCCCGTTACTACCGAGCCTCTCGCCGCCGCTGAGTCAGCCGACCAGGACCTTGCCGAGAAGTTAGCTGCTTCCGAGCAAGAACTCACGGCCCTCAAGGAAGAGCTCGAACAGCTTAGAGCTGCCCCCGTTACTACCGAGCCTCTCGCCGCCGCTGAGTCAGCCGACCAGGACCTTGCCGAGAAGTTAGCTGCTTCCGAGCAAGAACTCACGGCCCTCAAGGAAGAGCTCGAACAGCTTAGAGCTGCCCCCGCCCCAATGGAAACTCTTTCCTCTGCTCCCGAGCTCCAGTCCGAGCTTACCACTCTCAAGGAGTAAGTCGAACAGCTCAAGCAGGCTGATCCTATGTTACTCACCAGACTTAATAACGACAGGTAACAGTTAGCCGCTCTCAAGAACGAACTCGCCCAACTTGACCCCCTCAACGAGGTCGTCGAAGAGAACATGGAGCCCGAAGCTGCCGCTATGTGCGCCGCTGACAACACCGCCGATGAGCTTACCAACTAACTCGCTGCCATCAGTGTTGCCGACCCGACCGCCCCCACTTAAGCAGCTGAGATCGAACGCCAGATTGCTGATCTTACGAAGTCGGTAGAAGCACTGAAGGGTGCTCCAGTTGACCTCCCAGTCTCCCAGTATGCCGACCAAGCTGAGCTCGCCGCTCTCAGAGAAGAGCTCGAACAGCTTAGAGCTGCCCCCGTTACTACCGAGCCTCTCGCCGCCGCTGAGTCAGCCGACCAGGACCTTGCCGAGAAGTTAGCTGCTTCCGAGCAAGAACTCACGGCCCTCAAGGAAGAGCTCGAACAGCTTAGAGCTGCCCCCGCCCCAATGGAAACTCTTTCCTCTGCTCCCGAGCTCCAGTCCGAGCTTACCACTCTCAAGGAGTAAGTCGAACAGCTCAAGCAGGCTGATCCTATGTTACTCACCCGACTTAATAACGACAGGTAACAGTTAGCCGCTCTCAAGAACGAACTCGCCCAACTTGACCCCCTCAACGAGGTCGTCGAAGAGAACATGGAGCCCGAAGCTGCCGCTATGTGCGCCGCTGACAACACCGCCGATGAGCTTACCAACTAACTCGCTGCCATCAGTGTTGCCGACCCGACCGCCCCCACTTAAGCAGCTGAGATCGAACGCCAGATTGCTGATCTTACGAAGTCGGTAGAAGCACTGAAGGGTGCTCCAGTTGACCTCCCAGTCTCCCAGTATGCCGACCAAGCTGAGCTCGCCGCTCTCAGAGAAGAGCTCGAACAGCTTAGAGCTGCCCCCGTTACTACCGAGCCTCTCGCCGCCGCTGAGTCAGCCGACCAGGACCTTGCCGAGAAGTTAGCTGCTTCCGAGCAAGAACTCACGGCCCTCAAGGAAGAGCTCGAACAGCTTAGAGCTGCCCCCGTTACTACCGAGCCTCTCGCCGCCGCTGAGTCAGCCGACCAGGACCTTGCCGAGAAGTTAGCTGCTTCCGAGCAAGAACTCACGGCCCTCAAGGAAGAGCTCGAACAGCTTAGAGCTGCCCCCGTTACTACCGAGCCTCTCGCCGCCGCTGAGTCAGCCGACCAGGACCTTGCCGAGAAGTTAGCTGCTTCCGAGCAAGAACTCACGGCCCTCAAGGAAGAGCTCGAACAGCTTAGAGCTGCCCCCGTTACTACCGAGCCTCTCGCCGCCGCTGAGTCAGCCGACCAGGACCTTGCCGAGAAGTTAGCTGCTTCCGAGCAAGAACTCACGGCCCTCAAGGAAGAGCTCGAACAGCTTAGAGCTGCCCCCGCCCCAATGGAAACTCTTTCCTCTGCTCCCGAGCTCCAGTCCGAGCTTACCACTCTCAAGGAGTAAGTCGAACAGCTCAAGCAGGCTGATCCTATGTTACTCACCAGACTTAATAACGACAGGTAACAGTTAGCCGCTCTCAAGAACGAACTCGCCCAACTTGACCCCCTCAACGAGGTCGTCGAAGAGAACATGGAGCCCGAAGCTGCCGCTATGTGCGCCGCTGACAACACCGCCGATGAGCTTACCAACTAACTCGCTGCCATCAGTGTTGCCGACCCGACCGCCCCCACTTAAGCAGCTGAGATCGAACGCCAGATTGCTGATCTTACGAAGTCGGTAGAAGCACTGAAGGGTGCTCCAGTTGACCTCCCAGTCTCCCAGTATGCCGACCAAGCTGAGCTCGCCGCTCTCAGAGAAGAGCTCGAACAGCTTAGAGCTGCCCCCGTTACTACCGAGCCTCTCGCCGCCGCTGAGTCAGCCGACCAGGACCTTGCCGAGAAGTTAGCTGCTTCCGAGCAAGAACTCACGGCCCTCAAGGAAGAGCTCGAACAGCTTAGAGCTGCCCCCGTTACTACCGAGCCTCTCGCCGCCGCTGAGTCAGCCGACCAGGACCTTGCCGAGAAGTTAGCTGCTTCCGAGCAAGAACTCACGGCCCTCAAGGAAGAGCTCGAACAGCTTAGAGCTGCCCCCGCCCCAATGGAAACTCTTTCCTCTGCTCCCGAGCTCCAGTCCGAGCTTACCACTCTCAAGGAGTAAGTCGAACAGCTCAAGCAGGCTGATCCTATGTTACTCACCAGACTTAATAACGACAGGTAACAGTTAGCCGCTCTCAAGAACGAACTCGCCCAACTTGACCCCCTCAACGAGGTCGTCGAAGAGAACATGGAGCCCGAAGCTGCCGCTATGTGCGCCGCTGACAACACCGCCGATGAGCTTACCAACTAACTCGCTGCCATCAGTGTTGCCGACCCGACCGCCCCCACTTAAGCAGCTGAGATCGAACGCCAGATTGCTGATCTTACGAAGTCGGTAGAAGCACTGAAGGGTGCTCCAGTTGACCTCCCAGTCTCCCAGTATGCCGACCAAGCTGAGCTCGCCGCTCTCAGAGAAGAGCTCGAACAGCTTAGAGCTGCCCCCGTTACTACCGAGCCTCTCGCCGCCGCTGAGTCAGCCGACCAGGACCTTGCCGAGAAGTTAGCTGCTTCCGAGCAAGAACTCACGGCCCTCAAGGAAGAGCTCGAACAGCTTAGAGCTGCCCCCGTTACTACCGAGCCTCTCGCCGCCGCTGAGTCAGCCGACCAGGACCTTGCCGAGAAGTTAGCTGCTTCCGAGCAAGAACTCACGGCCCTCAAGGAAGAGCTCGAACAGCTTAGAGCTGCCCCCGCCCCAATGGAAACTCTTTCCTCTGCTCCCGAGCTCCAGTCCGAGCTTACCACTCTCAAGGAGTAAGTCGAACAGCTCAAGCAGGCTGATCCTATGTTACTCACCCGACTTAATAACGACAGGTAACAGTTAGCCGCTCTCAAGAACGAACTCGCCCAACTTGACCCCCTCAACGAGGTCGTCGAAGAGAACATGGAGCCCGAAGCTGCCGCTATGTGCGCCGCTGACAACACCGCCGATGAGCTTACCAACTAACTCGCTGCCATCAGTGTTGCCGACCCGACCGCCCCCACTTAAGCAGCTGAGATCGAACGCCAGATTGCTGATCTTACGAAGTCGGTAGAAGCACTGAAGGGTGCTCCAGTTGACCTCCCAGTCTCCCAGTATGCCGACCAAGCTGAGCTCGCCGCTCTCAGAGAAGAGCTCGAACAGCTTAGAGCTGCCCCCGTTACTACCGAGCCTCTCGCCGCCGCTGAGTCAGCCGACCAGGACCTTGCCGAGAAGTTAGCTGCTTCCGAGCAAGAACTCACGGCCCTCAAGGAAGAGCTCGAACAGCTTAGAGCTGCCCCCGCCCCAATGGAAACTCTTTCCTCTGCTCCCGAGCTCCAGTCCGAGCTTACCACTCTCAAGGAGTAAGTCGAACAGCTCAAGCAGGCTGATCCTATGTTACTCACCCGACTTAATAACGACAGGTAACAGTTAGCCGCTCTCAAGAACGAACTCGCCCAACTTGACCCCCTCAACGAGGTCGTCGAAGAGAACATGGAGCCCGAAGCTGCCGCTATGTGCGCCGCTGACAACACCGCCGATGAGCTTACCAACTAACTCGCTGCCATCAGTGTTGCCGACCCGACCGCCCCCACTTAAGCAGCTGAGATCGAACGCCAGATTGCTGATCTTACGAAGTCGGTAGAAGCACTGAAGGGTGCTCCAGTTGACCTCCCAGTCTCCCAGTATGCCGACCAAGCTGAGCTCGCCGCTCTCAGAGAAGAGCTCGAACAGCTTAGAGCTGCCCCCGTTACTACCGAGCCTCTCGCCGCCGCTGAGTCAGCCGACCAGGACCTTGCCGAGAAGTTAGCTGCTTCCGAGCAAGAACTCACGGCCCTCAAGGAAGAGCTCGAACAGCTTAGAGCTGCCCCCGCCCCAATGGAAACTCTTTCCTCTGCTCCCGAGCTCCAGTCCGAGCTTACCACTCTCAAGGAGTAAGTCGAACAGCTCAAGCAGGCTGATCCTATGTTACTCACCCGACTTAATAACGACAGGTAACAGTTAGCCGCTCTCAAGAACGAACTCGCCCAACTTGACCCCCTCAACGAGGTCGTCGAAGAGAACATGGAGCCCGAAGCTGCCGCTATGTGCGCCGCTGACAACACCGCCGATGAGCTTACCAACTAACTCGCTGCCATCAGTGTTGCCGACCCGACCGCCCCCACTTAAGCAGCTGAGATCGAACGCCAGATTGCTGATCTTACGAAGTCGGTAGAAGCACTGAAGGGTGCTCCAGTTGACCTCCCAGTCTCCCAGTATGCCGACCAAGCTGAGCTCGCCGCTCTCAGAGAAGAGCTCGAACAGCTTAGAGCTGCCCCCGTTACTACCGAGCCTCTCGCCGCCGCTGAGTCAGCCGACCAGGACCTTGCCGAGAAGTTAGCTGCTTCCGAGCAAGAACTCACGGCCCTCAAGGAAGAGCTCGAACAGCTTAGAGCTGCCCCCGCCCCAATGGAAACTCTTTCCTCTGCTCCCGAGCTCCAGTCCGAGCTTACCACTCTCAAGGAGTAAGTCGAACAGCTCAAGCAGGCTGATCCTATGTTACTCACCCGACTTAATAACGACAGGTAACAGTTAGCCGCTCTCAAGAACGAACTCGCCCAACTTGACCCCCTCAACGAGGTCGTCGAAGAGAACATGGAGCCCGAAGCTGCCGCTATGTGCGCCGCTGACAACACCGCCGATGAGCTTACCAACTAACTCGCTGCCATCAGTGTTGCCGACCCGACCGCCCCCACTTAAGCAGCTGAGATCGAACGCCAGATTGCTGATCTTACGAAGTCGGTAGAAGCACTGAAGGGTGCTCCAGTTGACCTCCCAGTCTCCCAGTATGCCGACCAAGCTGAGCTCGCCGCTCTCAGAGAAGAGCTCGAACAGCTTAGAGCTGCCCCCGTTACTACCGAGCCTCTCGCCGCCGCTGAGTCAGCCGACCAGGACCTTGCCGAGAAGTTAGCTGCTTCCGAGCAAGAACTCACGGCCCTCAAGGAAGAGCTCGAACAGCTTAGAGCTGCCCCCGCCCCAATGGAAACTCTTTCCTCTGCTCCCGAGCTCCAGTCCGAGCTTACCACTCTCAAGGAGTAAGTCGAACAGCTCAAGCAGGCTGATCCTATGTTACTCACCCGACTTAATAACGACAGGTAACAGTTAGCCGCTCTCAAGAACGAACTCGCCCAACTTGACCCCCTCAACGAGGTCGTCGAAGAGAACATGGAGCCCGAAGCTGCCGCTATGTGCGCCGCTGACAACACCGCCGATGAGCTTACCAACTAACTCGCTGCCATCAGTGTTGCCGACCCGACCGCCCCCACTTAAGCAGCTGAGATCGAACGCCAGATTGCTGATCTTACGAAGTCGGTAGAAGCACTGAAGGGTGCTCCAGTTGACCTCCCAGTCTCCCAGTATGCCGACCAAGCTGAGCTCGCCGCTCTCAGAGAAGAGCTCGAACAGCTTAGAGCTGCCCCCGTTACTACCGAGCCTCTCGCCGCCGCTGAGTCAGCCGACCAGGACCTTGCCGAGAAGTTAGCTGCTTCCGAGCAAGAACTCACGGCCCTCAAGGAAGAGCTCGAACAGCTTAGAGCTGCCCCCGTTACTACCGAGCCTCTCGCCGCCGCTGAGTCAGCCGACCAGGACCTTGCCGAGAAGTTAGCTGCTTCCGAGCAAGAACTCACGGCCCTCAAGGAAGAGCTCGAACAGCTTAGAGCTGCCCCCGCCCCAATGGAAACTCTTTCCTCTGCTCCCGAGCTCCAGTCCGAGCTTACCACTCTCAAGGAGTAAGTCGAACAGCTCAAGCAGGCTGATCCTATGTTACTCACCCGACTTAATAACGACAGGTAACAGTTAGCCGCTCTCAAGAACGAACTCGCCCAACTTGACCCCCTCAACGAGGTCGTCGAAGAGAACATGGAGCCCGAAGCTGCCGCTATGTGCGCCGCTGACAACACCGCCGATGAGCTTACCAACTAACTCGCTGCCATCAGTGTTGCCGACCCGACCGCCCCCACTTAAGCAGCTGAGATCGAACGCCAGATTGCTGATCTTACGAAGTCGGTAGAAGCACTGAAGGGTGCTCCAGTTGACCTCCCAGTCTCCCAGTATGCCGACCAAGCTGAGCTCGCCGCTCTCAGAGAAGAGCTCGAACAGCTTAGAGCTGCCCCCGTTACTACCGAGCCTCTCGCCGCCGCTGAGTCAGCCGACCAGGACCTTGCCGAGAAGTTAGCTGCTTCCGAGCAAGAACTCACGGCCCTCAAGGAAGAGCTCGAACAGCTTAGAGCTGCCCCCGTTACTACCGAGCCTCTCGCCGCCGCTGAGTCAGCCGACCAGGACCTTGCCGAGAAGTTAGCTGCTTCCGAGCAAGAACTCACGGCCCTCAAGGAAGAGCTCGAACAGCTTAGAGCTGCCCCCGCCCCAATGGAAACTCTTTCCTCTGCTCCCGAGCTCCAGTCCGAGCTTACCACTCTCAAGGAGTAAGTCGAACAGCTCAAGCAGGCTGATCCTATGTTACTCACCCGACTTAATAACGACAGGTAACAGTTAGCCGCTCTCAAGAACGAACTCGCCCAACTTGACCCCCTCAACGAGGTCGTCGAAGAGAACATGGAGCCCGAAGCTGCCGCTATGTGCGCCGCTGACAACACCGCCGATGAGCTTACCAACTAACTCGCTGCCATCAGTGTTGCCGACCCGACCGCCCCCACTTAAGCAGCTGAGATCGAACGCCAGATTGCTGATCTTACGAAGTCGGTAGAAGCACTGAAGGGTGCTCCAGTTGACCTCCCAGTCTCCCAGTATGCCGACCAAGCTGAGCTCGCCGCTCTCAGAGAAGAGCTCGAACAGCTTAGAGCTGCCCCCGTTACTACCGAGCCTCTCGCCGCCGCTGAGTCAGCCGACCAGGACCTTGCCGAGAAGTTAGCTGCTTCCGAGCAAGAACTCACGGCCCTCAAGGAAGAGCTCGAACAGCTTAGAGCTGCCCCCGCCCCAATGGAAACTCTTTCCTCTGCTCCCGAGCTCCAGTCCGAGCTTACCACTCTCAAGGAGTAAGTCGAACAGCTCAAGCAGGCTGATCCTATGTTACTCACCCGACTTAATAACGACAGGTAACAGTTAGCCGCTCTCAAGAACGAACTCGCCCAACTTGACCCCCTCAACGAGGTCGTCGAAGAGAACATGGAGCCCGAAGCTGCCGCTATGTGCGCCGCTGACAACACCGCCGATGAGCTTACCAACTAACTCGCTGCCATCAGTGTTGCCGACCCGACCGCCCCCACTTAAGCAGCTGAGATCGAACGCCAGATTGCTGATCTTACGAAGTCGGTAGAAGCACTGAAGGGTGCTCCAGTTGACCTCCCAGTCTCCCAGTATGCCGACCAAGCTGAGCTCGCCGCTCTCAGAGAAGAGCTCGAACAGCTTAGAGCTGCCCCCGTTACTACCGAGCCTCTCGCCGCCGCTGAGTCAGCCGACCAGGACCTTGCCGAGAAGTTAGCTGCTTCCGAGCAAGAACTCACGGCCCTCAAGGAAGAGCTCGAACAGCTTAGAGCTGCCCCCGCCCCAATGGAAACTCTTTCCTCTGCTCCCGAGCTCCAGTCCGAGCTTACCACTCTCAAGGAGTAAGTCGAACAGCTCAAGCAGGCTGATCCTATGTTACTCACCCGACTTAATAACGACAGGTAACAGTTAGCCGCTCTCAAGAACGAACTCGCCCAACTTGACCCCCTCAACGAGGTCGTCGAAGAGAACATGGAGCCCGAAGCTGCCGCTATGTGCGCCGCTGACAACACCGCCGATGAGCTTACCAACTAACTCGCTGCCATCAGTGTTGCCGACCCGACCGCCCCCACTTAAGCAGCTGAGATCGAACGCCAGATTGCTGATCTTACGAAGTCGGTAGAAGCACTGAAGGGTGCTCCAGTTGACCTCCCAGTCTCCCAGTATGCCGACCAAGCTGAGCTCGCCGCTCTCAGAGAAGAGCTCGAACAGCTTAGAGCTGCCCCCGTTACTACCGAGCCTCTCGCCGCCGCTGAGTCAGCCGACCAGGACCTTGCCGAGAAGTTAGCTGCTTCCGAGCAAGAACTCACGGCCCTCAAGGAAGAGCTCGAACAGCTTAGAGCTGCCCCCGCCCCAATGGAAACTCTTTCCTCTGCTCCCGAGCTCCAGTCCGAGCTTACCACTCTCAAGGAGTAAGTCGAACAGCTCAAGCAGGCTGATCCTATGTTACTCACCCGACTTAATAACGACAGGTAACAGTTAGCCGCTCTCAAGAACGAACTCGCCCAACTTGACCCCCTCAACGAGGTCGTCGAAGAGAACATGGAGCCCGAAGCTGCCGCTATGTGCGCCGCTGACAACACCGCCGATGAGCTTACCAACTAACTCGCTGCCATCAGTGTTGCCGACCCGACCGCCCCCACTTAAGCAGCTGAGATCGAACGCCAGATTGCTGATCTTACGAAGTCGGTAGAAGCACTGAAGGGTGCTCCAGTTGACCTCCCAGTCTCCCAGTATGCCGACCAAGCTGAGCTCGCCGCTCTCAGAGAAGAGCTCGAACAGCTTAGAGCTGCCCCCGTTACTACCGAGCCTCTCGCCGCCGCTGAGTCAGCCGACCAGGACCTTGCCGAGAAGTTAGCTGCTTCCGAGCAAGAACTCACGGCCCTCAAGGAAGAGCTCGAACAGCTTAGAGCTGCCCCCGCCCCAATGGAAACTCTTTCCTCTGCTCCCGAGCTCCAGTCCGAGCTTACCACTCTCAAGGAGTAAGTCGAACAGCTCAAGCAGGCTGATCCTATGTTACTCACCCGACTTAATAACGACAGGTAACAGTTAGCCGCTCTCAAGAACGAACTCGCCCAACTTGACCCCCTCAACGAGGTCGTCGAAGAGAACATGGAGCCCGAAGCTGCCGCTATGTGCGCCGCTGACAACACCGCCGATGAGCTTACCAACTAACTCGCTGCCATCAGTGTTGCCGACTCGACCGCCCCCACTTAAGCAGCTGAGATCGAACGCCAGATTGCTGATCTTACGAAGTCGGTAGAAGCACTGAAGGGTGCTCCAGTTGACCTCCCAGTCTCCCAGTATGCCGACCAAGCTGAGCTCGCCGCTCTCAGAGAAGAGCTCGAACAGCTTAGAGCTGCCCCCGTTACTACCGAGCCTCTCGCCGCCGCTGAGTCAGCCGACCAGGACCTTGCCGAGAAGTTAGCTGCTTCCGAGCAAGAACTCACGGCCCTCAAGGAAGAGCTCGAACAGCTTAGAGCTGCCCCCGCCCCAATGGAAACTCTTTCCTCTGCTCCCGAGCTCCAGTCCGAGCTTACCACTCTCAAGGAGTAAGTCGAACAGCTCAAGCAGGCTGATCCTATGTTACTCACCCGACTTAATAACGACAGGTAACAGTTAGCCGCTCTCAAGAACGAACTCGCCCAACTTGACCCCCTCAACGAGGTCGTCGAAGAGAACATGGAGCCCGAAGCTGCCGCTATGTGCGCCGCTGACAACACCGCCGATGAGCTTACCAACTAACTCGCTGCCATCAGTGTTGCCGACCCGACCGCCCCCACTTAAGCAGCTGAGATCGAACGCCAGATTGCTGATCTTACGAAGTCGGTAGAAGCACTGAAGGGTGCTCCAGTTGACCTCCCAGTCTCCCAGTATGCCGACCAAGCTGAGCTCGCCGCTCTCAGAGAAGAGCTCGAACAGCTTAGAGCTGCCCCCGTTACTACCGAGCCTCTCGCCGCCGCTGAGTCAGCCGACCAGGACCTTGCCGAGAAGTTAGCTGCTTCCGAGCAAGAACTCACGGCCCTCAAGGAAGAGCTCGAACAGCTTAGAGCTGCCCCCGTTACTACCGAGCCTCTCGCCGCCGCTGAGTCAGCCGACCAGGACCTTGCCGAGAAGTTAGCTGCTTCCGAGCAAGAACTCACGGCCCTCAAGGAAGAGCTCGAACAGCTTAGAGCTGCCCCCGTTACTACCGAGCCTCTCGCCGCCGCTGAGTCAGCCGACCAGGACCTTGCCGAGAAGTTAGCTGCTTCCGAGCAAGAACTCACGGCCCTCAAGGAAGAGCTCGAACAGCTTAGAGCTGCCCCCGTTACTACCGAGCCTCTCGCCGCCGCTGAGTCAGCCGACCAGGACCTTGCCGAGAAGTTAGCTGCTTCCGAGCAAGAACTCACGGCCCTCAAGGAAGAGCTCGAACAGCTTAGAGCTGCCCCCGTTACTACCGAGCCTCTCGCCGCCGCTGAGTCAGCCGACCAGGACCTTGCCGAGAAGTTAGCTGCTTCCGAGCAAGAACTCACGGCCCTCAAGGAAGAGCTCGAACAGCTTAGAGCTGCCCCCGCCCCAATGGAAACTCTTTCCTCTGCTCCCGAGCTCCAGTCCGAGCTTACCACTCTCAAGGAGTAAGTCGAACAGCTCAAGCAGGCTGATCCTATGTTACTCACCCGACTTAATAACGACAGGTAACAGTTAGCCGCTCTCAAGAACGAACTCGCCCAACTTGACCCCCTCAACGAGGTCGTCGAAGAGAACATGGAGCCCGAAGCTGCCGCTATGTGCGCCGCTGACAACACCGCCGATGAGCTTACCAACTAACTCGCTGCCATCAGTGTTGCCGACCCGACCGCCCCCACTTAAGCAGCTGAGATCGAACGCCAGATTGCTGATCTTACGAAGTCGGTAGAAGCACTGAAGGGTGCTCCAGTTGACCTCCCAGTCTCCCAGTATGCCGACCAAGCTGAGCTCGCCGCTCTCAGAGAAGAGCTCGAACAGCTTAGAGCTGCCCCCGTTACTACCGAGCCTCTCGCCGCCGCTGAGTCAGCCGACCAGGACCTTGCCGAGAAGTTAGCTGCTTCCGAGCAAGAACTCACGGCCCTCAAGGAAGAGCTCGAACAGCTTAGAGCTGCCCCCGCCCCAATGGAAACTCTTTCCTCTGCTCCCGAGCTCCATTCCGAGCTTACCACTCTCAAGGAGTAAGTCGAACAGCCCTTGTTAACCACTGAATAACCAATTGAGCTTACTAATTTAGATAGACTTAATAAGTCTAAAGATCAATTGGCCACTCTTAAGGATAAGGTTAACAGCGTCGCTAATGATGAAAAAATTGAAAACTAATTGGATACAGTTTAAGAATATATAGACGATATTGACGCACTCGTTTTAGCTATAGATGCAGTTTAGCCAGAAGCTGATGAATAGCTTCAATTACTCGACGAAAAACTTGATAACTTGAGTTTAGCTGTAAATGACTTAGTTATGGATGATAATGATGTAGAACTTGCCAATCTCGCAGATTCATTAGATAACTTAAAGAATGCACCAATTACAGAAAATCCAGAAACCCTCAAATAATTAGCAGATGCCCGTGCTAAAATTGAGGATCTTTCGAAACGTCTTTAAGACGTTCAAGAGGTCAAATAGGACATCTTTGCAGATGTTAATTTAGAAGAATTGCCAGCCCCCATTGCGGAGAAAATAGTGGAGGCCAATAAGCAGTTGAACGAAGCAAAGAACTAAATAGATGACGCTAAGGTAGAGGTTGCGGAGACCAAAGCCAAGAGAAAGAGCGACAAAAAGAAGGTTAAGAAGTTAATGGATTAATATAATGTTGATAAGGCGAAACTGAGAGAATAAATGAAGATGGCCAAGAAAGCAGAGGCTTAATTGGCATCTATTAAGAGAATGATGGATGAATTAGCTGGAATAGAGTAAAGACAAGAGTCAACTGATGCTAGTTAAATTGAAAGTTCTGTTGCTTTAGAGCCTATTGCATTAAGCGATTCAGCAGAGTGATATATGAAATGAAATTGCTTTATTCTTATTTTACTACTTTTATCTACAATAAAACAAATACTTTTATTTTTAAATAAAATATTGAATTTTATATTATGATATAATGTACTTAATTTCTAAGAAATACGAAGATAATTGTGACATAATAAAATTTTGATTTTTATGTATTGTTATGTCCTAATTTAATATTCAATATTATTGTATAAATAATATAATAATATATACTATAAATAATTATAAAAAAAATTATTAGTATAAAATATATATTAATCCATCTATTTTTAAATCAAGACCATTCCTTTAAATATGGTTAAATCTGAGCCAGTACCTTAAGAAATTATTGATTGGCGTGAAGCACTATCAAATCCTAAATCAATTGAAAAAACGATGCAGGAGATTGTGAAAGCTATGTCTAACGGCTTTGATGTTTCCCCACTTTTTTCAGATGTCCTGAAACACATGCAGACTACTAATTTGAAGCTCAAAAAGCTCATTTACATCTTCTTAACTTCAAATGCGTATTAAAACTCAAATTACACACTGCTTGTAGTCAACGGTGTCGAAAATGACTCCCACAACGAATCACCCTTTATCCGCGCTCTTGCAATCCGCGCAATGGGCGCAATCGTGACAGCTGATGTTGCAGAACATTTCTGCCAGTCATTTACCCGTTTCGCATCCGATTTGGACCCGTTCGTCCGCAAAACAACATGCCCCGCTATCGCGAAGCTCTACAAGGTCAACCCCCAGCTCTGTACGGACACCAACTTGGTCCAGGTCCTCAGATCTCTAATTTTCGACTCAAATACTGCCGTCGTCTCAGCCGCAACGGCGTCTCTAGTGACCGTCTACTCGTCGACTCACCAGACGATTTTTTCGGCCGAAGAGACCAACCAGCTTCTTCTCGCGCTTTCTACCGCTAACGAGTGGTCAGCCCAGACAATTTTGTCTGCAATTTCGCAATTTTCGCAAATCAGCGAACCACAAATCGCAATTCAGCAAATTACACCGTTTCTACAGCATGCAAATCCTGCCGTCTCGTTGAGCGCTATTAACCTCATGAACAAATTTGGTCAGAACAGCGAGAGCTCTATCGTCAGTTTGATCAGTCAGGCAAGCTCCAGCGAGGTGTAGTTCGTTGCAATGCGCGCGTTACGCCTTGCGATGGTCCACAAGGAAAGTTTCAGCAGAAATTTGAAGCTCTTTTACGTTAATTTCAAGGACGAAATTTACGTTAAGTTGGAGAAAATTGAGCTTTTGGCGAGTTTTGCGACTTTGGAGGTCGTTCAGGACATCATAAACGAGCTTACTGAGTATTGTCAGGATGTTAACGATTAGATCGTCAGAAAGAGCCTTTACGCGCTTGCAAAAATTGCGTGTAACGTGCCTCAGTCTGCCGATATGGTCGTGCAGACGTTTATTTTACTACTGACCGGTAAAAATGCTCAAAAAGATATTTAATTTAGATTGTAGCCTTATGCTGCTTAGGAATTGCTGGTTCAGATCCAAATGATCTTTAGAGCGTTCCCTGATAGATATGAAGGCGTTATAGGTGAGTTGACCGAAGCAATCGTCTAATATGATGATTACAGAGCTAAAAGCGCTTTAATTTGGATTTTAGGCGAATACAGTGACAGAATCGAAGGCGTTGAAGAAGTTATTTTGGATTTGTTCGACTAAGACGTAAAAACTGTTAAAAATGAGCACTGCGATGTTTAGTTCAGCTTATTGAATGCATCTGCCAAAGTTTATCTTAGCAACCAAAAGGATGCTACTTAAACCTTGTTTTTAGACCTTGTTGATGAAATGAAAAAATCTGACGAGCCTGGTGTTAGACAGAGAGCTAATTATCTTTCTAAGTTATTTAAGATGGATCCTACTCTTTAGCTTGCTAAGAGTGTTATTTATGTTTAAAAATCTATTCCAGTATTCACTGACGGTATTAGTCCAGTTTTGCAAAGCAAGCTTGTTTAGAGATTAGGGTCAGTTGAGGCGACTATGCGCTAGGTTATTGTTTTAAATAACGTTGTAGGCGTTCATGATGCGGATGATGTTGTTGATTAATTCTAAAATGCTGAAAATGAGCAGCCAACACCAACGAGCATGCAATAGTAGATACCTTCACAAATTTCCTAACCACCTATGTAAGTACCTACTCCACCCATGTAATAATAGGATCCAGCACCTGCAATTGTCTCAAAACCAGTTGATCTTCTCGATGACGTAATGGGCGGTCCTCCTCCTAAACAGGCTCAGTAGAAAGTAGATCTAGTTGATGATATCTTTGGATTTGATAGCCCAACAGTTTCTGCACCTGCTACTGCTTCCGCAGTTGCACCTGTTTTTAATGCTCCTAATGCATAGTAGTAAGTTTAGTAAGCTGCTCCAGTATAATAGTAGTCATCTGAGCACCCAAATACGTAAACTCCCTAAGGAAATTACATGTTTGCTAACTGCCCAGTTCGTCCCAAAGATTAATCCTATCCTTTAAAATTAGTAGTTGGTTTCACTAGAATTAACGATTCCCCAGTTATGTTAGTTTAAATTAAAAATACTGCTTAGACTCCTATTATGAAACCTACTTTCGTATTTTAGTCTAATGCTTTTGGTATATAAGCATAAGAGTTAAATATCCCAGTTATCCCTGCATTAAACATGTTCAACTAAGGTAAACCAGTATAAATTAACTTTGTAGCAGAATCTCCATCTAATACTCTTGCTAATAAATTTAACATGCCTGACCTCAAGTTATAGTCTCAGCTTAACGTTCTCACCTTCTAAGTCAATACTTCTTAGGGAACATCTTACTTCTATTAGGTTAAGCTTCCAATTTCTATAGTATTCAACTCTTCTGGCTTTTGGCATAAATCTCGTCTTCTTACTGATTTCAATGGTGCTCAAAACGTTCTTTCTTAATCAAACTAATGGCCTGAATTTATCGAAATTCAAAACGTTTTCTTTGGCTAACTTCAAGCCACAGATTTTTCAACTTCTATCAGCTCAGCTCTTATGAAACTTTAGGAAGCTAACTTCTTGCTTATTTAAACTACGAACGAGTCTGCTGATTTAGTTATCAACTCGACTATTCTTGGGTAACAGGTCATTGCGGTCACTAATGTTTCTTGGTAACTGAGCCATAACCTCTAAAGTGTCGATTTCAGAGTTGTTTCTAAGGTTTAGGCTAGCCAGTCTCTTGTTGGTTAATTTGTTGTCAATGCTGCTGCTTAAGTTGTCTCTGGTAAGTGATACTTTTTCTATTTTCTTATTCGTTATTATTTCGTGCATAAACTATATATTCAGTAAATAGAATATCGAATATAATGCGAATATGCATCAGATCAATAATAGCAGTAATATCATTGATTAGATATTTATTTTTGAGTGAAAAGGTATTCTAATAATGAAATTTCTATAAAAATAATCTGATCAAACTATTAATCTGTACTTTGCAGAATTGGAGATTTTACTAAGACAAGTTCGGCATTCGCATTTTACATATAGTATATAGAGTTAGTACAGTCACTAATGATCCTAAAATCTCTAAATAATCATCGCTTTCTTAGGACAGTAAGGTATTTAGCTTCACATATTCTAAATATCCGATGCTAATTAAATAAAGTTTGGTTCATTATGGAATTTCTAAGCCACTATGTGAATTCTCTTCATACTACTGCTAGTAAAACGCCTATCATAGAGAAAATCACTATATTCAGATTTTCGTAATAATAAATAAAGACTTTCCAGCTACAAAATAATATTTTTCAGCGGAATTTTCAAAAAAAAGTAAAACAGTGATTTGGTCAAAAATATTATTATAATTTAATGATACACTATATTTTCTCTATCCAGCAGGCCTGATTATGACCATTCAGCGTCAACATTCATCTCTTCATTCCATTTGTTAAATAATAATATTATATAATATCATATAATAATGTCATATTTTATTTTAATAAATTAATCTAATTATTCCAATTTTGACAGTCTAAACGCGCATAACAAACGTCTATCTACAACGCTATTTCCCTTATTAAACCGTCCCCTACAGGCAACAAAACGAAGAACAGATCACTTCTTTGCATGTACCCCACCCTCAACAGTGGCAGCTGCACCGTCGCCTTCGGCAACGACTTCCTCCTCGTGTTTCTCCTCCTCCTCGCCCTCGAAATCTTCTTCTCCCAACATATCGACTTCCGCGAGGTCATTCTCTTCACCGAACGCGTTTTCGAGCTTCAGTCTCGCGGCCTCGGCGGCCTCACGCGCCACTGCGCGCTTTTCCTGGACTTCGTGCATTTGCTTCACGGCGTTCAAATCCTCCCAGGCGTCGTCGATTCCGTCCTTAAACGGCTGGTCCGGGTACTTTCTTTTTTCGGTGTCTAACGAGATCTGTTTGAGCTTTCTGAAGTTCTCTTTTCCAGTTGATTTTGCTAGCTCGAAAAGCGTGCCGCCGGCGCGCATAAGGTTGGACGGAGTGTCAAATTCCACAATTTGGCCCGCGTCCATAACAATGATCTTGTCGAAGGCTATGACGGTATCCAGACGATGGGCAATCGAAAAGATAATACGATCGTCAAGCTGCTCTCTGATGATGTCCTAAACGAGCTGATCGGTGGCCTTGTCGACTTGAGAAGTGGCCTCGTCCATGACTACTGTGAAAGCCTTTGCAATTAAGGTTGAAGCGAAGATAATAAGCTGTTTCTAGCCGGAAGAAAGATTTGATGCGTTGTCGAAGATTTTGGAGTCTAAACCGCCTGGCTGCTTTCTGAAATAAGCGCCTAGATTAACACGATCTAGCGTTTCCCATAAATAAGCATCTGGCATTTTTTCATATTCGTCAGACGTGAGGCCTTCAATTTCGAGCTCTGAAGCTTTATCCAGAGCGGTACGAAGAGTACCGGAAAAGATATAAGGATCCTATGGAACAATAGCTAATCCTTTTCTAGAAGCATGAAGACCTACGTCATCAAGAATATTAACACCATCAAAGATAATTTTACTGCCTTCGTCAGGAATATTGACTCTGAAAAGAGCCATTGTAAGGGTTGATTTAGCACACCCAGTTCTTCCTACGATACCTACGTGTTCAAATGGAGCGACAGAAAAGTTTAAACCTTTTAACACTTGTGGGAGTTCTGGTCTATATCTGAAGAATAAATTCTTTATTTCAATAGAACCACCTTTCTTAGGCCATTCAGGAACTATTTCTCTTGAAGATTTGTATTTTCCTTCTCTAGGAAGACCTACGTATTCTAAAACTCTCTCAATAGAAACGCCTTCAGCTTCGACCTAAACGAATGATAAAATAAGAGATAGAAGTGGTGACATGATACCAAAGGACTAAGATACAGAAACTGGGGCGAAAAGATCTAAATAAGGGAATTTAATAATACCCACTGATAGAATGGAGGCTAAGCAAACGCCTGAACTGACAAAGCAGCCGAGCAAATTCATTCTATAAGTCAGCCATCTAACACAGCACTAGGAAGGCCACATAGCTTGAACATTTGTGTCGTTTTTCTCTCTGAATACTTTACAGAAAACATCTTCATATTAAATGGATCTAATTACAGCTAAGCTGCGCATAGTCTCATTTGATTAAGAAATAATAGGACCTTTGAACGTCATGTCAATTTTCTTCAATGCTGGGGATACAATTCTAAATGCTTAGAAGAAATAGAAATACGCAATAAAAACTGGAATAATAACAACGGCAGAAGGCCAATTTATTGCTAACAGCATAATAAGAGTGATAAACCCAATAATGTTTACAAAAACTAAAACTAACTCTTTCATAATGTTAACATCAACAGATTCGGTGTCTTTTGTAAATTTACTAATAATTGTTCCATTAGGTGTAACATCAAAGAATGATAATTTTGTACGAACAACTGAGCGAGTTAACTCAGCGTACATCTTTTTAGCTGAATTAATACCAACAATCATGAATAGGAAGAGTGAGAAGAAACTCATAAATAATGTGCCTCCTGATACACCGACATAAATATACATTGCTAAATCACCAGTAAGAATTGGCACTTAACCTGAAGTCCATATAGCAATGAATATAATTAAAAAGATTTTTGCAATAAAAGACAGAAGGAGCAAAATCAAGAACGAAATACTACCACAAGCCCCACCATATTTGAAATATTTCTTATAACTATCAAATTTAGCCCTTTGAGCAGGCGCTAACATGAATAACATCATTTGATTGGGCTTAGGTGGTGCAGATTTAATTTCGAATGTTGTAAAATCGTTAATATTAAAGTTTTCTAAAGGTTATTTCCTCTTTTAAATAACAAGACTATTCTTGTCATCTGGTGCGTTCTAAACCGTTCCACCAATTTCAGACCACTCTTGGCCAACATTAGCTGTATTACCAGTAAAATTCTATAATTATTCAACAGAACCATCAAAAAGAACTATACCACTTTCAAGATACAAAACTCTATCACAATCTCCAAAGAATTAAGTCTAATGAGTTGAGATCATAACTGTAATTCCTTTGTATCTACAATAACCACAAATCATGTTTTACCATAATTATTTAGCAACAAAAGCATCAACAGCAGCCAAAGGATCGTCTAAGAATAAAAGATCAGGTTCAAAATATAATGCTCTAGCTAAGGCAACTCTTGCCTTTTGCCCCCCAGATAAACCGACACCATCAAAACCAACAGTGAATTGGTCGCCATCTTCCCATTCATCCAAATCAGTAAGTAAAGCACAAAGAGCACAAATTGATTTGTATTTAATTTCATCAAATTCTTAGAAGAAAATGATGTTATGCTTAATTGTACCAGCAAAAATGATAGGTTACTAAGAATAGTACGCTATTCTTTTTGCATTCATTATAATTTTAGGAGCAGGAATTTCTTCCTCGCATTCCTCTTATATCGATGTAGATGATGAATCATCATCTTTTTTCTTAACTGTCGTATCAATTTTGAAGTTCTTATCTTCGAGTTTCACTAACGTAGAAAGATCAAAATTAGGATCGACAAAATCATAAGTTTCCTTATCATAATATCTAATAATTTAATCATGTTACTTAAGACCTTTACGCTGAATACGCTCAAGTCTAAGCTCACCTAATAATGCTTAAAATAATGTGGATTTTCCAGAACCAACAGAACCACAAATACCAATGAGTTCTCCCTTACGGACTTCTAACTCTAAATCACGAATGGAGCATTGCAAATCATCAAGGGACTAAATAATTTTAAGTTTGAATCTTTAATAATACGGGGTAACAATTCTTAAATTTATATACATTCTTCTCAAAAAGTCTAAATCTGAATCAAACTCAAAACGTCTAGTCATTTTTTATTCATCATAAAGCGATAAGTTTTCTATTTTACTAATAGGTAAAGTATCAATTTCCATACACCAATTATCTAACAAAGTCGAAATAAGTTCATGAGAAATTCTTTTATGCTTGGTACGTTCTAATTCACCTCTCTTTCTTCTTTATAAAAAAGTAAGATGATCGCCTCTAATAATTTTGAATCCATTATTATCAATATTTCTAAAATAATCAAAACTTGGTCCTCTTTTCAAAACTTCCACATCAGCACGAATAGCTTAAAATGTTTCAGATTTTTAATCAGCATTAAAGATATCTAAGAATGTTTCATACGCACTGTTATACATATCAATGTATGACTCATAATTTCTAATAATTCTTTAAATTTTATCTCTATGAAGAGCAAAATCTGTATCTAAAACTGGAGGAATTACTAAATCGTCTGAAATAGCATAAGTAAATGATGGTACATTCTCAATGTGAATCATTAATTCTGAAGCAGGATCCATATTATTTTGATCTACAGGCCCATCAATATTATCATTTTTAGACTGAGCAAATATTGCTTCGGATTAAATAATTTCAGTCTATGAGTCTGGCGAGTCCCCATCATCATCAGAACGTTTATTACCACGGCAAGTCCAAGTAATACAACCAATATCAGTTTCTGGCATTGATAAAAATGCTCTTAAACGTTGACCACAAACATTTGATTCTAAATAAGTAGAAAACATTAATGGTAATAATAATAGAATATTATTCAGGAAATCATAAAGATACATAACTGTGAACACATTAGATGCAATAAAAGGAATGCTAGGAGATGTTGTAGTACCAAATTTATAAATGATAGAGAAAGTAACAGCATTCATAATAATTGATGCAGCAGATTACATAACATTCATGCTAATAATAATGAGACCATACTTTTTAAGTACTTTTAATTCTTTCTTACGAATATTAGTAAGCTTTTATTCAGTAACAAGCTCAGTTCTAAAATATTTAATCATCTTCATGCCTTATAAAACTTCTTGAACTTTGCCAACACGAGCATCTCTATAACCCATCAAAACACGTTAGACAGTAACATTTTGATTACTAATGATAATAACAACTGGGAAAATGATACAAACAATACCTATACCAATTAAAGAGAATATTCTGATTAATACTACTAAATAGACAATAACAAATATTGCCTAAAATAAGTATAAGATGATGAGTGGTAAAAACTACAAAGTTGATTAAATCCTAAAACTATCAGTGAAAAGCAGATTAGTAACATCTCTAATCTAAGTATTATTAGCTTTAATTCGCATCATTTTAAGATAAAGAACATCTTATAAGGCTTAAAACCCTTGGGTTGATATTTTGAATGCAAAAGTAGAAACTATTGTATCTAAAATACAATAAATTACTTAGACTACAAATAATATACCACAAAGAATATATCCAAAAGCAGCACTATCTGTAAAAGATGCACTTACAGGTGGTGTTGCCCCACTTGATGATGTTTCGATAATTTTGACCAAGAATTAAATCATAATAGGAGCGACAACAGAAGTTGCTAAATAAAATGGGAAAATAATAAATAGAAGAACTGCATTCTTCATAAAAGCTTTGAAAATTACATTTAAAACCACTGGTAATTCATCTTTCTTTTTGGACATAAAATCCCATCTTTTTCTATTCCATTCTAAAGCAAAGGCACGACCACAGTTAGCAGATTACATATCAGGATGGGGTGGATAAAGTTCATTAGGTGTAATATTTCTGCTTTTGACAGCTTTTTTGATAATTGGATTCATCCATCCGAATGTATAACGATCTACTCGATTGGATAAATCTTCTAAAGGTACTGTAGGCTTTTCTGTAACAACTGGAGGAGGAGGAGTTTGAGGGGCATCCTACTACGTCAGAGACGTCAGTAAAGTTAGATCTTTAGTTTTTTTGTCCTTGCGGGCCATTTTAAAATTTAACTAATCGTAAACTAATAATATATAATATTAAATATATAAGGTTTATTTACCATTGTGGTTTACGATTATAATCTTATCCCATATTATATTTAATAAATATGTAAAAATTTAAAGTCAGGATAAACCATTAGTTATAATATTATATCAAAATATTGGTTAATATGAATATAGTGTATACTAAAATACATAATAATAGATGGTTAATGTGTGTACTCTAGCGTTCAGTTTTACAATTCGTTCCTGTTCTTTGCCCCGTACTCCTTCTTCATCCTTTCTTTGTTCTAAGTTGTGAATGTGGCCAAGCTGAAGGAGAAGCGGAGATACGAGTATCTAATTTGCCTCGGTTTGCACAAGCAAAATTTTTGGCTCGGTGTGGCCTCGATAACGGCTGCTGAAACTCTGCTAGTCAGCCTGATGATGGGATTCCTGGTGTTCTTTTTACAGTAAGTCAAGATTGCGCCCGCAGTATCCTTCTTTGCATTTGTGATGTCGGTATTCCCAGCGCTGGCATTTTCTGTGGGGTTCTCGATGTTCATCCTGAGCATCGGGTCTAAGCAGTCTCAGATACTGGTCATATTTGTAATTACGGGCGTCATAGGCCAGTTTGGCTACATGGTCATCCAGCTAGTGTTCTCTACCGATTACCAAATAATAGCCCAGTTCCTTTGCATGTTTTTCTTCCCTTCCTCTGCCGCCGTTGTCTACTACAACAAAATATCGTACCTCTACCTCCAGCAGCAGAGCTTCTCCTTCATCGAGTTCTTCAGTAACTACGACACGCAGCACGGATCTCTGCTCTACATATGCCTGATATCGCTCGTATCCATGATACTGTATTTCGCTGCGGGGATATATATCGACCGATCCGTGCGCGTGGGAGAGAATCCCGTCCAGAGTTCGATCAGAAATCACCCGCCCGACCCTGCATCTATCAGCAGCCTGCGCATCGATAATCTAACAGTGTCGTATAAAATAAAACGGAACCAGAAGGTGGCACTCGACGACGTGAGCCTCGACATCCCGTTGTAGGGGCAGATAATAGGGCTCGTGGCCGAGAACGGGGCCGGGAAGACAACGCTGTTCAAGGCCATCCAGGGGTCCGTAACGCCTTCCGTCGGGAATATTTCCTGCTGCGGGCGCCAGAAGGCCACCCAGAACCACGAGTACTACGAAAGGCTCAGCATCATGTTTTAGGAAAATATCACCTTCCAGAACCTCACGGTCCAGCAGCATGTCAGCCTCTGCAACTCCATCGTGGGCCAGAGTCAGGCCAGGGTATCGCAGGTATTGGGCCTTCTGGAGCTAACGGAGCGGGGCAAGCAGGTGGAGAAGCTGTCCGGGGGGTACCAGCGCCGGCTGAACCTGGCGATCGCGCTGCTGAAGGACGCTGCGCTGTACTTACTGGACGAGCCGACATGCGGCATCGACCTCAACAGCCAGAGAATCATATCTGCCGCCCTGCGCCAGCTGAGTGGGACGGTGCTCATGTCGACGCACCAGATATCGGAAATCAACTCCCTCTGCAGCGAGGTGGTCGTGCTGCAGCACGGGCGGGTCCTCGTCTCCGGGAACGTGCGCCAGCTGCAGCGGCAGGTGGGGTTCGGGTGGCGAGTATACCCGCGCCACGACCGCGCTCGAAGCGAGTGGGCGGCGGAGGGATTCGACCAGGAGCAGCGAGTGCAGCAGGTGGGGCGGGAGATCAGGGTCCCCTTCGCGATGGAGGCGGCCATGCCCGCGGTGCTGTCGTTCGCGGGGGCGGGGTGCCGGGTCGCCGAGGACGGGATCGAGTCCGTATTCTACCAGTGAGAGATTGCAGAATTCTACCGATTCACAAGAAAGTGTTCCCGCAACACTTTCCGCGGAAACCCGATATTACTACGGATATGCAGTCACTTTTCCGTTCCACTAACTAACGCCACACAGAATGACGAGCAGGACCTGGACCGAGAACGAGACCTCCCTCCTGCGTGGCGCGGTGCGGGGGACTACCCCGGGCCGGTGCATCCGCTGGGAGGCGATCGCCGCGGTAGTGACCACCAAGAGCGCCCGCCAGTGCTACGTCCGGTACCACAACATCGAGAAGTTCAGCGTGGGCGGCGGCCAGCCCCACACGAAGTCAGTCTGGACGTCGGAGATGGACAGCGCGGTAATCCGCGAGGCCGCGGCCACCGGGCGCAAGTGGGTGCTGGTGGCGGAGCGCATCGGCCTGTCGGTGTCGGTGTGCAAGAACCGCTTCTACGTGCTGCGGCGCGGGGGCGAACGTGGCGTCTTGAGCAAGCTGCCGGTCATGCCGGAGGATCTTTGGGAGGAGCAGAGCGGTGCCCTCCAGGAGCTGAGCTGGCTGTGGTGATCGACTTCTTCACTCTAGAACCAGCACGGGCTGGTCGCGCCTTGCCATGCGCCGCAGGACGTAGTAGCGGTTCTTGGCCACGCTGACCCCCACGCCCAGCTGGCCGGCGACAGCCGCCCACGCGTTCCCGTTCGCCATGGCAATGTGCAGCAGCAGGTGGTCCTGCAGGGGCGACCACTGCATCCTGCCGTTGGGGCGGTCCCCGAACTTCTCGATGTTGTGGAAGCGCACGGAGCACTGCTTCGCGGTCTTGGAGCCCACCGCGCCTGCCACCCCCTCCCAGCTCACGCCGCCCAGGGAGGTCTCGGCGAGCACGGCGCCGCGCAGCGTCTCTACCTCAGCGGGGCTCCAGTAGCGGGTCATGGGAGCGGGAACACTTTCGGACACGGGACAATTGCCGGAGCTGGCTAAGTGTTGCAGGACAGTTTAAGAATGCGGAACACTTTTGGGTATATTAGTATATTGGCACCAAATCGGCAAGAGTGCTCTGAATAACTGACATTTGGAGATCCTCACGATAATCAATATCATACCAAGTCCACTAGAGTTCCAATCACCCGAAGTTTATAAAATGGCCGATGTAGATTACGACGGCACCGTCACTCAGGAGGTGGTCGAGCGCGACCCGAACCTCGACTGGCCCACCTGGAAGATCCTGATGATCAACCTCACCATGTGCGGCGTGGGCTTCTGCTTCTCCGTATACGTCGTCATCAACCAGCCATACCTCGAGGAGCTGAACCTGGGCCCCTCCACCTCGTCCATCGTGCAGGTGCTCGGGCCCGTGTGCGGCTTCTTCGTCCAACCCGTGGTGGGCTACCTCACCGATCGCTCCCGGAGCAAGTTCGGTGCCCGGAAGCTCTACGTCACCATCGGCTGCGTGCTCACCGCCCTCTCTCAGCTCTGGTGCGGCTTCGCACAGAAGGCCGCTGCGACCATGTACACCGAGGACCTCACCGCTGGCTCCAAGTACCTCGGCTTCGTCCAGGGCTGGGCCATCGTGGGCATCGTGTTCTTCAACATCGCGGTCAACGTGGAGCTGGGCAGTTTCCACTCCCTAATAGCGGTCAACGTGCCCAAGGAGTCCCAGGGCAAGGGCGCCTCCGGACAGGCCCTCATGGGCGGCATCTCGAACACAATCTCCAACGTGATCATGCTCGTCCTCTACCTGACCTCCCCGATAGACACGAAGCCCGGAGCACCTACTAACAGCCACGTGATGTCCTGGGTCAAGCTGTACCCCGTCATGGCCCCGATCGCCTGCGTGGTGACGCTCGTCTCCTTCATCCCCGCCTTCATCCTGGTCAAGGAGACGCAGATCGTCGAGGCGAAGGCCTCCAGCAACGTGTTCAAGGAGCTCTACATCGAGTTCCGCGGCATGAACAAGATCTTCTACTTCGCCATGATCGTCCTCTTCGTGGACTGGCTCACCTTCACGCCCAACCAGCAGTTCCTCGGCAAGATCTTCTCCGTCGACGTCACCAACATGTGCGCCATCGCCCAGAACGTCGTCGTCATGATATTCTCCCCCTTCCTCCCAGGCCTCGTCAAAAAATTCGGCGAGCGCAACATGCAGTTTTTCGCGGCGGGGACCAACGTCCTCGCGATGTGCATCCTCTTCGCGGGCGCCTTCCCGGGCGGCGCAGCTGTCAACCACGTGGCCGTGCAGATCTTCTGCCAGGCCATCATCGGCTTCCTGAACGCGTGCATGAACTCGATCCACCTCATCATCGTGGGCGTGCTGGCGCCCCAGAAGTCCAAGGGTCTCTACGCGGGTATCTTCAACTGCACGATCGTGGTGGCCCAGGCCGTGGACTCCGCGATCATCTCGGGCGTGTCCGCCTTAGTGGGCAACTCGGCCTCGCTGTACGTGTCCTTCGTGACCTCGATCCTGCTGGTGCTCGTGAGCCCCCTCATCGTGAAGCGCACGGACCGCGAGGTGAGCATGGACGATAGAGTGGCCGCCCAGAAGGAAGAACCCGAGATCAGGACCTCCAACCCCCTCGACTGATTTGTTTTCTCACTGCCCCTCCGAAATGGAGCCCACGGTCCCCCCGCCGTCCTGGCCGGCTTGGCGCATCCTCGCGGCCACGCTGCCCCTCTTCGGCATCAGCTTCTGCTTCGAGCTCTACGCCGTGCTCAACCAGCCCTACCTCGCCGAGCTGCACCTCAGCCCGCAGGCGTCCGCGCTCTGCCAGGGCCTCGGCCAGGCGTGCGCCTTCGTCACGCAGCCGCTCGCCGGCTACTGCATGGACCGCTCCCCCAGCCGGCACGGGCCCCGGCGCGTCTGCCTGGCCGTGGGCGCCGCCCTGACCGCGGTGTCGCAGCTGTGGTGCGGGTTCGCGAGTCGGGTGGCGGACGCCTTCTTCGCCCCTGGGAGCGCGCCACATGCGACCTTCGTGCTGGCATGGGCCGTGCTGGGGGTCGCGCTCTTCAACATCGCCGTGAACGTGGAGTTCGTGGCCCTGCGCGCGCTGGTGCTGGCCAACCTCCCGGAGCACCTGCAGGCGGCGGGGGCGGCGGCGCAGGTCCTGATGCTGGGCCTGGCGAACGCGGCGTGCGGCCTCATCATGCTGGGGCTGGACCTCCACGCGCAGACCGGGCGCTGGGCCGAGCTGTACCCCGTGGTGGCCCCCATCGCCTGCATGGCGACCGTGCTCAGCGCGCACCCGGCGCTCGTGTTCGTGGAGGACCCGCCCGCCGCGGCCCCGGAGCCCCCGAGGAACGCCGCAAGCCACCTCTGGGCCGAGCTGCGGGCGATGGAGCGGCGGCTCTGGTGGGCTATGCTGGCGCTCTTCCTCGGCTGGCTGGCCTTCACGCCGTCGCAGCAGTTCGCCGGCACGGTGCACTCCATCCGGGTCACCACCGAGGGCACGCTGGTGATGAGCGCTGCAACCGTCCTGTCCGCCCCGCTCATCCCGGCGCTCCTCCGCAAGGTCGGCGGGAGCTGGACGCAGGTCGGCTGCGCCGTGATCGCCTTGCTCGCGCAGGCTCTGCTGCTGGGCGGCGTGTTCGCCCCGGCGCTGCGCTCCCAGACAGCGGTGGTGCTCTGCCTGGGGCTGCTAGGCCCTCTGAACGCCGCCCTGAACTCCGTGCACCTGGTCGCGATCGGCACGCTGGCGCCGCGCGGCTCCCGCGGGCTCTACGCGGGGTTCTTCAACTGCGCGGTCGTGGCGGCCCAGGCGGTGGACGCGGGCCTCATCGCCGCCCTCCGCGCCTGGTGCGGCCCCCCGGCGTCGGTCTACGTGGGCTTCGCGTTCGCGCTGCTGCTGGTCCCGGCCGCGCTCCTGGCGGCGCGGAAGAGTGAGTGAAAACGTCACTGGCGCGCTCCCCGCATCTGCCGCGCGATCTCGGGCTCCGGGCCCCTCGCGCTCCCAACAGGCGCGTAGCGCAGCCCCATCCGGTTCCACAGCGGCCAGTCGGGCACCACGAGCCCCGCCACCAGCAGCACCCCGAGCCCGTGCGTGTAGAGCACCACCTGGACGCTCTGCAGCAGCAGCGCCGCCAGAACCGACACCGCTGCGACCACCGCCAGGCCCCCGTACAGCACGAAGTAGATCTGCAGCTGCCCCCGCATGTCTACCATTTTGGAGTGGAAAACGCCGGTCCTCACATCAGGCCCCCTCGGCCTCCAGGCGCTCCTCCGCCACCTCCGTGAAGGGCTCCGAAATCGCTCCGAACTGGTCAGTCTGCTAGCGCTGCGCGGCGCCCTGGCCGCTGGCGGCCCTCTGCGCCTCGTCCTTCCGCTTGCGCGCGTTGATGATGTTCTGGATCTGGGTCAGTTTGAAGTCGAGCGCCGAGTTCTCGTGCCCTTTGACACGCAGCGCCTCGGCGGCGTTTCTGGCGTTTTCGAGCTCGGTTTTGAGCGCCGAATTCTCCCGTTCCAGCTGCTCGATTTCCCCAGCATTTAGCTGGATCTGATCCACCTTCTGCGCGCAGCTCGGGCAGGTCTGCAGTTTCAGGTAGTTCTTGAGGTCGTTAAGCTCCTTATCGCTGAACTCCACCTGGGCCCTCATCTGCTACATTTTGGCCTTCGCCTCATTCAAAGTCTCCTGGAGGCTGAAAACGTCGAGGTTTGGCGGCATGACGCTCGATATGTTCATATCTGAATAATCTGCCATTAGTAAAAATTGATATTGCGGTAATATTAATGTATAATAATTGCCTAATAGAATTTGGGTTTCTGAATTTTAGTTTTAGGATTTAAGATTTTTTATTTGTGTAATAATATACTATGAAACTAATGTTAAAAATAACTAAATTTAAAATAAAGTATTCATTCAATTTTCGAAATACACAAATTCAGGGCTTTCAAACACTACCAGGCTCAGGTTATCTGTATCGTAAATCTTTTTACATACCTAGCTCTATATGTGGCTAATCTTGTTTTTGATTTGGCTGATGCTTAGGTAATAAAATCTGCTCTAAATCGTGGACCAATCGCCTTGATTTGCTAGCCTCAATAACTCTTACTTCTCTTCATCTGACCATTTGTGTCTGTTGTTCAAAACACAGTTTTCTTTTACTCTAGTAGTGTAAAAATCAAAGCATTATCGTTGGGTTTTAGTTTTTATTTGATCGGAAATTAGAGACCAGCATACTTTTTTTGAGTGCTAAGTATGTTATTCTAGCAGTAACAGCAGCTTCTGTTATTCTTCATAGCTCCACTTTTGGTACTATCTCTTCATTAAGGAGAGAGGTGAAAATAATTAAAAATTTATAATTATAATTATAAATAGAATTGTATACATATTTATTAAATATGTTAGGGAAAATAATGTGAATACTTTGTATATAGTATAAGGAATATAATTATTTCAAATAATTTGAGTATTTTATTAATCTAGATTTTATGGTATACATTAATATATACAAGGTATCGTAATTTATAATTTTTAGTGATTATTTTGTATGTGCTGAATTTTACATAAATATGGTAATACCAATAATAATTATTAATATTATTAATAATTATTAGAGAAAGAAACTACTAATTGATAGATACTGATAAAATTCATATCCCTAGCTTCTATATAATTAAATCTGATAGTAGTAAATATAAGAACTAAAATAATATACTTTCAGTAAATAATATAACCTAGTTTACGAAAAAGAATCATATTATTGATATTTAAATATAAATATATTATATTTATTTTATAATACAGCTTATAATATAATGTTAACGATACATACCTCATTATTTTAGCTTTATTCCTACACAAAATATTTCCTTAAATATTCATTTAGGTAATGGTCTATATACATCTAATATTCTAACATCTAGTTTATAGAGCTAATAAACATAGCATTGATCCTAATTTTATTTCAATATATTAATCAGATTACTGGTTCTTGATATCGTTAATCAATTATTTTAGATCATCTAAATAAAATTTTGTTAAATCAGATAATAGGATATGAGCATATTTTTATTTGTTCAAATAATATACCTAGTGAAATTTTTATTATAGATTACCTTTAAATCCTTACTAAACTTGTTATTAAAGTCAAATTAAATTTCACTAATAACTGTATAAGCATTTACAGATTTTCTTGCAAAAAATTTACATCGGTTTTCATTCTAGTTAAATATTAAACATTGCTTTCTTTAATGCAATATAATCAAATTTAAATTCTCATAATTTAATAGAACCCTTGAACAAAATACATTTCTTTAATTGAATTTTTTATTATTTTACAATTAATTATAATTTGATATGAACAGTAATATACCCAGTAGCATGATATTTATATCCTACGTATTACAAATAATTATTTGCTGTCACTTCTATTGTGTTCTCTCATACAATAAATTTCTAAATTATACCATATACGTAATAAAATTCTAAAACATATCATCCTATGTTTAATATTAGTGTTTTATAGAGAAAATACAATACACCCATGATGTCCTTGACAATTAATTAAACTCAACAGATAATATACCCGATAATTAATGTTAAAACACCTATTTTCACGCCACATTGACTATTCCAAGCCATTATACGTTATTTTTGTAATACCCACAAAGTCTCTTAACGCAAACCTTAAATTTTATCCATTCCTAACGATATACCCTCGCTTAAACACCTCCTATGCCATACAATTTCCTATCAACTAACACATTTACCCTACCTACTCTTTAAGTCGTAACCAACATCCCCGTTTACCGCTAAAATGCTATTCCCAGCGTTTATATATTTGACCCTCTGCCTCCCCAAGAATCGTCAAATAGCGACCGCCTGAAGTGCCAAAATTGAGCCCCGCAGACCATAAAATTTCACGCAACGCGGTAGAGGGCGGAGAGCTCTGCTAAAGAGTCTGGCTGTCTAAATTTGGGGAAAATTTGGCACAAATTTGTGCCAAAACGCGAATTTCTCCAAATTAAAACAGGAAATCTGACCGCCATGGGGCCCTGCATTTCATTCTGCCGAAGTGCAAAATGCGCGAAAAGTAGACGGGTTCGGTCACGATTCGTGCCGTAAAAGCACTGGAAATCGACTTTGCGGCGCGCTAGTCGAAAGCTGGAGAGGGTAGTTTTTGCGCTAAGCAGAGACCTGGAAAATTCCGATTTATTTATTGTGGTTATTATATAATAATATATAAATATAAAATTATATAATATATAATATATAATATATACATAATTTATGAATAATGATATATAATAATGTACAATTAGGAATTGTAAAAATATATATAGTCAATTCTGGGCGGAATAAACCAATTGGGATTTATAGAAAAATAACAATAACAAATAGATAAAATAATACCGTAAAACGCGTGCAGAATATAGCAGAATTAAGATATTAAAATAACAGTTAACGGTGCTGCCCTTTCTTAAAATAACAGCAAATCAAAGTTTAAGTTTTCTAAGGAACAAAGGATTGTTGAAATAAAGTAAAATGAAGGCATTAATGACCAATCTAAAATTCTCTATACCTAGAAAGTTTCTAACCAGAATTAGAAAATTGATATCTACAAAATAAAATGCTTAAATATGCAATATTAACTAATCAATATATGTTACTATAAAAAAACGTATTTGCTTCATGACTAATAAATTTATCCTACAATTGAGATCTACAAAAATTAAGATTCTGTTTCTCTATCGGAGTAGGCTATTATATCAGAACTAGACAACATATAATAAATCGATATTTCTTAGGCTAATTAACTTAAAACTTTACTTATAAACGTTGTTACTATTTTATTTAATTAAAATTATAGTATAGATGATGGGAAAATATTTGAATAGTATCCAATATAAGATATTAAAATTACGTTATCATACTAACAACTAAATATTCTACCAAAATTATTTTTTATCGTATTGTTAAACTATCAATTGCTTTGATATTGATATATTAAATTGCAAAGGGCTATTAGAAACAGGGGAATATACATAATCGTTTTTGCTTAATAAAATAGATATGGGAATATTTTGTAAAAAACTATAACCACGCTATTTTAACTTTATAAGATAATAGAACTGCGATTATAATAAATACTTTTGTCGTAATAATAATTTTTTCTATGAAGAACAAGATTAAAATTCATTTATTTTTATAACTATTGAATAACTAAAACTATGTAGTTATAAGACTCTAGTTTCAATCAAATGTATAAATTTCTTATAGAAAAACTTACCATTTTAATTACAGAATATTCTTAACAGTAATAACTTTATAATATTAAGATAAATAGTAATAATATAGGTAAAGAAGCTATTGATACATTGTATTTCCCTAAAATTATTTGTCATGATGTCTATTCATAAATAAACAAAATAAAAAATTTAAGAAAACTTAATTTATTTTAACAATAATAAAAAGAAAACATTGATAATTAACATTATACTGTTTATTTTTAATACGGCAATACTGATAATAATATGAAAAGAATACAACAATTAATATTAGGTGATAATACAGAATATCTTGAAGAATTATCAATCATAAATTATAGTATAGAAGATTTATAGATTTTCTGTGTGATAAAGAAATATATAGTGATATCGTCAGTAATAGTAAAATTTCATTTTAAATATCCTGATAGTTTTTAGTTATTGTATTTGAATTAATTAAATATTACTGATTCTGTGACAACATTACCGCATTATTAATTTATAATTAGTTGCATACCAAAATGCATGAATTTACATTCTCTTGTTTTTAAAAAATACCATAATAACCAGCAAAGTAGAATAGGCTATGTTTAATTTATTTGTAGGTTAAAAATTCTATTAAATAGAAATTTATAAAGTAAACATGTTGAAAATACCATTATTTATTTATGAAGACTAGCAATATTCCTTCATAGATATAAATAATTTGAAAATAGTAGATTCCAACCTAAGTTTTATTAAATAATTTTGTGAAAATACTACTATTAGTACTAATTTCAATGCTTGTTTAGTTTATTTAAAAAATGTTATAGGTAAAATAAATTATACAGTTAAACTATTAACATAAGTATATATAATTCAGAATTAGCCGATTTAAGTTATTTAAAATCTGAACCTTTAAATGTACGAGTATTAATCATTATCAATACAACTATCAGTATTAAATTGGCTTCAAATGTATTTTAATTATTATACAAATCAAATTACTTAAAGGAATTAAATATTTCTTAAAAAGGATGTTAGTCTACACGTATTAAGCTTTTTATATCTTCTTCTATTTAAATTCTGCATTTAGAAAATATAATTATTGGAAAATTATAAAAATAAGACAGATTACAAATTAAAAAATTAAGTGCATATAACTTGAGTATTGATAATTAATATGTTCATATTTTTTAACAATTAGTGCAGACTAAAACAATTTTATCAATTTATTTAAATCGAATTTGAATTGACAAAGAATTTCATTATTTAAAATAATCATGTATTGTAACATTACAGTATGATATTTTACGATAAAAATAAAAATTTAATATGAAAATAAATATTGATAGACTTTATATATAGAAAAATGGTAGTGTATATTTTTTGGGAGCATAAGATGTAAATTAAGAAATTAATTAAAATTAACATCTAATAAATATGAATTATGTTTAGTTACCAGATAAATTATAAACACTTATTTACCACTAAAAACCTTTATATTAATTAATAAATACAGATAAGCTTTGTTAGTAACTATATAAGTGATTATTATTATCATTATATAATTATGTGTGAATTATTATATATTATCAGAGAGTTTATACTTTTCCATGTGAAGTAATAAATTGTAACTGCTATTAAATTAAAATTTAACAAATAGATATTATCATCAGAACATATAATTGTAACATATTAAAGTTGATATAAATAATTCATCGATTAAAAAAATGTATTCTTTTTTAGAAAAAACTACTAATGAAATAAATATATTGCTTAATTGATATTATCATTTATTTGTAATAATGTCTATAAGTATCAAATCTAACTTAAGTCTCGATATGTTATTAATATCAATAGATTTATTATTAATTTATCAGTTATTGTTGATTATTATAGTAATTAGTTGTTTTTAATTTTTAACCTATCAATAATAATGAATAGATAATGGTTACTAATAATACATTACTAAACGTTTAATTTATGATAAAAATAAATAAATTATTATAATAGTATATTTAATTATCTAATACTATGACTATTAAACATATTTTTGCAATTTGTAATCTTAACATTAAATAAATATTTTGACTTAAAACTAATTTCCCTATTCATGAATTAATTTTACATTTACTATTCACAGAATTTTGACACATACACTAAATGTTAATACTGTAACATAAAAATAATACTAATTACAATAATAATTATTATTTTAAATATCATAATAATATATAGTAACTATTATAATTTATCTGGGTTCAACAAATTATCAAAATTTACCCTATCATTAGTCATAGTTGCAAATTAGTTGATATATTAAATTTGTCGAATATCTATATTGTTCAATATTAAGTTTAATCTTATTTTTATTGTTAATACAAATTCATTATGATAGCTTTTATACAATTAGACTCTATTAATAAAATAGAATAATATTAATATTATTGTAACAAATTATTCTCATTGTCGAATAATCATTCACTTCATATTGGTAGTCAAATAAATGTACTCTTACAATAGCTTGAAAACAATTACTACTATATGCAAACAGTCAATTACTATAATTTATTCATAAAAAGTTAAAATTACTGCTTGTAGAAAAAATAGCTATATGGACTTTATTTATATAATATAAATACGATATAATGTTAATGGTAGAAACAAAAGTAAAGTTCATTTTATTTATAAATAATAACTTGTTTAATAAAAATTAAACAATTTTATGTATATAGTATAATAACTTAAATATAAATGGATAGATTTTTCGGAGAATCAATTGAATGTTAAGTACAATTATTATTTTTTTTAGTATCTGTAAAATAGATATTAATTTATTTCAGGTTTATATTGATGATTGGCATTGTATTAAGTTAATTTATTTATAATGAAAGGTTACTCGAATATTGTTATAAATGTAAAGTAGGATCGTATTGTCTATTAAACCCACTAAAAAATTTAGTAGAATGCATGCGATGTCATCCAGATATTCCTATAGGGGCTTCTTGATAGTATCTACGCTCATCTACATTGACTGTCAATTGTGATGTCTGCGAGCCTCGCCTGAGTACCATATGTAAAAATGTATACATTCTTATTTTATGAGAGATAAAAATACCATAAATATCGAGAGAACTGCAAGACCTGCACAGGTAAATACGATTGTTCAGCACGCTTGCAGTTATTTATTTTAAAGTAAGTACTTATAAATAATGTATAAAAATTGTCTTGGATATTTTATTGATTGAAAATGTATATCATGCAAAGTTCAACATATATAACGAATTCTAATAAATATGAATCTTGTTCTAAAAATTTTGCTACATGTAAAGGCAGCATTACATCTTGAGAATACCAGCCAGGATATTTAAGGACTTCAAAAACCTATGAACTGCATGCTCTGATAATTGTCTGCTATTCCACATTCACTAAAAATCAAAAAATTATAAGATAATATATTCCTTAAACAGCAAAACTGAATACTAATAATGCTTTTTAGGCTATAATTAACATGTAGATGAACATCATTTTACAAATACAAGAAATTTTTTCTCTTGCCACAAATGGTGAGTATAAACCGTGTACTCAATGCAAAGCTTATGAGAACTAACCTTGATACCTAAAAGTGTAAATCAAGACATATTTGAAGTGCTATTAAGATCCAGCGTTATATTCATCCTTCATCAGCCGCGCAACGCTGTGCAACGGCAAATGCGACCGCACCGAACTCCAAAAAGCTAGCGCCGGGAAATTAAGCGAAATCCTACCACGCAACCTCCCACAATACATTCTTGAATATCAGGTAAATTAAATCACGCTCAGGGCACCCGAGTCGACCGCATACCCCGCGCTCGCTATTTTCCAAATTTTAACTGCAGGCTTTGCGCCAAAAATTAGTCCTTTTGCATCATCTCCCCTGGAAAGCACAATATGGTGTTGGAACGCTTGCGGAACTGTCACCGAAACGCTCAGCGCCGTGGACGGCATTTGCGAAAACTGCATTTTAACGACAACGCGTAAAGTGCGCGCAAGGCGCAATTGTGAAGTTTTTAGCTCGAAAATGGGCACATCGCCGCGTCGGTTGGCTGTTTGAGGCTCTAAAACGTGCAGTTTCTGCGCTGGAAACGTGTGATTTTGCGGGATATAGACCTGGAAAATGCGCATATGTGGGACCAGGCGACGCCTGCGCCAATGGCACATTTTGAGTTATATGAGGTCGTCTGAATGGCAGCATTTTTGGCGTTATGAATTTGGCGTTTGATGCTGAATTTACATTTTAAGGTAATCCTTTGACGCTAGGGAATAGCAGGTAAAAGGTTCATTATGGAGCTATAAATTTCACTACTGATTTTTCTGGTGAATTACACTAGTTTAGTTTGCAAAAAACTAAATACAGATGTGCTTATGTCCATTAAATTACTGCATGACAAATAATGATAAACCCAGAAATATCACTTTCCGAATAATTTTTACTTCAATTTGTTGTAAATAAGTGCAATTCTTTTTCTTAGCGTTTAGAACATTGTAGTTCTTTCTTCGATAATGTTACTTTTTGGCTTCTAAATGAGTGCACTAATATGATAAGATACAGTAGACTCTGATTAGCAATGACTAAGAGATTATTCATTTGCCTCTCTAATTATACTTTATTGATCTTTTTCACTAGTCAATTCTTCTTTGTTACTATATTATATAAGCTCAGTATTATTATCAAGTGGTTACTGCACAATATCATGATTAATGTTACATAACTTTCTTAGAAATCTTTCTTAGCTATAAACAGTATTTTTAGTCAATTCTTCTGTAAAGGTAGATCTCAAACTTTATATGTCTGATGTGCTGCTAATTTCTTCATCATATGTTTACAAGCTAATATATTACTATTCATAACTGATAGTATGGTTAGGATATTGTAGGTAATATGGTATTCTAGGTGTATAAATGTGAATAATTGAAGGTATTTCCATTAATGCAAATTATTTATAAATCTTATTTTATTTATAAGGTATCGTAAACTTAAAACATCTAAATTTGAGCGTGAAGTCGTCAGGTGACTTATTTCTTTTTACTTTTCTTGCTTTAAACTTTTTAATTGATAATATTAGGTATTTAAATTTTGTTTTTGACTATGTAACATATATAATATATGATAAAAGAACATATTTAGTAGCAAACTTATAGTATGATAATGTAATTTTTTATAATTACTCTCTATTTAGCTCAAGTTCCAATATTTTAGCTTATGGAAATTTATGTCTTATTAACAGTTGGGTATATGTTGAATTATCATAGACCAGATACTTATCAGCACTTTAAGCCAAAATTCTTGGAAATGGAAAAGTTTCAGCGAAAGTCTTAATGTCACAGTCCGTATTCTCAACTTATAATGCATTGAAATTTCTTGGGTTGTATGCCTCAAACTCTGGGATTATCTGGAATATAGCACTAATATTATCATATCCCGAAGAACGGTATGAAATAGCTATAAGTGTGTTTACTATTTTTTTACTGATTGAACCATCTTATGATACAATTTATTGCCCAGGATATTCATCCTCAAAAACAGTCTTAAAATAGGGGACATACATTTCCCCATTGAATACTTCAATTGTCAAATTTTCTAGATCTGAGTTAGTTTTCATAACTTTATGTGGCTTATGACTGAGACAGTTTATTATGGTAACTATCTACACCGTCGTAACTTAGTCTATTACTCCGTCAGTTGCAACAAGTATCCATTTAACTTCTTCTTATAGTATTTACTGGAAATCTGGTGTTGCAATATTATCTCTTGACTAACATTTAGTACGATGATGTCCAATAGATCTAGACATAGCAAGTTAAGACAACAGTCGATATGGTGTTTAATAAGGCATTAAACTGCTCTTATTCTAAACGCATATACGATACCTCTCACAATATAAATTAGGTTTATGGTCAATTGATTCTACTATGTGACCATCCTTAAGCCCTATAATAACTCTAGAATCACCAATATGATGCATTATAACTTTACCATTACGAATAACAACACCTGCTAATGTTGTTCCGGAAAATTTCTCGTGTTCATTTAAATCAGCTTCAATTTTAGATAGTGCATTAATGATTGCATTCTTGGTCTTGATCTTTGATGTTACTTTAAATTCATTAGACAAAGTTACTATATAGTGATCCTTTACATACTAGCTAGCTTATTCGCCAATATGACCATCCATGACACAAAGAAGCTAGAAATCTTATTAGCTGTAAATAATCGTCCTATCTTCATCATATTCTCTTCAACCACAAATTTTATTAGCCTCTGCAGGATTGAATGTTGGCATAGGCTATTCTTCCGAATAATCAGATAGTTAACTATTATAAATATTGTATTATTTATTATAGTCTGGATTAAAATCATCTTATCCAATATAATCTCCACTAGATGAAAATGAAGAAAACATACTATACATTGAATGAGAGGTAAATAAAATAACATACATTATAATATATAATTATACCCGTAAATTATATGTATACGGAGTTAAATCAGTTAAATAAGGTCTGGATGATTTAATATATAATAATATAATTTATCAAAATTTATTTTTTAGTTACTTGCTAATGATAAAATATAAATAAATTATTAATCTTATTTTTTAACCTTGTTTATAAATTTTTATATATTTATTACTCTATGATAACTTATTAGTATATTTTTAAGTTTCTTTTTAATTACAATTTAAAAGAATTTATATCATTCGATTCTGACATTGTTGTAGAAGTAATTTTAATACACATCCACTAACCAAAATTTTAGCTTATAAATATTAAGAATATTTAGAAGCCTGTTTAACAAATGTTGTTATTATATATTTTATGACTTAATTTTGATATTATAAGCTTTTTTAAAATGTATGTTATTGCAGAACAATATATAGCAGATAATTTTATTTTATTAAATAATATATTCGCTAGATATAAAAATAGCTAACCTTATTTTACCATATTAATATAGAATCAGTTAGATCAGATATATTTATTACAATAAACTAATTTTTAGGATTTAAGATATAATACAATTAATTATTACAGAAAATTTCTTTTCTATTCCCTCATTATATGATAACATTTGATTTACCTATCTAATTTTACTTCAATTGTTTATACAACACAACAATTTTCCTATTATTATACATAATTTACTACTTAATATCTCCGCAACTTTTTAATTATGTCTTATATTCTACATATATAGATAAAACTTATACACATTTTCATATTATTAAATTATAATATAAAATAAATGGCTTATTCGTTTTCCCCAATTTTCAAAATGTCCGAATCTACGTGGTTCAACGCAGCGCGCACCGGCGACTGCAGATTTCTGCTCCAACACAAGAGTTCTCTCGCCAAATCGACGGAAATCGCGTTCCCCAACAACACTGCGCTCATGATCGCCGCGCAGACGAACCAGGCCGCCGCAGCTAAGCTGCTGATTCAGCTGGAACGTGGCATGACGAATAAGCAAGGCTTCAGCGCGCTTCACTTTGCAGCGATGGCGGACAACGCCCAGCTAGCGAAGTTCCTAGCGCCGTTCGAGGGTGCCCTGCGCACCAAAGCGCACTACAAGAACATTCCCCCCAACGCATCCGTCTCGTAGGTTGCAGCGCTGTGCGGCAGCTCTGATGTGCTCAAAGTCATGGCCTCGGCGGACTTCGTATTCCTGCAGCACCCCTGGGACCACAACGTGCCGTGCAGCCAGGATGAGCTAGGCTGCACGAGGCTGCACTACTTCGCTGTAAAGGGCGATTTTTCGACGTTTTCGGACCCCGAATGCGCCTTTCTGACCAAACTGGACAACCAGAACTAGACAGCGCTCATGATAGCTGCAATGGCCGGCAATGTTGGCGCCGTGCGCGCCCTAGCAGCCTCAGAAGGCGGAATTTAAGGGGGGAAACTCCAAAACTCGGCCCTGATGCTAGCGGTCGAAGAGCAGAAAATAGAGGCCGCCGCACTACTGAAGGACAGGGAGGCGACGCTGCAGAACGCCATGGGGCTCACCGCGCTCATGCTGGCAGCAAAGGGCGGCAGCACCGAAATAGTGAATTTGTTGCGCGATTCAGAGGCCAAAATGCAGACGACGAAGCAGTTTTCGAATTTCGCGCCAGGCACGACAGCGCTCATGTTCGCGTTTTACTACAACAATTAAACATGCATAGAGGCGCTTCTGGAGGCCGAGAAGGACATCAAAAACGACAACGGGCAGAGATTCGACCAAATTGGCAGGCTCGGGAACGCCGTCGTAATGCACAGAATGACCCAGCGGCAGAGCTACCAGGAGGGCGAATTTTCGTTCAAAACGACCGCACAGGGCGCACAAAATTCTTTTAACCCAGAAACTTTTCAGCAGGAAATCGAACACGAAATTCCTGCCAACATGCTCGTTTTGGAGCAGGATTCGGGCAACCTCACGCAGCTCTTCCAGCTGCAGGAGACGCTCAACGACGCAAAGACGCAGATGGCCGTTTTGAAGGCGCAGTCCTCGCACAATGACGCGGAAATCGTTGAATTGCAGGAGTTCCTGAAAATGCGCCAATGCGCATTTTGCGAGGACAAGAACGAGGTTCTTAAGGGCCAGATGGACCAAATTCGCGAGATGAAGAAGGAGCATACGGCGCTTTAGCGCGAGGTGGAGTTCGTCAGGAATGGCAATCTGAACCTGTCGAATTTGAACAGGAATTAGGGCATTTTGGACATCAAAATCAGCCAGATCCAGGACATACTTTTGGCGCGCAATTCCGCCAGCGGCCAGGGCGCCGCGCAGCGCTAGCCGACGGGCCAGTTCGGAGCGATTTCGGAGCCCTTCACGGAGGTGGCGGAGGAGCGCCTGGAGGCCGAGGGGGCCTGATGTGAGGACCGGCGTTTTCCACTCCAAAATGGTAGACATGCGGGGGCAGCTGCAGATCTACTTCGTGCTGTACGGGGGCCTGGCGGTGGTCGCAGCGGTGTCGGTTCTGGCGGCGCTGCTGCTGCAGAGCGTCCAGGTGGTGCTCTACACGCACGGGCTCGGGGTGCTGCTGGTGGCGGGGCTCGTGGTGCCCGACTGGCCGCTGTGGAACCGGATGGGGCTGCGCTACGCGCCTGTTGGGAGCGCGAGGGGCCCGGAGCCCGAGATCGCGCGGCAGATGCGGGGAGCGCGCCAGTGACGTTTTCACTCACTCTTCCGCGCCGCCAGGAGCGCGGCCGGGACCAGCAGCAGCGCGAACGCGAAGCCCACGTAGACCGACGCCGGGGGGCCGCACCAGGCGCGGAGGGCGGCGATGAGGCCCGCGTCCACCGCCTGGGCCGCCACGACCGCGCAGTTGAAGAACCCCGCGTAGAGCCCGCGGGAGCCGCGCGGCGCCAGCGTGCCGATCGCGACCAGGTGCACGGAGTTCAGGGCGGCGTTCAGAGGGCCTAGCAGCCCCAGGCAGAGCACCACCGCTGTCTGGGAGCGCAGCGCCGGGGCGAACACGCCGCCCAGCAGCAGGGCCTGCGCGAGCAAGGCGATCACGGCGCAGCCGACCTGCGTCCAGCTCCCGCCGACCTTGCGGAGGAGCGCCGGGATGAGCGGGGCGGACAGGACGGTTGCCGCGCTCATCGCCAGCGTGCCCTCGGTGGTGACCCGGATGGAGTGCACCGTGCCGGCGAACTGCTGCGACGGCGTGAAGGCCAGCCAGCCGAGGAAGAGCGCCAGCATAGCCCACCAGAGCCGCCGCTCCATCGCCCGCAGCTCGGACCAGAGGTGGCTTGCGGCGTTCCTCGGGGGCTCCGGGGCCGCGGTGGGCGGGTCCTCCACGAACACGAGCGCCGGGTGCGCGCTGAGCACGGTCGCCATGCAGGCGATGGGGGCCACCACGGGGTACAGCTCGGCCCAGCGCCCGGTCTGCGCGTGGAGGTCCAGCCCCAGCATGATGAGGCCGCACGCCGCGTTCGCCAGGCCCAGCATCAGGACCTGCGCCGCCGCCCCCGCCGCCTGCAGGTGCTCCGGGAGGTTGGCCAGCACCAGCGCGCGCAGGGCCACGAACTCCACGTTCACGGCGATGTTGAAGAGCGCGACCCCCAGCACGGCCCATGCCAGCACGAAGGTCGCATGTGGCGCGCTCCCAGGGGCGAAGAAGGCGCCCGCCACCCGACTCGCGAACCCGCACCACAGCTGCGACACCGCGGTCAGGGCGGCGCCCACGGCCAGGCAGACGCGCCGGGGCCCGTGCCGGCTGGGGGAGCGGTCCATGCAGTAGCCGGCGAGCGGCTGCGTGACGAAGGCGCACGCCTGGCCGAGGCCCTGGCAGAGCGCGGACGCCTGCGGGCTGAGGTGCAGCTCGGCGAGGTAGGGCTGGTTGAGCACGGCGTAGAGCTCGAAGCAGAAGCTGATGCCGAAGAGGGGCAGCGTGGCCGCGAGGATGCGCCAAGCCGGCCAGGACGGCGGGGGGACCGTGGGCTCCATTTCGGAGGGGCAGTGAGAAAACAAATCAGTCGAGGGGGTTGGAGGTCCTGATCTCGGGTTCTTCCTTCTGGGCGGCCACTCTATCGTCCATGCTCACCTCGCGGTCCGTGCGCTTCACGATGAGGGGGCTCACGAGCACCAGCAGGATCGAGGTCACGAAGGACACGTACAGCGAGGCCGAGTTGCCCACTAAGGCGGACACGCCCGAGATGATCGCGGAGTCCACGGCCTGGGCCACCACGATCGTGCAGTTGAAGATACCCGCGTAGAGACCCTTGGACTTCTGGGGCGCCAGCACGCCCACGATGATGAGGTGGATCGAGTTCATGCACGCGTTCAGGAAGCCGATGATGGCCTGGCAGAAGATCTGCACGGCCATGTGGTTGACAGCTGCGCCGCCCGGGAAGGCGCCCGCGAAGAGGATGCACATCGCGAGGACGTTAGTCCCCGCCGCGAAGAACTGCATGTTGCGCTCGCCGAATTTTTTGACGAGGCCTGCGAGGAAGGGGGAGAATATCATGACGACGACGTTCTGGGCGATGGCGCACATGTTGGTGACGTCGACGGAGAAGATCTTGCCGAGGAACTGCTGGTTGGGCGTGAAGGTGAGCCAGTCCACGAAGAGGACGATCATGGCGAAGTAGAAGATCTTGTTCATGCCGCGGAACTCGATGTAGAGCTCCTTGAACACGTTGCTGGAGGCCTTCGCCTCGACGAGCTGCGTCTCCTTGACCAGGATGAAGGCGGGGATGAAGGAGACTAGCGTCACCACGCAGGCGATCGGGGCCATAATGGGGTATAGCTTGACCCAGGACATCACGTGGGTATTGGGGGGAACACCGGGGGTCGTGTCTATCGGGGAGGTCAGGTAGAGGACGAGCATGATCACGTTGGAGATTGTGTTCGAGATGCCGCCCATGAGGGCCTGTCCGGAGGCGCCCTTGCCCTGGGACTCCTTGGGCACGTTGACCGCGATTAGGGAGTGGAAACTGCCCATCTCCACGTTGACCGCGATATTGAAGAGCACGATGCCCACGATGGCCCAGCCCTGGACGAAGCCGAGGTACTTGGAGCCAGCGGTGAGGTCCTCGGTGTACATGGTCGCAGCGGCCTTCTGTGCGAAGCCGCACCAGAGCTGAGAGAGGGCGGTGAGCACGCAGCCGATGGTGACGTAGAGCTTCCGGGCGCCGTACTTGCTCCGGGAGCGATCGGTGAGGTAGCCCACCACGGGTTGGACGAAGAAGCCGAACACGGGCCCGAGCACCTGCACGATGGACGAGGTGGAGGGGCCCAGGTTCAGCTGCTCGAGGTATGGCTGGTTGATGACACAGTATACGGAGAAGCAGAAGCCCACGCCGCACATGGTGAGGTTGATCATCAGGATCTTCCAGGTGGGCCAGTCGAGGTTCGGGTCGCGCTCGACCACCTCCTGAGTGACGGTGCCGTCGTAATCTGCATCGGCCATTTTATAAACTTCGGGTGTCCGGAACTCTAGTGGATTGGGTATGATATTGATTCTCGCGACGATTCACAAATGTCAGTTATTCCGATCACTCTTGCTGATTTGGTGCCAATATACTAATATACCCAAAAGTGTTCCGCATTCTTAAACTGTCCTGTAACACTTAGCCAGCTCCGGCAATTGTCCCGTGGCCGAAAGTGTTCCCGCTCCCATGACCCGCTACTGGAACCCCGCCGAGGTAGAGACGCTCCGCGGCGCCGTGCTCGCCGAGACCTCCCCGGGCGGCGTGAACTGGGAGGGGGTGGCAGGCGCGGTGGGCTCCAAGACCGCGAAGCAGTGCTCCGTGCGCTTCCACAACATCGAGAAGTTCGGGGACCGCCCCAACGCCAGGATGCAGTGGTCGCCCCTGCAGGACCACCTGCTGCTGCACATTGCCATGGCGAACGGGAACGCGTGGGCGGCTGTCGCCGGCCAGCTGGGCGTGGGGGTCAGCGTGGCCAAGAACCGCTACTACGTCCTGCAGCGCATGGCAAGGCGCGACCAGCCCGTGCTGGTTCTAGAGTGAAGAAGTCGATCACCACAGCCAGCTCAGCTCCTGGAGGGCACCGCTCTGCTCCTCCCAAAGATCCTCCGGCATGACCGGCAGCTTGCTCAAGACGCCACATTCGCCCCCGCGCCGCAGCACGTAGAAGCGGTTCTTGCACACCGACACCGACAGGCCGATGCGCTCCGCCACCAGCACCCACTTGCGCCCGGTGGCCGCGGCCTCGCGGATTACCGCGCTGTCCATCTCCGACGTCCAGACTGACTTCGTGTGGGGCTGGCCGCCGCCCACGCTGAACTTCTCGATGTTGTGGTACCGGACGTAGCACTGGCGGGCGCTCTTGGTGGTCACTACCGCGGCGATCGCCTCCCAGCGGATGCACCGGCCCGGGGTAGTCCCCCGCACCGCGCCACGCAGGAGGGCGGTCTCGTTCTCGGTCCAGGTCCTGCTCGTCATTCTGTGTGGCGTTAGTTAGTGGAACGGAAAAGTGACTGCATATCCGTAGTAATATCGGGTTTCCGCGGAAAGTGTTGCGGGAACACTTTCTTGTGAATCGGTAGAATTCTGCAATCTCTCACTGGTAGAATACGGACTCGATCCCGTCCTCGGCGACCCGGCACCCCGCCCCCGCGAACGACAGCACCGCGGGCATGGCCGCCTCCATCGCGAAGGGGACCCTGATCTCCCGCCCCACCTGCTGCACTCGCTGCTCCTGGTCGAATCCCTCCGCCGCCCACTCGCTTCGAGCGCGGTCGTGGCGCGGGTATACTCGCCACCCGAACCCCACCTGCCGCTGCAGCTGGCGCACGTTCCCGGAGACGAGGACCCGCCCGTGCTGCAGCACGACCACCTCGCTGCAGAGGGAGTTGATTTCCGATATCTGGTGCGTCGACATGAGCACCGTCCCACTCAGCTGGCGCAGGGCGGCAGATATGATTCTCTGGCTGTTGAGGTCGATGCCGCATGTCGGCTCGTCCAGTAGGTACAGCGCAGCGTCCTTCAGCAGCGCGATCGCCAGGTTCAGCCGGCGCTGGTACCCCCCGGACAGCTTCTCCACCTGCTTGCCCCGCTCCGTTAGCTCCAGAAGGCCCAATACCTGCGATACCCTGGCCTGACTCTGGCCCACGATGGAGTTGCAGAGGCTGACATGCTGCTGGACCGTGAGGTTCTGGAAGGTGATATTTTCCTAAAACATGATGCTGAGCCTTTCGTAGTACTCGTGGTTCTGGGTGGCCTTCTGGCGCCCGCAGCAGGAAATATTCCCGACGGAAGGCGTTACGGACCCCTGGATGGCCTTGAACAGCGTTGTCTTCCCGGCCCCGTTCTCGGCCACGAGCCCTATTATCTGCCCCTACAACGGGATGTCGAGGCTCACGTCGTCGAGTGCCACCTTCTGGTTCCGTTTTATTTTATACGACACTGTTAGGTTATCGATGCGCAGGCTGCTGATAGATGCAGGGTCGGGCGGGTGATTTCTGATCGAACTCTGGACGGGATTCTCTCCCACGCGCACGGATCGGTCGATATATATCCCCGCAGCGAAATACAGTATCATGGATATGAGCGATATCAGGCATATGTAGAGCAGAGATCCGTGCTGCGCGTCGTAGTTACTGAAGAACTCGATGAAGGAGAAGCTCTGCTGCTGGAGGTAGAGGTACGATATTTTGTTGTAGTAGACAACGGCGGCAGAGGAAGGGAAGAAAAACATGCAAAGGAACTGGGCTATTATTTGGTAATCGGTAGAGAACACTAGCTGGATGACCATGTAGCCAAACTGGCCTATGACGCCCGTAATTACAAATATGACCAGTATCTGAGACTGTTTAGACCCGATGCTCAGGATGAACATCGAGAACCCCACAGAAAATGCCAGCGCTGGGAATACCGACATCACAAATGCAAAGAAGGATACTGCGGGCGCAATCTTGACTTACTGTAAAAAGAACACCAGGAATCCCATCATCAGGCTGACTAGCAGAGTTTCAGCAGCCGTTATCGAGGCCACACCGATCCAAAAGTTTTGCTTATGCATACCGAGGCAAATTAGATACTCGTATCTCCGCTTCTCCTTCAGCTTGGCCACATTCACAACTTAGAACAAAGAAAGGATGAAGAAGGAGTACGGGGCAAAGAATAGGAACGAATTGTAAAACTGAACGCTAGAGTATACAAATTAATAATTTATTGGTTTATGAAAATTAAGAAAATATTATAACAGATATAGTGATACTGAGTCTACCATATCTTAGTCAGGGATTGGAATTTAATCAACTGTATTAATAGATACAACAAAGTTTTGTATAGATATCGAAGCAAGTATGTTATTACTATTCTACGAAATATATAAATTCATATCTTCTAAATTGTTAAAATATACAGCTTGAAGATTTAATTAATTTTCTTCATTAAGCGACATCAAAGTATTTTCAATAGCTTCTATTTGCTTTTGTTGAACATTAAATGCTATTTATTAATTTTTATATTGCTTTAAGATAACTGGCATTTTAAAATTTTTAATTTCTGAATTTATAGGTCTATTATATGAAAATATGGCAGAGATCATTGGTATTGATATGCACAAAACTATTGTGAATAAATACATGACCAAACTAGACTTTTTAGAATAAATTTAAAATAATATACCACTCTTCATTTTTATTAAATTAAATATTATTCACTGCATATCAATTTAATAATAAAAATTATACTAACAAAGTAAATCCTATTTAATCTCTCACTCATATTCTGTTGCACTAATCACGGTTACGTTATCCATCATCCAAGCTACCCACTGACTGAGAACTTTTCCACCATCTAAAGTCTAACTATCACCAACGACAATTAGTTACTATTTGGCTCTAGTCATGCTCACGTTCAGTCGCTTGTAGTCTTCTAAAAACCCTACTTATTAGTCTTCGTTACTTCGGGTCATGCTCATAACGATGACATCTTTTTCACGTCCTTAAAATCCATCAATTGTGTGGATTTCCACCTACGAATCTTCCAATTTTTCACGAAGAAGTGCAACCTATGCAGAATATGGGGCAATTACCCCAATATCCTCAAATCGCGTTTTTTGAAGCAGCAAGTTGACGATTTTGGCCACTAGCTCGCCTTCTAGCGTGTTCTTGAGAGAGCCGCCCCGGACCCCCTCACCCCTCTCCTCGAAATAATCGCACCCCGCGGTGTCAACAAATACGATACTCACGTCGTCGATAACCTGATTCTGCACTGCTTTTTCGCCCCCGCTCCGCAGCTTATTCTCGTAAAACTACAAGCTCGGAAACTCGCAAATCAGCGAGCCAAATCGGTATGAAATATCCAGCAAGACGAAGTCAAAGTCCTTCTGGGTCATTTTGCAGAGGCGCCGCAGCGCCGATACGGCGAAGCGCGTGAGCCGCTTCGCGTTATCGTCGAGGATCGTTGCAGAGAGCTGTCGGGGGTCCCCGCAGAGAACTAGGCCCCCGTGACACGCCACAACGGCGGCAGCCAGCCCCGCATCCAGGGCTTGGCCGGCCTCGTCCACAACGACCAAATCGAACGTCTCACGCAGCGTAGCAGCGGTGCTGAGCGTGCAGGCGACGATCTTCTGGGCGTCGAAAACCTCGTTTTTGAATGACTTCATGGCCTGATTTAGCGTCTTCAGTGCCTGCCGAAGCGCGTTCCGCGAAGTGATATAATCTGCCCTTTCGCCAGTTTTCGCCTGGCTTTTCTGGGCCTTCTGGAGCTGCTTTTGGCACTCCGCGACGTCCTTTCGCATCTCCTTGAGCTCGACTTTTTTCGTCGCGAGGATGACGTTTTCGAGCAAAAAATGCTCGGTTTCGGGCGTCGCGCGCGCCACGGACCCGAGGCGCAGCCCCCGCGTGCGCACGAGCAGGTTGTCCACCGCCGTGTTCGAGGCGGCCGTGATCAAAATGCGGTGGCCTGGATGCAAATTCCGGTACATTTCAATGCCCGCGGCAAGCGTGGTCGTTTTCCCGGTCCCCGGGGGGCCTTATATCACTAATAACTGCTTATGGCCGATTTGTGCGATTTTAGAGGCCGCTGCCGTTTACGAGGCGTTGAGAGACGGAAAATCGAGCAGTTTGGTGCTGATTTGCTGGAAAAACGGGTGCAGTGTGAAAATCGAAGCATGTGGGTTTTGGTCGCTTAGCTGCTTCAGCGACGTCATGTTGCGCTTCGAGGTGACCTCTGAGCCCGCCTTCGTGAGAACGAAGTGCTGGGAGTCGTTAAAATCTGCAAAATCCTGCTCCGGGAGCACTTTTACGGTCAATTTGTTTACTGAGAGGATCGTTCCGCGCGTCAGAAGGACGAGTTTTGAGCTAAAAATGAAAACTAAATCGCGGGACCGAAAAGTGCAAACTTAGTTCAAATCGAAGGTGACAGCTGACGTTTTTCCTTCAATATCTGGGGATATTTGAGATATGACTAGATTTTTAAGCGCTTTCCCAGAGGACAGTAGTACGTTTAGCGGATATGTTGGATGTAAATTGATTTATGGATAATTCTGGTTTGGGGATATAAAACCTACAGGAAGAGGTGTTTATAAGATTTCGGCGTTACGCTCTAAATCGATACCAAGCTCGTTGTCCTCAAAGAATTCTTTGCTAAGCATTAATTAAAACGAAAAAGTAATTTATAAATTATTATATATGTATATTAATTATTAATTCATTTCTTATTGCGCATGGAGCAAAATGAGGATACTACACGATTTGAATAAATTTTTAAGCTAATGGACACTGAAAACAAAAATGAAGTGTCAAAAGAGTCGCTAGAGGTCCTCTGCACTTCAATTGGTCTTGATATTACGCTAGTATAGGACATAACCACCATCGACCTTTAAGGGTTCGCAAATCTTTTTGCAACATTCTCATTACACCAACCTACATACGACAATGAATTCAAAATTTTAGCAAACGGCGAAGGGAAAATTGACATGAAAAATTTAGTTGAAGCGGTGACCCGGATAGGGATGGTGCCACGTGAGGAGGTCGTGCAAATGATTGGACACTTGAAAATCGATATGAACCAAGAGATAGAAAGCTAGAAGTTTATCAGGGAAGAACTCAAAAAGTGACCTTTTGTTATTTTTGCTTCTCACGTCTTTTGCAAGACAGGTAAGTAGAGATAATCTCATGTTCAAAGTCAGACGACTCCAAAGGCCTTGTAACTTTAAATCCATATCTAGACTTTACTGGCCTCTTTTTGTAGAAAAACATGATAGCATCTCGACTTAATTCGTATAAATGAGTGAAATCTGGTACTTCTGCTAAGTTTACAACATAAAAAATTGCATAATTTCTTAATGGGATTTGTGCTGTTTAAAAATTTTTATAAAGAGAAGACTATTAGTAATCTCTTGTAAATAGAATAAGAACTAATCGTTATTTTTCATGAATAATTGCAGAATCTGTTGCAAATGCTGAGTTGAGATAATTCATTAAACCTATTAAATAGAATAATATATAATTTATTAAATTCGTGTGTTAAAAGTACAATAATATTATCTAATTATTATATCGAATGGTAACATTTGCGATAATGCGCCGTATACTAAAAGCAAAAAAACTGTATGAAATTGACATTATTCCATAGTTTGAAAAGCAGAATAAATAATATCTTTAATATAAATCTTTTAACAATTAGAAAATAAATCATTCTATTCCATCTTACAAGTTTCATGAAAATGAAGAGGATTTAACTGTTGTTTACCCTAATAACGAAAAAACTGTTCAATATTTTGAAAGTGAGAAGTAGAAACTTTTGAAATAATAATCTGAAGATATTTATCGAGAGTAATTACGGAAACTTGATGAATAATTTGTTCATAGGGTATAATACAACTTAAAGCTATCTAAGGAAACTTTTAGTAGAAATTAAATATTTTATCAGTCATTACGAATAAATAGATTTGTTGAGAAATAAAACCCATTAAAGGGTTGCATTTAGTTTAAAATAATTGAGGATTCAGTGTAAAAAATGGAAGAATAGTGAATAATAAATTAAGTTCACATAAATGGATCATATGGTGCAGCTGATGCTGTATCTGTATCAGTTTTAATATCTTCATTTGAAAATTAAGTAGACACTACAACTTCTTCTGCTTCAACAATATTCTCTTCTGCATCTTCTTAGTTAACTGATTCTTCATATATTACTTCTTACGATTAAATATTCTCCACTATATCTGCATCTTATATTATCTATTCTTACTCTTAAGCATCCTCAATAATATATTCTTCTTACACTACTTAAACTTTCTCTTCTATTTCGTATTCGGTTTCTTCTTGAACTAATTCTTCAAAAGGCTCTTCTAGCTAATTGGCTTCTTCACTTTAAACTTATTCGATGACTTAATCCTCCTAATCTATATCGCATGGTTAATCTGCTTCATTCTAATTAGAACTTTCAATTTATTTTTATGAAACTTCTTCATTTTAATTAGACTATTCCTAAACCAATAAAGCTTGTTACTCATACATCTCATTGCTTCCTAATGCTGGGCTAACAATATTAACAGTTTTATTATCTAAAAACGATGAAATTGCAGATAAAATCTTACTATCATTCAGAAGTTCTCCTTTGAGTCTTAACTATTGCTCATCAATATTGCTATTTTTCAATATTTCTATTATATCATAAAATATTTCTGTTTTGTCTGCAACTTTAGCTACGTCATAATTTCCTAGATTTATTTCTTCTCCAGATTCTTCATGAATATCGCTAAAATCATGTCTCAATTAGAGTTCTATATTTTAAAGTTCAGTAATTTAAGCCTAAAATTAGTTTATATTCTCATTAGTTAGTGATATCTATCTTTTTAAATCTATAAGATCTTACGATGTTTTTGCAGCGTTACCTTCGGCACTTTCATAGTTAGATTTTAATGTTTATAGCTGAGATTTGAATTCTGATAGTTATTTCTTTAGTTGGTTGTTAGAATCCATAATATTTTGTGTTTCCTATGATACTTCATCCGATTTACAACAGGCAAACATTATATGTAAATGAAATGGCAAAAATAATAAATTATTATTAAATAAGTAAAATAATTATATATTGTGGTTTGTCATCCACACATTTCGAATATTCATAATAATTCTGTCTATTGGTTTCTTAGACTTAATTTAAAAATTTATCATTAATTATACATATTAACATATAAAATGAAATTATTATTAATAGAATAAAAATATTCCAAATCTGATCTTTAGAATTAAAAAATATATCTTCTACTGAATTAAAATTAAAAATTGCTATTTCAACAGATTAAATTATTTGACTCCTATTTGACCTAGAATCCATACGATTTGTTGTTATCGCCCATTGAAAAAGATTTTTTCTTCTTAAATCTAAATATTAGCATCGAAATGCATTTAAATTAACATATTATATTCAATATTGTATTATAATTGAAACGTTCATTTGCTTAAATTTTCACTCATGAATTTTAGTCGGTGTTCCAAAACAGTGGATTTTCGCGCAGATCAATTGGCTTGATGATGACTCTCACTTTTCTTCTTTGCGGCTTCATTTTAGGCGAAAAAGCGGGATGGAAATTTTGCTTCCATCGAACTGCAAATTCGCGTCAGCGCCAATTCGCTCGAAAACGCATTTAACTATTTTTTAAATTCGCGCTACCCCAATTTTCAATCTTTCAGCGATCGAAAAATCCAAAACGCGCGAGGTGAACCCCAAAGAGCTTTAAAGTGCAAATTAAATCGTTCACATTTTCGTGTCATTTAGTGCCTTTTCTTCGTTTTGCCGCTCTTGCGCTAGATCTATTTCCTCCATTTTGCCGCTTTCGAGCCACGCTTTCCCTACGACGAGGAAGCGCCGGAACCCGCCCAGCGTGGCCAGCTGCAGCTTCTCGCGGACGCTCACCTTCTGGCGCGCGTCGTAAACGCCGCTTTCGGGTCTGAAATCCACGCCCTGAACGGCGTAGAAATCGTCGTCCCGGATGCGCTCGCTGAGCGCCAAAACGTCCAGCAGGTGCACTCTTAGCAGGCCGGCGGAGCAGCTCTGCTTTAGCATCTTGAAATCTCTGCTTATGCGCTTGAATTCGAGTATTTCGTCCGTTTTGGTACAACTTCTTTCCACCAAATCGACGTAAATACAGCTTTTGATGTACTTTTTGAAGTCGAAGTTTACGATGTGGACATCAAGTTTGTTAGCTCCAGTGACGCAATTATTCATAGTTTTGCAGGACAAATCTAAAACAATTTGACTTTAATTTTGATTTTTCATTCCTTTTATGCCAGCGAATCCTGGTATCAGGTCATGGAATTCGAGTAATTTTTGGGTGGCTAACTGGACTTTTCCGCCTAGAAACTGCTCCAATTTTGCTTAATTTACGTCCAAATCGCCTCTGATATAAACGAAAACCAGCTTAGACTGGAATTCGAAAAGCACTGCTTTTATAATCAATTTGGGGTCGATTTTTAAGAAAGTTGAGAGCTCGCCGACTGTGTGACTGTTTGGGGTGTGCACTAGCAGCTCTTCCTCGTAATTTAGTGATCCAACTTCTTCATAAGTTGGGACTTCGTACGTTTGGCTTGATGTTGATAGAACGAATCCAAACTAAGTTGTGTTAACAAATGTGTCTTTTAATGAAAAAAGTTGCGCTAAAGAAGTAAACTGAGAGAGTGAAAACTCTGTTTCCTGAGCAATTAAAAATTCTAGATAAAAATCAGTTTTAGATGGTAGAATTGGGTTCTTTGCCGTTTCTGACTGCTTAATGCCGAAATTTAAGCTTATTGGGAGGGCTTTGGTAGTTCTTAAAAATTCAATATGTGGTATACAGTCTGATTCTACTTAATACTAAATAAGTGCTTTTTGTGTATTTTCGAAATGGTTTGAAACTAAAGATTCAATTTTTTCAGCAAAGTCAAATACTGATTATGACAGAATTAGCTTGTTGCTTGATCTATCATGACGTAATATACCTGAAGATTAAAGTCTTCGTAGATGCTCGTTTTTGATATAGCTAGGCTGATCAAGTTGAGGCTTTAAAATGAGTTTCTCAATATTCATTTGAGGAAAGAATATAATATAAATATTATATAGTTATAAATAATTATTTTTTCTAACAGTGAAAAATATATTAAAAAATTATACAAAGCATGACATAGTACTTCTGATTAGTTTTATATAAAATATTTGTCATAGAGTATATTAGATCATTGAATATGGATCTGTCTTTCTTATTAGTAATTCAATTTAGTTGATGATTTTTGATAACACAAATTGCTAAAAATAGTTGTTATTACTAAATATACAAGCAAGCCTGATTTGTTTTAATGAAAAAATTATCATATACTTAGATCTGTTATCTTTCTTAGAGGTTAATTATATGAAAATATTTTTATTCTATAACAAGTTGAACCTCTTGAAGTTATAATACCATTTGATTAATGCGCGTGGGTGTACATCCACCCTCCCGAGTCTACTGTGATACGTAAATCAAACGAGTCAAAGCAACTTTCACCATAATATAATTTATATATGCTGTGCATATAATATTTAGTCGAGTGGAATAAGTCCACTATATTATACAGTATACGCACAAAGTTATCCGGTAAAATGGTGCACAAGTCGCAGCTACTAACCCTGTGCGGGGTCCTGTTCTCGCTGGTCGTTGACGTGCTGGTGCTGGTGATGTTCTCGCTCCAGTACGATGCCACCAAGTCGCCGTTCAACCTGGCCTTCATCGCGCTCTCGGCGGTGTTCCTGGTGAGCCTCTCGGCGGTGTTCGGGGTCCTCCTCGTGCGGTACTGGCGCTAGAGCTCTCCCAAGGCGGTGGGCAAGGGGATCCACAGGGGGCTGGTCTCCAGGGAGCAGGAGCAGGTTTACATCGCGTGAGTTATTGTCTTCAGTGCTGCCGCGTGCCGGAGGGGTGAGGCGGGAACTACTCAGTGCGGGAGCGAATAAGTAGCGCTCCAGCGGCCGCGGCCTGCAGTAAATATATACGTTACAGGTGCGCGGCCAAGGGCGGAATCTGGTTATTATACGGCGTTTAGCCCACTCCCCAGAAACCGAACTTTGGGCTTAACTGCGCTATATACTCAGATACGCTCAATCTTAAAATGGGACGACTCAAGCTCCACGAGACCTCGGGCGTGCTGGTGGCCGCGGCGACCTCCCCGGCGCAGTTCCTCTACGCGCTCTCGGCCTCGCACGTGAACAACAACCTGCCCATCCTCTCAAGCTCCCTCGGGATCTCCCTCTCCACCGCCTCCTGGATCATCAACGTCGAGCTCATCGTCGTGGTCATCACCGCCACCATGACGGGCAAGCTCTGCGACCGCTTCGGCACCTCGCTCGTGATGTCGCTCGGCACCGCGGTCTTCGCGGTCTTCAACCTGCTCTTCCTCTTCGGCGCGGCCGAGACCTCGCTGCTCGTCGTGCTCATCCTGCGGTTCCTGGCGAGCGCGGGGCTGGGGCTCATGCTGCCCGCGAGCACCCCGCTGGCCGTGCAGCTGGTGAAGAAGGGCAAGCTGAACGTCGCTATCGCGATCATGTCCATCATGGTGCCCTTCGGCTTCATCCTGAGCAGCCTCGTCGCGGGATACGTGGCCCAGTACGGCAGCTGGCGCTACATGTTCGCCATCGTGGGCGGGCTCTCGCTGCTCTACCTCGGCGGCCAGCTGCTCGTGCTGCCCTACAAGGAGAGCGCACGGAGGCGGGTCCAGATCGACTTCCTGGGTGTGATCATCCTGTCGGTTGGCCTGACGCTGTTCATCGTCGGGCTGACGTCCTTCGCGCAGCAGCTGCTGCCCTGGTGGGGGTCAGCGCTCCTGCTGGTCGCCTCGGTAGGGGTGCTGGCATTCTTCGCGTTCTACAACATCAGGCTGTCCCGGGCCAAGGTGTTCCCGCTCACCGTGTTTAACCGCCCCACGGTGGTCATCGAGGTCATGATCTTCATGATCAACGTCCTGGGCTACAGCGAGCGCTTCCTGATGCCGTACATCTTCATGGTGCTGCTGAAGCTCCCTCCCGGCCGCGCCGGCATCCTGATCTCCATCACGGGCTGCTCGACCTTCGCGTTCGCCCCGCTCGCGAGCTTCCTCTTCGTGCGCGTCACCACGCGCCGCCTGCAGTTCATGCTGCACGCGCTGTACCTGGTGTTCGTCCTCCTCAACATCCTGAACCTGCAGCTGGTGCAATCCGCCGTGTTCTACACCGTGATCACCTTCGTCACGATCGGGCTCACGACCGCCTCGACGATCATCTCCACCAACTACAACTTCTCCGCGGTGCCGCCCGCATTCCAGAACACGGTGGGCGTGCTGAACCAGCTCGTCACGAACGCCGGGCACTCGGTGGGCGTCACTCTCGCGGTGCTGGTCAACAACCTCTCGACCGACCCGGGCCAGGAGCTCACCTTCAACTCCGCCACGATCACGGTAGCCGCCTCCGGGGTCGTCGCGGTGGCGGTGGTGGCCACCTCGCTGCTCCTGAGCCTCTTCCAGTTCGAGCGCGGCAGGTGGGGCTACTCCGAGCGCCAGTCCGCCCGGACGAAGACCTTCGACGAGAACCTGCTGGGCGACCACGAGGTCCTGGAGGTGGAGCAGTTCGGCCAGGAGAAGGACTAGGAGCCCGCCTTCACCTACCGCGGGCTGCTGCTGTGAGGTTCTTTTGCGATACATATACCAGTCTCACTCAAAGCTCTCCGCGCTCGCCGACTCCTGCCGCAGCTGGCTCAGGAGCTCCTTCCGCTCGCTCAGCATCTCCAGCTGGTGCGCCATCGCCAGGATCTGCAGGTCGCGGTGGCCGACCTCGTGCTGCGCGTGCAGGAGGTCCTGGTTCATGGCCGCCTGCACCCGCTGCAGCTCCTCCAGCCGCTGCGCGTAGAACTCGGTCTGGCCGGCCACCTCCTGCCGCAGCACCGCGTTCTGGGCGTTCAGCAGCGCTATCTGGTGCGCGAGGCTCTGCTGCTGCACCCGGGCGTCCTCGAGGAGCCGCGCCTCAACGTCCTGCTGCGCCTGCAGGAGCTGCGCCCGGAGGCCCGCCACCGCCGCGTCCCTGTCATGGGCGATGCTCTAGCGGTGCAGCTCGTGCGACTTCGTGAGCTCGGAGATCCGGTTCCGGAGCTCGCAGTTCTCGTTCCGCGCGGTCTGGAGCTGGAGCGCAGCGGCATCTGTGGCTGCCTGGTGCTGGCGCTCCTGCAGGTCCTTCTCCAGGTTTTTCCTCAGCAGCCTCTGGTTCTCGGCCCGCAGGCTCGCCAGGATCGACGACTCGATGTGCTCCTCGCTCATATTTTATATTTTGTAAATTTTATCTCCATATTTTGAACATAATAATTTAGTTTATAATTTACTTCAAAAAAATTTATCATGCGATCATAAGGAATAAAATTTACTTCCACATAAAAATTATAATATCAATTATATCAATTAGTACAATTAAATACCATAAATTGTTTAAATGCATTTTACAAAGAAATACACAAAGAAAATTATATTTACTGATTTTTTGTACCAATATCAACAGTACTTTTTAACCGCATACCTTAAACCAATCAAACATTATATACCATTATTATCATGTGCCACTGTATTATAATCATTCATTATTTAAAATCCACTCCACCTTTCATCACCAAATTCATAGTTTCGATTCAAATTCAAATTCCAAGAGCCAAATATTATCACTCCTGAAACCGCATGTCGCTGAGCTGCCGCGTGAGCTGCTTCACCACCTCCTTCAGACGCGCCACCTCGCCAGACTCCGCCTCGGACGTGCAGATGCGCTGCACGGACTCCGCGTACTTGGCCGCCGCGGGCGTGAACATTGCGGAGCTGGAGGGGCGGATTTTCGCCTGCGGCATCGCAGCGTCCGAGAAGGCGGCGAGCTGGGTCTGCAGCCCACGGACCTGGTTCGTCAGCCCGAGGAGCGCGAACTGGAGGTTCGTGTAGGCCAGGTTCTGCTGCCGTTGGAGGTCCAGGACCGCGGCACCGACCGCCGTGGTCTGGGCGAGCTGGCTGCGCAGCGCACCGTTGGCGGCGGTTAGGGCTGCGTTCTGCTCGAGCAGCAGCGCCTTGTCCTGCTGGGATCTAGCGAGGTCGCTCTTGAGCTGGACGGCCTGCTGCTATGCCAGGAAGTTTTTCTGCAGGTCGGCGCTGGCGGCCTTGTAGGTCTTCTCCGTCATTACCTGGAGCGGGAAACGCCGGCGGGACATAATAACGACACCTCACAAAAAGAGCTTTCCCCACTCGGTGACGTCCTCCAGCGCGCAGTGGAACCGCTGGGGCACCCGGGCGTGGAAGGCGCAGCGGGTGCCCGCCATTGCGGGGATGGCGAAGCCCCTCTGCTGGCAGAAGTACGGATAGACCTCCTCCACCTGCATTGTGGGCAGGATCTGCTGCTCCAGCTTCCGCCCCTTCGCGAAGATGATCTTCTGGGCACCGATGAAACTGACCAGTTCCGCCAGCGCAGCCCCCTGCGAGACGTAGGCGATGCTCTTGTGCTTCTGGCACGGAATGCCGGTGATTACCTTGGAGATGTACCTGGCCGAGGCGTTGGCGGTGTCGGGCGGCGGCGCAACGAAGCGACGGAATGTCTCCATCGACGCGCCCGACACCCGCACCGCCCCTATCTCGCTGATGTAGAACGCCGCCTTCGTCTGGTAGTACAGCTCGAAGTCGACGATGACGGTGACTTCCTGCCTTGGGACTTTCTTGAAGTGCTCCAGGCTCAGCACCGGGATACCGAAGGGGTTCCGGTTCCGGCAGATGCTGGTCTCCCGGTCCAGCGCAGCGGGGAAGTCGCTCTGCGCCGGGAGCGCCGGGAACGGCTGCTCGTGGATCGGCTTAAGCTGGCCGAACGTTATCCTCTCGTACGTGAAGAGGGCCTCGGCGACGGCGGTCTTTCGAAAAAGGAAGGACGGGAGGATTTGGTGAGGGACGTTCGCCAGCACCCCCGTCAGCCTGCCTCTGGCCTAGATGTCCAGCGTGCCTATCTCGAACAGCTGGGCTGGCGCGAACACGCCGGTTGCGAAGAACACCTCCCGGAACATTTCTCAGCGCTTCAGCGGACTCCCGATATAATATTACACCCTGGCAAAATTTCCAGAATGATAAGCCCGCAGATAATCTACTACACGGACGCACCCCCGCACGCCTCGAAGCTGACGCCGAAGCAGTATCTCCTGCCACCGCTGCCGCCGTCCTTCCAGAACGTCAAGATGCAGCTCCTGCAGGACGTCCCGCTGGCGATCTCGCAGCTCTCCCCCGTGTCGGCCCAGTTGATCTACGCGACCTAGACCGTCCTGATCGAGCTGCAGGACCTGATGCCGGTGAAGAACTACCGCCAGCAGACCATCACCTCGCGCCGGAGCCCCCCGGTGTCCTTCTCGCAGCATCAGCAGACGTGCGACCTGCTCTTCAACGGGCAGCTGTACCAGACCGTCGCGTTCAAGTTCGACTTCGTGCAGGCCGTGTTCCTCAACCAGACCTTCGTCGTCTTCAGCCAGTCCGCCTCCACGCTCATCCTGCAGGGCTACCTGGAGCAGGAGCTGTTCACCATGCAGTTCGAGGTCCCCGCGCGGGTGCGAAGCGTGGACTTCGACGGGACGTTCTTCGCGGGCACGCTGGCGGACAACGCGGTGTTCACCGGGCAGATCCTGAAAAAGCAGGCCTTCCGGGTGTTCAGCCCGCTGCCGCAGGACGTCGCGCAGTCACCGATCCTGACCTGCTTCATCTCGCACGTCAACTGGGTTGTCGTCACCGCCTTCGCGGCCGGGCTCGTGGTGTTCTCGGACCTGTACGGCCAGTTCCTGCAGCTGCTGGACCTCAACGCGCTATTGGCGACCAGCAACACGGTGCTGGCGATCGTCGGGACGCGGCAGAGCACCCAGCTGAACCTGGCCCTGATCATCGAGAAGTCCCCCATCCTGGCGCTCCGCATCGACCTCTCGCAGCACCGGCTGATCACGCGCCAGTTCCTGTCGCGGACGCCGCAGATGCTCCTCAGCTACCCGCGGGTCCCGGTGCAGACGCTGCTGGCGCTGCTCTCCTTCGTGCAGCCCTTCGCCCCGATGCCCCAGGACGCCCGTCCCCTCTACGTCGAGAAGCTTCACCAGGCCTACTTCCCCGCCGAGGTCCTGCGCCTCAGCCCCGTGGCGAGCCTGAACGCGCTCCGGCTCGAGGTGCTGGTGCGTGTGGCCGTGCTCTGCCGGGAGGGCTCCAGCGAGCTCACGGCCTTCCGCGGCATCCTGGCCAGCCTCTGCGCGCAGGCCGGGAAGTGCCAGTTCGCGCGGGCCCTGGGGCTCAACGTGCAGTCTGGCGAGGCGGACGCCAACCAGGCGCTCTCGCAGGGCCGGGACCTGCGCGTCCAGGGCCAGCACCTGGGCGGGCGGTTCGACGAGGTGCTGAGCGGGGAGCGGCCGGACCTGCTGAACCTGGAGGGCGACCTGCTCTTCGCGGACTTCGCCCAGCTGCAGGCCCAGGAGGGCCACAAGGTGTTCGGCTGGCTGGAGTGAGCGTTTTCGGGAGTGAGTCGGAACCTTCACTGAAGCAGCACCGCCGCGAGGACGAGCGCCGATATCGCCAGCGGCAGCCCTCTCGCGCCGTCCGCCACGCAGGCGCCGTCCACGAGCGTCTCGTTCTCGCCGCACTCCTCCGGGTCCGGGGTCGGCTCGGGGTCAGGCGTGGGCTCCGGGTCCGGATCTGGGGTGGGCTCCGGTTCGGGGTCCACGATCAGGTCGTCGAACTCCTCCTTGCCGCGCAGGAAGATCTGCTGCCCCACGAGCTCGCACACGGCGCCCTGCTGGAGCACGACCGGGAGCTGGGCGTGGTGGGGGAAGTAGGTGTAGTTGTAGTAGGCCTGCTGGCTCGCCTCGACGAAGTAGTGCTGGTCGCCCGCCTGGACCACCGAGCAGTTCGCCACCCGCGACACGCCCGCCTCGGGCTTCACGGGCCTGCCGTCGCACAGCACGCCGGCCGCCTCCACGAAGAGGCCCGCCGCGTCGAGCCGGAGCTCGTGCATGCGGCGCTTCTCGCCCACGACCCGCTCGGACTGGACGAGGCGGAGAGCGCGCTGCACGGTCTTGCCGCTGTGGCAGTTGAAGATCTTGTAGGCGATGGGCTCGCTGAAGGAGGCGTTCTGGAAGAACTGCACCTTGCTGGGCTGCTGCACCCCGCACGCGTCCTGGACGGTGCAGCGCCGCCGCGAGTGCATGAGCGCCGTCTCGACGTCGCAGACGTTCGCGCCCAGCAGGATCTCCATGCGGTTCAGCTGGCGCTGGGCGTAGAGGTTGGTGGAGTAGGTGATCTCCTGCCGGATCTGCAGGGTGGACACCGCGCCGTTTATCTGGAGGAAGAGCGTCTTCACGTAGGTCTGGTACACCAGCTCTGGCGGCACCTGCTGGGCGAGGCGCAGCCGGAACAGGTTGCAGCTGTCCAGGACCAGCGTCTTGGGGCCGGCGAAGCAGACCCCCGCCATGTCGTTGAAGCTCGCATTGATGCGGATCGCGGCGCTGAAGTCCGCGTACTCGGAGACCAGGATCTGGGCCTCCTGGAAGGGGACGAAGACCAGGATCTCGTCCCGCGTGGCGTACTCGGCGTAGGCGGACGAGTTCGAGGTGATACGGGGGCAGTTCGTAACGAATGCTAGCACCTGCATCATTTCCAGCGTTGGTACGAATACTGCGGGTATCTACAGATTTTGGAGGGTAGTATACTATAGTGTCCTGTTAGCCGGAATCATACTAAATGGAGGGTCACTCGGGAATCTCATGACATGTCGTGGGCATGAGGCGTGCCGGTCATCCTTTGGACAGGTAGATCAAGCTGGGGAGCTTTTTTCTTATTCCGCATGCTTTTCAGAATTAGCACTACAACCAGGATTGTGATGGCAATCACTGCTAGCACACCTACGAAAATACCTGTGATCTATCCTCCGGACATCAGCTGCGTGCACTGCTCCGGGTTGAGCGTGCAGTTGACGCATTCGCCGTTGACCATTTCCGCGCCCACGGTGCACGCCTCGCACGTTCCCCCGACTCCGCACATTGAGCAGCTCTCGACCAGGAGTGCATCGCATAGGCAGTGCGCGCCCAAGGGAATGGATGCGCAGGAGCTGCACTGGCCTTCGCTCAGATAGTTGCCGGGCGTGCACGTCTTGCAGGCGGACCCCGTGCAGCTGGTGCAGCGCTGGATCAGGGTCCCGGCGCAGTTGCACTGCTCCCCCTCCGTTATCTACTCGCAAGGGCTGCACGCACCGTCCTTCAGGAAACGCCCAGGCTCGCAGGCCTGGCAGTCGGTCGCGTTTGTGCAGGTGCTGCAGTCTGCAATACAGACGCGGCATACGTGCACGATTAAAGTACTGTCGCAGTATTGACCATCGGCGCACGGGGTGGTCTTCTCGCAGTTGAAGGGGGCGCACTGCTTGTTCTCCAGGATGTACCCCGGGATGCACTTCCCGCAGCCCTCCAGACCGCATGCGTCGCAGTTCATGTATGGATTGCCGAGGCAGATGCAGGTCGATCCTACGATGCTATCCGCGCAGTCCTTGCACGAGCCCCCTACCAAAGAGTGCCCGTTGATGCACTACGAGCAGGTATCGCCATCGCAGCCGCCGCAGTTCTCAATTTTCTGCGCGCCGCACTGGCAGCTCATCCCAAGCGGCGAGGTTGGCTGGCACGCCTTGCATGACCCTGATGCCAAGTAATCTCCAACCTTACATTCTGTGCACGTACGTGAGCCGCCCGAGCACTTTACACAATTAGTATAGCATTCGGTACATACATTACCCTTTGTGGTAAACATTTCGCAGAACTAATGACTTGTGCAGTCGGTGTCGTTCTTGCATGCGTCCACAAAGCATTATCCGTTGGCTACTTTTCCACTCGGTAGGCAGGTTTGGCAGGTGCTTTGCTTTGGGTAGCATGCAGTGCAGCCACCTTGCTGTTTGTTCTGGCACTGGCACTTCTGGTCGAACGTCGTCATGCTGCTGCATGCTTGGCAGGTATTGGCTTCGGTGATGAAGAAGTCGTTGTTGCACTGCTAGCACTTCAGCTAGATGTCGCACTTGAAGCAGTTTGACGGGCACGGCGTGCAGGTATTGGATGCGTTCAGGACGAACCCAGGCGGGCAGGTAATGCAAACTTTTTCTGCCGAGCAGGTGAGGCAGTTGTCAGAGCACTTCTTGCACATATCGTTATCTAAGTAGTACCCATCCAGGCAGACTTAGCAGGAGGTTTCGCTGGTGCAGGTTTTGCAATTAGCCTGGCAATTAAGGCAGGCGCGGTCCTTGAGAAAGTGGGTATGGGTGCATTTGACGCACTAGCTGCCTTTACCACCTTCGCAAACTGCACAGTCTTTGCGTATGATGGAGTCACTATGGCACTGGCAGGAGGTTCCGACTGGCATGTCTTCGTTGCATTTTTAGCACGTAATTTGGTCCTTGCCTGGATTTAGGGGGCAGTAAAAGTTTTGAACGCACCCGTTCATAGTATCAGAGCAGTTTCCACCCATTTTCAAGGGAAAGAAGCGAGTGATATCTAATGTTTAAATCTAGTTATAGTGTGGATTATTTTTAAATTTTAGTCGTATTGCAGTTATACTTATTTAGGGGCAATAGCTTTCGATTCTGCGTGGCGAAATATATGCTATATACCTAAAAATATAAGTTAACTTTAGTTTTTCTAACTAATGTATAACCGATATTATAGATACAGACTCCATAAATCAAAACGTAGAATTTTATGCTAATATAGGTTCAGCATAAAAATAGTACATTTACTAGGAGGCCGATGTTTCCAATACCGCGTATTACCCAAACCCGCGCCATCGTTTACTACCGAAACCAAAAACTCTTTCGTATTACCTCCATAGTACTGTATAATAGCGGCAGTACCTGAATGGACGCAGCCGCCTGGTTCCACGACCCGCGCTACGCAGCACCCCCGATCGGGTCGGAGCTCATAACCCCGGAGCTGGCCGCACACTTCCCCCTGGCTCCCTGCTGCTCCTCCCCAACAGGGCGGCGCACCGCGACTACCCCGGAGTTCCCCCGGCCCAGTTCGCCCTGCGCCCGGAGCGGCCCAAGATCGGAGTATCGGCCTGCCTGACGGGCGAACGCTGCCGGTACGACGGGGGGCACGCCGCCCAGGACCTGGAGCGCTACGCCGGCCACGCGCTCGTCCGCTTCTGCCCCGAGCAGCTGGGCGGGCTCCCCACGCCGCGCGAGCCGGCGGACCTCTGCGGGGAGGAGGTGCTGACCCGGTCCGGGACGAGGGTGACCCTGGAGTTCCGGCGGGGCGCGGAGGCGGCGCTGCAGGGGCTGCTGGCCGAGAACGTGGTGCTGTGCGTGCTCAAGCGCAAGAGCCCCAGCTGCGGGGTGGAGCGGGGCGGCGTCACGGCGAGGCTGCTGGAGCGCCACGGCTTCGCGTGCGTGGACAGCGAGCGCTGAGGGAGTGATACTTGCAATCTGCTTCGGGCCGACCCGCCGCTCCCAAAATATATCCCGCCGTTTCTTTCCGCCTCGCAAAATGCAGGAAGTGCGCGATTCCCAAGGCGAGGAGTACGCCTCCAAGATCGCCCAGAACCCCTTCTCCCTCACCTCGGAGTTCGACGTCTACCGCGCGCGGGCGGCGGCGAAGCAGGAGAAGATGACGCAGATCCAGTTCCAGAAGGCGACGCCCATCCAGAACCGCCTCAACTTCGCGGCCCGCAACGCCATGCTCTCGCTGAGCTCGGACCGGCCCCCGAAGCCGCTCAGCAACGCGATCCTGACGGGCGCCGACCCCGATATCCAGCAGCTGGCGCGGACGGTGCGGCAGCAGAAGCTGGACCTGCACGCGCCGAGCTTCACGGGCAAGTACGCCCACCTCACCGGCCAGGACAAGCTCTTCCTCGAGGGGCTGGTGCGTACCAACGGCGCGGGCGACAAGCTGGACAAGTTCCTGGAGAAGCAGAAGGACATCTTCCTGGTGGAGCTGAGCCTGCAGACCAAGCAGCAGGAGATCGACTCCCTGGACGGGGACGTGAAGCGGCGCGAGATGGGGCTGCAGCAGCGGTCGGACGTGCTGGACAGGGAGATCCAGCAGTTCGACAAGGACGTGCGCCAGAGCGACCAGCAGACCATCTCGTCCGTGCTGCAGCAGGAGCAGGCCATGCGGGCGAAGACGCAGAAGCAGGAGCAGATCCGCCAGCTGTCCACGCAGCTGATCCAGATGAAGAGCGAGATCAACAAGCAGGAGCTGGTGCTGCTCCGCTTCTGCAAGTACCGCCAGTTCGTGCAGGAGCTGCTCCCGGCCGCCGAGCGCAACCAGGTGCAGCGGGACCAGGAGCGCTACGCCGACCAGCGCAAGTGCATCGCCCTGTGCTGCGAGCGCTTCAGCACCTGCGACGGGCTGTGCCTGGAGTGCTTCGAGTTCACGCCCACCGGCTACGACTTCTCCCCGCAGCTGCAGGCGGACCCGGCGCCCGCCTGCCCGCACGCGAACTTCGTGAACTACGCGAAGATCAACGCCCTGGACCAGGAGTTCCTGGCGCAGAGCAACGAGGCCCTCAGCCAGCTGGACGAGAACAGCAAGAAGATCGCCCTCCGGGGCATCGCGGACCCCGCGGCGTACACGGAGTACTACAACTTCCCCACGAAGGACCCCGGCATCCCGGACTACACGGCGGTGTGCATGAACGGCTTCGTGCGGGAGCCGATGACGGTGCAGTTCAACAACTCCTTCGAGTTCATGAACACGATGCGGCTGATCGAGGCCAACAACTTCTACCTGGTGGAGAACCTCCAGGAGACCGACAACTCGATCGACCACCAGAAGCAGCTCTCGCAGGCGCAGTTCAAGAAGGCGGACCAGGAGGTGACCTCGCTCGCCAGCCAGCTCGAGCGCCTCAACTTCCTCAACCTGGACACGATCTCGAAGCAGCAGAAGCAGACCGGCATGACCGACGAGCAGTACAACCGGCAGATCGAGGAGATCGCGAAGATCGACAACCTGGTCAAGTCCTCGTACTCCACCGTCGTGAGCGCCATCTCGGAGTAGCTGCGCAAGGACCCCTCCTGCGAGAAGTTCTCGTCCTACTCCCAGATCGCGGACCTGCAGTCCATCGGCTCGCTGTCCATGCTGTCCTGGATGGAGGGGCAGCTCGAGCGGCTGGCCCAGCGCGTCTTCCTCATCAAGGCGCCCGACTTCCGCTTCCGCTTCGAGCGCCAGATGGAGCGCAACCGCCGGAAGAAGGTCGCCCAGACCAAGTTCGCCGCGAAGGAGGAGGCCCGCAAGCTCAAGATCGCGCGCACGCAGGAGCGCAGCCAGGAGCCGATCCGGCGCTGCGACGTGCGCGACGTGAAGTTCATGAGCTTCGGGAAGCAGAAGCGCAAGATCGGCGGCGAGCGCAAGGTGGAGGAGGAGGGCCACGTTGAGGCGGGCTTCTACGAGTGAGCGCGTGTCCGACCGCTATATGGCAGCCGCCCTTCCGCTCCGTAAATGTCGCAGCGGCTCATGAAGGACATCAGGGAGCTCCACGCAGCGGTGGAGGACGGCGAGCTGGACGAGGTCGAGATCACGCAGGACGGCGACCAGTGGGAGCTCGCCATCCCGGGCCAGGGCGCGTACGCCGCGGGGGTGTTCCGCGTGGGCTTCGCGGCCCAGGGCTTCCCGAGCGAGGCGCCGGTGCTCAACTTCCGCACCAGGATCTACCACCCCCAGGTCAACGCCGACGGCACCTACTGCTCGAAGCTGCTCAACCCCGCCAACTGGAACAAGTTCACCACCCTGCGCCAGCTCGTGGAGGAGATCATGGACCTCTTCACGCAGAGCGACTTCCCCAACCCCAGCAACGCCGAGGTGGGCGCGGCCTTCAAGGCGGACCGGCAGAAGTACCTCGCCACCTGCAAGGAGTGGGTGCAGCTCTACGCCAAGAAGTGATGCTAATCGTAATTTGTTATTCGTACTTAACTATGCATTTAATCTGGTTAACTATATACTTGATCACAGAACTTCATACATATTACAGTGTATATTAGGAATAATCATTTGGTTCACACGCGTGATGTTGCGCCCGGCCACCCGAGTCTACTGTGATACGTAAATCAAACGAGTCAAAGCAACTTTCACCATAATATAATTTATATATGCTGTGCATATAATATTTAGTCGAGTGGAATAAGTCCACTATATTATACAGTATACACACAACGTTATCCTGCAAAATGGTGCACAAGTCGCAGCTACTAACCCTGTGCGGGGTCCTGTTCTCGCTGGTCGTTGACGTGCTGGTGCTGGTGATGTTCTCGCTCCAGTACGATGCCACCAAGTCGCCGTTCAACCTGGCCTTCATCGCGCTCTCGGCGGTGTTCCTGGTGAGCCTCTCGGCGGTGTTCGGGGTCCTCCTCGTGCGGTACTGGCGCTAGAGCTCTCCCAAGGCGGTGGGCAAGGGGATCCACAGGGGGCTGGTCTCCAGGGAGCAGGAGCAGGTTTACATCGCGTGAGTTATTGTCTTCAGTGCTGCCGCGTGCCGGAGGGGTGAGGCGGGAACTACTCAGTGCGGGAGCGAATAAGTAGCGCTCCAGCGGCCGCGGCCTGCAGTAAATATATACGTTACAGGTGCGCGGCCAAGGGCGGAATCTGGTTATTATACGGCGTTTAGCCCACTCCCCAGAAACCGAACTTTGGGCTTAACTGCGCTATATACTCAGATACGCTCAATCTTAAAATGGGACGACTCAAGCTCCACGAGACCTCGGGCGTGCTGGTGGCCGCGGCGACCTCCCCGGCGCAGTTCCTCTACGCGCTCTCGGCCTCGCACGTGAACAACAACCTGCCCATCCTCTCCAACTCCCTCGGGATCTCCCTCTCCACCGCCTCCTGGATCATCAACGTCGAGCTCATCGTCGTGGTCATCACCGCCACCATGACGGGCAAGCTCTGCGACCGCTTCGGCACCTCGCTCGTGATGTCGCTCGGCACCGCGGTCTTCGCGGTCTTCAACCTGCTCTTCCTCTTCGGCGCGGCCGAGACCTCGCTGCTCGTCGTGCTCATCCTGCGGTTCCTGGCGAGCGCGGGGCTGGGGCTCATGCTGCCCGCGAGCACCCCGCTGGCCGTGCAGCTGGTGAAGAAGGGCAAGCTGAACGTCGCTATCGCGATCATGTCCATCATGGTGCCCTTCGGCTTCATCCTGAGCAGCCTCATCGCGGGATACGTGGCCCAGTACGGCAGCTGGCGCTACATGTTCGCCATCGTGGGCGGGCTCTCGCTGCTCTACCTCGGCGGCCAGCTGCTCGTGCTGCCCTACAAGGAGAGCGCACGGAGGCGGGTCCAGATCGACTTCCTGGGTGTGATCATCCTGTCGGTTGGCCTGACGCTGTTCATCGTCGGGCTGACGTCCTTCGCGCAGCAGCTGCTGCCCTGGTGGGGGTCAGCGCTCCTGCTGGTCGCCTCGGTCGGGGTGCTGGCCTTCTTCGCGTTCTACAACATCAGGCTGTCCCGGGCCAAGGTGTTCCCGCTCGCCGTGTTCAACCGCTCCACGGTGGTCATCGAGGTCATGATCTTCATGATCAACGTCCTGGGCTACAGCGAGCGCTTCCTGATGCCGTACATCTTCATGGTGCTGCTGAAGCTCCCTCCCGGCCGCGCCGGCATCCTGATCTCCATCACGGGCTGCTCAACCTTCGCGTTCGCCCCGCTCGCGAGCTTCCTCTTCGTGCGCGTCACCACGCGCCGCCTGCAGTTCATGCTGCACGCGCTGTACCTGGTGTTCGTCCTCCTCAACATCCTGAACCTGCAGCTGGTGCAATCCGCCGTGTTCTACACCGTGATCACCTTCGTCACGATCGGGCTCACGACCGCCTCGACGATCATCTCCACCAACTACAACTTCTCCGCGGTGCCGCCCGCATTCCAGAACACGGTGGGCGTGCTGAACCAGCTCGTCACGAACGCCGGGCACTCGGTGGGCGTCACTCTCGCGGTGCTGGTCAACAACCTCTCGACCGACCCGGGCCAGGAGCTCACCTTCAACTCCGCCACGATCACGGTAGCCGCCTCCGGGGTCGTCGCGGTGGCGGTGGTGGCCACCTCGCTGCTCCTGAGCCTCTTCCAGTTCGAGCGCGGCAGGTGGGGCTACTCCGAGCGCCAGTCCGCCCGGACGAAGACCTTCGACGAGAACCTGCTGGGCGACCACGAGGTCCTGGAGGTGGAGCAGTTCGGCCAGGAGAAGGACTAGGAGCCCGCCTTCACCTACCGCGGGCTGCTGCTGTGAGGTTCTTTTGCGATACATATACCAGTCTCACTCAAAGCTCTCCGCGCTCGCCGACTCCTGCCGCAGCTGGCTCAGGAGCTCCTTCCGCTCGCTCAGCATCTCCAGCTGGTGCGCCATCGCCAGGATCTGCAGGTCGCGGTGGCCGACCTCGTGCTGCGCGTGCAGGAGGTCCTGGTTCATGGCCGCCTGCACCCGCTGCAGCTCCTCCAGCCGCTGCGCGTAGAACTCGGTCTGGCCGGCCACCTCCTGCCGCAGCACCGCGTTCTGGGCGTTCAGCAGCGCTATCTGGTGCGCGAGGCTCTGCTGCTGCACCCGGGCGTCCTCGAGGAGCCGCGCCTCAACGTCCTGCTGCGCCTGCAGGAGCTGCGCCCGGAGGCCCGCCACCGCCGCGTCCCTGTCATGGGCGATGCTCTAGCGGTGCAGCTCGTGCGACTTCGTGAGCTCAGAGATCCGGTTCCGGAGCTCGCAGTTCTCGTTCCGCGCGGTCTGGAGCTGGAGCGCAGCGGCCTCTGTGGCTGCCTGGTGCTGGCGCTCCTGCAGGTCCTTCTCCAGGTTTTGCCTCAGCAGCCTCTGGTTCTCGGCCCGCAGGCTCGCCAGGATCGACGACTCGATGTGCTCCTTGCTCATATTTTATATTTTATAAATAAATAAATAATAATATAATAATAATATAGTTAATACGAGTAATATCATATATAATATAGTATAATATTTGCTTTTATTTCAAAATCCTACTTTCCATTCCCACTTCACAATGTCAGACGATTTTCCCGAAATACCAGAAGATCGTTATCGCATTTTCTAGCATATTGGCAAAGGAGCATTCTCTCGCGTTTTCTTAGCGTATACTCCTGAGTACTAGAGAAGAGCAGTTAAAAGAATTCGTTTAACAGCCAAGCCACATATGCTCTTAAAAGAGGTTGAGTTTCTTCGTAGGTTAGAAGGTAAATCTAATATTGTATAGCTGAAAGAAATATTATTCTCGGAGAGAAATTTTTAAACAACAGTTGTTACAAATTATCTAGACTCCGACGATTTTAAGTCAATAATCTTAGAATTTACACCTCTTGATATTTAGCGTTATATGCGCTCACTTCTTCAGGCTTTAAGTCATCTTGAAAATGCAGCTGAACCTAGTGGAGAAATACGAGGTATCCTTCACCGTGATGTAAAACCTGGTAATTTCTTATTCGAAAGATCATCAGGAAAAGGTCTTCTAATTGATTTTGGCCTTGCATAGTCACTGCGCGAAGCTAGAGAATTTCCATTGCTCCGTCTTTAACGCCGTACACCATATACATTTGCTAAGCCTTATTCTCGTTAGTTCCCTATTTCATAACCTGTATCAAGAGAGTCATCTTCCCGCTCACTTCCTACCCAACCACATTCTGGTACTCACGGTTATCGTGCCCCGGAAATTTTAGTTCCTGTACTCAATTAAACACCAAAAATTGATACCTGGTCTGCGGGTGTAATTTTACTTTAAATATTAACAGGTAAGACATCAATATTTAGAGGAAATCCTAATACAGATATTTATGAATTGTTAGCAATTAGATCTGTTTTAGGATCTGATCGTTTTATTTAATAAATGTCATCGCTTGAAGCAGACTTTTCATTTGCCCCAATTTCAATGCCTTAAAATATTTCATTTTAAGAATTAGCAGAATATTATAATCCAGATCTTTTAGCTGTTCTTCCAGCATCCTGCTTTGATCTTTGTGATCGCTTGTTAGCGTTCGACCCTAAGCAACGTTTATCTGCTTCAGAATCTCTTCGCCATCCATTCCTTTAAGCGTAAGACTTACCACACTTTAGATTTTAAGATGGGGTTTGGAGCAAGAATCCCCTGGCCCTAATTGAAGGTTAAGATGAAAACCAAGCACTTAAACGACGATCTTAAGCAATTAGTGAAGCCCTTGGATTATGTAAATCTACTTCTGAGACCCTAGCCGATGAATATAGTAAGATGATCCTGTCCTAAATGATCCCACTCCCTAAAGACGTCCGTAAACAAATAGAGCGTGCAGTTTAATCATTTGGTGCTGACTAAAGCTAAAATGTAAACGGATTTATAATTCAGAGGCAGCGTCCAGCTGATTACCAGTTTCCAGGGAGCTAGTCGGTGTAAGATCTCTCAGCTTGTGCTCCAGTAACATTAAACCGCCCTCGTTTAGCTGCAGGTTTTGGATGGTAAACAAGATTTGAACTCTGCTAGCGAATTTATGACACATAAATCGAACTAAAATTGACTGAACTTAAAAGTGACGATGAATATAAGCTAATGAGCCGTGAATAACAAGAAAAGAAAGAACGAAAATTGCGTGAATCACTTAAAGTTTCCGTTTTCCAGCAATAATTCGCACTTGCAAATGGCGAAAAAGAAGAATATGAACGTGCAGTACGTCAAACTGCTATGCGCCGCCGTGTAGATCCGTGGATCCAGCCATTGAAAGCTTTAGATAAGGAACTGCGTTTAGTTTAGCGTTAAGTACGTAAATAAGCCGAAGAGTATCGTCGTTGTGTCATCGAAAAAGGTGTTTTGCTCCTAGATGATGACATGCAATAATCATCAAAAGAGACCTAATAATCATAAATCCCTCAAACTCATGTGCGTAAATATGATATTGTAACGGAAAATAACATAAGTTCGGTTTCGTTAAAATCTCAAGTTCGCTAAATATTTAACTAGAGATATCCTCGTTCTTACACAGTTAATTCTGCGAATTAGAACAGAATTTGTGCGTTCTTCCTAGGAGGCCGCGTACAGGACAAGAATTCACGTGCTCAGGAACTCATTTCGTAGGCTTGGTTAGATGCTGAGCGTCGTCAAGTCGAGCACACGTCAACAAATACATCCATCACTAAAATTCAGGAACTTAACAAAAGAGCTGCTCATTTAGCGGCTTTCTCGCACAGAATCGCGTTAAACGGTCCTGGAGAGTGGAATTGTTAGGGTTATATTTTCTATTGTAGTGTAGCAATGCCAAGTGACATTGATTAATAGCAATATTATCGTGATATAGCAGCACGTGTCTATCAATTTTAGCGCAGTTTACTACTTTTCTAATAATAAATCAAGGAAAACGACCAGTTCATTTCTGATATTTAATTAAAGCTTAAAAGCAAGACTGTAGAGCTTGAAAAATACAAAACTGATGTTTCTGTTTATCAAAAGAATTTGTAGTAGCCTGGCTACAATAAAACATAAGTTTAAGCTGAATTGACCTAGACTTAAGATATGGTATCTTAATGCTAGCTTTTAATCAGTCAATTTAATCAGCAAATTACCTAATTAACAACAGACAAAGAGACCATTTAGGCGTAAATCAACTCTGAAGCTAAAGATCGCAAGGAGTACTTTGAAACCTACTAAAACAACCTTCCAGCCAACCAAACCGAAGCACAACCTGACAATTCTTGTTTTGAAAACGAATCGAATCTTTGGAGCGAAACCCTATCAATAAGCGACGAATTCTCAGAAGCAAAGCCAAACGCCGATATTAACGCCGACAAGCTTGCTGAGCCTTACTTTGTGAACTTTGAAGAGATCAAAAAAATCTTCTAAATCAAGAATACCGAGACACAGTCCAGGAAGACGCGCCGCGAGAATATGCGCAAATTTGAGCGCGTTTATGCCAAGTTTTACGACCCATCGGTAACCGAACTCCAGGAAATTCAGAAGGAGCTTTACCAGGAAAAACAGAAACTGCGCGAGCTCAACGACGTGCAATTCGAGCACGCGCATCAAGAGCTTTTGCCCAGGGACCAGCGCATCGGCCTTCTCGCCAAAACGGCCGCCTTGCAGGCCACGACGCCAGCGCTGCAGCAGCCGCAGCTTCCGGCCCCCGCGACAGCGAATCCGCAGTCGCTTACTGAGCGAAATTTGCAGCTCCAAATCAACTCCAAACTGGAAATCGAAAAGAAGCAAAACGCCGTTTTCCAGCTCTTTTCGTCGCCTTTAGGCCGCTTTTACATCGCTTTTTACCGGCTTATTGGCGGAAAAGCTGACGATCTCACTAACCGCGGCCTCCTGTTATCGCTTTGTAAAAAGGCTGATATTCCGATCTCGAAGCGTCTCCAGGAGCTCTAATTTACGCTTTAAAAGCTATCCGCTCAGTACGCAAAATCTGTTACCGGAAAGTCGGATTTGCTGCTATCGGCAGCGTCCGTGCAGTCGGAACTCGATTTGCGCGCCGATTTGGCGAATGCCGAATTAGCGAATTTGGGGCTTTCGAAGCGCCCTCCAAACCTCGAATATCTACTCCAAATCGACAAGAAACTGTCGCCAATTACGAGAAAATTGAACAATATGCAGAGGTCCACTTCGGCGATAACGGGTCTCACTAAATCTGCTACTCACAGAAGCTTAGCAGATCCAGGAAGGACGCAAAGCCGCTACCCGCAAACCGCGAAATACATCTAAACAATGCTAGAGCAGACCATGAGGCGTTATATCACTATGGATGGTGTACTTGAAAACTACGAAAAAGAAATGGAAAGTGGAATTCAGGCGATAAAGGCTAGAATTATGGAAGTTCAGGTTTAGAAGCTCCGCAACGAATGTTAGGGCAAGGACAGAGTCGAAATTGGTCGTATTTAAGACAGCATTAAAGAGCTGGGCGCTGCAGCAACTTTCGAAATAATGAGGGGCAAAGCGTTCCCGAAAAGCGTATTGCGTGAGTAAAGTTCTGGATTCGATGGCAGCGTAATTGGCGATTTTGAGAGAAGAAAACTGCTTTTAGATGATAGATTCTCGGGTAAGAAGCATAGAAGAATGGTGGAAATGTACAGGAAATGAGTGCTATACATTGAATTGATTTTATTAATATAATATTGAACATAAGTAACTAAATTCGTTAGTGCGGGGGAAAATCATAATAATACTATATAACAATTATATTTATTGTAAAATTAGAAACTGGATTTTTAAACGGGTTTTGATTTATCTATATATTATAATAGACTCAGTAAAGTATCTTTATCTTAGAGATGTTCGAACATTAAATGACCAGTGTAGTAGATCTCAACAAGCAACATCATCTTATGCTACATTTTGGTTGAACTAGTGATAAGCCTTCACATATGTTCTAAAAATAATGATATGATAATAAATACTTAACGGATATCAATAACAAATTAAGCTTAGCATCACTTCTTGGCGTAGAGCTGCACCCACTCCTTGCAGGTGGCGAGGTACTTCTGCCGGTCCGCCTTGAAGGCCGCGCCCACCTCGGCGTTGCTGGGGTTGGGGAAGTCGCTCTGCGTGAAGAGGTCCATGATCTCCTCCACGAGCTGGCGCAGGGTGGTGAACTTGTTCCAGTTGGCGGGGTTGAGCAGCTTCGAGCAGTAGGTGCCGTCGGCGTTGACCTGGGGGTGGTAGATCCTGGTGCGGAAGTTGAGCACCGGCGCCTCGCTCGGGAAGCCCTGGGCCGCGAAGCCCACGCGGAACACCCCCGCGGCGTACGCGCCCTGGCCCGGGATGGCGAGCTCCCACTGGTCGCCGTCCTGCGTGATCTCGACCTCGTCCAGCTCGCCGTCCTCCACCGCTGCGTGGAGCTCCCTGATGTCCTTCATGAGCCGCTGCGACATTTACGGAGCGGAAGGGCGGCTGCCATATAGCGGTCGGACACGCGCTCACTCGTAGAAGCCCGCCTCAACGTGGCCCTCCTCCTCCACCTTGCGCTCGCCGCCGATCTTGCGCTTCTGCTTCCCGAAGCTCATGAACTTCACGTCGCGCACGTCGCAGCGCCGGATCGGCTCCTGGCTGCGCTCCTGCGTGCGCGCGATCTTGAGCTTGCGGGCCTCCTCCTTCGCGGCGAACTTGGTCTGGGCGACCTTCTTCCGGCGGTTGCGCTCCATCTGGCGCTCGAAGCGGAAGCGGAAGTCGGGCGCCTTGATGAGGAAGACGCGCTGGGCCAGCCGCTCGAGCTGCCCCTCCATCCAGGACAGCATGGACAGCGAGCCGATGGACTGCAGGTCCGCGATCTGGGAGTAGGACGAGAACTTCTCGCAGGAGGGGTCCTTGCGCAGCTACTCCGAGATGGCGCTCACGACGGTGGAGTACGAGGACTTGACCAGGTTGTCGATCTTCGCGATCTCCTCGATCTGCCGGTTGTACTGCTCGTCGGTCATGCCGGTCTGCTTCTGCTGCTTCGAGATCGTGTCCAGGTTGAGGAAGTTGAGGCGCTCGAGCTGGCTGGCGAGCGAGGTCACCTCCTGGTCCGCCTTCTTGAACTGCGCCTGCGAGAGCTGCTTCTGGTGGTCGATCGAGTTGTCGGTCTCCTGGAGGTTCTCCACCAGGTAGAAGTTGTTGGCCTCGATCAGCCGCATCGTGTTCATGAACTCGAAGGAGTTGTTGAACTGCACCGTCATCGGCTCCCGCACGAAGCCGTTCATGCACACCGCCGTGTAGTCCGGGATGCCGGGGTCCTTCGTGGGGAAGTTGTAGTACTCCGTGTACGCCGCGGGGTCCGCGATGCCCCGGAGGGCGATCTTCTTGCTGTTCTCGTCCAGCTGGCTGAGGGCCTCGTTGCTCTGCGCCAGGAACTCCTGGTCCAGGGCGTTGATCTTCGCGTAGTTCACGAAGTTCGCGTGCGGGCAGGCGGGCGCCGGGTCCGCCTGCAGCTGCGGGGAGAAGTCGTAGCCGGTGGGCGTGAACTCGAAGCACTCCAGGCACAGCCCGTCGCAGGTGCTGAAGCGCTCGCAGCACAGGGCGATGCACTTGCGCTGGTCGGCGTAGCGCTCCTGGTCCCGCTGCACCTGGTTGCGCTCGGCGGCCGGGAGCAGCTCCTGCACGAACTGGCGGTACTTGCAGAAGCGGAGCAGCACCAGCTCCTGCTTGTTGATCTCGCTCTTCATCTGGATCAGCTGCGTGGACAGCTGGCGGATCTGCTCCTGCTTCTGCGTCTTCGCCCGCATGGCCTGCTCCTGCTGCAGCACGGACGAGATGGTCTGCTGGTCGCTCTGGCGCACGTCCTTGTCGAACTGCTGGATCTCCCTGTCCAGCACGTCCGACCGCTGCTGCAGCCCCATCTCGCGCCGCTTCACGTCCCCGTCCAGGGAGTCGATCTCCTGCTGCTTGGTCTGCAGGCTCAGCTCCACCAGGAAGATGTCCTTCTGCTTCTCCAGGAACTTGTCCAGCTTGTCGCCCGCGCCGTTGGTACGCACCAGCCCCTCGAGGAAGAGCTTGTCCTGGCCGGTGAGGTGGGCGTACTTGCCCGTGAAGCTCGGCGCGTGCAGGTCCAGCTTCTGCTGCCGCACCGTCCGCGCCAGCTGCTGGATCTCGGGGTCGGCGCCCGTCAGGATCGCGTTGCTGAGCGGCTTCGGGGGCCGGTCCGAGCTCAGCGAGAGCATGGCGTTGCGGGCCGCGAAGTTGAGGCGGTTCTGGATGGGCGTCGCCTTCTGGAACTGGATCTGCGTCATCTTCTCCTGCTTCGCCGCCGCCCGCGCGCGGTAGACGTCGAACTCCGAGGTGAGGGAGAAGGGGTTCTGGGCGATCTTGGAGGCGTACTCCTCGCCTTGGGAATCGCGCACTTCCTGCATTTTGCGAGGCGGAAAGAAACGGCGGGATATATTTTGGGAGCGGCGGGTCGGCCCGAAGCAGATTGCAAGTATCACTCCCTCAGCGCTCGCTGTCCACGCACGCGAAGCCGTGGCGCTCCAGCAGCCTCGCCGTGACGCCGCCCCGCTCCACCCCGCAGCTGGGGCTCTTGCGCTTGAGCACGCACAGCACCACGTTCTCGGCCAGCAGCCCCTGCAGCGCCGCCTCCGCGCCCCGCCGGAACTCCAGGGTCACCCTCGTCCCGGACCGGGTCAGCACCTCCTCCCCGCAGAGGTCCGCCGGCTCGCGCGGCGTGGGGAGCCCGCCCAGCTGCTCGGGGCAGAAGCGGACGAGCGCGTGGCCGGCGTAGCGCTCCAGGTCCTGGGCGGCGTGCCCCCCGTCGTACCGGCAGCGTTCGCCCGTCAGGCAGGCCGATACTCCGATCTTGGGCCGCTCCGGGCGCAGGGCGAACTGGGCCGGGGGAACTCCGGGGTAGTCGCGGTGCGCCGCCCTGTTGGGGAGGAGCAGCAGGGAGCCAGGGGGGAAGTGTGCGGCCAGCTCCGGGGTTATGAGCTCCGACGCGTTCGGGGGTGCTGCGTAGCGCGGGTCGTGGAACCAGGCGGCTGCGTCCATTCAGGTACTGCCGCTATTATACAGTACTATGGAGGTAATACGAAAGAGTTTTTGGTTTCGGTAGTAAACGATGGCGCGGGTTTGGGTAATACGCGGTATTGGAAACATCGGCCTCCTAGTAAATGTACTATTTTTATGCTGAACCTATATTAGCATAAAATTCTACGTTTTGATTTATGGAGTCTGTATCTATAATATCGGTTATACATTAGTTAGAAAAACTAAAGTTAACTTATATTTTTAGGTATATAGCATATATTTCGCCACGCAGAATCGAAAGCTATTGCCCCTAAATAAGTATAACTGCAATACGACTAAAATTTAAAAATAATCCACACTATAACTAGATTTAAACATTAGATATCACTCGCTTCTTTCCCTTGAAAATGGGTGGAAACTGCTCTGATACTATGAACGGGTGCGTTCAAAACTTTTACTGCCCCCTAAATCCAGGCAAGGACCAAATTACGTGCTAAAAATGCAACGAAGACATGCCAGTCGGAACCTCCTGCCAGTGCCATAGTGACTCCATCATACGCAAAGACTGTGCAGTTTGCGAAGGTGGTAAAGGCAGCTAGTGCGTCAAATGCACCCATACCCACTTTCTCAAGGGCCGCGCCTGCCTTAATTGCCAGGCTAATTGCAAAACCTGCACCAGCGAAACCTCCTGCTAAGTCTGCCTGGATGGGTACTACTTAGATAACGATATGTGCAAGAAGTGCTCTGACAACTGCCTCACCTGCTCGGCAGAAAAAGTTTGCATTACCTGCCCGCCTGGGTTCGTCCTGAACGCATCCAATACCTGCACGCCGTGCCCGTCAAACTGCTTCAAGTGCGACATCTAGCTGAAGTGCTAGCAGTGCAACAACGACTTCTTCATCACCGAAGCCAATACCTGCCAAGCATGCAGCAGCATGACGACGTTCGACCAGAAGTGCCAGTGCCAGAACAAACAGCAAGGTGGCTGCACTGCATGCTACCCAAAGCAAAGCACCTGCCAAACCTGCCTACCGAGTGGAAAAGTAGCCAACGGATAATGCTTTGTGGACGCATGCAAGAACGACAGCGACTGCAAAACTCATTAGTTCTGCGACATATTTACCACAAAGGGTAATGTATGTACCGAATGCTATACTAATTGTGTAAAGTGCTCGGGCGGCTCACGTACGTGCACAGAATGTAAGGCTGGAGATTACTTGGCATCAGGGTCATGCAAGGCGTGCCAGCCAACCTCGCCGCTTGGGATGAGCTGCCAGTGCGGCGCGCAGAAAATTGAGAACTGCGGCGGCTGCGATGGCGATACCTGCTCGTAGTGCATCAACGGGCACTCTTTGGTAGGGGGCTCGTGCAAGGACTGTGCGGATAGCATCGTAGGATCGACCTGCATCTGCCTCGGCAATCCATACATGAACTGCGACGCATGCGGTCTGGAGGGCTGCGGGAAGTGCATCCCGGGGTACATCCTGGAGAACAAGCAGTGCGCCCCCTTCAACTGCGAGAAGACCACCCCGTGCGCCGATGGTCAATACTGCGACAGTACTTTAATCGTGCACGTATGCCGCGTCTGTATTGCAGACTGCAGCACCTGCACAAACGCGACCGACTGCCAGGCCTGCGAGCCTGGGCGTTTCCTGAAGGACGGTGCGTGCAGCCCTTGCGAGTAGATAACGGAGGGGGAGCAGTGCAACTGCGCCGGGACCCTGATCCAGCGCTGCACCAGCTGCACGGGGTCCGCCTGCAAGACGTGCACGCCCGGCAACTATCTGAGCGAAGGCCAGTGCAGCTCCTGCGCATCCATTCCCTTGGGCGCGCACTGCCTATGCGATGCACTCCTGGTCGAGAGCTGCTCAATGTGCGGAGTCGGGGGAACGTGCGAGGCGTGCACCGTGGGCGCGGAAATGGTCAACGGCGAATGCGTCAACTGCACGCTCAACCCGGAGCAGTGCACGCAGCTGATGTCCGGAGGATAGATCACAGGTATTTTCGTAGGTGTGCTAGCAGTGATTGCCATCACAATCCTGGTTGTAGTGCTAATTCTGAAAAGCATGCGGAATAAGAAAAAAGCTCCCCAGCTTGATCTACCTGTCCAAAGGATGACCGGCACGCCTCATGCCCACGACATGTCATGAGATTCCCGAGTGACCCTCCATTTAGTATGATTCCGGCTAACAGGACACTATAGTATACTACCCTCCAAAATCTGTAGATACCCGCAGTATTCGTACCAACGCTGGAAATGATGCAGGTGCTAGCATTCGTTACGAACTGCCCCCGTATCACCTCGAACTCGTCCGCCTACGCCGAGTACGCCACGCGGGACGAGATCCTGGTCTTCGTCCCCTTCCAGGAGGCCCAGATCCTGGTCTCCGAGTACGCGGACTTCAGCGCCGCGATCCGCATCAATGCGAGCTTCAACGACATGGCGGGGGTCTGCTTCGCCGGCCCCAAGACGCTGGTCCTGGACAGCTGCAACCTGTTCCGGCTGCGCCTCGCCCAGCAGGTGCCGCCAGAGCTGGTGTACCAGACCTACGTGAAGACGCTCTTCCTCCAGATAAACGGCGCGGTGTCCACCCTGCAGATCCGGCAGGAGATCACCTACTCCACCAACCTCTACGCCCAGCGCCAGCTGAACCGCATGGAGATCCTGCTGGGCGCGAACGTCTGCGACGTCGAGACGGCGCTCATGCACTCGCGGCGGCGCTGCACCGTCCAGGACGCGTGCGGGGTGCAGCAGCCCAGCAAGGTGCAGTTCTTCCAGAACGCCTCCTTCAGCGAGCCCATCGCCTACAAGATCTTCAACTGCCACAGCGGCAAGACCGTGCAGCGCGCTCTCCGCCTCGTCCAGTCCGAGCGGGTCGTGGGCGAGAAGCGCCGCATGCACGAGCTCCGGCTCGACGCGGCGGGCCTCTTCGTGGAGGCGGCCGGCGTGCTGTGCGACGGCAGGCCCGTGAAGCCCGAGGCGGGCGTGTCGCGGGTGGCGAACTGCTCGGTGGTCCAGGCGGGCGACCAGCACTACTTCGTCGAGGCGAGCCAGCAGGCCTACTACAACTACACCTACTTCCCCCACCACGCCCAGCTCCCGGTCGTGCTCCAGCAGGGCGCCGTGTGCGAGCTCGTGGGGCAGCAGATCTTCCTGCGCGGCAAGGAGGAGTTCGACGACCTGATCGTGGACCCCGAACCGGAGCCCACCCCAGATCCGGACCCGGAGCCCACGCCTGACCCCGAGCCGACCCCGGACCCGGAGGAGTGCGGCGAGAACGAGACGCTCGTGGACGGCGCCTGCGTGGCGGACGGCGCGAGAGGGCTGCCGCTGGCGATATCGGCGCTCGTCCTCGCGGCGGTGCTGCTTCAGTGAAGGTTCCGACTCACTCCCGAAAACGCTCACTCCAGCCAGCCGAACACCTTGTGGCCCTCCTGGGCCTGCAGCTGGGCGAAGTCCGCGAAGAGCAGGTCGCCCTCCAGGTTCAGCAGGTCCGGCCGCTCCCCGCTCAGCACCTCGTCGAACCGCCCGCCCAGGTGCTGGCCCTGGACGCGCAGGTCCCGGCCCTGCGAGAGCGCCTGGTTGGCGTCCGCCTCGCCAGACTGCACGTTGAGCCCCAGGGCCCGCGCGAACTGGCACTTCCCGGCCTGCGCGCAGAGGCTGGCCAGGATGCCGCGGAAGGCCGTGAGCTCGCTGGAGCCCTCCCGGCAGAGCACGGCCACACGCACCAGCACCTCGAGCCGGAGCGCGTTCAGGCTCGCCACGGGGCTGAGGCGCAGGACCTCGGCGGGGAAGTAGGCCTGGTGAAGCTTCTCGACGTAGAGGGGACGGGCGTCCTGGGGCATCGGGGCGAAGGGCTGCACGAAGGAGAGCAGCGCCAGCAGCGTCTGCACCGGGACCCGCGGGTAGCTGAGGAGCATCTGCGGCGTCCGCGACAGGAACTGGCGCGTGATCAGCCGGTGCTGCGAGAGGTCGATGCGGAGCGCCAGGATGGGGGACTTCTCGATGATCAGGGCCAGGTTCAGCTGGGTGCTCTGCCGCGTCCCGACGATCGCCAGCACCGTGTTGCTGGTCGCCAATAGCGCGTTGAGGTCCAGCAGCTGCAGGAACTGGCCGTACAGGTCCGAGAACACCACGAGCCCGGCCGCGAAGGCGGTGACGACAACCCCGTTGACGTGCGAGATGAAGCAGGTCAGGATCGGTGACTGCGCGACGTCCTGCGGCAGCGGGCTGAACACCCGGAAGGCCTGCTTTTTCAGGATCTGCCCGGTGAACACCGCGTTGTCCGCCAGCGTGCCCGCGAAGAACGTCCCGTCGAAGTCCACGCTTCGCACCCGCGCGGGGACCTCGAACTGCATGGTGAACAGCTCCTGCTCCAGGTAGCCCTGCAGGATGAGCGTGGAGGCGGACTGGCTGAAGACGACGAAGGTCTGGTTGAGGAACACGGCCTGCACGAAGTCGAACTTGAACGCGACGGTCTGGTACAGCTGCCCGTTGAAGAGCAGGTCGCACGTCTGCTGATGCTGCGAGAAGGACACCGGGGGGCTCCGGCGCGAGGTGATGGTCTGCTGGCGGTAGTTCTTCACCGGCATCAGGTCCTGCAGCTCGATCAGGACGGTCTAGGTCGCGTAGATCAACTGGGCCGACACGGGGGAGAGCTGCGAGATCGCCAGCGGGACGTCCTGCAGGAGCTGCATCTTGACGTTCTGGAAGGACGGTGGCAGCGGTGGCAGGAGATACTGCTTCGGCGTCAGCTTCGAGGCGTGCGGGGGTGCGTCCGTGTAGTAGATTATCTGCGGGCTTATCATTCTGGAAATTTTGCCAGGGTGTAATATTATATCGGGAGTCCGCTGAAGCGCTGAGAAATGTTCCGGGAGGTGTTCTTCGCAACCGGCGTGTTCGCGCCAGCCCAGCTGTTCGAGATAGGCACGCTGGACATCTAGGCCAGAGGCAGGCTGACGGGGGTGCTGGCGAACGTCCCTCACCAAATCCTCCCGTCCTTCCTTTTTCGAAAGACCGCCGTCGCCGAGGCCCTCTTCACGTACGAGAGGATAACGTTCGGCCAGCTTAAGCCGATCCACGAGCAGCCGTTCCCGGCGCTCCCGGCGCAGAGCGACTTCCCCGCTGCGCTGGACCGGGAGACCAGCATCTGCCGGAACCGGAACCCCTTCGGTATCCCGGTGCTGAGCCTGGAGCACTTCAAGAAAGTCCCAAGGCAGGAAGTCACCGTCATCGTCGACTTCGAGCTGTACTACCAGACGAAGGCGGCGTTCTACATCAGCGAGATAGGGGCGGTGCGGGTGTCGGGCGCGTCGATGGAGACATTCCGTCGCTTCGTTGCGCCGCCGCCCGACACCGCCAACGCCTCGGCCAGGTACATCTCCAAGGTAATCACCGGCATTCCGTGCCAGAAGCACAAGAGCATCGCCTACGTCTCGCAGGGGGCTGCGCTGGCGGAACTGGTCAGTTTCATCGGTGCCCAGAAGATCATCTTCGCGAAGGGGCGGAAGCTGGAGCAGCAGATCCTGCCCACAATGCAGGTGGAGGAGGTCTATCCGTACTTCTGCCAGCAGAGGGGCTTCGCCATCCCCGCAATGGCGGGCACCCGCTGCGCCTTCCACGCCCGGGTGCCCCAGCGGTTCCACTGCGCGCTGGAGGACGTCACCGAGTGGGGAAAGCTCTTTTTGTGAGGTGTCGTTATTATGTCCCGCCGGCGTTTCCCGCTCCAGGTAATGACGGAGAAGACCTACAAGGCCGCCAGCGCCGACCTGCAGAAAAACTTCCTGGCACAGCAGCAGGCCGTCCAGCTCAAGAGCGACCTCGCTAGATCCCAGCAGGACAAGGCGCTGCTGCTCGAGCAGAACGCAGCCCTAACCGCCGCCAACGGTACGCTGCGCAGCCAGCTCGCCCAGACCACGACGGTCGGTGCCGCGGTCCTGGACCTCCAACGGCAGCAGAACCTGGCCTACACGAACCTCCAGTTCGCGCTCCTCGGGCTGACGAACCAGGTCCGTGGGCTGCAGACCCAGCTCGCCGCCTTCTCGGACGCTGCGATGCCGCAGGCGAAAATCCGCCCCTCCAGCTCCGCAATGTTCACGCCCGCGGCGGCCAAGTACGCGGAGTCCGTGCAGCGCATCTGCACGTCCGAGGCGGAGTCTGGCGAGGTGGCGCGTCTGAAGGAGGTGGTGAAGCAGCTCACGCGGCAGCTCAGCGACATGAGGTTTCAGGAGTGACTCAGCACCCCTATTATATCATTATAAACACCAAAATTCAATCACTTACTCACAAAAAGCTCTTTTGTTACTTTAAACACTATATCTTTGTCAAATACTCATTTTAACGCATCACTCTCCTTTTCTTTCACGTCATTTCATTTCACTTCACTATCCCTTCCTTTCTTTTCCTTTCAAACCTCTCGCGTACTTTAGCCCACTAAACTCGACCTGCTTTTCGGTCCATTCCTTGCCGTTGTAGAGGATGATTCCAGGACACTGGAAGCACACGAAGTCGAAGCAGCTCCCAACCTTCGCGACCGGGTTGCCTGCAAGCTTGAGGACCTGCAGCGTTTTGGGCAGAAACTGGAGCTACGCGAGCTCCGAGATCATGTTATTTTCTACTTCCAAAACTGTCAAACTACAGTCGCGGATCAGGTCCAGAGTTGAAATGCCGACGCCGTTGAGGTAAAGCTTGCGCAGCTTCGGCGCGTTTCGGGTCAGAAACGCGTTAAAATTTTCGTCGAAAGTGTAGTCCGAGCGCTGCAATGACAGGTTCAACTCCATCAAGTGGGGATAAAACCTGTCGATTTTGAAGAGTTTCAGCCGGTTGTGCGAGAGGTTCAGCGTGAAGAGGACGTCGGATGCGATGTCAGGGACCGTTTCCAGCTCGTTGTGGGAAAAATCAGCATCCTCGAGCAGCTTTATATTGGCAGGGAAGATAGTTTTGAGCTTGCTGTTCGCTGCAAAGAGCTTCTGCGCGTTAACAAACTTGGAGAGGTCTGGGAGCTCCTAGATGTTGAGATCGTTCAGATTTATGATTGTTACTTGCTAGGATGTAGTTATGGGTTTTCCTGTTGCTTTGGCGTATCGTGAGATCGCGATTTATTCACAATTTAACATTTTTAGATAAAAATAATTTATACTATTTAGTATATAATATTAATTAAATGAATTATTATATAATGATATTATAATTAATGTTTAATTACTCTGTAGAATTACTGATAAATAAAATAATTTATGTATATAAATATTTTTTGTAATTAATAAAATGATGCTTTCACAAATAGTGAAGTAAAAATCCTACCAATTAAAAGCCATATCTAAATTAAACTAATCGATTTTAAATAATTCAACATCGTTGGTAGACACACGTAACTAACATATTATATCATCATAAGTCGGAATTTACTCATCTCTTCCAAAAGCACTTTTTGCTAAGTATTTGGAACTAGACCTGTACGACAGTAACCTCTAAAACAAAAAGAAGAAGAAAACATAGTCATATGAGCAAGTTGATGGCAAAATTGTACTTTATTTCTATTACTTCAAAAAACGCGTGGGCGAGGAGAATAAGCTGCTAGAACTGAACCAATTCCAATCAATTTAGGAGGCAATCACGCGATATGGCAAGCGAAAGTGCGTTCTTGATATCATATCACAGTTCAGAAAAGATAAAATTGTCATAAACCTCAATTTTATTTCGACCGAAAAGTACAAATTAATGCGATACTCGGGAACGTTTTTGTACAAAATTCTCTCCAACGAAGACGAACCGGACAACCAAAATCTCGTGCACTAGGACACGTAGTTCAAGCGGTAAATAGTCGACATGCAACGCAAGTTCGACAGCGTTTTCAACGACAAGGGTTTCACATTCCGCTTCCTAATTTTTATCAAGTTCGTAAAATACTTTCCGAACAGGTACGTCTTCTACGGTCAAGATGTCCAGCCGATTTTCGTTTTTGCCGAGCAGGTCCAGCAGGCGATCGACTGCGCAAAGGTGCAGTACTACTAGCAGCGGTCCCGCAAAAAGTGATGTTCACAGAATTTCACTGCAGTGAGTTTAGCGCCTGGCTGACCAACTGGCTTATGAAAGTGCTACCGCCACGATCCGGATGGTTCAGCGCCAGCAGTATTTTAGCGTTTTTCTGCCCTCTTTTGGCGTCGAATATCGGCTAATTTAAAATCTGGCGTGCGACTGCGGGGGTTATCTTTTCTGGAATTTCACCTCTGAATCTTCTTGGATACTATGGAAGAGCGGGTGTGAGTGCATAAACGATTGCAGATGCTAAAATAGGATACTTATTAGCTTTTATGAATGTTAGAGTCATTTGTATATAAATAATTATAAATAATATATAATAAATAATATTATTCATTTCTAAAAATCAAAAATGCAACCTACGGTAAGGAAGACTTTAGAAGCTGCGCCTCCTTCGATGCCACCAAATTTATCAGCAATGTACATTTAGCGATGTAAGAACTAAAAAATTAGGCCTAACTTCACAGCACAAAAAATCTTACAAAAAGCGCCAAAAATAACAAAAATTGATTTCTCACAAGATATTATAGGAGCTAGAGGACTTATTGTTCTTTGTGATATTTTAAGTGAGTTTAAACGCATATTAAACCAAATAACAGAAATAGATTTAAGTGGAAATGCTTTAGATAATTCTGCTATTATAAAGTTATCCTAGTTACTTGAAAACTAACAATAGATGACTTATGTAAACCTAAGTGAAAATAATTTTGGAAGAGAATCTATATAATCAATTAAATAGTTGTTGTTGAATAATAAGAAAATTTAGATACTAATACATGATTGTAGATGTTTGAAAGACGAGCAAAAATAATATTTATCTAAATTTGGTCGCGTAGTATACTGAATTATGTGCATTATTTATCAATATTTAATCATTTTTCAATATTAAAAACATCTTCACAAACACACATAAAAAGTTCATAACTTATATACTTTTAATTTTCTAAATCTGCTATCTCAGTACAAATATCTGTTACAGAGTCACTATCACATTTACAGTTTATATTTTTTAGTTTTCTGAAAGTTTCTGGACTAACTCGTTAGCGGTAATTATGATCATTTGCTAAGAAAATAATTTTAAACAAATCATGCTATTCTGAATTTTCTACGATATAACAAAGTCGCAAAAAGTCTCGCATTATCAATTTTGATGGTAATTCTGCAATCTATAATATTTATTTTATATCACTTTCTGTTCTTATAATTTATATACATTCTAGTGCTTTTGTAGCTTGTATAGGTGTTAAAAATCGTAATTTCAATTAATCTTAAGCAATAAATAAATTTTAATAAATCGTATGATGATTTTTCATTTTTTGAATTTTATTAAGTAAGTATAATATCTGATAAGTAAAATTCTAAAAATGTAAACTTTACATTTTTTCTCTAAAACTTTTCACTCTGGAAGTTGCTCTTTATTTATTAACTTTTTACGTACTAAACACTCCCCAATCGCTTTTAATCTATATCTAACTTATATATCTGTTCTTCCTGGTATTTTATCAGCAATAACTTTCCATTTTCTTGGAGGTGAGTTTGCAATTGCACTCACCAACATTTTATCCTCATTTTCACTCCATTTGCCTTTTTTAATTACTGGATTCACAACCCTTGACCATCTTTAGTTACACTATGAAGGGCTCCGAATCGGTGTTCCTGGAAGCATCTTATGTATAGATCTTGCAATTTGAGGCCAATTTTATCTATTATTTGACATAACTAATTGCTCCAACATCTTGTCTTCATCCTCAGACCATTCTAGCTAAACTCTACGTTGTGTACGCCGTGGCTTGTTGGACTCTTCGTAGCTTGAAGAATCATCAGCAGTCTTTACAACTTAAACTTCATTTTCTGCTATTTGATAGTGCTCAAGATAAGGATTCTGCTAGAATTCAGCATTGTTAAATTCCAGGATAGGTGAGTTGAAATCATACTCAAAATCCATTGAGAGATCGTTTAAGGAAAAAAGGCAAGATGGGGAATCAAAGTTCATTTGTAAATCTGTGTAGGATAAATCTTAAGAACAAAATTTTCATAATATAACTACAATATTGGTAATACACCCTACTTTCGTTAGTAGATTTGAAGTATAGTTATTAAAACTCTCAAGATAGAAAAATAAGCATAATGATTATTATTTTTATAATATATTACGTAAGTGCGTACGATAAAAATAATGCATGGTATAGATGATCCAATTTTATTATACTCTATAAGTAGTAAAAATTCTAATAGTTTTTATTCATAATGGGTTATTAATTGTATACACAAATAATATTAAAAAAATGTAATATAATAGCGCAAACACAGTTTAATTCTTTCATCAATATATATTGAAAATACGTAGAATTTATCTTTTATTCAAATATTAAACTATATAATGTATTTAAGCAATAATTTTTAAAAAACGTATTATAAAGTAAAATTATGGAATCAGTAAAATGAACCCATAGACTCTCCTGTAGATAAACCTTCTTAATATATAAATATTGCAAAAAATATATATAATATTTTTAAGTATATATCTAATATTATGTCATTATAATAATTTACAATTAAATGTTTATTCTTTTGCAAACACAGTTTGGATTCATTTCTCCAGCATAAGGTCTTTTGTTCACTAAATCATATCCTTAAATAGACAAAGTATGGTTTAATTCATAACCTAGTTTATTTAGAGATAATATTGCCGGACCTTATATGGAATAAAGATACAATTAGAATTCAAATATTTCAATTGGCATTGTTACTTCATCTAAAGATTATTTTGATGTTTTTATGGCCTTTATTCAATAATTTTCATATGAATATAAGTAAGTAGTACCAATTATTATTGATGAGAAGATAACTTAAATTGAATATTTTTAAAAGTTAAAAGATCTTGAGATTTACAAATTAGATTATATTATAATGCCTCTTATTAATGTAGATAATTAGTTAGATGATAATCATGATGAAAGTCTTAAGTTGTTTATGAACGACTATTTTTACTAAAAGAAATATACATAATTATATTTTTAAAGTATAGAATAAGTTTAATAAAGTTATTTAGGATATTAAAATTTAATGAAAATTAATACTAGTGTGTTAAATGAAAAATATTTTAACTTTACAGAATCTATTATTTAATTACCGGATACTATATTTATTACGACCTCGTCAGATTAAATCAATTCACTATATATTAGTTCATTATAAGCTTGCCCTATTTCACCGAATGGTGAAATGCAGACATCATCGTCGACGTGTTAAATATCTGTTCCAATAGGAATGACAACAAAGGGAATTAATGGACGAGGTAATATAGGTTAATCCGTGGGAATATTAGCTACAATGTTATTTATGACAACTAGTAATAATCGGACATTTTATGACAAAAAGTTTGTCATTTAATAAGCCACACTAATCAAAAAGTAACCATTATCATATTAACAATAATAATATATAGAAGGCTATGGATTTGGATTTACGGATTATAAAGCAATAAATTTAGCTAATTCACATTACTATTAATAAAATAAGTAAACGTAGCTCTCTTTGTTAGTCAAAGGAAATATTAAAAATGGTGACATTTTGAATATAGGTTCCTTTTAACTTATTAAAATATAAGTAACACTTAGGGGTAATTAAGATTTATTTGAAGAAAATTATGAAAATATAGCGTCAACGCATATGTAAAGTAATACAGGATAAGAAGCACTAAAATATAATGATATAAGTGTATGGATAATATTATTAGACGGTACCGAATAAATACCACATTATATTGGTACATATTTTATAGAATAAGCAAATTAGAAATCAACTTTAAATTATATCCTAGATTAGTCAAATTTTAATGGTTTTTATGTTTAAGACTATATTCAAGTGTTGTTTAGCTATAGTAAGACAAGATCTTAAGTTATCCAAGAAATCAAAGATAAAACCTAAATTAATACTGATTTAATCGTATCATTATAAATATTTGGAGTTAAAAAAAATATCTAATTTACAATTTTTAATGCACATTAAAAATTATATTAGCGGAATAACATTTATTTCATATCTAACGTTTCATATCATTATATGATATGCCATTACGGTAGAAATCTATTATTTAGGCAATTGGACGTATAAACTGAAAATAATATCAAAAAAGTTAAATTAGATACTTTAGGGTTATGTGCTCTTGTTCTATGTGAAACTGAATAAATGAAAAATCATCTTATTTAGTAATCTCCATTTTGTACTAGTAGCAACGAAATAATAGTTGAAGATTTCATTATTGCTATTACCTTTAGTACATTAATTTATATTATTACCTTCTTGCTGCTTTTGACTATTTTACCTGTATTTTTATACAGTAAAGTGAACAGTAACGATGATAGTGATCAGTCTAGTTGATTTTTATTTCTATAATATCTAAAATTAAATATATTAATTCATTTATATTTACCGCTTCAACTTTTTTTAATATTTTTATAAAATGTAAAACTTTTCATAAAGAGTTGTATCCTGTATTAACGCCTAATTACACTTCTTAAAATTACGTGGTTAAATAGTTGCCTTATATCACGTTACACCTGAGCTTATTACATCAATTGCTGAGAATTATTTCGATAGTTCAATAAAAAGGATATGCGATTTTTTAAATGATCGATTAACTGCAGAAATGAACTTACCAAAATATACTAGGAGAGAAGATAAATTATTATCACATCTTTCTGATGAGGAATATAAACGTGGAGATCTGTTTACAGTTATTTCGGTTGCCGAAATTGTTTATTCACTTTAGCGTAAAAACTCTATGCCTGCTTTTCCAGTTATGTCACCAGAAATATGTGAGATACTCAAACGTAAGCATGATCTAAACTCAGCGCATGGAAACTTTTTGAGAAAATAGATGGGATAACAAGGAGGATGTGATGTCGCTAAGAGTTGCGTAGAAACACACCGTTTATCAGATTCTCCTGATAGATAAGTTACTGATGATAAACTAGTAGAATTTAAGAAAGAAATGTTTGAGCATTTTCTACTTCCTATTATTTAGTAGTATTACATGCATTATCAAACAGATCAATAAATAAAGTACACAATATTTAGATTGTAGTAAAAATTGAATCATCTAATTGATTAGTCAATTCATAATAGAAAATAAGAATTTGCTGAGTATAAACGGTAATTAGAATTTAGTATAAAATAATAATTCAACTATGCTCTCAAAATAGAGAAAAGAAATCTTAGGGATGAAGCTAAGTGGCGTGATGATGAAAGAGAAAATCGAAGAAAAGAGGCATCAAAACTTGCCGCAGGTGTACAAACTCGTAGACTCAATGAAATCAACGAAAAGAATGAAAAAGAAGAAGAAAGAAGATAATTACTAAATAATTTACGTGAAGAAGAAATAAAATACTGTAATTATCGTAGAAAAGAATCAGAAGAAGAGGTTTTCAAACATATATCTAATATTTCAGCTAACTATGCAGTTGGAAAAATTAACGTTAAAAACATGAGCAAAGTGTTGAAATATACTGAAAAGGATGTAGTTGAACGTCTAAGATTGTACCAAGGTGCGGAATAGATATACAGTGAGGGTGGAAAAGATAGAATGGCACGAAGTAGCTACCAGTGAGATAGAGTAATTGAATAATTTGCGTTCTCGCTTAGTAGTATTTATCACTCATGGATATGTCAAGTCTTGATTAAATTGTATCAGCCATGACTGAGAGACACTGTGATTTGTCTCAAAAAGAAATGATTTCATACGGAAATATGAGATGGCCTAACAAGATTCTACATTTATGACAAATTTTTCATGCAAGCAGCAGCAAGATAAGTAGTAAATTCATAATTTTCTAAACTTTTGACTACATATTTACGATCAAAAATTTTAATTTTTCCGAAAAATTTCAAGTGCACTTCACGGCTACCATACTTAAGTCATTTCATATTTTTATCTACCAAATAATCCTTCCAAACTTCTGATCTCTATCTACTACTTTTCTTATTATCTATTTTATTTTTCCTAACTAATGAAAATAGATGCCACATAATAATATATCAATAGTTTCATTTATTATTATATATATATTAAATATTATTTCCCTTTCCAGTTTGTCAAAAATTTAAATTTTATCACACATTCAGCAGCTCAATTTTCGCGTCTAGAACCGCCTCCCTCAGATGCTGAAACTCATCCCCGGTCCACCCCCGATATACTACTAGCTCCAGTGCCCGTCGGTCTACCTCAAACTCCGAACCGATCAAATTCAGCTGCGAAAAAAATTTGATTTCGTCCACAGAAAATTACTTTTTCAAAACTTCTATTTTCGCCTCCAAATTTCCCATGATAAGGTGGTTTGAACTAGCGTACTTAATAAGCTTTGCCTCCTCGTACCGAATAGATATCGGGGCATTGACGAGGAGGGTCCTGCGACACAGCGGGCATAGTGAGACGAGCTGGAAGCAGGCAGGACAGATTGAATGACGGCAATAGAGTGGAATGGATGGTGCAGATAGGAGGCAGATATGACAGTTTTGTAGAGGGGTATCGGGGGTATAAAGGGCGAAGATTGGGGAAGATTTGAGAAGAGGTGAAAAGTATGGTAGCTAGGCCGGAAAATGCTGCTAGTTTGAATACGGTGTTTTTATAAATGGCGGAAGATCGCAGGAGTCCGTTTTCTGCTATAAAATGAGCTCTCTTTTGTCATTAAAAAATTGAATCATTTTTCATAATATATTAGTATATTATAATTAAAATAATGTTAAACGCTCCGCAAAATGTCAGAAAATCAGTAGCCTAATCTTCAAAACTCAGATTTAGTAGACAAAAAGGCCTTCATCACGCATACAGATGTAGACGACATATAAAATAGGCTGGCCCACTACGAAATTCAAATGCCATCTGGGCCGTATAATGTTGAATTTGAAACTGCCAAAGAAAGATTACAAACCGTTACTGATTAATTAAAAAGGACATAACATGAATATGACCTTAAAATGTAGGAATTAGACTCTAGAGAAGCTTCCTTGAACATTAGAAAAGCTGAATTATTACGAAGATAATAAGAAGTGGAAGCCTATGTTGCACGTTCCATTGAACGAGAAAAAAGATCATAACAAGTTACAGATAAACGATGCGGTGATATAGCTTCTGCAGTTAATGAAATATCACGATTAACAGACAATATCGCTGGGGCAACTGCGTTACTTTCAGTTTTATAAGAAAGAAATTCTGTTTATAAAGTTTATTCAGATTTTGTTGAAGGTGTTTATTTAGCATTAGCTGGAGCTTAATTTAAACCAGAAGATGCGCTATCAGCTAATGCTAAACGTCACGAGGCTATTCGTCATTAACATTAGTGTTAAGACTTTGTATTTAATATATTTACACGTTTAAAAAATGAGGAATAACAATCTATAGACTTAGAAGCTAAATTACATCAATAATATGATGAACTAGCTGAAAAAATCAGAGAAAGATAAGCTTAAAATAGACAAATAGTTGCTGAGCTTGAATAGAAAATCGCTGAACTAAGTTAGGAGCTTGACTAATTAGTATTGAAAAAAGATATGGCATAATAAGATAGTTAATAGCTTAATATCAAGCTACATGCTAAAACATAAGAACTATCCGCCGTCAGTTCCAGTGTAAAAAATTTAGTTTAACGTATTTAAGAATTTAAAGAATAACGACATGATTTTTTAACTGATAGAGCAAGTATTGATGATATATTAGGAGGTAAAAATACTAAACTGGAAAGCTAAGTTGATAGTTATTTTTAGAAAAGTAAAGGGCTAGTAGATAGATCAGAATGCTATAAAAGGGTTTTAGGAGAAGGATTATTAGAAAGGTTAAAAGATATTTATAAGCTCGGCTTATTTTTAAACGACTTCTAAGAGCTTGTAAGAATTTGTAAAGGTGACCATTGATGATTGGCTGTTATTACTTTATATTAATATTAGAAAATAATTATCATCACTGAGAAATCTTTTTGTGGATGATCTGCTCGCCGTTGACCTTTAAACGAGTGAGAACTTCTACGAGAGCTTTCTCATTTTTGGCATCGCTAGAGCAGAGAATACCTTTAGTCGTCTTAGTAATTTTGACTTAAAAGTTTACAGATGAGGAGATCGACTCAGATAGCTTGTTAAGATCTAATTCTGTGGGAATATTTTAGAGGTCGAATTTGACAGCAGCAGCTCTTTCAGTAGTCTTAGGACCTCTAGTGGGCTTTTCAGTAGTATTGGCAGGTCTCTCTGTAGTCTTAGTAATCTTGGCAGGTCTCTCTGTAGTCTTAGTAATCTTGGCAGGTCTCTCGGTAGTCTTAGTAGTCTTAGCGGTGGGCTTATCCATAGCTTAAGAAGGCTTTGTGGCGGCCCTTTTCTCGTTACGATTTTATATGCGGTTCTTTCTTTCAGTCTTCTTTCTGGCATCAGTAATCTCCTGAAGTCTGGAGGGTTCAATAAAAGTAGCATTAGGGAAACGTTCAAAAGATGCAATACCATTGACAATCTTTTCAACCATGGCGACAGTAACGATGAGCTTGACCTGAATGACTTTATCCATTGCCTTGGTCATAGGGGTTCTATTGAGGTAGAAATTGTAGTTTTTGATGGGCTTCTTGGCAGAATCGACAAAAGTATCGTCTTCTTTGAGAGCTGCGAAGACTTCTTTAAGCCATGGGCGTACAATAAACTTAATATCATGAGTATCTTGCTGTTTATATGCAATAGAAGCTATTTTCCTGGCAAAAGCAGATGCGAGCTCAGGAGATCTAGACTCAAATGGGGAGGACTTAATAACAACAAAAACTTCGTTGGTACTTTTAGACACATGAGAAGCATTCAGAGTTTTAAACTTGGTCCAATTAAGCTGGGACTGAATCTTGAGTGACTGTTGATAAATACTATTGTCGGAATCAACAACCTCAATCTTTGCATCTGGGAACATTTCCATCACGTGTTCCTGTTGGTATTTGGATGAGTTAAAAACGTAAAGATCCTTACCTGATTCGGCAACGCCTACACGGTTAGCAATTTTTTCCTTGAACTTATCGAGCGATATGTTAAGGTTAGTTATCTTCAGCATCTTCGGAGTGTATTCCTATTTGGTAGTCGACATTTGATAAGGAGTGGTGGAACGGTCACTCCTTAAATTTTAGTATAGTCAATGTACAATAACGCTAATCTAAAAGATATAGATAAAAACTTGTCATTCGGCCAAATCCTCAACGCGAATCTGCAATGCAGAGATGCTTTTCGAGCCTGCCAGTATCAACTATGGGAATACAATAACCTTTCCTTCTGCTGCAGTTGGCTTTCCCCTACGATAACCGAGTAATAGTAGTTGGAAGCATACTTAAAATAACTACCTAAAACTCGTCACATCCGACTCACCCAAACTACTTATATACTTTGGGGCAACTGAGGCGAAAATATCATCCAGGAAAGCGTATAGGAACTTCTCCATAGCCACATTGAATTTGGTCTTCAAAAAATTTGCAAAACACTAATAAAATAATTCAGTATTTTAAAATTCTATTTGGAACTGTTATGAAATTGCTCCTACAACATCTTAATCCTCTAATATATAAAGCATTTCTAAAATGCTATCATCAAATAAAAGGCCTGTTGTCTTTCTTAAAGCTTTTCTTAATTTTAATCCCCTTAATATTTCAATTCTGGTTTAATCTAACTCTTATATCTATAACAATACTGAATCTGGTTCTGGATCAAATTATCTATAAAAATCTGTAAAATTAACATAGTCATATGTTTTAAGATTATATTTTTAGTTCACAAATACTGTTTTAACTTATTTTAATAAAGATGTCATAGTTAATAATTTTTCTTCAACTGCTTCCACCGACGCCTTGAGATCCTAGACCTCCGTCTAACTCGAGGCAAGCTACTAGGCTAGATCGTCAAGTCCATTCTCTTAAAAGGATATATGGCTCTCTCGGGTGACAAGAAGGTCACGGACTGCTTTAAGTTCAGTCTACGTCTCAACCTCTTGCTTTAACAGCCGCTCCAGCCGCCCCTAAAGATTGGCGACCTCAATACTGTTCTACTCTACTTGGGTCGTTAGCCTATCGCCTTCGGCCCGTAGTTCAGAGACCTCGGATGCGTCTCTTTCAGCACTAAGCTTAAATCTTGTAATCTCTTATTCAAGCTCTTTCTAACACGCCGTGGCCTTTTCTAGGCTTTATTGAACTAGTGCGCATGCTTCTAGAGATATTCCTAGCTCCAAACTCTGAGCTTCATGGGAGAATCTTAAAGCATCCAGCTCAGGAATCAGCTACCGAAGCGAATCCATCTCAACAGAATCTTTAAGTTTTTCTTTCTGAGCAATGGCTATTTCACACTGCAGGGATGCGACCTACCCTTTGAGCGCCACGAGGTACTCCTCCTGTGCCAGAGTTTCGGTTGTCTGGTCTCCTCGAAGTGCTTCCACCGACGCCTTGAGATCCTAGACCTCCGTCTAACTCGAGGCAAGCTACTAGGCTAGATCGTCAAGTCCATTCTCTTAAAAGGATATATGGCTCTCTCGGGTGTCACGAACCTGGTTACCTTAGCTATATTTTTACTCTATTAAATATTACAACTCATCTTGCATTAGTTTAGCATTTTCCTAAAGTCTATGTTATAATTTTGTTATTTTTTCTTTTTATTACTATGAAAACTAAATTATTTATTTATTTTAAAAAATTAAATCCTTATTTTTTTATTCTAAATGACTATACTACTGTCTAATCTTCTTCAATGCTACCTAACATAATGCTGCCTCGGTTTAAGTATCTAACAACAACGGATAATGTTATTGTATAGATTTTTTAACAGTATTCGGCAAAGCCGTGACTGGCTAGATAGCAGAGCTAAGCATTTGTGGTTATTAATCAAAGAAATGAGATGAAGAAGAGCGTCTAAAGTTCATTATATAAATGTCGAATATAGTATTAAATTATAATATTCTATATTTAAAAATAATTATTGTATCTAAATTATAGAAAAAGATCACTGAGAAATCTTTTTGTGGATGATCTGCTCGCCGTTGACCTTTAAACGAGTGAGAACTTCTACGAGAGCTTTCTCATTTTTGGCATCGCTAGAGCAGAGAATACCTTTAGTCGTCTTAGTAATTTTGACTTAAAAGTTTACAGATGAGGAGATCGACTCAGATAGCTTGTTAAGATCTAATTCTGTGGGAATATTTTAGAGGTCGAATTTGACAGCAGCAGCTCTTTCAGTAGTCTTAGGACCTCTAGTGGGCTTTTCAGTAGTATTGGCAGGTCTCTCTGTAGTCTTAGTAATCTTGGCAGGTCTCTCTGTAGTCTTAGTAATCTTGGCAGGTCTCTCGGTAGTCTTAGTAGTCTTAGCGGTGGGCTTATCCATAGCTTAAGAAGGCTTTGTGGCGGCCCTTTTCTCGTTACGATTTTATATGCGGTTCTTTCTTTCAGTCTTCTTTCTGGCATCAGTAATCTCCTGAAGTCTGGAGGGTTCAATAAAAGTAGCATTAGGGAAACGTTCAAAAGATGCAATACCATTGACAATCTTTTCAACCATGGCGACAGTAACGATGAGCTTGACCTGAATGACTTTATCCATTGCCTTGGTCATAGGGGTTCTATTGAGGTAGAAATTGTAGTTTTTGATGGGCTTCTTGGCAGAATCGACAAAAGTATCGTCTTCTTTGAGAGCTGCGAAGACTTCTTTAAGCCATGGGCGTACAATAAACTTAATATCATGAGTATCTTGCTGTTTATATGCAATAGAAGCTATTTTCCTGGCAAAAGCAGATGCGAGCTCAGGAGATCTAGACTCAAATGGGGAGGACTTAATAACAACAAAAACTTCGTTGGTACTTTTAGACACATGAGAAGCATTCAGAGTTTTAAACTTGGTCCAATTAAGCTGGGACTGAATCTTGAGTGACTGTTGATAAATACTATTGTCGGAATCAACAACCTCAATCTTTGCATCTGGGAACATTTCCATCACGTGTTCCTGTTGGTATTTGGATGAGTTAAAAACGTAAAGATCCTTACCTGATTCGGCAACGCCTACACGGTTAGCAATTTTTTCCTTGAACTTATCGAGCGATATGTTAAGGTTAGTTATCTTCAGCATCTTCGGAGTGTATTCCTATTTGGTAGTCGACATTTGATAAGGAGTGGTGGAACGGTCACTCCTTAAATTTTAGTATAGTCAATGTACAATAACGCTAATCTAAAAGATATAGATAAAAACTTGTCATTCGGCCAAATCCTCAACGCGAATCTGCAATGCAGAGATGCTTTTCGAGCCTGCCAGTATCAACTATGGGAATACAATAACCTTTCCTTCTGCTGCAGTTGGCTTTCCCCTACGATAACCGAGTAATAGTAGTTGGAAGCATACTTAAAATAACTACCTAAAACTCGTCACATCCGACTCACCCAAACTACTTATATACTTTGGGGCAACTGAGGCGAAAATATCATCCAGGAAAGCGTATATGAAGTTCTCTATACCTATGGTTACTCTTTTTATTACCTAGTTTTACGTAAAGCTTATATAACTTTGCTTAATGTTTCATATAAGTTAGGGAAAAACCTCTTTAAAGTGAAATAAAATAAATCTCATTATTATATAATAGTTAATAGTTAAATTATAAAAGAAATGAATGTCAATTATCAAGATTTTTACACATATGATTAGGAGTCCTAAATCATTAAATAAATGTATCTTTAATAATAAAAGTATTCAGTTTATAAATCAATTAATATTTAATTCCTTACGTTAAACTGTGGTGATAAGTATCTTAATGATACATTCTTTGATTCAATAGATTAAAATAATGTGGCAATATTTGTGAGTCTATAAGAATTTGATCTTGATATGACCTCAATATTAGCGCATCAGTCTAAAAGAGCTGATCTTTATGTTAAAAATTTAAATAAAAGATTCCCAAAATTTCAAATATTTGTTAAATAGATGGGGTCTATGTTAATGATGATTTTAATCTAGAAATATATATAGTCTACAGTTACATTTTAGACAGTTGCAACTGGTCTGATGGGGAAAATAGCCAATAAAGGTGGAATTTTAGCTCGAATTCAGATCCTTGACACAACATTATTAGTTGCGGGATGTCATCTATCAGCGTCACGGGATAGAGATGGTGTCAAGCTAAGAAATGCTGATCTGCATAAAATTCTTAGCGGATATTAACCGTAGAACAAATCTAGTATATCTTCACAATATTGGGCTTCAAATTTGAAATGTAAACCAAATGTGCCAGATAGTTTTATTGACTTAGATTCAATTTTTATAATCGGTGATCTTAACTATAGAGTTGAATCTTAGCTTTCTGAAAGTAGTGTCTCAAATGGTATCACATCTTTAGATATTTATACTTAGTTTAAGTAAGGAGATTAACTTCTAAGTTAGATAGAGAAATGGAATTTAAAAAATGATGAAAATCTTTATTTAAATGATATTTCTGAACAAGAATTTGACTTCCTTCCAACATACTGCCTTATTCCTAATGAGTCTAATGTCCCTAGTATTAATATTTATGCTACAGATCCAACTATTGGTAATGGAAAAGTAAGAATGCCAGCCTTTACAGATAGAGTTTTATAACGACTTATAAATTATGATATCATATTTTAGGCAACTTCTTATGACTCAGTTCCTAACTATTAGATTTCCGATCACAGGCCAGTCACTTAACTTGGTACCATTCTTATTCGCTCATATGACAAAAGACGTATGACAGAGACTAGATAAAGAATAGCAGATGATATCAAAAAATAATTCTATGAGCTAATGCCAAAATTCACAGTAGAAGCTTAAAAAGATTATCTTAAAATTACTTCTCTTAATTCATTTAAATTAAATATAATAGTGTAAAATCATCATTAAAATTAACCACTTGTTCTAGAAGTTACAACAAATTCGCCATTTATAAAAATAGATAATCCTTTGATATAAATAAAACCTTAAAGTAAATATGATTTTTAATACCTTTACTACATATCAACGCTAAATTAAGAAATTTCATCATTATAGATTTTGAAATCACTTTTTTCTGGCATTGATCTTAATTTTATCCTTTTCTTTACACATTTTCACCATGAAGTATTGTTAGACAAAAGAAATATATAAATTTAAGTGGATACATAGTTTGAACAGAATATATTGAGCTCTAATTTATTTACAGATAGTAATATATATGAGTCTTATATTGATAACTTATACTAAATAATAAACTAAAAAAATCTTATTGGTTATAATACTATTAAAAATACAAAATTTAGAACAAATTTTCCTGCATCTGAATCGGATAAGTGGAATTCTCTGTCAAAACTAGTTGATGATCTTTGTATTAAACATCATGAATACCAGACAATTTTTCATTAGATAAAAAATTCGAATATTGAATCTACAAGCAGTATAAATTAGTAGATATCACTTTTTAGAGGCTTATAATATTCGGAAAAAACGTTAAATCCTGAGTGTGCATAGTATTATGGTGAAATATTAACAAATTTTATCAGTCACGAATTACAATAGTTTTAAATTTTAGACTAGCATTCTGAGTTCAACATATTAAACCCATCTAGTTGCAAAGATTTCTTCTATGGATTTATAACTATATTAAAGTTTCATGCATACCCTTAACTTTAAAATTTAATCCCAGTATTCAACTAAATTAAAAATGAGAGCAAACTGACTTCCGATGAAATTTGTAGATAGGCAAGTTTATATCTTCTTGAAACGTTGGAATATAAAACAAGATTTTAATTGTTCGGCTTATTTATGATAGAAAATATAATACCAGGTACGATAGAGAAATTTTCTTGTTTATTAAATAATAAATCGCTATATGATGTAATTCACTTTATCTACAAAACATTAAGATATTGATCACTAAAATACATTATAACCCATAATTGGATGTAGCTAAAAATCATCTCTTGCTAATAGAGCTGTAAATATACCAGATGCGCCAAATTCTTCTGTAGTATTAGGTTACATCTATATTAGAACAGTTATAAGGTCTAGAATATTTTCAACTGCTATGTTCGATTTTTTTACATGAGTTAAATCAACCCTTATGCAATTATTTAAATCTATTTCTTAGATGCGTCCAACTATTCATATCTTACTAAATTACCGAGAATTTCACAACTATTTTTATTATTTGGCTTGAAAATATGTTCATAAATAAGCGCAAACGTCAACTACTCCAGTTTTGCAACATGTACAGCTCCCGGCCTTTCCGCAGTAACTGTATTAATAATACTGAAAATAACTCCCTCCCACTATGGAAAATCAACATTATCTGCAAGTTCTAAAAACTGATACAATGTTGAAGGAGAGTAAAGCTCCTACCGGCGCCCATGATCAAACTGCAGTTGTAGTAGAATAAGCATGCATAGGGCTACTACGCTGTCTCCGCGAGTTGTACCTGCGACCATATTTTGCCTTGCACAACTTATGATATCAAGTGCTGTTATCATAACTGAACACGTCAGTGACTTTTCATAAATATTTTATAAAATAGCCTCCTAGGCGTCACCAGCTGATAACAAATGCAGTGTTACAACTTCTTCAGCCAATAATGATCTTCCCACTGCGGCAACAACGGTCTGTAATAGTAGATTTTAGTTACAGTAAACTCCTCCGTCTAGCCGCCTAATAACTTATGGCATACATACTATCAATGTTTATGAGCGCAGTATAACATTGTGAAAAGATGTGTAATATAAATCAAGGTATTATCGATATAGTTTTTGCTGCTAAAACTATTTAACATTAGCTTTAGATTCGACGATTTTAACAATTTCAATGAAATTTTCATCTAGTATTTTTTGAGCTGATGGATAGCTTAAAAATGAAATTTTGTTAATAAAGAACATTACCTCCATACGGAGATCCGGTATTCCGCAATAAGATAGCTAAATTAGTTTATAAATGTATTACTCATTTTATGAAAGCAAACATATCGAATCTTCATCAAAATGAAAGTGTAGCTACTTTATTAGCTTTATCATGTGTTCATTTTCGGGTGATGTCATAATTTTTTAATAAATATCATTTACTTGTTCCATTATCAGTAAAAATAATTGAATCGTTTAATATTAAATACTAATTATTATATTATATGATTTTTACTAAATACATAATTTTCTTATAAGTTTAACTATGATTAATTGTTTATCTTAGTAATTACTAAAACTAGTTGAGAATAGTAGTAAAGTTATTTTACGATAAATTCAAATATTTAAATATTAATAATAATCTATAATATGATTTTCATGTGAAAGAGATATGAGTACAATTACTATGAATTTAGTAACTATTTAATCTAATAGTATAATTTTTAGTAACAGATAATAGTCATTATTTTAATGTATTCAAAACTTAGTTATATTCTTTAGTGTAAGCTTATATATAAAGAGTAACTTATCCTAAATCTAACGATAATACTCATGTAATTACTATTCTAGAAAACTAAATAAAATAAATTAGGAAGGTTTCGATACTAAGTTTTTTGCCGCTTAAAAAAGTATAAAATGCTTAGAAATAATATTCACATAAATACAATAAAGATTAAGTTTAATAAAATTAGTATTAATCTCATTGAATAAGTGGTTATTTCATAATAACTGTTTTTAATACTACAAACTCTTATATTGACATATTATAATTTGCTTGATTAATACTTTTCATGATAATAATTATATATTGGCATAGTTAACTAAAGTTGAATCTTGCTATTGGTTCTAGAAATAATTGTAGATTGTTATTACCTTTACTAATATTCGCTTTGTAGTAACTGTAGTTTTATATTTATATTTTTATTAATTATTGTGAAATAGTAATATAATATATTTATATAATTATAATATAATTATTTATATAAATTAAGACAACTAAAACGTTATGTTAAATTAAGCTATTAATATTTAATGCATATTAAAAATAAACAATTCAATGCATTATACATATATAATTATGATTTAACTTTAATAAATTAATATACTTTTAAAATATAATAACACTAAAGCATAAATTATATTTTATCAAATATATTTATCAATAAAATTATTGTTTATATTTATTTTATATAACTCGATAAGCTGCATTTAACCTTTTTCGTTTTAAATGCTATTTGAGGGTTAAAAATCTGAGGATACCGTTCCAGCAAGTATAATAGATATCACTAAAGAAATATAAACATCAGATGACGAATAAAATATACTATTAGGAGGAAGATCTCCCTTCATAACTATATTAGACTTGGCGTATAAATAACTACTTTCTTTTCTAATTACATCAGTTACATTGTTTTTAACGCCTTTTATGATCACCAAGGCTATTCCAAACAATGAAGCAGCATTAGGTGCACTTGCTGTTGCTGCTCCATTTGAGTATCTGTCTTAAATGTTTGGATGGTTTATAGCGGTAGGTGGTAGTGCCACTATTAGTTATTTAGTAGGGCAAAATAATATAGAAGGTGCGAAATTAGTTTTAGTACAATTAATCGCACTTAGTTTTATTATTGCTATTTTATTGGCAGTTATTTTGCTCCCTAGCTTGAAAAGCTTGCTTTTACTTTTAATTGACGCAACTTAAGGGCAATTAGTGTTGTCCCTTTGCTATAGTTATATTGTTCCATTTATTTCTGGTGCTATCTTTGTTATGTTGTTTTTCTGTGTATTAGCTGTTTTCATGGGAACTGGATAAATGACAATGTATATGATTCTTTCTGCTGGTCAATAGATTTTATATATTTGTATATTGTGTCCTTGTTTCTTGTTCTTAACGAATCTTGGAATTGCAGGTGCTAGTTTAGCCTTTATACTATCTTTTATACCATCAATAATAGTAGGCGTTATATTTCTTCAAAAGAAAGGAGAAATTAACTTTGATTTCAAATTATTATTTAAAATAAGAACATTCTAGTATCTCAAAAAAGTTGCCGGTGTTGGTGGTATAGACTTGATTGCCTCTGCATCTGGTATTATTGTTTTAGGAACTATCTAAACGCTTATTACTAAAATAGCTCTAAGATATGCTGAATAGGTTCCTGACAATGAGAAGAAGTCTATATATGAATAGGTTTTGGCAGCTTGGGGATGCCTTAGTAAAATTTACGGTGTAGTGGTTGGACTTTGTTACAATACAACTGGAAGTTATTTAACTGCAGCAAGCTATGCAATTGGAGCTAAAAGATATGCTAGATTTTATTAACTGACTGTACTCATTTGTGTAATTACTTGTGTTTTCATATTGATAATTACTCTTATAGTACTTGGAATAGCCCCATACATTGCAGTAATTTTTTCTAAATTAGAATTCTATGTTGATCTTAGCACGACAATAATTCGTATTTTCTGTATTACAGGTCTTATTTTACCACTGTAGTTCATTGTCACAACTTTTTGTTAAGCTGCAGATTATATAGTATTAGGCCTCATCGTAGCTTTTATCACATAAATCTTATTGCTACCAGTTCTGTTTATAACAATATATTTTTCAACTAAATCTTTACCTGTCGAGCTAAATTTTATCATATCAATGACGAGCTTTAATATTAATGATGTTATTTCAGGTATTATTAGTGTTATTGTTATGTGTATTTCACTTAAAAAGTTTACTGGGAAGCACAATATTACAATGACATTGAAGTTAGCATTTGCTAAAACTGATTTAGTGGATTCATTAGAGTTAAATGAAACTGAAATTTCTACCTCTTAGTACTGAATATTAATATATTAATATATTATATTTGTTATATATTAGAAAATGTATAGAACAAATAAAACTGCAATATCAATCTAACGATCTTTAAACAACCCTTTTGAGTCTAACTTTAACCCACTATAATTTGATCCAAACTTAGTATAGTAAGATCAAAATCAGAAAAAATTTTATAATAATATTCACACATTAAAAATATAAAATGATATTTTAAAGCAGTATAGAACAACTAATTTAAAACTAAATATTGTTGGAAAAGTAATTGATCCTATAGTAAAAAAGAACTTCCAGTAAACTTTATAGTATGAAAAATATGTAAAGGAAACATTCAGAAAACCAGAGAGAAAATTCCATTAAAACCCACAATAAAGTTAAGTGTCAGATAGGTAATTATAAGACAATTTTACATTATATAGATTAAATAGACCACAAATAAAGTAAGTTATTTTAGAGGATATCAAATTAGAAGATTTTGATGATGAATGACAATTTTCCTAATCACTCATATTTAAAAGGATTGATAAATCCTTAAATATTTTTCTTCTTTGCAAATACTTAAAACTCAGTTTCTAAGTCCTCAACCTATAGCCGAAGTCTGGTAGCACTTACTGGCGGTCTTGGAGAAGATTTTTAATCATTTCTTAGAGAATTGCCAATAGCAGCTTCGGCAATTTATCCAGGCGTATATACAACAGAGTAAAATAATTTTTTATCTGGAATAACTAATGGTGGTACTGGAGTAGCATATCTAAATATTGGTCGCTATGTTTATTAATTACCTGATTTATTAATAGAACTTTAATTAGTTGCTCGAGTAGGAAAATTTGGATATTTCGGTTATTATTTGTTTTGTATAGGGGCGGTGTTGTTATACTTTATTATTGACTCGAGCATCTTTTTCGATAGAGTCATTTTTTATTTGCTATATGAGTATATTATTATTCAATACCTTTGTTATAGTAAATATTAATTCAAATCTGATAATTAAGTAAGTCACTTATATCAAATAGTTAAATAATGTTAGTTATATATGTGCTTATATGATAGTGTTATTTCTTAACAATATTAATCTTTAAAAATATATGCTATATTTTTTATTAAAAATATTTTCTTATTCATAGTTCCTCATTTCATTTTTATAATTTCTCTATTTTCACGGCAACTAACTATATTGTAGAATTAGATTTATAAATAAGCATAAATTGAAAACATTTAGTTACTTTATTATCGTGATTATACCTTAAGTCTATTAGGCAGTAGATTATTTCGTAACGTTTACATAATGATTAGATAATAAAATAAACAAAATTTCATCATATTAGTCGATATTTTAATATATATTCTAAAAATTTATCATGTCTTAAACTATATATGAGTGGTAACAGGTTATAGTACGACAAATTAAAATAATACTTTTTGACAATTTATATTATTTTTATTATTATATAATTGATAATAATATTCCATTTCGTTCCGCAAAAATTACATGCAGGTAAATATAATTTTTATTGATACTGAAAATGAACATACACTAGTTAAGCCCTTCCTTACATCAGTTTCTCGTATGGAAATTCCCAAGCTTTTTATTTTATCACCAAATTATACACATGATGAAATAAAGTTCAACCAAAATACTACAACTTTGTAAGAAAAATTGTAAGAAATTAGAAATTTTGCAGATACAGTTGCAACAGTACCTTTTAAACAGCCTAAAAAGACTTTAGACTACTAAATTTAAAAAACAACAATTCTCATTCATAATTTTGGTGTATGTGAAGCTGCTAAGCGTGAAATTGATCAGATTTACAGTGAAAATTAATCAAATTTCTAGACATTATTAAAGGAGTGGGAGGTAAATTGTAATTAACTTATGACTACTTATCATGAGAATAACGAAGTTATCAATGAAATTCCAGAGTTACCTATTTATACATCCCCTAAAACAGTATAGGAAATCTTTTTTGATTCATGTGTTGAGCTAAAATTATCTATCAGTGGTTATGTTTAGTTATTTGATGATGCTTAGATTTCTGAATATAATAAGGATTAAAATTTTGTTGATTTAATGACTAAAATTGGTATGTAGATGTATAGTTTACCCAAACCTAGTTTATTCAACGAAATTGAGCTTTTTACATATATTTTTAATCCTTACTAAGAGCGTAAACTCGTTGATACCAAACCTTTTATCCGTATACCTGAAAAAGTTGATGAAATCGAAGATCCTAAAAAGAAAAAGAAACAACCTGTGAAAAAGCGTAAAGAAGAGGGATTTTTTGGTGCAGATGGCACGATTCTTTTCAACAAGGCGTTCAAGTTCATTGTTGAACAAAGCTTTTAGAAATAAAAGTCTGATGATTTATTGATATAAACAGGTCCCACATTCCAAATAAGAAATTTTGGTAAGTTCGTAAAGTTCTTTTAAAATGCTGAAGGTTTACCTTAAGTAAGTAGTATAGGAGCAAAAGAAGAGAAGTAATTTCTTACTCTATGTAAAACTAAATTTGACGATAATATTTTGGATTAAAATAAGTTCAGTGAAGTGGTTAACGTAATTGATAAGTTAGGCCAATCTGGAGATTTATATGTACAGTGGTTAAAGACCAATAAAGTAATAACTGTTGGAGATGTCGGTGAAACACCTGCATTGCGTTATATGAATTATTTCTAAGCTGATAAAACAAAAGTCACTGATTGTAGAATTATTGAGAATATCGACAAAAAACCACCAAAACCTGCAAAAGGAATGGAAAACATGGTTTGGATGTGTAAATGTGTCAATTTATTTGAAAGTAGAACTAGTTATTTAACAAGAATATTAGATAATACTTTTAAAACCTGTCTTTTGGAGTAAAGCAACTTATTAACAGAAGTACCAGAATAGGATTTATCAGTATATAACAGTTAGTTGGATTAAATTTCTTTCAATGAATAAAATAATATTTCATCGATTATGGAAGCATTAATTATGTAATTAGAAGCCCCAAAAACTAATTCTGAAGTTTAAGCACCTTAACCAAAATCACGTTCTGCGTCTGCTAAAAAAATTATAGAAAAATAAGCAAAGCCAGATAAGAACGCTCCACCACCCCCATAAATACCTTTAGACGAATTAAATCTTTTTGGAATTACATAAAAAGATATGGCGATTTTTAATCTCACAACTGACTACAACAACTCACCAGTTTAAATCCCAGAGCTCTTTGTAAAGTCTCTTTTTGGTATTACTCCACCAACTAAAACAACTTTCACCGAAATTAATACATAAATTTCAGATTAAGGCCTTTAAATAATTGAAATAAACAACAAAACTGAAATTGCAGCTACAACTTTCGAGTAAACTTTTTTGGAAAAAGCTCAGAAACATGATTTGCGCTTACTTGATTACCATACAGAAAAAATATCTCAATTTAAATCATTGCTTAAATGCCAAATTTAACGTTAAAAACGTGAGGAATTTGAGCAAAAAAGAACCGAAAATTAAGAAATTGAACCTGAAAATTTGGAACTATCGGTTCAAGAGCTTGCCATTGCAGGTAACTATGACGAGTATATAGAGGAAGACATCAACGTTAACCAGCCATTTGATTTCCAAAGCAAATATTTTGCGAATTTCTGCAATAAATATGAATCTTTATCGACCAGAAATGAGCTTTTTTCGCTTATCAGTGACCTGCTCGCATATGACTAGAATTGCGACGAAGACACGAAATTGTTCAAAATTAGAAACGAAGAATTCCAAAAAATTCAAATGCTCTAAAACGGCAATGAACTATTTTCACTGTTCTAAAACAGCGTTCCGCGTCTGTTTCAAACAGTTCCGTAATTCACAATTTGGGTAAACAACAGCATCGTTCAGAGCACGATTTTGAGCAACGACCTGCTTCCAGTTCCTGTTAAAATCTTGCACAGATTTTTCCTACCAAGACTAAGTCTATAGAGCGACATTTTGACTGAAAACAGCCAGCCTATCTTCCCAAGCTAAAATGACAAAATCGACATTTCTGCTTACAGCGGAAATTTTATGGTGTTTAATTTATATAATAGTAATATATAAGAAACAATCGATTCGATTTACGGAAATATCTAATTGAAGCGGAACTATCACGAGCAGATCTCAGAGGCCGAACTAGAAGACTTAAGGGCCTCATTTGCGAGCACGGCGTCTGCGAAGAGCAACAGCAGAGCAAAATCGAACGACAAGAAGAAGAAAGAGCAACCAGTGGAGCTGCAGCTTCCCGAGATAGTTCCTGAAGACCAACGGGATAAGAACATTTACTACTTCAACAAATACGTCGAAAAACAGTTTGAGGGTCTCAATTTCGCTGGTTTGGACACAAAATTGGTCACAGGAAAGGTCGTTTTGGCGCTGAATTAGCTGCCAGATTTCGATATTTCCGTTCCCAGTATAGCACCGCATTTCGATTTCCTGCCGGCCAAAACGTAAAATTATCGAATTAGTGATATAAGCGGTTTAGGGGTCAGTTTCATCGATAATGAGGTCTCAAAAGGTGGAATTAAGCACACTATTTTCAACCCCAACGCAGAAGTCGTTTAAATCAGAATTACACCTTACGAATTTTCAAATTTTGATGATATAACGATTTCTGTCCCTGAAATATAAACACCAGAATATGATATAACGGACATTATCTCAGGTTTATCTGAGACGAATCCTGATGCTTTAGTTTTTCCTGAATTGCCAGATACAGCTGATATGAACCCCAAATAATTGAAGCAAATTAAGGATAATGAGGCACAGCAGCTGTAGGAGCACAAAAAACGCAAAAAACGCGTCTAGGAGCTAGCAGAGGCTGCAGTAAAGGTCCAAGAGTCGCGTAAAGAGAAACTAAACGCTTTTGTCGACAGCAAAGTGCACTACAAAAGAGCAACGAAGTCGAGAGCCTCAGCAACGATTGCGGCCTCTAATATCAGAATTTATTACGACAATTCCGAATTTCTTATGAGCCAGAAAGACCTGCAAATTAAAGCTGATATCGACAAAAACTGCCTCTAAATAACCAAATTTTACAAAAACGTGCGCTTTGACTAGCTAGGCGAGCTTGACTATACTCTCAAAAATAACGAGCAGAACATGCTTTTAGAGGTCAAATTGCACGTTCCGCAGGAGCAGCACACAAATTATTCTGATATAATGGTTTCCTACGAAATCAACGCCGAAAACGTCGTATGCAGCGTTTCTGTGGCGACACCAAAATTCGAAACTTTGAACTTCGAGTTATTGCACCAAAACCTCAACGAAATTTCGCTTCAATTTTGTGAAGTTGCGCCAAAATCGACGATTTTGAGCAATTCTGGAACGCAATTTGTAGAGGAGGAGAAGAACTATTTCGCGAAATCGGCCGTGCAGCGAATTTTGGACGACGAAATGGCAAATGGGGAGCTGTTCAGCCTGGACTCATATCACTATTTCCCGCAGCTGCACCAAGGGTCCAGAACGTTCAATTATTACATTAACAGGACCGGAATCCTGCGATTTGCGCGGTTTTCGGTGCATTTGGACCAGATGGCATTCAAAAATTTGCTTAAATCGCCCAAAGAGCCTTACAGCTCTCAGGATTACTTCTACAACGTAATTCAGTCGATTCACACCACCGAGGCCCAGATTCAGGCCCAAAATCCCGGATTTTACGCAAAATAGATCAAATCCGCCTTAAAAGGCTAAAATGCAGCTTCCACTCTGCTAATTCTCCCGTTCAACATTTCGATTTTCCACTCCGAAAACGACATTTTCAACGTAATTTTAACTCACGAAGAGCAGTGTGATATGCTAAGGCTCAAAAAGCACTCGGCGACGTTCTACTACGCAGATTCGTTTGAAATTTCCTGCAACAACGAAAACGAGCCAATTTTTGCAATTTCGGCAGCAGAAAAAACACCTGAAACCCTCAATTAGCCTACTCTCAAAGATGCGTATTCGTACACTTTGAGGAGCCCCAAAATGTACGGCCCGGGCCTCGAATTACGCGTTTCTGAGCCCATTTCGCCCTTCTAAACGCGCCCACGCGACCCCTGTGAATTCCAACCGGACAGATCTGCGATTTTGCGCGAGAACGAGAAACCAGCCAAATCGCTAATTTTCTTTGCAGAAAACTCAAAATCTCCAAAAATTGAGGAAATTCTGAACAATCGAATTCAAAATCTACTTTTCACTCCTAATTTTTCTACTCAAGAAATCGCGATTTTCCTCCAATTTTCGAATTCTGAGAGCCAAATCCTGAGTTCTCTGGTTCTTGCGGACGAGAAAAAGCAGACGCTCACTACGATTTTCACACAAAATTCGCTCAAAATCGAGCAGCTCTTCCTCGCTGACATTGATACGTCCCTGAGCTCGCTTTTGGCCTCTCTGGCCAAGTTCAAAGTGCCCGAATTCCTGCAAATTCGGCTCAAACGGCCCTTCGTGGAGACGAATTTGAGCAGTTTGAAGGAGTTCAAAGACGTCGCCGGGCGTCAGCTGAGCTTCGCGCAGAGCGAGAATTCGGAACTGATATAACGTAATTTGCCCTGTCCGAGTCAAGTTTTGCGCTCTGCACGAAAGGTCGAAAACGCGCTAAAAATCGACTTTTCTGGTCGATTTTCGGCCTAAACGAACTACTGGGCGACGCCTGAGGGCTGTCTGTTCGATTCTCAAGACGCTGAAAATTCGGCTTATTGGGCAAAAATTGAAGCGAATGAGGCGGTTTGCGAGCAGAATTTGAACGAAAATTACCACTTTTAGAAGCGCTACGTCGCGAGTGCGAATGTGAGCGGAAATCTCGTCAAGAAGATTTTGGCTAATTACGAAAAAACGACTTTGCCGCGCAAATTGGCGCAGATTCCGCAGAAAACGCTTCCTTTGCATGAAATTAAACCTATTACAAGGACTATTCGGCAGCTGGACAAGGAGGCTATTGTTTCGGCGTCGATTTAGGAGAACTACGCTCTCGCGGGCTTCAATTAAGAGGTGATTGAGCGTGAGGGCGGCACGCTCAGGAAAACTAAAAATTCCAGTTTAAAGCCCAAAATGGAGTGTAGAACGCTGCTGGTTTAGCCGAATAGTATACGGTTAGAATTTAGCACGGATGAAATTGAAGAATTTAGGACTAAAAATAAAAATAAGTCTTATTTCACTGTTTTTTACACTGTTTTCTGCAGAAATACTGGCAGAGAAAGCCTGCATGTTAGATGGGATAGGAATGTCATCATGGATACAAGTATTTTTAATGTGCTAATACCTATGAAAAGTGGTGGTTTGCCTGCTGGTTTAGGTGTCGAATGCTGTATTGAGTTCAGAATCAAATTAGACATTGAAGATGGGGAAACGCTTGATGCGCTTGTTTTAAAGACTGAAGAAGAATTAATTAGCGTTCCTATCAGTATTTGGATTGGAGAGAAATAAGAGACAATAATTATTGACTAGAGGCCACCTAGAAGCATTAGTTAAATGGGCATGGATATCCAAAATTAGCTGAAATTTAGCTAGGGAGATCTTGTCAAAACTGACACAATCCAGCCAGAAGTTATAGAATTTGGTAATGGGCAAGAGGCGGATTGTCAGGAAGATATTATATATGATAATTATGACATCCCAGAGATGGCGGAACAGTACAATGATGCAGATGTAATTCACAATCAAAATTATGACTAAGAAAAAGATATTGAGAATATCAACACTGAATCTGGAAATTTTGAGAGTTTTGAGAGGCTAGACGAAGATATGAATGACTGATCATTTTATTTTTACAAAATACGAATCACTTCAAAAATACCCACCATGTTTTCTAGTTAAGTGAGCATAACATTATTAAGCTGTAGTAAAAGTATCTTGGCAAACATAGCAGTTATGTGCTCCACAACAACTACAAGTTACATGGTTACAACCACTAGACTTCTCATATAAGCTTAGACATTTTTTACACTACTTGATTCCTAATTAATATATACATTTATGAGATGGGCTGTGCCACGTATTGCATAAGCCGCAAAATTTCAACTTACAGTTTTAGTAAGGGCAGTGTAAAATAAATGCATCGTCTTTTAAAGGAATTCCTAAATAATGATGCTCCGTGCAATGTCTAAAAATATCGCTACTGAATAAATTTTACTAATAAATTTTTATTAGTAAATCTTTAACTTAATCAAAAATCGAAAAAACTACTTAACCTATTTACACAATAGGATATAATGTAAATTCATCTCCAATAGTAGTAATAGTATCCTTTGCTTTATAAGAAATCATATTTGAGTATGGCTTCTTATATTACGTTTGTATATCGTCTAGAGCACAAGTTAAGCAGATCTCAAAAAATTACGGAAAATCATCTTGACTAGTATTTAAAATACAATTAGGTGCATTGACTGGATCATCACAACAATTACAGTTTTAGAGGGAAAAAGTCGAAAAATCTTCAGGTTTTGATATGTTTACAAATTAAAACGTGTTAAACTTACTGTGAACTATTTATGAATTAAGTTTATTAGTTAGGTTCAAAGGTAAACTTGTTTAAATAACTAATTGTGTCTGGATAATATTATTATCAATCGCAATAAGATTATCTGAAAAAATGAATTTTTACTAATTTAGTGATTATAAATCCATAACCAGCGATATACTTAGCGTATTTTCTGCCAATGCCATTTCTACATAAGAGTTAGAAAGTAAAAGTAAATTATTCCTAGTCAATTTAAAGCAATTAGAAAACTAAGAGAGATTTGAGAATTTAGTATCTAGATTGTTCTCGCCTTAAGAGCTAATAGTTACTAAACATTATGAAGATTAAAATTAATGTGTATAATATTATTACCTATCAACAGTAATAATAGTTTTACCCACTAAAGGAATCAAATGAATAATTTTATCAAAGTCGTCCTGTATGCTTTGTATAATTTTAACAGATTATACTTATTTCGTACGAATACTCATATAAACTTATCTGCTACTAGATTAAATAAATATCTATGAATTCTATTAGTCTAGTTAATAATGTGTTAAAATGGCCCAAACAATTGGCTGAGTAATTTATGTTATAAAACCTTTTGATAATCTAACAATGAAATTAGCAGTTGCACTAACTTACTATAAAATGTAATAATTTTTGCCTAATTTATAAGCAAAGCACTAATCTGTCAGATAGAATAACGATGGATATTAAATAATTATTCCACAGTTTTAATCAAATATTTATGATTAAATTTATAGTATTTATAAAATATTCATTATTTTAGAGTAACTTAACGTTTGTAAAGTGTGCTATATATCTTTACTTGTTATTTTAAACAATTCGGATAAAACAAAAATATCAACAATTATTTAGATATTTAATCCTAACAATAAACAGTTTATTTTTAACTCTTATGAAGTTAAAGCTAGCAATGGTAAAATAATGCTAATCAAGCAAAATATATCTGATGACTGTGCTGTAATTTATTATTCTGTTTCAACAAATATTTACGAAAACTCATTAAGCATATAGAGTATAATTAAAATTATAGTATCTTCGACATTACCATGTATTTATAATATTTTATCTTTTACTTGAAGCAAGTAATTCATATTTGCAAGTATCCTACAATCAAGTGGCAATAATTGCACTTCTTAAAAATCATATTTACTACTCATTTCCTATGAAATTAAATCCTTAAAAACCCATGAATAATAAACTTAAACACTAGAAGAAAACGGGGATATCGAAACCTTTACTATAATTCTTTTAGCAAAGCGTGGTGTATAGAAAATTTCTTAAAATTGTTATTCACCTTAGTTTAAAACTAATGAACAAAAACTTCTTTTATCGGGTAAATCAAATATAAAACTAAATTATTAGATTTTTTTAATAATCTAACTTTTAGACGCTATTTTACATTATTAATTTTCAAATTGAAGTATAATATCTGATTCAAGGAGTTAATGAATATCATGATCTAAAATACGAGCAGCTCCCATTGCTATAGAAGTTGATGGTTGGAATGCCAATAAAGTTTACTTAACATTACTTTTTACTAAAAATTATTAAATTTTATTGCGTAAAGGGCGGCAGTTAATAAACCCTCCTGTTAAAAAAACATAAGTAGGAATTCCAAAACGTTAGAACAAAATATTGATTTATGTTGATACTTAGGTAATAATATCTTCTAAAATTGTATCAAAAAAGCTTTTATCAAAAAGTAATAATTTCTCATCAGAATCAAAAGCGATACTATCAGAAAGTTAATCGCAATTAATCTCAGCAACCTCAACATCAAAGTTATAATTAAATAAATCCAATTAAATAAAATCTTCATCAAATATTGTAGATTTGATTTTTTAAAATGCCTTAATTAAATATAGTAAATTTCCAGTAACCTACAAACTATTAGTAATAATCTCGAGTACTTTTTAATCTATATAACTACCTCCACAGTTTAATCCACATTATGATATTAAAGTTGGTATCTGTTGTTGTTAATTAACTTAAAATATCGAAAAATCAATAGTAGACCCTCCAAAATCAATCAAATAAATTTTTTCCGAAGGTTTTATATTTACTTTACTTTCATAAGATATTTACATAAATGCTGCCACAGGTTCTTGCACGGTATAAATGTTTTCTATATTTATTTTAACTTATTTATCTAAATTCGTTTAGTTATATATATTTAATGCACTTGCAAGGCATTTTCTCATAAAAATTTAATAGTCAGTAGATGCTAATGATGGAATCGTGATTATCCATTAGATTTCATCCTCTGTATTTTATAATATTGCGAATAATTAGTTTACAATTAATAAATACACCGTAGTAAATACTTCTTATGCAGAGAAATTTATCTTACTATCTGTAATTTTGAGATCGAAAATATTATTATTATTATTTAAGCTACTTTAGCATAGTTAACGCTTATAGTTTGCAAGGCAAAAATAATTATCTATTTAAGAAGTTGATTAATGAATTGCCTTTTGAAAAGATGCATTTTTGCTAGTTAATTTAATAAACTTTGGTTTGCGTTTATTTAATAGTGAAATAAACAAATCTGAAGAAAACTTATCATTTGTAGGAAAATTTGTTTAGGAATTATAAGATTAAACAGAACCATCTATATTAATAGAGAACATTGAATTAGAATTTCCTAAATCAATGCTAATAATCATTTAAGGAGTGTATATCAAAAATAATGCATATGAATATATATAATTAGTTTGTTATCACACGATTAATTAACTGTTAGAATCGGTTCTTTATATGAGAACATCATTATCCCGCTTAGGCATTTTATGCTTTTTGCTTGATTTCTTGACCACAATAACTATAATAACACATACAATGACCAATCCTGCTACTGAACCAACGGCAATTCCAATAATTGAGCCGACTGACATATTAACACCGCAAATACCGGGATTCAACTTGCATTCTAAACATTGCTCTTCCACTAACTTAGAACCATCAACACAGAGCTAGCACTTACTATTTGTATCACATTATGCACAATTTGGAATGAGAATATCTCCACATTGACATTCTTGCCCTAACGTGATATCCTTGCAAAAATCACATTTTCCTTCTTTCAATGAATAACCCGGAGCACACATAGTACATGTATTGCCTTAACACTAGCGACACCCTGTAATTTAAGTATCATCACAGTTACATTCTTAGTTATCATTTAACATACATGAAACACACTTGTTATCCATTTTAAAATGCCCAGGTGAGCATTTTTCACAACTTTTAATATCTAAACACGAACTGCAGTTCGAAGCACAATCCATACAAGAATCCGGAGCGGCAATAATTTTGTGGCAGTATTAGCCTTCCCTGCAAGGAGCTTGTAATCCGCACCCCTCAACTATGCAAGTCCCAAGAATTAATTCTGCGTTATCAACACAAGAACCGCAGCCTTTTTACGAACAGCTGGCGCAGTTTTTGAGCAAATCTCCACCGCACGTGCAGACGCTCCCCAAAGGAGCATTTTTCTAGCATTTCTAACACTGGCCGCCAACGAGTGTGAAGCCATCAATACACTTTCCACATTCCCCATCTTTGCACATCCCACAACTCTCAAATTACTTCTCACCACAATTGCAAAGGCTTCCGGCTGGTGATTCCTGCGAGCAGCTCTGGCAAGTATTTTGCGATAAAAATGCACCTTCTTTACAAGAAATACATTAATTCCACTTTCCATGACATGCCTTGCAACTACTCGAGCACGTGATGCAAGTGTTAGTAGATGTTTCTGAAATATCACAGAACTAACCTGCCTTACACTGCGAATCTATCATACAGTCGTCCTTGAAACATGAGCCTATGATTAATCTATATCCCGAAATACAGGAAATACACTTTGTACCGCTACAGGAAGCGCAATTTCTTACCAGTGAAGTATCACAGCGACATTACAGTTGTTCTGGCATCGCGATATCACAAAGCTCACACTTAAATGTAGAACTGATATAATAATTAGAGATACAAACTTCGCACTCCTCTTTTGCATTACATTTTGTACAATTTTTAGAGCAGTTTTTGCAAGTTGATTCCGGTGTCAAGTACTGATCGCTCTTACAGGTTAAACAAGTATTTATTGAAGAGCATGTAATACAGCTTTCCGAGCATTTTTCACACGTTTATCCGCTTAAAAAATAACCTACGCTGCATGTTTAGCATTGTTTTTCGTCTGTGCACGAGCGGCAGTTCGCACCGCACGACTCGCATATTTCATTTTTGAGGAAAAATGTGTGAGAGCATAAATCACATTTTTCTGAGTTACACTATGCGCAATTTTATAGTATGGTACCACATTTACACGAAGCACCAACAGGCTGATCCTCAGAGCAAGTGAGACATGTGATGCTTTCCTCTCCTGCAACAAGGGGGCAGAAATATCCGTCCTTGCAATTGTTAAGTGAGCTAGTGCATTCTCCAGCGTCAGCACCCATTTGTTAATGGGAAAGGTGGAGCGGGATATGAGTTGAATCTGCAAACTAAGTGACTTAATAAAAGGAATGATGAAATGAATTTATTAGTTGTATCAAATATTATGTATCAAGGAGATACAGGTTAAAATATATTTATACTAAAACTATAATTTATGTGTTTAAACAATATATATACTTTGAATTTAAACCGCTTAACCAAAAATAACATATTTTACATGTTATATAAAATATTTAAAAATATTTTTGCGTGTTTGTAAAAATTCTCATATCAAATAACTTATATTATAGTAAAAATTTCACAATCCGAAAACTGGAAAAACTGCAAACTTTCTTCTACTCTCAGGAAACAGCTCATTAAGGCGCTCCTATTTCTTGTAACCCCACACGCGAATCTAGCCATAACCGAAAATAGCAAAAATTAATGCCCTTGCGTTACTGCAGCTGAGTCCAAAACATACCCAAGAAAGAAGTTCAAACGTATAATTAGGGCAAGCCACATATTTGAAAAGCAGACTTGAAGGGTTCTAGTAACCTTTTTTACCACTCCTAATTAGACGCAAATGTATATGGCAAAAGCCATTCAGAAATTCTGAAATTATAAAGCAAACACCCCAGAACACGTTGAAATTTACTTAATTTTGGACCAGAACGAAGAACGAAAATCCGTAATAGTATGCACAGTTCTTGAAAACGTTACGGATCGGCATTGTCGCGTTAGAAAATTCGTGGACGAACATTGTTTCCAAAATGCGTTTAGAGAAATGGAAAATCCAAAAATACACCTATGGAGTTGAAGAAAAAAGAAATGTGGAAATTAACAGCGGACCCATGTACTCGAGCATAAATACTAATCTATATGAGATTTACGGGCCTATATATTTTAGAGTTATTTCTGATGTCTCGATCTGTTTTTCAATTTCCTGTTTTTAGTTCAGATACGTATTTTTTGACACTGAAATTAGAATTCTCGATGGTTTAAAGCCGTACAGTGCGGCACATGCATGATGCAATTGGTGCCCAGTCGCTGATGGTGACATTGGGAGCATTTTGAACTCATTCTTGTAATTGACTTTTAACATCATTCTATAGATTCGTATATAAATTTGTGGATAATAATTTACTTTTGGTTAGCATAATATAAATTTAATAAATATATTGAATAATATATGATATATTGGTATACAAAAAAGTCTTAGGAAGAATTCGACATAATAATGTAATTTATTTAAATCGCTTTTATATATTCAGATACTATATATATTAATAAGTGGATTTATATTTTAATAATGTCAAACTTTAATATTTAGCTTACAGATTAAATATATTGGGTAGGTGCAATAGATTGGTCTGTAAGGTAATTTCATGGATATTTTACTGAAGATGGTACATCATATAATTCATATTTGCTTATGGATGAGCAACCAACTTTGATAGACACAGTCAGAGAAACATTTTCTACTGAGTATATTGAAAGAATAAGTTTAGTATGTTCATTAGATAAAATAAAGAATATAGTTATTTAACATGCAGAACCTGATCATGCTTCTGCACTTCCTTATTTGCTTAAGAAAACACCAAATGCTACTGTATTTTGCAATAAAAAGTGTTAAGAGTTTTTATTAGCATTTCAGTTTATAGATCAAGATACAAAAATTACGATAGTAGATAACGAATACAGATTGAATATAGGTAAAAGAACCATATCATTTAAATAAACTCCATTACTTCACTGGCCTGAATCTATGTGTAGTTTCATTAAAGAAGAAGGTATATTATTTTCTTAGGATATTTTTGGTTAGCATCTTGCATCCACCGAACGATTTTGTACAGATTTAATTCAAGAAAAAGTTCTATTAAGAACAAAAGAATATCTATGCAACATTATGGGGCACTTATAAGTTTAACTTAAAACTGCACTTGCTTTGGTAGATTCAAATGATTTTTAGATGATTCTGCCTGCCCATGGATTAGCTTTTAACAATACTGAAATTATTTAAAAAGTAGTTAAAATTTATCGTGATTTTCACTAGAACAAGCACTTATAAAAGAAAATAGTTATATTATATGATTCAATGTACGGATCTACTGCTTAAATGACTTAAGTATTAGCTGAATCAATAAAATAGGAAAATATTTTAGTAATTCCTCTTGATTTAAAAGTCAATACTTTTACTAAAGCTTGTCTTAACTGCTATGATGCAAGTGGAATTGCAATTGGAAGTCCTACGCTTAACCATACTATGATGCCTAATGTTGAGGCCTGTTTAAGCTATCTTAGAGGGCTTCTAGTTTTTAAAAACAAGCCAACTATTGTTTTTGGATCTTATGGTTGGAGTTCAAATGCTATAAAAGATATCACTAATTATCTTACTGGATGTGATGCTAAGATTTTAGGTAGTTTCTAGCATATTTTGTGTCTACCTGAAGATAAACTTATCGATGTCTAAAAATCAGGAAAGTAGCTTGCAGATGCTACCCTAGAATATTATAATGTAAATGTAAACAAGTGATATATTTCCTCAGTTTTTAACGTCGTCATCTCCCCATAGCCTCCATAGTTTGCATGAACAATCATCACTAGATGTAATCATCATGCCGTCTACTATATAACTAGAATTAATCTTTTTCGAATGTGCGACAAATAATCCAAATATTTCCGCTTTTTTAAGATTATATAAAACCCCTGATCCCTGTTTATCAAACCCTACTGCAATTAATTTCTATTCATTACAGCATAACGAACTAATTTCAAGCCCCTAATACCATTAAGTAAATAGATCCTTAAACCCAAATTCTGACATACTCCATAACGAAAAATGTCCAAATTTGTCTCCAAAAACTATTAAATCATCCATTACCACTAAAGAAGTCAAATCGCGAGTTGAAATATCAGGCTATGCAGGATCTCTAGATAAATAAGCAAGAGGAACTATCTACTAATTCTTGATCTAAAAAACTTTGGAGTTCTTTTTTGTAACTACAAAGAGGTAGTCTTTGTTAGTATAAATCAGTTGCTTCTTCTTATTTTCCGAAACTTTATATTATAAATAAAAATTTGATTATTTTGTAATTAGTAGACTTATATCAGGCACAAAAGCTAAATCTCCATTTGAATAAGCAATAAAAAGCCTATTGAACTGTAAATGCATATCGCAGGGCTCAGATGATATTAACTTTGCTAAATGGTAAACTACTAGTTTATTATCATCCAGTTCCTAAGTTGGATCTACTCGTACTAAAGTTAATGCACCGCATTTATCTAAAATAATTATAACATCGTCGACTTACGCCATTTATACTAACTCTGTTGTCTGTGAAATTTTTTTTTTAGTTTCGACAAAGTCAGATTCAAAACCATAATACCGAAACCATAAATGAAGGCTAGTTTTTGTTAGAGATATTATATATTTACTAGAGTAAAATGCATTAATAACTGGCTCACTATGCAAGAAGTACCTATAAAGTTCAGGTTGCACCATTTTTTCAAGTATATAAATATTGTAGTTATATAGTATAGGTCTTTAAAAGAAAAAACAAAATTTAAAGTATTATTATATTATTTATAAGTAATTATATATCATTCCACTTTACGCTCCATAATGGCTTACGTTCCTGGGTAAATTTACAGACCTACAAAAAATCTAACCTTAAAGACTGAAATAGACAAAGAAGGTTTTTATACCGAAACATAATACACTTATTTTGAAAAGGGAGATGAGGATGTTAAAACGCAAGTTGTTACTAACCAACTTATCTAATCTCAAGTAATGCTTTCTTCAGCAGCAATAAGAAGATACAATGCCCGTTAACATGAACTCACTAATGCAACCAACCCTTAACCCCCTGAATAAGATTTCCTTGCCCCTAATGAAGTTAGAGTATAAATAAACCGTTAACATGTTAAAAACTCTTCTACTACTATTTAATGCTAAATTTGTCGTGGACCCCATATATCTTAAGACTGTCCTGTAAAAGATATTTTGTAAAAGAAATAAATTAAAGGTGAAATAGTATATTCGTGCAAAATTGAACCTATTCCGATGGGTTGGGAACGCCCAGAGTTATAAAAATTTTTGGATGGCCGCTTTTAAGCTGTTTAAAAGCATGTTAATAAACTTTAGTAAGACAAGATTTCAGCTATTACATAAGGTCATGAAAACGAAGAAAAGAATATTGAAAAGCAACTTGTAGAATTGAGAAAAGTTATGATTGGTTATCCGCCTAAAAATCTATTTATCCGTGAAGATAACAAAGATAAACGTTGGAGATTTGCGTTTGCCCATTTCATTACAGAGGAGGCTGCAAAAATGTGCGAAAAGAGTATTCAGAAAATAGAAATAGTCGGCGAAAACACTTTCCTTTATGCCATGTATACTGGTGCTAGAGAATTCAAGTGATTGTCACTTTTTGACCATTTCTATTATGAAATCATTCATTTTTATTTATTTTGCCAGAGTGATCTGAGATGATATATCTTTTATACATCAAACACGTTCTCTATTTTTTAATTTTTTAAAATACTATGCCATATTTTACAGCTCCGATTCAAGAATATTTTAATAATAAATTTCGTATCTTGACTAGGGTAGTACCTATAACAAAGACCGAGTGTCTAGTCTCTATGTTGCTAAATGGCTAGTCTTTTTAATATATTTTTAGTTTAAATCGATTTTAGGAGAAGACCATAGATATAGATATTATGTAAATTTAATAAATGTAAAGTGTTTTCACAGAATTTTTTAACTTGATTAAACGCAAACTTCATGATATCATTTCTGATGGGTATTGACATTTTATCACCTATATAATTAAACTGTAAATAATTAATACTTGTTGTATTATTTATAAAATTATACATGAATCCAATATATATTATGTCCTATAAAAACTACCAAGTATTACCAAATTGTTCTAAACCATCGATTGAAATATCATATTATCTAGCTAAATCAGCAGTATATACGTATTTTTATTCTAATAGTTTACATACTCATATTTTATCCATATTTACTTTTCATGCACAATTTATATCAAATAATTTTATTTTTATATTATGCTATATAATATTAATTATTCCTCAAACTACAGTGAAATATATATAATATTAACGTATATCTATTTTTCACCAATCCATTTTAACCACTAAACCCTCTTCTACGACCCTCAACCTCCAACCCTCCCAAAAATGCTCGTCGCGCTTTAGTAGTGCTTCAAATACTACGAATTCAGCATGCACACGCTCCGTATCCGCAAATAGAGCCACTCCTGCACTCTGAAAACGCCGGAAAATGTCCATTTTACAGTTCTGTACGCAAACGGCAGTGGCGAGAGTTTCGCCCTTAACGATGTCATATCCTTGAATAGTGGAGCTTACACAATCGAAATCCCGGACGCAATGCTCATTTAGGCTGTGTTCTGCTAGCATTTCCCAGCGGATGCCATTTTGAGTCTTTCGAGTTATAAGAACATGGTGGTTAGCATTGTTTTCTCACTTATTCTTACCGCAGGAATGGCCGCTCTGGTGACGATTATCGCAATGTTTCTTGCGATGCGCTGCCGGCAGGGAAGTGGGGTGGATGACGTTACCACATCGTCAGTTTTGAGGGCCATGGCCCCGTAGTTCGATGCAATGAACACAGGTCTTCTGGACGATAGTAGGTAGGCATGAGTGATCGGAGGCTAGCGTTTTTCGACTAAGGGATTAGGAGCGGTTAAGTTTACGCTTTAGAAAATAATGGATAATAATGCATAAAAGTTAATAAACTGTTCAGAAATATGTAATATGATATAATAATAAATAATAAGTAATATTTTTTACTATTCTTGAATGACTCAGTTTTGTCAAAAACCAATTATTAACGAATACTTGCATTCCGCGACATATTCAGCTCATTGCGACGGAAATGGTTATCCATAAAAGCAATTCTACGATTTTTATACAAAAATTGCAGAGGGTGGTCCCGCAGTCATTATTATGTAGCATGCCTATGTTCAACTCAATGGTAGGTTCTCCGATCGCTAATTGTCGATTTCAGATGACTCTACTATTGAGCATCACAAAAAAGTTGTCTAAACAATTAGAAATGTGAATAAAGATATTATTATTGTTTGTTAGCTTGCTCACGCGGGTATCAAGGCTCCAAATGCTGAGAAATACGATATTAATACTATGTCTAAATAAGATTTTGAAGACGTAGTTAAAAGTTTTTAAAAAGCTGCGGAACGTGCGAAATCAGCAGGCTATGATGCAGTACAAATCCATTCTGCGCACTAGTATTTATTAAGCTAAAGTATATCTTCAGGTTATAATCAAAGAACAGATTAATATATGTATATGGATTTTAAGCTTTTGACAGATGTTTTTAATGCTGTAAAGCCAATTATTTATGCTGGAGTAAAAATTTAATCAAATGATTTTATGACATAAATTGGTGTTAACTATGAGTTTTCATTAAATATTTGTAAGACTATTCCCTTCGATTTTATTGAAATCTCTGGTGGTGGTCGCGATGAACGTAGTGCTTTCTTAACTGGTAGAGATGATAAATCTGATACGTTTTATTACTAAGACATGGTTAAATTGATGGATAAGTAATTTTTAGAGGACAATTTTATCATAGTAACTGGTGGATTCTAAAATATTGAAGACGCAAAGAAAGCTTTATAATTGGGCTGCAAAATGGTTGGTTTTAGTAGAAAATTTATTAGAAACCCTATGTTTTTAAAGAATGATAATAGTATATGTGTTAGATGTAACTTATGCAGTAAAAAGTGTAGCGAAGAGGCTGGCCTTGCATGTGTTTTCAAAGGCGGATATGGTGTTATCTGATTTTATAATACAATATAATTTTATAATATCACTCCAAGGAATTGCTTTTAAAGCGAGATCTACATTATAAAGAGGATATATTCTAGTATATTAATTAAAATAATATTTACAAATATAGACCATAAAACTACTTAAATTTTAAAAATATTCTAGTAAGATTAAGATATTAGACAAATTTGGTGCTAATAATGCCGGATTATTTTAGTTTTAGATTGTTATACTTAAAACTACAATAACCAAATAATTAATAAACTTTATTATACGCCATATAATATAATCTTTAGAAGTTTAATGTATAATCCAAAAACGGATTATGTTTTTTATGAAGTTTTTGGACGATAAATGTACAGAAGAGAAGAGTTAATTGAATAATTTTGTAAAAGGTCTAATAGTATAATTTAAGATTTGCAATAAGGCAACGAACCTGTTGATTGTATTTATCATATTTATTTGATATACAAATTATATAAGTCTTATGCAAGACCTTTATAAGGTTTACTGCCTGTTTCAGACTTATTGCTGGTTTATTTGCCATTAAGAATGTAAATAATATCGAATTTTATTGAAAAACATAGAACTCATTACAATACAACAACAATTAAAAATGCCTATGATGAGTTATATATGTGTTTATTATGGCTTAATCTTCATACCAGTTTTGATTTTAAGTCTCTTTAAACAATATTTTAATTCTCTATCAATGATGGTGGGAGATATCAATAGCTATTTGTTAAAACTGCAGTCAGCAAGCTTCAGTAGGAGGATTTGTTGGAGTTTGAATTATTTAATTTAGAAGGTGTAGTTTAGCCATAGAATATCAACTAATTAGTGCTATCTATAATTTTTAAGACCGAAATGTTAAAACAGTACAACTAAAGGTAGGTTGAAACCACAATACTTAACCTATTTAATCATTCAAATAAATAAGTCCGGTAAGCGATAACAATATATTATGCTCATTCAATTACTTCATTATAAACATTTTAGAATGGGTTATAGTTGTGTCAAAATGTATATCAAAGCGGAAAGGAAGCATTTGCATATATAATTAGCTAAAGTGATAATGCTATAGAATGGGCATAATCTAGCTTTTCATTAGTATCTGAAGAGTCTAAAGCGGTTATATCACTAATTTATGGGTTCAGGCTTCAACACTAACTAAGTCTGGATGAAACTTGTATTAGATAATTAATTTAATATAATTTTTATAAAAACTCTAAATTTATTCAGCTATACATCGATAGTTGCTTATTTGTATTCTATCAGTCAGCTAAGTTATCATACTCAAAATCCTTGTATCAAAAGATAGCATAAGTAACATTAGCTTTAGCATTATTCCATAAAGAAGCAGAAGTTAGATCAGCGTCCGCGAGTTGTTTTTAACAAATTGATGGTAGATTATTACACAAATATCCATAAATTTCTTCTTAATTAGATATATCATTATTATTTAAGATTGAATATGGATACTAAATTTCTATAGAAATTATATAGAATAATTAAGAATTTCATAATGATTTTTCAGACTGCCTATCTTAGATTATTCTATCCACTAATCATGATATTTAAATATTATGTTAAAATTCGCTTAAACATCTTTAAATTGATATTTCCAAATATTATCCATTTATGTTTTCTAAAGAATAATTTGAAGTAGCTGGAGCATTCTTAATTATTTGCTCATAGATTAACAAAGACTTTTAATTTGAATTATTAAATAATTAATTAGTAACAGTATTATCATAAGGGCTTGACAGGGATGATTTAAATACTCTTTTTACTAATATTTCAGCATTATCTATTCTTATTCTTGAAGTATTAATGTATAATATTTCCAAGCCATTAATTTCCAAGGCAATCCAATTTATAACTCTAAATCTACCCTTTTCAGTCAAGCATTTCTTCGTGGATGCTAAGATTTCTGAGCTTAGAAACGACTTGAATTTCCCAATTTTTAACCTTACTTAAAAAATTTGTGAACTTTCATCTGACTTTAAAAATTCGAAGTAAAAGGATAATTTTCTTTAGCTTTTATTAGAAGTAGAAAAAGGAGAGAATCTTTAGAACTTTATGACCTAGTTTCAATCATCTAAAGATATTTATTTACGCCTTGTGTATTTAAATCTAATAGACTCTAAGTACAGGTATGCTACGGATTCTTTGTTGATTTATAATTGCATTCGATCATATTTAACCGATTTCTCTAATGATGAAAGAGGTGATATAGGTTCATATGTTAGATTTAGGTCATATTAAATCTTTGCTAAGTTAGCAGAAAATCCTTAATTTTTCAAATAGTTCATTAAATGTTCTGTTTACTTTATTGGTAGTAAAATTACAACATTTAGAATCTTTGCAATTGAAAAAGTCATTCACATCACTTCCCTTCATGATAAACCTTTCTACGACCGTCATTTCTCAGAATTATTCCCAACGCTCAAAACCCCATATTTTGATCTCTGTACATAAACAAATAGAGAGCTACAAGGTAAAAAACGGGAGATTTACAAAGCTTTAGCACAAAATCGCATACTTTTACTAAATATTTTCCCAAACCACTAAAAATAAATAATTTTAGCTTCGATTTATGCCATTCCTGCCTCACTTGACGACGAAGTAATATCGTTGGAAATCTTAACGACATCTAATTTTGACTAGATATAATCTACTCTGATTTCGCTTTTCCACTCCCCCAATTTCCACTAAACCAAACTTGCATCTGCTTAGTTTTTAGCTCTAAAATCGTCTTAAAAGCTAGATTTGACCTTAGTTTCGCTTCTATATTCGTTCTCAAAGACAAAAATTCCTATTCAAACTCTTCGCGATTGTCTGATCGTTTTTACGTCACATTTTGATTTTTTGAGCTTCGCATTCGCATTTTTAGGGCATTCAAATCGCAAAATTCGTGATTATGCCGCTGGTTTTTTAGCCAATTTTATCGCGTTAGAGTGGAAAACCGAATTGTTTTTGGAAAGTTTTTGCTGCGTGAAATGGGCAGAACTGAGCGTTTAGGAGGTGAAAGCAGAGCGCAGAAAGATCATGAACGAGCTGGGCGTGGTAGTGCGGGAGTGAACATGCGATTTTTATTTACTTACTCACCGTACACCGATAAATAAATCAAAATTCAAATTAAGAACTACCCTCGGGACTTAGATTTTCACTTCATTTAATACCATTATTATACAATTATTATATACCTGTTAAAATGAATGACGAGGTCACATTTCTATTGTTTACACCTTCTGCAGCCCCAAAATTGAACTCCATGCCGCGGTAGGTGTTCCAGAAGACTTACTAGCTGTCAAATCGTGAGTTCCGCCTCTTCCTCATCGAGTCTGACTACGTGGACCCCGACAACCAGAAAAATCGGCTCCTCATCTCTGTCCAGCAGATATCCTTCCTAGCAGACATCATACTTGGTGTCCTTATTTTGAAAGTGGGGCGCCTACCATTCGAGCAGGCACAGAAGCTGGGGAACGCACTGATAAAACGACAGTGCGGGACGAACGTTCTGGACTACCTGTTCGAGCAGGTTAACCTTTTTATTTCCGAAGATCTTGTATCATAGTTCGACAATATTCTCATGTAGGCACGGCGCGAGCGTTAGATGGTCAAGATGCTCCAGAACGTCGCACGCGTGATCCGGAGCCTCGAGAGCATAATTTCGATTTTGCAGAACATGGCCGAGAACCAGAAAATCCTCAACTTCGACATCATCGAGAACTATCTTGAGAACCACCAGAACCTCCGGCACGAGGCCCGTGAAGTAGAGAATTTGGTCAAAATCCAGCAAATCAACCGCCACCTGCACCTTTCCTCCTCACGCAATGAGATCATCAAGTACACCCTCATCTTCAACTTTGTAAGTACAGCCGTGAGCTTCTGCAGCGTTATTTTCAGCATATACGGCATGAACTACAACAGTTTCATGATGGGAAGTGTGGCCGGATTTTATTGCGTCGTCGTTTTTAGCTTCGTTCTGAGCGCGCTTTTGTTCTTCTGCTTCATGCGAAAGAGTAGGGAGGCTCGAAACGTGTATATGTGAGTTGGTTTGTGCCAATTTACTGGAGTGATTAACTGCTTAACCAGTTGTGCCACTAATTTTTTGTTAAATTACAAATTCGTGACGAGATCGTTTCAAAAACATATATAATTGATTGGTAAGAACAATAAGATTTTAGTGAGAAATGCGTAGTTTATAGTAAAAAGTAAGAGCTTTATCAGTTGGATGCTGTTTTAATAGCGTATTTAGATAAAAGTAATGTTATAGAATATACGTGCTGCTGAATAGAACCTTATTTTTATGTGATAATAAAAATAAACTTTAAAAGGGTAAATATAATAAGATCATATAAAAAGAATCAGTTTTGGTCGACAAGACCAATGAGTACTGTAATATTATCAGTTGAACCCAACAAATATGCCATTCTAGTCATTGTAGCTGCACAGCGGTCTTCTCTGGTCATATTTTAGGTAGGCTCAGTACAAACTTTGAAGTTTACAAATGTCATACCAGCCGCAGCAAGTAAACATTGATCAGCTTCTTCAACGTTGCCTTCCATATAATATCTGGCAACTTTTTAGAATAATTTCATCTGATCATCTAATGGATATTCTTCTTCAGGTTAAATTAAACCAAAACAACCGCGAACGATACTATCTACTTATTCGTTGTTTAAAACATCAAATAAGCCGTCACATGCTAATAATATATATTCTAAGTCATCAACTTCGAAAACATGTACATCAGGTTCCGCAATAACACCAAATTATTTATATTCGTCATCTCCAATAGCTCTAGATACAGCAAGCATACCATTTACTCTTGGCACACCGAACATTGTGGTAACAAAACTACCCGCAGCTTCAACTCGAGCTCTTTCACCTATTTCATTAGGTTTATGGTCATGAGTACCTTCAATATATTTCTATCTAGTACCGATGACACATCTAGCATCGCCTGCATTAGCAGTATACAAAACATTACTTTCTGCATCAAATACTGCAGCAACAGCAGTACATCCGCTTTATCTACAAGTCTGAAGGAAAGCTCTATCCATTTATAAAAAGCATGTTCGTAAAGCACTATCAATAGCAGCTGGGAACATTTCATTTTATTATAACATCTGAGTATAGTTTTCTCCACAGAAAATAGCAGCCTAATCTCCTGCATGACCGTCAAACACACCAGCAATATTAAATCTTCTACCATCAAGTTCAACAAGTGTAACAGCATGAGCATCCTCATTAGTAGCTCTTCTACCTTAAATAGTACAATGGCCAAAGCTAATGAAAACTTCAGGTCTAGGTGCTGAGATACCAGCACGTGCACGCAATTGGCGCATCTACAGTTCAGCTGCTCTTGCGCGTTACTATAAAGCAAGTGGGCGTTAAAGAGATTCGGATGCAGATTTTGCTAGCTCAATATGTTTATCAGCATCTACAACTGTTTAGTTAGCTTCTGACAATAACTAATCACATTACATAATCAACTCATCTAATTAAGGAGATATCGATAAAATCTATGATTAATCATAAAAAATAGGAGCTACAGTAGATGGGATTGACATTTTAGCTTTATTTGGAGTGGACGAAATGTTATGTTTATTTAAATATTATACCATATGAGGATATTTAATTTTCATTTATATACAACGTATTTACTATCAGTTTTTCGAATAAAAATAATACCTTATAAATAGAAATACTATATACAACACTATTAATTATTTCCTATTATATACTTTTTGTAAACTTGTTCGCATTTATTATTGATAATTTCTGACTTTGCTAATGCTGCCTGTTTTCCGGATAACTAGAAACACTTAACCCCGATTTCTATTATTCTGTAATACTACCATAAAAATAAAATTAACTGCTTCATTTAACGCAAACCTTGCTAATATCATTTTTCTCTCAGACTGACTTCCTACTAATGTTACTAACTTATCTTTGAATTTAATGGACCCACTTGACTGTGAAATCGACAACTTGAACCATGCTACCTTGAAACTTAACTCATATGAGCCCCTGAACACGCTCTACTCATTCATAGACACTGAAGACATTCCAGGATTCCTAGCCCACCTTTCTGCAATCGACATCGACATTCTACGCGATCTAGCCTTCACACCGCTCATGTACGCGATTTAGGAGCAAAAGACCAAGATGATCGACTTTCTGCTATCGCTATCTGAAAATAGCCAAACTGAGCGCCAAACGCTTATTTCGACCCGCAAATCGGTCGATTTCGCGCTCCTGGACCTTGCAGGCACCCAGAATGACCAGAAAGTGCTTTAGAACCTCATTTTAAAAATCGAAAATTCCAATTCAAATTCGATTTTCCACTCCCTCTAATACACTTCCTCCAAATCGTGAAAATTTTCGCTCACTTCGTGGCCTTCACGACGACCTCATTGGCCCTCACGTCGAGCTCCTTTTTGGGTGGCAGAATGACGCCCAGCCCTACCGTTCCGGCCGCGAGGAGCTGCTTGAACTCGGGCTGAATCTGCCCGTCCAGGAAGATTTCGGTCAGATTTTGAAGCTCAAAATCGCCCAAAACGGCGCGAATCAGCGCCGAATTCTGCGCGTTTTCGCGCATAAACGCAGCCGTTTCGTGCGGTGAGTCGTCGAATTCGACGTCCGTTTTCCTCAGCTTTTCGGCACCGCAAGGGCCGCAAAATGGGCCAGAAATCGCCTGAAAATAGGCGTCGTGGATCGAAAAAATCTCATCGAACCAGTCGTTCTCGGCCAACTCGCGGACCTGAGATAGTTTCTCGGATAGTTTTTCTACGGGAAAATTCTACAGTTTTAGAGCGTATATTAATCTAGATATGCCATTTAATGCCAAAATATCGTTTTCGCTGTAGAAATCGATTTCCGTAAGAAGTTCTTCTTGCAAATCTGAGTTTATGAGGCTTACACAAGTCCTGCAGCTATCTGCAATGTCAGCGCAAACGGCGTCAAATGCGTTAATTGCGACCGTTGCGAGGCCGGATTTGGAGTTCAGCGCTAAAAATCTGGCCAAATTCGGAGAAAACGTACCACGTTCTCTGAAGAGATGAATTGTGAGGTCTTGGACGTCATCGAGGCTGATTTTGCCTACGAGCTGCTCGAACGTGTCGAATGCTGCTTTTCTGGGCATTTGTGAGAGCTGCCCGCCAGTTTCGTTGAAAGCGCAGGAAAGAAGAGCTTTTTTGACGATTTCGTACTGATTTTACGCTAAATCGTGGTGTTTCATGTAGTCCTCGATCATGCGCACTGCGCACTCCCTGGCATCCGGCGAATCGCTCTTCATTCGCTGAACAGTAAAGTGAACCACCTATTCGCAATCTCTCACAGTTTTAACGCCGCAAAGCGCTCTTTTGGCCAGTACAGAAATCGGCTTCGCGGAGTGGAAAGTCAAAATGTACAAATCGAGGTACAAATCGTCCAAATTCGCTCTGAAGTACTTTTGCATGTAAATTGACGCCGTGATTCCAGCGTCGATTTGGAGCGGTGACGCGTGCTCTAGCAAGGGTTTAATGAACGAATTTGCCGGCTAGATCGCTAGAATCAGTGCGTTCTGATAGATTCCAGACTGCGCGGCCACCGACATCTCCGCCGGCAAGGACATGTATAGGCGCAGAATCTGCTAAATCGTTTCAATTTGAGGTGTTTGGCTCTTCCTTTTGACGTAAAAATCGTGCGTTTGCGTGTGTACTTGAACGGCAACAGAAATTGCCTGCAAAATTCCGTGAGTCTGCGCGCTGAAGGCGCTTGAAATTTCGATTTTTGAGATCAATGTTTGAAGTGAAAAATCGAATTCAAATTGGGATAAAAGTATGCCAAACGCCTCAGATGCAGCTTTTCTGGTTTTCTGGTCGTCTGAGGAGAGCATTTAGAAGACGTTCTCGTAGCAGGTTGAAAAGTCATGTTTTTAGGCGTAAAACGTACGGCAGAGGGCCCTGCATGTGTACCAGTGCACGTAGTCGTTATCTGTTTTAACCGGTGAGTTAAATTTTAGGTTATTTAGTAAGTAGCTCAAAGCGTCGTCTCTAAAGGACTTTTCTAGGACGTAGCCGCAAAAAACTGCCATTCCTTCGTTGGTAGTGAACTTCTCATTAGTAAATACAATTTCTTAAACATCCTAGAAGCTCAGACAGAGAGCTGCTGCGTCGCGAACTTCGCGTTTCTCATTTTAAATATCAATAAACGCTAGCAATTTAATAGTTTCAGATTAAAAATTTTTGAGAACTGAGTATGCAGTGAGTTTTCGCATCCAGTGAGGCTGCTAAGCTACTTTACAGGCATAATCTATGCTTTATTGCGTTGGTGTTGTGCGGAGCAAATCAAATAATTCTAACGTTAAGTGGTTTAATTCTGGGATAAGGTGCACAGTTTCCTATGGTAAAAGAATATCAAGACGTTCATAAATAGTCGGCATTCAAAGAAGTGGGTGATAAAATATATAGTAAATTATATTATAATATAATTAATCTTCAAATTTGATGAATATGTTAAAGCATTGATTTTCGATTAAAAGAATTTATTTTTGTAACTAGGATTGTAAACTGAAAGTTTTACTTCTGTATGTCAGTCTCGTATCTATTAAAATATTACTTGCAGCTATAGCATATAATATTAGCAAAAATCATATTCTGTGAGTTCTGTAAAGCTTAATAATTTGAATACACTAAACCAGCCGCAACAATAAATTAATATATTAAAATAATAAATCCAAAAACAACTGTAAAGTTGTCCTGAATAACTGTTCTGCTAATAAATTTATTTAATTTTTATTAATAAGTATATTTTTTAGTAATGTATTAAGAACAATAATATAAATAATATATACAGGAATAATAATAGGTGAAAATGCTTCCTATATTATTATAAGCTAAAGTTAAATATAAGTCCAAAAGCCCAAAACTGCGAGGTGCATCATTACTTTAAAATAATAACTCTGTCCTTAATTATAACAAAAGTTATGATATTAGTACTATTAAATTATATCAGAATAAAACTATAATCAATAAATACATGTAAATTTAATAGATAATGAACAGTGTAGACAATAATTTAAGTAATAATTAGCATTAGTAATAAAAATTTAGAGATAAAATTAAATTTAAAATTTTTGTATTAGATTAGCCTAGAATGAATAGCTCTGATTTAGAACTAATTGAAATATTATATTAAGAAATCACTCATTAGTCACAATACTTATGTTCGATTGACTCTCTTACACGTCAAAAAATGATTCAATTATCTATCAGAAATTTTAAGAATCTAAAGTCTCATATGCATGCATTGTTGCTTCCATATTAAGACTAAAATATTTTCAAGCATAAAGGCCTTCTTTAATTTGATATTTATAATAAATCAATAGACTATAATTTGAACACTGAAATGTATTAAAAAATGAATATTTGTTTAGAGAAAATAAAGCTTAGTATTGAAAGTATTTTTTCAGATAATGGGTACTTTTTTAGATATATATTATTTTTAAAATATTAAATAAACTTCCCAAATAAATTTATATTATACTTAAGAGAAGAATAATGGGTTGATAGTTGCATTAAGTACTTTAACACTGCTTTAAGATACTTATTTTTTGTCTGAAGTACAGTAGCTAAAATATATGGTACTAGTTACCTTAGTAGTTCAAATCTTAGTAGAAATTATTATACAGAATTCTGTTATGCAAAATTATGGTATAATGATAATTCGTCTATTAATGAGTTCAAACTATTTTTGATAGTATGTTCCTAAATTATTTGGATTGTCGTAAATAAACTATCTATATTTATAAAAGATTAGTAAAGGTTATTCTTTGTTTTATAATGGTTACAGTAAACTATATTATGCAATATAGATAAATTAATAGGATTATGCGTTATGTTGATTTTTTGAATACTAATTTCTAATTTATTAACGTAATAGACACTACAAATTTATCATTAACATAAAATATGAAAATTATCATCTATGAATAGTATTAAATATTTCATCTTATTTTAATTATTATGAATTAACTATTATTTCAATGAATAATTAACATGTAACTATACATATATAACAATAAATTTTATTAACTTGTTTAAACTAATGTTTGATTTATAAATTAAAATTTTAAGTCATCTTATACAGTTAAAAATTACACAATGTTATATCTATAGTTTTATTATTGTAAATTAATTATTAAACTTAATTGTTAATTGAATGTAAATTAGTGAAATATGTGAATATTTATAGCTTTTTAAAATATGAATGTTATGCTTATTAATTGCTATTTCCAATGAATTATATTATAAAATCAACACTAATAATCATATGTTAGTGCTCTCGCATAAATCTATTCTGCTTTAACCAGATACAATATATTTTTAAAACAATTGCGTAAGCTCTGACATTGTACAATATGATTTTCCTACACATTCTAAAGTGTTGACTTATTTTCCTAAATATTTCACACTTATTTGATCTTATTTATTCATTTCAATTTAAATAAAAGCTGCAAATTTAGGCTAATCACAATTCCAGTTACTATTAGTTAAAACTGTCATTAAAGGTGCTAGTGTAGTATCATGTGCAGTAATAATACTCATTTTTTATGTATCCGTTGTTAATTTTTAGATAATATCCGAAAATATTGGACCAATATTTATTTAAACAATTTTTACCATATCATTTTTGTCTGCATTACAAAACCAGTGCTTCCAATATGCATTATTGGCTTTTTCAATTTATTTATAAACTGTATCAGTTACTACAGAAGGCAACTTATCTCCACGTCCAGTAATTGCACGTAGTGAATCCCACATCATATACCAATCCCAATTTGTGGTTTTAAGATATCCATTATATTAATTAAGCTCCACCTTAGTAGGGAAGTCAGACTCATACTTGACATAATTATTTTCCTTTAACTTAGTCTACCAAGTACAAGGCCATTATGGATGGTATCCATCGTTTAAATTTTCTACCATTTCTACATCAAACTATTTGTTATTCGGAAAAAGTACAGAAAGTTATCCCAATAAAGAAGCTCGTGTTCGAGTAGTATTTGTGCTACGTAATTTTATCTCAGATGGATTGTAGTTAGATTATATAAATCCAGAATCTATATAATCCTTTTTAAGGATTAAACCTACTTCTTGATGCTACTAAAATCCTTTTTTAACCAATTCTCCAGGAGGACATGGTGTAGGCGTGGTAGTATTAAGTAAGATTAGCTATTTATCATATGATATCTTTTATGGCAAATCACATTACCATTCAGGAACCACTGATTAAGGAATTTTAAAAAAAGACGTTCTGGCCCCATGTCTGGCTATTACAATAACCTTTTTAAGATTAGATTTAGGTGTCATTGTAAATATGATAGCTAAAACAATTGTGACAATAATACACACCGCGATTACTAAAAGTGCAACACTTATAATAACACCTCTTTTCTTTAAATTTTTAGAATGGTCCATATTAGGACATTAATGCATAATAACAATGTTTTGATCATTATCAGATAATGCTGGTATTATTGTCATTTTAAAAATTAAAACTAAAATAGTAAGCTCGTTTAACAATTTTATATTAATATTATAGAATACACAATATGGTAATAACCATTAGACTATTATTTTAACTCAAAATTACTATTATTTGCACAGCTTAGATTGGGTTATAATTGACTTGAATATTTAATAAAGTATTAGAATATATTCTGAAAATACAATGAAATTACTGATATTATTTAGAATAGGGTATATTATAACTATTTAAAAATTTAAAAATGATAAATGATCAATTTTCTTCATTCCGGACAATGAAATAAAATAAGAGTAACTAATAGTGTTTAACTTAATAATATATTTGCACAACAAATATTTGAATCTAAGTTATTAAACAAAAATTTATTAATAATGATAAATATAAGTAGCATTTCTGAGCTCTTAGGTTTCACAAAAATTTAAATAATAATTACTTAAGCTTCATTCAGAACAACATGAAATATATATCTCCTAGAATGGTTTAAATAAACTTTATCTACTAACAAAATTCATTATTATAAGCGAAAGAACTTAGGTTATAATTAATAAAATAAATCAATCACTAAATTCATTTGAAATATTTTACCATGTCAATCGTTATTAAAATAGACTTACAAAACTTGTTTGTATATGTATCTTAGTCCTAATATAATACATATATATCAGATATATGTTTTTAATATTTAAGAAACATAATTTATCGAAAAGTCCTTCCCTTATCCTAAAATAATTATTCATAATATTTTTTAAGATTAACAAGAATAAGATCTACTTCCTTTTAATTATCTTAACAGTTAAAAATTAAAGTGCCTTAATACTTAATAAGTCTAAATTTTTCAAGTTTAATAGGAAATTTTACGCAATTTTACTTCTACTTAATAAAACTTCTAATTATATCAACAATTAGCCTCTTTCTTTATGTTTTAATAATATATGCTACTTCATCTCCAAATAAAGATTCTTCGATAAATTTAACCTCTTAGTTATGTCTTGAAGTAGAGTATTTTACTTTAATTTTGATTTTTCCAATATTGGTTATATCAACTGTATCTTATAATGGTTTCCGCAGTTTAGGTGTGTATTACTTAAATAAAATTTAATTACTGGCTCTTTATAATTCAATTTTTTATGGAAGTTTAGAGAAAATACCGATATAACTTGATACTTTAAATCTATTATGTTCATATACTAGAGAGTTCTTATTCATCAATATTGATTAATTAAATGTGCTATGCTTTCGTAAAGTATTATTTGTTCCAGATATGGAGCACGTTTTTAAGATTCGGGAAAGCTCCATTTGATCTTACACTATAGATATATGAGATAATAGCATAGTATGGTAAAATACAATTCCAAAAATGTTTAATACTAGTATTATATATTATTAATTTATCATCTCTTTCCTTTTATCTTTCCCTAAATGAACCGTCGTAATTCTCGTCTCAGAATGGAATTCAAGCAGAGAGCTCTTTAGTAGACTTCAAATAATGATGCTTACGAAGCACGCTAAGAACTGTAAAATGCATTGACTGGAGTTGCTGCTTTACCTTCACATATGTAAAAAGATGCAGTTTCATTAAATACCAAGTCTAAATACGATGGTGTAGATTCCCCAACGTTAGAAGATGAGTATTCTCATGTTACAGTGCCTAAGATTTTGCTCACAACATCGCGAGAGCCATCTCCTCGTTTAAAATTATTTTCGAAAGAACTTAAAATAGTTTTCGCTAATACATAAAGAGTAAATAGAGGCTAAACAACAATAAACTAACTAGTTAATTCAGCTCGTGCAGCAGATTTTTCTGATATTATTATTCTACATGAGACACGCGGTAGACCAGACGGTATGGTCGTCTCACATTTACCGCACGGTCCAACAGTTTATTTCAACTTGAACCAAATTTAGCTTAGAAGTGAAGTTGGTGGCGACAATTAACCTGAAAAAGCGCCGCAATTAGTTTTTGAGGGTATGGAAAGCAAAATCGGAAAACGAATAACATAAGTTATGAAACATCTATTTGATCAAGCAAAACCAGAGAGCGAAAGAGCAGTTAGTTTTGTGAATCGAAGCGATTGTGTAGTATTTAGACAGCATGTGTTTGAACGGGTTGGAAAGGAAGTTTTACTGAAAGAAATAGGTCCTCGATTCAATATGAATCCTTACAGAATACAAGTAGATGCGATTGATGCAAAAGCACCTGATGTTGAATGGCAGTTAAATACCTTCTCTAGTGCTAGTTTTAAACAACAAATTCTGTGAAATTATTTTCAATTTTTATTTATTAAAATATAATATTATGTATTATAATAATATTAATACCATTCCACATGAGCCTCTAATTCTTTGATCAAATTAATCCAATCTTTCGTCCTGCATTAGAGCGCCCTCAAGGTTATGACAAGATATAGCAATAGGCTATCAAGACATTACAGGATGCAGATTTTTAACGCAAGCTTGAAGAAACGTAGGCAGCTGCTAAACTGAAGTTGGATGCTTAATAAACAACACTTACAAGAAATTTAGAAGCCATAAATCGATATAAAGCTAAATCTATTTAAAACTCAACTTTTAATTCATCAACCGATCTGGATGATGACCAGACACTGATTTTGCTTTAAAATTTCGTTAAAGATCATCTGATAAAATTCTTCTAATCAAATTTAGAAGCCCCAAAGGACGAAACAGCGGCAAAATTCTCTAAAATTCTTGCTTTCAATGAGGCCTTAAAGCATTATATCATTGATATGAATTTGAAAGACAGAAAAAGCGGTGAAAGAGAAGGAATTGCCCAGTCAAAGCTAAGGCCTGAGAGACTTTTCAAACCTAGCGAATTTTATGGGAAAATTGTTAAATAGTTTGTTAAAGATGTTTTACAAGGATAGCAGAGTATGGGAAAAGGATTTCGGGCAGTAAAATTTGACGGGCAGGCCATAAACGCTAAAAATATGAAGAATGCAGAAGAGGAGGCAATGTTCGGATGATGGGTGATTTATTTAAGGTTATCGTTAAATTTTAGCAGGCTTTCGAAAAATAAAAACCAATATAAATTCTACGTAATTAATAAACATCGATTCGAATAGATAGGTATTAAAATTACATTATATATTATTATATATTAGTAACTATATTAACAAAATGCATTTATTATAAAAATACTAAAAACATAATGCATAGGACATCTTGCAATTAAAATTATTGCAATAATCATCTCTAATTGTAATAAATATTATAGATATAAATTCATATTGTAGTTTTACCACTCATAGTTTTGAGATCAATATTTAACGATATGTCAGTCGGCATAAATATTATAGCTAATTTAAGAAAAATATTGATACATTTATATAAATAAAAGGCATAAATTGCCGTGTATCTCCATAAATTTTCTAACTTTTGTAAATATTAGAATGGCCGATACTTTATATAAGCAATCCTAGTGAATTTACAACCGATCTATTAAATTTCCTTGACCCACCCTTGAAACTTATAAAAATATATGATATAACCAAACTACACACGGAAAAGATCATTATTCACTCGTTTCAACCCTGATCACACAATCATCTCCACGCACTCCCTACAGCTTTATGCGATCTAGCTAACCTCTGCGCATATATCATCACTTCCAGGGAAACCAACAATACCAAATCGGCCTCTTTAGATTTCTTCACCATCCCCGATTTACTCAAACACTGCATTTTTATCAAATTATACAACCAAAATTACGTTATCACAGCGTACTGCCATATCTTATCCTAACCAGAACTACCCATTTGGTCTTTCTTTAAATTCAATGCGTACTTTTTCAGCGCTTCCGCGAAAATTTTCCATAAATTCTCCCTTTTCGTCTACTTTTTCACGTAGAAATAACCCACTACCTCGAATAAATTATAATCGTTTCGCCTCCTATACTAATTGCTACAGAATGCGAAAATGGATACGGTTCCATTCTAATTCTAATATTGAGCTGTTTGTGAGCACTGTTGATAAAAGAACTGCCTATCTGGCAAAAGCCCGGAGATAATGAGCAGATGATAATTTAGATGCAACAATAAGTTATATTTTAGAATTTTAGTCGAAACTCAGTGAAAATGTCTCGAATTGTAGGAATGTCAGCGGCATGAATGACTTCTACTAAACTGCTGAGAAGAAGGATGTAATAAAAGTTGATGTTAGTTAAGGATAAGTTGATAATATAGGATTAATTATTATATGTGAGAGTAACTTCCCTGAAGATCTTTCATTAATAAATACTTCAGCGGCCATTATAATTATTTTTGGAGTGGCATAATTTAGATTATATTCTATATAAATAAACATATATCTATTTGAAATAATACGTTTATATGGTTAATATGTATTAATTTATAGAACAATTATGCAGTATCTCAGTTTTTTGAAATTATAGTCAATTTTAGTTAAAAAAAACCTACAGTAAAATAAAATTAGTTGTAATCAATAATTTATATTAGAAATTATCATTTTATAAATTAGTTGTCCTTTTAGTTTACTAAATTAAATAAAATACTAAAATAATCATATATTCTAAATATTCTCACAAAACTACTACTTTTCTAACATATATTATAAAGTTAGAATATACTTATGCTTAACTAAAAAAATTCAGTATGATATCACAATACACTAATAAAATAATATAAAAACTTAAAGAAAAAGCTCAAAACATACCCTCCTAACTTCTTAAATATTCGCCAACATCACCCTGCCTAATAACAATTTTGACACCGTACTCGCTTCTCATTGCATCAATCCCGCTTTTTGTGCTGACTCCAAAGCCAATACCAAACCCATCGGTATCACAGACTAAAACACCTGCTTGGTCTGGAATCTGATCAGTTATTTTACCAATTTGAGCTCTATTTACATCATTTCCATATAGGAATCCCATAGTAGCGTTTTTAGTGAGATGAACTCGGTGAGGAGCGAACTGCTCAAGAAGTGGCAGAGCAGGGATAGATAGATGGAATCTGCCATGATGCGTTAACTTACCTATAAAAACACCGGCACCACAAAGATTGTCTGCTGCTGCTGGGTGGCAATAATTTTCTAACGATTTTGGTAGATAATAAACACGGTTTTTGATTACACGGAAAACGAAATCTGCATCCTTACGATCTAATAATATTTTAGATGCTTCACCTATAAATTTTGCTAGCTTTTCAAACATAGCAGTCGCTTCGGTATCCTTGAGCTCACGCATTTTTAGGAGTGGATTGCGGAGGGAAAACGATCTATTATAATATATAAATATGAAAATACATTACATTACACATTTATATTTAAATTTTATCTATATATTATTTTTAAGTAGTCTTTCCTCATAAAAATGAATTACGGGCAAGGTAATAGTTAAAATTATTAATAATAAGGGTAGTATGGTAATAATTATGGAAACTATCATTAAAGTAATAATTATTAAAATTAAAATAACTAACATTAAAGCCATTCGCATCATAGTATGTAACATTAATAAATTGTTTAGATTATTTTTTATTAATAAAGCATTTAAGATATATAGGGTCAAATGATGAATTTTAAAATACCATAAATTAATGATATTTTTAGTAGAATGTAAATTAAATAGATCAACGACTCACTTCTTCTAATCTTTATATCATTTAATGATGCCTATCTATTTTATATAGAGTTTGTTAAACTAAATATTAACTGTTCAATAGCACTTAACAAATTATCAGAAATAACAAAAAGAGCAGATATCATAGCGTCAGATTAAGCTGCAGGTGAGCAGATATAGAAAATAAAGCAAGAAATTAATTCATTAAATCATAATTTATTAAAGTAATAATTAGCAGACAAAGTGGAACTTCAACATTTCATAGGCCAGCTAAAGAAGAGAATGTGATATTATTATATTATACATATTTATCACATTAAATCACAAGTTTTTTAGCTACTTTAATTGTTAAATAAATAGATCCACCCCAATTTCATTCTTGCCTTAAAAGCAGTCAAAGTTAACTGGGTAGCCACATTTTTAGCAAATGATTTGATATTCTTATTTATCTATTTTCCCATTAAAATTTAAGTCTGCTGCTAAAAATAACATAAGCTCCTGCTACACCTTAATATCTTTTTTACTGATTTCTGCAATAATGAATAGTCTGATAAATTCCTTTAAATCTAGCTCACCATCAAAGTCAGAATCAACAAGAAATATAATTTTCCTAAGAGTATTTTCATCGAAGGTAATTTTCATTGACTTGAACCCTTGTATCGCTTCAGTAAGTTAAATTTTTCCATCGTTTGAAGTATCAAATTTATTAAATACATCTGTTGCATACTAAATTTAAACAGAATTTATGAATGACAATTAGCTAGGTAAGTCCGGAGTTTCAATTGGTTTTGATTTTGATGTAGTATTCCCCATTTTACTGAATAGAATAGAATTTTATTTAAATTTAAATTAATACCTATTGTCTGAAACTAAACTGTAAATATTTAATAATTATAAATTTAGAAGATATTAATATAATAAAAAATAAAGCAAAATAAAATAAAACTAACTTAACAAAAGTATAATAAATAATAATTTACATATTTAATAATGAGACATTTATCTCTTAACAAAACTAATAATAATGTGTATCAATTTTGTTAAAACAATCAATTTACTAAGGTCTATCTCGAAAATTATTAAATTATTAATAACTTTAACTGCTAAGTATTAGAAATTTAATTACTAAATTGTTAGTTATAATCATTTAATCTTATTGACTTTAAGTATCTGAAATCTCTTATATTATAAGAGTGCTCTATAGAGGAACTTAATATATCATTTTAGAATAGTATGTTTTTTCAAGATAATTATAATATAGCTTTTCTTAAAGACCATAAGCTTTATTCTAAACATGCTATGCAGCCTGTAGTTTCAAATATTATTTCTTTTTAATAGAATTATGAGAGCCCTTATTAAATTTTTAGCAATTTCATTAAAACTCTAATCATTGGTTAGATTATTCTCCCTGATTTATCAATTGATATTATCGATGAATAACTACTAAAAGTAAAATAAGCATAGCTTAAGAAATAACAGATTTAAAATTTAGTGATAGATAATAATAGAGTAGATAATATAGTGATAGAAAATACTAGCTTAGACGAAATAGAAATACATTTATTATAAAATTATAAGCTAGATATTAAACTGAACAACAAACTTAAATCGTTATAGTTAAAGGGAATTCATAATATATCTTAGCTGTAATTTAATAATCTTTAAAATCTTGAATAACTTAATTTATGGTAAATGTAGTTCCTTGATATCGATAACATTATTGCTTAGAAAAATATCCAAATAAATATTACTGAATGTAACGTTATAATTAATAATAGTACTAATAATGATATAAATATTTATGATTCACGAATATTAAACTAGTATATCTTTAGTTAGAATAGTAAAATTAAAATATTTACTTCATAAATAGATACTGTGCTAATAAACGCATAAGTTAACGAATTTTCCACTGATAATATAATTAAGTATGTTACTATAGAATATAATTCACACCTAAATTATTTAGATTTGTCCAATATTAATAATATTGATCTTGTTAATACCTCGTTTTAATAATCCACACATATCGAAAATTACAATAGTACATTCTTTTTAAAAGGGTATTTTCCGGAATAAGTAATATTATCAACACATTCACAATAGTAGTATATCAGTTATTTGACTTTTAAAATAAATTTACGTAACGAGCAAATACTAAATTTATTATAATGATTATTATATAATATATTTAACATCTTTCATAAAAATAATGAATACACATTTTTTGGTATAAATTAGTACTTCCAACTCAATTAATACATTAGAATGCCGATATAATTCATATACACATCTTTGTTTTGATAAATCGTTTAGTTTGTCACCCATTAAGATTATCTTATAAAATTGTATTGTACATGATGTATCGATATTTTAATAATCTCAGTTAATTAGTATAGAGCTGGATACAATTTAATTTATTAGTTAACTTGATTTATCGATACTTAGAAATTGTTAATCAATAAGTTTCAAGTCTATTAATTAGTCAGTTATCTTACCTGTATACACTTTAATTAATATTGATATTTCGTATTGCTCTGTCACTAACATTTAGTAAATAATTAATTTAGATACATTAGAATCTATATCTCTAAGGAATATTGCTCAAGCTATGTAAATTACTATACTTCCTCCAAAGCTAAAAATATTATCATTGATAGATGTTAAAGTTAACTTGAATGCAGATTTACCATCAACTTTAGAGTCATTAACTTTATAATGGCTTAAAAATAAGGCTATACTTAGAAATGTAGAAAAATTAATTTATCTATGTGTAAATGGTACTAAATTTGAATACTATGGTGCTTTTTCTAGTTTGGTGCATTGTGAAGTTTAAGGTGTAGTTTTTGAAATTAATCTTTAGCATACTCCTAACCTTTAAGTTTTAAAAGTAGAAAATGCTAATATTTCAGTAGTTGGAGAGCGAGTTATTCTAACTAGGATCTATTAAGATCTTTAATAATATTAAATTAATATGAATACAGTTAAACTACGCCTATTAGGCCGGTAGGATTTTACTTTAAAACTCAAAGACTCTTCTTTCATAGAATGCTCTCAATATCATTAACTCCTTTATAATTAAGTTATTGATTCTAATAGATTAAGTTCACACTAGCGAAATAATATTATCTCTATTGTTTTATAAAATATAACAATTAATCATTTACACTTATCAGATTTTTAGAGTATTTAATCTCTGGATCTCTCAGCATGTGAATCTTAATAGGTAGATTTGCCTAATTCTATAATAACTTTAATAGTATAATAGTGTAATTTGGGATAAATTAGTTAGTCAAACATTGAGGATATTAATATCTCGTTCTCTGATGTTGACTTTTAAAGCCCCGTTACGGCAAAAACTATAAAACTACATTCTGCATGCAATAATAGCATTTTTAATGTTGATAATCTATAATTTTTATATATTACTGAATCTTAAGCTCAATTGAATACTGGTATATTTTCAGATACTATCGTAGATTTCCATTTGTAGACATCTAATAATTTTAGCCTCGATTTTTCTCGATCAGTTAATTTAAAAAATATATTTATGGATGGAGCAAAACTTGAATTACTTGATATTAATTTCTCTTCTCTTAAGGTTTTGTCTTTATAAAAATTATTATCAATCCCAAATCTCCCTGCTGTAAAGTTAGAATCACTATCCTTAGTTCACGTATAATCTTAAGGGTGTCTTCACATACTAAAGTCTGATCATATATGCCTCTAAGATTGTTAATTAGATGATCTTAAAATTGAAGAATGTAAAGATATATTTCTAATTCATCTTAATCTTAATTCCTTAGCTATTCCGTCTCTAATAAATAAATTTTCAGTGATATCTTGCAAAATTTAATCTCTAGAAGGGGTTGGCACAAAAATTTAAGATTGCTATTTAAAAAATTGTTCGATCACGTCCAACTAATTTTAATTTATCGTGAAACACGTAAGCACATAAAATACCGATGTTTCCACAATGATTTTCCACCAAACAACTAGCTTAATAGCACATGAAAGTACATTTTTGGATTTTAATTGTCTTCAAAATTTAACTAGTGTGAAGCTCTATAATATTAAGCATGATATAGATATGTCCTCTCTCACTATTTAGGAACTTTCGATTAATGCCTGCACGTTTTAAGTTATTTTACCATCAACAACGCAACTCGCTATATCGACAACGACCATTCCAAATATCCAAGATTTTACGGGATTGGAAACGCTAAAACAGCTCTCTATCAGCAACTCGCAGCTGAACTTCGGCAGTGCCCTTCCGCGCTCGCTGGTTCAGCTCGAACTGAACCAAATGGACCTGCCGGACCTCCAGCTAGCTAACTTGCAGAATCTGATGATTTTAACGCTCAATTCGGCCAATATACCGCTGAAAAACCTCAGCAGCTCGCTGGTCGAAATTTCCATCGCCCAGTCCGCCGTCGAGCAGGTTTTGCCGCTGGCGCACCTGGTGAACCTGCAGCGGCTCATCCTCACTGGCTCGAACGTCCGATTTGACGGCATTCCAGACGCCCAGAACCTGCTAATCCAGACGGACCAGCCGCAGGACTACGCGAGCGCGTTCGGAACGAACCTGTTCATCTACAGCAACATTGAGAAAATCGGCTTCGCCGGGGGCCGCATGCAGCCGCAGGCGCACGTCTGCAGGCATCCGGGCGGGATCGGGCGCCCGTGGCTCCTGCAGCATGGCCTGCGGCTGCAGAACCTGCGACGAAAGATTCGCGAGGCCGAAAATGAAATTCTCGGCGTCTACGCGCGAATTGCTAGTCTCCAGTGAGCGTATTTTCACTCAAATCGCTACCGCGTCGGTTGAGATCCGCAGGCCGCCAGGCTGCCTTTCGAGCCGCAGGCGGCCAGTTTTCGTTATCGCGAAGCAGCTTTGTAGCTGGTCCTGCTGGATTTCGAGCCGCACGCCGGCGATGCCGACGAGGGCGAATGGGGGCGCATCCTGCACCCGCAGCACGCCCAGAACGCTCAGACGGCCGTCGACGAGCAGCAGGAAGTGCCCCGGGAACGCGTCCGCGAAGCGCAGCTCCTCGAAGCTGAGGGGCTTCCGGGCTCCGTAGCGCAGGAACTCCAGAATTCGGCCCATGTTGTCCGCTGCTGGAGTGTAGAACGCGCTGTGGTGCGCGGTTTTCTGCCGATGGCGCCGCAGCGTCTCGTCCAGAATGTCGCGCAGCTGGCACGGCGATTTCGCGATTTGCGGCGTTAGCGGGCCGTCAAATTTTGTGAGCGCGTTGAGGTCCTCGCGCTGCTCGATTTTGAACTCCATTCTGGGCGAAAGCAGCGTTTCGAAAACTGCGTTCGGGATCGATTCCTGCGCGGCAAATACCGCCATTGGCGCCTTTACAGGCTACGAACTGTGCGGTGAGAAGTCGCTGTAGGTCAGGATCTGCTCGTTCTAGAAAGCTGTCTGCTTGGCCTGTGGGTCCGGAGAGGTGGAGTCCAGCTTGGATGTGAGCTCTTCGATCTTGTTGTAGAGCTGCGTAATTTGCGTGTCTTTTAGGCTAAGGAGCGCGCCGAGCTGCGCGACTTCCTGGCTCAACTTGAGGTTTTCGAAGCGTAGGCCTTCCATTTTAATTATAGGAATGTTATTATATAAGTTCACTGAACCCAACAATTGTAGTCTTTGATTTGGTTTGACTTTAGCTCGGCGATTTCTGCTATCTTGAAGCTCGCCTGAATGAAGTTGTCTTTAAGAGGCTCAAACTACCGTTTAAGTTCTCTTGAGATTTCAACTGAATACTTAAGATGTAAATTTTTTTCCTTAAAATAACGCTTTCTGGCGGTGTTACAAAATATCTAAAATGCGAGCTTTTCATTTTCAAGAGGCTTCTATACAATTTCTACTTTCTTAACGTGCGTCTCCTTCCAATTTAATATCAACTGATTTTGTGTTTTTTATCGGTCTTACTTCTCTTCATCTGATAATTAACTCCAAAGCTAGCCAATTAGCTTAGCTTATTGTGGTATTGAGCCTGTTATTTTTTGCGTTTTTCTCATCTCTGAAGCAAATGCGAAGTATGCTGTGGGTGGTCGTTTTTCTTCCATTTTAATATTATTAAATATTATAATATATAATTCACTACTCTCCTTTCAATTAGGAAAAAATCCTCTTCCAAGATGAAAATTAACTCTAGCTCGGTGCTGACCGAATAGTTCCCCATAGTGTAGTAACTGCTCTATCATGAATAGACTATAGTCTCTCATAATCAAATATAAATTTTTACGCATCTTTTCCGGCAAATTTTTGATGCTTTGACTTATTAAGCCTCTACATCATTTCGCTGCTTACTAAACTTAATTACTCAAATGTAGTATTTTCTTACATAAGTGTTGCCTTTAAATGGACAATTTCACTTTTAAGTTGTTCTACTTTCATATTTTTAACCTCACAACCAGAACTGATAGATCGTTACTTTTCAGCGAACTCTTCGAAAGTAGTTCCTGCTTAAAGCTACCCAGCAAATTTAACTACTTCGGCATTTTATCGCATACCAGTATTATGATAGATTTTTGTCTATAAGTGAGTGCATGTTTTATGAACAGATGCAATATACTTAGTATAATGTTCATTAAGTTATAGATTCTACGTTTTACCCGATATTTTTTGTTTCTTAAGTTTATCGATTTTAAGCTCATTTAGACGAAACTATGACAGGTGAGCTATTTCTTCCAAAAGTAATGTGTTATCCATCTGTTAGAATGATTTATAGATTTATACAAATTCAAAAAGTGTATATTCTTCACCATTATAAAGTACTGTTCTTTGCGGTCTTCTGAAAGAATGCATTTAGTAATTTAGTCCTATTATAATATTATATATTAAGTGTGTTTATAAAAAATAAATATTATACTTTAGTTAGTATCAAACTATATTTCTTTAGATACAGTGATTAAATTATACTCACCAGTTTATTTAGTTCAAATTTTATCTTAGATATTTGACCTTTTTACGATTATTCTCACACTCTTGGTCTAAATAAGAAATCATAGAAGTTAATTAGGATAGATCCTTTTTTTGATCTTCTAATAAATAAATAAGCTGCATAAATTCATTTTTTTATTTTTTAAGCCTAAAATTGTCATTAATTAATGAAACATCTATTACACTATCTTTGAAGTGATCTTCATTAATAAAGAAACTTTCTCTTTCTATACTTTTATCCATAACTGTTTATAAGTCCCTTAACTGAATTAAAGGCTTCAAAATTAACTCCTCTTATATTGACTATGCTTCACTTTCATCTATTACATTTAAACTATTACAATTTGGAGTTATATTATTATTTGTTGTTGGATGTTGAACCATAAAATCTGCTTGATGCAAAATCTTATATGGTTAAGATTTAATATTATTTATTAAAGGCAACATGCTTACAGCTCCACCATAATAAATTCTACGATCAAACGTTTTTAGACTTTTCATTTAATGTGATTCTACAATATTATTTTTATGACTCTTATGTTAATATGATTTATACTAATTATATTTTTAAAATTACAGTTTGTTTTATATATGATCCTTCCGTTTCATAATACATATTCACTTAAAAATAAACAAGTTGCTTATTTGCTTATTTTAACTACAGAATTTTTCTAATTATAAGTTTACAAAATTTTCTTATAAAATAATATTATTTTTAATATATTTAATAAAAATTTAGTTAAAAAGCACATTATATTTTCAATAACTTTATTTCGCAGTAAATATTGTATCAAAATAGTATTTCTTTATATTGTTCCTCTGGCTCGTCATAATCCTCAGACGAACAATAATATATTTATTTTAATCTCTGTTTGCGCAATTACTTTTCTTTTTTCTTTTTTTGAATCTCTGATGATTTCAACATATTGTAGAAATCGTCAAATTTAACCGTTTCCGGATTCGATAATCTTGTATTCTTTAATTAAGATATAGATGCATCTTACTTGTGTTTAACAGTTATTTTTTCTTATACTTATTTTGTAATAGATATAAAATCTGGTGAATAAAGTGGCTATTTTCTTAATAAATTTTGTCGATAGATTGGAGAAGATTATCCGTGTAATAAATTCATAAATTTAAGTTTGTTTTCCATGCAGTGCTAGTGGGAAGGTTTTAGTTCTGGTAGTTACATTTTTGCAAACAATATCTAAATCTTATATTATATATATTATATTCAATTAAATGATACCTGATCCATTTTCTTTCATATAGTCTGAAATCTCTATATTAGATCCTGCACAGCCATTTTACACATAGGCTGAATTAGATTTACTGTTTAAAACGCCGAAAACCAATAATACTAATTTATTTCTAGATTCACCTGCACAGTCGCCTTTATCTACGTCAGAATCAGACAAAGAGATAAATAATGTTGATATAAAATAATACAATTAAAAACTATATGATTAAATGATATGCTTAACTTACGAACTTATAGAGGATGCTAGCTATAAAGCAGAGTATGATAAGCGAATGGGAACTATAGATTAAATTGACAGGTAGGTTAATAAACCATATAGTTGTCGGCGCCATCATTTTGTAACTATGACTGATGCATAATAATTTAAGATCAATAACCTAAACAATGTATAAAAAGAGTCACTATTATGTCAGCACTCAAATGAAAAGGCCAAAGTACTTAAGTCACTTTAGAATCCTATTTTTAGTAAAAAACATCTGATAGAAAACTCAGCAAAAATTAGTGTCTCGATTATCTAAAGTTCTGTTCATAAATCAAAAGTAGTTACACAACACTAAGATATTATAGTGACCTCGCTTGTTGATGATTTTTATATTGATACTGGGTATAATCGTATGTAGCATTTGAACGAATAAATTACATAGTAAATTAAAAGAAATGATTTGATACTAAACAAATCATAAAAAAAATGAATGATTATTATATTATTTATATTGGTTTATGATTTATATGTGGAAGAAATAACTATTAAGCAGACTTAACTCTATAGAGAGATACACTTTCAGAAAACAAACAGAACACATCGACTCTCTTAAAGATTATATCTAAATGCTTAATCAGAGCACCGATGGTATTCATAAGGACGACCAGCAGCAGTTCCTGAATTTGGTGGAAAAGTTGTTTGAGAACGACATCGAGTCATTCAATTACTAGTTTATTCCGATAGATTAGTCGCACCACCAGTTTGTGTGCGATAAGTGCACGAATTTCTTGCAGAAGCACATCCTCATTATGCCTTGCAGCCACACCGTATGCCAGCGGTGTGTTCTGGCGCACCAATGGGACCAGATCACCTGCCCTGTCTGCGATGCAATAATACTGGATATGTAGTTCAACGAGCAGCTGTGCCGCCAGCAGCTCCAGACGCCCGTATACTGCTGCAATCTGGTGGCCAAGGAGGCGGAGGTCGCGTAGTACGGGAAGCAGGAGTACGATCTCGGCGCGAGGCATGCGGCGTTAGTTCCGGTTTTGAGCGATTTCAACGCGAATCTGTGCAAGGTTGAATAGGTCAACTACCTGCGGCAGGAGCGCAGATTCGAGATTCTCCGCGACGGGGCGCAGGACCTGAGGCACTACCAGCTGCAGCTGTTTGAGTATTTTCCCGAGCAGGAGCGCAAGTTCCTGTTCAGCTGCGGCTGGGCCGGGCCCTATGCGGACCTCGCCGGGCACATCGCGAATGACTGCAGCCATACGCTGGTGGAGTGCGGGTACTGCGCGTTTCCAGTTGCGCGGCAGGTCCTGGAGTATCACAGGAAAGTTTGCTGCCTTTAGAACCAGCGATGCCTCCTTTGCTACAGACCGGTGCAGCTAGCGAAAATGTGCCACCATCAGGTTGGATGCTTGCAGACGTTACTGTCATATGATACGGCGAAGCTGGTGATACCCGTGGAATACAGCTACGACCTCGAACTCGAGTCGCTGGTGACCCGGATACAGCAGGGAATTAGCAACCTCCAGAACCTGGTACTGAGGCTGGACACGAACAGCCAGGGCGAGGTAATCCAGTATTAAAATTCTGAGAAGGTTAGGGTTAAATTAAATATCCAAAACAAGCCATTTTTCCATTACATCTACGAAAAACATGTGCTATTGTTTCCCCTTATATCATAACTTATCATTATATCCTTACTCGATCTGTGTCTTTATTACATCCCACTTTATACATAGTATATTGCTTTACCTGTTTTAATTGTTTAAGTATTAAATCTTTTTTGCTTGTTTTGGTACACAATTCAATTTATTATTACAAATAGATTTAGATCAAGTATTGCTCTATATATGTTAAATGTTTACTACGTATCCATACTAAATTTTGCTGGATTGTATGTGTCAGCGTATTTAATATCTCCATTGGCGTTTGCTGGAAAGTAACCTAATTCTATGATAAATACATTTTTTGATTTTCTGTATTTTAGTTCTGCTGTTGGATCTAGTATAGGATTTGGCGATATTTCTCCATTAACTCTTCCAATAAGATATGTTATATTAATTGAAATTTTATTTACTTAACTAGTATAGAAAATTGTTTTCAGAGGATTTTCATTTTTCTTCAAGCTTAAAAAAATTGAAGAATAACACAAAAAATATAGGGATGATATTCGTAGTCTAAAATGATAAATATAATAATCTATGCGATTTTGATTATTTTTGCTTAATTTAGTAAAAATTAAAGCAGAAAAAACTAAGGTCTTAAAATGATGAAAATCACTCAATAATCAGAAAAATCAGAAAATTTAATTAAAATATCTTAAATTTTACTAAATTCATCGCGTACAGAAGGCTACACTTCTAAAATACAGCTAACCATTACTCCAATACTTTTACATTTACTATAATTTTTAATTCCGAATTCCTTCATAAATAAATCTTGAATAGCTTTAATTTATTAATCCTTCAATCTAAAATCTGTTAACATAATTAAATTATGGACAATTTCATAACTATCCTGCAATCTATCAAACAAATATTCTTAATCTATCTAGCCCAGTATATATGCGCCTTATGAGCAACATGAAATAGTTGTTAAAATTTGTAAAATACCTCTTGACAACTAAGTTATCTAACCGCATTTTAAACCCTCTACCAAACTCTGAATAACTTGTATATTTGTAAAATTATTCAGACAATCCTTATCAATGGCTTAACATACCAGAATTTTCCCAATTACTAGAGCCGCATTATCATCCCGTTTATCTAAATCATTTGAAAAATAGGTCTGTTCTAAGAGTCTCACTAGTAACTAAATATCCAAAATACTGTTAGTTTTCAGTGAATGTTCAAACATCGAGTCTAGAATAAAACTTTAACATTTTCCAGGAAGTTTCACAAACTCTAATGCTTTTTCATAGCAATTTTCAAAATAAAATGACAAAGCAGTTACGGCGAATAGGATTGGCTGGTTGAAAGGATGCAATAACTTATCTATGCGAGAAGTTAACAACTGTGATACATTTTCAAATATCTCACCCTACAAAGCTAGATTATGTATTATCATATAATGCAACGAAATAAAGGCCTCGAAGTGAGTAAATGTGTTTAACTGTTCTCGGAAAACATTAATTTCAAGTCTTTAAATAATATATTCATATTCAGTTGAAAATATCATGAAAATATTTGAGTTTTGCAGCAAAGTGAGTTAATTTAAAAAGCTTATGACCTCCATTCTTATATTTACAGCGTCGACAAGCAGGAGCATAAAAAGAGATTTGAGAAAAACGGGATCTTCTTGTAGAAACTGCATTCCCCCCGGCGTAAGAAGCCCCTTTAGCAGTCTAATACCCGTAAGCTTAATGTCATTTGTCTCGCCTTGCATAATCTGGCTTCGCAAATAATCATATTTGTTTTAGTCCATTATCAGCCCAAAAATATTTTGTGCCAGATTTAATATTAAAATAGCAAACGTGAAACTGACAAAAATTCATTAAACGCCCATTTCGCGTTCCTCACTTCATGTGCAGCATGACCGCGTGGCAGTCCTGCAGAAACTGCCCTATTTCGACCCCGCGGCCGGCGTTCTTCAGCTTTTCGAAGGCGTAGCACTCGGGAACGCCGATAATGCTCATTTTCTATTTCTGGGCGTCTGGGAGCGCCTCGAACCGGTCCATGCGCTGCTCCTCGTCCTCGCCACGCACACTGAAACGCTCACCCTTCCCGGCCTCGAGGACGAGCGCGCAGGCGCCGGCGACGAGGAAGTCCATTCCAAAGTAGAGGAAGCAGTCGAAGAAGCGCTCCCAGGGCTCGAATTCGAGGCAGTTGTGCAGGCAGGAGACGAGCCACGGCATGAGGAAGTTGGCGTAGTCGAACGCCTCCGCGAGCTCGAGGTCCAGCTGCTGCAGCAGCTCCAGGGTCTGGAACTGGTACAACTTCGACTCCGCTGGATGAGTAAAAACCGAGTATTTGAACGCGAATTTTGGCCCTAGAGAATATGCTAATCGCCCGGTGGAAAGGACTAAATACGCTAATGGTTTTATTAGCGGCTGCGAGTACGAATTTGACGATTTCAGCGCCACGTCGAATAGCAGGAAGAGGCCGGATTTCGTGTTTAGGAAATGGGTGTGTGGGAATGCCCGGTTGATGTCTTTGAGTATTTACTCAGCATTTTCCACTTTAATGGTTATATCAGGTGCTGAGACATCTTTTAGGACTTTTACGTAAAAAAGCTGCTTGTGGGAGTACGGTATGCCCGTTAGAACGTAGTTTTTCGTTCGTTCGCTGGTAAAGTTGTGCTAGAAATCGCGTGAATTCACGTATTCGTTGAACTCGAGTTCGTAGGCAAGGGAGAGATTTGGCGGTTTACTTGGCTTATTTAGCATGCCTGTGTTACTCAGCGGCTAATTTGGGTCTTAGAGAGAGTAATTTTGGTAATACTCTTCAAATAGTTTGTCCATTTGATGGAATACAATATATGTTATTTTAATGTATAATAATTATATAATATAAAATCACTCTCAGCTATCTTCGGCGTATAGGTTTAGAACTGGCTCTTCCTGCTCGAAGCGCGAGTCAGTGTTAATAATATCGAAAACTTTGGAGCTGTCTATTTACTCTCTAAGAAATATGAATTTCTCATATATTTATTTTATTAACAATTATATTTAGAAAGAACTCTAAAACGAACCTCTTTAATAAAGTCTAATGAAATTTGATACCAGATTGATAATGTTATCAGAAGATGGTTCCCAATTCGTATATAGTAAAATATTTATTAATATGCATATTTAGTCTTGGTTTTTGGCATTAAAAATATACTTCCTAATACAATTGTTAATAAAGTTAGGCTGCTACCAAATAATAATTGCACCATTTTAATGACAACTAATAGTATTAAGTATAAATAAAAATGAATTTTTAATATATTGTAACTATGAATCTTTAAGAAGGTTTATCATCTATTGTATAATATCAATATTGATAAATTCATAAGTTCTACTGATGCTAGAGCTAATTAAAAGTAATATTTAGCAGCAAAGAGTTAAAATACGTTCATTATCTTATGTTAATATGATATTAATATTTTATGCAATAATTTCTAATAACTATTCAACTTTAATTAAACTGTGTTTTCTTCTAGCTTTTTCATATAACACATCTAAAATTACTAGTTAGTTTGTTACTGTTTTCGTAACTATTGATACAACAGCCTGTTCCATTTCTGTGTTCCAGGCTGCATATGCTGCAGCTGCAATTAAAAGTTTCTCCCACTAAGGATGGGTGACTTAATAAACCTTAGGCATGATAAATTATATGCCATCCAACAAATATGCTCCCCTAATCACTATATTGTGAATTACTAAGTAATAAAGTCTCAAAAACTCATCAAACTATTTAAACTATTAGATTTTTAGTCTAAATTGAGGAGATTCTACTGCTTATATAACAAGAATAAAATATTCATCAAATATACCCCCCAAATTTAGATTTAATAATGTTAGCTTTGAAAGAAAAAATATGGTTTCCAATCTTATTTCCGGTTATTCCTCCACACAAAGTCTAATCAATGATGGTAAGAAATGAGGATATTAACTAATTATTTCATAACCTTCAGATGACAAATAGTGATGTAATTTCTAGATTCCACTTATCTTCACTTCGTCTGTTTGTCCTTTTAAAATCAAATGCTGAATCTCCTCGAATTAATCTTTTTCTCGTGACAATATAGACTAGTTCATTTTGGTAAACTTGTCTATAATTATATTTATAACAATATGTAAAATTATTCAATCACTCCATCCAAAATTAGAAGCATATACTCCATCATCTTAAAAATCTAATTTTAAAAAGTTGCAGTTGTAAATAGTACTTTTAGATAAACCTGCAATTAAAGCACCACCACATAGGTTAGAGTTGATAATCTTATCTCCCCCATATATATAAACATTAACATCATCTAAATTAAAATTAATCAAACTATTTGTCGAGACTGGTGATGGTTATTATGGAATAATAGAATTTGATAACAACATCATCGCTGTATAAACTTGAGCTCTTTTTGTATCACCAGATGCATACAATTCAGGTAAATTAGATGATAAAATTGGAGTATCAAAAAATTAGGATAGCTATGACGACTACGGTGACTAAAAACCAGGCAAAGGCTCCTCTGATTTTATTTGTGATTCCTATGTTTATATAGGAGATTTTACTTTAATTTTTAGCTTTGAAGAAACTTAGGATTATATTTCCGATTAAAGCTACGATTATACTTATGATTAAGATTGCATTGATGTATTTGTTAACTAATCAGCATTCATAGTATATTTCGTTTAGTTCCAAGGATAATCTATATACAAAAACGTTATTCCACAAATTTAAATTTTAAATGGATTTTGCCCAACTTAAACGTATTACTGACTTGTTATTAGCTAAAATTATTTAGGTAATTCTGGATTTACTAGTAGATTATTATCGTTTAATCCAGGTAATAAAATTAACTCTGTCTTATATTGAAAAGCTAGCTACTTTACTTTTTTAACAAATATTTCTAATTATTTTTTGATATAGATATCCTCCGTAAAATTTACTATTACTATAAAATAATTAAATTCTCCTTTTCTAATAATTTATTCTATAGTCTATAAAATTTCTTAAGTTATTCCGTGTATCTACGAAAATCCAACTGTAAAATTAGTTTAAATTTCTAATTAACTCTGCTCAAATGGCGGTTAAAATATTTTCTCAACCGACAAATATAAATTGTTATTATTATCAATTAATTATCCAATAGCTCCTATAACAGCTCCTGGGTATAGTAAATATTAGCTTTGCTGTGCTGATTTCTGCAGTAACAACAAGGCGGCATTGCCTAAATGAATTTTATTGTCCTCATCTGTAATAATTTGATGAGCTACTAATGACTAATCAACCAATTAAATATATAGATATTTCACTTCTAGTGAACAATAAGATTAAATTTTTGAAATCATCTTTTAAAAATATTAGAACAAAAGTTCTTACTGCGTTTGTTAATATACTGATTAAGTTGCTCCATCATGCATTTTAAGATGACAAAATTCAAGTGGTTTCTATTCATTTATTCTAGATACATGAGGAACTTGAAATTATAACTTTGATAACTCTATGATATCTTTATTTATAACAACTTCCTAAGTAGAATCGGCAGAATCAGATAGTAGTGCGAGGTCTGCCATTTTTTGTAAATTATTATTAAATATACTGGCATATAATAAATATAATTCTTTCAGAAGTCATCTCCTACAAATGCTTTACTTAACCCTAATCCACTTGATCTCATTGACATTTTAAGCTCCATAGTCTTCTATAACACTTTTTAAACTACATCATCAGTATTTAGCTTTTCTTGTTATTTCTTCCATTCGTGTTCTAATTTTTTACTATTATCCGCTTTGTTATAATTAAATAAGGAATCTAGCATACCACTTTCTACTAAGCTGCCCTTCCTGTTTATATCTTAAATCTTCTCCCTATGAGTAAGCGGTCGCTGGAAGTTTCTAACGTTAAGGAGCGGGTTCTAAGTATAAGTTTCAGTTAAAAATACTTTTTTGTCAATTTTAAGATGCGAAGATTCTGGCTTATAACTTGTAACAGGTCTGGCCCTGCTTTTATCAAAAAAAATTCTAGAGTCGTTACGCACTTCAGGAACTGGGGCACCTTTCATTTTTAGTTTTTTCTGATCTGACAGATAATTGGACATTTATATTTTGCTTACAGTAATATCCTACAATTTCGCCCTCTAACGTTATAATTTTTCCAAATCGTCAGACATTTGCTGGATAGTTTTAAGCGACAAATCCTATTATTCCTTCAGATTCTGATACTTGTAGCGTGTAGCGTATTCGTGCGACCAAATTTGCCTGTTATAGAACTCCGCCCTCGAAGATATCATTTTTTACAACTATATCTTATTTTATATAATAATAATATATTTTCATTTCCACAATCACAAAAATTCCACCTCACTTGAAACTACGCACAAAGTAATGCCTGTCGTTCCCGATGCTCAGCAAAGCTTCCTCGACCTCGATCTCGCAGTCTTCTTCAAGGATTTTTTCGGCCCTTTCCACACTCGCGATGCTCCCCTTTTCGACGTTCCAGTTGTTCGCGCAGACCGAATTTACGGTCAAATAGCCGCATTTTGCGCCGCAGAAACAGCACTGCAGCGAGGCCTCCTTGAGCTCCCCGCAGTACTGTCCGACCAGATTTTCCCAGCTCAGAATTTCCTTTTTGCTCGCCAGAACGAGCTGATTTAGCTCGTTTTGGAGCCTCTGGATGATGCACTCCTTGGCCTTCAAAATACCGTTGCTCCCAGCGCTCTCCTAGACCAATTCTGAGCGCATTTTCATCTCCTGCGGAAGCTCAAAATCGATCGCCTGGACGCCTGCGCCAAGCTGCACGATGTCTGTAGCCACGATCTGGTCGATCATTTTGAGCATTTCTGGTACCTGCTGAAAGAGGTTTAATTGGTTGTAACTCTCCTGGTACATCATTATCATCATTTATTCGAGTTTTTCGATGTTGTTAAGGTTTTCTGCTAAGTAGTTAAAATCTGGCTGGATTTTGCTTGTTTTTTGTGCGCCTGCTCTATTCAGCCGCTGGATGATCGATTCGCACTCGTTTCTGGTGAAAAGTGTTATTTCCGTGACTTTATCATTGAGGCGTTTTATAACCTCTCTATACTTCTCGTGAACGTTATTTAATTTCATCTTTAGGGGTGAAATTTCGGTCGAAATTCGACTTCTGATAGAATTAAGTTTGACGTTAAATGCTTGCTAAATTGTTATTGTTTAGTGCTAGATGCCTTGATGTAGGGATTCTTAACACTGTGGACAAATGAATTCTTAGCACGTTTCACAGTATAAAATTGCTCTGTTTTTGTGGATATTACATTGGACTCGATGCAGCGAAGCAGACTAGGCCGGCAAAATTTTATGCAGTGAAAAGGCGGGTATTTACGAATGAATTTTATTTGTACATTGTATGCATAGTTTTAAATCACAAGTTGGACAAAAATTAATTGACGACTCCTATTAGCAGTTTTCGCATGGGTCTTCTACAGATTTTAGTAAAGTTGGTGGGTTTTACGATATAATAGAATCTTCTACTAATTTAGTCTTAGATGATGATGTATGCTATTTAGATGATACTTTGTCTTTAGATGACGATTTTGAGCGAGATTTTGATTTTGATTTTTCTTCTGGCATTTTAGAAATTTTGTAAAATATAATTTATAATACAAAATAAATTACTCAGAGTTTAAGCTCAGACTTTATTTGCTGATACAGATCAGCCAAAATCTACTCTTAATCAGAATCTTCCTTTTTAACCTTATATAGATCATCTAAATTATCAGAATATTATTCTTAAAGTAATTAGTTTCTTTAGATCAACTATAATATGTCTTTACTTTTTTAATCAAATTTACTATTCACATCATACTTTTAATTATACAAACATTTTTCTTTTAAAAAGTATATTAGTTTATTCTTGTCACTTTATAAGGAAAATAGTTCAATATAAGCATCATCCAGCTTTGCAAGTAGTTCATCATATTCCATTTCAAGTTATATAAAATATTTTTATATTAATATTGTATTGTATAAAATTTGAATGCCAACTGTTTCGTCTAGAGAACTATAAATTGAGAACGAATATCTAACGAAAATATACAATAAAGAGTTGTTGGAGCTTTAAAAAAGTGAATAAATTAAAAAGAAATTAAAGTTAAAGGTATTAGCGTAAAACTAATAGCTTATAGATTTAAATATCTAATTACAAGAAAAAATATAATAAACAACAGAAATTAATACCAAGTTTTAATTAAAATTAGATCAGGTATAAATAAATATGTCGACCATCGATGAAAATATAGCTAGAGAGTAGTAGTTTTTTGAAGATAATTAAGAAATATTATTAATACATGAAAAAGTTATGTAGAAAAAAGAGTAGTTGACAAACAAAATTTAGAATCTCTATGAATAAATTGAATTAAACTATGGATTGCAACAAGATTATGATACACTTAAGGAATAAAAAATGATTAATGAGGTTAAAGATAAAATAAAAATTGAAGAGTTGTAAAAATTAGCTGGTTTAGTTAGCAGAGAATTATTGTTTAAAAATGTTGAGGTAAAGGAAGTACAATAGAAATAAAATAGTTACCTAGAGTTTGATTACCTGTGATATTTAAAATTAAATCATACTTTTCTGTCCCAAATCTATTTATTCTCGTGCTCATTTCCTACGCAAATTTCTGATTAGAATTAATTATGTGGATCACGCTTATACAATGGATAATGCTTTTCACGTTTTCTAGTTGTAAGCATCAGTGTTTCGCTCATTTACGGCTCTAATAGGGCACGTTTAGCTGAAAAATCCTTATTTTCAGAACAAAAATAACCATTATTCTTCTTTAAACACGTTTATGTTAATGTGTTAAACGGAATTTCATACTACCCATTAAATCCTCTTGTATCATTTGTTTTTTATAAATGATTAGTATACAGAAATGTCTATCTATTTCCAGACTTTGTTTAATTATACTTTCTTTTGCAAGGAAACTCCCTACCTAAGGTTGGCAAAGCGCCATCTTCATACCGCATTTAAAAAGAGTTTTTAAATTATATAATAGGATTTAATTTATATATAAAATGAACAGAAATATCAAAACAAAATAAACTGAGATTCCCATCTTTGAGTTTACAATACCAATTTTAGAACAGCTAGAGATAACCATTGAAATTGAAAAGTGACAAATTTATTCAATTCACTCATATACTATGACATCTTCATTTACCATAGAAAATGGCTCTGGGTACTTTCCATCCGTTGACCAACGAATTTCCAAACTTTCATTTTTATATTTAAGTGAATTAACAAACTCTGTGATATTCTACTATTTTTTCTGTTCTTCTATAACTAAATCTGTCATTGTACCAAATTCGATTTATATGTTATTTGATGTTTATTATATTTAATTTGATCTATTTTGTTTATCTGCTTCAAAACAAGCTATTATTTTTTATTATTATTAAATAACACTTTATAATTCTAATATATTCTCTTGTTATCGCTTAATGTGATCTTTTTTTTCGTCTAGTTCTACATTCTAACTACCACCAAATTTTATCGGATTACGTAGTTTTTTGTTAGTTTAAATGTATAAATCTTCAATATGAGATAAATTCTCATTTTTCCGGTTTACTTAACCCAATTTAACCTTTAATATCTTGATCTCCTCAGTTAATGCCAAATTAGATTAATATTATTATTATATAAATTATTCGTTAAGGGTAATCTAAACCTTAAGATCTTCGAAATCGTCCTTCTTAGGCTCAATTTCATTAACTTATATAATTTTTTCTTTACCTAGAATCTGTGTCGCTAACTGTACACAAAGCTATTTTCCCAGTGTTTTCTACAGTTACTTTAAATGCATTTAAATTAGTTTCAAATCGAAAAAAATCTGCTACTAGTTAATCTACTGTGGAGGGGGTTATATAGTACCATTTAGCATGAATTTTGGTAAAGCAGATGTTTGGTTTTCCGTGAAAAAAAATTTCATATTTTAGTACAAAACGGCTAACCATGGTAACCGATACTCAGGAGCGTTCTATAATGATTGAATAATGTTTAGATAATTATTTTGATAATTTTTAGGTAATAGCGATATTTGTGTTTGCAGAAATTAAATTAGTTGAAGTTGCGGTTTCATTTTTGTAAATTAATATTATATGGATATAGTAAATTAAATTTTCTTTCCAAAATTATTGTAATGAAGACAGCAGATTTACTTTATTCGGTAGCTATCAGTGCAAACAATAGGATTACGGAGCTTTTAACATCATACCCATCATATAAACCTTTAACATAATCATAATATTATGCTGTTAAATCTATTCATGGGTTTGGAGCATCACAACTTCCCTAAGAGGCATCGTTTGGAATAGCTGGAATTTAGTAGACACCAGGAAATAATCCACCTATTATTGCAGCTGAATTAACACCTGAAGGTTATATAGATTCACCATAGTAATAGGAGAAAGTTAAATTTTAAGATGCTTCACCAATTTTAAATATAGAATAGGCTGATCAACTTGAAAGTAGTAGTATTTTAGCACATTCTGGAGTAGAAGTGTCAAAATAATCTTAGATGGTATTGTCTGATATTTCAAGCAATGCGTAACTAGAATTGGAAAGGAAAGCCAAACTTTTAGAAACTCCTCAATCTAAACCAAACTAAACACTAGAGCTTGAGTGATTCGGTGGTAATTTTATTTTGCGCCTTTTAGGTACATCGTTTGTAATTTTCATTACATAATATTTATTCCCACTTCTTTTTCCCTTTCAGAATGCTGTATGATTCTAAGGATTCACTTATCTGGAGTTGTATAGGTAAAGGAGGATGTGCGCATGCTCTTAAGACAGATCACAAGAAAACTTACTGTAAATCAGAGTATAATGTATCTGGCCTTTGTGATTAGTAATATTGCCCATTAGCAAACGCATAATATGCAACATTAAAAGAGGAAGATGACCGTCTTTATTTATTAGTAAAAGTTATTGAGCGATAACATTTACCTGCAACCCAATGGGAACGTATCGAATTACCACTGAACTATGAAGATGCGCTATATACTATTAGATAAAAGCTTTAATATTGGGATACAGATCTGGTTAAGAAATGTATTTTGCGTCTAACTAAGTTTAATGAAGAATTTTCTAGAAGAAAATCACTAGGTATGAAGATAAAATCCAGAACAGTATCCACCCGTATGAAATAAGAGCGAAGAGAGCGTATTCGATAGGCCAAGGCTCTTAAGGCGGCTCATATAGAAAGAACTGTTGAGAAAGAACTTATGAAATAGTTATAGCTAGGTAAGTATGATGGTATTTTTGATGTTGCACGCTTTAGGCATTCTTAAGAAGATATGGAGGATATGTTGGATGAACATGAAGCTGAATATGAAGTTGTAAACATTAAGGAAAACCAGATATGATTAAGGTATTTCACTCTTCAACAATAGCACTCATTCCACCGAATTTAGTGAATATTGGGTAGCTAACCGCTTTGATAACATATGCTGCCATACCGATAACAAAAATACCTGTACCTGTTGCAAATGCCAACTTCTTCCATTCGTCATACTAAGGTTTGGCACAAGAATTAATAAAGTTCTTCTATCTATTTATATAGGTCTTAAGCTGAGCAGAGTTAGTTCTAGGTTAATTAGACATTTGTTAGAGGAATTGAAAGAATAATAATTTGATTTATATATTATATCATATTTTAGATTAAAATGCAAGAAATTAAAGATGGCTACAATAACTAACTAAATAAACTATTATAAAGTACAAAATGTGTCACTTAAGCATTTTGCGATGATATTATATTATAAATTGATCAAGGTTTAATTTAAAACTAGTAAAATTTTGATCATATATCTGATTTATAGCCAATTAAAGCTATACAAACATAAATTCATAAAGATATCTCTATCAATATGACAACTAAAGATAATGATCCAAAACTAAAAGAAGCTTTGCTAATGTTATAAGAAATTACTACATTCTTGAAAAGTTGTGATTAATTATCAAATAAAATATAAATTTTTGTAAATGTTGATGAATCTATTGCTGATTTTGAAAGCTATATGGAATTAAACTAGAGTAAATAATAATATAAAGATTATTATGACATGCCATTATTTAATAAAGTCATTACAGATATGGATTTAAAAGTTAGATAATCTATATTGTTAGTAATAAAAGAGTTTGAGAAAAAATTAACAATTTAATGTAGAAAAATTGTTCCTGATATCACAAATACATAGTAATTATTAGTTATTCTATATGAAATCGAAACTGTACTTCCAATGTTTAAATTAATATAATCATTCGATGAAAAACTATATTAAAAATAAGTTAAATTTATAGCAATCAATTTACATATCTATTTAAAGCTAATTTGTCTATAATTTCTAGGATGTGAATCTTATACCCCAAACTCAATACCAATTAATGAAATAAATACTATTTTGTCCCCACTTCGCTTATCCAATTTCCAATTTACTAAATATTCCCTTATAGACGGAACTTAATTCACTCCTCCGAAATAATCTAATCCTGATAATAAAAATATTTTTGCAAATATTTTAATATTTTTATCTACTGCCATTATTTAAATATCAAACACTCTAAATTCAATGTTTGTTGTAAAATAGACCTTTTATTAATTTTCCTGCAGTTCAATGGATTCAAACCCAGATATTAAATCGGTCCAGTCATTAGATTCATTATCTGAAATTATTTCATTTATTTTTTCGTTTATTTCCACACCATATGAAATAGTTAAATCAAACTGTAAATTTGCTTGCTAAATCGAAAATGATTCATTAATAAAAATTAAAAATATATAAGCCAACTTATCGTCTGAAAAATCTATTTTCTTTGCCGCAATTAATAAATTTGTCGAAAATAGCGCTATTCTAGGAATATATTTTGCTGCTTTAATAGGTAATTTTACGGCAATCTTAAACTAATACAGCAGCTAAAGTTATATATTAGAAATTAGTAAAGGGGTGTTAAAGTTCTTTTTAGGACCTTTAGAACTTAATATAATAAATATTTTTGGAAATATCATTAATCACTAATTATAAATGATATAGACGTACAAAGGTAATATTTATTAAACAGGGGTATGCTAATTCACATTATCATTTACTAGTTCGATATAAGACTCATGGATAGCAATGTTAGGTGGTGCACGTGAAATCCATTTTATTTCAAATTTAAAAATTTTTGAAATTTTCAATGAGGAATTTTACTCTGAAGTAGAACATGTCAAAAATACTGAATAATAGTTAGCAGACTCTTTTATTAGTTAATTTTATGAAAAATCAGTATCCGAGGTTTTTGAAGAATACACACCTTCAGATGTTGTACTTACACTGGTTGAAAAATTAGTTTAATCGTTTGTAAACTAAATAGAAGTAATTATTAATCTAGATAAAAAAGAATCTGATAAATATGGAGCTTTATTTAAATTTATGAATATGAATTTTATGTTCTAGTTGTTAAATCCAATCTTTGAATAATAATTATCTAATTTATAATAGAGTTTATAGGATATTATCAATTAGTAAAGAACGAAATATGTCAATACTTAACTAATTCTAGCTGTTGATTGGTACTAGACTTTAGATAAAATTTAAACTTTAGTGGATTAAGGTTTCCCTCTGTCTTCCATTGCAACCAAAGTTGGATTGTAAAAATAAGATATAATCAAAATCCTAAATCATTTGCTTTCTAATAAAAATAGTATATCGGAAATGTTTCTAAGAATCGAAAAGCAATCTTCTAAATAATAGCAACACTTTTCATTATTCTCATTTTCTGTCACATAAGATACTATAAAGAAAATAAAAGAAATGTTATTAGATACTGTAATTAATTTAGCAGAAGAATAGTATTCCAAGTTTTGCGGATTCATAATACTAATTTATGGGTCAGATTTAAAGAAATAACCCGAAGAATCCTCTACTATTCGTTAATAATTTCTAACAATTAGTCAACAGCATAAAAAGTGATAGGAGACAATCATTAATATCCTTATTGTTATTTTATAACTTCAGTTTCATCTAATACATCCCTATAATTAGTAAAGAACATATGTAAACTTTCAATAGCATTAGGTCCTACTGGAATATCTAAAATAAGGCAACATACTTTAGCATATTATTCGATGGAAAGTTCGATACTTGGTTTTGGCAAATCTATGGTTTTGATAATAGACTCCATTTCAGTATCCCACAATTCTAATATTGTAGCACTTGGAACTGGTACTGAATAATTATATTCTGCAGAACCCTATGTTTAATGAATTTTTTCAACTTTATCTACCCAATCATGTATAATTTCCTTGTCATAATCAATAGCTTTAATCTTAGCATCCTGTGATTTTTTATCTTTTTTATTACTTTTAATAGTTGTTTTATCTTTAGACCTGGCAATCGGTTTCGTTTTTGCTTCTAGCATAGATTCTAAAATAGTAGGCTCAGATTGGTTATTACATGGTTCATCTAAAACAATTAAGCCTAAAGGTTCTAATTTACCATCTGGACGGCCAACCTTTATGAATGGATCTACATCACCAATAGCCGGTTAATAATCTGGTAAAAAAGGTACAAAAAGAGTTTCAAGCATGAGCTCTGTGGGAACAAAAGTTCTGAATAATTCTAGAAGCCTATCATTGGTAAGAGTTGCAAAGTTGTCTGAGGGCTCATCTGTTAAGGTATCGTCTTCGTGGTTATCCGCCATTGAAAATTTGAAGTGAAAAATTTAGTATTTATGTTTAGTAATATATAATAAAATATCTTCACTTTTACCCCATTTTAAAATTAAAATTAAAACCATTTCCATTATCGCCAAAAGCAGGTGCGCTCTACTCTGCCGGTTTGACAGGTGCTCCGAACATAGGCTTATCAGCAGTTACCTGCGCGTTTCCAAACTTAAATTATACCTATTCTGCTGGTTTCTGCTATTCTTGCTATGAAACTGCCCCAAACATGGGTTTTTCGGCAGTCACCTGAGCATTTCCGAACTTGAAAGAAGTCATCTCAGCAGGCTTCACCTCCTCTTACTTTTGAACAGCATTTTATCCGAACGAGAACGTCGCTGGCGCCATATTTTCAGGCTGAACGGGTTGCGCAGTAGCTTCAAAATTGAATTTTGGAGGCCCAGAAATTGCTTTTGGATCTTCTTGGACAGGCGCACCGCCGAAACTAAAAGTCGGCTTCTCAGCCTGCGCTTAAGGCGCTGAATTTGCACCAAAACTGAAGGTTGGCTTCGCTGGCTCTTGCGATTTGGGAGCCACTGGCTGGCTCGTTTGAGCATTTCCACCGAAGCTAAAAGTTGGTTTCTGGGGCACCGGAACTGACGCTTCTTGAGGCGGCTGCACCGCATTTTGGCCGAACGAAAACGTCGGTTTTTAAGTTTCTTAGAATTATTAGGGAGCGGAAACTGGAATTTCAGCTGACTTTGCGGTATCGTTAAACGTGAACGCCGGCTTTGTTGGCGCTGCCTGTTACGGCTGTGCCGGGGGCTGGAACTTCTGCTCAGCCTGTATCTTTAGCTTTGGAGCGGAAATTGTCGTAATTTGCTTTCTTTCCAGCAGGAAGCAGTCTCTGAGTTTTTGGGCCTAATCGATTAGGCTGGCGTTCTCATTCTTCAGGGATGTGATACTATCGACGATGTCCTGAATCTCCTGCTCTCTGCGCGTTTCCAGCGACTGGATCTCCTTCTGATACTCGAAAAACGCGTTTAGAAGCCTCTGGGGCAAAACTACGTATTCAGCTCCCAGATTTTGATGCACCGCTGATCTAGTCACCGATGAGGATACAGACGATGGCATTCGCTGTACAAAAGATGTGTCGAAAGAGTTCTGCTATGGTTTTTATACAGGCTCTTGCTGCCTAATGTTTTTCTTGAAAAATCCGCTTACTATTCCTACTACAGAAGAAACCATCCCTTTTCCTGAATTTTACAAATCTTCTGCTGATAATGAGGAAGACTTGTCCATTAAAGTGGAGTGGGGACTTGAAAAATTTACATTATTATATAAATACAAAATAAATATCACAGGAAAAATAACTATTTATTATCTTTACCAGATTAAAAAGAAACATTAGTATTTTTCATTGGTTTAGCTGCTTTTTTCGCCACAGGTAGCTTGAATTCCTCTTCTGTTTCTTTTAATACACTTGGACTTTTATGAATTTCAAGATTCTCATCTAAACTAAAAACGGTTGTAACATCATTCTTACCATTATTTTATTATTAAAATTAAGGTTAAAGAAAATTATTTGGAGAATTTATAGGGTGATCCTATACTTAATAAAATGTATTAATTTTTTCAGCAGTATCATTATGTGCCTTAACTAGTTCTAATGTTGATACTTTTTAAACTAATATAATTTCTTTTAGTTCCTTGATTTCTGTATCTTATTAATATAATTTTTGTTCAAAATACTACCTTTACTATTCAATTTTACTTTCTAGATCTTTAATTTTATTTTCAATATTGTTGCTACTAAACTTTTCGTTTAATGGACTGAAAATGGTATCCGCTTATATTGAATCATCATATTTACGACTAGGTTTAATATTAGATATAGATCTAATATTACTTGCAGCTCTGGTCTTGTTTTAATTTCCATAATTCAAAATTTCATAAATTTGTTTTGTTAATTAACTTATTTACTCCATTACTAATTAGGACAACCCAATATTTAATGAATCACAACATAATCCTGATACCATTATTTGAATTTACACAGCATCCTGGTAGACTTGTTGCCAATAATCCAATTACATTGAACTTTATGTAGAAAGTAGCAATCTATCATGTAACTAGTTCATTTTTCTTTGAACAATAACAAATATCTTACCCCCTTATTTGCTAGTAACTTATTAAAGATTATTTAAGATAGAACTACTGAGTTTTGATGGATGTTGCATTTTTAGCAAAATATATCTACAAATAATATGTACAATCACTAATTTTATATCTATTAAATTAATTCTTTTTTGCTTCCTTAGTAAAATCCATGACTATCTTTGATCACAATCTCATCATCAATTAGAATTTAGATATTTTATGTTAATTAGCACCCACCATATTCCTTTTAGTTAATATCTTTTACCTTTAACTAGTCTCCTTTAACTTAAAAATAATACTACGAAGTAATAAAATATATATCATCATCTATATCAAAAAACTAAATTTAATTATTATTATAGACTACTTTCTAATTTTATCTTCCAACTTTATGTAATCGGTTAACTTCTGAGTCATCATCAATAATTAAATATTCATCATTATTTCCTATGAATATAACATACTGTAAATAGATCTAGGCGCTAAATACGGCAAAATCGTCTATTTTTATCTTTCCTAGTTAAGATAAGAAAAATACTTCTGTATCTGAATATAAAAATAATCGTTTTGGTGTATATATAAAACCATTTATCTAAAATTATTAGTTTTGATTTAATAAATTATACCCATATCCTTTAGAGACATAAATATAATTAAAAATTGCATCAGGTGCAGAATTTAGAATATGCGACTTATCTCCTAGAGATAGAAACGTCTTATTAAATGTGGCATACACATTGGACAATACAATAAAGTTAGGATTGCTTTAAACGGAAAATTTTAAAAATATTGTTTTAATATTTAAACGATAATTCAAATAAAGTTATTACTTAATACTGAAAGTATAAAAATATTTCTATATGATTTTTCTCATACTCTACTATCTTATAATAGTCTTTTAGTTAACATAAAATGATATATCCTACTTTTACTATGGCTCAATTACTACTAAAAGATCTAGCAATGATTGCTACAGATAGTTCATTAATATAATATATTATTTACATAATAATAACATAATTATTATCCTTTATAAACGCTTTCATATAATAAAATGTATTAATAACATAAAAACGTCTCACATCACCAATTCAACGTCATCCGATTCTTCCTATAATGTTGCGGGTTATACAGCTAGTATGTTAACTCTCTATTATTAAACATTTGGTTTGGGGGCTCCTGATTACTATACTTAAGCAGAAAGTGGATTAAAACCCGAACGTTAAGACGCTCCAGTTTATGAAAACGAACCTAATAGCAAAGGTTGAGTAGCTGGTTGGTTCATTTGCCGTGTATAAGCTTAAGAAGTTAAAGAAGCACTCATAGATTATATTGCAGGAGCCATTGAACCTATTTATACTTAATTTGGTCGGGCTGGTTAAGCAGCACCATTACTTAAAGATCCGACGAAAGATACATCTCTACGAGCGACAACATTTGATAATGATCCCACCTAATCAACAGAGGCACCAGCTCTGCCTGATGATTAGACCTCAAGACCTTGAGCAACACACTATTCTGATAATCTACGGAAAGTATTGAGTTCATTTTCCTCACATAATTCTTAAGTCTCATACTATTCAGCTACCTCAGTTCTGAGCCCAGCCAATTGGTTTTCAAGTTCGGGAATTTAGTTAACTTGCGCTTACAATTTTAATATAATTTCAACTAATTTTTCTTTAGGAAAGCTTAAAAGTTGTTCCTGCGTGTGAGTATTCTTCGACATGATTTGAAGTGGAAAGAAAGAATATATAATTATTATATAATCTAAATTAAACACTCCTTAATTTGAAAAATACATTTAAAATATAATAATTTTATTGATATCATTCAAATACAATAAATATTATATATATATATATATATATATATATATATATTAATTTAATTTTTATCATTTTATTAATTTTATATTCATTATATGTATAATAATTTTTTAGCTCATGATTAACGCTCTCGTCATCAAAACCCGTTAATCAAATCTTCCCTCAACATTTTTCACTAAATTAACACCTTTATTTGATATCGTATAATTAATTCCATCTAAATTAATTACCATACAATAACAATCTTAATATATTCCCATTTATGGAGTCACTGCAATTTCCCTAAACCGTCTTGGACTTCGGACAGGTGATATCGTTAATTTTGACAATTTTATACTTCAAAAAACACCAAATTTCATGGAACAAGTTAGATTTTTGAGTAATAATTTTGAGCTTTATGAATCTGGGATTTTATCATCAAAAGGGGTAATATTGAAGAAAAAAGTAAGCATCTTTGTGGAGCAAACTTTTTTAATTTTTGCATAGAATGATATAATATAGGTAACGGATATAGATCAGTTAGATACGATATTTGAGATCTAAATGGAACAAAGAATAGAGTTTCTTGCAATTGGCTTTAACGAAATTTTGGCGGCTTCTAAAAATATTATTTACAGAATTTTTTAAGGTGGGATAGAGGTTATTACACGGACATAAAAAGATATAACTGGTCTTATTTTCACAAATTAAATCATATACACGACATATGACTCTATTTGTACAGTTAATGGTAAACGAGAGCTCTTCTTTTTCAACTAAAAAATAATCTCATTATTATTCGATGAAAAGTATATTTATATTTTCTCAGCACGCAGAATAGTAATTTTAACACATAAATTAACTGTAGTATTAATAAATGATTTTAATATATGTTATCGATGTTTCTACATTGAAAATGGACTAATTAAATGTGGGAATAGGAATCTAGATATATACTAGATTTGTCGTTGAAATCACTCAATTAATTCAAATCTACCTTTATCTTAGGCTTACAAAATTGATAATATGTCGCTTATCATTTCACTTTTTACTGTATCTGCTGAACATTCAGTAACTAAACTAGGAGATGCGTTTATTTCTATAATTTTTGGACTAAAATTTACATCTAAAATAACATCAACTCCTAATAATTCAAAGGAATTTTTAACGAATAGTGGATTTGCTAATCGCCTTACTGCTTTAGCCACTAATTTAAATGCATGTTTTATTTTTTATGGTTATTTTGACTAGGATAAAAATTTGCTTAATTACATTTTATAATTTGGACCATGAATTGATGTGTTAGTCAAATGAATATCTATATCTAGTGAGTTAAGATTAAACTATTTAGGTGACGATCGCACCAAAGCTTCCTCATAAAGATAGGCATAACTATTATACAAAAGAACATAAATTCGAAAATCTATTTTTCTACCTAGATGTAATAAAGGTTGTTGCATATAGATCTAAATTATTGATTAAATATCATTCGAAAAATCCATTGGATTCCTTGTTAAATATATTCCTCTGCCCCTAGATAACTATGTAGGCTTTACAATATATATTGAATCTTAAGAATAATTCATTTAAAATAACTATTTAAGTTAATGAGGAAGTACAAAAGTGTCTATTATTAATGATTTAAACATTGCATTTTTCAAAGCAAGTCCTCTAAGAGATTAATAAAATGAGTCTTTGTGAACTATTTTGTTTATACAAGGGAAATGGTTAATAAATTTATTAGATAAATTTCCTATTTAAACTTCAGTTTTTTATTACCAATAAACATCACATTCGGACTATTCTGAAATATTTTTAGTAGTTTCAACTATTAATATCTAATTTTTTTTAGATTAAAAGATCAAAGCAGCTTTATGAAAAGTAGAATAAATATTAGAATTTGAACATAATTTAAGAACTATAGGTCTTTCAGTTGTTAATAATTAAACTTCTGGTTAAGAGATAATTTTGTTGAACTATTATCTAGATCTAAAATTTTGTTTCGGTTTAGAACCTACCGGACGACCTAGTGGTTAATTGTTAGTTTTAAATCCTGATGATTCCAAATCACATGATTGTTAAGACTTTGTGTCTAAAATAATATTATTAATAGATCTGAAACTTGCTAATAATTCAATATTTTCGCTTAACTCTTCCTTATCTATTTTAATTGATTTTTTAAACTAATCTGATTCATTTTCACTAATATCTTATATTTCTCTAGCTAGTAGTTGGTCTAATAGTAGAATCCTTTTGCTTTACTATTAATTTTCTGTTTCATAACTCTGAACTTTTTAATCCTAATGAAATTCATTTATGTTAATTTATACCTCCTACTTCATATGAATTCCATTTAATCCATCTAGTTTTAATTCGTTCATATTAAATTAATCAAAATAACCATCCAATTTTTTCCCAGAATCATCTTGGTTAATATTACTGATTTCAAGTTATTTTTATTTATATGAAAGTGCAAGTTCTTATATAACTGATTTGCAAACAATATTATCATCCGACTTAGATAATTTGATAACACTGTCCATTTAAATCTCAAAATCATCGATTAATAAGTCATTTATAATATCTTCATTATTAGCTCTAAGTTACTCAGTATTTGAACCTTTAACACAAATTGATTCAGGCTTGCTATTAAATGGTGTCATATTAACAACTCTCGCTGGACAATATGCACCACCACACTGAAATGGATTGTCAATATTTTAAATAATTTTTTCCATAACATTTTATTCTATCTTACCTTTTTAGCATGAAGTAGCTCGTTAAAGTTTCTTTTTTGCATTTTAATCATAAGCAATATGTATTTCATGAATATCAATTCCATTTGTTTATTTTTCAGGTTTAAACTATCGCAATTTTTTAAACTTACGATTTTTATTAGGATTAGCTATAGTGAATAAGTCAAATACAGCATTTACTGTATCTAATGGTTTTATTGGATTCCTCCAATCTGACATTTTGTAAGATGGAAAATATATATTACTAATGTATATATAATATATAACTTCACTCTGCAAAAGTATTAAATTCTATATCGATATCTCCCTTAATCCCAAACCGTTTTCTAATTTTATCTCTTACTAAATTTTAAACTTTTTTGTTCTGCTGCTAAGGCTTAGAACAAAGTGATAAAGAGTTATTTATCTATATTTTCTACAATATTTGTACTCTATATGGTTTATTCTTGAATTCTGGAACAGCACTTATAATTTAAGAAAGATTAACAGGCTTACATTAAAGCGCACTTTCCAAACATTCTTATTTCTTATGTCTTGGTTCTTGTAGAAGTAAAGTTCGTATTTATACACCATTTTCTTTATAAAAAAAACTTGGTCTCATTATTGAAATCAAATGTATTGATACTTAAAAATATTAAATTTTGAAGTAATGTCTTCCCCTATTAACAATATTATATAGAATAATATATAATTTAGAGAATCTATTTAATTAATGAACTCATCCAGCTCCTCCTCAACATATTTTTGCTCTGATTCAGATGATGAAAAAGTACCAGAAATCACAGAATTGTTATTTTAAGAATATACTGATAATAAAATTATCGCATTTGGTAACAATTTTAAGTATATTTTTGAACTTATTGATAATTAATTCAAAATTTTAGAATAAACACCTATTGATTTTTCAGTTACATCAATATTTGGTCCTACTTATTAAACATTTGTTACACCTATTGGAAAATTTGGTGTTTACAAAAATAAAGTATACTAGCTGGATAATTTCTAGCTATTTCATACTTTATAAAATCCTATATCTCCATTTTAAGTAGCTAGTCTTACTACAAGCTTATTAATTTCTTCGATTTAGAAACCTTTTTACTTAGATTTATTGCATAAAAAAACTGTTTCTGGAATTGATTTTCACGAAATTAATAACCCTTACTTTTTCACATATAAAGATAAGGTAGTAGCATTCTCATAATTTTAAGATAAGATTGCAATTGTCGAAAAATAAAAGTATATGGTGATAGATTTCTAATTTCCTGGTTTAAAGAGAATTCCAACTGGTAAATTTAAGCAATATGTGAGCATATTAGTTGATGATTCTTTTTCATGCATTCTAGATTTAGATCAGATGTAAATAAAGGTATCAGATAATAGAGTAAACGAAGTCATAAATTGCATCGAATTTGGATAAAAATTAATTTACGGAGAGAATTAAATAGTACTAATCGATTAAGTATTAACTTAATTTAAGTGAGATTATACACTTGTTTTAATATATTATTGAGTGAAATGGCACGTCACTGGAACTTCTTGAGGAGCTTGACGAGGAAGTTGTTCTGCTTGTTGAGGGACCCCGTGAAGATCATGGCTGGGATGCTACCCATGGGGTCAACGTGGAAGTAGGTAGTAACCTTGGTCTTGGCACCCTCTGCTTCGAGGACTATACAGGAGCTCATGGAACCACGCACTGCCTTAGCTGCGGTCGTTATATCCACCTCAGGGTTATTCTGAGTGATAACGAACTTTTTAACACCACCAGAAGACTGGTCGAATGTGGTTTTGGTGATATAGAACTCGCGGCGGGAAATCATGGCGGAAGGGCTCTCAATGAGCTGGTAGCACAAGTATGAGTTACCCTCAATAACGCCGCTCTTGTCCTTGATGGCTTGCACGTTGGCCCTGACTTCGTCGCTGGGGAAGTATATGTACCTGCAAACTTTTCCGTCCTTCTACTCAGCAGGCATGGCGGGAGTGCATTCGGTGAGGTCGTGGATCTCAGAAAGAACCGTTAAGATATCTGCATTCACAACTGCCTGGCCTTTCATGGCCTGGAACTTGGATCCCTCAACAGTCGCATACCAGATATCCACCACCTCCTCGTACTTCTTGGGGGTTTCAAAATCTAGTGATATTAATTTCTAGCATTTTATAGAAGCAGCAGGTTCCTATGCCAGAAAAGCGTCTTGAACAGATTGAGGTAAATCTTTGATTTTCTCCATATATAATTGTGGAATGAGATTTAATCATAATATAATTTATATATACAAATATTACCTATTATACTTATTGTTCTGATCAAATATTATATTGTTTTATATTAAATTATTTAAAATTATAAAATTACTCTACTTCGGTTATATTATCGAAATGATACCCAACTATTACACATTTATATGAAGTATTTATATATATAATTATTTAAAATTATAATTTAAACTATCAAACTCTACAAAAAAATTATTTTTCTGATATAGCAACAAGTAAAGAGTATGCCAAAATGCTTAATCAGAGCACTGATGGTATTCATAAGGACGACCAGCAGCAGTTCCTGAATTTGGTGGGAAAGTTGTTTGAGAACGACATCGAGTCATTCAATTACTAGTTTATTCCGATAGATTAGTCGCACCACCAGTTCGTGTGCGATAAGTGCACGAATTTCTTGCAGAAGCACATCCTCATTATGCCTTGCAGCCACACCGTATGCCAGCGGTGTGTTCTGGCGCACCAATGGGACCAGATCACCTGCCCTGTCTGCGATGCAATAATACTGGATATGTAGTTCAACGAGCAGCTGTGCCGCCAGCAGCTCCAGACGCCCGTATACTGCTGCAATCTGGTGGCCAAGGAGGTGGAGGTCGCGCAGTACGGGAAGCAGGAGTACGATCTCGGCGCGAGGCATGCGGCGTTAGTTCCGGTTTTGAGCGATTTCAACGCGAATCTGTGCAAGGTTGAATAGGTCAACTACCTGCGGCAGGAGCGCAGATTCGAGATTCTCCGCGACGGGGCGCAGGACCTGAGGCACTACCAGCTGCAGCTGTTTGAGTATTTTCCCGAGCAGGAGCGCAAGTTCCTGTTCAGCTGCGGCTGGGCCGGGCCCTATGCGGACCTCGCCGGGCACATCGCGAATGACTGCAGCCATACGCTGGTGGAGTGCGGGTACTGCGCGTTTCCAGTTGCGCGGCAGGTCCTGGAGTATCACAGGAAAGTTTGCTGCCTTTAGAACCAGCGATGCCTCCTTTGCTACAGACCGGTGCAGCTAGCGAAAATGTGCCACCATCAGGTTGGATGCTTGCAGACGTTACTGTCATATGATACGGCGAAGCTGGTGATACCCGTGGAATACAGCTACGACCTCGAACTCGAGTCGCTGGTGACCCGGATACAGCAGGGAATTAGCAACCTCCAGAACCTGGTACTGAGGCTGGACACGAACAGCCAGGGCGAGGTAATCCAGTATTAAAATTCTGAGAAGGTTAGGCTTAAATCAAATATCCAAAACAAGCCATTTTTCCATTACATCTACGAAAAACATGTGCTATTGTTTCAAGTAATTGTTATATTACTATTTTATTTATGTTTATTATGAAACTAAAATGAAAGTCAATTTTATTTATAAAAAGAAATATAAAGATCTTTCTATTTATAGTATTTAATTTAAGAAGGGGATTGCTAATTTTAATACTTATTAAAAATAAAATTTTCACTTAAACTCAAACTACTTCGCCTAAAAATTCTTTTATTTCGTTTGCCGTATATTTTCCACAAGCAAATCCAACAAGCATTTATTCCATTTTTTCTACGTCAAATTTATCTAAATTTATTTCACAACTTTGTGGACATTCATTTCCACCTCTATACCCTTAAAATTTCCTAGCAATTTAAATAATATGTTAACTAAATCCACATTTTTCTGCAACGTCTAATCCCTTGCTCTCAGTTTCACCTAGGCTTACTTTATAATTATTTTCACCCATTTTCCATTTCTCACAATCTTTAAAGTCAGCCCATACCTCTTTTAAATGTGAAATACAAATAAACTTACCATTTCTGTTTTAGATTTCTTTTAAGCTAGCTACACTGAGTCCAAATCCATCACCAAGGCTAGTACCACGACCTAGTTCGTCAATAACAACCAAACAATCATTTTAACAACCAATTAGTGCAGTATTTAAGGCATTTACCTCATTTGCGAATGTACTCATTTTACTATTGATATCATCAGAATTAGCAAAACAAGTACGTAAGGATTTTATTGGTTTGAATTCACAACTTTAGAATGGGCCTGGAATTCCAATTTAGGATAGGAATATCGAAATTGAAATAGCTTTTAAAAGTGTTGATTTTCCACCAGAATTTGCACCAGTAATAAAAATGGAATTTGAATTAAGTTTAAATGAATTTTTGATTATATTAGTTGAATTTTGTAGCAGAATTGGATTAAAAAGGTCTGTTCCGTTAAAAAATTCATTTGAAAAAATTGCTAAATTAAATTGGTAAATTGACGAAATTTATGCCGCAGACGCAAAAAAATCTATAAAACCAACAGTTTTAGAGAAATTTAACACTGGAGTTGAAAATTGAAATTACTGTCTCTTTAAATTCACAATAAATGGTTAGGAACACTCCTTGTAATCTGATATTAGAGCAAAAAATCGTTCAGATAGTGGTTTTAAAATAGAAGTTGTGAATCTAATTCCTAACTTAGCTCTTTATTGCACTATAGAAAGTTAAAGATCATTATCATCACATAGGTCTTAAATTTCTTATGAATATGCAAGAACTTTTGTTTAGATTGTTAGTTGCTTATTAAAAATACTAAATCGAAAATGTGTTTAAATAGTAGCTAATTTGGTTAAAAATAAATTTAAATGTGATATCATATCTTAGTAGACTAATTACATATTATGAAAAATTTATATTAGATTTTCATCAATATTTGGATTCAGGAATACTTCGTTGAAATTATCTATTAAATCAAAAATTTAATCATTAGGCATAATATTATCATTTATTAGATCAGATAGAGAAGAAAGATTAATTTAAGTATCATTAGTAATGAAATGTTCAAATTCTGGGATAAAGTTATCTTATATAATAGAATTAAGATAGTATAAAAATTCGGGAGCTTCTTATAAATATTGTCTTAAAATTAAATTTTCTCTTAAAAATGAATTAGTTTATTTAATAAAAATATTATTATACGTTCTATGTAAATTTATACATTTCTTTAGTAATTCCTTTGGATTCTAATTCGATATTTTCTAATAAACTATTTATCTAATTAAAATTTAATTTTATTCCGTTAATACTTACTTAAAACAATTATCAGTGATCATTTTCCCACTATCAGTAATAGTCTTTTTAGAATACAGTTATTTTATATCAGGTAAATCTAGTTATATTAAATCTTATTGGCTAATTTTTAAAAATTAGTCTATATCTGCTGTAAGAATCTCGAAATAGTCTAAATTTAATAAATCTGTGCTTATCTATGTCTCTTGAAAAACATCACCAATAATAGGAATCAAGTAATCAAATTAATCTAGGTAAATATCCTTTAATTTTAATCGTAGGTGTATATTTATATCGATTTTAATACCATCTTTAATTTCTTTATAAAATATATTCATTGAATCAAATATTTAGGTCACAGTATAATCAAGAGACTTAAAATTTACTTATTTAACATTAATTTAGTTTAAAAGACTGGTAGTTTTAGTCAACATTAAATCATCTATAACTTAAACAGCAATAAGCTATCTATTTGTAATAGCTAGTATACTAGAAATAAGTTCATAATTTTATTTCATAATAAATACAGCTGCAATTGAAATATCCTACTATGATGGAGTCAATACTTAAACTAATTCCATACTTTAGCCTTTTTAAATATAAAGATGAACTGGTAAATTTCTAGAAAATGCTAATGCTTGTGCAGGATTTAAATCCTAACTATGGAATATAGAGATGGATATAGTTTTATCAGGTAAATTTTCAACAGAACATTCTGTTTATGATAGATAGTATTGTGATGATTCTTAAGGGGTAAAGTTTGGTGACACATAAAAATTTTCAAATGATATAAATGTTACGAGCTCAAATTATTATTTAGATATTTATTTGAAGAAAGATGGTAAATCCCTTAAAAGATCTTAGAGTTCTTATTATGATACTGTATTATTTAGTTACATTTCAACTAAAATAATAAAGGTTAAACTATATATAATACTATACTTTTTCGTAATTTGGAATATCAATATGAAATTCTATTGATTTGAATAAAATAAAATAAAGTAATACATTATAATAATTATATAAGAATGGTAATATAAACACTTTATTTTAGTTGAACCTATTGAATTAATATTTGCATATATACGAATATTTATTTAATTCAGATTATGGAGTTCAAAAAACCTATATTATAAAATCTTAAATTATTTTTAATAATCTCTTAAAATACTATTATTTCTACAAAAAGATTTTAATTTTCCTTTAAAATGGATAGAATTACAGATATGTCACAGAAGACTTACAATGATGTAATAGCATAGGAACCTGCTGCTTCTATAAAATGCTAGAAATTAATATCACTAGATTTTGAAACCCCCAAGAAGTACGAGGAGGTGGTGGATATCTGGTATGCGACTGTTGAGGGATCCAAGTTCCAGGCCATGAAAGGCCAGGCAGTTGTGAATGCAGATATCTTAACGGTTCTTTCTGAGATCCACGACCTCACCGAATGCACTCCCGCCATGCCTGCTGAGTAGAAGGACGGAAAAGTTTGCAGGTACATATACTTCCCCAGCGACGAAGTCAGGGCCAACGTGCAAGCCATCAAGGACAAGAGCGGCGTTATTGAGGGTAACTCATACTTGTGCTACCAGCTCATTGAGAGCCCTTCCGCCATGATTTCCCGCCGCGAGTTCTATATCACCAAAACCACATTCGACCAGTCTTCTGGTGGTGTTAAAAAGTTCGTTATCACTCAGAATAACCCTGAGGTGGATATAACGACCGCAGCTAAGGCAGTGCGTGGTTCCATGAGCTCCTGTATAGTCCTCGAAGCAGAGGGTGCCAAGACCAAGGTTACTACCTACTTCCACGTTGACCCCATGGGTAGCATCCCAGCCATGATCTTCACGGGGTCCCTCAACAAGCAGAACAACTTCCTCGTCAAGCTCCTCAAGAAGTTCCAGTGACGTGCCATTTCACTCAGCATCAAGGATATAAAAATGGGGCCTTTTCGATCCAGACCCTAGTTCCAATTCCTACATATTCCTCTTTACTTACTGCATTTTCAATTACCCCATCAGTTAAACATAATAAAGCGCCTGCAAGCCAGGGTCCACCGTTATGGCTATCAAACCATTCATCGCGTAGAAGTTCTATTTAAGGATATTAAAGCTTTAATACTTTATAAATCTCTTCTTATATGCCACCAACATATCCAATTCCGCCCATTAGTATCAAATTTGCACAAATTTCTTGAATTCGTTTTGCACTGGCAGCCTTTTCTTAGTCTTCAGTTTCAATATTTTTCGCCTCCTCAACACGGCGCCCTGCTTATCTTGCAAAAACTTCGTTTGCTAAATGAGATTTGTAAAGAAAGTCAATAAGACCATTTGTTAATTCGCCTATTGATCCTACACAGGTATCTGCGGAAAGATCTTCACTAAAGTCTAACATACGTCTACCATTCACAATCATCTCACCTAATTCATTTCGTTCTAATTGGACTTTTGTAGTTTTTGGAACATCGCGTTGCTCACATGCTGGATCAAATGTTGTTCTTAAGTCTAAATATTGCACTGATCTAAGTTTTTAACTAGCAGCAGTTGGCTTAAGGGCCAAAGATGCACTTGCAAGACCTATTGGGCCCAATCTAAGCGAGAAATTGGAGCCAAAACTTGTAAAAGTACCATTTTAAGGAACTGGATAGTTAATACTGAAATTGACTTGATTATTATCATTTAGATTTAGAGAGAATGCTTATTACTAAAAAAGTGAAATTAGTGATTTACTAACTTAAAAAAGAATAAAATGCAGAGAAGATTTTTATATAGCTTTATCTAGTCCTTTAATATAAGTAGTAACATCTTCAGGAACACCTATTTATGACATTACAGATATATAATCTTCATCTTATAGATTCTTTATATCAAATAAAAATCCAAGCATTTGTGCGCTTTTCTCTAATTACTTAGAGTTTCTCATAAAAAATTAAAACCCACTAAGAATATTGAGTATATTCGAATGAACTGGTGCTTGTAGTCCATGAATCACGGGATAGAATGGTTCTACACATGTAAGTGATGTTTTTTATAAACTACTTGAGAATACTAATCCACCACGACCAGTAACAGCACTTACCGCAACTGATTATTGAATTAGTTCAACACCAGCAAAACCTAACTTATCAAAAAGTACCTCTTGCCATATTTTTAACTCAGTAGATCCGATGTCATCAGGAAGAATCACCATACAAATATAGCTAGATAAATTATCTGGAAAAACACTAGGATCTAACTTTCTACGTTTATGAAATAAGGGTATATTGGATTTCGGTATAAGAGTTCTACCACCTGCACCATAAATGTTATTAGATAATGCGTTAACAGTTTCATAATTAATTTCCTCAGGTTATTGCATATTTTATTCTACTGATTTCAAAATTTACTATGTAGCTTGTGATGCGGATGATGGAAATTCTATCATTTCTTACTTTTCAATTCCTTAGATTGACCTTCCTATAACCTCTTTCAAGAAATTAAAAAGTAATTCCTAAGTTGTAGTAGGTCTTGGAACCCCATTAAATTCATAATTCAAATGACCACCAGCAGTAAAAATTTAATGTATGTATTAATTTGCTTGTGGAGCTAAATTATAACAGTCATCAGCAAAAATATAACCATCCGTCTGACTTATTAAACTAGGGACCTCTGATCGAGTCTTTGAAAACACATCTTCCGACGCCATTTAGTCTAGTCTTGCCGGCTTATTTTTAACAGCTTCAGCTAGAACTTTAGCTAAATCAACTTAATTAGATTCGTTGTGACGTAGCTTTAATAATATATTTTAGTTTTCAGCATAGTATGTTGCCTCTTAATGTGGAAATGCTATAAAAGAAGCAAAATTTTACGGTTTATATTTTATTGCGACTGATACTTAAGTCTCAAGGTCATCTGGGTAAATTACTATCGTTCTGCAGCCTCTTTCTTATGCAAACTTAGGGAACATTCTTAGGAAGGAATAATATATATTTTTTATTAAAGTATAATAATTTAAATAAAAATATATACGCTAATTATGTATAAAATTTATAATATTTTTTGCGGAATTATCGTTCCCTTCTCTCCACAATCATGTACAGCTAAATTATTTCTAGACTTAGATAATTAGACAGGTAAACCCAGCAGATATATGGTGACTATACAATTCTTCCTTTAGAAGAGAGAAATTAGGCCGTATTAGAAATGAACTGCATTAAAGATGAAGTTTCATAAATCTAGTAATAGGTTGTTGCTGCCATCGATCAGGATTATCAGTCGTCTCCTGAGGATGAAAACGAAATCACATAATTAATCATCTAGATTAATTAACGCTTTAACATGTTCAATACTCTCAGTTAACCATCTCACATAGCACCAACCTCTCCTATCAAAGCTAATTCTATGATCCCTCCTCATATTTCTGTTACTTCTACTACGGAGTTAAATGATAATGTTAAGGAGCTTCGTGAATAACTGAAAATAATTCACTCTATGATCATTTAAGCTGAATCTGCTAACCAAATCTCTTAATAGGAGCTTGAGGAAAGTAAATAAATTAAAGATATCTCTACTCTTGCTGTTACTCAATTAAAGAATACCACTGTTATTTAGAATTAATATCTTTAAACTGAGTTAGCTTCCATCCGTTAATAGCTTGTTGATGCTCTTGAAGAGAATAATGCCCTCAAGGCAAGCCTAGCTGAATTATCTATGACTAATACTCAGCTTAATTCTGAGTGCCTTATCGGTAAATAGAACACTGATACTCTTTACGAAGAGCGTAAACGTACAACTGAAGATTTTGAACGTATCAAGGGAGATATGGATAGATGTAAGAATAAGTTTGATAACTTAAAATAGCTTTACGATTTTGAGGTTGCTAGCTACTCCACTTTCAGAGAAGATGCTTATAGAAAGATTGCTACTCTTGAGGCCGAAAAGGAAGCCCTCCAATGCAATAACGAGCGTTTAGTCGAAAGATGCGATGAAATTGAAAGATGTGACATGGATTCTGCTGCTATTGAGGTTAAGCGTGCTGCCGTTACTATCAAACATTTGACTGATAATATTGTCTCTCTCTAAGATAGACTTTAGGAAAATAGATCTATGACAGTTGATAATGCTGACAAATTAAAGGCTACTATTGCTGTTATTTCTGATGGTACTATATCTGGTGCTTTAGAAAGTGATCAAATTGAAAAAAGCTAATTGATGAAGGAGTTAAATGATAGCCGTTCCGAGCTCTAATAGTACAAAAGCATGCTTTCCAGCGTGACTAAAAATTCTGGACATACAACTAACAACAATTAATTCTAAGGTATAAATTTGCTCACTCCTAGCTAGGTTAAACAAGCTGAAGATTTATCTATGTCCGCTTCTAAGAAGTGAGAGTGAACTTTAAATATATTATTAATTTTGTTTAGTACATAATATTATTTATTTGACTCTACAAAAAGAACTACAAAGCAACATTCATCAGGGAATTATGCTCAGATTTATTGTATATTTAAATATTCTATTAATATATTACTATTAATAGTATAAACTGCTTTAATTACATCTGTATTAACACAAATCTCTCACTGTCATATCAAATTAAAGCTTTTGCTACTCCCTTTTTCCTGACTTCTGCAGCTTCCTCAGCATTCAAGATACCTTATTTGATTAATTCTTCAATACTACAATCGAATAATTCGTCAAGAACATCCTTTTCAGTATAAATTTCTTCATAAAGTTATCCAACTTTAGGAGCTTATAATAAAATAGGAAGATACAGAGTTTTGTTGCAGCAAATATGAAGTTATTAAATATTATTAAAATCGTGTGTTTCACCCTTTAATGCATTAATAGCACACTCTATGTTGTTTAAAGAATTATCTAAACTCCCTAAAGGAATAGAAAATTAGGTTCCATTAATGATAGCACCAGAAAGGAATCTTGGGTTATTTTCATCTTCTACTGTAAATATAGGACGTTTTTCAAGAAATTTTGCTCCAAAATATTTTTCTAGTTTTGGAGCAATTTGTGGCGTTGTTATTATCGCTGAGTATTACTTTAACCACTGTTAGCGTAATTTAAAGTCTCTAAAAAGAACCTTACACTCTTCAAATGTTTTACCATTGTTCGCATGAGAACTTTCATTGATTACTAAAGCGCGATCTGAGGCTTATGAAGGTGTAGCGAATTAAAAAGTATGATTTTATGGCTTATTTTAGAGGAAAACAACTAGTTAGTAAATGGGAGCTTCATCAAATAATGATGCCTTTTCTTTAGTTTATTGCGTGGATAGAGCTTTAATTGCTAGAATTGATTTATCAATTAATTATTATGACTCCATTGTGAAGTGAAAAAAGAAAGGTAATGGGAAATAATAAATATTATTATATCGTTATAAAAATAAACATTAAACGCAAAAATGTCAAAAAAGCCGCAAACAGATTTATAAAAAATAACTGAATAGTTAGGTCAGTTGACAGTAGAAGAAAGAAGGCAAAAGAATACGGATGATAAACTTAGTGCTGCTTGGGATTACCTTGATTAGGATAAACTTGGTACCATAAATTGTGCAACACTGGCTACATTTCTATAGTAAGCTGGAGTAGTAGCAGATGAAGAGTATATTTACGAATCAGTTTGCACATATAGACAATAAAAGCTTACCAAAAATGACTTTTTTGATAAACCAATTCTTTAAAAAATTGCTATTTCCTAGTCTGAGTTTAAAGAACTTATGGCTAAATATGGGCATAAAAAGGAAGAACTAGATGCTCTGAAGAAGGCATTTGCAGAATTGCAAAGGATTACCCCTAAGTTAAATTACGAAAAAGGTGGTATAATAACAAACGAATTGTTTTAATAAATGAAATTATGGAATATAATGACAGAAGAATAAATTGACTATTGTAGATGTTTCTTTGGTTATAATAATAAATAAACAGACATTTTGGTTATTGAAAAATATTTCGAAAAATTAGAAGGTGACTTTTTATGATATTCCTCACTTGCAATCATTTTCTCCAATTATATTCTTCACCAGTAAGCATATTATATCCCAATCCAGATTTCTTCGCCAATTGTTCCTTTCTAGCCTGAGCAGCTACATAGTCTTTTTATGCTTAGTTCTCCAGCTCTTCTTATAATTAAGGATTGTGATATTCTCTAGTCAAAATATTGAAAGGTTCACCTGAAACATTTTTCTTACTACCTCTCGTTACTAAATCTTATTGGTATCTTTCATCTTTCCCAATATCTTTCTCTTTATAAAATTAATCGCGTTGCCTGGCCATTTGTCCCATTTCTTACAGATATAAAGTTTTTGCATCTTTCTTTTATCTTTATCTCTGCCTTTCCATATCTTCAAACGAATCTCCAAATCTATTATGCTCATTATAACTTGTGGCTACAACTTATGCTTGATCGTGGCGTTCATAATTTTCAACTCTATTTTAAACACGTTATTTCTCCATCAAGTCTCGATTTTACGATATTCTACGATATTCACGAGTCTAGGGTTTAACACGCATAGCTATTTCAATAAGTTCATCTGAAAGTTTGCGCGACATTTGAAAGTAAATAATATTAGTATGAATTATATATTAATATTAATTATTTAAACGTAAAATTAATTTTATTCAAAGATATGTTACCATCTTTTCATTTTTTTTGATTAATATTGGTGGGTTTGAATATCTATTGTTCAGTTGATAGCATATATAAATAATATAGTCAATTAATAAGTATATATAAAAATATTAATAATCAATAACAACTGAATATTTTAATTATATATCAATTTAAATTAAGCAGATTCATAAAATCAGGTATTCGAGATTCTGAAAATGAAAAGGACATTGATTGAGATAAATCTGGAGGCGGTTATATTTATTTTTCTATTTTTTAGCTGCATTGTTTTTTCATTTTTAGATAAACTTAAAATTTAAATCCTTAAGGTGCTTATTTGTGCCTTATTTTTAGATTTTAATAAGATTTTATTACCCATAGTCTATAATTTTATGAAGTGAGCAATAAATACACTCGTTTATTTCTATAGTAAGGTAATGTTTTAGTTTATAAAGAAATTTTTAATATAATATCAAAATCAAAATCTTTTTATATCGATTAATGTATTATTTATCCTCTAAATTTAATTTAGAGCTGAAATTCATTATTTTCCATTTAAGTATATTTAATTATTTATATACTATATTAACCATTACTTTCAAAATCTAAATTATGAGCAAAGGATTTCTAGATGATATTATCGAGTAGATAAGTGTTAAAAAACCGAGCTCGATGTCCTGGATAGCGCCTCCATAACAATAATAATCAACTCAATAGATTCCAGTTTAGTAATAGTAATAATTTTATCAACAGCAATTGTATCAGCCATAATAGCAGTTTTCGCCTGTTAATAATAATTAAAGGTAATAACATACTCCGTAAATTGGAGCAATGTAATAATACTAGTAATATCAGCCAGTTCCTCAAATGTATACCCAATAAATGTCTTATTAACCACAACAACAGCAGCAATAACCTCAACAACAATTCATGCATAATTCAAGTATTATAACACATTAGTAACCTCAATTCGATTATGAAACTGAGATTAAAAATCTTTAGAAAAATTTATCTTAATTGCCTGTTACACAACTACAAAATGCATTCAACTTGTTAGTAAATTTAGTAGAAAATCTGGGTTCAACAGTAGAAGCTTCTAGAGGTCTTCAAGGCCTTCCAAAAATCTCAAAATCTCAAATTTCTGGTACAATCGAGCAAGAATCAACATACCAAACTAATGATCTGATGACTCAAGTGATTGCTAAAAGATAATAAAATAAGTCTTAAATTCCAAGTTCATCCTTTGAAAAGCAGCTCATGTAGACCGAAAAATCGGTACATGGAAAAAGGCTGATTTAATTCCCTACCTTAAAAGCGATTGACAGGTGGACTGAGGCATTGCTAGGATAGTTTTCAACTAAAATTTAAAGACTCACTCTTGATACTGCTGATAAATACTTTTGGTTAGATAAAAATGTTCAGAAAGTTTTTTGGTCAAACACTGAGGGTTAGGCTGCATGTGGCAGTTTTTCTTTGTGCAATATTTTATATATTTTAGTCGGTTAGCATTCAATTGATTATACTAAAGCAAAAATTAGTTATTCTGACGTTAGTGGATTGGTTTCCAGCCAATCTGTCCCCGTGAAGCCTCAAATATCAATTATTAATGATAAAAGAGATATAAATATTATATTTCCAAATATAGAAAAATGTGATATTTGGGTTGCTGCTTTAACTCAATTGCAGAAGCTTATAAAGGTAATTTATTGAACGTATTTTTTATAAATGTATTAACTTTATTATTATATATTAATATAAATTTATCTTTACGAATATGGAGAATTATTTAAAATCAGAGTTAATCAAGGGATCAGATAGAACTTACAAGGGACTAAATAAAAATAGTGGTTAAACGGTAGCAATAAAAATTCTACCAGTTTCTAAGGATCTTTTAGCAGATGCAGGTTTTTTAAAATCTTTAAATTCGATTTTTTTGGTTAAAGTACTAGATGTTTATACCTCAGATACTAAAATTACTATTATTTAAGAGTATGTTGAAAATGGCTCATTACGTCCTTTGGCTGGTATATTAAATTAGGGTCTAGTTTCAAAAATTATTTCGTAGGTTTTTTTAGGGTTATCATTTCTAGCTGAAAATTCGATAGTTCATGGTGGAATTTCACTAGATAATGTTTTATTTACTAAAGATTCTTAAGTTAAACTTTAATTAATAGGGAGAAAACGAGAAAAAACACCTGGTTCAGACTAAAGTACTATTTCAACTACAAAAGATGACATATTTTTACTTGGCAAATTTGTTTATGAATTAATAACTGGCGATGATGTAATAGTTAATGAGAATGATGTAGAATTTGACAAGGATTTCAGAATAACATCTGATATATAAAAATTTTTAGAAAAGTGTTTTAAAATAGAACCAACATCAAGGCCTTCATTGACTGAACTTAAATAATCTGATAAATGGATAAGAATTATTTTGGGACTTGATCTACTTATAACGTAATAACAAATGTCTCCAGTTGTAGTATTGGAATAGTAAGATTCATCTGAAGATTGGTCAGTATAGTAATAGCCGTTACATTTTCCGAGGCTATAAAGTCAAATTGAAGCAAATTTTGATGATGATTCTGATTTTGAAATGTAATAAACGTAAACAGATCGCTAAACTCCAGAGATTAATTAGTCACCAACTTTCCCCTCTATTTTCTAAATTTCATAAGACAAGTAAAAATCAATACCAAAAATAGAAGTAAAAGATGATTCAGATAATTTTGATTTTGATGAATTAAATTAGCCTCTAGCAATTAAAACAGTTGTCGATAATACATTTTTACACTCAACCAAAGCTAAAAATAATGAGATAGATGATTTTGATGACGAAGATGATGATTTTAATATAGAACCACAAGCTCCACTGAAACTATAGCTTAAAATAGATGAGGATATAATTTTTGATGATGATGATTCAGATTTTTAAATAACGAATACTCCGCTTTATATTACCTCATAGGTTTAGCCTCGAACTCCGAAGTTAAATACTGGATTAAATATATAAGATTAAGAACAAATAAAGTCAGTCTCACTTTAGTTAGGTAGATTACATATTAGATCAAGTCAATCAAACATTAACTTATTTGATGATGACGATGATGAAAATATAAATTTTGTTATTCCTGTCATTAAATAAAAGAAAAGCACCATTAAATTAGTATAGCATAATACATAATCTATATAATTTGATGATATTAATGATGAATTAGATGAAAGAAAGCTAGATGATTTTGACTCAAACTTTGGATAAATCGAATCTCACAGTTTAAGATTAGTTAATAATGGAAATTTAGTAAATATATCATTTTCAGATGATGTATAAGAAGAATATAATGATTTTAATGAGATAAACTTAGCTTAATAGTTTAATGATATAATAAAATAAGTAACAATAGAAAAATTAAAAAATTTAACACTTATCTTACATTAACGAATTTCATTATCATCATATCAAAAATTTAAGGATGATAACATTGAAAAATCATTAATATAAACAAATTTTGCTTAATTTATCTTACAATAATTATCGAGTTCTAATAAATTAGAAATTGAAATTCACTTTTATTTTATGAGAATTGTTACTTTATTAATTTATTCATCAAGTTAATTTGCTATATCTGCAATCTTTTAACGACATATATTTTATTAGTTTGATAATATAACATTTGATGACTAATCAATTAATTTTTAATTATAGGAATATATTAAGAATGATATCTTTGATAAATTAAGAGTATGTGAAAAATAAATTATTGTCTAGTGTAATTTCCTCTTAAGCATTTGTTAATTTCTAGTTTCTGAGGATAAACGAATTTAAAAAGTTATTTAATAGTCTTTTGATGTATTTCTTAAATAAGAAGGTATATTTGCAATTAGTCAACTTATTTTATGCTTTGGAAATTCATAAATTTTATCTAACCAAATACTCTAATAAATAAGCTATTCAGGTTGTGAAATGTTTATGTCGCTATATAAACCATTTTCGGACTTTAAAACTGAGATAGTATCTTAACTAATTAAGAACGAAGAAAATAAATATATAGTTAAAGATTTATTAAAATTAGTCAGTGGATTTTTGTAAAATCAGATTAAAACCATTACTCCTACACAGCATAAGTTAATTTAAAGTTATTTTGATATTATTATTGATATTTTCTACAATATGAAAGACCACCAAATTACTAATGACATGACTTTAATTGACGTATTAAATGAAATTTTATCAATATCAACTCTATCTGAGTTATGCACAAATGAATATTCATAACTTCTTAATATTATTCTTTTGCTGTCTAAAATAAAGGATGATAACCTATAAAATACAATATTAAACACATTTTAATGCAAATTTATATTAATTCTTAGTAATAATACTGATTCAATGAAAAATTTATAAACAATTATTTTAGCACTAATTAATTTTATTTTTGGATCAGAACTTCGTAGGAAAGTATTATCAACACCCAATTTCTTGTAAGTATTATCAAAACTTATTAAAAAGAAAGATTTCTTATGGTAGTTTGCCTAAACTCTCCTTCTAGAACTCTTGAAATCTCCTCCATAAACATTGGACGTCTAACTCATGATGAGTTGTGCTGAAAGCCTTTCACAGCCACTCTGGGCGAAACAATCTGCCGATTTATTGCTGAGGTTCAACACAGATTTCATAGCAACCTAATTATCAAAAGCAGATTTTTCTAGTTTCCCTGAAATTGCACTACCGCCATTATCTAGCTACTGCAAATCTGCACCACTGTTTTTCAAGTCAATTTTCAATAAATCAATGATTAAAAGATGCTATTATGGCTTAAATGGTGGAATAGGTGTACGACTTGCTGTAATGGATATGGTGTGTCTGGGACTCATTGAAGGGCTAATGACGGACGAGGAAATCAAGAAGTTCAGAAAAGGAATCGAAAAGGTCAGTAGCGAGATAGAAAATAAACTCGTGAAGAGGAAGTCGAGGGAGGTGCTCTTGATTTTGATGAAGCAAGAATAGTGATTTAGGCTCCCTCACTTGACCATGCTGATTTCCGCGCAACACCGGGCTATTTGGACGAAACCGTTGATACCAGCGCTGACCCGCGCGACGGCCTGCGCAACGAGCTTCATGATCCGGCTTCGCAACAGGTCGCTCACGGAAAGCTTCGGGCTCAGAACTCCCCTAGTAAGCATTTGACAAATCTCATCACCCGTGAACCCGTCGATGCTCATTTCCTTGCACTGTTTGATTGCGGTATTCACGTCACTTTGACACAAATTGATGATTTCCACTCCTTAATCTTCAGTAAGAACATCAAGAACTTGAGCCAGATCTACAAACTTGATATCATTGTCCATAAGCACAGCAGCTGACTGCAGTTAATTCACAGCGTTTCGGACATCCCCGTCTGCTAGTTTTGCAATTTCCTCGGCAGCCGCGGTCTCGATTTTGATGTTTTCGATTTCAGAAATTCGTAAAATTCTTAGCTTAATCTCAAGAGGCGTCACCGGTGAGAGCATGAGCACACAGGTTCTAGACTGAAGTGACTCAGATATTTTTGAAATATCGTTGCAGGCCAAAATGAAGCGCGTGGTGTGCGAGAAGTCCTCTATGATTCGTCGGAGCGCCAGCTGTGCCTGTGCCGTCATTGCGTCGCACTCGTCGAGAAAAACAAGCTTCTGAAAGGCCGCTGGAAGCGTTACTTGGCGTTCGGCGAAGCCACGAACACGGTCACGGACGTCAGATACATTTCGCTGGTCCGATGCATTTAGCTCTAAAAATGCTTCTTTGAACTGATTTTTAAGCATAGCACGGCCTAAGCAATGTGCAATGGTTGTTTTTCCTTGCCCTGGTGGAGATGCCATAAGAATATTTGGCAGACCACCATTAACCGAAAAATACTTCAGACGATCTACTATCGGCTCGTTTCCAACGACATCTTCTAGCGTTTGAGGACGGTGCTTCTCTATAAAGGGGAGCATTTTTAATGAAGTGGTACAGAGGCTATTATTAGAAAATAAAAATAAAGAAATAAGTTGAATAAAAATTTATTTATTCAAAGATGAATCTATATTTTATATGATTAATAATGAAAAATAAAGTATTTTTCACTTTAATGAAAAATAATTCTGATGAATTGCGTAAGTTCCTTGAATTTTAATTTTCGAATTAAAATATGAACTTCAATAAGCAAAATCTGTAATTATTGGAAAAATTTGATTATAAAATTCCGTCTACGGACGTAATTATGCATTTTTTAAAATTTCATAAATAAGACATCACAGCAGATGACATATCAATTGCTATCAAAGATTCTAAATGGTTATAATTTAAAGATAATTGTCTCACTAGAGACATATTTACCTCTATTGATTATCCATCTGTAATTATATCTTGTTTGCCAATTAAATTATAATAGTTCTAATTATTCTAAATAATCCATGAAAAAACATAAATGTAACCAATTCATTCAGAAAAGTATGTTATAAAGTCTTCTGAAGGAGTTATGACTAGAGAAGTGTACTTTAATACTGCACACGAAAGAGATGAGTTTTGGACTGCATGTGGAGGACACAAATCAATTCCTAAGAAGTAAGTTTAAGAAGTAGCAAAAACCTAGGATATTGAAAACGCTTTATAAAATGCTGTGATTTTGTTACCTGGAGTATAAGGAGAAGATAAAGACTGGAAGGCTATTAAATCGATGAAGGCCCGAGGAATTAAACCTATTGGTAAAGTAGAGAAATTAAGGTAAAAATATGGAAAAGAGAGCAAAAATAAATCATGGTTATTTAAAAAATGAAGTTTAATATTATATAATTTAGCATCTATTTTTACTTTCCGCAATAATTAACTTAAAAATGACAGATTCATATATACCAAGCAGTTCTAGAGATAAAACACAAAGGTCACGCGAAGAAGTAGCCGAAATGGCTAAGACTGTATATGCAAAACTGTAAAGGGGTGACATACCAGAAGTATTCAAAAAACCTGAAGAGTTCAATTTAAAGGGTCAAGATCGTGATTTAGATAACATTGATCCATAAAAATTACTTTATAGAACCAGTAACTCTGAATATGGGTCATTTGCTCCTTCCATCCTAGAAATGCCAATGTTCCACAAAGGTAAAACTGAAAATTTAGTAAAATAATAAAATTATGTGGTGTATAGGTCTAGCAGGATGAACTGCGAGCTTGATAAGAACAGATATATTAACCCCACTGCAACAATAAGAAGAAAGTGATATTTTTTGTTTGTTTATAAATATGAATAATATGTATTATTTTGATTTCAACACTTCACTAAAATGAGCCTGTCAAAAACGGTCTAACCATTAGCTTAAATTAAGCCAGTCGGGAAGACTCTTTTAACTCTAGGTCTCAGTTCAGATTTTAGTTTATCTTCTGATGGTTCATAGAAGGAAATGGTTAAAAGTTTATTAGTAAGGAATACTCATAGTTTGACTGATATAATGTAAATATCCGTATGTCTTATTTCTAAGGTAAAATATACAGTAGATTTGTTAGATAAAATGGATTAAAGAACTATTAAGCTAGATCAATATTGTTTAAAAATTGATAGGAAACTTGCTAAAATATCATTGGCTATCGAACAGGCACTGGCGGCTAGTAGCTCTAGATAGGTGGTTAAGTAATGAAACGAATAATATAATGAATCACTTTGGATTGACAATTTAGTTGTAAATGTCCCAATTATCTTATATTCTTTATTAAATTTCTTAGTGAATATTTGATAATTACATTATATTTAATGCAGTACCTCTCCCTTCAAGTAGACTTATGCGCTGATTTATTTACTCTAAAGCTTCATTCCACTATTAGGCCGAAAAACCGACTATGCTAGAACGAATAGAGTGAGAGTCTAGTTGTGATGAGCTAATTAATTAGTAGATCTAAATATCACAGGCCTTAGAGAGCTAATCTAACTAATCTACCTTAGTTGATATATTTAAAAACTTTTCGTTTAATGCGTCAGAATTTTGCTTAAGAGTATTTAGAGTGGTGTAACATTATTCCTGCAACTGTTTATTTTATTAAATAATTGACTGTGACTGAGCAATCTATTTTTACTAATCCTGAGAAAGGGTCATTTTAAAATTTACCTAATTTTTATATATTATTATATATTTATAATAAAATTTATTAAATGTCAATAAAGCCTTTACCTTTAGTCCGCCCCCTCAGCAAGCCACTGACGAACTCACACATTCTATCGAGTAGAAAACCACCTAATCAAGATCAGCCTGATCCAAATATTGAAGAATAACCTATCATCCCCCTCACTCCATAAGCCTTTATCGACACTTACACATCGCTGGAAGACGCTCCATTCCCACAGTTCCGTTTCTTTTCACTCAAAAAGTCATATGAGCAGCTAATCGCTCTGGTGCCGCTACAGCCTCCAGATATGTCCCAGCGTTTCGAAAAGGCCTACAAACAAGCCCAGATCCTCTCTACATCCAGAAACTTGATTGATTTCTTCATAAACTCAGAAGCGATATCCCAGAAACTTGAAAATTTCGACTGGAGAATCGAAGATTTTGCTAATTTTGAGGACCAGCACGCGATGTCGGCGTCGGTACTGTCCTTCCTGCAGCAGAATTGGGACGACGCGGTGGAGGCCGATTTGTTTTTGGAATTTTACGGTTAAAGCGAGGAGCAGTTTTTCGCTGAAAAAGCCGAATTTGGCCTTCTGGGGTTCCAGGACGAGGACGCATAGTTCGAGGTTTTCGCAACGTTCGCAGTTTACTGTTTCGTTTTTGGACAGAACGGGCTCAAATTTGACGTTCATGACGGGCTGTATCTGCATAGATGGTTGAACGCGGAAGGGCAAGAAGAGCTCGTTGGGGTCGGGGAGTGAAATTATGATTATTTCGAGCATATATGTGATTAGCGTGGGAGCGTAAAAATATGTAATAATATATAATTAGAAACGAGTTTTCTAGATCTAAAGATTTATATAATAAGGTTTATAAATGTATTTGGTCATTACAAAAATGAATATAAAATGGAAGTTGGTATGGTAATCGTGATAGTTTAAATGAAATTAGTTGATATTTACAAGTAATTATATTTCGATAAAGTAATAGATTTTCTAAGAATTAGTAAATATTATATAATTATATTAATTTAATACACAAAGAAAAAAATATATTTAATTTATATAATATTAGGTATACGTACTTTTACTCTTAACACAAATGTCTTCGCCGACAGTTCCAGCACCTCCATCATCACTTCCAGAAAAACGCTACCTACTATGTAAGCCTGAATAATTACAAGAATATCTTGATGATCGCCGTAAAAATTACCCAAGTAAAGCAAATTTAGAAAGGTTACAAAACGAGAAAAAAGCAAAGGAACACGCTCGTGTACTATTAGATCATACAGATCCCAGTGGTGCGAGAACATAATACGAATAAGTATCTAAAAAAGGAAAGATAGTCACACAGGCTAAGCCCATAAAAGACATCACCTTAGTTGACAAAATATTGTACCACGAGCACCGAAAAATGGACTCCTGGATCCTAGAATGTGCTCAATTCATTTAAGAAGAAAATTTTCTTCGCGGTCCCATCCCAAAGAAGTATTTCTACGACTACACCGAAAAGGAAGTAATATACGAATTTATAGCCCCACCCCCGCCTAAGAAGACGTACTATACGAGCTCCAGTGACATTTCCAGCTCTGAGTGAAATTGTGTTTATCTCACTCCTCCCTGATTATCTTCATGACTTTTGCACTGTATCCTTCGTTCTTAGTCTCTAGAATCTCCCTGCCCCCCTCCACATCCTTTAGAACAACCCCAGCTGCCTCAGCGAGAGTTTTTGCAATTTGTGACATATTTTCTTATAAATAAACATAATCTGGCGTGAACCCAAATACCCAGTCGTCCCCCTGTGGTTGGATCAGCCCATCAAGCTCGAAGATCCTGCTCATATTCTGTGTGCTCAAATTTGTCATTTTCTTGATGTATTTCCTGTCGATTTTTACATTTTACTTTTCATCAATTATAAATTAAATTCGATTTTCCACTCCTGCTTAATCAATTCCTTCCACTTCAATTCCGCCTATTGCGATGTAAAATAACACGAAATCGCGCGCTCTTTAAAGCATTTCCGGGACTGCAAATCGTGACTAAATGACATAAATTCCTAGCACATTCTGTGCAAAATTGATCAGATTTTCGTGCAGAAGCCCAGTTTCCTTGACCAGCCTTTTCGCTTATTCCAGAGAAATAATACGCTGGTCACGCACCAAAAGTTCGCATTTTGATCGCAAATCTGGCCTGGTTTGAAGCTGATTTGAGAGCTTTTGGAGCGAATTTTGCGTCGTTGTAAACAGATTTTTATATCGATCTGGTGGCACATCAAAAGGAAGGGGAGAAGAAGGAGTGGAAAATTGAAATCTTTCTTTTTCAGTTGCGTCATGCTAAATATAGGAATATGTGTAAGGGACGGTTTGGAGGTAATTTGGAAGCGTTAAAACGTTGTTATCAAGTTTCTCGTAGGGATCGATTTCAGCCTGAAACTTGCTGTTGATATATGTAAAATCAGGCTAAATCGTATAAATTTCGCTTATGGGCTGAATAATGAGTCTGCTATTCAGAAATGTACCGATAGCAAAATTTTACTTTTTCGCGAAATGGTGCACTGCAGAGCCAGTGAATTGCATGTTTGTAAGTTCGTTGTATTCGTGGTCTGGATCAAAATTATCGTGGATGTCAAGCGGCGTCTGGAAGTTTAGTTTATTGTGCTCTGGGTAGTACGTAATTTGCTATGGTGCAGCATACTCCCTAAAATTTGGTCTGATGGGGAACTGGTACAAATGAAGGAGCTATTGATTTGGTGGCTGGTTGAATTCTATTTCTATTTCTTCAATAATTGAGTCTGAAGTCTCGATTTCAGGGTCCATTTTAAGGAATGGGAAGTGAGGAAATGATATAAAATGAACAAAATCTCACTGGTCTTCGGGAATATAAATAGGGTTCCTGAGCACCTGCTTCTCTGGGAACTGCTTTTTCGGGTGATTTACATTCGGAATGACGATGATATTCTCGATTTAGTTCCATTTTGAGGGATCCAGGATATCCCTCTACTGAGGTGGCTTAATGGGCTCCATTTTGTGTGCACCGTTACGGAGCTCTTATAGCGTCCGTCCATCGCTCTTGAACGTAATCTTCTATTCACAAATTAAATTATCAATATTGGTACCGATTAGATCCTCTGTTTTCTTAACTTTTTACAATCGATACATTGGGTCGTCAAATACAACTGTAGTAGCAATCTTCTTTGTTTAGAACGGATCATATTTATTCTCGTCAATATTTTCTAGATTTTGACCTTTTTCCTTGCTTACTTTAACATAGTTTATGTGTTCGATGTACTTTTACGTCTCAAATTCTTTTGTGAATTTCTGATCAACTTCATTTTGAAGTTTAGCATGAATAGGTACAAAAGTATTTATTTCGTAGTCAATAAAAGTCTTCTCCTTTGCTAGTTATTTTTCTTAAGCTTAGGTATGCAGTAGTGCATCTACATCTCTGATAATTGTTTCGTTACCTTGGATTAATTTTAATTTTGTCTCTCTAAATCTTTGTTGCTATCTCAAATCTTCCTCTATCAGACATCTCTATGTTTACTGTCTAGTTTATAGCTATCTTTATGCATAAACTCGCTCCATAAGCTGAGCTTTTGTTTGAGCTTATTATTGAGTTTGTTAGGATTGCGATACAACGGAAGGTTTTGTGTGTTTAGATGGTGTATATGTTGCAGGAGGTGGTAAGAATGTACTATTTAAAGCTTCCTAATCGATTGGAACTAAAGTGCCTTTTGGGTTGAACATTTTATGCGGAATATAAATTAATAACATTGATATATAATAAGCCTATTTTTACTAACCTTCAAAATGAATAATATATAAGCACTATTAGCATAGAAGCATTACTATATGACATATTTGTATGGTTAGCTTCAATTTCATTCAAATTAGTAAGGTTATACTTTTTTGTCATAGCTTAGTGATATAAGTGTAAAATTAAAAAACATGAATGAAAAGTTTGTCGTTACGTTAGACTAAATTAATATTATTAAATGACATAATAATTTTTTCAGAATAATTTTTTCATCTATTTATGCAATGCACCCATGCAAGCATACATAGGTTCCTCGTCTAAATCCATATCTGTCAAACTATAATTTTTATTCTCTTCCTTATCTTCCCGTACCTAGCGCAATTCTTATAGTATCATTTCAATAATGTTTACTAATTCTATACATACGTTTGTGAGCTGCTGAATTGTATAGTAAATCTGCATGAATTATTCATCAATTTAGCCACCTTCTAAAGCAGGTGGATTCATCAAAAATTTAATAATGGTAGTATCTGGATGTCTATCAGAGTATAAAAATATAGCCATATCAACAAACCTTTCGACTATATCATACAAATTTTCGCACATTTAAGATGCAGAGTTTAAGATTCCCCTAATATTTTAATCAGACTCGCTACAAATAAAGTTATTTATAACAGACTCAAGTTTTTCTTACATACTTCCTTATTTCTACTATTTTTTCCCACCTTTATTTGTCTGAACCTTGCTTAAATACTTAGCACTCATACCCATAATATACCTTTGTAATATCTAAACACATTTATATATCACACTCAATTAACTATTTTATCTATCTGAAAACTTAGCAATAAACTCAATATACAGTCCTTAGTCTTCAGTTTCCTACAATGCCTTAGTATTCAAAAATAAACTCATCATTAATTATGTTAAAATATCTAAATAAAGAACAACCATACTCTTTCTTTTAGTTAAATAACTGTAAATAAATGGCGTCTGTCTTGTATTATCAAATTTCAAAATATCGATTTACATTGCGTAGAAAATGAAAAATTAAGCTGCTTCCACTACGTTAACATTTATATTTTTGCTATATTCGTAGCTGAAAGTGAATTATTCTGCAAGTAAATTCATAAAAAGAAGCTATAAGTTATTCATTTGCGTGAGTTAGGTTTATTATTATGTGACTATCATTACATAATCATCGTTTTCATTTTCTTAAGCTAAGTTTTGACAATATTCTTTACTCGAGGTGTTTAATAGATGATAATTACTTATATTCATTTACTAGAAAATATACGAATTAATCATTTTTGCGACCACTTTTGGATGTACCAATAGTATTTTACTAAGAATTGTGCATACAAATGATGTTTATCTAAGTACATTATGTCGTTTAAATTCATATTTAACTCCTTGGTATATACTTGATGGTAGTTTATTTTTCATGAAATAAAAATCAGTACCATAAAAATTATCATCAAGCACATGTGTATTTGTAATTTTGTTTAAAACAATGTCTGTGTTGACAAATTAATTGGTGGCAAATGTATATTCTTACGGTAACATTAAAATAATTTAGTGTATTACAATTTGGAGATAATGTGAATCTTTTCTATTTTGTTCGTCTAACTATGATAAAAGCTGAGTAATAAAAATATTTACAAAATCTTTTAATTTTACATAAACTATATCATTATTTGAGAAATAATACACATTGATGATTCTTAACATAGTGGTGAATTCTCGCTAGAGTGAATGACAACATGATGAGATAATTTAGTCTAACATCGATTCTAATGTAGTTATAAACTTATAATGGAAATAAATTTTACAAACTAAATCATCTTCTGCGTCTAAATCAATATTTCCTAATGGCAGTGCAGATTCTACAAATTCAAAAAGCTGATGCATTGTATCAGGATAAACTGGGGTAGATTATATTTATTTGAGATCTTCGTCAAAATCATCTAATTCTTCATCTAAATCTTTAAGTTGGTCAAAAATATCATACATAGAGTTTTCTTTTAACTACTATGCAGTAGTTTAGTAAGCTTATTGACAGAGTTCATTTATTGATGTATGAGGAGCTTTAAAAGATTCCTAATAAATTTTCGCAGGACTAACTGTCATTCTTAAAGACTTATCTCCACTTTATTTTAACTCCTTAGGAGCTGATTTTTTAGGTCTCATTTTTTTTGTTTCTTCTATTTATTACTTAAACACTGGTAAAATAACAGTTTCACCTGTTAAAAACTAATAAACTATAACTAAAACTTTTTCTGATGCTTAAAGTGAAGATTACTTAACAACATTAGCAATAAGAGTTTTCCAGTCAGTGGTGAATGGAAAATCAATAGTATGCAGTTTTTTATTTATAAAATCCCAATTTTCTGTTCTCTTTTACACGGAATTAGCATCATATAATTATATTTATTTTAAAGTCTATGGTTTAAATCTTGAAATGATTTCAGCAACCAATTCACCTGAGGCTAAATCGTATTTAGGGTTATCGTATTTATTTTAAAGATTCAAAGAATCAAGCCAACGTTATACCTAAAACATTGCGGATTTTAGAAGTATTTGTATTTTTATTATGAATATAATAATATATGTAACTAAATATATACTTTATCTAATATTATATCATATATATAGGATGTATAATTAGGAATGAATACTTGGCTTTATGCTGTATAGATGAGAGATTTGACATTTATAAAAAATAACCTATATTAATTTATTAGATAATAAGATTATAAAGGACGTACTGCATTAATGTACGCATCATAGTATGGTTTTGAAGAAGTTGTAAATCTTGTTGTAGATGCTGAACATAATATGGTAGACTTAGATGGACAATCAGCTACAAATTATGCTACAAAATATTAGTAATATAAGATCCTTTAAATTCTTATGAATTATGAAGATTCTAATATTTCAATACTTTAAGTTAAAAAAAATATATTGTCTTTATAAACATTAGTTGAGCTAACTAGGCAAAATACCAATGGAAACAATGCACCTATTTAATAAGATGCTTTAAAAATATCAAAATATCAACGTGAAAACAAACTTCTTTCGGGAAAACTTACAGATTTAGAGAAAGAATTATCTTAATTATTAGGAATAATAAGATAAGAATAAACTGAGAATAAGAAAAAAAATAGTATAATCAAGACTCTTAAATAATAGTTGTAATAGACCGAAGAACAATAGTCACTATCCAATACATCTACACATACCGATGACAGTAAATTTGAATAACTTTAACTTGAAAATTAAGCACTAATTCTTGATTTAAAATAAATTTAAAATAACTTTATTACATTTTAAGATGATAATGAGAATAAAATAATTAATTTAGAGTTAAAAATAACGATTATTGAATCCAACGTAACAGAACTAACCTTGCAGGACTAAGTATAGGCACAATAAATCGTTCATATAGAAAATTTATTAAAAATAGAGAAATAGTAAAAGGAGATATTCGCATAGTCGATGTATCAATCATATTAAAAGTAAAATAAAAAACAATAGATTGAAATAAAATAGCTGAAAAGGTAAATCAACTAGCTTTTAACAGATCGACAAAACGTTATCTAAGAATAAAACATTACACCCGATTAAACTGCATAACCTACTCCTTAACGTCAGATTTTATTAAGAATAATACTTTCATTTTTAGCTGCTATTTCGTTGTTTTTTATAATTCTGTGACTTATTTTTTCACTCATATTTGACCAAACTGCTCTAAAAAATCTCCCATAATACCTTCTTATCCACTTCTAATCTAGTTTATCTCGCTCTATATGAAAATTACGAACTCCTATGGCAAATTCTGCCATGTATCCATTCGATCTAATGCTGTTCCGATATTCTTAGCTAAGTTCCTAGCCCCAACGTTAATACTACCATACTGGCTTCTTTCTTCCTAATTTATACCAACTTTTCTAGCCAATTTAGCGAACAATGTCGAATCTGTTCTATTCCAAAATGGAAGATCCTTCTAATCAACTATTTGAGCAAAAACTATCGAAACTGAATTAACGTTCGAAAATATTTAAGAGAATTGGTTCATTGGGAGATTTGTGAGCTAGAGAAGTGAAAAAGTGATCTCTGGAACTTTTGGAGCAGAGTAGTCAAGTTAGCATCGTACTGCATATCTAGCACATAACAAGCACGGCCAGGTTACGAGTCTAGTTTATGGTAGAGATAATGATAGAAGTGTTTCAACAGATAAACATACATAGGAAACGAGCGTAAAACGGAACGATTAAGAAGGTCTATATTAATCGTCATGGATAGACCAAGAGGCAACAAAAGCCATAGAGGCTAATGATATTTAGCCAGACTCTGATGAGAGAACTGCTTTAATTTGCTCTATGTAGAGATTATTGCTTTCGCATATTCCTGTTACTATAAAGAAGAAATATGAAAGTGAAAACAAAATATAACGTTTTGATTCTGGGTCAATTTCTTGTGTTGTATTAAATATAGTAAGATCTGTAAAGAATTAACTAAAGATTTAAATAAATTATGGAAGAATTTTATCAATTTTACTTTAACTAAATCGACTAACATATTTGTCCAATAAGCTCCCTAAAAGCATAAAACCGAAGCCTTTTGCAATAAGTTACTCATCTTATAATAAACGTACTCCTAGTTAATAAATTGAGCTTTCCTCTAGCGAATTTTAATTGATTAACTCAACGTGTCGGGGAATAACGTGATAAATATAGCAAATTGATTCTGAGAATGTTTCCATATTAAAAATCTGGGAAAATCCTTTCAAACAATTGTCAAACAGATTAGGTTGCACGGTATCTGGAACAAAATGTTTTCCATAAAATAAGTCCAGAACATTAAATACTGACTGAGCTAACTCGAAATCTACAGATAAAATAGACTCACATAAGTCTACGACTGTTGTCTCGAAACTGGAATAAATATCTGGTAATGAATCTATGCATAAGCTTAAAATATTAAAAGCGTTCTCAATTAGTCCACGGAACTGAGCACCTTTTTAAATTAATTATGGCAATTGTTAAAATTCAGTTTAGCTGCTCAAAAATTAGCTTAAAAATGTATTTGAAACGTCTGCAGGGACATATTATAAAGCTATTTTTGTGAAAGTAACCATACCACCAGACTGTGCTTTATCTTCAGTTTTAAGCATTATTAAAATCGATTTAGCGAGTAAATCGCAAATTCTTAAATTCGGCAAAAATCCTTATCTAACTGGCCTAGATAATATACCGCTCAGCATTCTACATTAAAAGAGTCCGGGCGAATCGGAAACATAAATTTAACACATAATATCAATTATATATGGGACAGAATCCTAAGTTGAATCTTCTGAGATCTACCAAGCTTGATCGAAAGTAGCCCCTTAAATATATTGAAAAGTGTTGTAGTTATCATAGTCATCAATGCATACAGAAATCAGGAGCTTTGCTGCCTCTTCAAATACGATTGGGTGTAATAATTACTGTTTTTCAAGGCTTCTTAAACAAATTTTAACTTTATGAGATACTGGTGCATTGGGTAATCCACGTCTAATAAGTAGTACACCAACAAAAATTTTAGCTTATTTTTCTTGGTCTTAAAAGTCTTCATTAGAAAGTTTATTGGACAGAAAGTCGTTCATAGATTCAATGGCTAACTATTCTAATCCAGAGTTGATATTAGAATCAATTATACAAATTAATCTAACTAAATCAATGCTAGGTTTTAAACAGTCTATAACTAGCAAATCATCATTTTCAAACCTGTCCATTCTGACGTTTGCAGCGTTAATGATCATTCCAAAGACACTATTGACAATTTTTTGAGCGTTTTTCATAATATAATCAGATGCATATGGATGTACAAATTAACCACTATATTATTATTCTAGCAAACTTCCAGCCACCATAAAAACACTTTCCAGTGATTTGTGATCCTAAAATAAATTAAAATTAGGGCATAGATCAAGTTCACGAACAATAATTTCTGCAATGTAAACTTATTTTTATTCCCACTGTTCTAAAAATTAATTGCAATCTGGAATTCGAGAAATTTTACTGTTCACATATCTAGCTCTAGAAATATATTTCATAAGGATTTAGCAGGCATATTCTTTAGCATCTTGAAGCTAAATTGACTAGCTTGCTAAACCAAAATTATTCAGTAATTGGGAGATAATATCAGGAATGTCAGCATAATCAGGATTTGTGAAGATGTCCTTGAGTGGTCTAGGATCTAAAAGGGCAAAAACAGATTAAATTGCCTAATTTATAAAAGATGGAGAAGCAAATGAGCAAACCTTATCTTCTAAAGAAACTAAATACTAAATTAAATTTTTCAGACAATTTAGGTAAAAATAATTACAAGCTTGATCTCTAGGCCCAGAATAAATTTCTTAATATAATAGTCGCGAATATATTACAAAACATCTAAGAGCGACCTCTGTCTTTGTAACATTTTGATTGTCAACGGCTTGAAATATGCTCCCAAAGATACTCTCAAAAAGCTGCCCAGCTTCCATACCATACATTGAAGCCTTATGGACATATTATTCGAAACATAATTTAAATGAATCGATCAATGGATTTGTAATTCTAGCATCATTTAAAATTGCCACACCTGCAGTAGCAGGAACAATAGTTGTTAAGAGATATGTTAATTCATTCTAACTAAGTACGTTGATATTATTATCCAAACATCTCATAAATTGAACTGCAGTAGCTAATCTAACTGAATTTTCAACAGTTATTGATAAATCACATGAAACCTGCAATGCAATAGGTAGAAATTCATTATAAGCTCTTTAGAACCTCATAATCTATTCCGATGCAGCCATAATTAAGCCTTAATCGGATGAAATCGAGTTATTGAATGCTACTAAAACATCTTCCAAGTTCATTTTAAAATTTAAAGTGGAGTGAAGTCTTAATATTATTATATAATATTCCAGTTATGATGTTTTAAAAGTCTATAAATAATGATCTAAATTAGCTTTCAAATTATCACTCTGCCTCTGGCTCTTATTACTCTTCAGCGGCAGCAGCTTCCTCAGCTGCCTTTTTAGCAGCCTCAATCCTCTTAATTTTATCCTAAATGACTTCCCACTCTTCTCTTTAATGAACAGGGTCCACTTCGCATTCTTCCATTATATCAAATGGAGGCATGCACATTTCAGGTATCTAAAAGTCCTGCATTTCCAGCTATTAGCTTCCAAGACCATCACCAAAGTAAACAAATTAGCATCTTTACATTCTAGCCCCAGTCACGACATTTGCAGCTCCTGGCCATCTTGCATTTGTTGCGATAATTGCCTTAGGACCCTTACCAATTCCTTATAAATCAATCTAATTGAATCTCCACAGTGGGATTTTGCTCTTAACACTACCATTTACTTCAATATTTAAAATATTAGCATTATAGCCCTCGTCGACGTGATATTTACATTTTTACTTAAAATCTACTCTTGTGCGATCTAATTAGCCCTCTTCGATGAATAATTCAGGAAGTGCAGCATTTATTCTGTTGTCTAAAATAGGAACATCCCATGGATCAACTGGACGTTTAAATTCACGTAATTTACGCCACAAACGAACTGCGTAATATTTGCTTATTTCCTCGTAGTTTGGAGAGCTGTCGATATCGAATTTGTCAGGTTTTGCTGAGTCGTCGAAATCATCAACTTGAACGTTAATTTCGTCGTCCGATGCCTCATTTCCGACAATTTCATCCTCCTGCTGAGTCCAAACTTCCTGCTGTTATTCAAGCCACTGTGCAAACTTTTTCTTCTTCATAATTTGCTTTTTCTCTTCTATTTCAGTTTCGCGCAACTTCATTCGAATTTGTTTTTTCTGCTCTCTAGCATCTTTTCTACGCTGCTTTTGAAGTTTTGCAATCAGAAACTCAACTGGTTCTGGGTCGTCAATGTTGTCATAATCGTCGTCATTGACAGGAGCTGCACGGCCTTAGCCAGTGATTCTTGGAAGCAAATAAGACCAATTTTTGGGGTTTAGAAGGAGTTCTGGGGATTCGTATCCTTTGAATTCTTCGTTGAGCTCGGGGAAATTAGCTTCCAGCTCAAGTTTGTCTTCGTCTTCGTTGTAGGTCCAAAGGTCTGGATGCTTCAGCATTATTTCATAAATTCGTGAGTTTTAGAACTTTGCCATGAGTGCATATCGTTTCTGAACTCTTTGTTATTCTAATTGCTCTAAGTCCTCGATTTTTGGTTTGATTTCTTCGTCTTCTTCGTCTTCTTCTTTGGTATAAAGGCCTTTGGGGACAATACAGTTTTCATGAAGAATTCTGGCGCAAGCACAGCGTAAAAGAACAGATTCAGAATAAGGGAAAGGAGGAATTGATGAGATAACATCAGCGGTTAAATCGCCGGTAAATCTTACTGTTTGAGCAGGCATTTACATGAAGACGCGCATTTATTCTGGGGTAATTTCAGGTAGGGCAATAAATCTCAAAGGTTCTGAGAGGAGCTTTTAAATAATTTTATTTAATTTTGATTTTTACTGTTTTAATTTCTTTTCATGACGATACTTTTAAAGTTCTAATTCTTTCTATAATTTAACGTATAGCTAGGTCATATATGGGGAGATATTATCATCAATAGCAGCAAAGAATAATTCTTTGTTGATACCTTCGTGCTCTTCAATTGGGAGTTTTTAAATCTTTTTCTTAGGATACACTTCACCACCAAAAACTGGTATTTTCTTAGGTATCTTAGTTTCTGGTTGGAATTCATCTTCTAATGAAACCTCTGACTTAATTTCATCCTTTTCTTCTTCAGGTTCTTCTTCATCAGCTTGTTCAGGTTCGGCTGGGGCTTCACCTTCAGCAGGTTCTTTCTCATCATCTTCCTCTTCATTTTCCTATTTTTACTCTTCCCCTTCAATTTTTTCACCATCTTCGTTAAGCTCGCCTTCTTAATCACCTTCTGCACCCTCAGGCTTGTCCGCAGCTGCTTCGGCTTCAATTTCAGCCTCAATCTCTTTCCACTAATCCCTAAGACCAATTAATTCTTCGTCCTTCTCAGATTAATCTTCAGCATTTTCTTCGCCTTTTTCTGCTTCTTCCTCTTCTTCAGCTTCCTTTTCTTCTTCTTCAGGCTCAGGATATGTTTCTGTTTCAGAACGTAGTAACCAATAAGGGCCAACCTTACCAAAAAGTTTAATCTTGTCGCTAGTACGTTCTTCTCTTTTTGCTAAATCATATATTGCAGTTTATAATTTGAAAGCATCAATCTAAGAGAATGGAATTCCCGAATTCAGCAAGACTCTGGATAATTGTGGCAAGTCCTCTGCCTCAACACCTTCTTCTGGTTCACCTTCCTCTGCTTCTTCATCATTTTCAGGCTCTGCCTCCTTTTCTTCCTCTTCAGCTTCTGGGTTAAACACAATTGGCTTCTTAAACTGTTAAAATGCAAATCCAGCTCTAATCTTTTCCTCTTCGGTAGGTTCACGGCAAGTTTGCTATTCACCTAAAGATAATTGAGAAACCAATTCTTCAAATTCTGAATAAACACGGCATTATGGTGGTCGTTCCATGAATAATTTCAATAGAAGGTCAGATATCTTATCATATGGTGATTCATTTTATGTATCTTTTTTCTATAGATAATCCATATTTTGCGGAATTGGAGAGAAATTATTTTATGATTATTATATTGTTTATGAAATGTATAATTTACATTTTATTTATATAATAAGAAATAGACTATAATTTTATTAACATTATTGAATGATTAACTCTGAAAATAATATAGTATTAAAATATGAAAAATAGAATATGTTTCACTATCACCAATGCATAATCTTATAGAATTTGCTTTGCTTTCCATATTTTCTCAATAGGAATTTTCTGCACTCATCATAAATGAACATGAGTACAGCAAATGGTAGACAATATGTCCATGCTAAACCATCAACTGCTTTCGTACCAAAGGCAGTGTGACAGAATGGTACATAAGTAAAGAAGCAGCAAATAATAATCTAGAATAATAAACCTAACAGTAGCATAGGGTTACTGATAATACCTTAAGTGAACATAGAATTAATCCTAGTTCTTGAAATAATAGCATCAACAAACTACATGACAACAACAGAAACGAAAGAAGCAGTCTGACCTACTTCAAAGATGAATTTAGCAAGTCCAGCTTAATCGGTAACATTCTTAGGATAAGTGCCGTTGAAAGCACAGCTACTCTGTGCGTCAGTTAAAAGCTTCGTTAATGTAACTGATGGGAAATCATCATGGCTTAACGATACAAAAATATTTCCACTATACTTAGCACATGGATAATACTTAAATATTTCTCTTCTAACAGTTAGCATGAAAGTAGCAAGAAGAGCTAAAGCTTATAAACAACCGATTTAACCGTAAGCAAAGAAAACTAAATGACCGTCTAATAATCTATCCTTTTCTTTATTTCTAGGAGGTCTCTTCATGATATCACTTTCTGGCTTCTCATAACCAAGAGCAAAGGCAGGCCAAACATCAGTAACAACATCAATAAGGAGAATTAAGATGGAAGACATAGCATTAGGGAATCCAAATATAACAAAAAGCAAGAATGGAGTAATCTAGGGAACGGCAGAAGTAATAGTGTATGACATGGCTTTCTTCAAATTTTCAAAAATAAGTCTACCTTCTTTGATACCATCAACGATTGTAGCAAAAGAGTCATTCATTAAAATAATATTACCAGCTTCTCTAGCAACCTCTGAACCAGACGCCATAGCGACACCAATATCAGCAGCCTTTAAAGCAGGAGCATCATTCAAACCATCACCAGAAACGGCAACAATTCTTCCAAGTGATTAATAGCATTGAGTAATAGTTAATTTTTATTCAGGAGTAGTACGAGCAAAAACAATCTATTAATACTACGATAACATATATTTGATCTATACGTTAGTCAATACTTCTAAAACATTACCTGTCATAACAGCACCTTTAGCAGGAGATGAAGGAATAAATTCTTTTTACATTTAAGGAAGATACTTAATTTCTTTCTCAGAAATAAGACGCGGATTCTTTTCAGCTTTTTTCTTGATACAAGTTTTAGCCTGCATATCTTCATCATCTAAATTTTATTCCTAGGCTTAGGCTTCAGAAAGTTCATTCGAAGTCTTTATTCTTAAAAGAACATTAGCATCAGTATAGTAGTCAATAGAATCATTAAGAATTCCAACTTCTTTAGCAATAGCAGTGGCAGTAAGATGGTGATCACCAGTGATCATAGTAATGCCAATACTAGCTTCATAACACTCAGAGACAGATCTAGTAACATTTTCTTTGGGAGGATCAACTAAAGATACGAGACCAACGAAAACAAATTTCATATTCTTAACATCATCAGCATCTAAAGTGTATTCTTCGGTCTGAAGTTCTTCAATAGAATAAGCACATCCTAAAACACGCTCGCCGAAAGAAGCAATTTCGTTATAAGCCTCTAAAGTAGTGTTCTTGTGATCGTCGGTGAAATCAACAACCTATCCGTCAATGAAAACTTTATCACAAATGTCCATAATACGTTCTGGGGCACCCTTCAGAGTGATAAGTGCTTTCTTGTCTTCAGTTTCATGGATAGAAAGTTAAAATTTGTACACAGAGGAGAATGGAATTTCGTACTTCTTAGGATATTAATCTCTGTAAGTCAAAATAGGGTACTTATCATTTTTGATACTTTCTTAATTTTAAGTTAACCAGCTGTTCATAAATCTCATGATACCCTATTCAGAAGCATCACCCATAAGTCTAACCTTGAGATTATTGGTCTCCTAATCAGTTTAATCCATATCACATTTACTATTAAGAGATAATACTTTAATAAACTCCAATGGCAATTCAGTACCAAAAAGGAAACTTCCCATTGCATGTTAAATTTAATGTTTAACAACCTTATTATTGCAAAAGGTATGAGATGCAGTCATTTAGTTCATAGTAATAGTACCTGTCTTATCAGAGCAAATAACTGAGATCGAACCTAAGGTTTCAACAGATTTTAATTCTTTAACAAGCACTTTTTATTGAGATAGGCGCTTAGCAGCTAGTGCTAATGCAACAGTAATAGTTAATGAAAGTCCTTCAGGAACATTGGCTACAATAATACCAACGCCGAATACGAATGCATCAATAGGTGGGATCTTAAGTGCAATACCTAAACCGAAAAAGATAATACCAAGAGAAATAGCAAGAATCGAGATATACTTAACAAAACGTTATACTTCAATTTAAATAGGAGTAGGTGGTTGTTTTGTAGAAGTAACATTTTTAGCTTGTTAACCAATAACAGTATTATCACCAGTAAATATTACAATACCAATACCGTCACCTTACATAATGTTAGAGGTAAAATAAATAATGTTAGCAGATCGAAGAATATTGGTCTCAGTATTTTCTATTTTACGTGCAGCTGGCTCTGATTCTCCATTAAATGAGGATAAATCAATCTTCAACTGATTTTAAGAAAGCAATCTAAGATCAGCAGGACATTTCTAACCAACTTTGATTTTTACAATATCACCAACAATTAACGTATCAGTGGCAACGGTTTTAATAATACCATCTTCAAATACTAAACATTCCTGGGGGATTAAAGATTTGAAACCTTTCATAATCGAATTACTCTTAGATTCCTAGAAAAAGGTTAATAAGCCTGAGAAAACATTAACGAATGCTAAAGCAATACCCAACCATAAATTATGTACTTCGCCGTGACCTTAGGATATGGTTACACCATACATGGCAAAAGAGACGATAGCAGCTACCCAAAGAAGAATAGCAAATAGATCAGCTTAAGTCAAAAGAAGTCTAATGATAGGATTGGTTCCTTTTGTTTCGGTTAAAGTGTTCAAACCATCACGACTAAGGCGCAGTTTACGCTCATTTGAAGTTAAACCCTTTACCAAATCAGTATCTAGTTCTACCTAGAGTTTATCTAATGGCATAAGATGTAACTCTGTGCCTAATAAAACTCTAGCTTCTTCTTGAACTTCATCCATATCAATTGACTTTCTTTTCTAAGCAGTATCAATTTCCATAGATATCCTAGAAACATTAGTAGCAATTTATATTGACAAAGGATCAGGATTATCTGGGTTCATTTTGATAGGAGTGGTTATTGTGAAGATTGGAAAAGATCGAGAAAGATTAAAAAACTTATAGGTTATATAGTATTTCTTAGAGATTATGCCTATTTATAAATTGTGGTTTATACCGAAATAGTACTTATATATAAGCCCAATTATTAATAATATTCACGTAATTTAGTATAAATGTTTCAAAATGTAAAATCAGCTTCAACTAAATTATTAATTTAAAACATACATAATATAAAAATAGTAATAATGTATATAAAGATATTAACTATTATATTTGAAAATAGTATAGTGGACATTTTGCATATATATATTTTTCAACTCTACATTATCACATTACTGTTTTCCAAACTTAGTTCCTTAAATTTTAACACCTTATAAATTATTTTTTAACCACCAATTTGGCTACAGGGCTGCGATCCCAATAAATTCTAATATCAACGTGAGTTTCACCATCACTACACTTCGCCTATCTACGCCAAGCAGATCTCGATCTCCTTTTTCAGCCCAAGCCCAGAATTCACATCAACTTCGTTATAGCCCTTGTTCAGCAGCAAGCATACGGCCTACCAAGTTACTAAAGCATCGTCTAAATTACAGTAATCCAAAAACAAACCCATCCTGTCATCACAAACCTCATTATATTAGTCCCAAAATGCCTATTTTTCTAATTTTTCCCTGAAAATACTCTTAACCTACTCCTAGCACCTGAAAATCAAAATCTGTACCTGCCCGCTGCGTCTAATCATCTCCCTTCCGTCCTGGTAGCTAATGAACTCCTTACAATTTTCCACTTCTTTTACTTCACAGCTTCTGCAAAAAGCCTAGCAACAGCACGCCGGCAGGTAGTCCTAAAAAGCGCTCCCACAAACGTCGCACTCAAAAATTTTGAGCTCTTGGACTTCGCCTTTGCTGCGCGTTATGAGAACACTCAAAAACGCTTCATTTTGAATGTTTTCGCTGCCTTTTACGAACAGAAGCTCTTTGCTGCACAGCGGGCACTTGTCCCCAACCTGCTTCCAGCACCACTAGTGCATGTAATGCCTGCACTTGAAAACGGTCTTAAAGTTGACGATTTGGTCGAATTCACCGTGGCAAACGCAGCACAAATCCTCCTCCTAAATGATGCAATTGTGCGACTGATAAAAATCAATTTCGATGTCTTTCAGGCACTTTTCGCAAAATATAAATTCGTTTTCCACTCCTTTTACGCATTTACCACTCCTTTTAGAGTGAAAAATTCGAAATTCATCCGTATTATCAATGAAAATCATGCATTCCAGGCATGCAAAATTGCCAAATTTTTGCTTGCAATTTACGCACGATTTAGAGGGTTTCTGCACCGTTTTGCAGGTCTCACAGCGGATCAAATCGCAGTCAAACTCGATGCAGGGGGTCTCGTCATGACAGTAAATACAGGGGTGGAACGACTCGCAAGTATTGCATTTAAGCGATGTGTGCGAGATGAAATGAGGGCAATTTGAGTCAATATGATGCTTTTGAATTGTGGCGTAAACGATGTTTGAGGAATGGAATTTTCCTATAGATTACGATTTCTAGGTGAATGTATCTTTTTTAAAATTTTTGATCATTTGTGGAAGCGATATTTTTTAGTTGAAATAATGAAAAGGAAATAGTGGAAGTTAGTTCTAAATGTTAACATTAGATTGTTCATCATCTGTAGTGAACATGTATGGGAAGGTTCCTAATTTTTGCTAGTCGCAGTGTAGCTACGCTGTGAATCTGTAGGGCATTCTAACAAAAATTAATAAATTAGTTAAAACTATATAATAATAGATATAATATTACTACAAATAATTTTGCTTTTAAAAGTATATTTTGACAATATTATTGAAAATATTAATGGATGCTAAGCTTATGTTATTATAAGCAGTTGCTACTAAAGTTAGTTAATATTAATTTTTTAGAAATTGGCTAATATTATAGTGATTATACAACATATTACAGCAGTATATGAAAATAACACTGTTGTGTATTGTTATTTGGTATTTACTGACTAATACCATAATCTGGTTTATGTGCAACAGTTTAGGTTGTATTAATCGTATTTTTAATATATTTTCAAACTGTAGAATTTTTTCATATAGTCATAAAATAATGATGTATATTACGATAATATTAAAATTTATATATAAATATTGTTATATTGTTAAGAATAATTTTTATTTATTAATAATGTATTTGCTTGTTGTAATACATAATATTAAAGTACAATATTCAGATAATTTTTCTTAAATCTTCCTACCTTTAACTCTAAGCCTCATTCACTATCAACTAAAACAAGTTTCCAATTAACTTACCAGCTTCAACACCATAGCCAAAGCCTTTTCCTACCACTTAGCTAAAAATTGTTTACTAAAGTTGCTAAGAAACATGATTTTAAAAATTTCCGCTAAATAATGCAGATATAGTAGAAAATTTATTGGAAAATAAAGAAGATATTATTCGACTTTTTAAATCTTAATGTGAAAACTCATAAGCGTTTGTTGTGGAAAGATAAGCAAAATCTGAAATAAGTTAGGGAACAAATGATCCTGATGATATTGCTCCTCTAAATGCTTTATATGATATTTATGGTGAAGAAGCAGCTACAGTTTTAAGAAAAGAATCAATATACTGATGAGACCAAAGTGCGATAGGAATATTAGAATGTGTAAGTGATAAAGCACCTGCTACTCTTTAATGTGAAGGCGATAGCTTAGATAATGCTTCAGAAACGTCATCTTCGTCTAAAAATATTTAAGGCAAGTTACCCATTTCTTTTTGTATACCAGTTAAGTATTATCATTATAATATATAGTAAACATAAAATTTCACTTCTTAAAATATGAAATTCTAAGAATTATCCCCAAGTAGCTTATCATCAAAGCTTATTGAATTGCTTAAAAAGTAGCCACCAGCAGCACCAAGTATGTAATAACCATCTAGTTTTGGCGGCATATAATCTTCTTAGTAATAAACTCCTCCACTTTTGGCATTTATTTCAATTTCGTCGGAAATTTTATAATTAATTTCTGTAGCGTTGAATAATAATACGTATAAATAAGAAATGCATAAGCATCTATCTACAGTTAAGTTTGAATAGAGTTTTCCGTTTCTTACATTAAAATCTATTGCAACATAATAAACCCTTGAAAAGCAGTAAATTGAAGTATTAACTTCGAAATATCTCGTTTTTTTAGTAGAACTTATAATATGGTGTGAAGCTTCTGTTGTTGAATTTTAATCTACACTGCTTAACTTTTTAAATTAGGCATAGAATCTTAACCAAAATTCAACTCTAAATTTCTGTAAATGTATAGCAATATCATCAGTCTAAAAAATAAATCCTGCATTAACTAAATTTCTTATCTCAGTTCCAGTGCTAGAATTTTCTCACTCTACTAATAGGAACGAAATTATGAATTCAATCTAAAATTAGTAATTAATTGTTCATTTTTCAAAGATAAAGCAAGAATTTTTTAAACGTTTTTAATCTTTAAAAGATTAAAATTAAATTTAAAAAACTAAAATATAGTAGGTGGTTTAATGTCCATTTGGTGAATACGAAAGAGAGAACAATACAGATGAAAGCGCCAAAAAGATGAAAATCTAACCTCAAGTTTACGTTTAAATGGTTGATGGTATCAACAATATATTAATGACTATTAGATAAGAAGTCTGTAACTAATTCAGCGACAAAGCGATTTAAATAAATTTCTCTTAGTATAATTTAGATTGGCTCGACACCTAAGAATTTGATTTAGAAATGTAAATATTCTATTTGGTACAAGTAATTAATAATCTCAGAATGATAAAAAATGACTATTATATAAATAGTTATCAAGATAGCATCATAGACGAATCACCATATGAGATATTATACGCAAAATAATATGAAGTAAATGAATAATTTATTAGAACAGTTACTGATATTTTACTCAAACTGGTAGTTTAAATAGACCACTCTAGCGAAAAATTAAATAAATATTATGAAAATATAATTTACTCTATTATAGATAGCAATAACTTTGACAAAAATACAAATATTGTAAAAAGAAATGGCTAAAATATTAACTTAGATACATAGCTTTTATCAATAATTAAGGTTGTTTAGACAATTTAAGATATGAAATTATTTTTGACGTCAACTCTTTCTAGTATTGATTTTACCACCTAATATTCTTCTAATTAAACAGTGTTATAACTTATATTATAATAATCAGTCAATACTTATGATTTTAATGATGCTTTTGGATTAGATATATTACAGCTTTTATCAATAGCATAAAATCATAATATAGAATAAACTAGGAGTTTTATGTCAAATAGTAGAACTCTTAAGTTATAAACAATTGAAAGCTATATTCAAAATTTATAATAAAATTATTTTAATTTCCATAATTAATTTTAAGGGAAAATATATGAATAAATGAACACGCTTTATAAAAATATTTCAACTGGAAATAAAGAAATTTGTCTTGTTGATACAATATTGGGTGAATAGACACCTGCTTAGGTATTTAAAGGACTTACTGATATTCTGACTAAAGTTGTTTATGATTCACCATTAAATAATGTTACACTAACATTTGATAATGCATTTGACTAAGTATATTTAGCATATTTAAGTAATCCTAAATATTTTATTACTAGAGCATTAATTTAAATTAATACATTCATAAACCAGGTTTCAAATGCTACTATTGAAGAGATTTTAATAACCAATAGTGTTCATTTATACAATTACAGTAACTCTTAAAAATTAGAATAGATTATTATTTAAGCACACATTTTGTGGCTGGAAATTTTATGCTCCCCTGTCATTGATTTTACTATTATTGAGTAATTTATTTCTATAGCAAATCGATTCAAAGAAGTTGCAAATAATAACTATTAACAATAACTATTTGTGTATCGATAAATCTTTAATAAATTTTAAATGCTTATGGTTAATAATAAAATTACTGCTACTGCATTACTTAGTATTTTTACAGACCTGGATTAATTATTTTATCAACCTTCAATGTAATAATTTTATTCCAATTTCTTAAAAATATTTAACTATGATCTTGACAATGCATTTAATGTACTAAAGGTTATTAATGATACATCATATTAGTATTATAATTAGCTGTATATTTATCTGTAACAAATAACATCTAAGTCCCAAAATATAGAGATTATTTTTAATATACTTAAGAATAATGCAACACCCTCTATCTAATAATTTCTTTCAATTCAAATAGCAAATTGCTTTAATTTATTATAAAAATAAGACTTGGAACCACTACTTTCTTAAAATATCTTGAAATTTGTAATAACAATCATGACAAATTATAAAATGAACCCATTTGCATAATTTGATTCGTAAATTATATATGATGTATTTTAATCTATTTTTGATGGTAGCTTAGAATTTGCATACTAGATACTCTTTAATATTCAAAATGATATGACTATCTATCTTCTTTCTTTCTTTTTTATTGTTCTTTTGGAGCAATTCATTGAAATAGACTTTAACAGTAATACAATTGTATATGCATATTAATTGATAACTATGGCATTTAAATAAATTATCTAGAAGCCCTTCAAGGCATCTTTAGTTTATGATTTAGAATAGAAATTCGTATTAATTTTGCATAAAATTAAAAAAAATATTAAAACACAGAAATATGAAAAAGCCAACTAGGAAGAGTTCAATACTACTATTTAAACAGTTAGCGAGGTTATAAATAAACAAATTTCTCCATTGGCATTATTGAGTTAATTATTTGAAATTAAAATGCTTTGTTTTTATCATTATTCAGAGACTGTTAATTTATAATTTGCTAATTTATAAAATATAGACGGGGAAGAATATCAGTCGAATATTTAACTCTTAACTAGCAGTGTTTCTGCGAGTATTGGAAATAGCCTACTTAGTGGACAATATTAGTTTTCTTAGGATATATTACTATAAATTATATTTTTGTTAAATATCACTAATTTCTGCTGTAATGTTGATATTCAATCACATCCTTTGTATTATGCTGTTTTGAAACCGTTTGATAATAGTTTGCTAAGTTTCATTGCTCCAGATGAATATGTTAAGTTATTATTGAATAGAATTAGTCAATTAAGAGATAAAGTATCGCTTTCTGGGTCTGATAACTCGTAAGAAATCGACTTTTTCTATTTCATTAGTTAAATTTAATAAGCATTAAATTAAGATAAAATATCAGATACAGATCTTTTATTATTGCAAAATCTATATGATACAGTGTTAAAATAACATATTGAATTTAATTCCTCCGATAAGTTATTCTCTTGTAACAAAGACCTTCTCGGAATTTCCTGTTTATTAATTAATAAACTATTCTCTCAATCTGATAAATCAATATTTATCACAACCCTTCATGGATTATTAACAGAGAAAGTTTTAAGCTATATTTATTTGAATTTTTACGGAACAAAGCAGAATTAGCTTAAAATTAACATTAATGTAGCTAGAAGTGTTATTCAAATCGATAATGAAATATATGAAGTTTTCTAAAATAGTGATAATTTGATGAAGAGAATCTCATTGTAGCTTGCCAGAATTCATAATGAAGAGTGACAATTACAGTATTACAAATAGTATCACATCATTCCAACAGTAGACATTTTTTGCTTTACTTATGATCTTAAACTTAAAAGGTATTTCTTTTTCTATAAATTTTCAGTCTTCAATTTTGACTAAATTTCCTAATTCCTCTCGAATTTCTAATTTTCCTATTAAATTTAAAGGTTGATTTACTCTATTTTAAGATATTATTCTGTACGATATTCAATAGCTTGGTGGTTATTACGCTTTTCTTCTTCTACATCTATAGAAAGTTGTTTCAGATTTGCTTATAGTTCTTCTATATCTGCATATGATCGAGATACGTCAGCAAGATTCATTTTATAAACTTAAATAGATTTCTCTAAACTTGCCATTAAATCAGATGTTTATTATTATTCTTTAGCCTATAATAATAAAAGATAATCTTCTACCTTTTTCGTCTCACTATAAAAATCAATGACAGGATTTAACTATTACTAATTATTTTAGCCAAGTAGTTTAGTGAGAAATTTCTCTTTCTAAAAATAATTCTCAAGCTTATTTAAAAGTTCTTTAGTTGCAAGTTGTTCTATCACGAATGTATCATTATCTGTTGGTGGTATTAAGTCGATTTATTTAGAGTTCTAAATTTTATATGAAATATTTTACAAAGATAAAATACTCTATTTCATAAAATCATTAGTTTAATGTTCTGATATCAGTTATTATGATAAATAACTTTACTATGCTGTTTCAGTAAAACATTATGGACAATCTAACTATTTCGACATTTTATAAAATCTAAGTATAAGTATCTATAACATATTTTATATATCAAAATGAGGCAGTTTTATCTAAATGTGAAAATTCCTAGAATTGATCCCTAAATTAGTTTAAGTTTAGATTCAAATTATATACCCTAACTATCTATGGATATAAACGAGCCTAATTTTTCTGAATCACTATAGTTTGTTCTTAATGAGCTAAAATCAGACCCTATTCGGATAGCCTCAGCTGAAAACATTTAAGATTTAGTGTACAACTCACTTCTAGTATATTATGATTCATTAAATTATAACAATGAGGTAGCATTTTCAATATTATCTTCTTTAGCTTATTATAGACCAGAAATCTTACTAAATTTTAAGCTCCACAAAATCTATTAATTAGATCTTTCAAGAATGCTATGTAATCTAAAAAATACACTGGAATAAGCATATATTATTCTGTAAGTAGATCTTTCGACTTTAAGGTAGGATATAAGTTTCTATGAAATCCTTTATCAAATTTCATTGAATCAACACGTAATTGTTGATTATTAGGCAGATCTTTTCAAATTTGCCACTAACTTTTAAAATAATACTGAAGAAATTGTAAATTATTAGTTACTAATTCTCTAATAGCTTTTGTAATTCTCTACTCCTCTAAACGAATTTTTTATTTTTGATTTCACACCATTATAAAACTTTCTTAAGACAGACTTATCTTATAACACATTGCAGTGTATTTTTGGTTTATAAACCCTAGGGATAAATCTTTAAATAGATGTTGTATAATTACTTTCTCCATACCACTCACCACGTGTTGTTGAGCTTTGCTTATACATTATATTATATAGTTAAGAACCGTCTAAGACTGAAATATAACTTTCTTTATAGTTTCTTACTAGTAAACATGGAAATCTTAGAAATATTGCTGCATTAATAGCAGAAAACTATGGAGGGGAATGCTAGCGTTTAGTTAAAAATCTCAAGCTAACAAACGAAAGTAATGATGATAGATATATTAAGGCCGTCTTAAAGGCTATCATCAATTAAATTGAAACCGATTTAGATGAATTTATATTTTTAGGGCTTAAAGAAGTTTTATTAGATCTTAAAGATAATTTTGGAATAGGTGTGGGTGCATTATGTGATGATTTACTAGAAGTTCTAGTATGAAAATATTAGATTAGATCAGGATCAAATCAATAGAACCATCTCTAATATATTATATGAAAGATCCATATCAAGATTATAGTGAAATATAACGTACATTATTCTATAAAAAGTATGGGCTTTTATAATTTCGATTTTAATTATAGTTCTAATACATTATTATAGTACTATAAGCTCATTTATAGCTACTATAAATGGTTTCTGTTGTATCAACAGTAAAAATTATTTATCTTATGATACAGTAATTACCGATAATTATGAATAAGTAACGTTATTTTTAAATCGAATGTTATAAAACTACCTAATCAATTGAAACTCTGTTATAATCTTAAATTAAAACCTAATATATTATAAGAAAACATTAATATTTATAAAATATTTATATATCTGCAATTATTAGATACTTTATTTATCACTTATGATATCTATAATAGTACTTAAAAAAACAGCCATCAATATGTGTAACATAGATGATTAGAAATAAAAAATTAAGAAATATCACTCTTGCTCATTATTGAAGTTATTATCCCAATTATTACTACCCCACTCATCCTAATTTTCATTATTGTCAGGTACTGACAATGCAACAGCTGAATATTATTAATCTGCAGAGTCTTATTGAGTATTATCTATAGATATAGGAGGTTCTGGTAATATTATTTAACTTGAAACTTATACAGGAACTGCAGTCTATGGTATGATTGTTGGTATGAGAGACGGAGCAACTAGTTTCTATGTTTATTCAGTTTGCGCCTTTTTCTTTATAGTAAACTTTACTTTCTTAGTGGATACACCCCAATCATCATCGTCATCATCTGCGACTTCCATTTTCATTCCTTATGTTTAAACCGCTGCAATAGGTTCCTACTATATCTCTAACTATTTTGCTTTATACTGATACTAATTTTATGGTAAATCTATTGAGGTGTAAATAGTCCTAATTAAAAGTTTTTCAAATTTTGCAAAATAAATCAATGCTTCAGGAGTAAATTTGAGCATGAAAAATAATTCTTTTTTAGGTAAAACAAATTTTTAGTTGTGTTTTGTTTCTTTTTATGTTTAAATTTTACCACTAATTGGATTTAGTCCAAAAAGCTCATAAAATGCAATAAAAAATGCCTTTAAAAATTACTATTACGAGTTTGATACGTCAATTGTCGATATATCTATAACTTTTATTTTAAATGCAACTTACTGTAAAAACTTCTTCTGCTTTTTAGAATTTAACTTAAATTATCCATAAAAAGTATTTAAAATATTTGGAAGTTGGTATCCATAAGCTAAAGATAAAAATATTCCTAATTTAAACTCTTTATTTATAAGCAAAGTCGATATAAGAGTAGGTAAAAACATTTAAGTTGGCTCAATTTAATGTGTTGGTATCTCATCAAATCCAGATGGTGGTTTTGTTTATAAAATAAATTACATTTATTTGAAAATTAAAACCTTTTAAAAATCTGATGAACGATTAAACGCAGAATAAACTGATTTAATAATAATATCATTGGTTATTTTCTTAATACCACTAATATACTAAATAAGTAAATCTACTGGAATGAATGGTAAAATTTATGATATAAGTTCTTATTTTAATTCATCTGTAATAACAGATTTCAATATTAAATAGTAAATATGTCTGGTAATCTCATAATTTTAAATAAACTCTAGGAAAGATAAATCTACTGTTTTATTTTGTAATAATAAGTCAATTTAATAAAACGCCTAAAGTAAAATAGATCTAACTTCTCGCATCTGATGTAAGGAACATAAAAATATTTTTTCTTTTATAACTAAAATAATTTCATTATTAGCTACTTCAAGTGGATCAAAGTATTATATATTATTGTTAAATACATATAATTTAGTAATTGAAACTGCCACATACATATTATTATTAACTATCGAGCTTGATATTATTTAATCACCTTCAATTTTTTATATTAGCTCATAATTTTAATAGATATATGAAACATTATGTAAATAAGTTGCAACTACAATATCCTCATTGTTTAAATAACATGAACTAATATCAGCATCATACTAATAAATAGGCTATTAGTTTTTAATTACTTAATACTAATTATAAATAATTAAATTATCTTTTATGTCGTCTAAACATGTGAAAATTTAAGTTTACGAAGCTAACTTTAATTATGTCTAAGAAATGTTCAATATAATTGATTCTTATTATTTAGTATCGAAAACAATCATATAGTACTCATCCCTATATAGAAATTGCAATATAACTAAATTAAACGAGAACTAATGAATATCTACTAGTTAATCATAATCATATATATCTACTGCCTAAATAATTTTACTTATATTAAATTATTCGTCATTAATTGTTAGCTCTTATCCATTTAACTTATACGGATGAGGATTTATAGGCTAAATCTAAGATTATAAAGGTAAAGATATGCCATAAATACTGTGCTTTTTGAAATACGCGGTTTAAGTATTATCTAAAATAAATTCATAGCTACAATATTTAACTTAATAATTACTGTCATTTTCTTGAATTATAAGCAATGAATCTGTTTCTTATAGATCTCCAGTATATGATTTCCCATTAAAGCAAACAAGACAATCGTTAAAGGAAATAACATGTGAGCTAGGAAAATTAATCTCTTGCTATAATGTTATTTTATCATTTTCTAATTTAATTTTAATCGCTTTTTCATTTTATACGGCAAAAATCAAGTTTTCAATAGAAGCTACAGATTTGAAAACCAAATTTTTTTCTGACATATGGTTAAATGTATTCTTGACCTGATTATATAATAGAGTTCCTGATGATGATGAAACAATGAAATTAAGCTACCCTTAAAATAAAAAGAAAATAACTGTAGGAGAAGTCGCACTTTTCAGTTTTAAATTAATATTTTAGAGAAAAGAACCAAGTAATGAACTTTTCCTGCAAAATAAAAATCCATTGGACTAATATATAGTCACAATTATCTAGTTAAAAATACAAGAGTCGATAATAGTACCAGGGATACTCACTATGGTAGAAAGTTCTGGATTATTGAAGTTCTATAAACTAAGGGACTTTTTTTAAGAAAATATACCAATATTCTCTATAGGATCAAAAGCATTGCATGCAAATTTGGAAAAAATCATTTTCTATGAAGTGGGATTAGAGTATACTAGAATAATTTTATAATATCTATCTATATTATTTATTCCGCTCCACAAACTATGGATGAAAATATACATAGCTAGCCATTAACTATATGGTCAGAACGGCGATCGTCTATTAGAAGTGGTCATAAGGAGAAGGATGGATTGTAGAAACTTAACAGCTAATCATTTATAAGAAAAACTACCGAATTTTTTGAAACTAGAGAAACAGCAAACGCTTTACCAAGTTTAGAAGACCTATCTGATGATACAAAAAATTAAAAATTATCTCCTGTGGAATTATTATATGGGAAATTAGAACTATCAAGAGATTAGCTTATTATACTTATTAAACAAGTGAATAAGTAGTTAGAAGTTTAATAAAGAAACTACTAACAAGTTGAGAGTATGGTAGTTATTAATAATAAATAGGTAAAAATCTTGCGGAAGAGAGTTATATGACCCTTTACTAAAACCTTTTTTCTTAGCGAAAAAACACTGTGAATACATTAATTTATATTACTATTGTATTTTATTAAAAAATTACTTTTAATTAATTATATTAGTATAGAACAACTTCAACATCTATTCTCCCCAGAGAAGGCGCAGAAACTAACAAAATATAATATAAATTCTTTAATAATTCATCATTTTAATTAATTCAATCCAAAATTTTACCAATTTTTGTATTACTAAGTTATGATGTATAAAATACCAATAATTGCTGTATGTAACTACAACACAACATTTTCAAAAATGTATGAAACCACAACTTTTCAATTCTGCTCCTATATCTTCTCAAGCTCGTCCTAAATTCCCTGAATCTCCTATCCAGCTAGCAAAATTTCGCCTTCCATCTTCTCCCGTATGTTGTATACCTGTTTTAAAATTGCTTCTCTTGAAACTACTTTAGCACTTCGGCGTGCTCTTTTCCAGTCCATATTTGCCTCGTAAAGTTCTCCTTCTTATGCATAAAGATTGTCTTGAATTCGCTTATTCACATTTTGCAGTACTAATAGTTCCTCTTTTAAAGGTGTTAAAATCGCATCTGCGACAGCAAAACGAATTTTTTCCTCAACTGCTTAATTTCGCTTTTCACGTTTTGCATTCGCTGAAATTAAATGATCCAAGCGTTGCTAGATATCAAAATTGCTGTTTCTGAGCATTTTCAGCGTGTTTGAGAGATCTGCACGGAACACAAACGGCGCCGATGAAAATATCATCTAGTCATTGATTTTATGAGTTAGATTCTGCTGGTTTTAACGAATCTGGAGGAGGTTGGAGTGGTCGGCAGAGCGTGATAGTATTTCTTTCGTCATAATACGATATTTTTCCATCAGTGACATTTATGGGTAAAAATATGCGGGTGGAAAAGTAAAGTTTATATAAATACATAATAATATAAATTAAAGCAAAACGTATTTTTTAACGTTTATGGTTTTTAAACTATGAAAACTATGGTTAGGGCTAGATATATATAAATAAAATATATCAAAAACTTCATAATGAGGACTCCAATAGTACTGATCCATGGAATATTTGGAACAGTATTAAAATCAGATAGTAGAGTTGTGTGGCCAGTGAAAAAGGTCAGTTAAGTTATGTAACTGAAAGACAACGTGTTATCATTTTTAGCTGGTAGAACCAATTAAGATACATTTAGGTATGAATCTTGGACTGGTAATCAGTATTAGGCAGATACTTAATTGTAAGCAGTCGATAAACTCGTTAAATCTCCATTATTAAACGCTCTAGGTATCAATCTTATCGATTGTTTTGATTTATTAATTGATAAATTAATAAAAATGGGATATGTTAAAAATTCTGATCTATAAGCTTATACTTATGATTTTTTACAATTACCATCATCAGATATCTAGATATCTATGTTAGTGTCGTTTTTGAAAACATTTAAAACTCCACCTATCATTATTGCCCATTCAATGGGTGCTCTTTAAACTAAATTGCTTATTCAATCAAAATCAGATCAAATAAATTCACTAATTTCTGGATTTATAGCAATTGGAGCTCCATTTGATGGAGCTACAGGCACAACATTACTTTTACCATTAATAGGTTATAATTTAGGAGCAAAGCTACTTGATGATAGTACTAGATATTTGTGGGGAAACAGTGGGATGAGTCTAGCTCTTATGCCAGGATCTGAACATGAAGGTGTTACATAATGTATTTATGCAACATATGATGAAAGAATAAAAGATTTAGATTTAGAAGATTTTATGTTATGGAAACAAGTCAAGATTATTACAGACTCTAATGATATTATAATGTCAATATTAAAATAAATTTTACGTCAACCTGAAAAAGTTTAATATCGTGTTTCATACTGGATTAATAGGTTTAAGCAATTTTTAAAACAAAAAATATAGATTCCTAAATTAACCAACTTTAAAAAAGAATCATATGTGTCGAAGATGAGTTCAGCCTCTGACTTTTTTAAACCTGAATATGATCTCGATTTAGAATCTGCAAAAAGCAATAGATTAGTTTAATTTACTTAGTTAAATCGTGTTTAAATAATACCAGAAAAAACTGAAATTAATAATTTTAAAAATATATCATAAATTAATGATAACTCTTATAAATAATCATCATATGAGGCATATATTAACGAAAGACCAAATGGTTTAGAATGGATAGCAGATGAAACTAGATCGATTATTGATTTTTACAATGATATTTATCCAAATAAATCTATAGAACAATTTGTTTTTGGAATTGTTGAACCTATGTTTAAATTTTAATAGACTTTTAGAAGATAGAACTTTAAAGTTGATAATAAATTCAAATTTTATTCAATATGCGGATCTGGCATAAAAACTCCATAATTGGTTTATTTTGATTCTGTCAAATATATTTCTGATCTTAGATTTAAATAAGGAAAAGTAGTGTATGGAGATGGTGACGGCAGTGTACTTTTGACAAGCTAATTGAATAATGGCCTAAAGAATTAAGGAACAATTTTTCCAAATGTTACACATTTGAATTTAATTCGTAATAAAGAATGTATCAATGATGTGACTAGAGTAGTAGATTTGTGGAATAAATGACTCAATTATCCTAATATTTAAAGCATTACCATTACAAAAATATTCTAATTTTTAAATTTCTATACTATATATATTAAAGGCATATTCTTTTTTATAAATGTCCAAATTGATGGATAGTGCATCTTGTGATTCTTGTTCGTAAAAATATAAAGAAAAACAAGAGACTGAAGATGAATTAGAACTTATTAAGCAATAATTGACTATTATCATGAAAGAAGTATTTACCATTATTAATAAGACATAGAGTGCGTATTACTAAAAATAGTAATTTAGATCATAAACCGAAGATAAGCATTATTCATAGCATATAAATGAGGAACATCTAGATTCCGAAACAATAAATTCATTGCGCTAAGAACTAGCTATTTATATTAATAATGTTAATATACTTAAGTAATCGTTTGCAAATTTTAATATTTAAGATGATATTTTATAATTTCTTAACGATTTTCCTTAAACTGCATTATCAATTCTAGAAGGTAGAAACTCTAGCAATGTCTAGAATCGTAGTCTTTAATCTCTGATTGATGATAGAGTCTAGATAAACTTAGTTATTTCAAACTAGTAAGTTAGAAATTAAACATAGATTGATTTATTATTAAAGTAAATTTAGGCCTAAAAATAATCACTTATCACATTATAACTGGAAATAGAGTAGTAGCTAAGTGATTAATCTTAATTAAACAGTGTGAATGATGTCAAAGCACGCTAAGATGAATTTTTAGATGTTAAATAGTAAAATGAAGCAATATTAGAATAAATAAAGTAATTAGCAGCTTCAAATAATGCTTTGGATAGCAATATTGACCTGGTATATTAGTAATTACAAAGACTGACCTCAAACGAAAAAGTTTAGATATTAGTTAAGTCTATTCATTAATGATTTAAATTTAATTCATTTTCAGTCAGATTTAGCTTGTCATAAACCCAAAGTTTTCTATAGACCTAGAAATTTAACTTTGTGGATAAGTTAGCAATATTTAATACAATTTATCTTTCAGTCTCTTACCTTTTAACCTAACTATTGAACGAGTCAATATAAAGATTATAAAACAATATATCCAATTAGAAATAGAAAATATTTGGAGATATATCATTTTTAATCTAACAAAAAGCATCAGCAAACTTACATGATTAGGAATAACCATAGAACTATGCTTTTTAATACTCAAAATTAATAAAAATTGTGACTGTTTTGGGATTTTTAGGTAACTAAATTGATGAACTTAATATAAACTATGGCTCCGATTCCGTAAAATGACAATGTATCCTAGTTTTTGATGGAATAAAATAAGAAAACACATCTCCAAATTTATCCAAAAATGATTTTGAATCAGAACAAACAATGAGTGAAACACCAATTAAGCAACATGTAATTAATGGCTTTAAAATTTTTGGAGAAAGTAATTATTTAATTAATAATAATTTTAGTAATAATTATGTGTCATTATTTTATACTTTAAATTGATTAATATAGGGAAACAATTAACATAGCTATAAATTATTAAATAACTTAGAGTCTAATGGATACTTAACTAAAATTTAATCATTTTAAAAAAGCATATTTTCCTAGTTCGATGAATAATTCTCAAAATTAATATATTATAACTGATAATTTAAACTTTGCTTATAATTTTATATATTGATGTTATAATTAATTAAAAACTCTTAATCTAAAATTTCTTTTTAATACGCAAAATCACCAAAATAAATTATATTTTAATTATCATTAACTGTAGATTAACTATAGTTCTGAATATTTTTATCACAATCCTCTAATAAAAATATTGGCTATGCATAAAACTTGTAAATAATACTTAGCTGAAACTCAAGAAAATTCAAAAACTCTTTTTCTATAATCTCAAATAGAGATCTTTAAGCAAATAAAGATTATGGATCTAAAATTGCATCCACACCATCTTACAATCTCTAGTAAATGCTACTATTTTTATCCCTACTAATATTGATGGTATAAAAAATATTATCAGATAGTATGTTTCTAACGAACAAGTCATCCGAAAACTATAATAAAACTGGAATTTTATTCATAAATAATCCTAAGTGATTACGATATATTCCTATTGCCTTATTTTATATTTATTACACACATCCTTATGTTTAACTACACTTTTTTAAATACTCCATTAGGTAAAAAAAATAATCAAAAGCATTTTATCGATAATAATGCACTGATAAAAATTTGCAAGCTAAATTAAGCTAAATTAAACTAAAGCTTATACTGTCGCCATACCGTAAAAGTTTATCATAATTCTTTGTGACATACAATAGACAAATTGGTTTAGATAATTATTTACTCATAAAATCAGGAAGATAAGTAACTGCATAACAACAATGCACATTTTCGTTGTAAGATAATGTAGTAAATAATGTATAATCGTCTTGTTATAAATTAAGCAGCAGCTCTTACTCTATCACAGACGATGAACAATGAATAATTCCTTTAATATCTTTTCGAATTGTATTCATAAATTAGATCTCGTCCAGATTATCAAAAACAAACTTTTATGGATAAAAGCTTATGAAATTTACTTAGTTTGTGAAATCTAGCTCTGCAAAAAGCAACAAATCTTACTCATAATTTAATTCCATTAAAAACTAGTTCTACCTATATATAATATGTGAATACCTAGTTGAAAATGGCTCTATAAATTTAGTAAGCATAAAATGCTGTTGTTATTGATATTGGTTCTAATTCAATCAAAATTGGATATGCTGCAGATCCTTGTCCTTAAATATATCCATCCAGCTTTGTTTAGGATACGCTTCCAACGAACCCAGAAAACTTGGCCGAGCATATTATTTAAAAACTACCCCCCGACTCTTCTTCTTTACCACTCATTTTTATTATTCCAAAGTACATACAAACGCAAGCACTTGCTCGATTTTTACCGCTATTTTTTACTCATTCGAGATAAATTTTCCTTTATCCCACCCATTTAGCTCTGCTTTGGTCATCAAATAGAACAACTTGTGTTATTGCAGATTTTGGTCACAGATCAACACGAATCTACTCATCTATCGATGGGTAGGTTCGTAAAATGCAAAAATTAGACTATTTTCCTCAACATTAAATAAGCGACGGTGGGCCAGAATTACCTGGATACTCCAAATATCCAGATATTCCTATCACTGTTATTGATGTTATTAAAGCACAGATTGTAAATTTGAGGAGTTATTAAAAGAATATTGACGTTATTATTACTGGAGGAGGAAGTTTGACTACAGGATTTGATTTTAGGATTTCGGCACTGTTACCAGGTGTTCGGATCGTAGCTGGAAGAGAAAGGTGTTGCCACGCATGGTTAGGAGGAGCTGTAGGAGTAGGATGCCAATTTTAAGGGCAGTAAGGTATTAATTAGGATAATTTTTAAGAGACTATTGAAAGGGGTTAGATTTGGAGTGAGTGGTGAAACTAGCTCATTTTTTATATAATTTATACCATTTACGTTATTATGCTAGTAAAACATATAATGCATTATCATATATTGATTATACTCTGTTTTCTAGATCTCTGACTACTTCAGTTATATGCTTAATGTCAAACCTGCTCTCTAAAAAATTTTCTAAAATCTAGGCATAAACTTATTCCTTGCCTGTAATTATGATTTCCTCCTCTTCAGTCTCAATATATTCGTCTGAATAGTATTCACCAGAGTCAGAATTAATAATCCTCGATAATTAATCTCTGTAAGAGATAGTTATATTTGAATCGTCTAATTCTGTTACAACTGAAATTTATGAATCTAACATCATTCTTGTATTATTTGTTTAACTCTGCTCATTCTATATTTTCTCTAAGTCAGCTTTTATATCTTATTTATTTAATATTGGTAAGGCATCTTTCGGCGAGTGTGAATAGTTTTTAATAGAAATTTTCTGGTGTTCTCTCTTCTGTAGAATAGTTTTTACTTTTGGTCGCTGCGAAGCTGTTGATACACTAGAATATTCATCTGACGACATGTTTTTGACAAATACGTATTTATTTATATATTATTTGATAAAATATTGAATAGATTTTTATAAATTTCACTGTAGAAAAAGGACTTATATGATTAAAATTCCAATATAATATATTATTTTTCATTCTCATTTATAAATATTATTATTTACTTAATAATTATCAATTTAATCAAGAAATTATTTTTAAAATGCCATAAGTTAAAGAAAGTACAATAATATCAGTAATAATAAATTAATTATGAGTACATTTTATTATTCTACTGGTCAAAAAGAATAGTGTGTATATATCAAATAGAATTGAATCATTCTAAAAACTTCAACCATACACATTCATTAATATTGGAATCATCGCCATAAACAAGTTAAATACGTTCGGAAAGATCTTTTATACCCAGGTCTTATAGCAAACTAAAAATTTCATTATCATTCTCACAAATAGTTAACAAAAGCTCAATACCATTAACAACAACAATTTTTCGTTTATTTCGTAATCCGCTATCAATTGTCTTCAATACAAGTTAATAATCATCATATTCTAGATAATAATCAAAGTTCTTTATAAGTTCCCTCAAAAACTATAATACTAGACCATTGATATCCTTAGAATTTATTTTTAATAATTATATAATTTTATCCTTTGGTGTAGTGAATAATGTTTAAAAAATTTAATTTTAAGTAAAATTAATCAGTATCTAAAGTGTTAATTTTTTAATATCAGCTTTTTATTGTAGTAATAATTGTTGTAATTTAGTAACTAATGATGCAAAAAGTAGTTGTTAAGGTTGTTTCTGAGTATGAACTTCTATGATTTATAGGGTTTCTAATGGAAAATCATCAATTTATTACGTAAGACTTTATGCTAAACTATTTAAATTGATTTCAAACTATGAAATATATAAAAGTAAAAAATTTAAAGAACTGCATGTTAAAAACTAATCTTTAAATTATTTTATATTTGCGATTATTAAGTCAATCAATTTTGTCTTAAGTTCAGTTGTGATTCGATCATAGTAAAAATTTACAAACTCAATGGCACAATATTAAGATTATAGATGAGGTTATTATATTTTATTATAAATTAGTAGCTAAAACTCATTAGACTCTAAATAATTAAATTATGAAGGGTTAAAAATTTTTCTAAAAATTTTAATAGATGGTACGAAGAAATGGTCAAAAAACAGTATAATTTAAGACTATAACTAATTAGTTACAAGTTATTTTCTAAATGACGTGTCTAACACGTTGTTAATAAAAATAAGAGCATCATCAATACTTTGAGTATTTACCAGTAAATAAAACTACAGTATAAAAGATTAAATGTATTCTATAAATATAGGATTCTAAGATAAGTTTTGTTAAATTAAATTAGGTGAAAACTGTTTCAAAAATGATAACGACTATGACAATTTTTACATATCTGTATACTATAAATTTATAATGAAACTCGCGAAATTAAGCTATCTATATCTGACATATGGAATTGAAATAAGTTAGTCCATAGTGTAAGTCTGATATATTTGAGGCTTTCTATTTAATGAAATAGATCTCATTTTCAGTCTTATATATAATTATATATAATATATATAATATTTTTTTGAATAACATAATATTATTAATAAACTCGTATATTTCTACGTAGATTAATTACTGTAAAAACAATAAGCTTTATACAAGATTAATTAATATCAGTAAATAATCATTAAAATTCACAAAGTAAGCTACCATCTTTCACTTTTTATACCTTGAATTATTCTAATATTTCTTATTAAACAAATTTCTAAATTTAATTATTCCCTTTTTGCAACAGCTAAATTAGTCGTCTTTTCTATGTTTTATTTTTTAAAAATAGCCCATAATTTTATTAAAATATAGTGGAAATATATTTTATTACCTCTAATTTTGCATTAATTATAGCTAGCTCCAGGCAGTTTAATTTTGGAGGTAAAGAATGAATATAATCATGTTATTTACTTACTACCATTATCTCGTTAATAGTTTTCATATGTTTTTGATGGTCAAAAAGCAATTAAAAAGCTTCAAGTTATCCATAATACGCAGCATAGTGTATGCCGGCAAATCCTTGAAAATAAAATTCTCGAGATTCGCGTTTACTAGATATCTACGGTAAAAGATCTTGTATTTTAATACAGTTCCCTTGTTTGCAGGCGTCAAAAAATTCGTTCTCCATTTAATGTATTTATTTCGTTCGTAGTTATTAATAATAATTTTAGAACATATTTACATATAGTCAAAGCTTAAAGATACTACTAAAATATTTTTAAATTTTATATAATAATAATAAACATTAATAAAATATATAAGTGAGTAGCATTTGATATAATATAGTCATGAACTTTATAGTATATTAATTCTACAAAGACATTTTAATTGCTTAGTCTGATTATGATCTTAGTTATATAGCTGCAGTTAAATATAGTTATTCTAAGAATAAAGATATCCGCAATAACAAACATATAACAACAATATAGGATATTATATAATAATAACATTTAATCATATTTATGAAAATTCTTTATTGATAGTATCATGCAAATAGTCTATACGTTTTAAGCTACTAATTTTTGTCGCATATCTTTATGATGGATTAATTTTATGGTAGTCTGTATATATACCCAAATCAAAGCATTTAAAATTAATAAAATTTTCTACTTCGGCAATTGCTTCTAGTTGATATCGTTAAGTTAATTTCTCATAATATACATTTATCTCTTCTGCAATAACATCATCTAATGTTATATTTTTAAATTTAAGCAAATAGCTATCGAAACAGTCATTTGTTAGTTAATCTAAAAGTTATTGATAAGTTTCTATCGTAATATTATATTAGGTAGGCTCGTATTTCTCATCAATAGTATACAATGCTCTATTCTCTACAAAAAGAGACGAAAGTACAATAGATACTTCTGATTCTGAGGTAATATCAAATTCTTAAACCAATAATTATTGATCATTACCAGTTAAACTATTTAGGCAATACTCTAGTTAATTATAGTTATTAAATATAAATCCACATTTTGAACTTTTATTGGATTTATCATATACTGCTCCAAATTTTTAGTACAATAAACTACTTACTATTTGTTTTGCATTAATGTCAATATTTGGAATAATTAATACAAGCTTTTATTTAAGAATAAATTCAAATAGAATTTAGATATCTGGTATACTATCAGTAATCGTATTTTCTGTCATTTCTTCTAAGCATTCGGGATATTAAATTACTGCAATATATGTTGATATGTCGTTAATAACAATTTTCCCTGGCAACAAAGAAGATAATTTTAATATTTTTTATAAAATTTTTCTTTTTGGAATGCAGAGTGCTAAATTTTGTTTGTCTTCTAATTTTAATGGGCAAACTTATTCATCAATAGTAATACCATACAGCTTCCTAGCTTACTTTTCATAAAAAATTACTTGCATTTAACTGAAGCGGAAACATAATATTATTATATTAAATAAATATATTAATAGTTAGATTTTATAAATAGATGACTTCACTATATGACGTTGATATGAGTTCCTTAAGTTATTAGTTAGCTTAATTTTTTGACATTGATTTAGAGTATGATAAAGATAAGGACTGGATCATTTAATAATCTCTTAATGCTGTAATTCCTATTGGTTTTGATACATAGGTTTCTACATCGAAATAAGGAAGAACGTATTATGTTCCACAATCAGGTAAATCGTAATGGATTCATCCGGTGGATTAATTTTATCTTGATTTTTTGGATATTTAGTAGCAATCACTCAATAGTTATGCCGAAGTTATATCAGAAATTGAAATATCGTTTACCAGAAGACCACCTAGAATGATAAGAGATATTTTAGCATTAATGTCATTTTATAATATTTAAGCATAGGAATGGTAACATGCTTGGATTCCATTAATAGGATTATGTATGGACTTAAATTTTTTTTAATACAAGTTTAATAAGATAGAATAAGTTTATTAAACTGATACTACAGAATATTATTGGGCACCACATGATACATTTTTATCTTAGCTTAAAGTTGATGACTTAAAATCTTAATCGTCATGGATTTTCCCAAAGCTTACTCCTATTGAATCAAAGTTATTGCCTTAAAATTAAATATTAGCATTTTCATTAGAAGAAATGAGAGCCTATATAATTGATAAAAATAATATTCGCAATTTTATATCCTTGAAGCCGCCATCGTTATAAAAAATAGATTAATATTTAGAAAAATATGGAGATTGCTTTGAATATTGTGATATTTAAAATTTTGTTAACGATTAAAGAATATTTCCAGTTGAAATGTACGATGCTCACGAAAAAGCGAGTTAAATGCTATGCATGGGGTTAAGACCAGATTTTAAATTTAAAAAGTGAATTTAACTGATAGTCACTCAACTCCAACATATCCTAATGGGAAACGTGTACAATCATCATATTTTTATAAATATGGCTTTTTGCAACCTTGGTGTGGGAATCCACGTGTCTTTCCGCCAAACAGGGGTAGAGTTGTGTCTACAAAATTTTTAAATGTACTACGAACTAAAGACGATTCATTTTACTTGATAGATCGCTATACATGTATCTCAGGTTTATATCCATTATCTCTAACATGTGGCTATGTGAAATCATAGTTAACCTGCTTCGGTACAGGTTAAGGTCTAATTTTTGTGTATGCAGACCGATCATCAACAAAGTTAAATTCACCTTAATGTCTTATTTACTTGTCTCTAGCAATATTCATTTAAGCTGTATCCAGTTTCTGTTATTATGTTTTAACAATTTATTCTACCTTTTGGTCATAAAATTGGTGTGTAACGGGATTCGTTAATGCTTAAATAGGACGATATGGCTTTTACATAGGAGCTAATTAAACAACTTTGTTTCTTGTATTCTCATAATCTTTAATTTATTCCTTCCATGCGCGCATTTAAAATTATTCTAACACAGTTGTATTATATATAATTATCTTAAATATATATTTTTTTACTTTTGAATTATTTGTATCTAGTATCATAAGGATATTATTTTCTTAGTTATAACTTATCCATATATTATATATTGCATCACCGTTATCATTATCCTCATAAATGAATTCTTAGCCGAATATTTAGATTTCTTTTCTGGAAGATACACTATTGAAAATACCTTAAATGGATTCGCAAAATTAGTTATATTCTTAGGAGCTGCTGAATTAACGTGATAAATTAATACAAGCTGCATAGATGAAACCAAAAGTGATGAAATTTGAAGTTTTGCTACCAGCAAAAACAGAAAAAGAAAAATAAGAAAGGTAACATAAGCATAAATAAGATAATGTGGATTTTGTTAATAGAAATAAAGAAAGTGTGTGCATATAATCAGATGCTAGTGTTAATGTTGCAAAATCAAAGAGATAAAGTCGATAAGAGCTACTATAATAAGTTTAATCGTCTTTGAAAATACAAAAGCCGATAATTCTTAATCTTTGCGAATCTGATATTTTTACCGAAAAAATTAATCTTGCAGATTTTTTACCACTTTTCAAGCAACCATATGACTTTAAAACATCTTTTCAGAGTTACTTAGATACATTTTAAATAGGGGAAGTTTATAGAAATTTAAATAAAAAACTTTCTCAAACGCATCACAAAGCTATTACATTCAAACAATGCACAAAAGAAGGAAATAATAGATCCTAGTTGTTAATTAAGGCTGATTCTTTTAATAATTAATGTCATGCTAGTTTAAGCATTCTGATTAAACTCTGCAGTGGATAAAGTTATATACCATTACCATCATTTAAGTAATCTTTTTCTTCCCAAAAAGAGTCTATTTAAGCAGTCTTAGAATTAAAATTTTTAAATTAAAATATCAAGAATGGAACCCCACTTTTTGAGATTTATCCAGCAGGTCAGGCCGTAGATTATCTACTTTTTGATTAAGATTAACTAAAATAGCTCGTTTTAGATGTTAAAAATCAGCTTAAACGTAACATTTGGGAACCATTTCAAATTTATTAGAAGGCAAGTTAGATATTCAAAATAATGCTAAAAGCAAATCCTAAGGCTAAAGGTGTTGAAACTTAGTATGAACGCAGTTTGTATGAGAATATTTTGTATAGAAAATTAGAATGCTAGTTTGTTTAGATGTTATTATAGCGTGAAACACTAATTATAAGCATTTAAGAATTGATATAAATAGTAGAATTAGTTAAAGTCATTATAGTAGATTAAGAGGTAAAAGATAAAATAAGGGACAGATAGAAAAATAATATTAGTGGTGTTAAAATCTAAGGATTTTAGGTTTTATATACAGGTAGCGTATTGAGAACACAGGGTAGTAATGAAATAGAAAAGCAAAAGGTGTAAGACTTGGTTGCTAACAAAAATAATGAGGATGATTGTGTTGAATTAGGAGAGAAAGTAGTTAATTAAGTTAGTATTGAATTTGTTTAAGAAGAAAAAACGAATGAGAGCATTCTCGATGAGATTCCTGTCTTCAATTAAGTTTAATAATCTGTGGACGAAATATTTATAAATGAGTTGGAGGGTAAATAAAATAATTAAATTAAAAAGCTCAGTTCATAAGAAGACTCAAATAAATCTGATAGGCTTATTCCAAATGATTTACCACCTTTTGCCCCACCAATCGCTCTACCTGATGATTTTGATGCCTAATCCAACTAAAGCAAAATCAGTGAAGCTCTAAATTAAGATATTTCGGATGCTAATGATTCAACATCAGAAAGTAAAAAGCGTAGAAAAAGAAGAACAAAAGAATGATTCATTTTTATAATTTTTAAATAAGGATTTCCTTTTAACTAAGAAGTTCTAATAAATCGTGTAGATCTGTTTGATGCATTTCTACACTTTGTTTATAGTTATTTAGTTTAAATACTTATTCGTTTAATTCAGTAATCAAATTATTATTTAAATCTAATTAATTTACAATCTAAGTGGTCTCATAATCTTTTTAGTGTATTTATGTTGTTAGTTCCTATATAATTCTATTTAAATCTGATTATTACAATAATGAATTATCAATATCTTTATTAAGTAAATTTAGTTAAGTTCTAAGTTATTTATTATTGGTTTAAAGTTCTTCTAAAGTAAATTTAAGTCTTTAGATAGATAAATTTTTATCTGATAGCTCATCTTGCAGTTATTAATTCTCCTTTTTAGAACAAATTAACAATTTTTCTGTTTCTAACATTATAGTTTTATAACTAATTACTTATTATTAATTCTCATAAGCTATAATTTATGAACTATCTAACTCTTTAATTTATTCCGATTATGTTTATAGAACATTATTTAAAAACTCAAGAGATTTTTATCCTAAAACTTTATTTTCAAGATTTAATATTTCTTAATTTTATAATTAATATTCTATTGTATTTTAAAGAGTAATATTATCAGACGCTGTATTAGTTGTTAGTATCAGCTATTTTTATAACTTTTAGTTTAACTCATAATTTTCTTCTTTTAAAGATTTAACTTAAATTTCAAATTCTTAATTTTGAGTTAGTACTGAGTTATATTATCTGGTTACTGAATCACATTTACTAGATAATTCAGTGATTAATTTTTCTTTTATCAATAACCTTTGACCCAATTATGATATTTCTTAAAATTATGATTAATCTAATGTGTGTATTTATTATTGATTATTTAATTATTCTTAGGATTAATTTACTTCTTATTATTCTTAAATAAGTTTTAATTAATATTCTAAAGAATGGATTATATCATCTTTTTTCTATATTTTTATAATTTATTATCTCGCTTTTTCCTATAGTTCTTATTTATCAGTAGTTAAATTTTATATTTATAGTTAAAGCATAACTATTTTCTTTTCTTATTCATCAATTTCATTTTCTAGGCAAGTACCATCTACGATTTATATTCCTAATTCCTTATTTTTTTGTTTTGTCTATGTTATCTCATTTTTAAGTATATCTAAGCTTTTCTAAAGGCAATTAATTTCAATTTCTAAATTATTTATCGTAGAGGTTTTTGATTATAATTCACTATTATAAGCTTGCTTTAATTCATTGACATCTTATTGCGTTAGCATAGAAAATATATACTCTTTTACAATTTCTTACTCCTAAACTATATTATATTTTTAACAAATTTCTGACATAAATGTTTTATATTAAATATTTTCTGCACTAATTATACGTAAGTTCATTGTAAAAGAGTTATCATTATAAGTTATTTACTATTTCAGTGATTATATTTATTGTCGTGCAGCTAGTAAATCATCTTGTAACTATTCATTTGGTATATCTGGTTTAACCTTATGTATTACTCTAGTGCTGGTTTCTAAATTTTTCACTTATAAGCATTTTATATTATAATTTTCTTATAATTAAGATATTTACTTTTATAAAATTTAAAACTCTTATATACCTTGATTAGATATTTTTGTATATTAATTTTATAATTCAATACAAGTATTACTTTTACTTTTTAATTAATGTTCTACTTCAGTTAAATTTTTATTGGTAGTTTGAATCTATTCCTAGAATTAACAAATATCTGTTGTATACTATCCTTGTAATTTAGTTAATTAAAACTATTTATTAATTATTTACTGTTATAATTCTTATATTTAGGAATTCTGATTTGAATTTTCAGATTCTTTTTCTTTAAGTTATGTTTACACTTATAATAATAGTTATTTTTATATTTCATATTATATCTATAACTATGATAACTATTGATGTTTTTAGTGTACAACTTCCATTGTCTATTGTAATTCAAAGTTGATCTTTTATGAATCTTGCTAATTCTACTATAGTTTTAACTCAACTTATTTAACTTAACTAGATTCTCTTTAAGTTTTCACTAAAGTTTAATGTTCAAAATCACGCCATATACATATTTAGCGTGCTAAATTATTTAAATTACTAAATTTTTATTAGCTCTCGACACCAATAATTTCATAAAATTCTGTTATTCGGTTAAAAGCATTAATTTTAAATTATTAGAGTTTTTATAACTTTATATTTTAATTTTCAATTTATTTGCATTAAATATTAATTTAGTTTTAAAGTTATGATATTTCTGCTAAATTTTACTAAAGCTGAACATGCAATAAATTCTTCTCGGATGCAAATTTATCTTGAACTTAATTTATATTATAATCAATTTACTATAAATCCAAATTAGTTTGTAACGTTTATTATTGCAGCCTTGTATTACAAAGCCGTGATTAATCTAACTAAACTTGTGTTGAGTTAATTTCATTTAATAATAAGTCGTTATTAAGATTATGCAAATTTGCATTTTGAGGTTCATATAACTAAACTGTTTGTATTGATTATTCGCATAATTTTATTTTGTTTCTCTATGAAACTTAGTAGCCAGACTATACCGAAATAATTTCAATATTATCTGTTTAAACTATGTTTGTAAGTAAGACTACTTATGCTTGAATCCCAATTTAAATCTATAAGGGTTTAGTTTAATTTATAGAACTGATTAATAATTTATGCTTAGTGTTTTCTTCTTATAATAATTAAATTGTCTGTTATGAAATATATATTTATTAAATATTTTATTTTTATGTTGCTAGCTATTCCTCAACTTAATTTTTTAAAGTTTAAATTTAAAGCTACTAGTCTTGCCTAATAATATTTGAACTACTATCAACTTAATTAATTATATTTTTTTACATTAATCTAAAATCGGTTGATTAGTTATCAAAATTACTCTTTAAATCATCGACTGAAATGTTTCGAACTGGAGTATCTAAAATAGGAGTAGGTGTGTGCGATGGGTATTATTCTAATAATTTATTGCTAGTATTTTATCGCTAAGGAGACTATTTTTTTAGAACTCTTTTTTCAGTTTAGTTCTATAACTAATTATTGGAATTATATCTGTTAGGTTTTGGTACTTTTTCATACTAAAACCTCTTCAAAATTTCATTTTACAATTTATCTTATTCAGTTATTTACGCATACCGTTTACTCTTCAAAATTTCTGAATCACTGCCCATATTCCTAACAGGAGATCGTGATGGGGATATCGATAATTATTTATCTCGTTTAGGTCGAGTTTTAATCTAACTTTTCATTTTTGAAAATTATACGTATTATAACATTATAATATAAGTATCATAAAATTTCTCTCTTTTTAAAGTAACAATATTCAATTTGTACATTAAATTCTGAACTTTTCACTCGACATCATCCCACCTTCCCACTCGCTTCCCTAAAACCACAATCTAGCTAACACCCCGCATTACCTCATAGTCACGTCCTTGTGCGTATTCGAAAACACTTAGACATGCTGTTTCGTGTAAACTAACATCACCGTCAACGTAAATCAATATATTATCCCATTAATTTTCTTCTCCTAGACAATCAAATCCAGAAATTTTCTAATCAGAAAATATAGCCTCAGCAAATGTTAATAGTACTGGCCTAACCTGATAAAAATTAAACTTTTTATCAATTTTAAGTGCATTTTCGCAATAATTAGGAATAGGGAATCTCTAGAATTACCTAGCATCACTTTACCTAATACATTTAGCGAGATTTTCGACTTCTGAAATATCAATTTTAAGCGGTAATTTTTCGTTTTAAATCCGTTCTTTGAAACTTTATAAATCAATCGAAATAACAGGATTTTGTACGTTCAAAAACGTATAAAATTCAATTATTTAACGTTAAATCTTTTCTAGTTTTTTATGATCACCATTTTACGTAAAAACTAACCAAAGATTAAAAGCAGTCTAAGCATATATAAGCACATTCTGAGACTTTACAGAATTTTTAAAAATATCAAAAATTGACTTTAAACGCTCAGATGTTGGATCTAATGCGAATTCCTGAATACTTATTGTAGACTATAAAATAACTTTCTATTCCTGATTCACAAGTTATGAAATTCCGCTGAAATTCGTTAATTCTGTTTATAAGCTAGCTAGGTTTTCTTGGTTTTAAAGTATTTTCTAGAGCTATTTTATGCTCATTTAGCCGTTAACAGTACTCACATTTCCCTTCAAATTCAATGCTTTTTCGGCCCTAAAATCACTAGATTGCAATATATCTAAAATATAAAACTGTTTGGAATCGTCGGAAAGAGCGAAAAAATTAAGTGGAAAATCATGGATTTTACCAGATTCTGCCGAACGAAAAATGGAATCTAAAACAGCGCAAAACGCTGCTCCTGGGATTAATGGAGCAATTAGATCGTAGTTTCTAGGCAAAATGAGAAGCTTCGTCAGATTTTTCCCTTATTTTTTAAGGTCGATTTTGGTAGTCAAATGCTTGTAATCAGATGGGAAAATTACTTAAGATATGTTAAATGATTAAATAGCAGATTGAAAATCATCTGATATGATAAGGTTTTATTAAATAGGAGTGAAATTTGCAGGTAATATTTTAACCAAGTTCACAATAAAGTGGGTATCGGCAAGTGCTAAAGCAGATAGCTGTGTGTCAGTGATTTGTTAGGAGAAAAATATCGAAACTGAGCAGAAATTTTTCTTGGCTAAAATTTAGTGTAAAATAGCGTGATTTTATGATGTTGATGCGATAAAAATAGATGCATGAGTGTTAGGAAGGGGAGGTGTGGTTGGAATTGATTTTAAAACACTGGTGAGTAGAAAATCATCTTGCAGAAGTTGATTTTATGATATCGCTAGGGTCATGAATTTTGTAGTAAATTCATCCAAAATTAGCATCTTAGGTCCTTCTTGAATAATATTTTATCCATTTAGCTTGATTTAATTGTAAATATTAGAAATTAATGTTTACACCGACATTTTTAATATATGATTATATAGTATTAATAATATATTATTATTATTGATTTATTTTAATAATGTCTATACAATTGAGTTTGAACCAAAAATTACCTCCTGCGATTGGGTATTACACTCAAGTTAAAGCTGAATTAATGCAATATTATCCTCCTCATGGTTACTTCTTTTAATATTAGTTTTAGCTTTGCACACCAAGTTCTAAATCTTAGTCTCGGATTGTCTAGAATTTTTCGATCGATAATATCTTAGTATTTACATCCTTGGAAAAAGGTGTACATATAGTAAGTGTGACTGCAAAAATGTTCCCCTTATTTTCATAAGAAAAATACAATGGAGAAGAAATTTTTATTTTTACACAAAGTCTCAATATTGAATTTGCAGATCCATCTGTAATGTAAGCTCCCTGTTGTGTGCCTGTTAATAAAAGTATTTCTCCTCTTTATCACACTCCTTTGATGAAAGATGGTTAGTAGATCAGAATAGTCATGTAACCTTAATTACAAAAGTAGAAAACTGAATTTATACCACCACAGGTAATTCCATAAGTCTAAGAAATTGATTTTATTAATGTGAAAACCTCAGCTCTAGGAAAATTGCCGATACCAGTAAGACCAATGATTTTTTCGGCTTGGAATTTAACCAAAGAAACTGAAATGTATATTTTAAGTATTGGAATGGTTTCAGGATATATATACAGTATCAAACATTAAATAAAAGAAGGAGATAAGAAATTCGAATTAAAGAATAGTATTTAATACCAGGTTGAGAATCTTCCATCATCTAAATTATCGTATTAAATTTTATTTATAGCATCCTATAAAGATAGATAGTTTAATATTATTTCTGATAATTATGCATATTCTTTAAATAATTTGTAAAAACATATTTAGTTAGATACAAGAAGTTCAGACAATGCAGAATCTTTACTCCTAACTAGTTTTGGATAAGTTTTGGTTAATTTTAATTAAAAATATGATACAAGAGATCCTTATTAGAATTCTGCATTATCATCTAGCTTGAAGTTAAGAATTATTGAGTCAAATGGGTCTTATCTTTCATGTTTAGGTGGAGGGGTTAACACTTTTTTGTACTATGGTTATTATTTTAACTAAAATAATATTTCCTCTAAATTACTTATGGATTGTTTGAAACTATAATTGGACCAGAATATGTATACAAGCCATACATTTGCAGATTAAAAAATAATTATTGCAACTCCAGGTGGAGTTCCGCTTCGCTCTATTGATATATCTTCGATTAATAATAATTTATTTAAGTAATGGGGGTTATTACATAAAGTTTGGCAGCCATAACACTTTGCTTTATAGTAATTGAAAGAATCAATAGAAGATCCAAGTACAGATGAAGTCTATCAATTAATGTTGAAAAAATGTCCTTCAAAACCATTATTTAGATAGTTAGTAAGATTTACTAATTTCAAATTGCTTGATAATGGTTTTTATTTAGTGGCCGCATAAGTTGAAGAGTAACTTGATAGGTTTACATTTTTGTAAACTAGTGTGTAGTCTGCACTTCAGGTGTCAAATTAAAGGAAAATAACTAGAGATGATCTATCATTACTTTCAGCATGTATTTTACTGATTAAACATGATGGGGAAATAATTAATTCATTATATCTTTCAGATATCTTCCCTGAGACACTTTTATAATTCCATTTTACTTAACTATAATAACCTAATATTTGTTGCTCAGACTTTGTATTCTAAAAAGCAGAAATACCAGGGTTTTTAAATTCAAAATGTTTGATACATTCTTAAGTTACATAATTTGATGCAACAAATAACGATGTTATTATTCCATTGCCTCTTTAGGGTGTTATTTTAAGAATAGATTTAGGTAAATTTAGTACTATCCAGGAGAATAATCTTGACCAGCTTTTAAATATAGACCTTGTTAAAAATGACATCATCCTATATTCTACTATTAAACCAATTAATCATTTGGCACAATAATTCAAAAAACTTTTGGGCCATGTTATACCCATTGCATTATCTAGAACTTCTACAAGATTATATATTGTTTTTAACAGTAAAAAAGGAACTGAAGTTATGACAATACGTATCCCCGCTTCAATACATAAAGGAAATGCTGATTTGACTGATATTTTATAGGAAGAAGAATCAGTATCAGAATAAACTCCTAAGATATCTACAGTGGAAGATAATGAAACACTTTTGGAACCTGAATTGATAGAAGAGATTATACTTAGCTCAGAATAATCATAATAAGCAAGTATATTGGGTCTTCTTACTGGAGGATTTGCTGTGGCTTGGAAAATAGGTAGTTAGTGGAGAGTTGCTGAACTAAAAACAGGCGGTTGCGTGTTTGCAAGCAGTGTGACTTGTGACAACCTAGTATTGAGTAAAATGTTTGGTTGATGAATTCTGATTTAAATAATGTAATATATATTGGTTCAGTTTTAGTAACTACATAACAGTAAGTATAAATAAATATAATAGTTATATTAAAAACTATTTAAAAATCTTCAATTATAAAGTTTATGTATTTAATAATTAAACAAGTTTCCCCAAATGAATTGTTCAAGAGGAACAAAAAGTACTTCAAGTGTTATTAATAAAAACTTAAAGTATATGCAGCTGCCAGAACTAGACTATCAACCTAGTTCTATATAGATGCCACTTCATTCATCTAGTAACCAATTATTTTCATTATCTCCGAAATCACATAATTTTCCTAATATAACTCAATTTGAAACAATACGAGAACTTGAGGAATCATAAGAAGATGAATATTTACTATCTTTTAAAACAAATGAATTAGATATGAATATGACAGAATTGCTAGACTGGATTTCGCTTGATTGAATGAGTTATGCTAGTTTATTATTAATATATATTATTAGTTCGAAAAGTATAAAATAATAGTTATAATTTTTGCAAATTGAGATAATATACCCGTTATTATATAACGTTATAAATAATTTACAAGGATATAATAATATATGCGTTATCTATAAATATCATAAATAAAATTATGAAAAAAACCATTTAATTTACTGCAGAAATCAAATAACTAAGATTTCTAATTTTAAGTAGTATAAAATATTTACTGTATATGTGAAGCACATCTATTTCGTATATAAAATAGAATGGTATAAATAGTAATTTATATGTAGACATTAAAATTTATTTATTATCGATATATAAGTAGCAATAATAATTTTATATTTAAAATGATTTAAAAGACTTAAAATAGTAACTATACATCTAAAAGCCAAAATTTTACAAAATTACCGGAAATAGACTCATATAGATGCTCAAACTTATCAGGTATCAATTCTACAAATAGTTCACTATTTACAATTTCGTACCGGTATAATAATGGGATCAACAATAAAAGCAATTTTGAAACTATTAATGAACTCGATGAGCTATTAGATTAACAACTCATTAATGATAATGACATAGATATTGGGTACTAGAGTATCAAGGAATTGTTAGATTGGATATCTATCGATTGAATATAGTATTATTTATTATACCATCTTATATTTTTATAATAACATCAAACATGCTAACTCTACCAATTTTTACTATATATTTATACTATCAAGCTAATTAGATATTAAATTCCATTGCTGATAATTATTCTACTAATCACTATGATTTATATGAATATATTTTAATATTATTAAATATAATTTCTGTTATATTATAGTATTACTGTATAAAAGAATAAACAAATGACCAAAATAAGCACGAATATGTTAAGAATTTGGTATTTTTATGTCGTAATTTTGAAAAATTATACACAATAAAGTTGAAGAAATATTATTAAAGGGATTACGTTAACAAAAGCTAGAACTAACTTTACATTATTTTCTAAAAACTATATAAATAAACTTTTAACTTAATAAATTTGTTGGTTTTATACTAATCATAATAACAGAAATTTATATGTAATATATATTTGTTATTAAACTAACTAGCTGCATTATGTTTAATTTTATGTAACTAGACTAGAATTTTATATATTATTCAAATAATTTTTAAGATGATTACTAATAAACCTTAAGACCTACTTTTTAGTATTATCGTGGAATAATAACCAAAATACTATTGTTATTGTATATAAATACTATAAATAGCGAGAAAAATCACTTCTACTAAACAATCTCTCCACTTTAAGTACATAAATTACCAAGTGCATTTACCAGATTTGCATTCATAACAACTCCAGTTTTGGCAGCACCTGCTTCACTTATAGGTCCAAACCCAACCAGCTATGTGTCTACATTATTTGATAATTTTAATCCTAAGCTTTAGCTAATAATACTACGTGGTGATATTTAATTATTTACTACCAAATTATCAAGTTTGCTAATTTTTGCTTAATTTGTCATATTTTAGCAAGTAAGTGATAATAAAACAGCAGTAGTAGTCGTAAGGTCTCCGCCTAAGTCAGTAACATCAATTTGCTACATAACTACATTTTATGGTAAAGTTAACGCTTAAGCAGTTATTTTTAGAGGATTCGCTGTAACAATAGAGTTAGCAGTAACTGAAAGACATGCTGTACACGTAAATACTGTGGCTGCAGCATTAATAGTTAATGGACCTATTTCTAATTTATTCGCAAAATTGGTACCAGTTTGAGAAAATGTTGAGGTTGATAGGCCCGCATTATTAGCAGTGACATTAGTTGTTGACAGTGTCTATAAATTAAGTTAGTTAATGGTTGAATTAGTAGTAATCGTTAGGTCAGTGACCACTAATGGGCCTGTGAGTACTAGAGGTCGGGTGAACTCTAAATTTTAGAATAGTGTATTTTAACAATTAAATTCAGTCCTAGAAAAGATATCACCAACAACACTAAGAGCTTAAAATTATACCAGATTGCCGTTAAAATTGATATATGATGTGGACGTGATAGTTACGTCAGGTACCGCTGCACCTCCTCCTGGGGATGGAGGTAGAGTAATTGCACATCCTTAACAATTCAATGTTGACCTTTCAAATCTTAAAAATGGTAAATCTGTTGGTTACGAAATTGGAAATGCTGTTTATGGAACAAAAGTATTAGTTTGAAGAGTTGTAGCTGTAATTTATTATGAGATGAGATTGGTGACTGTAACAATACCATTTGTAGATAAACTTGAAATTCTTGCCTATCCTTTAACTATAAGTCCAGCCCCACCAATACGCGCTGATTAAACAGTTAGCGGTGACGAAAGTGTCAAACTTGATGTAGTCAATGTTTGTTAAATATTTACTTATTATATATTCATATTAGCTGTGCGTCCAGGATTCTGTACCGGTCCGCCAAGCTGCATTGTAACAGAACTAATATTGTCAACATTTAAAGTTTTAACATTTAATGTTCCAATAATTAACGGCTAATTTCCAATTGCAGCTTATGCACAAAATGCAGGCAAATTTATTTCTCTGAACCGTGCATTTTTAATATCTACTCTATCAAATATTAATGTTCCGGCGTATAAGCTAGCGGTATTTAATGCGTTTAAGCTCACTATATCATCTATTTTTTAATTTGAAACAGATCTAACCTGCTAAATGGAATTCATAAACACAGCCATATCGCCTGGTGTCTATACTTACGGTAATCCAATAAAAGATTATTTTTTAGTAATAACATTACCTGCTGTGAATGTATTGTTCATTTGGAAAATCAAAACGCTGAGTGTAATAATGCAGGTCAAAAATCCAACAAATAGAAAAGCCAAAATTATATATACACAGCAAGTGTAATCATTAACTTATATTTTTGATTTTTGTAGCTCTTACTTTTCAACAATTACTTCTTCCACTTGTTCATCACCCCCTAACCTTGAAGATGATAAAATTGTGCTCTAAGGAACTATTTCCACGTTTCCTTACGTCATTTCACTGAATTTACGTTACAAATCTATATCCAAAAAGCTTTAATTGAACCAAATTTATAAAATTTTATCGCCTATTAATTCTTAAATTTATTTGTTTTAATTTTTAACGAAATCAATAGATTTTTATTTTTTCAAAAATGTAAGCTAGCTAATTTTATTCCTGTATGTTTGCGTCATTTAGCTTCCTGGCATACTTTCAAGAACAAAAATTTCTTCTGAATTACCCGCAGAAATCTTATCAAAATCAACAAGAATTGCACTAAAATTTTGGTCTTTTTATGTATAAACAGCATTTAAAAAATAATTTTAGCCCTAGAATGTGGTTTTAAGGGAGTTTATTGCACTAGTGAAATAGAGAATTGGTGTTTATGCTGTTTTCATGACTTGAGAACAGTTTTGACAATTTCTTTAGGTTGGCTTAAAGGTTATAATTTCTTCATAAAATCCACATCCACAAGCTAGTTTTTCAGCAAAAATAGGACGCATAATTTCGTCTGGAAGTGATTAAATTAAGTTTTTTACTGCTTTTTATGGGAGTTAGTTCTCAACATATGCATCTAAAAATGTAAGATTTACTTCTTGTGAGTTTTGAGCTTTATTTAGCTACGAAAGCCAGCTATTTTCGATAGAATTCGTTGGCGTAATTTGGAAATTTAAATTTATGCGCTTAATGGTATTGAAAAGAATTCTAAAGAATAAGGATGAAATTTGAGCCCCTTATGTAGTATACGATTGAGCTTAAATGATAGATGACTAAGGATTCAAATACGATTTTCCAAACATTATAACTGTAAACTTTAGAGTATATCGTTATTATATAGTAAAATGAAATATTTATATTTAAAGGCATTCATAAGAAAAAGTATAATACTATATAATATTTAGATAATTTTCTAAATTTCTAAGTACTAGTGTAAATTCGCTAAAATTGCAGCAATCGAACTAAATCACCCCCACGGGCCCAACTATACCAAAAACCCAATAAAAATCGCTCAAACATCCAAATAGCCCCCACACTCACCGCAGCCGGTCATGAAGTAGCCGCCCTGCTTCAAATCCTTAGCAGCGTAAAACTCGTCCATCTGCCCCATGAAGTTCTCGGCGTCCTGGACGTGCAGGAGCGCGATCGCATTTCCGCCCAAACCGACGCCGCAGAGATGCGCACAGAACGCGCCCGCAGCCCTGGCAGCCTTCACGACCTCATCGAGCTGGAAGCAGGAGCACTCGAAGTGCGTTTTCAGGCTCTCCTGGGAGTCGTTTATCTGCTCAGAAATCTGCGTTAGCGCCCACTCCGGCGTGTCCAAACACGACAGCGCCTTCTGGAACTGAATCGCTCTGTATGCCTCGGAAAAGACGTGCAGGGCGCGTGGCCGCACCGAAAGCGTGAAATTTTCAGAAATTTTTCCGCTTTCTCCGAGCAAATTCTGGCCGTTTTGGGTGAAAATTTGGTCGAAAAAGCTCTCGAAAGACTCGAATTTGAGCAGATTTTGGAGCTCTTTGAGCGAGATTTTTTCGGGTAGTTCCTGGGCCAGACAGAGCATTCCTGAGGGGCCGAATTTGCCGTACAGCGCTTGTGTGGAGGGGAGGGGAAGGATGGAGTGGAAATCTGTTTTCTGGGCCGTCAAAATGCAGGAAACTGCAATGATTTCGGCGGTTCTGAGATTCTTGAAATCTGTCAAAACACGTCGGTTCTGGGTCGTGAGACTGCTCAAACAGGCGCAAACGACGCCTGGAATGAACTCTAAGAATTCACTTTCAATTTGGTTTTCCACTCCTTTGAAAATTTGTATCTTTCCTTTTTAACTCGTAAGTATGACTTTAGCGTCGTTCGGATTAGCGGTTTTGAATGTGGATTTTTCAATGTCAAAAACGGATTTTGCAAGAAGTTTAGGATTAATTATTTCAGTTTAAAATGTTAAAAATGCAAGTGCTGAAGCGCAAATAAGCGAAGTTGATGCAGCCAAGTTAGCTTAAACAGGGAGATTTGAGCTAAAAATGAGCGTTATGGTCCCAGAGAGGTCTAAGTTAGATGTAGAGCGAGCCGCTAAAAGACCTAATTTAACATATAATGGCCAAGCAATAATAGTAGAATCAATATCATTATTATATTAAAATGAGGAGTTTTCATATTTTTCGTCTAAATTGATGATTCTAACGATGTTTTCTCCTTCTTGATGTGCTACAGCAACACTAATATCTGTTTCTGTAGCGATTGATGCCGTTTAGTAGCCGTTATAATCAGTATGCTCAGCTATAATATTGATACGGCCAGGTGTTCTAACAAAAGTTTTGATAGTGAGATTAAGTTAATCAACTTTTTATTATAGTAGAGTATACCTCTATTAATTGGTTTCTACGTCTGAGTAAACATATTCAATTTTTGTGGCGCTCATTCAACTTTAGGAAAGAGTAAATTAAGCAAAATTAGTAATATTATATAAATTCACATCAAATATAGCTTCTAAGGTTGCTTTCAAGTAAACCCTTTCTAAAGTCGTCAATTGTTTGCTCCAGTTCATTTTTGATGGTTATTAAAGCCTTTTCAGTATAATTTTCCTCTATTTTCATACATAAATCGCATATTTTTACCACGTGTTTTTAACAAAAAATAGTAGGAAATAAAAAATTAAAAACATCGTTTATTTCGATTTTTTAAATTGCAAATTCACTTTAAAGTGAAATTGCTAAAATAGTCTACTTCATATTAAATATAACGCTAAATATTCGTTTACTGAGACATATAAACCCATTTAACTTCTACTTAATTCCTTATAACACACAAAATAAGTCTTTCAAGAACACTAACCTAACTCTTTCACTATCACTAATATGTAATGCTTAATAAATAATCTTAGATAGTTCTTTGTGTAAACCAAATGTAAAATAACGAATTATTGAAAACTCTTACTTTGAGTCAAATTACGGGTTTCCCAACTCTACTAAACTTGCCTGTTTGTATATTTCTAGTAGAACTTTTTATCTACTCGAGTCTGGTAATACAGCACTCATAAGTCCTTTCTTTAACTCTTAGAAAATGGGCGCTATTTTCATTAGTTCATAAACTGGCACAGGGAGAGAAAGATCAAAGTTGTTATTAAGATATTACTTTTAAGCATTGATAACATAATTTTTTATATTTATAGTATTAAATAATTCCGATTTTAATAAATACTGGATAAAGTCGACACACTCTTTTATTTATATATTTATCAACATAAAAGCTGGAAGTTATACTGTGAAGTGATGATTAGCAAATGGTAATAGTGAGGATATATAATTAAGTATAAATGAATTTCTAATTTATGAGTTAAGCAGGTTGAGTGTTTCTGAAGTTCTAACCTGAGTTTCAGCTTAAATCAAGTTAAGTGTTTTTGATTCTGATGTAGATAGAGGTAGCTTATCTAGCAAAACATTATCAGCATTATTAAAATTATGATTTCTAGAAAAATATGTTATTTGGTGTTCATAAGGATACTTTTCCGTAATAATATGCTCTAGCATTATTTTATAAATTATATTCTATGGAATATATAAATTAAAATATTTTTTAAATATGGAACGTACTTTGTAAGTTTTATTTATGAATAGTTAGTTAGTCCATTGATATATTAAATACAAGATAAAATATAGATATATACAAATCATGACAACAATTTAACAACATTTTCAAAAACGGTCAATAGTTCTTCTTTGTTTAAATCAGGTTAGCCGCCTTATATAATAAGTTCATCGCATTGTACTTAATTCAATATCATTTTAGACAAAATTGAATATGAACTACCACATTCTCCATAAACTACGTCAAAGTTATGAATTTTCTTATTTAAAGACGAAGTAGCCATATTATAAAAACATTCTGTTTTAGTGAATGCTAAGTATATTGTATTCCGGAAAACTTAAATAAACCCCTTAAAATCATTTTAGAAATCAATCTGAATCATTGTAAAGGAAAGTATTAATTATATATCATAATAAAAATATGTAATTAATATATGTTTAAATTATTATATTCTTTTATTAGTATTTACAAAATCACACTTCATACAATCATGGATAAACTTGAAAATTTACTTGTCCGTTTAGAGTCTGCAGTTACTACTATAGAATTATCAGCAAAAGGAGAACTAGTCGCTGATAATCAGGCATAAGTAATAACAGCGTTGTAAAAGTTAATTACGGGATTTACTAAAGATTTTATCACACTTTCAGTACGTGTTGGCACAACTGTAGGTAAAACAACCGAAATTGTTTGCTAGGCTTTAGAAATAGGTCTCAAACTTGTTACAGAGATTTACAATCGCTTACCGCTCGTAGAATCATAAATTAACGATTTTTATACTCCATTAACTAGCATATGTAAATATCCTAGACCTCCTTTAGATCACTAAGATAACTTTTGCAAAGCTTTAGAAAAAATACCAGACTTATTTTTCTTTATTACTGATAATAGACCTACTGATTGGGTTAAGGAAGCTGTCAGCTCCGTTGAGTTCTACAATAATAGAGTAATTACATCTAAAAAACATGAACTGTCATAAGAATGGTCTTCAAAACTTACTGCATTTTTAAAATCTATAGTATCTGTAATTGATACTGAATTTTAGAATAGAAAAATACGTTTTGTAGGGTCAGCTGGCGCTTAGTCTTTACCAGTCCCTTAAATACATACATCGCCAGATGTGTAATAATAAGTATAATAAAAATCGCAGTAGCCATAACAGTCGAAACCTAAACCTCCTTCAAACGTATTTTAAGAAGATAGAAATCTCCATGCAATAGATAACTAAATATCTGGAACTATAGAAATTGATGGTCAGTTTAAGCATTCCGTATTCATTAGTAACTGCTCTAATACCAATATTATAATCAAAGGTAAGATAAACTCAGTTACTATAAATCAATCCTCTAATACTGCTGTTTTGTTATAATCTTGTATATCATAAGTTGATATCATTAGGTCAGATAACATTAGAGTATAAGTATCCTCATTTTCTCCCACCTTTAATATTGAGAATTGTGACACAATTAAGTTATTTTTACATTAAAACTGTAAGGACAGTGAAATTTTGACCTATTATGCAAGTGGAATTAAAATTATTGAACTCGTTGAAGTTGATGGTGAGTTCATGGGCGGTGAGAATGAAGTTGATCTTCCTAGTCATTTCTAACATCAGTGGAGTGGTAAAGGTGTAAAAACACAGGCTGTAGAGGCATGTGGTGAATGAAATACTGGTTTTCTATCTAGATTGTCTCATATTTTATCTAAGTCGCCTGAAAAATTATGATTATATCTTATCACTTTAATTGCTTATAAATATAACTAATAGCAATTTAATATACTATTTATTAAATATTTATTAAAATACATTTAATTTTAATATAAAACTCTGTCTATGAGTTTGAAAAGAAGATTTTGATATTATGACTTATTAATGTTAAAAATAATAATTTCTATACGGTAACAAAATTATAATATAGAAAGCCAAAATCTACTATTCATCACTAAGTCTATTTTGATCTTTAATTTTTAAAATAGGAAAAGGTATATGAGTTATGTTTAAATTTAACTGAAAATAGTTATTTTCTTTCAATTATTTGCATAAATCTTTTGTTAATACTTGTTTATAGCTCTTAATATTTAAAACTCGTTTTTCAATTGTTTCTGAATATGCAAAACTATCAATTAATAATATCGGTTGCATATTCCAATAAAATTAACATGTTCTAGATGGACTGACTGTGTTTAACGAAATTTGATGTTAATAATTTCTGAAATATAATCATGATTATATTTTTGGTGAATTTAAAAGATAAAATAATATTTTGTAACTAAGATGGATTATAAATCTCTGTAATTTTGTTAAGGTTTTGAAATAATTTAGCGTTTTAAAAATAATATTATAATATTTATGCTTTGTATTATAATAATATTATATTGTTTTTTACATTTCCTCCATTTTGTATATAAAATGGGAGTTAAATCCCTTTTACAACAAATACCAGGACCTTAGTTTTTAACAGTAAAGCGATTATAAAATATGCGTCTCGCAATAGATGGTCATTGTATCCTTCACAGGTGTTGTATGTTCGCAGCAAAAAGTATACTAATACATAACGACATTAGCTCTACTGTTAAGTACGTAATATCTTATTTAGAAACATTATTAGAATTCGCATCAAAAAGATCAATTTTAATATTTGATGGGGGATGTCTGCCTTCTAAAGATGCTACAATGCAAACTAGATAAGACAATAAAATATTTCATTTAGCTGAAGCTAAAAAACTTTTAAACTTAGGAAAATCACCAGGAGACCATTTAATAAAAGCATTCTCAATAAACTCAAGTTAACTTTCTCGTATTTAAGTGGCTTTGTAATAAGTATTTCCAGATTTAGTTATATTTCAAAGCCCGTGTGAAGCAGATGCATAACTCGCATTTTTAATTAATTCTAATCTTGCGGATGCAGTTGTAACAATTGATTCAGATCTCCTACTTTACGGTCCTAAATATGCTATTTTTAAATTTGATTAAAAAACTGGTGATATTGATTTTTTTGAGAACGAAAATATCTATACATAAAAATTATAAGGAAAGGATTTTATTTATCTTCAAAAATTAGCTGTGTTAGCAGGCTGTGACTATGTTCCTAACCTTAAAGGTGCTGGATGGGTCAAAATTTGGAAAGTAATTAAAGAAACCAATGGAAATTTATTGTAGTGCCTTACTTTGCTGGGTGACACTAAAGGTGTTACTTTACCTGATAATTACATTAGTCTTAACCATGTAGCTTTTGATGTACTTAAAGCGCTATTAACTTTTCGTTATCATGTAATATATGATCCTATTTCATAGGTTTTTAGATCAATGTATGAGGTTTCTTAAGAAGATTAAAAACTACTATAAATTATGGGAAATAAATTTTTTGGTACTGAAAATGATGATTAAGACTATTGTTTCAAATTTGTAACGGGGGGATTGTAGGAAGATCTCGATGTCAAGGAAGTTTAAAAAGTATTGAAATAGTTTGCTTAAGATTCGTTAAATATTGTTCATAAACTTCCGAAACTACCTAGTATTTTTGATTTATTATAAATATAAAATATCCATGATGGCGTAATATCAGGTGAAGGTTTCAGTTTTGATTTAACTGTTTATTAATGATTTTATTATTTTGCTATAATAAAATTTTATATAGAATCACTCAATATCGCATACTATAATAAAAATTTATATCTGCCTAAGAATCTTTCATCATTTAGTTTAATTTTTTCATCTTCTTTTAAATTAATAAATATTCTTAATCTATTTTTTCAGTCTACAAAGTTATTTCCTTTATAAATATTGATTATTTATGCAGTTTATGTTATAAAACATTAAGTTTATTAACAAATTTAGATTCTTCTAAAATTTCATCATTAATTTCTGATAGATTATACGTGTATGAAACCTCAAGTTTTTATTCTTTAATATCAGGAAATAAGTCTACCAGCAATTCTTTCTTTTGAGGAGTCCTAGCGGTTAAAAATGAATTTTATATATCTTTCGAGCTTATATTTACACTGTTAAGATTTAGTTTGGTCACAAGGTTCCGACCTTTGAATAATTTCACGTGATTTATTGTGTTTATCATTTTAAAAAGAGAAATATAATAATAATTAATAATAATTTAGTTTAACTATATTGATAAATAAATAAATTTTTATCTGAATTAGCACGCTCTGGTAAATTAATTTAGAAGAAACTGGTTTTATTTTGAAAACTGTTTTTTAAAATACTTAATACTAGTTACAGTTTAATAATATATTTATATATTATGCTACTTCATAAAATTGTATAAGCTTGAGGTAGTTTTTATTGACAAAATATTAGTAATCTAACACTAGTTTCACAGAAATATTAAACAAACATTAGCATTCTGCTGTTGTTAACAAAACTAAAAATTATCCTAAAATAAGTAGCGTGCATAGGTTAAACTTATTTTGATGGAAAAATTTCTAATAGTTTAGCTAACACTAACATGCAAATTTCACCCAAACTATGAATAAATGCTATATTAAAAATATTAAAAATCAATCCTCGATAATCTATTCAGATTCTTTTTCCTTCCAGATCTCATATCCAGTTAAACGGGGATGAATTTGATGTTACCACATATCCTCTTCAATGAGCGTTATCTAATGCTCCTTAACGTATAACGAAAACCATTCATTATATGCTTCTTTTGTACATGGTTTTCCAGGCATTAATCCGTGGTTAATTTCAACTTATTAATCTTCTTGTGATTATTCTGAATCCTCTGACATTTCTGGAACAAAGTTATCCTCATCAACAGAGGATACTAGTTAATAAATATAGCCCTAAACATCATTAAGAAATTAATATTATAAAGATAGCAATCTATGTATCAAAGATTTTGTGAGACCATCATTCAAGCCAACGGGTTAAATTTCGATAATGAGAGGCTCATTAGGATATTAAGGTGTAAACGTGATATTATAATCAAATTTACAATTATAGAAATTAGATTCGTATGTAAATTTTATGCTATCTTCTTCATACAAATCAAATGTTTCATAAAATATAGACTACAAAGCCATTGATTCCATTTCAGCTATTTCATTCATTTTAATAGAAAAGGAATGTATTATGTTCTATAATTATATTCTTATAGAGGTGAGTTAAATATAAACATATTCACTTTTTAATTTAACCATATTTGGAATGCATTGGTGATCGATTTTTTGAGTTATCTGTGTATAAAGAATTTAGAATACCAATTTTATTTGTCTTCTACATAGCTTTCCACTTTGGGGCTCCAATTAGCTCCGTTAATTTTTTAAAATTTTATTCGTCATCAACTTTTTTCTTATCTTTAGGCTCAATAAACTACAACGTCTGATCTTAGCTAACATATAAGTTTATATCACTTTCAAATAGATTTTATGTTTTTGGGATATTTTTTTATTGGACCGAAAACAAAGAATCATTATTTTCATATGGAATATAGCTTACATCTAAAGGATTTTTGAGTTCAAGACAACTTGTTTTTGGTGATTCTTTTGAATTCTATTATGAAGACATATCTATTTCATTTTGCGATTTTTATGATTTTCTTGAGACTTTTATTTAAGACTATACATTAACTGACATAGGAATTTATTTTATAACTTGCTATATGGGTTTTGGTTGCATAGCTTTAGTCCCCGTTCTTGAAATAGGACTTAAAACTTATTGTGGACGCTATGTTAGCTATTTTTGCGGATTCATCATTTTAATAGTATTATAATAAATAAGAATTATTCATATATTTTTATAAATAAAAAATTATAACTTAAAATATATATAAGATTTATAAATTTATAAAATGGATTAATTTACATCTTTGTTTTATGGAGCTATCGTTTCATAAATTTTAGAAGATGTATAAGATCCTGTGGAGACAACTAAGATATTACATAAGTTAGGTTAATAGATGGGTGAAAAAATGGCGGATTATTATTTTACAATGGTTTTACTAAATAACTAGGATTTACCTTAATGTAAATAATTTATATAAACATCTGATGGAGTAGTATAGTATTTGTCATTTATATTAGGTGTTAGTTGCATTGTTTCTTCGTAGGAAGAATTATCGTATTAAATTAAACTAGAAGAGAATCCTTTTGAGTCTTTTGTTAAAGTTCCAAATTAACTTACGGGTCTATGTTATTCCACTGTTATTCCAGGGGCAATTTCAGGAGCATTAAAAGCTGTCGGATGGAGTGCAACAAGTTCAATTATATAGAAGGATAGTTCATGGATAATAGATGTAAAAAGAACTAGCTCTGTGTTGGACATAGCTGGGAAGTGATGGTTCGGGTACTCACACGGCCAGCTCCTCGACGATTTCGGCGGTTTTGGTAATCGTTAATGTGTCCTGCTCGAAGGTCACCACAGTGGCCCAACCCAGCGTTGTAAGCGCACCCTGCACGGCACCGCACATGATACTATCTGGCTTGATACTATTAAGATGTCTTGGGAGCACCATCTCTGCTGTAATGGGATTACTCTTGATAGAGATCACCATTACCGTCTGTGTCGCACTGAGCAGGGATATGCCATCTTCACCTGAAGATACGTCCTTTATAGAACTTGAAAACTATGTCAAGAAATATCGCATGGCGAGAGCAATACCGTTTCCAGCATTTTCGAAACTACGACAGCTAGTAGGGACCTGTGACAGGAAAATCTCGACAAGTCTGGCGCCGAGTCCCTCTCCCATGATCGTCAGCTGCTAGTTGATCTCTTGAACATCTTGTAAGTTGGCGACAGTCTGCTGGAGTACTGCACCGAGAATTATTGAGGGAATCGAACCATTCATTTTGGCTTTGGAATGGAGGATCTTGCGTCGTTAGCGCTACTGGAGATAAACCGAATGTCCCCTTAGATCTTAGCCACGTTGCCCCATTTTTCAGGGAGTATCGCAACCGTGCAAAAGGGTCTCATACATCTCATCCAGCAGATCGGGTCGCTACCACATGCGCTGCACCAGTAGGTAGCGTTCATCGAGTAGCTGAAGCTAGCGAACGAGAAGAACGTTAATGCAGCACTGGAGTGGAAGAAACATGCCAACCACACAGAGAGAGCATGTGGTACCCTGTATGCGCAGAACGTAGAATTGAAGGTCCAGGTTCGCGCACTGAAATAGGAGCTAACCCTGTCCACCGCGGCATAGATGACATAATAGAGCGAGATACCTCCAGAGAACGTACTACTGTAATCGTAATAGTAGGCTGTTAGCCATATCGGGCTTAACCTCTCCAACTCCCTCGAAATTAGTATCGAGCCAGAAGAGACAGAGGAAGTAACCCAAATAATAACAATCACTCGAAAGTCTCCCCTTATGGCACATCACTCACCAAAGTTAATAGACGCACCATAGCTATTGACAAACAGCATTATTTAAGGGGACGACGGGAACAGTATAGTTTGCTTCTTAAATGAGAACCTAGCGCACGCGAAGCCTGACTATAGTGATCACTCCGACACAGATTATGGTACAGTGGTTCTGTTCAACGAACCTATGTATGGATAACACCTGGAGGACTTCTGATTTTCCAGATCTTGTAAAAACTAGAAACCCTAGCGAGCATAATTTTATCCAATGATCACGACCTCCTCGAAACCCTTTATCACATCCTACGGGGAAATAATTGTAGTTTCTCTAGTGATTTCAGTGATTATTAACATACAAAGCCTCAAAGGTGGCTTCATTTGCGACGTTACCATTGTATAATATATCGTTATTAAACCGCGCAAGGGCGTACGTGGTAGCACAATACTTGGTAGTATGTGTTCTTGATCAGTGCTAATTATAAACATATAGGAACAAAATAATATTGGTCCGAATATTCTAGGACAGATTTCGAGTAACGTGGCTATCATAAGGAGTTTTAACATTATGTGGGTTAGTAATATATTTATATCATAATATAACCGATTCTAACTATAATTATTTTAATGAACTTAAGTTCGGATGATTCTAGCCAAGAGTAGGAAGCACCACAATCTTTTGACTTAGCTTCTGAAGCACCAGTAGTACCAAACCCGTTGGTTTCTTTGCAGTCTCCACCAGCGATTAATTTAAATGAGTCATCTTCTGATACAGTCATTACTGCACCTTTACCGCCACCAATTATTCCACTTCCACCGCCACCAATTGAGATAACAATATAACCTCCAGTTACTTTGCCTTAAATTCCACTGCCAGTTCAACCACGACGCCTCGTTGATCCGATTCGAGAACGAAAACCATCTCCTAAACGCTGGGGTCTTGCATATACTGAGATTTAAGAGACACGATTAGCTCTCTAGGATCATTCGTCGACAGTTTTTCCAACCTCCTACATTAAAGTAAAAGCATTTAGCTTAGGGATGCGAGATCCAAGTGATTAAGTATTAAATCAAGCCAGCTTTGTTGTATAGGGTGTAGTTGAGTCTCTTTTATTAGGTATTTAAAGTGGAGATGTGACAGCTAAGGCGCTTCATACTTAAAAAGAGAAGCTAGGTATTTAAACTACAGAGGATTTTTTGCTCTACTGCATTAGCAATGGGCTGGTAAACGGAAAATGATAATTCAAATAAATAGTCACTATTCTTCTATATTTATTTTTTTATCAAATATATGCAATCTTGGAGTTGTGTCTTACGCATCATCCCAAGCTAATCCTGTATAATCTAATCCAACGAAGCTTGTTTATTATTTTATAGGAATTGATTACTATATTTATGCTGCACATATATTAAGTTTAAATTATGAAATTTTCTCTACTTGAAACTAGTCTTTATCGTCATAAATGCTTTTAACAAAATCATTACTAGATTCAGATATATCCAGCTCGTCTTCATCAATGTATTTTTAGACCATATTTAGTGTAGATCCTTATCTATTAGATCTCATACATTCTGCGTTAATAGAGATTTAACCAGATTTTACAGTTGTTGTGATGGTTTCAAAGTCAGGATCGGCAGTAGGTTTCCATGGAGGTTAAATATTCATTAATAAATTATAATATGGTATAATAGGTACATCATCATAAATATGTGGACTATTCGCTTACTATTATTGAACTATTAATTTTATGCTATTATTCTAGAAATTAATTATATCATGTAAAGGAACTCCTAGTGTGAAAAATTTATGTGTTAGCAATTATTCTAAATTAAAAGATCTTCCAAGTCTCTTATCTGGCGAACTTAGTAATTATGTAATCAAATCATAAGCGTCATCAGGTATATCTAATTAGGCAGGTATAAAACTTTAATAAGTATTTAGTGTTAGATTTTAAATAAGCTGTTCTTAAGTTTCAGCATTAACAGCTTATTCCCCAGTAAGCATTTCGTATAAAATACACCCCAACGCCCAAAAATCTATAAATTTACCATATATATTCTATCTAAATTATTCTGGTGACATATAATTTAAGCTTCCTACTATATTATTCGTGCCCTCATCAAAATAATAAATACTTTACTCAGATTAGTTAGTCTCTATAAGTTCTTTTGCAAAACCAAAATCAGCTAACATAACATGTCCAGTATCACTAAGCAGAAAATTTTATGGCTTTAAATCTCTATGAATAAATGACTATTAGTTATTAATAATTGTACTAAACTCAAGTTATTATTTATTACTAGCATCTTCTTCTATAATATCACTAACCTAACTTTAAGAATCTGCAATATCACAAAATGTTAGTGCGAGATTATTTTTTCTGTCTATAATATAACTTTCAGAGTCAAACGCAGCTTGACTAAGTCTTGATTTACGAATTTACTCAATTTCATGAACATATGATCTATTTGAATCTGACTTGGTAGTGGAAACACAAGAGTTAGGATCATCTGTAAATGACTATGCTGAATGTAATTGCTTAATAAACTCAACCTGATTAAAGTTTAAAATTTTAGAGACATCAGTTCCATGTAAAGTTAATACACCTGATAACATTTCTGCAAAATAGAATCTAGTCCATGAAAGTGGTAAAGCACCACATTAATCTAATAAATTACTGAAATCAGATCCTGAAGCATAATCCATAACAAAATATAAGTCATTGTCTGTTTAAAATGCATAATATAATTTCACAACAAATGGTGATTAAAAATTAAGCATGACTGTACGCTCGGTTCGAATTCTAACACCATCTTAAGGATTTGATATTTTTTATTTAGATATAACCTTCATCGCATAAATTTTTCCTGTCTAAATATGTAATACTAAATAAACTATAGAATATGACCCTTTACCTATCTATTTAATTATTTAAAAATCGCTTGTTGTGACTCCAACACGTTTAGACCTTAATAGTAATGTTTCTCTGGCAATTGTTATTTAAATTAAATCATCTTTCACATATTACTCACATTCATACGAAAGAATATCATTTAACCTGGTTTCTTTATCTTTAAGAAACAATTTTTACTATTTCAACCACTCGTGAATGTAGCCTTTAAAAATGATACTTTCAGTCATTTAAATTGGTTATAAGTATGATATATTATTAAAATATTATATTTAACTATATAAACTTAATATATAAATATAAAATAATTAAAATAGGTTAAATGAATACTTAAGAAAAGCTTAGTTAGCTGGAGTTTTTACGCCCATTCAGTTAATTTTAAACAAAGACTTATAAATAAGACCACACAATGAGAAATTATATAAAATAAGAGTGTACATTAGCTAACAGTTAATCATTTTAACGATCTTTTTTGCCATCTTTAGGAAATATTACATGCTCAATGATAACTGACAGATAAAAGCGATAACTTAATTATGATTAAGAATTATAGGTTTAAAAGAAAAGGAATAGTTATATTTTTACATTTTTTAAAAAAGAAATTGGCTAGTGAAAGTTTCAAATATGTGAATTATCATTTTCCGTTTACCAGCCCATTGCTAATGCAGTAGAGCAAAAAATCCTCTGTAGTTTAAATACCTAGCTTCTCTTTTTAAGTATGAAGCGCCTTAGCTGTCACATCTCCACTTTAAATACCTAATAAAAGAGACTCAACTACACCCTATACAACAAAGCTGGCTTGATTTAATACTTAATCACTTGGATCTCGCATCCCTAAGCTAAATGCTTTTACTTTAATGTAGGAGGTTGGAAAAACTGTCGACGAATGATCCTAGAGAGCTAATCGTGTCTCTTAAATCTCAGTATATGCAAGACCCCAGCGTTTAGGAGATGGTTTTCGTTCTCGAATCGGATCAACGAGGCGTCGTGGTTGAACTGGCAGTGGAATTTAAGGCAAAGTAACTGGAGGTTATATTGTTATCTCAATTGGTGGCGGTGGAAGTGGAATAATTGGTGGCGGTAAAGGTGCAGTAATGACTGTATCAGAAGATGACTCATTTAAATTAATCGCTGGTGGAGACTGCAAAGAAACCAACGGGTTTGGTACTACTGGTGCTTCAGAAGCTAAGTCAAAAGATTGTGGTGCTTCCTACTCTTGGCTAGAATCATCCGAACTTAAGTTCATTAAAATAATTATAGTTAGAATCGGTTATATTATGATATAAATATATTACTAACCCACATAATGTTAAAACTCCTTATGATAGCCACGTTACTCGAAATCTGTCCTAGAATATTCGGACCAATATTATTTTGTTCCTATATGTTTATAATTAGCACTGATCAAGAACACATACTACCAAGTATTGTGCTACCACGTACGCCCTTGCGCGGTTTAATAACGATATATTATACAATGGTAACGTCGCAAATGAAGCCACCTTTGAGGCTTTGTATGTTAATAATCACTGAAATCACTAGAGAAACTACAATTATTTCCCCGTAGGATGTGATAAAGGGTTTCGAGGAGGTCGTGATCATTGGATAAAATTATGCTCGCTAGGGTTTCTAGTTTTTACAAGATCTGGAAAATCAGAAGTCCTCCAGGTGTTATCCATACATAGGTTCGTTGAACAGAACCACTGTACCATAATCTGTGTCGGAGTGATCACTATAGTCAGGCTTCGCGTGCGCTAGGTTCTCATTTAAGAAGCAAACTATACTGTTCCCGTCGTCCCCTTAAATAATGCTGTTTGTCAATAGCTATGGTGCGTCTATTAACTTTGGTGAGTGATGTGCCATAAGGGGAGACTTTCGAGTGATTGTTATTATTTGGGTTACTTCCTCTGTCTCTTCTGGCTCGATACTAATTTCGAGGGAGTTGGAGAGGTTAAGCCCGATATGGCTAACAGCCTACTATTACGATTACAGTAGTACGTTCTCTGGAGGTATCTCGCTCTATTATGTCATCTATGCCGCGGTGGACAGGGTTAGCTCCTATTTCAGTGCGCGAACCTGGACCTTCAATTCTACGTTCTGCGCATACAGGGTACCACATGCTCTCTCTGTGTGGTTGGCATGTTTCTTCCACTCCAGTGCTGCATTAACGTTCTTCTCGTTCGCTAGCTTCAGCTACTCGATGAACGCTACCTACTGGTGCAGCGCATGTGGTAGCGACCCGATCTGCTGGATGAGATGTATGAGACCCTTTTGCACGGTTGCGATACTCCCTGAAAAATGGGGCAACGTGGCTAAGATCTAAGGGGACATTCGGTTTATCTCCAGTAGCGCTAACGACGCAAGATCCTCCATTCCAAAGCCAAAATGAATGGTTCGATTCCCTCAATAATTCTCGGTGCAGTACTCCAGCAGACTGTCGCCAACTTACAAGATGTTCAAGAGATCAACTAGCAGCTGACGATCATGGGAGAGGGACTCGGCGCCAGACTTGTCGAGATTTTCCTGTCACAGGTCCCTACTAGCTGTCGTAGTTTCGAAAATGCTGGAAACGGTATTGCTCTCGCCATGCGATATTTCTTGACATAGTTTTCAAGTTCTATAAAGGACGTATCTTCAGGTGAAGATGGCATATCCCTGCTCAGTGCGACACAGACGGTAATGGTGATCTCTATCAAGAGTAATCCCATTACAGCAGAGATGGTGCTCCCAAGACATCTTAATAGTATCAAGCCAGATAGTATCATGTGCGGTGCCGTGCAGGGTGCGCTTACAACGCTGGGTTGGGCCACTGTGGTGACCTTCGAGCAGGACACATTAACGATTACCAAAACCGCCGAAATCGTCGAGGAGCTGGCTGTGTGAGTACCCGAACCATCACTTCCCGGCTATGCTTAATACTGTATTTGGTTTATTTTCTAATTTTTCTACAAGATATTTTAAGTCCGAAAGTCAAATAATTTACGTTGGTAGAAAAATTAAAGATTAATAACTGTAATTGACAGAAAAATAATGTTATGCTTACTTATTCACTATAAGTTTCGTTTTCAGCATCTGATAATTTAAACATATGTATTCACTATTAATAACTCTCATACTATTTAATATATCTTTCCTTATCTATTAAAGTATGTAACTTTATATATTATATAATACTAAAATACGAAGTCACCGCTCTAATGGATCTGTCGCTTTCCTAATCATGGAGGTCAAAAAGAAATGAATAAAACGTTACTTAATCAAATGACTAGTTATTAAAAGCATTAAATTAAGCAAATTTAGAAATTCAGAGTCTTATATAGCAAATAGATGCATTAGAACATAAAATGGCTCAACCTGTCGGCATTAGGGCTGAAGAAGCAGAAAGAAAACTATTTTTAGCTCAGAAACGTAGTAAAAGATAAGAAGGAGATATTATAGCGCTAACTTAATCTCACGATCGCTTGCGTTCTGAATTTCTTAAATTATTAGAACTAAAAAACCAGCTGTAAAAATAGCTGGCAGATGGTCAGATAGATGTTATTTCAGTATAAAAGAAAACAGAATATCTAGGTTAAATTGAAAATTAACTAGTTGTTTTAAAATAGGAGAATAACTATTTAGTTGCAGGAAAATATCAGCTAGAAGTGCAAATTCCTCCTTTGAATAAATAAATTTATTAGTTAACTTAAGAGAAAGCATAGCTTACAGAGGAAGTTATTTAGTTAGAGGAAAGAGTCGGGGTTAGATAAGTTGAAATTTTGCAATTAAAAAGCTAGGTTAGTAATTTAACAAGCAAAAACACCATTTTAGAGTAAGAATTGTTAACATCTACTACATAACTAAACAAACTATAAGATAATGAATAAAAAATTTACTTCTAGTTGAATTAATAAAATGAGCATATAGAGTAATCTGAAGCTAAATTAGTTTAGCAAAGCGAAGAAATACTTCGCTTAAGAGGATTACTAACCGAAAAAGAAAGTTTATACAATATGAAAGAAAAATAAATAGGAATGGTTAGAGATCATGTGAAAGAGTTAAAAGGAGAAGTTTAAAAATACAAAGAAGAAATCAAAAATGTTAAAAGTAATAATTTAGAATTATAAGGTGTATTATAGACTTAATAGGTTACTAACAAAAATCACTTAGAGACTTTATAGATGAGTAAAATGATGTTAACGGAATATAGTGTTGGAATATAGTATTTAGAAAGTGATTTAGGAAAGTAAAAATAATATATCAAAAGTTTAGAACTCGAGATTAATAAAACTTCAAGTGCCCCTATCACTGCTGTTAATGATACAAATATAGTAGAGTAATAAACTATTCCACTGTAAAATTCTCAAAATGAAAACCTATCTGTTTTATAGTTAAGTATAGATTAAGATATTGGTAATGAATTGGAAATAGTATCTTTGTCAGCACCTGAAATGATAATGTAACTAGCTATAAATGATGAGTTAGATATATAACCCAAGATGGAGGTGGAACCAGTAGCTGAACCCCAGATGGAGGTGGAACCAGTAGCTGAACCCCAGATGGAGGTGGAACCCGTGGTTGAACCCCAGATGGAGGTGGAACCAGTAGCTGAACCCCAGATGGAGGTGGAACCAGTAGCTGAACCCCAGATGGAGGTGGAACCCGTGGTTGAACCCCAGATGGAGGTGGAACCCGTGGTTGAACCCCAGATGGAGGTGGAACCCGTGGTTGAACCCCAGATGGAGGTGGAACCAGTAGCTGAACCCCAGATGGAGGTGGAACCAGTAGCTGAACCCCAGATGGAGGTGGAACCAGTAGCTGAACCCCAGATGGAGGTGGAACCCGTGGTTGAACCCCAGATGGAGGTGGAACCAGTAGCTGAACCCCAGATAGAGGTGGAACCAGTAGCTGAACCACAGATGGAGGTGGAACCCGTGGTTGAACCCCAGATGGAGGTGGAACCAGTAGCTGAACCCCAGATGGAGGTGGAACCAGTAGCTGAACCCCAGATGGAGGTGGAACCAGTAGCTGAACCCCAGATGGAGGTGGAACCCGTGGTTGAACCCCAGATGGAGGTGGAACCAGTAGCTGAACCCCAGATGGAGGTGGAACCAGTAGCTGAACCCCAGATGGAGGTGGAACCCGTGGTTGAACCCCAGATGGAGGTGGAACCCGTAGCTGAACCCCAGATGGAGGTGGAACCAGTAGCTGAACCCCAGATAGAGGTGGAACCAGTAGCTGAACCACAGATGGAGGTGGAACCCGTGGTTGAACCCCAGATAGAGGTGGAATTTTCAATTGAACCGCATATCAGTCTTATTCCATTAATTATCAGCACTGACGACTAGCCGATACCGGATGCTGAATTTCTACAACGCAGCTCACCTCAGTCGATTCCTTCAATTCTAAATGATTTTTCAAACGTGTCTGATAGAAAGTCTACAATCTCATAAATACCGCTTTCGTCCAATAACTCGATCGTCTAGGATGATTTTAAGTGAACTATTGATATTTCCACTGTCACTCATCAGCCGGTAAATCTGGGAAGTTCAAAAATTCAGGATCCTTCCCAGTTGCAGCCTTGAGCTTTGCCTAAACAAAATTACGAGATTTACCATTTTTGATGTCAGTAAAATATGAGGCATATACAGGGTCTTCTGAACGGGGCCCCGTAAAATTAGAACTTACTGTTTACTGCGTCATAACCTAAACTGCAAATTTTGGAACTGGTGATTTAACCTAGGAAAATTGAGCAGGCTACTCTTGCTCTACTATATTTTTAGGTAGAAAATCGTAAACAGGGTATTCAAATTGATATCCAAATATTAAATATGGCCAAAAAACATTTTCGTTTTTAAGTAGTAAGTTTACAAAATGTTGTTAATCTTTAGGATTTATCAATTATATTAGGGAATCTGGTTTAACTACTTTAAGTTAAGAGATACTTTCTTGGATTTCCTCAATGGTAATCATTTTCAATCTACAAACTAATAATTATGATAATCATATATACTATAATTTATTTTATAAAAATGATGAATTAGCTCAAACCATAAGAGTGCGTAAAAAGCTTGCAGCAACTCCGCGAGGAAGTTGTTCAGGCAATCAAAGAAGGTGAGGAGAGCTAAATTGATAATTTTAGGGCGAAATTTCATGAAATTACTGGGAAAATCCCAAAGTGATAACTTACCCTCATTTCAGTTTCGAGACAATAAACTTACCTCCGATAATCCTCTCAATAGCAGCGTAGCCAACCCAAATACCGAACATGCTCGTCATCACGGCATAGCTGGGCAGGCTCATTTTGACACCGTCTGCGTCCTTCGGGTGAGGCGCTGGCTTCTCAAGACTCAGCACGCAAACAGCATCCTTGCAGTCCCTTCCATCCAGCTCGATTTTGGACTTCACGCGCTTCGCAAGCGCACAGCAGCGGATTTGGTCGAGCTGCACTACGTTTATTTTGCTCGGGTCGTGCTTCCTGGCGGCGCCCATGCTGGAGACGATGGGCATCTTAGCGTCTAGGCAGGCCTGGATTATCTCAGTTTTCTGCACGAACAGGTCAATGCAGTCCACAACGATCTGGATCTCATGCTACTTGATGAGCTCAAGGACGCGGGCGCCGTTGACTTTCTCGTTAACGGCGACGCATTTCGCATCCGGGTTGATCGATTCTACGCGGAGCCTCGCGACCTCTGCCTTTTACTAACCCATTGTTTCCTGCGTAGCTAGCACCTGGCGGTTCGTGTTCGACGGTTCGAAGCGGTCAAAATCTACCAGAACGAAGAACTGAACTCCCGAGCGGGCGAGTGTTTCCAGCGCCATACCGCCGACAGCGCCACATCCCAGGAGCAGAAGTTTCGTTGATTACATAAGTTTCAGGGCTTCTGGCGATTTTGCGAGCTCAAAGCGCTGGAATAGCGGGTGGGACATTTGGGTAGAGGGGTATTGAACGGGATATCTTAAATTATGAATAATAATGTTAAGCGGATTGAAACATTACGTTTAGTGTATTATATATCTATATATAATAATATATAGTGTTCAGATGGTGAGTAAAGCAGTTAATATATCTGTTAGCGTTTTGCTATTGCTTGGCGGTGCACTGTGTTCGGGCTTAAATTTAGGTATGTTATCAATTGATCCAATTAAGTTAAAAGACCAGTTAGAAACTGGAAATCAGAGATAAACGCGATAGGCAAAACTGCTTATCCCCTTAGTTAATGACAGGCATATGATCATTGTAGTTATACTACTTGGAAATGCTCTGTGTATGGAGCTCATGCCTATACTATTAGAAAGAATTATTGGATTTACTGGGACAATTATCATATCAACTATTGTTGTTGTTATTTTTTGTGAAATAATACCACAGGGTCTTATGACAAAGTATAAAATGGAATTATGTGGTATTTTTGCTCCTTTTGTATGGTTTATAATATTTTAAACTTTCATACTTAGCTATCCTCTCGCAAGAATTTTGGATCTAATCCTAGGGAAAGAAGATCATGAAAAATACTCCCGTGAGGAGTTAGTTCAATTAATAGCTATCCATTCTATGGAAGAATTTCATGAAGGAACACATTAACCATAAATTGCATCCAGAGATGAAGATAAAGATCTTTTTATTTGCCAAGCAGCTCGCAGTTCAATTAATAGAGTATCATTTATAGAATAATAATTGTAAAAAGAACTTTAGTAGGCTGAATAATAATAAGAGAAATTAACTTATGATGAGGTCTCTGTTGTGTGTGGAATATTAAAAATACATGAAAAGGTAGCCAAAGATATATATACACCTTTAGACTAAATGTATATGCTAGATTATAACAAAATAATAGAATCTAGTACCTTTTCTGAGATTTACGAAAATGGATATTCTCGAGTTCCTATTTATTTAAGAGATAGAAACAATATAGTTGGAGTTTTATTAACTAAATAACTTATTAAGTATTCCCCTTTAGTTTCAATTGACCTTAGAAGTCTAGATATACGATCGTAAGTCCCTTTACTACCTGAATAATTATCATTAATAGATGTTTTACATGAATTTCAGAAAGGATCTGCTCATATGGGAGCAGTTGTTTCAGACAAAGAATTTAAAGTTATTGGATTTATCACATTAGAATAAGTATTAGAATAAATTTTATAGGAAGAAATTTTTGATGAATATGATGTATTAAGGGAAACTAGGAAATAAAATTAAAAATGACTCATCTTCTATTACTTGTTGATTATTTCAAATATTATTTAATTTCAGCTAAAATCTCTGGATTAATCAACACATTCTTCTCGTCAATTATATTAATATTTTAATCATCTCTTCTATCTTCTAATAGAACAATCTGATACTCTGGAAGTGTCAACAATACCCATTCTGCACCTCCTTATGAAGTCAATTTAATGTTCATTATTAATATTAATTATATTTTTATATAATAAGTCCAATACTATAGACACACCTAGTTTTAAAAAGCCTTATCTAAAATTAAATTATAAATATAAATTCTTACTCACTCTCTCCATAAAAAATTAAAAAAGTCATCCTTTACGTCTTAACCACCCTATATCATCAACTAAGTAATTGCTCGCATCTTTTGAATTTTGTCTATCTGTTATCGTATTATCGAATTTTCCTGCTCTAAATTTGCAATATTTTATCTCACAGGTATCAATTCCAGCTATAATATCTAGCTTTTCGCCTATAATATCTCCGATTCTAATTTTAATTTTTTAGACTCTTTTTATGTCATTGATACAAGTTCCTAACACTCTTTAAGTGATTATGATTAAATTTCAGAGAATTCTTCATATGCTTTAGGATGATATTTAAGTACAGATCCTAGTTCCTGAAGAATAGTAATCAATTCATTAAATGACATTTATAATTATATAAATATTATATGATAAAATATTGTATAATAAAAACAGGCTTAATAAAGTTTATATACCTTAATAATAAAAATCATCATTATTTATGCTTAGCAATATCAATATGGCAATATCCAGATGGATTATTTTTTAAATAGTTTTAATGATAATCTTCTGCGATAAAGTAATTTTCCAATTTCATGACTTCAACAACAATCTTGGCTTCTGAATAATCTTCTTGGACAGAATTAATTTTTTGCTCGATTGTTTTAGCGTCATCTTCAGTCACCCAGTAAATACCAGTTCTGTACTAAGTTCCTCTATCATTTCCCTATCTGTTTAAGATTGTAGGATCAATAATGGTAAAATATACATCTAAAATTTGTTGTAATGAAACAATAGATGGGTTATAATTGATTTGTATGGCTTCTGATGCCCCAGTAGTACCTTAACAAACCTGCTTATACTTCGGATTATCAATATTAGAGTTAGCATAGCCTGTACTTGTTGATGTGACGCCTTTCATTTCTCTAAAAACCTCTTGGACCCCCCAAAAGCATCCACCTGCAAGATAAATAGTCATTTTGATTTGTTTATTTTTAAACCTTATTTACTATTATAAAAGATATATAAACTTTCACTAATCCCAATTTCTTATATTGTGTTGATTTCGATACTATTCGCTCATATCTCTGAAAATTTTATCAGCCGACACAATTACCTATTCTTTTCTGCTAATTTAGTTTCTACAAGGACTTTGCTTAATTTAAAAAGGTTTAAAGCCTGTATATGACTAAATATACTAGTTTTTGAATTGATTGTTGTTATCTTTATTATAAGGAGGGCGTAACTTTTAAGCAATCTCTACCTATTACTCCTACTTACTTTCATAGTTTGCATAATTAAGATTACTAAAAGATGATTATTGCTTTAACGAATTAGCTGAGAAACCACGATATTTACCTCTTAATAAAGGTGATTAAGTTAATTTTTATGCATTTTTCTATCGTTGCTCCTTTTATTTCATAATGGATTATCGCTAATGCCGCTCTAAGTAATCTGTATGCAAGAAATCTAGCATTTAATTAAGTTATTCTTATTATATACTAAATTAATCAGATTTCTATGTTCGAACTTGCTATTCACGCCCAACTATATGAGTGATAGAATGCATGCGATTCATTATTTTTTATGTTGCTTTATATAATATATGCATAATTTAAAATGGGAATATGCTCATGTCAAATTAACAGATAATAAAAATAACCATAATCTTACAGTAATTCAATATAGGAGACAGAATAATCTAATATATCGTAGAATCACTCAATCCACGAAGATTCATTTAATATTTAATAACTTTCTTAAATAAATCTAGATGAACTAATGCTTGATTTCAAGAAAAAAGTATCTATCTAAGATAATCACTTTTGATTCTGATTAAATATCAAATATCATCTTCTTCAGCTAAAAATGCTACTAAAAAAGCATCATAATTCGAGAACTCTCTAAAATTTATCTCACTTACCTTATCTTTGAGTGGTTAAATAATATTTCCAGTTAGTACACAATATCCTGGAAATTAGTTTCCTATTAAATCAACAAATTCAGACACTGACTAATCGAGTTCAGACCCAATTTTATCTATTTCTTCTTGAATATCTTTGTCTATGCTAGATATTAAATATTACTATACTTCCTCAAGCTTACGATTTTTAGAAAAGCAAGCTGATGCACAAATATTCATTTAATATTATTTAAACTAGCTAGATGCGAATAGTTTAGAACTAGTAAGCGTAATAGATTGATTTCTTGACAAGTTTATTGTATTAATAATTCCAAAATTAATTTGCCTATTACTCTGTAGTAGACAATTATCAGAATGCAACTCAATAATTTTATTATTTTATACAGGTCTCAAGATAAAACTTGAGGATCCATTCTAACTATTAATAATAAAAAGTTTTTCATCTATATAGGATTTAGCAAAGTGTCTACTATTGTGTAGCATTATATGCAAATCTTAAGGTATTAGTAGCTAAAAATAAATTTAATCATATGATAATTTTATATAATCTAAAGCGTCTCTAAATTCTATATTTTAAACTTCGGAATACATCGAAAGTATATTTCTTATGGATGAATTTTACTGTAATGATCCCTAAGTTATCTGTGATAAAATAACTTATGGACAGATGATTGTTTACATTTGACTTGCCGAATTACGAATTATTAAATATATAGTACATATATATTGAAAATGCCTCCTTGTCTTATTTGCTACGAAAACTGCAAATACATAGCATACACCGACTGCCAGCATTCTTGCTGCGTAAAATGTTACGAAATAGAGAATAATTTGTCAAAAAAGAATAAGTGTCTCATTTGTTCGTAGGTTAATCCTCAAGTCTGCCTGTGCCCAGCCCCACTACCGGTAGAAGACTTCACCAAGCTGAAACACCTTAAAAATATTAAATTTGACTCTACACTTTCCGCCTTTATCCACAGCTCAGTGACTCCTTATCTAGCATCGCTAAGCCTACCAAAATGCCCGAAATGCGACTTCTAGCCAGCCTCGTAAGCCGAACTTCTAAATCATGTGACATAAACTCATAATCTCAGTTTCTGCAAAATATGCATCAAATTTAGACCTATGTTCCTAATTGACCAACCGTTGTTTGCGCGTCCCTAATTGGGGAAGCACATAGCCAGCCACCCGAAATGTATTCTATGTGGTGAGACTTTTTATGACAGCGAAGCATTAAAATCACACTATCAAACTATCCACTACCGTTGCGACCTCTGCAGAAACTACTAGGTGGACGACTCTTACTGGGCTGGAATGCAGGATCTCGTAGAGCATATTAGCAGTGCGCACATCAGCTGCCCCTTCAAGTAGTGCTAACTTGAAGGGTTCGGGTTTGTGAGCGAAAAGCAGCAGATTGAGCACATATTAGAGGTGCACCAGGAGCAAATTGGTGCCAAAATTGACACTTATAAGCAAAAATTAAACAGCCTCAAGAAGCAGAAAAATATCGTAAATTTAGCAGATTTGGATGAATTTAAGTAAAATTATTCAATTAATAACCGTAAACTTGATCGTACCCACAAAGTTAAGATCACAGAACAGCCTAGTGTTGTGAACGAACAGTTTGTGATTCAGTATTTTAACAACGTAAGAAAGGTGAAAAAAGTGCCCAGCAAGCAGCCTTAATACGAAGAATTCGTAGAGTAGAAATCACTCAACCAGCCGCACCAAAAACCGTTAAAAGCATAGACCCAAAAAGACGATTTACCGTTCTTTGCAGAGTCGAATTTCTTCCAAATCAAGCTCTAGAAGCAGTAAAAGAAGCAGAAATTGCAACTGATATAACAGAATCTGCAACAGTCTGAAAACATGTTTGATGAGATTCTGCAGTAGAAACCGCCGCGAAATTCCAGTAAGCCGGCAGCAAAACGAGCAGCACCTGAGAGCGCCAGAAACACACAATTCGACAACGTCGTCACGTGCTGCATCCTATTCGATTCTCGCGGACAGCCTTCCCAAATTGCGCTCTCGCGACTCGTTTCTGGCTCCGTCTCGGCGACGCTTTTCCTGGTTTTCAACGCAGATGACCCACTGAGTTTCGTGGTCCCGAGCGCTGCCGAATTCGGAAAATTCGGCTGCCTGCTCCGTAGCTTCTGCTACGCCAGCGCGGTCCAGCTCAGATGCCTGGGCGAGGTGAACGAGCGGATCCAAATGTGCGTTTCTGGTGTTTTCGGACGTGGCGAAGAAGTGAATTTCTACTGCATCAGCGAAGTAGCGGCATCAAAAGCTGCGATTTAGGACCTTTTTGGGTTCAAGTGTGTGGTGAGCGAGGAGCAGATAAGCACAATAGCGGGAAACGGCTTGTCTGCGCTAGAAATAGTCATCTAGAGTAATTCCAAAAAATGATTTTATTGGTTTCAATATATAATATATCGTTAATCCAAATATGGCTGAGTCGATTACCGACTACGAACTCCTACTTTTGACCTATACCCAGAATGCAGCCCCTGTGAAACCTTCTAAAGACGATGAAAATTCGTCGTACAGCAGATTTGCAAAGCTAGCTAACTCGGTTTCTCATGGCGACACACCCATATCGTTCGTGCAGCCATCTGTTGAGACAGTAAAATAACTGAAACAGACATCATACAATATTAACGATTTATCCATGTTTCTTGAGGATCGTGAAGCATACGTGACCGAGGGTAACCGGTTAAAACAGAAAATTCTTCTAAATGATGACAGAACTGCACTACGGCAGCGTAAAATACTGTAAAACTTTATCACAGAGCAGTCGGTATTATCTGCAAATCAACGTTCGAAACTAGTGCTTCAGCGTGAAAAAGAGGCGCTTCAGAGCGCTAAAAATACTTTTTTATTCTACGAAGAGCAGTTTATTTCTATGACAAGATGGTCAGCATTCTAATAATTGAGATTTTTAGGAGAAGACTAGCGTAAGCAAGAAGGTAAGGTCTTAGCTAAACGATAAGCACTGTTGCAGAAAAGTATTAACCTGCAGCTTAGCTTTATCGAACAATATGAAACCGACAGCCTAAAATTTTTGAGTGGCCTGCAAAAGTTTAGGTAAGAGTAAGCCAAAGTAAATAGTGGTTGCGATGATATTATTGCATCAGAAGCATTTATAGCTTAGGTTGATGGAGAGCGGGACCTACAGCATATTTTCAATGTGAAGATACAAAGTGTAGAAGGTATTTTTGACGATTTTGAGTGAGTGTAGGTATAAAGTTCTTAATATAAAAATATTTTGATTTATTAATTTCTAGAACTATATAAATATGCCATATCTGATTTATTTAAATCATTATATTGCTCATTTGTCTTCTAATATTTCGCAGCTTTCAACGTCTTTCTATTAGAATTATACATTCGTATCAACTTCTCTAGTATAACACTCAATTTATACTATGTCCAGGAACTGCGCGTGCGCCTCGGCCCGGGTGGCGACGCTGCGGCCGCGGAGCCGCGCTGCCTGGAGGGCGAAGTAGTCCTCGCGGAAGGCGCAGTACTCCGCCACGTTGTCGTTGCCGGGTGCCTCCACCTCCATGCGGATGATGTCCAGCTCAGCGCCCTGCAGCGCCAGCCCGGGCAGCAGCACCTGCGCGTTGGTGGTGTAGAGCCTCACGCTCCCCGGGCGGTAGAAGGCGTCCAGCTGCGCCTGGGTGAGTGCCGCCTCGGTCGTCTCCGCGACGGCGCGCACCACCGGCACGAGCTGGCAGGGCTGCAGCTCGAAGGAGAGCAGGCGCACCTGGTCGGTTGCGAACGCCTGTGCGAGCTGCACCTGGTACGGCGGGAGGGTGGCGAGCCGCTGGCCCAGCAGGAACTTGGAGATGTACTGGTACAGGGACAGCTCCGGAAGCACCACCACATCCCGGAAGCCCAGACCGTCCAGGTATGGGTAGTCCGCGGGCCTGACCAGGATGGTCTCGGCGACGGGGCAGGTGAGCCTCAGCTAAACGCAGCGGAGGAACACACTCTGCAAGAGCACTTAATTATAGTCACCTAATATTTAAGTTTATTCTTGATATAGGTTAATTATACCCGTATTGAGCAAACTAAATATAAAATCTTTAATCGGTTTAGAAGTAATTACCAATCTCATCCTTTATTAATGAAGAATCTAAGAGATTGATGTTCTTCATTGGAAACCTACATAAAGATAGGGATCTCTATAATAGACCTGATAAATAATAGTTAGTTCAATAAAGTTTTATATAATTATTATTTTTCTTCTGACTACAATATATCAAAAATTGTTATAACGTTATAAATATAAAGCATAGATAAAGATTTATAAAAAGATATCATTAAATTTCTCTAAAATAAAATTTAGTAACCATTAACATGTATTATTAATGATAAATTTTGAAATACTCACGCTAGGACTTTCATTAAAAATAATATTATCTTTTATTTCTTAATACCATAGATATTTAAAAAAAATATTTTTGTTTCACTCCACTTTGTAGCATAATTTAAACTATTCTCTGAGTTCCTTGCAATTCAGTTTTTTAATTTCTGCAATTTTGAATAAAAACTCACAAATTGGTCCAGCTATGAAAAAGTCAAATCCAGAAGTTTATAGTTTGAAATCAACTTAAGTTGTCTCGATTTCTTAGCCACAAATTACACCCAATAAAACTTAACTAATGAAATATTTGAATGTAATACTAACATAAATAATATCTAATTTCATTAAATCTACTAGATAGCTTATAATTGGCTCTGATTTTACCGTAATTTCATTGAAACAGGTACGAATAATACAGGTAGTAAATGTTGCTAATAAGCCGAATTAGGTTCCAATATATTTTCCTACTTCTGGTACGAAAAGTTGACTAAAACTCTGACCGAATTCGCTTGAAAATTTACAAATATCATATTTTTGAAGGCTTTTAATAGGTTGTTTCGGTTTTTCTGCATTAAAAATGGGAATATTTACTTATTAAGTAAAAGTTTTATTTTCATAAAAATAAAGGCTGCTTTAACTCACAATTTCGTTATTTTAACTAAAAATTATAGTACCTGCATTTGGGCTGGTTCCCATTTCGTTGCCACAAACTCCTTCAAATAGTAAATTCGGTTTTTGTAGTTAATTTTTCGATGCAAAAATAAAGTTATAAGTAGATAGAATGGAATCTGAAAATATGCGAGAATAGGACAGCTAAAACGAAGATTTTGATTCTAACAATCTTGCTGCACCATAAGGGTTTGCTGCATTAATCAATGCATCAAAAGAATTATTGGCGATCTCATAACATTATTCTGATTTGTATAAACAGGCGCCGATAATCAATTATGGGAAATCGACTATTGATTATTCATCAGTGTGGTTGATTAAATAAGTAGGCTTAAAAACTAACTGAGATAGTTTCTACGAATTGTTAAAAACTGATGTAAAAATTGTATCATAAACATGTGGCGCGGACGTTAAATATAAATTGTGCGCTACTTGAATTTGTGCCAAATAATTTTGAGCTAATTTGTATTACGTTTCTTTATAAAATATCTAATAAGCTACTTTTAAGCTAAATGCATTATGAGAATAATTTTCCTATAATTATTAGATTATTACCTCAATTTTATCTGCTTTATCTCTTAATAATTCTATTTTTCCAGTAGTTGAGTAATTAAGTAAAATTGCCGACTTCAAAAGTGAATCTACTTCTTAAAAATGATTATTTTATCTATCTAAAACTTCGATAATTTCCTCCACAGTTAATATACTAAAAATTTTGGTAAATAAACAAATATCAATAGGTACAGTTATAGTGCTTTTAATGATAAAGTTGTATACTGCTTGCAACTATTCTATAGAAGTAGAAGCACTTGTTATAATAGATAAGATATCAGATTATTATGGATTTTTTGTCAAGACAAAAGTAATAAATTTACCCCAAAAACTAATTTTGCTAATTAGTTTGACTGTCACTTCTTCATATGTCGCTGAAAAATTAATGATTGGGTCTACAAAGTCGATAAATCCAGTTTTATTAAATGCGACAATAAGATTTTCTAAAATAAGTTTTCTGTGTTCTTGTGGATTTTAAATAAAGCAAGTTAATAATAAATGCAGTCTAGGTGTCGTTTGTGCTATGCTTTTAGTCACAAACTCCTTATCGAACATTTCTTTAACAAATCTTACAATTTAACCAGGCTCGACTGATTTATTGCACAATATCATACCTAAAAACATGAAAATATTATTAAGAATTTGAATCCCATGATCGCGATGAATCCGGTCGCCTATTTGCCCATTAATGTTCACGTTTTTCATGTCAGCATTTTAAATATTTTACCTCACCAAAAGCTCTATAAATATCTTACTTTCGTTGAGAATAGCATCGATTTGAGCACTCTGGCGTTTACACATCTTTATAAAATTTTAGCTGAAACATATGCTTAAATTCTCCCTAATGGAAACCGCCTCATTTTTAGATTTAGTTTTATAACTATTTATAGATTTTTCGATAGGTTCAAGTTTTTGGCTGTCAAAATTTGCGAATTAAAGAGTTTAGTCAAAGTTGATTAGGTAAAGAAAATTGAGCTATGGAAGCGTCAAAATATCAAGTTGGGAAGATACTGTTTAAAGAGCGAACTTCTATGGGTCGATGCATTGGCGCGCATATGCGTACTGGCCAAGGTTAACATGCGCATATGCCTTTAGGGAGTTAAATTATGCTTTTTGACCTTCATTTTTAGCTGATAGAACTAATTTTTCGATTAACATCAACGAATTTTCGTATTCCTTTGCGTCGAATGCTCTAAAGATTTTATCCATGAGATAAAAGAAGTGGTATGCCTTATACTTTAATATCAATATAAAAATATATCTTAAGTTTCCATTTCTTTAATGCCTCCCCCAGAACGCCTTGAGTCTGCTGATATTGACCCTTAAATATAACAAATACAATAATTTATTAACGAAAATATAACTATTTATATGGTGAATTTTCCAGGAGCTGCCCTTGTAAATTTTCATATTCCCGAACTTGTAGCAGCACTTTAGTCTACTAACTCATAAATTCTGTATCCTTATATATCCCCAATAGCATTTTTCACCACAACTGAACCTGACCTGAGAATAACCACCTTACTTTCCTCAATGTCCCTCACCAAGCATTTTGGCAAAGTTTGCGCTATCTCAAATACACCTGAAGACTGTGTTTTGTAGTAAACAAAGTAAATTGTAGAATCTACCTATTACAAACAAGTAGAAGAACTAACCTTCAAGATGGTTGCGAACTTCATCGGAGATACTGACCAGGATATAGCGTAAAAAATTTAAATCCAAGAAGCTATTTACAATAAAGCGCAGTTTATGGCCCCAAAAGTCAACCTGAAAAGCTCAGATTTAAACTTCAACATCATCTACGACTACATCTCGGCGCCAACCAGATTTGTCTTCTCTATTTCGCGTAATGTGCCATTAAAACGAACGCAAATACAATCCAAGCTGGCACTCACCCGGAGGGCCTACCTGGGCCCCACCTCCATGGACGCCGAGCTCGCTGGCATCATGACGACGCTCGCAAACGTTAAAGCCGGTGATTTCGTCTGCGACCCCTTCTGTGGTACCTGCAGTATTTTGACCGCCTGTGCCAGTATAGGTGCAATCTGTATCGGAGGTGATTTCGACTACAAGGTCATCCGCGGTCGCAAGATGAAGAGCTACGTGGATAACTACCGGTAATACGGCTACAATCTGCCAGAAATTTGCCAGCAGGATATTTTCCATCCCACCTTCAAGCCTGCCATTTTCGATGCCATCATTTGCGACCCACCGTACTGCATTCGTGCAACGGGTGGGAACGAGGCCATGAGCGATATCTATTTGGAGCTCATCAAATTCGCATCAAAAGGCCTTCAAATAGGCGGAAAACTCGTTTTTTGGATGCCAGTGCCGGTCGGGTTCGATCAGGGGAGGGAAATCTTCCTGGGTTGTGGATTCAAGTAAATTGGCGTATATCTATAGGAATTGACCCGAAAATACGGTAGAATTCTGGTCGAAATGGTCAAAACTGGAGATCTGGAATAGCATTTTGGGTTCAACGGTGTGTCGCATTTGGACTAACTGAGGGAACTCTTGGGTTTGAATAAGAGGAAGGTAGACGAGGTGTGACAGATTTATTTGTTGTATGAAGATTATAAATTATTTATTTAAGAGCACAATTTGGTTAAACCTTGCTAGAAATAATAGATATTGTAACTTACATTACTTAGGACTGATCTGATATTGAACCAAGTACTTATAGTAAGTAAAACAAGATTGCTTTTTTAATGTATAAAATAAGACTGTAGTATGATGTAAACAGTTTTCGTATAGATATTTTACTCTTGACCTAATTAATTGCAGTTAATGAAATTAATTTAATTTTTATAACATAAGGAAAAAGACAATTAACATTACTATATTTACACGGAATAATATTTTTTTTCATATAAGTTGTCAGTCTTCTGAAAATAGTTAATTTTTTATAAAGTGATTACTGTTACTAAAATTAAAATATTTAAATAAGATAATATAAATAAATGCTAACTTCTTGTTAATTAATCTGTATGTATATATTGTTCCTATTGATAAGATATCAAGCATATCATTACAGATTAAAAATAAATTTTATTTTACAATATATAATATCTGAAAATTCTGATTTTTAAGATGTTGTATCAGATTAATTTATATATAAAAATACTACTACTACGCAATTACTAGTAGAGTATAGTTAAAGTAGATCATACTCATTGGTATTCTATTACTAGAATCTATATAATTTATTAATAATTTATATAAATAGGATTTCTAATCAGTATCAACCATATAAGAGTAAATAATTCCTATATATACTATATCCTGTATAGTATTACGTAAAAAATAAGATGCAACGATTTTAAAGATATCTATAAATATTAAAATATTTCAAATTATAATAGTTCTTTAGTATTATATAAAAAATATTTTGAAACTAAAACGGATACGAATTCTAATAGTTTAAGCTACAATTAGTTAATAAATATCAACTATAATCTTATTTAAGTAAATCTTATGTTAAATTAATATATTCCCAATAAAATATGCAGCTAAATGATACTAAAAGAATAAGTATTATAATTGAATTTTACAGATTTATTATTATTTGAATAAACCATTAGAATACTATTAACTAAACTTACATTATATTTCGGATGTCATCAGAAACTCTTAATAAGTATATCCATAATATATAGTATATACTCAAGAATTATATTAAATTCTAAAATGGGAAAGCAGAAGCCATCTTAGAAACCATATGAAGTGATGTTTATTGGAGTGGATAATGCTGGAAAATCCACGATTATTAAATAAGCATGCGGTGATGAATCATTACTAGCATGTCATCCAACAATGGGCTGTGACTCTCGGATGTTTTGTCACGAAATTGAGTCTAAGAAATGCAAACCAGTTTTTTAAAAGTTTTATCTAGTAGATTTAGGTGGACATAGCAGAATTAGAGATATCTGGTCCAGATATTACCAAACATCAGTTGGTGTTGTTTTTGTTTTTGACGCAGCAGATGAGTCACGATTTAATGAGGTTCGAGAGACTTTTAACAATATCATAATGTAAAAAGAGTTAGAAAAAACTCCAATTTTAGTAATTGCTAATAAGTAAGACTTGGATGCCAAAATAAAAGATGAATTTGATTTTTTCAATACTTTTAAATTCAAATTAAAGGGAAAATACAAATTTGTTAGCGGAAGTGCAACTGATATTAATGATAAATCCATAAGAGCCGGTGTGCATTGGCTTTTTGATTAATGTATGGCAAATTCTTAGTTAATTTAGAATGCATAGAAAGCAGTAAAGGACCTTTAAAATGGAAATAAGTTTGCTGGTTTAACAGTAGAATAAAAGTTTGCATTGTAAGATCAAATTGCTGCAAAAAATGACTAAATAGATATGGAAAAGAAGTTAGAGACTCAGAGATCAGAAGGTCTATTAGCAACATAATTGGATGTCACGCATTCAGGGATTGAATTCCAAGAAGATCGTGTAAAAACACCTCATATTGGGGAAAAAAGTTATGTACAAACTCCAGATAAGTTAATTGGCCCTGACAGTAGTAGAGATAACAAGATTAAGGACTTGGCTTCAAAAGTAGATGGTGAAACAAAACCTGTAAAAATTAAAAAATTATTACCAGGAGAGTTCTGAACGAATAGGATTGTTATAAGAAATATTTATACTATATATTTATATTAAAGTATAATAATACAGTTACATAAATTGAGAATGATTGTAATATATCATGATCAATAAATATCAATTCTAGAAAATGGATATTATAAGACTAATACCTCAGTATATAAATTTGTATTAAAATGTAAAGATTTAACCGAAGAATGTTTGTTATCTTCAGAAGTTTGAAATTATTTCTAGGTTGATAGAACGTATCATGTATTAGATATTTTTGGTCCAGTCAATAATTAAATAAAAGTGTTATATAACTCTAAGTATATAGAAAACGATTATACTTAGGAGTTCCTGCAGCGGGTGTTCCTCCGCTGCGTTTAGCTGAGGCTCACCTGCCCCGCCGCCGAGACCATCCTGGTCAGGCCCGCGGACTACCCATACCTGGACGGTCTGGGCTTCCGGGATGTGGTGGTGCTTCCGGAGCTGTCCCTGTACCAGTACATCTCCAAGTTCCTGCTGGGCCAGCGGCTCGCCACCCTCCCGCCGTACCAGGTGCAGCTCGCACAGGCGTTCGCAACCGACCAGGTGCGCCTGCTCTCCTTCGAGCTGCAGCCCTGCCAGCTCGTGCCGGTGGTGCGCGCCGTCGCGGAGACGACCGAGGCGGCACTCACCCAGGCGCAGCTGGACGCCTTCTACCGCCCGGGGAGCGTGAGGCTCTACACCACCAACGCGCAGGTGCTGCTGCCCGGGCTGGCGCTGCAGGGCGCTGAGCTGGACATCATCCGCATGGAGGTGGAGGCACCCGGCAACGACAACGTGGCGGAGTACTGCGCCTTCCGCGAGGACTACTTCGCCCTCCAGGCAGCGCGGCTCCGCGGCCGCAGCGTCGCCACCCGGGCCGAGGCGCACGCGCAGTTCCTGGACATCATGCAGACCGCGGTAGTGTAGGTGGCGCAGGAGCCAGAGCGCGGGGAGGAGCAGTTCGGTGGCGAGAAGTCGGCGGAGTGAGACTAATCTACATTCCATATGGAATACATATCATTCGAAATTCTTGACGAAAGAAGTGGTTTGGGCTTACCATTTTGGTCATATATTAGGCATAGTGGGCAAACATAGAATGGACAAGGAATAGGATCGACTTTGGATAGGATATGAAAAGCAGATAGGGCATGGAACATCTAGTAATCTAGACCAGTTTCTTTTAACTATTGAATATATGTAAGGTTATCAAGCATATGCTTTGTTGCTAACGCTTACAGACATAATTGCATTTTTTGTTAATCATTAGTTTCCTTCTGACTATGATCCAGGTAGTAATTCAATAACCACAGTATTTTTTATATGCATTTCTATTAGTCATGCCTTACTACAAACGTTAGACCTTATTACAGTGGCTTCATTTGGTATTAAAAATTAGGTTTAATGGTTCAATATTTCATTTCTTCTTTATTTTTTCTCTGTATTTAGCTATTATGTTGTGGGAATATATTATTTTCTAACCGATATTTCTTATTATTAAGTCATAAAGCTGAGGTTGGGATTTCTAACCATATTTCGTGGTTATGTAAGAGCCATATCAAGACGAAATAAAATGAGATTCAGTAAAGCTATTATAAAGTAATGTAAATAACATGCATTTGTACTGAATACAGTTTTTATCTTTAAATCTATAGCAGTTGTTATTTAATGTATATATGGTCCTATTTGTTTCCTTGTTGTTTGTATGGGTTTAATATTTTTACTTAATATTTACTAATAAGATGCAAAAACTTTTGTTGATAGCCTTTATTTTATTGTTGTAACTATAGCAACGGTTGGTTATGGGGATGTAGTATTAGAAGGTTAGATAGGTAGATTAATGAATGTTTGCATAATTTTATTTGCTATAGGATATGCACCTTATGCAATTTCATATATAGTTAATCGACTACGTACAGAATTTTCTAAATTATTTTTACAAAGAGCTATATTTGGAGGAGTAGTTGTGATAGGGAAAAAAGATATGGATACTTTTAAATGTTTACGGATTGTTCTACCACCAAATCAATCAATATAATTTCTAATATAAACTTCAGAAACTACATTAGAAGAAAATGAAGATGTTAGATTATTTGGTTAAATAAATTAGAAAGTAAATTATCATTTTAAGGAATAATTTGATAGATAAGATTTAGCTTATTTAGCTGTAAATCAATCCATTTTAACAATTGTATTTTCAAAAGAAAATCCAGATAGTACAATTGAAGAAGATGGATAAACTATATTCAATGCAGTTCAGCTGGCATAGGTTTTAGAAGAAGGTAATATTATGCTAATATTTTTACAACATAATTAATCAATAGAAATATGCAGAGATACAATAAAACAGTATATTAAGCCTTAATAATTTTATATATACTCCATTGGTAAAGTAATGAGCCATTTGATTGCTGTTTCATCTTATTATAAAGGATTTTCTACTTTTTTCTACAATATGTTATTGCCTAACAGATGCTAGATTAATAAATAACCAATGAGGTAATTAAATTTAGTATAAAAAAGACTTGACAATCTGGTAAATCATTTACATTCTGACGAATATAATAAAAATAATGAAAAATTAGAGTTATTTGAATTTTATAATAAGTCTTGTGGAATTTCTTCAGAGTTAAAACATTATATTTTTAATGCAAAAAGGAATAACCAAAATAAATTAAAAGTTGAAACTCCTATATCACAATATTATAAAGGCGAAAAAGCGAAAATTCTTATTGTAGTGATAGGTAATATAAATCAGTGTCTATTTGACTAAACCATGGACAAATTCAATTTGGACGAGTTGGAAGTATATTTATTATTACATTAAGCTAATATACTGAAATTTGATTCTGCAATATCATACGATGGGGATATATTTAATCCTTAAACTTATAGAAAGGCAGACGCATCAGTATTAATTTTTATGGATGATAACAATGGCAGAGAAGTAATGTTGCAACATATTTTGGAATAAGCATAGGTTAATTACACATTTTGCTGTCAAGAGAGTATGTTAGAAATATAGGATAAACTGAGGTTATATTAATCATAAAATTATATGCCTTTTGGTATGTCATCATTAATTTCGATTGCTGCAAAATAACCATTAGTTTTTTAAAAAGCATATTAATTTCTTAAAAGCTTTCAGTGTATGTAATATCAAATTTTAAGTTATAAAACTATTGAAATGTGGGAAGCAGTTCATTCACAAGAGTTTATAATATATATAATTCGAGATAATTGTGTAATTAATAGGTATGATAAATAATTTGATTTGTATAAAGGAGATACCATCACAGCAGTACGCACATAGTGAAATATTATATAATATAATTAAATTAAAATATTTAGCAAACCACAACTAAGCTCAAGATAAAAATATATTTATATAAATTTTATATTAAAATCTTAAGGTATTCTTTTTGTGGATTACACCCTTTACTTATTCTTGAATTAGATTACAAAATATCTAAAATTATCTATAGACGCAGACTGTAATTAGGTCTTTAAAAAATGTTTATATCTATATAGTTAGTATATATACTAATATGATGAGATTTTTTGTTTTTATACTCCCACTCTATTACATACTGGATTTTCCACTTCAAAATCCCACTCCAATTTTTACCTTTCCCTTAATGCTGGACGATCGAGCCTCACACTCGATTCTCTGGTGTCTTTAGCAAATGTTACCTTTGAACGAATTAGAGGGAATAACACGTATAGAATCATCTAAACTTCAAGAAGCTCGCTAACTAGTTACAAAAGCTAATTTACAAGGAGAATTGGCAGATTAAAGATTAATTTTTGCATACAAATTGCTGTTATGGAACATAGATTCTATTATACAGATACCTAGTTAAGAAATGATGAAATCTTGTGGATTTTGTTCAAATTGGGTTAACATAGAAGGTTTTAATTCTAAAATTATTAACAGTTGTTAGTACATAGAATTTGTAGACTATTTTATTAATAATTTTCATATTATATTCCCACAAACTAAATTGGAACTACACAACTTGAAAAGTGTTTTAAAAAGTAGCGGAAAGTTCTATAAAGAGGTTTTGGATCGTCATGTTACGTTAGTTCTATTTTAGTTGTACCGAGAGAAACACTAGTCATAATTTCTTATACATGATTTGAGCTCACGAATTAGTGAAAGCCTTATTCAGTTAAGTTATTCTAAATCACTTGATGATGTAAAAGAGAATTCTAATGATCTATAGTAGCTACTTTTTGTAACAAAATAGTTTCTTGGTTTTATTAATAGAGCCAATGAAAGTAAAATAAATGTTGCTAGTATTGATTTTCAAGCTATAATATAACTTTTACTTGAAAATATGTCAACAATTGTTTTATTTCCAGTAGAAAATTAACTATAGTAACACGATGAGATAGTCAATAGCTTTTTAACTATTACTGAAATGTTGATGGATATATTATATTCGGCCGCGTAAATGTAAAATTCATCATTTATGCCATGCTAAATGGAAAAAGATACTCCACAAGATTCGCAAATTAATTACTTTTATTGCAGAAAGTCTGTCTTAGTATAAGTCCTTGATACATTTTCTGTTGTCATTTAATAATTTAAAGGAGATATCTATATACAAGATATCATCGTATTACTTTCTTCAAATTTTTAGGTGCTTGTCCATTAAATGTATTTAAGTCAATGGGCACACGTATCTAAATAGGACAAAGAAGTAGTAAAAGAGCTTTATTGTGGATAATGCAAATTTATCCTCAAATTAGTTCAATAAAATAATTTAAATAATTATTTTATTATCATTTCATTCTTAGATCTTGCTTTATGTTTATTCTCATCTAAAGTAGTGTTCCTAGATAAGTTATTTATGGAAATTCTCATAAATATAATTATTTAGACAAAATAATCAGGCCTCATTTAGAAGTCTATTTCGATTATAACTTTACTATTTAAATAGAAATGTGTAGTTTAGTATACACGCTCACATTTCAAATAATTTTAAGGTCAAATTAATTGCCCTTAGTCTGTTACAGACATGATATGCGCAATCTAGTAGGTTGTGTTTATCTGATAACCTATATAAAAAAATGAATTTATTAATTTTATTAGCTTCTGTATATTTATTATTATATTTCCGCCCGCTTCATCCAAAAAATGAAAAGAATATACTATAAAAAACCCATTGAAACGTTTGAAGTTGACACGGAGATTATACCTAAAACTCCAAAAAATCTTTTATATATACTACCTGATTCATCTTTATCTTTGTCATTAGACTTATATCGTGGAACACCATCTGATGTCCCATAAATTGCAGCATTTGAATTTATATTAAAAGATGTTAACTATTTTTTCGAAAAACCAGATGACTTATAAGTCCAATTAATTCATAAAAATAGACCTATAGCCTTTTAAACCCGGGATGTCTTCAAAGACAACGTATATTTGAAGACTTTCGCTATGGAGAAAATTGGAGTGGAAGAAGGTCCACAGAGATTAATTTTTGTGAGTGCATAGAATAATTATTAACTGAACTAGGTAGTTTTCTAACTTTAGTACGCACGGTTTGATAAAATTGTTCTTTCAACATCCAGCAAAATTAGAATGGGAAAGAAAATTAATGTGTAAAAAGTAAAAAACGAGGCAGAAATTTACGGAATATCGCGATTTAGAGGTGGGGTAATCAAGTTCAATAGAGGTTTTACAGTTGATATTCTAAGTCCAAACCTAGATCGGATTGTTGGTCAAGCCACATTTTTTGCCCGAAAATTCCAAATAGATGAATCTGTAGATCCATATTGCATGCATAAAGTCATGCCATGGAGTCCAGATCCGAGAATGACACTAGTTAGTGGACGACTTAGAGAAGCCCAGGTTTAGACATATGATTTTGTGGATGCGGACGGGGCAATTGTAGAGCTTTGAGGAAAGTTCGTAAATTTTGCATCCAGCGAGATCGTAGAAAATGGTACTGATTAATGATTGGATATTCTATGTTGCTATTATTAGCTATGTTTCAATATTGTATATTTTACCTTGTTTTGTATACTATATTATTATAAGGAGAAATGAAAAATAGTTAATAAAGTTTCTCAGTTTTTTAGGTTTCCTCATCCTTTATATAATAACTAATTATTAACATGGTGATATAAATTGTATAGTATTCTAAGCAATATAAGCTTAAATAATTATTATCGAACTCTGTTTATTTCTTCCTGCAAATACTGAGATAGAACATTTTAGTTTTACAATGGTTGTTAGTATAATGAGTATAAGTTTGAATATTCTGATTACAGGATATTCAAGAATAAAACGAGGATAATTCTCAGTAACGGCTTTAGGATACTACACTGTTATAATAATAGCTATGTATGCGAGTTTACCATTTATTGAATACCATAACTACTAATTATAGTTTATTCATATGAATGGCTTCACTAAAATAAAATTATCTTTATAATTATTCCTTATGATACTTCGAATGTTAATACTTGTTTAGTTTAAACTATTTAACTGGAAAGATAAAAACGCAAAAAAATTTTTCGAAACTATACCTAAGGAAGCACCAGATTTTGAATAATTTGCCAACGATGATTAGATTGTGATTAGATATAATCAGGACCAAGCAAATTTTAGATCTTGATTTTATGAATCAAAAAATCATTTTAATTTTTAATCATTAATTTATATATTAATTTAATTTGCATTATAACTTTAAGTAAATTAATATTTAAAAATGTCACTAAACTATGTTATTAAAAATTCTACCTAAAATGAAATAGTAAAGAACCTTAACTAGCTAGTGAGACAATTAAGTAATGAAAATTTGATTCGTTTCGATCGATCTAAATTTAACGACTTATTTTATTTTTTGTAACTTTTTTTCGAGGAAAAGTTCCACACCAAATTCACAATATCAGGCCCCTTTACTGATAAAAAATTCATAAGAAATTTCACTAAGGAACTCAAGGCGGTCTCCAAATAACTCAACTTTAACACGTCTTGGGATGAGGAGAAAATAAACGAATACGAGGAGTCATTTCTATTGTTTCTAGAGGGAATCAACCAGTGATCATTTTCTGCACCCACAACCATACTCAGTAACGTGATGTACTGGGTTAAACCTGTAAGTTTTCATGTCCTACCAACTGTCCTTCCGATCCTAATTTAGCAATGCTGACCGAAGCCGAATGTCCTCATCGTACGCATTCTATAGCATCTGCCTACCCTGCTATTTGACCATATCATTTTTCTACTTTCCTATCAAATCCTGCCTCACACGCTCTTTCGCTTGCTCCCTTTGTACTACTCGCGACTACTGACACGAGGTCGCCCTCGCTGTCCTACTGAGCTACGCCTAATACTCATTAGCTTTCGATGCAATTTTGCAGTTACGATCGAACTATGAAATCACTTTTTCCTGTGATGCATGCTGAGCTACAGAGCCATTCTGACCGCATTTAGGAATCGGCAAAATTTATGATTTTTCGAGGTGCTCGTTCAGGAAATTACCCAATACACGCTACTATACTCTCTTAAAGCGCTCGTCTGTGATTTTCTCACGCGCAACCGACTCTTCCAAGTGCTTACGGTTGATATAGTCTTCCTAAAACTCCTGTTTCTGGTCAATTTTCATGTTTTTTTGCTCACAGTCATCCAGCTGCTCTTTTAGCAGCTGCTCAGCCCGTTTTCGCATTGTTTCACGCAATTATGGCTTGTCAGTTAACACTGCCACGTTGTCTACGTACTTTTTTTCACCAAAACGCTTTGACTTGCATTTTTACGAAGCAACTTACTCGTTGTACTAGCGCACGAGCATCTGTTGCTCACGGTATCTGTTTTAGTCAGAGCTCTCCCGCTGCTTGTACCAATAGAAGTCCTTCTCATGCTGCTGGTTGAAATCACACTGTTCGCTGCGTTTGCTATGCACTTTCTGATATGCTTTTTCCTTTATATCACGAGCATAAAAGCAACCATCGCACTCAGTTTTCGTAGCGACGAACTTACCACTTTCCATTAAACTCTGCTTATTAGCACTTAATGTTTGGTCTTTGAGAGACTGCAGGGAGCCGTTTCTGACAGAGGTGGCAATTTGGTCAAACTCAAAATCGCACTATCGGAGCTGCTAGAGTGTGTTGACATAGCATTTTTAGGGAGTATCAGTTATAGTAACTTCAAATTTTGGACATATTTTCTACATTTTGCTGGACTGTGTTTGGAGGTTCTAGCGATTGATCGTACAGCTAAGTGCGCGTTTTGGAGTGTTTTACGGCTAGTAATTGGTTGAAAAGTATTATTTTTCATATTTTGTGTTGAAGAGTTCTTCGTCTTTTTTGTGTTACAAATGTACTTGTTTTTCAAGTTTCTGTGTACCTTAAATATGGGCAGACTAAGCTCGCTATTGTTGAGATGTGTACTCAAAGCCGTATGTATGAGAAGTTCTGTTGATCCAAAGCTTCCCGACAGTTCCAAATTTCAGTTCAATATTGAATTTTAACGATGCCTACTAAATCACTTAAAATACATTATTTGGCATTTATACCATTACCGTTTAAGATGATGGTAAACCTGAACGATTTGAAGAGTGGTTTTTTAGGAGTAAAAGTGTAAAATTCGGGGAATTGAAAATACCAAAGCCTGGAACTAGAACAGGGAATGATTTTAATGTTGATTATAGCTACTAAATGAATTTACTAAATATAGCCATCGGAATATGCTTTAAAGTGAAATCTTGCTGGAGCTAATTGTTAGTGTACATTTTATAAATTCAACGCGGATGAAATAATTAAACCATAATTATATAAGATATAGACTAAATAAATTTTCGTGCCTAAGACTATAGAGACTATAATGCTTAAAAAACATAGATTTTGTTAACTAATAGAGAGTTTCTAACTATTAAAATATAAATATTATACCACCCGTAAATTTGTGACATTAAAATAAATTAGTTATTGTTTACCTACTTATTATATTAGTTAATTTTGAATGTTTTAAACTCCCATGTAACATATATGTAACAATCTCTACTTATTATAATAATATTTAACTATTCCTATAGTGCTAAAGCGCGATTTTTATTAGCAGTTACTCTATGTACTGTAAATAATAATAAAAACTTATTAGTTTTTAACTTTAACCTTAATCAATTATTTTTACTTAATTACTTCAATGTATTGTAGTTCAGGTTTACTATCTTATATATATATTCTGCTAAATCTTTATAAATATATGCGCGATTTTATTATGTTATTTACAATTATTAATACTTTTTTCAAAACAATGATATATCTATAAACATATATTACATCTATTTTATGACCGCCTCTTTCTCTCCAAAATGTCCATTTATACAAATGAATAACTTTACACCTACATTTCTTCCTTAAAATATCTCAAGACAACGTATAATGACGTTAAAGAAATAATACGTCAAATCTCATAATAACTTATAGATTCACTAGCTACATCTTAACCTGTAGAATTACGTTATTTTGCAAAGTTTGGATTCAATAAAAACGGTCGCCCAAATGCTATTTGCACATAAGAATTTTTGAAATCTGGATACTAACGATTCAATACTGATCAGAACCTTGACAAAGACTAGATTTTCAAGTAGTTTTCGTTCTCTAATATTGATAATGGTCGTACAATATTACCTTACATCTTTACAGAAATATCGAACCAGATACTATTTAGGTCTTAAAAAGTGCGTATTACCTTCCCATAATTTTGCGAATTCACATTCGATAAAAGAAGTAGGGCTTATACCTTCAATTTTGTTTAAAATAACGAATTCAAGGCTCCTGAGGCAATATAAAAACAAATAACCCGATCTAAATCTTGTTCATAAGCCAGCAAAGCCAGATCAGAAGTATCGCAACAGAGTAACAAAAAGTAGTAATAGTATTACTAAGAGCACAATAGCAGCTGTGCACCAATACCACAAAAACGGAACAAATAACTGTCTTCTTAACAGTCAACAGTCTCCAGGGCTAGCTCATGCAGCCAAGTTTCGAGAGTATCATCTGCAAAATCTACATATTAATCGCAGCACAAGCTGTCGCAGCTAACTCCATCTATGCCTTCACAGCTAACATCATCGCTCAAGATATAGTATACACAACCTCCAAAAGCATATGAGCGTACCGGAAGACTCGACTTCGACTGCGGAGACCTACAGGATTTCGATGAATTCGACATTGAAAAGTACAAGGATCTACCAGCAGTACCATAGGATGTCTACAGATATAAGCCAGTGCTTTTTGAACGAGCAGTGGCTGAAAAGAGCAGGCACTAGTTGCTTCCCGGGGACCAGGCCTACGCTAGTGAGCTTAACTCAACTTTCTAACGAACTAGACAATTAGTAGACTAATCAAAAGCACGAAAGCACGAACTGGAACGATCTCGATCTATGCCCCGCCAGTAGTGCAGAAAGTGTCACTACGACGATGATACTATGAACAAAAAGCTAAAAAGTTAAAGGTAGAAAAAGTCTGATTAGGAGGAGTATCAAAACTGGGCTAACAATACTAACGTATATCAGGTTCAGCGTGAAATAGAAAATGCCAATCACTACTATGAGGTACAGAAATAGTGCCACGACGAAAATTTACTTGACGCGACGTCCAAATACGACTAGAAGCATAACTACTTTTTAACCGGCCGATACAACCCGGAAAATTACTTATAGGAGTAAAAGGCCGTGTTATGGAACGATGATAGCCTGCAAGCTAAGAAGCGTAAGAGTGCTGAGTAGACACTGTAAGAGCAGCTCATCGATAAGCAGAATAAGGACATCGAAAAACAGCGAATTCCTGAGAAGCAAGAGGACTTTATCAACCGAAAACTACTCGAAGACGATGTAGCTCAGCAAAAAATAAGAGATCAAAAGTTCAAATTCACATAGTAGGAAACGCTGAAGAACTTCCTTGATACCCAATCTGCCGGAGGAAAGCTCTGTGATATTCAGTCGAAATACGATATGACGTGCTGCATGGATGACTCTTACAAACGGAACGCTCGCTACGACGAGGTTTTTGATGCTAATAACCATATCCGAGCCTTGGATAACAAGAATGCAGCAGAGTATAGGAAGCAAAAATTGGAACTCAACAGGAAGCGGAGCATGCTGGAAACTAGATGCAACGATCAGCATGCTTTAGAGCATTTATATGATGAGAATATTCGCAGTTTAGCCAAAAAGTTCGACGTAAGAGATGATTTGTAGGAAACTTACAACAAGGATATCATTCAAAAGGCCAAAAAATAGCTTTACGAGAAGACTAGTTCCTGGTAAGATATGGACGAATTCAGGTTTTAAAATGAAAAAATCGCCAATTTGTAGTGTGACTGCTGCAAGCAGGTTTACCGATACGATAATGTTTTTAATTAAGAGTGATATTATGTATTAATATTAGTATATAAAAATGAGAGGTATTCCAGTAAGTTTAGTAAAGCCCAAACTTCCAAAGTATGTCAGTGCTAAACCAAAGTAGACATTTGAGTCAGATTACTAATCTTATTAGCAAATAGTAGTTAGGTCGTGGTAAAACTAGCTGCATGAGTTACTTGAAAAAAAATCAAAATTTGATAAACCGGCAGAAAAGCAAATTTGCTGGCATTCCAATTAATTTTTTAGCAATATAAAAGAAACCAATAGCTTTTAGCTGAAACGGACCTTTTATTACATTAATATTGCGGTTAATTGCTAAAAACCTTCTATCTAAGTTATTATATAGCGCACTCATCGATTTTTGGTATTAAAACCTCCAATTAAGTAGGTATTTACCCCTTAAACTGACGTTCTGAGAAGTTTCGATTCGATTTTGTGTGCCTCAGCTGTTGAGAAAATACAGTCTATTTACATTGGGTTGTTAAAAGCAGATGCCACTTTTATGTAGTATATTTCTAGTCTTTATTAATATAACTATTTAGTTGATCGAAACTAATTATATAATTTCCTTTCAAGTTTTAAATAGTCATACAACGTTCTAACAAAACATTTAGAAGAATGCATATTAGATATTAAAATATATGAAAGATTAAAGCTTATTGTTTGAAATTGTATCCTGGAATACTTTTATAGACAATAAATCGTACAATTATTGCTTTGCTTGTAAATCTTAATATGATACTGTGATATATTTATATTCACTATAAGTAAATATTATCTGATTAGAATAATTTATTAAAGTTTGTTCATACTTATAAACATACGCTAAGACTAATCATTTTCTGTGTTTGCCCACTATGCCTAATATATGACCAAAATGGTAAGCCCAAACCACTTCTTTCGTCAAGAATTTCGAATGATATGTATTCCATATGGAATGTAGATTAGTCTCACTCCGCCGACTTCTCGCCACCGAACTGCTCCTCCCCGCGCTCTGGCTCCTGCGCCACCTACACTACCGCGGTCTGCATGATGTCCAGGAACTGCGCGTGCGCCTCGGCCCGGGTGGCGACGCTGCGGCCGCGGAGCCGCGCTGCCTGGAGGGCGAAGTAGTCCTCGCGGAAGGCGCAGTACTCCGCCACGTTGTCGTTGCCGGGTGCCTCCACCTCCATGCGGATGATGTCCAGCTCAGCGCCCTGCAGCGCCAGCCCGGGCAGCAGCACCTGCGCGTTGGTGGTGTAGAGCCTCACGCTCCCCGGGCGGTAGAAGGCGTCCAGCTGCGCCTGGGTGAGTGCCGCCTCGGTCGTCTCCGCGACGGCGCGCACCACCGGCACGAGCTGGCAGGGCTGCAGCTCGAAGGAGAGCAGGCGCACCTGGTCGGTTGCGAACGCCTGTACGAGCTGCACCTGGTACGGCGGGAGGGTGGCGAGCCGCTGGCCCAGCAGGAACTTGGAGATGTACTGGTACAGGGACAGCTCCGGAAGCACCACCACATCCCGGAAGCCCAGACCGTCCAGGTATGGGTAGTCCGCGGGCCTGACCAGGATGGTCTCGGCGACGGGGCAGGTGAGCCTCAGCTAAACGCAGCGGAGGAACACCCGCTGCAGGAACTCCTAAGTATAATTACCTTAAATATAATTGAATTTATGCATTAACTAAATACCAATTGCTACTGGACCAAAGATATATAGAATCTCAAAGCCTTTCTCTTCTACAAAGTAGTTACCAACTTCTGCAGCTAAAAGGTCTTCTTCAGAAAATCCACTACATTTTATTTCAAATTTATACAAGGATAACCTTTCTTTATAGTGACCTTAATCTAAAATAGAGATATTCTAATTTGAATAAATTGCTATCATTTCAGTATTATAAAATTATTAAAGTATAATAATAAGTTTACTGAATGATTTGTGATTTTTGAAATATGTAGATAAACTTATCTGAGCCAAAAATATATAATAATACTAATAATATTATTTTTGAGTATTTTTTAATACAATAGTATAGTATAATAATAGGTAATAATCTATATATTATTAAATGTTATTAAATTATTAATTTTTATAGAAATGACTATCTAGCCTACTTATGAAGAAAGTGCATGTATGTTATGCTTTAAGTTTAGAGGTAATATTTTATTAACATCAGTAACTTAAGTTTTTAAACCTTCATCAACTTATTAAATTTTTGACTACTAGTATGCAGTGTATGAAGACCTTAAATATGGCTCGTATTAGGTACAATATTAGAATAAAGATATTTCTATTGATGTAGAAAATTTAGTTTATGGTATTGATTTCACATCAGATAAATTAAATGAGTATAAATATTCTATAGGCGATGACGTGGTTATTATAGAAGGTAATTCAACTTAAGAAGGACCATTTTTACCATGTAAGCATGATATTTATTTATAGTTTAACAATATTTTACCTCCTTAAAAGTTAGTTTCTGGATATATGAAACTTTATCCGAATTAAAATATTATTCAGCTCTTATCTGGTACTAGTTAATTAATTTCCACATTAAATCATATTAAATAATCATACTAATAAGATTATATTTTTCATTACAATAATGAGTAAATTGCTATTCAAGCATTTTGGTGGTGCCATGGCAAAATTATACCTAATTAACATACTTCTTGTGTTAAGTCAGTTGAGATAAATCCTTCTGATAGAGAGTATAAGTCATAGGCTACATCATCTACTTTGTAGACTTATTTAAAAATTGGGCATAGAGGCTGTGGTATGAACAAAGCTTTTGCATCTGGTCGCGTAAAAATTGCTGAAAATACGGTAGAATCTTTTAATAAAGCATATGAATTTGGTATGGATATGATAGAAACTGATGTAATAATAACAAAGGATAAAATTCCAATTATCAATCATGATTTTAAAGTTTAGTACCATGGATTAAATTTAGCAATAATTCACTTACTCTGGAATAGTTTAAAAAAATAAAAATTGACAAATCTAATATCGATTTATTTTAAGATACCATGATATCTTCAGACTATATGCCAACATTAGATGATGTTTTATAAAATATTAATTAACACTGTGGAATAAATATTGAGATCAAATATCCTTCAAAGCATTGCTAAAATATTGGTCTTTAATATTTTTCACGTATTGAAGTTATTAGAATTATATTTGAGTCAATTAAAAAGTATTAGTCTAGAAATATATACTTTTCTTCTTTTGACCCTTATATTTGTTCAATATTAGCAGCAGTTTAAAATACTTATCCTGTTTTATTTTTACATTATGGTACAACAATTTATGAAAAAGATGAAGAAATAAATATGTCTTTTATTGAAGTGCTAGATGCTCGATTTGGTCTGATCAGAGCTCAATAAATAGGTGTTCAGGGAATGGTACTTAGTAAAGAAGTATAATGCTGGGATAAAGACTTTATTTCTAAAGTTAAAAAAGCTGGTTTGAAGGTGTTTACTTATGGTACTGAATATGATGATATAGAATTTGTTAAAGATTAGTAGTAGAAAGGGGTAGATGGCATCATTTTTGATCTTGTTAATCATGATGGTAACCAAGGATGTTGAGTAAACTTTTTATATTAACAGTATTATATAATAATTTAATATATATTTAAACCATTCCTTTATGTCTATCTGTGCTATTTGCTGTGACACATATGCATTCAAAGCTGTCACCGAATGTGGCCATGAAACATGTGCCAAATGTTGGCTTACTGAAAAACATCTTTGCTAACGGGGGAAATGCTTATTTTGTTCAAAAGAGAAAGCTTAGTCGATGATTCTTCCAAGTTCTTTAAAGTTAGAAGCATTTAGATATATGAAGGTTAAACCTTTTATGAGTTTCAATTCTAAATATAAAGTTTATGTACATTCTTCTGCTGAGATTTATATATCGCAGTTAGAAAACCCTGCATGCCCAGTTTGCAATTAATAGTTTCTATAATTTTCAGAAATGTAGTTACATTTATAGAATAAGCATTCTTTGTAATATTGTAAAACATGTTCAAAATCTAAACCGGTTTTTAAAATTGACTAATAGTTTTTTTCATCTAGTGATTTGAAGGCACATTTAAGTACTCATCCTACATGCAAACTGTGTAGTTTTAAATAGTATGATGATACATATCTGTAAGACCATTATAAAATTTAGCATTTAAGGTGTGAAATTTGTAGAACTTTTGGTGTTAATGATTCATTTTGGGATACTTAGAAAGACCTTTAATCGCATATTAAGTCTGCTCACTTTTCATGTACATTTATTTAATGTAATAATGATGGATTTGGCTTCTGTAATGAAGAAGAATAATTGGATCATTTAATCGAAATTCATGCTAGCTAACTTACTTCAGGATAATTATCGGAATATAAAAATAAGCTAAGCTTAATTCGAAGAAGTAAAAAATTAGTCGATTTAAACTAATTGACAACTTTCTAAAACTTATATTCTATTTCAAATAGAAAAATATCTTCAGATTAAAAAGGTATTATGACGACATAATATTAATAAGAAGCTGAAAATATGTATTTACAAGATTATTTAGCATAAGCTTCTGTAGTACCTAAGTAAGCACATAAGTAAGCACAAGGTATACAATAATATATAGATTATGTAGAGCCTTAGATTCCATAGTAATAATATAAAGGCATTACTAAACAGTCTATTTAAGATATCAATTTTGGTATTAATTTACAACCTGCTACACCTGCTGGAATGTATAGTGAAATACGACCAACTCCTGTTTAATAAGAAGTTAATCCATTTTAGTCAACATTTGGATTTAAAATCAAGAAAGTTAAAACGAAAACCACTAAAACTAACGAGTAAGAGAAACAATAAAAGGCTATTACAAATATTTAAACAAATATGAATATCTTAGATAATGGACTATATGAAGAATTTACTATTAAAAATGAGGAAATCGAAGAAACTTAACCTTAGTAATTATTTGAAATAACAAAGTTAGAATAGGAATAGTTAAAAGATGAAGAGCCTATTTAAAAGACTAATTTGTTTGGAATTCCAATTAAAATTGTAAAAGCAAAGAAAAATTAATAATAACAGATCACTATTAATAATTCAGACGAAGTATTATTTAACCCATATGTGAATGTACCTTAAAAAATTTAATTATTTGCACCAGTAGCAGTTAAAAAACAGACGACTATTGAAAATATTGGATCAATTAAATCAAATGATTTTATTTCCAGTATTAAAATTGTTAAATAAAAGCAAAAGAAACCATAAGAATAAATTTTTGAAGAAGATGTTGACTTTGACCCTATCATTAAAAAATAGACTCCAGTAGAACTTTTTAAAATTTAGTAGCCAAGAGTTATGAATGATTTAACTAACAATTAAAATGAATAACTGGATTTAATATAAGTTACAAAAGTTAAACAGAAAAATACATAGTACTAACCGTAGTAAAAGATTAATGTTATAACTGAAACAAAATCTTAAAACCAATCTTAACAAGGTAATCACATTATTATAACCTAAAAATAAAAGAAATAACCAAAGCATCAATCAATTTAACAATAAGAGATTGTTGAAACTGTAGATTTAACATTAACAAAAGAAGAACTTAATATGATTCGCAACCCTCAACCCAAACTTGCTTAACCTGCTTTAATAAAGTAACAACCACCTTCCAAAAATCTATCCAATAATATTATTATGCAAATTAATAATATATTCCCATTAATGCCCTCTGAAATAGCACTTGCTCGTTATGTAGATAGCAAATTAGTTGCCACCCTATGTATAACTTTTGGATTTTCTATTGATTTAATCTCGAAATTAACTGATCAATTTCGTACGTTCAGTAGTGTTCAAAAATAAGCCATTAGTGATAAGCAACTTTAGTTTAGCGAAAATTATCTCTAAAATACTTATAAAATTGATCCAACTGATGTTGTTATCAACAAAATTTCAGATTATCGTATTTTAAAATTTACGATATAATAGTTTTGTACAGAAAGCAGACTGAAAATTCTTGATATTTCTGCCATTAATTCAAAATGTCAAATTGAAGTTTTCGATAGTATTAGCAAAAATGAAGACTATAAACTACATTTGGTTAATTTATCAGATGATATAATTCTGACTAGAGTGTTGTCAGTTGATCACGAATTCAGTAATATTTTTGGATAAGTTTGTGAACATTCTAGAGGATGTAGAAAGCATAAAACTTGTGCACTAGACTCTGTAAAAGCGTAAAAATTATAGTGAATCATTTCAGTTACTCGAAATATATTTTAAAAATCTATAACCTATTTTTGGCATATAGTTCATAACCAGCTTTGGATCCCCATAGGCTCCATAGACCCCAGACAAAAGGCTAGAAAATAGCTAAGATCTCTTCGCAAATAGTAATATCCACGTTTTCCGTGAAATATGTTTTATAAAATATAGTTCTCTGCTCTAATGTTGCGTAGTCTGCATAAATTGCGTCAATTCCTGTAAATTCAGCAAAAAAACAAGCTATATCATAAAAATTATATGAAACTGAAGCATATTCAAAATCTATGAAATAAGCCTGGTTATTATTGAAAATTATGTTTCCAGCATGTGCATCATTATGGCAAATACAAACTTTAAGAAGGTGAGGATACGCAGTTTTATAAAAATTTATTTATTAAGTGATGAAATTGACGAAATTATCAAAAGTTTCCTTATCTTATTCGTAATACCATTAATGTTAATAAAATGCTGGAATATAGTCAAATAAGCTAGGTTTTTGCCCAATTTAATGTTAATGAAGCTTTTAAAATGCGGTTGCGATTTGAATAAGATTATCAGCTTGTCCTAATAAACTATCCTGTTCAAGTAATGAGCCCTCAATATATTTCGTAATAAAAAATGCATCAAAATGAATAAGTTCTTCAGTAACAACTTAACAATTCTAAGAAATTAAATATTATAAAATTTAAATTTCTTTATCCTGATCTCTCATAAATATTTCCTCTCTTTTTAAATATCTACGTAATAAATACTTTTAATCTAAAATTTATACAATAAAATTATCATTTGTACAGCCAGATACTCGTTCTAGTATCTTAATTTATTAAGATATGGATTTTTCGATCTATGCTATTTCTTCTTAGACATCTGCAAAGTCATTTTAGATTTAAAGCATTTTATGCTACAATACTTATCTATAATATTGTGGGTAAATATTTTATATAATTGTGAATTCAATTAAATCTATTGCAATATAGTATTATATAATAAATAGTAAGCAAAAATAATAAGAATAATATATAGTAAATACCTTTACTCGAAAATAATGACAGACCAACTTTACACCTTTTTTAAGAAAAGTCATGCCGAGACACTTCTTAAAAATCTGTAAGAAATACTTTAATCAACAACTTTAGATCTTTATACACCTGTTTTAGAAGATAATAAGCTTTAAACTATACACGAAGATTATCGTTCAAAAATTTAGCATCCAATGTCTCTTAAAAAAGTTAGAGAGCGTACTCTATCCTCAAATTCACCATATTACTTAGTAGGTCACTTTATTTATGATATTCAACTCATAATTTCAAATGCCCGTTTATATAATTCTAACAAGCCAGAAGTTTTAAATATTATTAAATCTTTCGAAGATAAAATTTAATCCTATTTTCCAGAGATCTAAATATGTGCTATTGATTTTTAAGAACCAATTCCACCTCTTTTTCTATAAATGCTTTGTGGAAAATTATCTGTATTATCTAATTAAGAACTGAAAGACGCTCTTCAAGTTTCTTAAATTTAAGGGATAAAAATTGATTTTAAAACACTCTCTAAAAAACGATTTTGGCCATTTGTTCAATTGATTTTTGAGTTTAAAAATGATGATATTGACCTTTCGATTTATGCAAAAGCAAGTACTCCTAAGGTAAAAATGATGTAATAAAGTAGTTTTCCTGCTATTATATCACCTGAAGTTGTAAAAAGTAAATCAGTGGTATAGATTTTAAAGAAACGAATCGAACAAACAGGTGGAGGGTAAGAAGTCAAAATTGCATAGTTTGTGAAAAGCGAAAGTGTAACAGAGACACCAGTAGTTTTGACAAAAGTTAGTCCTTTAGAGCTTCTAAGGATGAAATAATAGAAAAAAAGAGAAGAACATGAAAATAATATAATATAATGAGATTTTTGGTTCAATTGTAAAAGGAAGGATTATTTGATTATATACATAAATAATATGTTGAATAATAAATAGCTTGTAACTGAATCAAATGAACTCCAGTATGTTTTATTTATCATAGGCTGAGTCACTGGAAAGTAGCACATAATTTCCATAAACTAGAATATAAAGATCTAAATCAGCATATAAACAGAAAGCTATATTATTACTTACCTCAAATTCAAAAAACTCTATTTTTTCAAAAACCAAAAGGTAAACTTAAGTAAAGTCAAATTTTAGCTTTTAACTTAGCAATGCTATAGTTTAAAAAGATTTTTAGATTAAAAATACTATTAAATCTACATTTAATATTAGGTCTTTAGGAGATTTCGAATCAATATTATCAGAAGTTTAGGCAATTATGATGGTTATTTTAATTGATTATGATGATGAACTAGCTAATATTGTATCAAAAACTATATTTACAAATTCATAAAATCATATAATTAGTTATATGCCTTAGTCAGTATATTAAAAGAAATCAAAAGAGAGAATTTAGAATAAACCATTAGAATATACCATTCCATATTCTAGAGTGTATGATGATAGTATTAATTGGTAAAGATCAAAGTCTGTACAAATACCTAAGCACGAAACTTTTTCATTCTCTCCTAAAATTTCAAGAGGTCCTAAGGATGTTCCAAAAGTTAGATAATATCATGTGGAAACATTATCATTTTAACCTAATTTAAATAAGTATTCGAATTTTTTAGCAATAAAGCAGCGTCTTACACATGATGGATCATTTAAAACCTATGATTAGATTTTATAAGAAAGAAGAGATAAGGATAAAGTATAAAAAACATAAAACTTACGCATTTGTTCCTAAAAATTGTCAGCAGAGCTGTATTAACAAGAAAATAAGTAATGTACTTTCAAACCTGTTGTTACTGCAATGGCAAATGAATTAAATATTGAAGTTAAAGATGTCTTCAAACGTTAAGAACTATTATTATTAAAAGCTATGGACTAAAGAAGATTGAAGTTAGCATAAGCGAAGTCAAAAGAGTAGGTCCTTGAGAAGCAAAATGGAGACTCTTCAGTATTTGAAAGATTGAATGCTGACGCACATCTACGACAATTATAGCTTTAAATTCGTTAAAAGTTATACTAAAAATAAATTCTAGAGTAAGAGTAACTCAATATGAAAAAAGAGTAGCAACATGTCGAGAAAAATGGGATGTTTATGTGTCTTAATAAATTTGACTACAAGGATATGAAATAAAATATTAACATTTAAAAGAAGTAAATTATTATTAACTCTATTGCTACCGAAAAAATATCAGTTTTGTAATAGGATCCTTTTTTATAGGAAATATTGAATGAATGATTAACTTATATTGTATTATATAACTTTAGAATCATAAACATAAATCGTTTTATAATGTAAACTTAAAGCTTGAAATAAACTTCTAAGGTCATTTCTTAAATAGATTATTTTCTGTCGTATTTATCTTAGAATAAGAAGGATTGGCCAAAGATCTCTCAACCTATTGTCTCAACATAGTCAAAGAAGTCATTTTATAGTAAACTGTATTAGGAAGGTTTAGACCATCGCAAAAATTAGTAGTAATACTTTGAAATCGGCGAAATAAATGCTGTATTATTATCAAATTCCATCCATACTAATAAGAAATCAGATATGATTCTTTCAAAATTTCAAAAATTTGAATGAAAAATAATTTATTTTATGTGTATTTTCGTATACTTAACAGAAGCAATAATCAATTTAATAGTCTTAACAAGTATCTGGTTTTATAAAAAATGTGTTTAGACTCAATATTAAACAAATTCAGTGTTAACGAAATAGTAGTTATTATATATATAGATACATTTATCTATTCATTTCTTTTCCTTTTACAATGTCTGACTAAGAATCGTCATCGTCTTCATCCTCTGGATCATTTGGAATTCCTGAAGGAATATAAGATCTAGATTTTGGTCGCTCTCATACCACTAAATCACTATGTACATCATGTGGTTAATAAGGTATTACAAGACTATTATTTGTAGATATTCCTAAATTTAGAGAAATAATAGTTTCATCTTTTAAATGTAAAAATTGTGGTTTATTTGGACGAGATGTGCAACAAGCTAGCGAAATTTAAGACAGATCTGTAGAAATTACGCTTCCTGTCAAATGTTCAAAAGATCTATCTAGAGGTATTGTTAAATCATCATTCTGCTTAACTATGATTCCTGAATTGGGATTTGAAATCGCTGCTCGACCTATGTCAGGGGTTTATACAACTCTTGAGGGTCTTTTAAAACAAGTGGTTGATAACTTAGGGCTATTATAAGCAGAGAGGAGATAACATGATTCTGTATATGCAGCATAAATAGATGATTTCATTGAGAGATTAAACTAACTACTGGCTAAAACAGCTATTCAAGAGATTCCATCTTAAGAGCCATTATTCACAATTAAATTTACTGACCCATCAGGAAACTCACATGTTGAACCGTTTGAAGATCTTCCATATACAGAAAAATTCATTTATAGAACTAATGAGTAGGCAAAAGAAATCGGTCTAACAAAAATTCAAGAAAAATAAATTTAGCAAGAGGCCAAGTCAATTAAAATAGACCCAATAAAGTTAGATGATATAACCATCCTATGCGATTAAAATGATGTAGTTGCTGAGCTCCCAATAGACTGCCCAAACTGTGAAAAAAAGATTTTTAACAGATCAGTTATTATAAATATTCCTTATTTTAAATAATGCTTACTATAAGCTGCTAGTTGTGATGATTGTAGTTATAGAAGCGTTGAAATTAGCTCAGCTGGCGCTATTTCTCCAGTAGGCAGAAGAACTACTTTTAAAGTAACCGATGCTACTGATTTAAGTCGTGATGTTCTTAAAAGTGATACTTGTAGTATAGAAATTCCAGAACTTGGATTAGAACTATAGCCAGGTACATTAGGAGGAGTCTATACGACTCTAGAAGGTCTAATGACAATGCTGAAAGATGAACTTACAAAACATAGTATGTACTGGGTTGGTGATGCTTATAGGGATCCGAGCCAATAGAATAATTTTAATGAGTTAGTCTACAAATTAAATGATTGTGTCGACGGTAAAATGAAATTTACTATTATAATTGATGATCCATTAGATGGTAGTTTCATCAAGAATATTTATGCTCCTGATCCTGACCCAGAAATGCAAGTAGTTACTTATGAACGCACCCACGAGCAAAATGAGGAGTTTGGATTCAATGATATTGATGTTGGTGAAGACTGATCAAATAAATTCACTTAGTAATTATGGTTTTTGAAGCAGCTAACTCATTGAATCGTCAGATAAAGAGTAATTGATATATTATGATACTGTTAAATTTTGCTCATACATTGATTCAGTCTAGTTTTTACTTTAGATATTTTACTGATCTTATTAATGCTAAGATAAACATAGAAGATCAATCTTTTGTTGGCTGTTTTACTATTTATAAGAAATACGTATATCTAAATCTTTGATTTTACTTATATCTATATTATTTACTGAAAAATATCCCTCCAAGTACAAGAACATTCGAGCTAACTCTTTATCAATAGTTGTTGTAAATAATGTGTCTTTTTATAGTTAAATATATTCAGTTATTATTTTTTCAGTTAGTAACGTATCTTTTGGCCATTATAACATTATATATTCAGCCATATTAGTAACATCATAAAAACCAACCTAATCATTATGTAGTAATTATAAACTACAAGCTAAAATTTAGATAATTTATAGTTTAGTGAATATTTATTAATCCATCTATGTAAATCGTTATAAAAAATTTTTATTTATATTTTGTTACCTAATACTATGATAGATATATAGCACAACTTTTTCATCATCATGAGCACCGAATAATTAATTAATATAAGACTCAACCAATTTGTTATTATGAAGTTAAACAGGAAATAAATTTATTTTCAATGATATCATTTTAATTAATAAATAATGATGCCTAATTTCGTTTAATGATAAAATTTGTATCCCAAATTCCTAAAATATAAAGCGTATTAGGAAATCATGAAGAAGCAATCGTCTTTGCATTATTTATAATTCCAGATACTTGCTATAGTATTAAACATATATTTTCTAGTATATAGTTTTATTACTAATCTATTTTGATTCATATATCTAAATATACAAAATTTTAAATGATGATTCTGTTGTAACTAGAAAATTAGACATACTCAAAAATACTAACTACTGGCAAACCATTATCAATAGAAGAATATAGGCAACTAACATAAGATTTTCTTATGTTTTAATATCCAAAGTTTCTTTATCCTCCTTTAGCTATTTATGGGGACACACATGGATCTGCTAAAGATATGAAACATGCCATCAATAATAAGTAGTTCAAATTATTGCTAGGTGATTATGTGGATCGTGGACCTGACGGAGTAATTTGTTTATAGCAAGCTATAGCTTTAACTGTTTTACAATTAGGATTGGCAATTCGTGGTAATCATGAAGAGTTCAGAATCAACTAGAGATATGGATTTGACAAATAATTAATGGCTGCGTATAAAGAAAATTATTAGGAAGCTCTGGATTTAACTTTAAAAATTTACGAAAAGCTTAAATTATTTTAATTGATAAATAGTAAATTTGGAATAATTATGGCAGTACATGGAGGAGTTCCATTAAATCAGGACTTAAACAGCTTGGTATTTTTAGGAGCTAATAAATTTAATAAAGAAGATATTTTATGGAGTGATCCAGGAACCTAGTATAGAGCGAATCAAAGAGGTGCTGGATTAGAATATGATAAAAAGCATTTTGAAAAATGGAGTTAGAAGAATGGCGTATGGGGAGTAGTTAGGGGTCACCAAGTTGTTCAAGAAGGATTTAGAGATGATTTTGGTGACTAAAGACATTGGACTATATTTAGTAGCAGCTCCTATGTTGGAAGTAAAAATATCGGAGGTTGGATGTTGTTTGATAATTAAAAAGGGTTTTAACCTTAAAAAATTAACTGAATAAATAATATTTATTGTATAAGTATCTATTATATTTAAATTTTCTAAATGTCATTTCTAAATAGTTTAAAATATGTCATTTTTAAGCTAGATCCTCTCTATAAATGTTTCTTAATAATGTCATCTGAAATTAATACATTATCAATTAAGAAGCATGACCTTTAATTAGATGTAACAATTGTAAAAAATAAATATCTAAAAGCACTTATTTCCCTATCAATGTTACAGTCTAAATATTAAGAGTAGATTTAATAAAAACCAGATTTCTTAAATCCGAAATAATAAGAAATTGATGAAGTTTGTGTCAAAGTTGAAGAAAAAATAGAGTTTTAAAGAATTGAGAATGACTTTTTACGAGAATAATTATTAGAAATTAAACGAAAGCACAGTGAAAATGAAAAAATTATTGTCGAAATTCCACCCAGTATTTAACCAGAAATCAATCTTCTGTAAGATAAAATTAACGACCTTAAAAAAAGAAATGAAATAGCTCAGAAAAGGCTTGAGCAAATGTTTAAAACGGAAAAACTAAATACTCCTAGTATCTTAGAAAATATATGATTATTTTTATTATCTATTTATTTCCATTTTAAAAATGAAAATATTTCACCCTGACTTCATTTTTAACCATAAAAAAATAATGCATTAACTAATTAGGAACCTTGAAGCAGAACTTATATAGTTTGATAATTTTTTAGTCGGCTTTAACGACGAGCAGGAGCGTCTTGTAGAAAAAAATTCGAAATTTAAGCCAAACACATATATTAACTCCTATATTAGTAATATTTCTACTCATTCAATCCCAAAAACGTAAAAATCGCTGTCTATAACAAACTTAAGCCTTTATGATAAGAATTTTATCTCCTAACTTAATTATACCTAAATTATTGTTATGAAGTCAAGACATGCTTCGCTTCTCAAATTTACCGGGGTGATACAGCAAGATTTTGATGAACTTTTTAAGGTTAATCTTGAGGTAAATCGATTTATAGTAAAACTATATGCAGAAACGAATAGCCAAGGTGCGATGGTGCGAAAGCTATAGATATGGCTAAAGTGAGGCCCATCTAATCCTTCTTTCCCACTCGTCAACTATGTGATTTTTGAATTTCACTCGTAAATGAGCTCCGTAACGGCTTTTTGTAGCGCGAACACCTGGCTACAGTCCATTTTCTTGAAATCGAACCTATGTGCCTGCTTCAAAACCGTCCTCTACGCCTCCGATAGGGACGAGATCTGCTGTAACAAAATCGTTTCGTCCACGTCGATTTCCTAAATCAGCACCTGCGGCCTGAAACTCGGCGTAATGCCCAAATGGAATATCTGCGAATTCGTCAGCTTAGTGAAAAATTGCTATTACAACATAACCAGAATGTAGTTCAATAGTTCGTCAGCTTGCTCTGCGATTCCGGTGGTCCCCGAAGCTTATGCGAATCGGGTGCAGTTAACGTGAATTTGCACAACATCCCGCACGAAATCATACATGAGGCGGTGCTTCAGCTGCAAAAGGCTCTTTTTGATCATATCCAGCGAGACTGGGCGTTTTACAATGTCAGTGTATGTAGGTAGGTTTGAACCTATGTAGTCCACGCAACCAAGAAATCCCTAGGAGAAAGATCTTTGTTTTGATGCCTATGTGATGATCTTAAAAAGCTTAATGCGCGACTCGTCGCCTAACTATATAGAGCCAAATTTAACTTACTGGTCGGATAACATTAAATAAATAAGTTGTTATACTATATATAAATACTGTTAAAAATTTAAAAATGATTTAGTAAAACTTGGACGATTATTTATGCATTAACAATGCATAGAGTTTAAAGCTGTCGAATATTTAGCGATACTGTTATATAGAGATCATTAGCATACTAAGTCTTTTGGATTTTAATATATTTTTCAGTTTAGTAGACTAGCCAGAATAGATTCTAGTTTAGTAAGGTTTGCGACTCAAATTTGCTTATAATCATGCATATAATGTTGATAATTAACAAAAAATTTAATTTTCGTTATATTAATATGCTAAGTTGAAGTAAAAGGACGAGTTATTTGAAAAAAGTTATTTCAAAATAAGTAATTTTTTAGGGCTTGACAAATAAATAGTAAATTCAGAGTTTATTGTAGGGGATAATTAGATATAATTTAGTTTTTATATTGGTATATAATCTATTAGGAAAATTATTGAGTGCCCATCGTTTGTTTTACAAAATACTAAAGAATAATAAATATTATTTTAATAGTAAAAATTAAATGACACATTACTTTTCCGTCAACTTATTGAGGAAAATTAACTCTTGACATAATAATACTCGTTGTAAAAGTCTATATTATCATGTTTGGAAATCATCTTTCCTGGTATGAAAAATGATTATGATAATGATGATGAACAAATATAAGCTATAGCTATGTATGAAGAAATGCTATAAACTATTACACAAAATATTCTATAAAAAGAGTAAACAGATTAAGATATTAACAAGATTAAAGAACTAATAGATTCCATATTTCTAATGTAGTAAAATGATTTTCTTCAGAAATAGATTATTTTATTTCCTATATTTGCTGATAATTTATAAGTAGTATCATTAAGTTCACTTATTTTAGAATAATTTGAAAAATCATCGGAATTTAAATTTCTCCCTATATACTATAAGCATAAAGAGGAATTAAACCTAGTTGGAAGATTAACAATTTTACTAGGCCTTATTTACAACTTTTTTAAAGTATTTACTTTTAAGACCAATTCTGTTGTGTACAAAGATGGAGAAGTCTCTAATCTTTAATAATTTTTAGAAAATTGCTAAAATTAAACGGATATAGATCTTTACTCTTATGGGAATATTTAGTATTAAGTATGTATTAATAAATTGAAAGATGAATTAGATATTAATGATTATTTAATTTAAAACTCATTTGTGACTATTCCATATCTTAAAATGTTAATTCTGGTAGATGACGACGATCACTACAGGTCAGAATTATTTAGTATAATTTCATAATATAATTAACTATCAAAGGTAAACTCCTTATAATAGATAATAAATATTTTTAATTTACCAAACTCTGAAGAAAACGATATCATCCAAAAGTCAATTAAAATAATGAGTTATTTATCATAAATTTGTTTAATACCTCCAACTACGATACCGCCTGCAGTATTGTATCCAATACCATAGTTAAATTAATAGTATGTATAAGACTTAAAAGAGTTTTAATAAAACAATAAAGAGGAAAATAAATATTTTTACTTACTGTATTGTAAAATGATTAAATAGGGAAATATTTGTGATTAAATAGCTAATATTAGTACGAAATACCATTAGAAATTTATAAAATAGGAATGGTATGCTTTATTATTCAAACTTCAATATTGTAAATTCAGTTAAGATTTTTAAACATAATTATCAACCAATTTTATTTCTAGACTCTAAAATTATTTAATGTGCACAAGAGTAGGGTATTTAAATCCCATAATAGTAGATGCAAAATGTGTGGAGTTATATGAAAAAGAATCTATTAATAAAAAAGGAGTTACTATCAAATAGATTTGTTAATTATTAAAACTAGAAGCTTGGGAAAATATATAAATTTAATCTGATTAAGATACTAAGCTTAAAGTATGCGTAGGAACTGAACATGATGATTTTGATATTACGAACAAAGGAAGTATCTATAATAAAATGACTTCTTTAGTAATAAATGATATTTAGACTAACAAAAATCAAGAAAATAATTATATTTAAAAACATACAAATCTTATTTCAGTTGAAAATACTAAGCCAAAATTTATATTAAAAGATTAATAATTTTATGATAATTAAGTTTCTATTGAAATTCCATAAAAATATGCGAAATACATATATTTTTATCATGATGAAGATGTTAATGCCAAGAATTAACTTGAAACTGAAATTATAGAGTTTGCAAAGAAGCGAGATTAAGATGATGTATACATACTTATTGATGATACAAATTTATATACAATTGAAGAATTTGTAATAACTAAATGCAAGACAACCAAATTTATTTTAGTCTCTATTATGTGATATTAGATATTTATATATTATTAATAGAAATATTTTAATGTAGTCAAATGAATTAGTTAAGTCACTTATAAATGCAGAGAGATTTCTAATAATAAATGTTTAAGGTCCATCATAATCAGGTAAAACATCACTTATTTCATTACTTTTAAATGATTAAATTTAAACTGGTCTTTATTAACCGATCCCATAAGTTTACTCGAAGATAATAAGATTGAAAGACTTTTCAATTTTCGTATAAATTTTAGACAACAGCTCATTAGCTTCTCATGTCACCCTTTCTACTGATGTATCAATATAAACACGTTGTGATGTGGATTAAATTTGTTCAGGGTTTTAATATTACTCATCGTTTGCATAGTAGTGGATTTGTTCAAAAGATTAGATATATCAACTTTTACATTTTTAAAAAGAGCTTAAAACTGATTGGAAAAAAGTTTATAAAGCCCAAAAGAAGAGATTTTATGCTAATAACTGTTGTACAAAATTTATTAGTGACAAATATAACAGTATATAATTTTTAGAAACCTTATTTTAAAACAAGTCTAAAATATAGTATTAAGAACAGGTAGAATATTCTATCATTAAATAAGAAGTATTTTCTATTAAGTTCGGGAATCCTTAGCTACGAATTTAATAACAGGTTTACAATTAGAATAGTCCTTATATTATAGGATATAGCAAAATAGAACTTATGGATACTTTTAAACCACATGACTGGTTACAACCATACTAAGTTACTTTTTACGAGGAAATCAACAATAATAGTGTACTGAATATTGCAAAAGCGTTGTCATTTTCTGCCAATATATCATTAATAAAAACAAATTAGTGTACTATAATCAAATCTTCAAATCTGGAGGACCTGGAGTACTACCTCTTCTTACTCCCACGAAAGATATAATTTTAGTCAAAAATTAATTGCTTTCATTACACAATTTTGGGTCGCACACCTATATTATCTTTAACCTAAAGACTAGGTTTATTTAGTAATCTAGAGATTACATTTAAGTTCATTGTTGAACATAACACATGTCTGTCTGAATTCGATGCATATTGCTAGGCATTCAACAGAGACTCAATCAAAATTGTGAACTAGGTATTCGATAATCAAAATAATATCAAATATACGTTTATTTCTATATTTGGTGATCTGATGGGGATACGTTTATTATAACAAACACATCATCTTTCAAATGTTCTAGTACGAATCATTGATTTTTAGTATACAGGAAAAATCCTAAATCCACTCAAAATAGAGAGCATTTTGGGTCTTGAATTCGTAGTATAACGTATATCTTCTGAATTTTTATCATAGTTGAAACCTTTTGTCTAAATTTAAGAGACGGTTTCAGTATAGCAACTGCATCTAGAAGCAAAATTTGAATTCAAACTAAGACAGATTCTTGCTTAGAGACGTGGGCGGATTATAGGGAAGCAATCTAGTACCTTTGAGTTTTTGATGCCAATATTAGAAGAACCTGGGCTAATCACACAGCTGGATCGTTATTTTGCCAATTTTCAACTCCAAAGAGTGGGCCTCGACGTATAAATTGTCCCAACATCTGACGAATCTTGCGACAACGGTTATAAAAATTGTCAAATTTCATATCGCTAGCTTTCTAATGCAATACTGTCTTTTTTCGAATGAAACTCATTTAATCAGTTTCGCCATTAACTTCTTTGCTTGAAATCCACCAATTTATAGAGACTAGTAAAGTTCATTATAAGGTTCAATATGTGTGGGTTCGCTTTTGCCAAGCAACACCCAATCAATTACTTTCATTGCCTTTATCTCTCGATTAGAGTCTGGGAGTTAGATCTATACTGGAGTTTTATATCTTAATAATGAGGCAATTGCCCTAAATTCTGCATATTAAAACACATCATTAGCGCTTAGAGGATCTGGCGATTGCACCTATAATGACAACTTCTTCTTTACTACCAAATTAAATAACTCACCGCATGACTTTTAAACAGTCTTTGATAAAATTTCGTACCTGTTTTTCATCAAACTGAAATCGTCAATTTTGAATATTTCTATTTCTATTACAATGCCTTATATCATTTTAATATGATGTAACATATTAGTATAAACATTATTACTTATAATTTTTTGCTAATGACAAGCTGCTTTTATGATACAAAAAGACGCAAACTAAGCGAAGTTTTCAAATAAACTTTTCGTATCGCAAAACTATAAGATAGAAACAAAGAAGTTAATTATCATATTAATATTTTTCAAGGAGCATGGTATGTTTGATTGAAAATTTTTGATTGACATATTTGCAGTTTAAATAGATAAATTTAAAGGCAACTTTCCTGTTCTAATGATAAAAATGATGATACTTTCTATTTTTGGTACAACATATAATATATAGAATTACTGGATTTTGGCTTTAATGATTTCTAAAACTGACGAAAATAGCGAAGCAGGGTCAAAATAAACCGAATTTTATATGAAACAGTTTAAGCTATTGAAAACAGGTATCAGCTATGTAAACAAGAAAAATGTATGAATTGTGTCTAAAAATGATTTACATTATTTGAATTTTTCCTCAAAATACTATTGGATGCTCGTGAGATAAAATTCATTAATTCCTGTTAAAATTTCATAAAAATTAGTTTCTGAAAGGGTGGTTGGCATGTAGATATCTAAAAGAAGAACCTATTCAATAAATGGAGTTTTATATTGACCTTTATTAAGCCAAATAAAAATATAGTCAACATAATTCATTAATATTTTTAGTAGATTTAATTAAAATTCGATAGAGCTTTTTTAGAAAATTCCTAGGTAATAGTCTACACTCGTTAACCATTACTAGTCTTCTAAGTTTATTTGGTGTGCAGAAAAAGAATTTTCAATAATCAGTAAAAATTACTTGCTGAAAAAGCTATTTAATCGTGATGTGAAAATATAAGTCCAGTATTAATTTATATGCTTATTAACAGTATCGATACGATCTATTACATCATGTTAATGCGTTAGATCTAAAAACTATCTAAACGTATAAATATCATGTATCATTTCTTGTAATACTTCCTAATCGTCATCAGACTAATACAGATATGGTGAATATTTTTAATATTTTGACATTTATATACAAAATTGTTGAATATTTTCTTAAAAGTTAAGTCTAAGTTATTATCTTTAACTCTGATTTAATAATTAAGTAAAATTTTAGCTAATACTAGTGTATCCAATTATGCTTTAATATTAAGAAACCATATTACTGACCTATGATTTATCTAATGATAATTTTAAAGAAATATACCATTTTGACTAAATACTTTCAATTAATTAATCTGTATACCCAAGGCTATCCGTAAAATTATACAGTTCATAGTAAAATGATCTAAAAAATTATATTTATCCAACTTTTTATTCTAATTAAGGTATACTTAAAGTTTTAGAAAAAGGAATGCAAAATTCTATTAGTTATTCGCTGAAACTAGTATCCTTAATATTTAGAGATTAAATACATCGACCAATTTCTTCCTAAGATCGATATTTATTATCAATCTTGATATTTTTAGGTTAAAATAACTTCTCTCCTAATATTGGAATCTATTTCTTCAAGTGTTACAACCAGATCATAAACGATGGCTCAATAATTTAATTATATAATGCTAATTTATATTTTTTTAGCTAGTTCTATAATTTACTAACTACATTAATACCTAGGTTTTCTAACTTTATAAATTTATCATTTTCCAAATCTAGCACTAAGTTGATTATTTCTCTTAATGGTAGTAAATTGATAGCTTATGTACTTGATCCTTAGCTAATATATTTAATATGTTATTGCATACCTTAAGCTATTTAATCTAATTATTAGGTGCTATTTAAAACTAAAGAGTAAATAATCTACAATTCGGCTGTATTTTATAATTCTTCTTAATATTTAGTCAACTAATTTGCTTTCTAAAGAACAATGCTTTAAAATTTTGCCTGAGACACTATTTATTAATTTATTCTGTCTCTTTACCTGGTTATCTCTGTTTTCAGCTGATTAATAGAACTAGATAGCTGTAAAAATACTTCTGTATTGGTATTCTAATTTAAAATATTAGATTTTCTGACATTAATTAATTTGATTAGTTCTGCAACTGTCTAGACTTATTAGGACGCAGAACTTATTTACTAGAAGCCTGAAATAAAATGGCCTTATTCAAGAAATTAAACTCCTCTAGACATATTTAAAACAATATTGCAAATTCTATATATAAATTATAATTTCAGTTTGTAACAATATTTAATCATTTCTTTTAATGAAAAAATGTACAAGCTGTGAAAAATAGTTTCCTAGTTAGGCTAAACTTTAAACACATTATAGAATTCATACAAATGAAAAACCATTTGAATGTGGTGACTGTGGTAAAGCATTCTCATAGACATCTAATTTAAATAAACACATACTTATTCATCGCCCGCGATCATTCTCTTGCCAAGTTTGTGAAAAAGCATTTGCTACTAAATATCATCTTTAAAGGCATTCTAATATTCATTCAGATACAGTTTAATGTGAAAGCTGTGATACATCATTTAAAAATAACAATATTTACTAAAGACACTATAGAGAAGAGCATTAACCAATCAATAAAATAGAGTAACCTACAATATAGCAGGATATATCATCAAATTCTATTTATTTGTCAGCAGGTTATACCTCGTTACTATTTGAAAAGGATCCATGCCTCTGCGCAGCTATATGTCATTGTGGAGAAGGTAGCTGTGGGTGTGGTGCTAATTGTGATTGTGATCATTCATAAAAATAGTGATTTTCATTCAAGTTCGCTAAGTATTATTTTCCTATTTTCATTTAGCCGTTCAGATTGAAGCATCAGCTTCAATAGCGAAACATTGCATAAAGCTTAAAAATTTTCTGATTTGTGTTGCTCATCTACTAGAAAATTAATCGTGAATATAGATTTTTATGTTGGAAATAAAGTTACTTAATTATCAATTTTTAGTTATTATATTTACAATAATTCTTGTTATGATTAAATCCTTTATTAATTTACGACTAACTTTATTTATTCTTCTACAGCAGAAAAAGATAAATATTACTTGTTTGCAATACGAGTTTAAAGATCTATTAATGATATCATTTTAGTATATATTTAATATACGATAAAATAATATATAAATAAAATGAAATTATTTTTTATTTTAGATGGACTGGGCGATACAGCAAGGCCATCACCTTTGAAGCAAGCTCAAACCCACTATTTTGATAAATATTAATAAAAATGTAACTTATTTAAATTTTAAGCAGTATTAGGTTAAGTACCAACTTCCGATGAAGCTTTTGCAAGCTTTCTTGATCTATAAATACCAAAACGAGGCGTTTTAGAGGCTCTTGGTGATGGTCATAATATATCTGCTGGTCAAACTGCATTTAAATGTATTTTCGCTTCATAATCTGATAATACTATAACTAATAGACATCCACATATTTCAAATGAAAATGGACTTTAATTAGTAAATGAAATCTCAAATATAGATAATATAAAAATTATTCATTAAAATCAACATAGATTCTCTATTGTATGTGATGATTTTACAGAGTATGAAAATGATCCTTTAATAGATGGATAAAAAATAAAAGAAACATAAGATCAAAGGTTGCTCCTTATTTAGAACAAAATTGATAATATTCTATAAAAGTCATCGATAGCTATTTAACATAAAATAAACACTGTTTTATTTCGCGCACCAGGTCAGTTTTAACCTTAATTAATTAAGAACACCAAGTATATATTTTTTACCGATTCCTAAGTTATATACGGAATAGCATTAAGCCTTAATTGTGATGTTTTTTACTGGCATAAAATAAATTTTTTAGAATTATTGCATTAATATGAGAATAGAACTGTAATATTCCACTTTGATAATACTGATAAAGCATCCCATTAAGGTAATATTGCATTAAAAATAAAAGAAATTGAAACTGCAGATAAAATATTTGGGAAAATTATGGATGAAGTTAAAGTTGAATAATTTTGTATTTTTGGAGACCATGCAACTCCTTGTAAAGATAAGGTTCACAGTTCTGATTTTGTACCTTTAATGATTAGTGGGGGGAGTGGATGTTTATTTTCTGATGAAGATTGTTTGTTTGAAAAATTAGTGTGTGGTAGAGAAATATTAGATAAAATGGATGTATGAATTTACTGATGTGAAAGATATATTATTGGTTGGAAATCTACTATAAACTTTAGTAAAATACTATTATTAATATTTTAAGTTGAGTTGTAGAGACTCTGTACTTTTATCTTTCGTATCTAAAAAATTATCTACTATAAACAAACTAATATAAATATGAATAATTTATTTATATAAAATAATTAAAAACTAATACAACCTATTGACCTTCAAAAATAAAGTTCTGCTATTTAAGCATCACTTTTTAATATAAAAGTGAATATTGCTAATAAGTGATTAGAAATAAGTAAAATTTAATAGAGTTTAAAATAAAAAGATAATTGACTTTGCCAAATAACACCATAAACTTGTTATTTTAAAATATTTTTATTTACTTATTTAGCTAAATCTATAATAAATGTACTTAATAATGGCAATCTCTTGCCTAAATTAATAAAAATCTACTATCTATTCATGAAAACAAAGAAATAATTTTTACAACATGATTAAAACGATAAGTTGTTAACTCCTTAACTATTTCACCTAATTTTTTAATAACATTTTATTAATACTTAGAATATTTTCAGTTAACGCTGCGAGTGTATGTAAAATATTGGTTATAACTGAAACTAAATATGTTTTAAAAAGTAAATTGGGAAAATAATTTATATGAATTATTATCAAATTATTACTAATTATTATTATTGTGCTTTATTAATATAATGGTGGCATGTAAGATATTTTTGATGATAAGCATTGCGAATCAAAGCTGAAACATAATTAGCTTCGTTTATGTTGAGTGGTTGCTAATTTATTTATTTTTAAAATTTTAAACAGTGCTAATTTCAATAAATATTACATATTTCTAATATTTAAATAAAGAATTATAATATTAATAAAGCTTAATATAATTTTCACTAATTTACAAATCATTGCAGAGATACAAATCCTGGCAACTCTTTATTTTATAAATCCTAAGTACTCTTAGGAGTTGGTAGTAAATTGTTAATAATACTATTAGTTGTTGGGCTAGCACATTAAGCTAATCTATAAAGTTCTTGGACTTATAATGTTTTTAGATCTTCATAGTCTTATTATTATACTGTCACGCAACTGATCCATGATACTTCGGTGTTTAAACTAATTAACTAATTTAATTTGTCACAATATAGTATTTCTAGCCCAATCAATATGTTTATAGCGTCATAAAAACGTCGACTGGTTTAGAATTTGATTGATAATGTCTTCATTGGTAACGGATAATTAATTAAAGTTCTAATAATACCTAAAGCGGTTTATTGCAACTAACTATCCTTACGACCCGTATCATAACAGTTTGTACAAATCATATGAAATCTATTTTAAAGCTCTTATTGAGGCGGAACACTATATGTTTTAAAATCTAATTTATCAAACAGTTTTAACCCATCTATTATAGTAAAAACCTCCCCTATGCGCCTAGTGTCAATCATCAATTACTAATAAAGCATTTTAACCGTCACCAGACTATACTTATTTTCTATAATCTTATAAATAATCTAATTGGCAATACTTTACAGCTTCTCCATTTTCTATTAGTATATTTTTATATATTAATATAATAAAAACATATTCATTTCATTACCTCTCATTTCAATCCAGAGCAATATTTTCCCAATTCTAGCATAAGACATCGAAGTCCCCTAATGATCTTTCCATCATCAAATTCACATTGAATTTCAAATTTACCCATTTTCAGACATTTTTTGGCTTTTGGTAACATTGCTCGATCACCGAAAAACGGAACTGCAACATTGCAAATAGGCTCATTTTCACATATTATTAAGCAAAATGGGGGGCCATTTGCCTATGTAAAAGGTAACCGAAAAGCTATTTTCTAAAATGGAAAATTACGGTTCAACTGCTTAAAATCTAGTAATATTTATGGCTATTTGAATGCATAATAGGAAAGTAAAGCATAAACTACATTTCTTTCGAAACAGGTGATCTATATAGATGAAAATACATTTTATATTTTATTGTACAAATCCATATGATCTCCAAAACGCAATATTTTAGAACCAAAAATAAGTTCTGGTTCGATAATTTCACCTTAAAATGACAAGTCCGAAGGAGTTGGATTTATAAAAGAAGGAGATAAAATTTTGATAACATCAGCACCTGAATTAAAGTTGGATTATGCATATTTGTTGAATAGATGCTTTTATTGCTAAATAAGTTTTTCTGGTAATTGTGAGCTTTTCTTTTTAATAAGTGAGGAATCATACTTTGGAGATGCGGTAGGCTTTTTTGAGCTCTAACGTATTGGGGGTGGACTTGGTTGCGGGTTTGAGCTGGATGAACTAGGAGAAATTTGATGAATTTAGAAGTCATTTTCATCAAAAAATGTTGTCTACAACGGATGCTTTTCAGGAGCATTATATTCATCTAAAAAAATATTTTTACTCTCCTATTTAGTGGATTCTCTCTACCCTGCTAATTTCTAGCAGTCCATAATTAAATTTTCATTCAGATACAGCTTATGTTTAATTTTAGCACGTTCTTCATAAGTGTTTACGTTAATCAATGCCTCTTGGAGTCTGATTTTCTCCTACTAAAGCCTAAAAAGCGTCTATTTAAAGTTAATTTTCATCTCATTTACTAAATTTTCATCTTCAAATTTTTCAAGCATTTTACGTTTGAAATCCAGTTGCTACTCTTATTATATTATCTCTATTCTGTCCTTAGATTTGCATGCATTACACACCCCACAACAACAAGTACAGACTGGGCATAAACATCCAATTCGCTTCGCCAATTAACATGTTCTGCAGTAGCACTCGCATCGGCATAGATGTAGCACTTTAAGACAGTGGAAACAGTTAAAATTTGACTTTTCGAAAGGCATAAATGGTGACGTATCCTAGTAAATGCAAGGTTTCTAGTAGGATTTAACACAGGATTCGCAATGCTAGCTTGGAGTTTACCGGTGTACCTGATGTAGACTTCGTATTTTTTCTCGTTCATATTCTCGCAGTTTCCAGTAGTTTTAAATATCTGAATTTTTATATGGACATTTTGCTTTAAATACACCTGGCCTAGAGCCGGCTCTTTCGTCTGCGTAAAATCTCCCTGCATATAGAACACCAGGTATAGCTTTTTACATATTTTAAAAATTTTTATTTGAAGTTATACTTAAAACTATATCATAATTATATTACTTTCACTCCAATAATTTATGAATTAAATTATTGAGCTTTACAACCCCAAAATGTTTAAGGCTGACGACGAAAAGGTTACTGAATCAATCAAGGAATTAGTAAAAGTTATTGATGATTAATATTCCTCAGAATTTAGTAACTTGTTTAATGTAGCATTGAATTAAGCAAACGAAGATAAAGATGTTGAACCTAAAGAAGAATATAAGAATTTACTAGCTATATTTCCTAAATAGTTGAGAAATGATACTTTTGACCTTTTAACAATAGCTTGTTATTCTAGTTTAGTTAATTTGATACCCATAGAGTGGTAGCCATTATCAATTATTGATAAGGAGTTAGAATAAAATTTAGTTGATGGAGTATTAAAATATCTTAATAACTGGTTTGGATAACGTATTGGAATGGTAGACTGCCGTACTAATTTTGAGAAATACATTAAGTTTATTAATAAGTATTTGAATACGAACACTTTAAGTGTATTTCGTATTTATCTCGCAATTTCTCGTATTGTGACTAAAGAAATCGAAATAGAATATCATTTTATCTAGGAAGTTATTAATTGTTGCTCGTTTGTGGATCCATCAGATAAAGAAGACAAACTATATAAAGCATCTTGTAATATCATTTGCGGATCTATTGGTAAGGTTTTATTAACTTTGAAAAAATTTGATGTAACTTTATTTAATGCTCAAGTAGTATTGGTTAAAAAAATGTTTCTACCTTTTGTTGACATGTAACTTCCATGTGTATAAGATCTTCAATAGTTGATTTCTTGGAAGTAAATTTAAGATGACTCTGATATGTATTGATTTTAAATGTATCACTCGAATTAACACGTCATTTTCCATGCATCTTCACCATCAGCAAAATAACCTGCATCAATTTCTTTCTCTTTATATCCACATAAATCTTAATACAGATGAATAGCCACATTATTCGATTTTCTAACATGTAAAGTGCAGTGTTTTACTTTCCATGATTCTTTCATAGCCCTATGAACATGAACCATCAGTCTATTAGCAACACCCATGCATCTATAGTCATTAAGTACAGCTACAGATGTTATATGGCCGTGACCATCTTCGCATTTTCCCATAATGTATCCTATAACTTCATTATCAATCACTGCGACATAAGAGCATTCCGGCCAAAGAACTAAATGCTATAACCAGTATCTTAGACTGTAATTTTCTGGTAAACATTATAGATTTATTTATTGCATCTGTGGAATATCTGAAGAATTAAATCTCCTAATCGAAAACATTTCAGGAGTGAAAATATATTAATATTGTATTATATTATTTTTATGAATTGCGATTAGTTAAATGGAGAGACATCACTCTTTAATGAAGTAGCCAGGTATTTTATTAGATTCAGGGCAGCTTCTTATTATCCCTACTTTTATATTTCTTTTATTAATAAACAGCCTTATTAATTAAAATAACTTCTTTGCACATAGTTTAATATTTTATTCAACTGTTGCGTTTATAATCTAACAATCAAATGTTAATATTTTTGCACTTTCTCTTTTAAATCGATTCCTGATAGTTATGTTATTTTCTATGCTCTTATTTTCAATAATCCTTCCGATTAATTATTTCATTTTTGGGGTTAATTTTGAGTACTAGCTTTAAAATGGACCACCTTAGATTATTATAACATCTGGATTATTTCTTTTTCATTAGTTTCCAGGTACATAGAGTATAAATGAGACTATCATTATGTTTTAAATAATACTACTATAATTTATTTGTACAGAACATTTAACTATAAGGAAGCCAAAAATTGATATATATTACTACAGTTTATTAGATCAAAAAATAGAGACTCTTTGTCTAAAATTTTCACTCAGATTTTTATTTTTTAGTATTAACTCAGCACTTTTTATCATTCTTATTACTAAGGGAAACTTTACAGAGAAAGCGTCAAACTGGGTGAATAGATGTGAACAAATGGTTAAAATAGTTATTACTCTTAGTATCATCACGATTATTTTTACAAGATAATTTATATTCACATATGATGATCAATTATCATTAATTACACTTATACAAAAAATAAATTAGGATGACTTCTTATTAAATAATTACAAAATTATTAAAAATTATTTTATCATCATAATCATGTTTTGTTTAGTAAAATTTATTTTAGCGAAAATACCTAATATATAAGGGATTAATATTTATTACAATCCATAACATAGAATGTTATGGTTAGCAGTTGAACGGAAATCATATCATTTACTATTATTTCTATTTTCCTATTCGAGCAAAAATAATATATATCTTATGTTTATTGTATCTAGCATAACAATTGTATTTTTAGCCATTATAGAATCAATGAGAGGAAGTATTAATTTTCCTATCATTAAAATATTCCATAAATACTCGGAATAATTTGTTAGTGATCATAAGCACAAGGTTGCATTAAATCATATATAGTTAATTATTTCTGTATGCTTTTTCCCTGCATTAAATATTATTTTAAATGAATAGGTTTCATACTTGGAGAATTCTTCCATTTATACAGTAGTTATAGCTGATGCTATGGCTTGCCTATTACCAGCTATATATTATTTAATGACCAATGACATACCCCTTAAATGGATTGATACACTTTAAATGCAATTTATATCAATTCCAGTTTACAGAAATTGGACATTACCTTTTATAAATTCTGACAGTGCATTTTAACACGATTTAAATATGAAATTAGATAATACAAATTACAATGAAAAGTAAAAAATAGTATAATTAGACTTATTTTAATCTTCAGACTTGAAATATTTAGTGAAAAACAGAACAATTCTAGGAACTTTTGCTTATATCGTTTCTGCAATGATAAGTATGAGCCTAATAAAGACAGAGGCGGTTGTTATTATTCTTTTCGGAATGATGAATGGTATTTTAGAAGCTCTGTGCGTTTAAGACAACATCTTACTGCCATTTTTATAAGGTAGTCTTGTTTTGCTTTTTAAATCCTCGTTCAAATGAGTTTTTCGACTTCAATCGTAAAATGTAGGTGGTATGATCTAAGCATTCAACTTTATCTGCTTCTCAACTTCAATTTTCGCCTTTGTCATCTTTTTGCTTTGCACAAACGTCTTATTGGCATATTTAACCAATGTCGTCTTATCAATTACCTTTTCGACGTACTATTTCTTGTCAGTTCCGAGAAATGACTACATTTTTGTGTCATGCAGCGCCTTCGCGTGGGCCTGCAGAATCTCGCGTCTGGCCACCGTCACGTACTACGGATTCTTATCATAGGCCTTGTTGAACTGGTCAATCAGGCTGCTAATCTGGTCATCAATGGTTTTCAAGATAACCAAAACTGGCACCTCGACCTTTTTATTTTTATTTAAATTCAGGTGGTTATTTATCGCCTACTGGATAATCAAAGCGCTCTGATTCGCGATTTCGTACTGGATCTGCTAGTTCGACACGCCCTCAAACTGCTGCAAAATGATGTACTGCGCATTTTTGGAGTCGATGAGCATTGGATCAGTGAACAACTTGATAGGCTGCGCGACGTACAACGTTTCCTAGGTCAGTTTGCTCAGCTGCTGCGCCATGTACTCAATCTTTTACTCAAACTGGTCCTTGATCAGGTTCAGTTCGGCGGAGCGGAGCTAGAACTTCCCTTCAGACTCCTGGCTCTTGTACTGCAAATCTGTGCACTCGCGCTCGAATTCGTGCGCGCGGTCCACGTGCATTATTGACTCGTTCTGGATGTACTGCACGTACTTTTTTATCACGTCAAGGTCGTCGACGTCGAACTCTTTCTGTGAAAAATAGCTGGATTTAAGCTGTTACACACACGTATTTAACGTGCCCTTCGCAAGGTGGATTTTGGCGATTAGCTGGCTGACCGTCTGGCTTGAAAAAATGGTTAATTCGTGTTGCGACATAATACGCTCTATAATCGGCATTCTAACTAGGTCGATATGATATTCGTCAAGGAACTGCTCCGCGAACTTGAAAATGCTCTAAAAAATTTTTCTAAACATTTCCATTTTTCTGACATTTTCAGTATTTTCAGCCTAAATAATCATATATATTTGGAGCAGCGGAGCACAGTTCGCGAACGAGAAGTTCTCGTCAAAGAACTGACCGTAGGTGGTGATATGAAGCAGTGTTTTGAGTTTTTCTTTGTTAGGCTTAAGTTTAAAGAGCTGATTGAACTGGCGGATTTGCTGAGCGAAAACTCCTTACGAGAGAATCTTTTTGGACTTGTTGTGCACTTCAAAACAAAGCATTTCGAATCTTATTTGGTCGAATAAATTAGTAAATTCATCCGTTAGCTTCAGGGTGTGCTGTTGCTGGAGAGTTTCGTATTTCTGTACTGTAAAAGTCGGATTTTTAGTATCGTTCTCAACTTTTACCTCGATATCGTTACAGACGATATCCAGTGAAGCAATATAGGCTTCTATTTGCTCGCAGTCATATTCTAGTTCGTGGACTTACTCCTAACGTTGAAGGCGCTGTTTCTTTAAACATATGATTTTTTCCAATTATGAGTCAGTAAGAACCCGTATATTTCTGATATTTTATTATAAATTATCCACTTCTTTATCTGTTAGTTTTTTCACTGAAAGAACATCGTGAATATCAGAAAGAGGATTTTTTTCTAAAAGATACTCGACTGCCTCTGATTTCATCATTTCACGTAATGTCGGCTAAGATTAATTTTTAGGCCATATAGATTGTTTCTTAGACTTTTTAAGAGGTGAGCTTGTTCGTGATGTATTGATCTTCGGTAAATGCTTCATTTTGAAATTTAGTGAATATTACGAAATAAAAGTATTGTGTGGTTATGTAAATAAAAATATACTATTATATTGTCATATTATATAATATTATTTTTAAAATATGAACGTTAAAGATATTTTTGAATAGTAGATTAATAAATAGGTAGAGTGCTTACACGACGTCTATCAACAGATGGTTTAAATTACTGAAAACTATACTATAAATATAATTTAAGCCCTATAATTAAAAGCTCAAAATGGTGAATAACTTCCTTCTACAGATGCAATATCTGCTATTTTGGACAAATTATAGCTGAACTTACAGTGACATTATCTTGTTCATTTAATTTTCCCCCCAATTACCATTTACTTCAATATTTTATTTTGACATTTTCCCCATTTCTTAGAATTTAAATGTTACCAAATTCTACCTTTGGGAAAACGACTACAATTTCATCATAACCAGCTGTCACATTCGGTTAATAGCCTTAATAACCTACTAATATGTTTGGTGCATAATCTTCTGCATTTGGAGCTCCACCAGCATTTGGTTCAAATTAACCAGCTAACACATTCGGGTAGTAATAATAACCTTCAGCATTTGGATAATCAGTCAATACTTTGGGATAGTAACCATAAACGGCCTTTTCTTAATAGCCAAATACAGGATTTGGTTAGCCAGCAGCCGCAGTAGCATTTGGTTAGTAACCAACATCTACTGGTTTAGGGTAGTAACCTATAGCAGCATTTGGCTAACAACCATCGACAATGTTTGGTCAACCTAATACTGCGTTTGGTGGCCAATAAGGTACTTCAGGCTTTGGTCAGCCTGTTACGTCTGCATTTGGTGTCAAACCTGCAGCTTCAGCCTTCGGAACCAATTCAACCTTTAACTCCTTCAATAAGCCGTAGTCATCTATGAATGGTCAGAAAACATTAACAATTCAAGATATTGGAGCAGAGTATTTAAATGCATCTGCTACATATATCGCATAATAAAAATAATCATTAAAGCAACAAAATCATCCTCAATTATCTTTAGCTTTATCTAAATCATTAGTAACTGATTAATCTGGAAAATTCAAGCAATAAATAGGTATTTAAAAATAGAGTAGCAATACATAATCTGATTACTATAAAATGGCTATTTCCAATCGTCTTGACAAGTCAAAAAATTATAGTTCCCAAGCTGACGTTAAAGAGTCAGAGTATTTTAAAATTGAAGAATAAAAGACAGAATAAATACTAAATTTAAGGCAACTTTCATTTTAAAACGAGTTTGGAAGAGTGGAATTAGTCGATTTAATTGAGCTACCATCATACTTTGAATTAAAAGATCATTTAATTATTAGTCATAAGTCAGTTGCACTAATTGCAGAAAATTCATTTTTGTCTAATAAAAGAGCATAAATCACGCTATTCAATGTTTTTCCACCTGGGAGATCGATTTCGGATATTGATGAGTATAGAAGAAAAATTGTCAGCTAGACTGAAATGCTAGGTGGTGAATTGAAATTTTACTCTCCAGACACTGGAATTTGGGAATTTGAGGTAAAGGAATTACTGTGATAATAATGTAGTTTATTATTAATTATATTTTATACTAAAATTTCGCTATAAATTATTTATTTACTAAGTATAATAAATGATTCAAATTAAAAAATTTAATTGCCTCACAATGCTAATGCTTGCAATTTTAAATTTGGCAGCACTATTTCGTCATCTTCAGGCATAACTTCTAAAATAATCTCGACATTCGCGTCAATTATATTGCCTTCTTTATTTCCAGCTCTAATCACCTCTCTGATCTTCATTAGTTTCTTTTCTGGTTTATCCATAAAGCCCATAAATAGCGCTCTTGGACCAACAGTAATGGAGTCAATTTTAACTTAATGTTTGTTTTAAACGAAATCTAACACTTATTATATTGTTGGATCACCTTCCATTATCATTTAATCCCAAACTGTTAAAAATTTACCGTTGCCAATGTCCATTTTTGTACAACATTCATTCTCAGCAATCTATAACAATGGTAGAGCAAAATTCATAAATATTTACTTATAGTCTTCTAGTTTATCAAATTTAAAGCATAATTTAAAATATTCTATTCCAATATGACCACAAATAGCTGCAGTGCTTGTAATCATAGCTGGAATAATATTCCCTGAAACTCTACGAATTTCGTGATTTGACACAGTTGGAATTGAGTACGATTCTGCTCTGAGATTAGCAAACCCTGATACAAACTCAACATGTCCGTTACTAGGATCATCTTTCTCGTATGTTACTGGTATTTAGAGATTTTTAGGTCTATGCTTAATTTAATTCTAAAGGAAAACCTAAAGATCGGCAATTGACTTCAAGTCGTCTATTTGAGAGCTCTGAGTTGCAAACTAGTCTGCATTAGCTATATTACTATTGATTTATTTAAAATATAATTCAATTTATTAAATAAGCATAGTTTAATCAATTTAAAATTTATAAATTTAACTTAATATCAATAATAGTCCCTAAATAAACTAAATATGAAATTTATTCTTGATATCAAAATTAATACATTTAGGAGGCCTCTTTTCGGCTAACCAGAATGCGGAGCCATCTTTATTTTTAGAATCTATTGGAAATTATTAAAGCAATGTTTCCGGACCCTCAAAAAAATACTTTCTAAATAAAGAAAATGCAAATTTAATACATTTATCTTAAGAGTTCATTTCTAATTATGTAAAAGTTAATATTTATTATATACGTTTTTTCATAGAAGATTACTCTTTAAAAATATTTTCTGCGAATTCAGTCATTTAATCAGAATTTTTAGAGTTAAATAGTAACTACAAATCTTCTTATGCCTTCATAAATAAACCATTGAATTCGCTCATAACATAAACTATACAATGAGTAATGTTATTAGGGAAATTATGAATTGTGCATGCCGGAGCTTCAGAAGTTTATTAGTCCACTGTAGCTGAGTAAATTTGAGTAAGTCTCGGGACTACTATTTAAGTATTAGATTTCTATCCTAATGTACCTGATTCTAGTAATGGTTTATTATATTCTACACATTTTCCATCAACAAATCTACGTGTTTCAGTATTATCTAAAGCATTACAAATAATAGTTTGACTGTTCCAAAAATCTGATGATAATGGGTTAGATGAACCTACTCTAGCTGTCAGCGCCTCGATATTGATTCCAGGGTTCATTTCCTAAGCTTTTTCCGCAGCGACTGATGATTTCATCTTTCCAGAGTCTTTTTCCCTGAATAAAAATTATCTTGATAAATTAGAGTTTTCAATTGAATCTAAATCAGTGATAGTGAGCATGGTGTTCTCTTCAGTGCAAGCACCAGATAAAGCAAAAAGCTTAATAAGTTCACAACCTAATGCTCCAGCTCCAACCAAAAAAACAGATTAATTTTGAATCATCTATTATTTTTTAATACCAAATGCAGCTATCTGACCATCATATCGGTTATTTCTTAGCTGAGCATCTTCTGGAAATTCCTTAATTAGTTCAAATGCATCAAAATAGAAGAATTGCTATAATGGTGTGAATTTTCCAGATACAGCCTTTAACGCCTCTTACGCACCCCATGCAGCAATAATAGAAGAAACTGAAGCAATTTGTGCCATATTTTATCCAGCAAAAATATGACATAATCTACGCGATTATTCTGTTTCCACGCATATTTAATTTAATTTCTATACAAAATTACAGACTTATTTAGTATTCCATGGATCTGTTGGTAATAATTACTCATTTTCATCAATAAATATAAATAATTAGTGTAAAATAGCACGATGATCAAATTTAGCGAAGTCTATCATCTCATCGCAATACACAGGTTCAACTTTACATTATTAATAAGGCTTAAACGAAATAACTTTAGGCTCTTTAATTAATAAAGTATAACCACCTCTAACATAGTTAATTTAAAAATTATCATCAAGCAGTTTACTCAAAAATATCATAAGATTATTATCATTTGGAACTTATAATTTAAACGCTTTTGGGCCTAATATTTTAATCTTGTATTACTAATTATTAAACATCTACATTAGATCTAAAGACAACTATTCATTAACTTTTTCATCTTAAATCAAAGAGAAATGTACATCTTTTACAAGAATTAATATATCATCCACATAAGGTGGCACTTCGGCCATTTCAAATGAAATAATAATATCATCTAGAACTTTATCTACCATAACTGAGCTGACAGTTAAGTCTTATACTAATTCACCGTCTGTATCTAAAATTGTGAATTTTTCACCAAAATCACAAAATACTCTACCACATAAACCCTTAGTTTATGAAATAATAAATGGAATCTAATTATCATGACAGAAAGTAGAAACTTCAGCCACAGTAAAATTTATGGATTCAGTATAGATTATAGCTGAGTATTACAGCAATTGTTTTAAATCTACCAAGTCAATAGAGAAGGATTATTTTTAAGTATTAAGTGGAGATAAAGCATTTGCGGTGAACTCATCTTTACGTTATCCAATAGATTATGTTGTTAAAAAAGGATGAGAAGCCAAATCTAAAGATGTAATAAGTGATGGATCGTAAAGAGCGACACTACAACCAGTTAGTAATATATTTTTACCCACTTCAGCACCAGTTCCAGAGCAGCCAAGTATTAAAAATGTAGCATTTTACATTCTTGTAAGTGCTTCCTTACCGAAGACATATTCAGTTCTAGAATAATCCCTGCTAACTTCACTCATTTATTAGAGGATAACTTTTATGATTAATTTATATATTAAATATTTAATTTATTGTAAAATATGAATTCTGAGTATTACATTAAAATAGACAAAAATCAATTACATTTACTGGTTGCATAATATCTTTAAGAAAATAATCTATATTAAACTTTGTATAGTCTTAAATCAGAATCAGAAATCGATCTTCCTATTTATAATAAATAACTTGATATGTTAAATTAATTTTTCATTGAAGAGTCTTATAGAGATGTATTATAATTTCTTATACAACTTCCAGAGTAACCAGAGATACTAGAAATATTATTTAAAGTAACATAATTATAATTTTTTGAAAGTTCAGACTACGAATAAAAAGAAGTGCTTTCAAAAGAACTGTAATAATATTATTCATCAATACCATTATAATAGGTTAATTTATTTAATGAAAGATTAGAAGGTTTCAATTAGGATTAGTTAAAATCGTTTAAGAATGAAATTTTTATATAAATACAAAGATGCTTAGTTCCATATTACAATTAATTTGTTGGTAGTGAATGTGTATTTAGTTAGTTAGAAGGAAGAAGGCTTACAACTATTTGCTAAAACTATTATTAGTTATAATATAAAATGATTAAAAAGGACGAAAGACCAACTTAGAAGTCTGTTGATGTAGATATATTTAATGATATCAATATAAGTAATTCTGTATTAGTAGCTAATGATATAAGTAACTAAGCTACTCAAAATGAAATAACAAAGTGTTCTAATCAACTAGATAATTTATCTTAATAATAATGTAAAACTTCAGACTTTCATTAGTAATTTAACGAACTACGGGATTTTTAGTAATAAGCTGTTGAAAATGTTAATAATTATACGTAACTAGACCCTACTACATGTTAAAATATATCATAAGAATAAGAGATTTCAGTAATTTCTGCTGAACAATAATAACAAATTAATTAACCTCGGTATTCACTTAGAGACTCATTTAATAGAATATCTGAATTAAAAAACGAAAATCATAATACTTTGTTTAAGAGAGAATTGTCTACACCTACTATTGATTTTATTTCATCGCCATTAATTTAAAAATAAATCAAATCTAGTTAGTATCATGTAATAAAGTTATTTTAAGAAAATTCAGAATTTTAAGCTATAATAATATAATAAATTAAACAAAATGGCTTATATTTACTCAAATTCACTCCCCAAACTGTATAAACACTCAAAAAATACAATCTACCTTTTGATATTGATTACTCAATTATCACTGAAGATAAGCAGTTTATTATAATTGCTAGTTATTCTCAAAAGTAAGTAGCCCTTTTTGATGTAAATTTTTTCGATCCAATTATCGTGAAAAGCTATGAATTTACAGTTTAGACTAAAATATAAGACATAATTTTATATAAAAATAACATATTTTTAGCAACACGAAACGAAATTCATGCAATTTCTTTAAAATCTTTGGAACTACTGACGAGCCTAAAAATCGAGCTCAAAAATGACGAATTTGTTGAGTATTTCCTTCTTGGCCAGCATTTAGCACTTACCACTACAACGCAAATATTTTACTTCACATTTTAGCATAATGTTATTGACGTTAAATAATAGTTTGCATGGGCTTTTTCTGATGGAATTACCCTTGCAGAAACTGGTTTGTTATGCAATATTAAGCAAAAACTATACTTTGTAGACCTCAAAACAAAACAAAAATAATGTCTCAACGACCGGCCGGTTAAGCTAGTCCAAACAGATATTTATTCACTTTTTGGACTTAATTCGTAAAATAAATTGTGGCGTTTTACTTATAGAAATGCAGACTTTAAAGTATCTTAGAGATAAATAGGATCACAAAATATTGCTTTCATGAAAATTCAAAACGGTTTAGTTTTCTGGATTAGCGAACAAGGGCTCTATGGGACAGATATGCTGTAATAGTATGTGGTTTGAAGTGAAAAAATTTCTCACATGTATGTAACGCGATTTTTGAGGATTTTCTAAAGAGTGTCCTGGTTGACGAGGCTGGACCATCTCACTGCATCTTCGTCATCCCAGTAGATTCTCGATGCCTCGTTGACGTCTTTGAACAAAAATTTAAAAACATCAAAATCTCTTGGAGGAGATAATGAAATAAGCTTGTCAATTCTAGTAATAATTGGATAATACTTCATAATGAACTTTTCATCTATTAATATTATTTATAATGCTTCTTTTTTGAATCTCTTAATAGTCTTCTTTGCGTCCTCGTAATCTGTATCAAATTTAATAATACCAGGTTTTATTTTAAATTTATTCATTAAATTTTAAGCTCTAAGTAAATATGAATCATTAGGAGCGACAACAACTGTAAAATTTTCAATCTCTCTTAATTCTTAATTGATCAGATAATCTAATTTAGGATAACTATGTAAATCAAATTTTATAGAACCTTCTTGTAGAGAATCTGTTCTTCTAATATTAATCTATGCCAATTGATCTAGTTTTTATATTAAAATCTTAATATTTAAGTCGCTAAACACAGAATCTTATAATATAAAATTAAGCTTTAATAATCCTAACGAGTTTCTTGAACAATTTCCTTCATCATAAATATTGGTTTGCTCTCCGTCTTATTGAACATAAATAGAATCTAAATTAATGTCAAAATCCGAATTTTTAAGATCAGGGGTAAATAGCGCATTAGAATATTCATTTTCTACTGACTGCGACAAAACAAACTAAATTGATTAAACAGGTTTAAATTTTAATGCTGGGATAGTTAAACAACACAAATCAATATCTTTAATAAGCTTTGGCCTCCTTCCTATTTACGATAACACTTATTTGAGTTTAACAATACTTTGAGATGAAATTTTATCTATATTTTCTATGTATACAGTATGAATTCCACTTAAAAATGTAAAATCACAATCATCTTTTTCAAAATTTCCATATTTAAGAATAGACTATACAGAACCATATATAATATCTGCTTTGCGAATTCTACACATTGCTTCAAGTTTATTCGCTGCTTTTGCAAATTAAACTCCAAAAATGAATTCTTATTCTTGACAGCCTACCTTGTTTTAATAAAATTAAGGTGGTCTTGTTAAATTAATCCGATCTATATCACTATCAGGTATTTCGTCTGGTAGAAGTGGGGTCTGTTAAACTTTAAATACGTCTTCAGATTCCTACGGTGCATATTTTTCAAGTTTAATGCGGTTTCTAATATTCTTTTCCAATAAATCTGGAATACAACACATGATCGCCTAATTAACTCTCCATGCTGTATGCTAGGTTTCAGCAATAACGAGGACACCTGGATGAGAGTATGAATATAAGTGCGGTGTTTATTATTAAATTTAACTACAAATTTAGTCTTCTTCTTCATTTTAAGATGTTAATATTTTATTTTTATCATTATTTTATTTTTAAATTTCTAAAATTTAATCCTAAACTGTTTAGTTGTTATAGGCAACTCTTCGTATATACAACTACAATAAGTAACCTGTAACAGATTTAGCAAATGCTTCACGACACTAAATTTTTTATTAAAAACTTCTTGACGTGAATAGTAATGATTATCTGCCCGCTAAAATCTCGGCAAGCTGATCCGTTAAATCATTATCATTCTTCAATTATTTACGAATTTACTAAGTTGGGATTTTATCTGATTCTATAAAATCACCACCAAGATATTCTCCTGTCGATGATTAGAGGATAGTATTTTAAATTGGAGATGGTAGAATTTCAAACGATGATGTTTTACATTTTTTACCAAATGAAAAATGTGGAATAAAATTTGACTTAATATAAAAATATTTATCTACTCCTTCGTATTCTACTTGTTCTTCCTCTTCATACTCAAAATCTTCCTCAATTAGTTCTTTGTTCATTTAGGGGAGTGGAAGTCTGTGCCATATGTATTATTTATATTATTAACTATATTATCAAAGATTAAAATGGAACGAAAGGTTTATAAATGTGGAAAATTTGAAAAATTAGCTCTTTTACATCCACCTCCATGGTACTAAGATAATAATACATAACCACCATCGATACCATAGGAAATTATACCTATGCGCATCATTGAAGATAATTTTCCTTATGAACCAATGGGAAATCTATTAACAACTGATAGAAAGGATTTAATACTAGTGAACAAGTTAAGGAATTAAACAAAGGAGCTATAACTCGATCAGATAGAATTAAAAATTGACGAATTGCCAAATACACCAGAAGGGTCGTTAGCGCATCTTAAAAATGCAGTTGCGGATTATATTTCAGCAGTTTTATAAATTTTAGATGATGCGTGCCATTAATAAAACCCAATAATAAATGTTAATGAAGAGAAAATAAGGCTCATTGAGATAATTGATCAACTTAGATGGAGATAAGGGATGAATAATTTACGAAAATAGTGTGAATGGAAAATTTGTTAAAAAAAACAAATGATAACTAAGATAAGAGAAGTTATTGCAAATTTAGAAAAGGGTAAAGATGAAATTCTAGAAGGTGACTTTCCCAAAAAGCACTATTAGTGATAACATTTTCAAAATAATCCTGGGAATAATTTTCTTAAGTCTTATTGTTCTTCAGATTCTTCGTAATCTTAATTCTTCCATATTAAATTTTCTAAAAATACAGCAGTTTAATCTATCACGTACCTTGCGTTTTACCTTTCGACCACTCTTCTCAAACTTTTCTATTTCTTAATCAATATAAATATCTATTTTCTCTGCAGTGTATCCTTGCCACACATCTCGTATTTTTTATAAATTTTGAACTTTAGTTTAATATTGCAAACTTTAGGATGAGTTAATTCCTATAGCTAATTAGTTAATAGCTGACAACTTTTACATTTCTAGGTTATCGATGGTATATAGAGTATTTAATGCAGCTGATAATATTGTAATATTTGGTTCATTATTATATAATTTTGATGCATGTTATGTTTATGTGCACGATATTTATAATAATGGCTATCTTACAGGACTTACTTTATTAATAATACTTTTTTATTTCATTTAATCAAAACATACAGATTAATTATAAGAAAATAATATCGGATTTTTACATAAACCTTTACAATAATATATGAAATCTTAAATTATTTGCAATTCAAAATATATACAATGTCTTTACTATAATAGCTAAAGTTAAAATTGAGAGATGGTAGCTAAAAAGAATCTGTTTAACTGCTATCTTAATTTCATTAAAAGATATAAAGTGAGAGATAATAAATTGATGATATTATGAATGAGACTTGTGAAGAAGTTTAGTCAGTTAGGCTAAAATTAGCAGAAATACGAGAACAACATGAAAATATATAAATAGACAATAATTTAAATATTAATATCGAATTAGTTTCACTTAAGAAATCAAATAAATACTTAGAGAAACAAATTGGAAACTATTAATTATAAGTGGCTGGTTTGAAAGCGTAAAATGCCACTTTAACTGATCAAAAAATAGAAATATCAAACATAAATATGTAATTAGAGAAAACATTATACGACCTTAAGTCAACAGATATGGAACATCATGATATAATTAGCAAATTAAAAGCAGATATTATTAAACATTAGTAACATATTGAGTAAGAGAGTGTTTTGCTATCGACTTATTAAGATTAAATATAAATACTTCAATTAGAAAACGAGACTATTACATAAGAAATTTTTATATAATCTGAGAATATAAAAGATAAACAAGCTGAAAATGACAAGCTACTTTATCAATCTAATAGTAACAATCTAGCTATTGCACAATTGACGGAAGATTTAGCAGATGCTTAACTAGGAATGGTAGATGTTTAATAAATGTAAAAAAGAATAAATATCCTATAAATGAATAATCGATAATTAGAGTAATAATTATTGCTAGTTAAAGATTTCGCAGTCGAAATTAAATAGTATCTATAAACAGATAAAATAAAGTAAGATCACTAATTTAATGATTTAATAATTGATTGCTAAAATTCTGTAGATAAAATTAAAAATATATCATATAGATCTGCTAAAAACATAAATACTACTACGACTATAGCTGAATCTTGTTAAAATATCAAATTGGAAATTAATTAAATTAAAAATTACATAATTTTGACATAAGAACTAGCTTCAAATACTACATTGTATGGTTAATTAGAGTTAATACTAGTAAATTAAAAATTATTAAGTGATAATCATAAATCAACTACATGCAATACATTATAAGAAATATAGTAGATAAAAACTGTTCTAATTCCTGAGTTAAATTAATAATTTAATACTAATAACAAATATATGCAATCATAGTTTAAGAATATTGAAGATCTTTTATTAGAAAAACAAAATGTTGGATAAATAAATTATGTTTAATACCTAAAAATTATTAATGAATAATTGTCATCATTTTCTTTTTAAGATAACGATTTAGTTGATTAAAAATTATCGATAATAAACTAATAACTATAGAAACTTAGTTCATCGCTAAAATATATTTAATCAAATAGTGAAAACAATATCTAAAAGTAGAGTAATCAAAATAATATTTGTTAATCTGTTACTGAACTAGTTGTAAACTAACTCTAAGCTTTGGACATCATGAATATCGATAGTTTACCTTAGAAAATAATTTAAATCAATAATAAAATGTAAGAACTTGAAACTAAATTAATATTTATATATAAATCATAGAAGTTATAAAAATAAATACTAATTAATGATATTGAACAACCATAGATTAACCCATTTGAAGAAAGATATATTGAAGTTAAAACATTATTATAGAAGTTATAAGAAGTCAAATAAAAAACAGATTCTGAGAATTTAAATAAAATACGAGAACTAACTAGATAATAAAATGAGTTAGAATTACTGCTAGGCAGTAAGGAATAAATCTCATAAAATACTTAAACTGAGGGGATACCACTTGGTAATGATTTAATTAATTAAAAACTGTAATAATAAATTTTATAGCTTAATTAAGAACTAGACTAATTATTCTAAGAGAAAAATGATCTAGTAACTGCGTAAACATCAATATAAGTACATTCTTTATCTAATTATAGTAATATTCCCGACTTTATTTAATTTTATACAGTTCCCCACTATGAACCGGATACAATTTTATTATCTCCATAAGAATTAGATACCTCCAGAATTGATATGCTTAAAAGTTTAAAGACTAAACGACTATTAAAGAAAACTACGTTATAGATGTTTTCTCAAGCATATAAAGAACTTAATTACTTATTCACAGATAAGGATATTTCTAAGGCAATAGCATAATAATTCCGAATAACATTCTCGGATGAAAGCTCCTGGTATCTATCATTGCGAAATTTTATTGTAAGTAAATTTAATATTGCCATGGAACGATTTTTAAGTGTGTATGTAGAAGATATTTTTCTATCTATTTCTCCTGGCTTTTTGGGTGTGATAAAATCTGATGAAAGAAATTAATTTTTTATGATTTTTAATATACTTCTATAGTTTATTTTAAATGGTTATGAAATTTCTTAATATTAAGCTGGTGTAGGGAAAACACTTGTTTTTCCTTAGCTTACCAAATAAGGTGAGAAAACAATAAGTGCTTTATAAATAAAAAATGAAGAATTAGGAATCTGATTATCATTTTATATTTAGCATATGTAAATTATCTAACAATTTTGGTCCTAAATTCTATTGGAAATAAATAATCTGTTCAATGTTTAAGTCAGTATCAAGAGGTGAATATCCATTTAATATCATTTATTATTTACTAATTTCAAAATTTAATTCAAAAGTAATATCCCAATCCTCCTATGTAATTCTACTTCTGCATGATCTCTCTAATGCTGGTATTTTAAATAATTCTTCAGGCAAACTACGCTATTGAGGATTTATAACTAATAATTTATCAAGAATTGATACAATTAATCTGGGTAAATTAGAATAATCAGGTATAAATCCTTCAGATAGCTATTATTTCTATTCGGTTGCAGTACCAGATACAGTATATTTTCCTGTCATAATATAATAAAGTAGAACTCCCAAAGCCCATGAATCTGCCTTTTGATCATATTCGTTACCTGACCAAATTTCTGGGGCTAAGTAATATGGTGTTCCAGTTATATCTGTAAGCTGCTAATTTTTCTACAATTTTCTTGTCATTCCAAAATCTGTTAGCAAAGCTCTTGCCTAACCAAATTCTTTCCTGACTAGTACATTTCCAGCTTTGATATCTCTATGAATTAAGTTCTTTCGATGAAGGAAAATGCAGCCAAGAATAACATCTGAGAATAATGAAAATAAAACTTATTTATCTAATTATTTTTACGAAAACTATTATAGATCCATTGCACATCTTCTGAAAACGATATAAGATGTTGATTTTGAAGAATCCTAAAAATAACCAGTTGGGGATAAAATGCAAGGATGTGACAATCCATACAATATTGATATTTCATTTATTTAGTTACTTTAGATTTATTAATATACTTATTTTAATGCAACATGTTCCTTTGTCTCTTTATGAATAGCTGCATAAACTTTTCCTTCAGCCCCTTAACCAATAAATTTCAATATCTGAAAATCCTCTAGATCCATTAAAATATAAAATATATAAATATAAAATATTCATCTATTTTAATTTCCCCTTTAATATTTTATGAAATATGTTGTTGGAATTGATGAGGCTGGTAGAGGTCCAGTATTAGGTCCTATGGTATATGGAATAGCTGCCTATCCTGAATATATACACTATGAGCTCAAAAAACTTGGAGCAGATGATTCTAAAAAGTTAACTCATCAAGACAGAGAAAAGATTATTATTAAGCTTAAATCTTAACCAGATTTCTATTGTAATACTATTTCAATCTCAGCGCGTGATATCTCGGAGAAAATGCTTAATCCAAATAAGATTTCACTAAACGTATTAGCTTTCACAGCAGCTAGAGATCTACTTATTGAGTTCAGTTAAAAATTTGAAATATCACATGCGTATATAGACTTAATTTCTCCAGCATCTCAATACGAGCAATTTATTTAGTAGAAACTCCCTGACTTACAAATGACAATTTAGGCTAAAGCAGATGCTATTTATCCTATTACTGGTGCAGCGTCCATTGTGGCAAAACTTACAAGGGATGATTAAATTTAAAAATAATGGGGTAGTGGGTATCCAGGTGACGAAAAAACGATAACTTGGCTTCGAAATGATTAAGATATGCTTTACGGCTTTAGTGAAAATGTTCGTATTTCGTGGAAAACATGTGATACATTAATATAAGAAAAGTGCAAGAAATGTGTATTCTTTGGCGATGAATCACTTAAAACTTAGTTGGTTAATAACAAGTATTCAGTTTATATTTGATTGAGTATATTATATAATACATATCAAAATGAGCAAAAATTTTTAATATCCTTTAGATCGCGAACTATTCGGATTAAACAAAAATTACGCAACTAGATAATAATTTGACATGAAAAAATATAATGCTGAAGTTGCACTTAATGGAATAGCATAATTGAAACTCAAGAAGAGAAAAGTGTTTACTATGATTGAACGATCAATAGAGGTATAATAGATTTTAGATGAGTCTATTATTTAAAGTAGAATTAATAAATATAATGAAATTACAGGAAATGGACTTAAAGATTTGGACATAGTTGATTTAGATGTAATCAGCAACGAAGAAGAATAAGTTACTCTAAAAACATTTAAAGTTTGCTCACCATAGCGGCGTATTCTGTATATTTCTAAGGGGAATGAGAATGTTACTTCGACAATGAAGAATATATATAAAACGTAATCTCCTTTATAAAATTTGACTGGAATAAAAAGTAAAAGTTTAACTCTGAAAGATTTTTATCGGCTAGAATAAAGAAAGTGAATATATCCTGGAATATAATTATAATATAAAATTAAAAATGCCAACATTAAAAAATATGGGTAATACGTGTTATCTTAATTCTGCACTATAGCTTATATTTTATTCTAATAACATAATGTAGTAGATTATGTAGTCTAGTTTTCCATCTAATTTAATTATTTCTTAACTTTAGACTATTTACAAGTAAACCTAATTAGTTTAACCATCTGAATTAAAATAAATTATAGAAGCTAAATATCCCTAGTTTTATGGTAATGAATAATAAGATTCTCATGAGTTTCTATCATTTATACTATAAGAACTATTTCAAAACCTCCCTTCAATATAATAACTTTTTTAGTTTTCTGAGCGGTTATAGACAATGTGTACTTGTGGTTATAAAGTGTCGCAAATAACTACGAATATTTAATTATTATTATCCATCTAGATCACAAAACCTATTAAAATCAAATCTAGGTTTTTCAATTTTAATTTTATTAATGAAGTACATATACCTGGGGATTCTTTAAATGATTTAATAACGGAATACTTAAAGAAGTAAGTTTCTTTGAACACATGCCCCAAATGTAATGATTTTAATATGTATACTTAATCGTCTTTTGTTAGTCTTCCTTAATAATTGCTAATAATAATAACACGATTTACGTATAATACTAAAATATAGGCGTAGATCTAATTTGACGAAAATCTATTTCTGTAAAATGAACATTTTAAGCTAAAAAGTGTAATTATGCATGCAGGAACATTGAACTAAGGTCATTATACATGTGTGAGTGAAAAAGATGGAAAGTGGTGGGAAATATCAGATGAAAGATAGTATTAAATTAGTTTGGATTCTAGAGATTCAAGGGCATACATATTAAGTTATGAAAAGTAACTGGAAAGTGTAACTGTTAGTGATTGAATATATAATTATGCTTAAAAAGTAAACAATAAAATCAGTCTATGTACTTATCACACCATCCAATCATAGCATTACACTGACATATTTATATAGAAATCGCTTTATCTTCTTCTTCAGAATAATTCTACGCATATGTTTCTAGAATAAAGGATTTAAGAGAATCTTTTGTTAGTCCATTATTGTTTCTAATTTTGAACTCTAAGGAAAATTTCTTCTCCTAATCACTAACAAGTAAACCGTCAATAACTTTTTTAATAACTGATAAATCAGCTTTACATGTATTACTTACTGGGTAAATTTTAGCGATACAGCCTAAATTAGTTCCTTCCGCTTTCCTTTTTAAAAGTTTCATAATAACATCTCGCGGTGAATCCTGACCGTCTAGTATAGGCCAGTAAACAAAAAGTAGTCCCTTTGCGCCTGGCAACAATTTATTAAACTTATGCTCTGTTTGTTCTAATGCATTAGGAATCGCTTCAGTAAACTACTTGAGCAAAGAGTAAATCTCACGAGAAATTTTAAAATTATCATTAATTGATGATGTGACTAGAATTCCTTAAAGATCAGAAAGAAAATTATCACCCTTTTCTATCCCTAATGCTTTTTATCTACAATAAAACTATTTTGATCTACCTTATGGAGGCATTTAGAAAGATAAATAATTATATTATTCAAATATTATATTTATATAATATATATATTACATTTTGAAACATAGCAGTAGTAAGGATTACCTTTTTATTAGTCTAATGAGACCAAGAGAAATCTATGTGAGCTGTAAATAGTGTATAGTAAAATATAAGATATTAGTTTTATCTTTACAATTATCCTTCGCTAAGTATTATAACTTTTTATTACGAATACATATAACCAAAGAAAGTTATAATTTTAATTCTTATCATCACTAGCCATTATTATTAATAATGTCTCAAATTTACTATTAAGTTGCAGCAATGAAAATAAGTATTCAATAAATTTAAATAAGGAGTTGTAATTAGAATCATATTTCTATTTAAGGTTAATATAGATTTATTATCACTTAGGTATCTCCTCCTGTATAACAAAAACCAAAATTTCTTATAATTTTCCATGCATGGATATTATATTAGCATAATTTAAATCTACTGTATTATTGATCTTGGTTATATGATGTCTTAAGAATTTTATTATTACTTTACCTGATTACGGTTTTATTTTTATTTGAAAATATTATAATATTATATGACTAAATATAAATAAATTCAAGATATCAATCTAATCTCAAAAATGTCAGCCAAAGAGCTTTGGCGTTCTAAAACTATGGTATTAACTGAGATAGTATTAAAGCGTGATTCTTCATTCTAAGCTTTAGAAAATGTAATTCCATTAAAATCCTTGCATTTCATTGATTCTTAACCCGATGTTCCACCATTCCAAAGACCATTTACTAACAACGTCGTTAAAGTAGCAGAATTAGAAACAAAATACAATTATCTGAGAAATGCTATCGAAATATCTGCCATCGAAATTCCATAGCCTTAGCCATTTACTGATCATTCTATTTTATCTCTTGAAGAAGTAATTGATAAAGCAATAGTAGAGCTCAAAAGTCTCTAGGCAGATCTTGTCTAGGCTGAATAGAAGAGAGAAAATGTAGCCGAATAGCTTAAAGTTATACAAAATGCTTCTAAGGTAAATGCCACATCAATCTCTATAGATCATGTGAACCAAAAAGATGCTCTTATATCAGATGCTGAATAGATGGAAGATGGTCTTATGAATTTACTATTTGTTATTCCTAAAAAGACCTTTATCCCTTGCATGAGAGGTTTATTTAGAGCTGCCTTTGGTGTTTTACATTTTGAATCAACAGAGTTATCTGACTTGGCTGAGGAAAAGGAATTAGTTTCTGCATTTATAGCCGGTCAAGAAGCAGTTCGCAGATGTACTAGAATTGTATAATCAATGGGTGGGAGAGTTTATGAATTGCCATAAAATATAGTTTAGGCAGAAAACGATACAAAGTCTCAGCTTAATACATACGATACTAGTTTATATTATTCTAAACAAAGAGTTAACGCCATTTTGACTAAAAATGCTGTTTACATTGACCATTGGAATGAAATAATTTAAACCAATAAAATCATTAATCATACTCTAAATATGTTTACTATTGATAATAGTTATATGCGTGTAACAGCTTATGTACCAGAAGAGCGATTTGATTTAGTAAAACAACATATAGAGGGATAATTTTAAGGAATGTAATAATTAGGAAGTTCGATAAGAATTATTCCAAAAGAAAGTTACACCCCTGAGTAACTTAAGACTTAACCTCCAACCTAATTTAACACTAACAAATATACTCATGTATTTTAGAATATTGTTAATTCATATGGTATTCCTTGTTATAAAGAAATTAATCCAGCATTCTTTTACTTGTATTAATTCCCATTCACTTTCTCGATTATGTTTGGTGATATTGGTCATGGTATTATTAATGCCCTTATTTCAATGCTTATGTTAATTTTCGAAAAAAGATTACTTAAAGTACGTAACGATATGTTTGAGCTAATTTTCATGGGTCGTTATATCATTTTCATGATGTCATTATATTCTATAATCTCCGGATTTATGTATAATGATATTTTTGCTCTAGGATTTAATATGTTTAATACAAAATATAACGTATATTAAAGTCCAATGACTCATACTGGTCCTAATCCTACTTACAATTTTGGTATCGATCCAGCTTGGCATTGGGCTGGTAACTCTATGATCTTCTTGAATTCTTATAAAATGAAAGTATCTATTGTTATCGGTATTTCTTAAATGCTATTCGGTCTTATTATTAAGTGTGTTAATCTTGTTAATCAAAAGAAATACATAGATATATTTTTAGTTTGGATCCCTGAATTCTTCTTTATGTTTAGTTTCTTTGGATATATGGTTTTCTGTATTATATTCAAGTGGTTTGTTAATTGGCCTGGAACTCCAGATAATACCAGATCCCCAACTGTCAATGAACCTGCTCCTCCTGCACTAATAAATATGTTAATTTAAATTTTCTTAAGCCCTGGATCAATTGATCCCTCTAATTAATTATTCTCCGATATTGATTTCTAAACAAATCTCTAATTAGGAATTTTTGCAGTGGCAGTACTTATGGTAGTTTGGTTAGCCGTGGCAGAGCCAGTTCATAAAATTATACACAAAAAGCGTCACCCAGATCCTAATGATGATTCTGGTGTTGGTGATATTATCGTTTAATAAGTAATCCATACCATTGAATATGTATTAGGAACTATTTCTCATACTGCTTCTTATTTACGTCTTTGGGCTCTTTCTCTTGCTCACGCCTAACTTGCTGAGGTTTTCTTTGATTAGCTTATTGGTTTAACAATGGGTATGGTTAAGCCTGGTGATACTGGTTCATATATCATAGCTGGTCTTTCAACAATTATATCTTATGGCGGATGGTTTGGTGCCTCTATTGGTGTTTTATGCTTGATGGAATATCTTTCCGCTTTCTTACATTGTCTTCGTCTTGCATGGATTGAATTTAATAGTAAATTTTTCGTTGCTGAAGGTTACTCATTTGAAGGTTTTGGTATCGAGTGTGGTTGGCCTATTGATGTTACTGCTTAAATGGCGAGAGTTGATTGATTAATAAACTCTTTTATATTGTAGATTTACACAATTATTGTTCATAAACTTATCCAAAATAGATTGTAATAATAGAAAATGTACTACCAAAATGTAAACTCATTCTAATATTTTAGTTTATAATTAAAAAAATAAAATGTTATCTTAAGTTTTATGAACTTACTATTTTCTAGTAGTTTAAATAAAAATTTATAGATAATATTAATGAATTCCTGTGTAAAATGTATTTAAATACAAACTTTAAATATGCTGTTTTATAACTTAATATATTATTTATTTGAATACATTTTATTTAATGGCAGCTTTAATCCTACCAATATTATTTACTTATTAAGTATTAGCAAAGGTTTCTGATCTAATAATGTTGAAAGAATATGCATATTATTAAATATACCAACACTATTGGTATAATTCATTGAATTTTTCTACTAAATATTCATATATACATTACCCAAAAAATTAAACTCATGTAACTTTAAATTATTATTGATTTTGTTAATTATTAGTGAAAAATTCTTTATATCACATATATATTTTCTACATACTTTTATTTCTAATACCTGTATGCTTAAACCACATCTTTATTAAATAGTAGTAACCTTAACATCTTAACACTATCTATTATTTAAACTTAGTATACAATATAATTAGTTATAAAAATTCGGTTAAACATATACAATCTTTCAGCATTACTAATGCTAAACAGTACAGAATTTATTAATTTATTTTTATTCAATTCAAGAGTATTAAATCCATTATTCTGAATATATTTATGGTACAATATACTGATTCCAGTCTTTAATTTTTAGTAGTCACGGTATAAGTACCATATATTTTCATATTATAGAACTAAGGATAGCCTTTTCTAGCCTACTTACCTATTTATTTCATACTACAAAATCTGATCAATATATAAGGTAATACCTACTTGTCTAATCTGAATTAGTTTTCATATACCGCTAATATCATACATCTGTAACCAGTCACAATACTATTATTTTGTTTTACTGTCATTGAAAATCCATAATTGCAATATTACTTCTTATTTTTAGATTACGATTCAATAAAAAGCATAGTCAGTCACTATAAAAATTCATTTATTTATTTTCACGACTTAAAATAATCATATTATATAAAAATAACTATATTATCAAAATATTTTAATTCCTTTTAGATCACATCAATTTCTAATTTAAACAGTTCATTCTAGCATCCTAAAAAGCTCCGCGTAGTCAGAGCGTAGTTTTTCTCGTTTAGTTTTCCACTGTTTCCGTTCCGACGAAACGCTAGAAATCTCGCTTTTCAGCTTCACAATCAAAGAATCACCGTGAGACCTCTGGCGCTCCTGCTCGCGCCGCAGGACCTCACCACTCAGCGCCTTGAGTTGGTCAATTTCCTTCTGTAAATCGCTGCATCGCAATTCTGCTTTCAAAACCAAATTCTGTTCCTTTTTCATCGCTTGATTTGCGCTGTGCGAATCAACCGCAGCGCGCTCTTTTACCACTCGCAGAGCGTCCTGCATCTGGTTGAAGTTCTGCTCCAATTAAGCCTTTTCATCCGATTTCTGTTTCAAATTCATTAGCATTTATTCTCCTTCAGAGCAAATCTTCAAAGATTTACTTATTGCAGTTTGTTTTAAAATTGGAAGAGTTTTTTGAGCTAGTTATTGCTGCATTGTTTGCTGAATAATTTGCTGGATTTGCTGTTATGGCTTCGCTTTTTGGGCTGTTCCTGGGCGTTTTTTGACAGGATTTTAGATTTAAATTTCTCGTTTTATACGTTCAATTTCTGCTTTTTTATCTGACATCAAAGTTGTTATTCTGGCTAGTTCTGTTATTAACTCATTATCGATTAGAAGTGAGTTGTTAAGATGCTCATAGAGGAATTTCAAAGATGTAGTGATGTTAGTTCCTGAGGATTATAGTTTTTCTTCAACTTTCTACTGAAGGATTTGAAGACGATATTGAGAGAGATTTCTATATAGAATAGTTTAAATTTTAAGTTCATTGAGTGTGTTAGAGGTTAAGCGGATAGACTTTTGATAATTTTCCACAATTCTTTAATGGTCATCATTTGGTGTGAATTCAACTAAGTCTATGGTTTTTTACTGATTAATTTATTCCTAATCAACTTAGATTCCTGCAATTTCAAAAATTTTTGATGATAATTGCTTGTTTGAAATGTTTCTTTCTTCTAGCGCTTCTTCTAACATAGGTTCTGACATATATTAGAGTTTCAGTAGTGTAAATTCTGTTTCTATCAAAGTTTAGAAGTACGACTATAATTTTTAAATATAATCATCATGAATTTCTTGTCTATACTTTATTTCATTTTAGATGTATTCTTCAAATTGAGTAAATAGTTGTTGCTCCAACTAGGAAAGTTAATTCATTTAATTAACTGAGAGTGGATTTAATAATGCTTAACTTTTGTTAAGTACTTCTTTGTCTACTTGCTGAATAACAATTTTACTCGTACTAGTTAGGTTAAGAGTAAGCTCTTATGTTTCACTGCATTATTTATTGATTTTGAGATTTTAAAATGTTTTATATGTACTTACCTAAATAAGTGGGCCTTCAAGATCAAATTTTCCCATTACATCTATTAATTTATCAAAATGTACAGGGTATATTTTAAGCTTGAAGAATTCTCCTTTGTCGCTACTTCTAAATTATATGCTTTGTTCTTATAATTATTGATATTTAATGTCATGAATCTGATTTTCTGGAGCCTTAAGGAACCCTAGTAACTCTCTTACAAATTTACTATATATGAAATGCACACAATAAGGCACGAAGCTTGCGTGCAAGGTACCTAAGAATATGTAAATTAAATCTGCTGGGGTAAAGTTATGATATTAAACTTGTTACTTAAATTAAGATTCTTTTTCTTATTTTTGTATAGAATAATTTGCAGATAATAAATTTTCAAGCTCAATAATAGGTTCTGATGACAAGCCTATCATTGCAGCTAATTAAGATACTAGTTCTCTAATTTGAGGTTATTAGTTTCGTTCCCTACAGGTTAAAAATAGTAAATCAGTTATACGTTAATTATCAGTCATCATGAATTTTATAAAATTACTGCTTAAGTCTGAAGAAGAAAATGTTTCATAAACAGTTTTTTCTAATTAGTCTGGTGTTGAATATAATAGTTGTGAATAATTATTAATATATGATGACAGCGACTAATACGTAGATATTCGCAATTAATGATACATAGATTCAATATAGACACTTCTTAAAAATTCAGTTTATTATAAAATCGAAACAGCTGATTCGCTTACAAAGATAGAATCCAATTATTTCTCTTCTAAGAAAATAAATAGAGAAGAAAGTAAAAATGTATTCTGTTCTTTACCTTTTAATAGGCGAAGTGACGGGGTTTTTGATTATACAAATACTGATAAAGATTAGTTTTTATCATCTTGAATTGTTTCTAACTTATCCTTGAATCCTCTTAAGAATACCTATACAACATTAGGTCCTAGTAATGAAGCAGATGAAAGGAGAACAGAATCTTTACATGTATAATTTTAGCCATGTAGATCTAAAATTATTCTTTCCAAACTATCATATATAATATGATTTACTGATAATTACGTACTGATTTTAATTGGTTCCCATTATGATTTTCCTTTACTAGCCAATATAGATTGTAATTCGATTTATGTAAGTGTAGAACATAATGATGCCTCAAATGTTTTTGTAAATTCAAAGAAAAATGGCTATAAAGAAGATTTTTGTTAAAACTTTAAATATTCACCGGATATACCAAAAATATTAAATGGTGAAACAACTCCATCTAGCCCAAATCCTGAAGTAATATAACTGTCTAAATTAGACGAATGGTGTGATTAGTAAACGTTGATAAATGATTATGATGTGAATGATTTTGAACTAGAAAGTGTGTAAGGCTGTACATTATAATTATGTGATTAATCATATTGTTTATATTGGAAATGTGTCTTGTTTCGACTACGTTTTTCTAGACCCTTTTAATTACACCCTACTTATAATCTAGTAAGTAGATTTTAAACATCATTAAGTGACACCAATTATCCAATTATATGATTAGTACTAGGATCGATAGAAATATATTATACAGTATTTAATGTGCATGGTTAATATGAGGAATATGCAGACGCATAAATAAATTCCTCTTCTTATATAGGTTGAAACTATTCATTTTCTCGGTTATTATCAACAAATAATTAACAAAAAGGAGATTATTAAATTGGTTGACCTCTTTCTTCTTCGAAAGGATTTACTTGTTTCATATTTTTATTATCTAATTTGAGAGTAATTGGCGTATCAGTAGGAAGTGATTATACTTATTGCTAAAAACATCTGATAAACGTTAATTTTTATGTCTATTGATACAATTCAAGACTATCTAATGTAATGTTCGATCCAAAATTTAATATTTCAAAATTATATTTAGCTGATAGATTAGATAACAAATTAGATAAATAAACTGCATGATTAAACAATCCTTTTCTAATACACGCGTTTAATGATTATGTAAGACTGCTTATTAATAAAAGCTCGTTTTTATCTCGCAATTCAATGCATTTATTTAATGCTAATAATGTTTTAGAATATTCTAGTGCACTAGTAACCTCATGTAATTCATTTGCAGTCTCAACATTTTGCTTCTTTTAATATGAAATATTCTCTTACACCTTCTTGACATTGAGTCTTATCTATTAAATTTCATTTTCACTTAAATATCCAACATTCTTAAATTTGACATTATATTTCATTATTGAAGAAGTATCTCTTCCTTCTAAAAATTCTGGAATTATGTCCATATCAATGGTCTAATCATAGTCTAATTCTATATCTTAAATATCTGATAGAAATTCTAAATTTGCGGTAATCATTTTACCGCAGTCATATATAGTATAACCATTTATTATATTTCTAGTAATTGAATGTCTAACAACACTCTCAAATGTTTATAAAACTAAAAGAATGGAATCTAAAACGATAGAGCTTGTGTTATTAAGGCTCAAAGTTACCGGATGAGGTAGTATATAAATACTATTTAAACATCCATCCTCATTGAAAATGAAATTTTATTATAGTAAGTTCTTTGTTTACTTTCTGCCTCGATAAATTGGAGATGAGTCTAACAAAAATATACTCTCATCTTAATTAATTTGATACAACAATGTTCTTAAAATATTCAATAAGCCTCTTATTTGAGCTTAAGATGCAACTTTTTTCGTCTCAGTAATTACTAAATTACCTAAATTATAAATAATTTAATTTCTATGAGTACATAATATGGCTGAATTTATTTCTTCTGGGTGGTAAGTCTTTAGTCTGAATAAATATTCATTGTTTAATTAAATAGCAATATTAGCTAATACATCTTCAGACACATTATAATATAGACTGCTTAATATTTATGTAAATGTATTCTCTTCTTCTTTGATTGCATCAGCCCGTTTAAAGAAATCTAAATTATCATAATACTTAGATTTTTCAAAAATTTAATCATCAAATATGTAAAATTACTAGGAAAAACCAGAAGCTATTAATTCATTAATTAATACATAATCTGTTAATAGTTAATTATTTCTTAAATTTGCAATTTTATAATAATTGCAAACAATTTCACAATAAACAGAACGACAAAATATACCACAATTGCCATTTAATAGTGTTGAAAACAATGGAAATTCAGCCATTGACTCTAAATTAGCACTAAGCATAACATCATAAATATTTTATTATTAACTATTATCCTCATCGAATTCTTTATCAAAACTGAAATCTTTACTGGTAAATAATTCTTCAAAAAATTCTATTTTATTGCTATCATAATCATTCATTAAAAATTAGTATAAATAAGAATCTACTGTAGATAAAAATGGCAGGTTATTCGTTATTGAGTCATATCCCAGGATTTCCCTATAAGGGTACTTTTTCTCACCTAATTTAACCCTACAGAAACAACTTATAGTCTTCATATCGATTTTTGCCTCAGATACTATCTATACACACTTAATTTCACTTAATCTTAAGAAATGTGCATGAATCAAAGCTTTGCAGTTTTGTTAAAATGAGTATTGAAAATTTATTAATTTAGCGTAAATAGCAAAAGGTAGAGGGAGAATCGCTGGAAACCCTTCAAATATCTCAAAATTACAATCTTTAATGAGTTATGAAAGCTATGTTTTTGATGACTTATCTGCTTTTTAAAATAGATCTCGAAGGCACATTATACGCGAAAATGCGTCAGTTTATTAAGATTTATTATTTGTAGTAACTGCACCACCAGGCGGAAGTAATAATCCCAAAATTGAACAAAAAACTGTTTCAGGATTTGATGTCTATTATGATTTTATGATTGCAATTGACTTCTTTACAGCCTCAAAAAGAAGAGTAGGATTGGTTAATAGACCTAAATTTGTTAAATGGGAAATATTCGACGGAAGTGGAAAGCAATGGTGATTTGTTTCTTTGAAACGTTTATATTATGTAATAAAAAAATGTAGGGATGCTGTAGAAACTGCTAATTATACTGCTTGAACTTACTTAGTTGTATAAATCTCATATTAGAACCATTTTTGTTACTAGTTTTCCAGCTCTTTTACTCCTTAATATACTTTAGGGAAAGCTTCAGAGGAAAAAATACCATGAATTTCTGTACAATGTTAGAAAAATTTTATAATTATTTCTGGTATAAATTTAAATTAAGAATAGTTTTATGACACATCATAATTTCTATTATTAATAGTGAAGTTTTCTGTTTATATGTCATAAAATTTAGGTAATGCTCCAATATCAGTTGAGTTAGTTTTATTTAGCTTGGCCTCATCAAATTCCGTTTAAATCATAGTATCTAAAATATCAGCTATATTAGATAAAGATTCAGTTACCTACTAAATTTATGTGACTGGATGTTCAATAAATTTAAGATTATCTAATATAAATTTTTTAGGATGAATATCCTACAAATCAATGAAAGATTAATCATTTTCTTCTTATACAGTTTTAAGCTTAGAATATTCTTCAAAATTATATGGTCTTTATATTGATATCTATTTGATAAGGTTCTGTAGTTCTTTAACTTAATCAACTCCAACGAAAAGGGAAATCTCATATAAATACTTAATAATTCTAACCTTTTCTTAAATATACTATAGTTCTTATTTCAATATATCAAAGGTAATTTAAAATAAATCCACCAAATTCTCCACATCAAATTATTAGTATTTTTCACGGCTTTCAGCTGATAAATTTTCATATAATTACTATTCAGTTTATCTAAATATGTATTTCTATCTATTTAGTATATTATCGTATTTTATCTTACAAAAATCTTCGTTAAACATCAAGATCTCTAAATACTTTCTACGACCTAACTCCAATAGCCGTTAGTTATAATTCTGAATAGCCACTTAATCTTATAAAAGTAAAACATGAATATCTTCAATTGCCTGCTAAAAAACTATTTTTTAATCTAAATTATTATAACAATAATCACCTTCAAAATAAAAATTTTATTTTGCATCCTTGTTCTGTTTGATTTAATTATATTTCTACTCAAAATTAATAAATTCTCGAAATTCAACACTACTTTAAAAAATTGTACTTAAATCTACTTAATTATATTGTTGTTATATTTGCTCTGATACTAATGAATCAATTTTAATATTATCTTAATTAGCCTTTTTGACATCAAATTTTTGTACAATCAAGCTAATAATGCTCTATTATTAGATCAATTCTGCATAAATTTCACTAACACGTACAAATCTAATCAAATGTAGCGACTTGACTAGTTGTTCATATCCAGCACTTTCATACCCCATTTGTTTCACGAAAATAATGTTCTTATATGTTTCATTTTCAATAAATTATTTTGCTGCTTCTTAACGATTTTAAGGATTTGCTCCAGTTAGCAGTCCGAAAATAAAGTTTAAGGAATATTCTGTCTACTATTTTGCTGAAACTTTCCAGGCAAAAGTTGACGGTGGGTTAAATTATGGTGTGAACGAGCCTAATTACGTGAGATCTTATTGGTTAATCTTAAGATTTTATGCCTAATTAATATTTTATGTAAAACTCGATTATTTCGTAACTTTTGGGTTATATTCTTTGGGATCATTAAGATTCATTTTTTATGGGTAAATTCCAGTAATAGAAGTTGAAATATATAAAGGAGGTTAATGCATGTTTACAACTGCGATTTCATTTGTTGACTAAACAGACGAATTTGTGTAGCCAATACTAGCGAATGACGGTATAGTACTATGCATATTTTAATTTAGTAGAATTGCTTATTGTAAAATGTCAGATGCATATTTTTCAAAATTGATGTCTGAGCCGTATAAGTTTTAGTGTTTTATACTTTCTAGAAGCTCGCGAACTAGCTAGTCTAGCATTGAACCGGTTTAACAAATTTATGTTAATTGCAACTAATTTTCAGTTAATTTTTCATCTTCAAATTTTGTATTAATATCTGAAATTTGTGATATTATATCGATAATATCAATTGGATTATATAAATAAAATGCTTATTACGTTTATTATTCCATACATATTTTGAATACATTTTGTACTATTGTATCTCTATACATGAAATTTAAATGATCGTATCCGATTGAAATAACTTCTGAGAAATATTATTTGCTTTTTAAACTCTTGAAAATCCGTTACACGTCATCAATAGAAAGAAAGTGATCAGAAGATTGTAAAACTTGTTGTACGTATAAATTATTTTCAAATAGCGTATTCGAAATTTTATTTTCAAACTTATTAACTTCATTAATATTCATTAAATTAATACTCTCTACACTTATCGATGTTATATCAAAGAATTCAGCCAGAGTTTTTTCAGGTAAATTAATTGAGGCATGTTAACAAAGAGATAACACTCTTGTTAGCAATTCTAAGTGCCAATTTTTATGTCTAGAAAGTTCTACATAACCTATTTCTATACCATTAATTAATCCAAAAGTTTGACCTCTTCTTAAAATAGCCAATTGTTCATTTTTTATTTCTTTTAAGAAACTTAATGAATTTTAACAAATAAAATCCAAAAATACAGATACAGAGCTGACTGGCTAAGATGAAGCTTTTAATATCTCTGAAGTTAAGTGTTAAGAATATTAAGGTGGGAATGCAGGTGCTTAATCGTAACTAATATCATTTAAATCTTCTTTGCATGTGATCTTTTTAGGAACTGGAAAGTTTCTAGATATTGCTTTATGTACATCTGATGGCAGTGATACATGTTATGGGTTTTAATCTGGTAATGGAAAATTTAAATGTGCTCTTTCAGAAATAGATTAAAATGTTGTCTAAACATTAGCTTTATGGAGTAATACTAGAGATTGGTTAACATTTGTTTAACTTTGTTCGGTTAATGCTGCTGTTTAACTTATTAATTTTCCTAGGAGTTAGATGTCCATAAATTGTAATTGGGAAATATATCATACATAATATAATAAATGTTAAATTATTTTAATTTTAGAATGTTGAAAATATGTTTAAAATTGGCAGTATAACTATATTATATTTTTAAACAGCTATATGTTAGGTGCTTAGCATTAATGTTAATCAAATAAATTTTGTTTTATATATTATATATTAATATATAAATAACAATATCTAAAAGTAAAATGAACCACTTAATTAAGCTAGCTAAAACCCGACCTGTATCTTTCCTCTCTGACACCTAAGTCCTAACATATTTCTAATCACCCAATATATACCCTTTCAACTCAGCTCCGCTAAAGGTTTATATCACAATTCCTCCTAATTTTCCTGAAAAATCTCCTTCGGTAGGGCTTGAGCCTAGACGGATATGGCATCCAAATGTAGACTTCTATTCAGGTTCTGTTTGTGCAGATGTAATTGGAGAGAAGTGGCATGCAGAATCACTTGTTTATGTATTAGAATATGCACTTCCACAGCTTCTTTCTGAACCAAATTTTGTAGATCCATTGAATTTCGAAGTTAAATAGAACGATTGGAAAGAAAAAGCTTATTCATTAATTAAAGATATTGTAATTAGTAATGAAATTTGGAATGTAGACATTGCTTTTTGGAGTAAATTTGATAAGTTTTTACAAGCTGAGAACGTTAAATAGAAAGAAACTGGCGACTTTATATTTATAGACGACTGTGATCTTGATTTAGACTGAAAAATAAATCTGTCACTAACTTAAATCCTAAATAGCTGCAAAGAGTATTTATTCATCTAATTTTTCTATTGCGGCTATACCATACCATGTATTTCCCATTACACCTAATGCACATTCTTTAACCTCAAAAACAAACTACTAAATATCAAAAACTCCCACTGATCCTTTTTTAAGTAAATCTAATAATTCTCTAAGTTTAAAAACTAGGACATTTTTTTATAAAATTGACTATGTTGATAATTTCTATTGTATAAAAATTATTGCATTTCTGAGTTAACTTTAAAGATTCATAGATGCAAGCTGTTAAACAAGCGATTCCGACGAAAGTTATAAAACTTGTAATTCTATACTAATGGATTTAATAACATTTACCAACTACGGTTAAATACTTTCTGCGATAGAGAAATCATTAATTAATCTTCTTTATAAAATTTCTAGAAGTCTTACATAGGTGATAATTCGTTTCATTTTTAATTTAACAATATTAATATATATTTTATAATTATATGGTATCTTTATTTTGTTATTTATTTAATATTATATAATAAGTTTTTCATAACATTTTATTTTACTAAATGTCTAGAGTTGATTTTTTTGTAGAATGCCTATATAAAATCTTAAATGTTGATAACGTTGAGGATGCACAATAATTATTACTGTAATCTATAATTAATGATGATGCTATAGCATTTTACACGAACTAACCATCTGCTTAAATAAATTTAAATATATTAGATATTGATGATATGCCATTTGAAGAAATGCAACTTGAAAATAACATTTAGCAAGAAAGAACATTTTAATCTCTGCTAGATGAGCTTAGAATGACTACAGAAAAGTGATTTGTCTGGGTATTAATAGATATATATTTATTAGGCAATCAAAACTCACATTCTTATTATTATTAATAAGAAAAATAATATTAAAAGATAAGGAAAATAACTAGGGTTATAAACTTAGTTGGACAAATTTTATTGCTCTTGCAAAAAATCAATCTACCTTTATATAGACTGCAGCTTGTCATAATAATTGATAATGTGTATTGAATTTAACTTAGTAGCCATTAGATCTAACTTAATATTTATGTCATTTAATTTATTTTATTATAAGGTCATTGTTATAAAATTAAATTATATATAAATTTATATAATATGATAATAAAAATAATTTATGATAAATAATAATAAACAATACTATTAGCTATAAATAATTAATTCTTAAAATGACATCGATCTGTTTCTCATAAAATTTAGAGATATCAGATGAATTTGAACTTATTAAGAGCAATAAAAGTTTTAGTGTATAGCTACATAAATAATTTACTATCCCTGTAGTTACTTTCAAAGCTAAAAATATTTATAAACCATTTAAAAGTACTATTATTAAATCTAATAATGTAAAAAGCAAATAGGTATATGAAACAATAAAATTAGATGATTTTAAGTAAAACATAGTAAATTAACTTTCTATAAGTAGAGATCTTATAGGGAAAATTAAATGGATTGAAAGATAAATAAACGTTATTGACGATATGATATTAAACTTAATAATAAGAATAGATAATACAAGAGTAAAGACATTAGCAAAACATAGGCAATAAGTGGGATGAAAATAAGTGATTTAATATTTTATCTAATATAAATTGTGTTTAATCTGCTTATTTATTATTAAATTTAGATCTAACTACTTCTTTAATACGGCATTTAAAACTCTACAGTAAGTATATCTCACAACTTAATTAGGTATATTTATTAAATTTGATTTTAAATTATATTACTGTTATTTTTATTTTTATAAAGATAAAACAATAGTAAGCAATTAGAATATCAAAATTTGTCGACATATATGTAGAAGCTAATATTAATTATTTCTAAAACATTAACAAATAAGTACGATATTATGCAATCTTTTTATTTAGTAAAGCATAAATGTCTGGGACAATTTTATTATGAAATATCATAGTAAAAGAATTACTTCTTTTATGAATATATTATAACTATCTAATAGTAAATATTACTTTATGCTATTCAAATTTAATTATTTTCAATAGATAACTAATTCAAATAATATTCATATATTAATATATACTATTAATAATAGCTTAAACTTAACTTTTTAGCTATATATCCAAGCACCTTATGAATCTGGATTCTTTCTTATCAATAAAATTGGACAATAAACTAAGAAATTAAAATTATTATATAATTAAAATAATATAAATATAAATTTATTTAATAATATTATACTATATTTATTATATTTATTACACGAATTTTATTAAATGGAGGAAATATTGAAGACATTTTTAAACGCATTTAACATCAACACAATGGATAATTTCGATAGATTTATCATTTATATTAATTCTAACCTAAGATCAATCAGTTTACGCGAAACAGATATAACCAATTTACTAATTTCATAAGCAAAACCTGAAGATTTAAGAAAAGTTTAGTAATTATTATTATCAATTTCTTAGCACACTATGAAAAATAGAAATGCTTTCCTATCTGTGCTCTCTCGTATTGAGAAAAATGATCAACTTAAAGTTGACTTTTAAAAACACTAAGCTTATGTTCAGATTAAAAAGCCTGAAATAGATATTGAAATAAAACACAATCGAACTATTGTTATGCAAAGTCCAACTAAAATTCTTATTCCAGATATTGTTTATGCACTAAATGGAATTTCTACAGATAAAATCAAACTAGAAATAGACACAGTTACAGGACTCTATACAATAATCACAGACTTTACCCCTTCAATATCAGCATTCTTAGTTGAAATTGGAACAGTATCAGGGCTAAAACTCAGATTATAATAATTAGTGAACTCCCTAAAACTATCTAGATCAAAACCAAAGTAAGCATTTTCAGCATTTTGTGTTGAATATTTAAACACAGAATTTTAGCAATAATTACGTTATATTTCAACAATGGATACAATAGAATAAGTTCTTATGGTTGTTAGAGAAAATCTTCGAATATCGTTGGCTTCACTTTGTTGGGCAGGTGAGTTAATAACTTCTAGCTAACTTAGAGGCTGTATAGATTATTTAAAAGTATTAGAGCTAGTTTAAACAAGTGGGAATGGAGAAAAACTTCTTGAAGCAGTTAAAATTGAAATGGAAAAGCCAATGCTCATGTTCTTATTATAATGGATCCAATTTGGCGACTGTTAGGATATTCATGGTGATTTTTTTATCGAAGAAATATCTAAAAATTCAAAAAAAATGGATCTCTGGAACGATTAGTTTAAACTTGTTAATGTAGCTGGATAATCTTATGATAAAGTACTTAATATTGGCAAAAGTGTATATTTTCTTCGTAAAATATGTAAAATTATCGATTTTGATTTACTAAACAATGAAAATTGGTTCGATATTTAATCTCAAATCAAGAACAATTCTGTAACATTCCAGGATATAAATTTTAACGAAACTGAAATATTTGTTAACTAAACTGTGAACAATTAGCTCTAAAAGAAATATCAAATTAGCGATTCTCTTGATTTAATCATTAAGGTTTTTTTGGGATTCTAGTCAGATTTTATTACAATATTTGCACAGACAATGATGCAAAATGCAAGTAATTAGGTTAATTAAGTTTACCGACTTTCTGCAATCAATTAACTGGATCATTGTATATAAAGCTCGAACTTATAGAACTGTTTTAATCAAGAATTGCTGAGCCAACTGAATCCTTTTATTCTTCCTAATAATTCGACATTTTCGATTAGTTTTAACGCTATTGAACCGCTTAATTATGTATTTTTACAAAAACAAATGTTGGAGTTAAAAGATTGCTTTGATTTAGTAGTATTGACACGGATACTTGAGCTATCGTTGAATAAGGTGGAAAAATAATCGCGAGTAAAATTATGCCTGTTCAAAATTTAAAATTTGGTTAGATTCTTGGCTGGATTCATGCAGAGCATGTTCGGGATGCTATCAGAGCGAATCTCTGTTAATTTTGAGAGGCCATAAAATTAAATAGGTTCATATATCGGTTTTATTACTGAATTTACTGCATCAATTACCGAAATTACCCTAAATGGAAGCCTTAAAATGTTTATGAATAAGCTATATTTGATCAGCGGGTAACTAATATCAGATAAACTCAGCAAAATGAAATAGCAACAAATTGGCTAGGTAAGACAAATAGAGGTAGAAGTTTCTAAAATCGTGAAAGAACTCATATAAGATCTCTAAAGTATTAAAACTGGAGAATTTATTGACGAATTCGAGTTGCTTATTAGCCAATTGCAGCTTAGTAGTTTCTGAGTGAGGTTTCAAATATCATTCATTATCATTATTTATGGTATATCATATATAAAATTTTAGTTTTGCGTCCATCTGAGGCATTAAAATTCACTATATTAAACTAAGTTATATTTTCTTATTAGACTTATATCAGGAGTTATATAACCGAATAAAAGTAATTACTGTTGTGAATCTTGATCGATTTGATCTTAAAAATTATTGCTCAGAAATTCAAAAAATACGAGAGATTTATTCTGTTCGACATCTTGATATGATTCTATAATAATACAAATTCCTGGTATTACGTCGCTGTTAACTGCAAATAGAAATAGCATTTAAAGATTCGTAAATAATAGTAAAAGTTAGTACAATCACTTATCTACAATATCCACTAGCTAGATATGTATTTTTGGGACCAATCCGTTGAGATTAATATTATTTAAAAAAACACCAGCCTTTGGATCTTTGATGCTGAAATATATTGTATTAAAGAATGAGCTTTTTAGAAAATTTATATCGTTTACCAGTTCATTATAAACAGGATTTAATATTTGTAGATGTTATAATTCGACGGCATAAACAGTTGTATGTTTTTCTAATTCTGCCCATAAAATTGAAATTATTGATTTGATATCATTTTCATTGTAATAATTTAAGATTAGATTTTAGAAATATACACCTTAATTTTTAAATATAATATTAAATTTATTAGATATGAGTGTTTGAAGTGCAATATTGTTTTTTTCATTAAATAGCTTTACTTTAAATTGTAAATTTTTTGGGATTATGTGGTTATCTATCGGTAATAGTTGAAAAGTAACACCAATGTCTTCAAATATTTCTTAATTTTCAAGAAACATAGTTACATTACGGCTTTTAAATTATAATCTTAAATCTTCGAATAATTCTTTAACTTTATCAGATAATACCGAAATCTAATGTTAATGAACAAATATCTGATTTTCAAGGCGACTATCAAATTATGATAAATCCAGTTCTACATATATATCAACAATAGTAAGTTCTGTGAAGCTTGTTACTGTAATTTATTACATTAGTTGATCAAAATAGTTTAAATCCTTACTGTAAATTGATTTGTAATCCCAGATATTTTTATAAAATATGATTCTGAATTAGCCTTTATGAGTTTTTACATCATTTACGGCTGAATGGCAGCATAAAATAAACTCATTTCTATTTTAGCTGAGGATTTTTCTTTTACAACGACATTTAATCATTTTCTCCACTTGCGTATAATGAATATCTTTTTAATCCATAAATACAACCTTTCGTTCCTACCAATAAGTATGAGGCTATACTAAATTATAATTATACTTATCATGGAACTATGAACCACATTAGATCTCAAACAAACTCATTCGTATAACTAATAATTATATACATAATAAATAAACTCACCAATAACCCAGAATGTCACAAAGTCTAACAACTAATGTTTCATCAATTTTACCTTAATAAAAGAATCGTTAATCAACTAGTTCCATTAATTCTTTATTTTCGAAAATATTCTTCTTCGAGATTTCGTCCCAATCTAATTGTTTAACTTAACAATATTTTTTTAATAATTCCCTAAGATTTGAATTTTAAGCAGCATTAAATGCATATTAATAATATTTTCCATCTTGAATTGTTAATATTCCAATTTAAAATTACATATTCTAGCATTTTAAATCATATCTCAAATTTTAAATACGGTATGACTACAAATTATTATCTACTAAAATAGAATCCTATCTTACCCAAGAACTTTCAAATGAGATTGAAACAACATCTCCAGGCTATAAAATTTTAACAGTTTGTATTATAAAAGTTGGAATACCTTGAATTTAAACCAACCTGATTTCCGAGTTATAATTTTCAGAAAAAGTAATAAACTATGACTTAGATTCAAAAGCATTGCAGTCGAGTAATATCTATTAACCAGTTTAAAATTAAATATAAAATATTTTAGCTAAAAAGGTTTATAAAAACTCAATTTACTCTGATGGTAATTTTCTTTATTAGTACATATAATACACTGCTGAAAAAACAGTTGTTAGTGGTGAAACTACTGCATCTATAACAAATAGAGGAGAACCAATTTGGTGTTAATCTCCCACAATTAGTTAATTATCAAGCAACTAAACATTAACTACTTGATCTGGGGGTAGGATACTTGTTGGGCAGTACGAATTTAGAATTTAATGTAAGCAAGGATCTGTAAATTATTGGCCAAAGCCTTAGGTTCTGAAACCTGGACCAATTTCGTCAAATACCTGCTAAACATAATTCACATTTTCAACTTTAGATTATCTAAGATTTTTTTGCGTTACTGTTTTTGGAGTGTTTTATTTTATTTATTATTTTGGTGTTGATTTTTACTTCATAGGAGTTTTTTAAGAAACATTTACATCGTCTCCAGATGTATTATCCGAACTAGGTTCTGAAATATTTTCTAAAAATTCTGCAGTTGAAGGCATAGAAAGAGTAATAGAATTTGAAATTTCTTTAGAAGTTTACCTATACAGCTTACCTAGAACGTACACTATGTTTTTAACCCCTTCTTTTTTATCAAAAGCATCAGGAAATAAAGCTACTGCAATCATTAATAGATCTTATATGTCTGGTAAGTTTTATAGTGGTTATAACTATGCTTAAAACTATCTCCTTAGATTTCTATGTTAAAGTTATTGTAGCAAAGTAAAATAGTTTTATGGTTTCATCATTTCTCTTATAAAAGGAAAGATCAATCGATATAAATGACTATATAATAAAATATAATATATAAATTTCGTTTAATATCATTCTTATAGAAGTTTTTAAATTTTTAATTCATCTTCCATAATATTTATGCATTCTTTTAGTACTAATTATAGCTGTTCTGTTTCCGAATGGTAACTTTTCAGATTTTTGATCAACTACTTCTTGTGTGTCGAACTTTCTTTTATGTTGTTAATCTTACATTACATTCTTATGCCACATTAATTTCTAGTATACAGTGGCAACTCGTTAATATCAGATTTAAATATATATAGATCATTCGTAGCCATATTTTTAAAACTCTATGACTTTTAAGATAATGCCGAACTAGTGAACATTTTAATTTTTAAAATTATTATCTATTATATGACAAGTCTACTTTATTCCTCTAATGGAAAAGTATACCCTTTTCGCAGATAAGCTTACTGGTAAGCTATTATTCAACCAACCTTTAGCAGTTTATACTTCATTAGGAACATTTGAAAAAATAATATACCAAAGTTACTTATATACGTTTTACTGGATGCTAGCGGTTACCAGAATGACTATTATAGCAATTTTGGCATTTATTTGGGTAATTCTCTCTTATATTCCTCTTATTAATTTTATATGCAACAGGATATTCCCAAAGCTTATCCTGCTTATCAATGGCTACCACCATAGAGTTAAGATACTCCAAGGCACCAAAAGGTTTAACACAAAAATTGATAAAACTGCACTTATAGCGGGAAGACTCACCTCTCCGTTTGATGTCCTCATTTATGCCTCAAAATTTCACGTTTACCAGGTCCTTGTTCCTGAAAAGTTCCTAACTGCCACGAATCTGACTCCAGGAAACTACGGCACACTCACATCGCTCTCAATAGCGTTCTGCAGGATTATGTTTTTAGAGAACTTGATTCTTTAGTAATCAACAGAAAAAACACTCAAAGCTCCTAAGCTGACAAAGAGAACACTAATTTTCCCAGAAGGAACTTCAACGAATGGCTACGGCACACTTCAAACGTACCTACCTGACACACTTTTTGACCAAAAATAGATCGTCTGCGTGGCAGCCTCGAGACCCTGGAAGTATATCCCTCTCGTACACGCCAGATTCAACCTGCTATCGCTATTTGATGAGACTGGTGTTTTCAGCGTTTCCTGCAGCGTGAAAACGGTGGTTTTGCCCACAATTTATAATAGGAAACGTGAGACTGTCAGTAGGGGCCTCGCTAGCGCTAGTGGTGTATAGCTCTGCGAGCAGACTATTTCCGATAAACTAGCGTATGTCTCGTAGGTCGACGAATGAACTAATAACTTTATGAATATATTACAATATATAGTTTTATAAAAATGGGAATAGAAAATACTTGTTGTTCCAAAAATGATGCAATTGCTTAAAATATCAATAGATAGACACAGCTGACCGAATTCGTATCAACTGGTTCCTCTGAGTCGTTTCAGCAAAACGAAAATGTTTAATCCACACTTATTTTACCTCCTCTGAAGCTAAATTTGATCTCAAATTTATCTCAAGCTTCTGCTCCATAGGAGGTAATTCAACCATAGTAGATAGGTTTTATTCCACCAATAAATTTCGTGCAACAGCCTTTCTCTGAAGATTAACCATACTTATCAGACCGGCTGTCAGACATATCTAAAATTGACTATTGTAATGAAATTAACAACAGGAACAGCGTGATTTAGGAATCAAAGCTTGATTCTAATAATGAGGTTGTTAGCGATACATATTAAACAGTAGAAACAGTTGAGGAACCAATGAGAGTGCGTGGTGCACGGCCTAGCGATTCTGGAATTTTTGCAAAGCCATTTCTGTTTATAAAAGAGGGCCGACCGCAGACACCTGAATGAGAGGTATAATTCACTTCAGCAGTTCATATAACTAATCACAGTTAGGACTTAGAAATTAAATTAATGAACCATTATCTAATTTAATCTTTAGCAAAGCACCATCTTTCACAATATTTTCTATATTATCTCTCTTAATTGTATTAATAGTAGTAGCATTTTATTGAACTCTGATGTACAGTAATGATATAGTTAAAGTTACATAATTTGAAATCATTTAATCGTTAATTTTAGTTATAGTGGCCTTTATAGATGTTGACTAGATCTCTAACGGCTTTACTGGCTCAAGGTTAAGGTAATATTGCTTAATTTCATCTAAATTCATTAGTAAATTTATATTACGATACTTCTTATATTATATAATATACAAAAATTCATTCGTATCACTTTGTGAAGTAAGGGTGTTTTAACGCATCTCTAGCTGATATTCTCTGGTCAGGATCCATGGCAATCATTTTAGCAAACAGATCTCTACCATACTCATTCATATCAGGCAAAAGCGCATCTATACCAATACCTGGGAATACTGGGAAATCATCTGACCATTGAGGTAACTCTTTACAACCCTTCCACGTTTTTTCATTTGGGGTACCAAAAGTTTTGAAGATTTTAAGTATTTCTTCTTTCTCGTTTTTAGCTGGAAATAATGGCTTGCCAGTCGCCATTTCATAAAAGATGCATCCAGCAGACCAAATATCTATTCCAGCACCGTACTTTTTGCTTCCTAATAGCACAGCTGGGCACCTATACCATAAAGTTACAACTTCGTGTGTATATGCTCTGACTGGGATTCCAGCTCCCCTAGCTAATCCGAAATCCGCTATTTTCATTATTGGTTCATCGGAATCGCTGACAAGTAAATTTTGTGGTTTGAGATCACGATGCAGTACTCTTCTATTGTGCACATATGCTAAACCTTACAGTAATTAACCCATTAATGATTTGATTTAAATAGGTGTTAAACGACCTTTTTTATCCATAAACTTTTTAAGATCCAATGTTACATACTCGAATACTAATGTCAATTTCGAATCAGTATGAACTACTGATAGTAAATCTACAACATTTGGGTGCTTAAGTTCTTTTAAAATCGCAATTTCACGAATAGCAGTAGCTGGGATTCCTTCGTCTTAGGAATCCAAACGAATTCTCTTCAAAGCAACAGTTTGATTTGTTTCCTTATCAATAGCTTTGTAGACAACACCGTACGTACCTTCGCCAAGCTAAGCTTGTCTTTAATAGCGGTCTAAAGGATCAGTCATAAATTACTTTGAAGTGAAAATAAACTATTATTATTATATTGTTATAAATTGTATTTTAATCGTATATATCTACATTTAATAATATATAGTAATACTTATTTCATTGAAGAAAATATTCATGGGAAATTGTTTAGAAAAAAACAAGGCATCTTACTGTGGAGAGCCTATAGAGATAGCTTCCTAATTTTTTGGAGAAAGTAATGAGTTATGTGATAAGTAATTGCAAGCTGTATATGATTGTGATTTTGGATGTTCTTTAATTCGGGAATAGGATTCAAATATTTACACCCCTTTAGCCAAGAACTAGTCAAATATAATATGTAAAAAGGATATTATATCTTTCAGTCATAAGCCTTCCCAAAAGATAGAAATGTAAACACCATAACTATATTTATCAATTTCAGAGTTTTTAAATAACAGTGGCTTAGAAATAAGCTAATGATTCATCAGTAATTAGTAATACGTGATCACTTATATTCATTTGATATAGTTAACTGGTCAAATAGATATCCTGAGGTGCTTCGCCGTGTAAGATTATTATTACCATTAATAACTTTGAAACTATCTGGATTTGTTTTCGAAATTTCACTTGAAAAATTGCGTGGTGTGATGAAAGATTAACTTTAAATCGGAGTATCGGATAATTCCGAAATATTTGATACTTCTTCAATCTGTATTATATTAGAGTCCATTCGCTATATTGTATATCTAATGAAATGCGGGGAAGACTCTTACATTGATACTAAGTTTCCTATGTAAGTTTGGTCCTTCGATATACAATGACCCATTTTTAATTTATAAAATAACAACGTTATTGGTATACATTATGCATATTCTACTGTATTATTTTTATTTATACAAAAAATATTATTTAATCAATATTTAAAATTAAAATACAAAAGAACAAAATGTACAGTCAGAAGCAAAAATCAGAATTAGCTGATTATGTATCTGGAAGTATAATTTAATCGTAGCTAACATTAGATACTATACCAGAGATTTAATTATTAACACATTCTTTAACTATCTCTTTATCAAATAAGTCCTGATGTGGAAGCTATCTTCCCATAGTAACAGTAAAACGATAATATGGAGGATAGTGAATTAGATTGACACAATTCCATGTATACATATCCGATGCATCTTTCATTATGCTTGCTAACCAAGTGAATCCCCAAGAAGTAGTAAATGCTGAACCAAAATATTTATTATACTTTTCATCAATCTTAATATTTAGTTATTCAATTATATTTTACACATCAATTAATGATGTTGGTCTTTCAACAATTTTATGATCTTTACAACACTCTGCCTATATTTAAGCTCTTTATTTTTCTAGCTCACCTAACTATTCATATAATCCTTTATTTTCTTGCATTATTTTAATTTCTTATAAAATTTCTGGACATATGAAAAGAGTACGTGATTATTCGTTTCTTGAAACATTAACGTCACCAATGATGTGATCACCTACATACAATATATCTTTTTTTCTATAACCTAATTATAAACAAAACTAATTCATATTACCCATAGCATATATTTTATTTTTCTTTAGCTATGTAACCTATTTTAATAATTTGACACCTTAATCATCTACTTCTCTGAATGGAATATTTTTAGTGAAAAAATCTGGTTTATTTGCATCGACAATTAAATAATCAAAATATTCTTTATAATCTTAACCAATCGCATAAGTAAGCAATGTATGAGTATATTCGTAACCTGAATTAGTCGCCAAGAATACAATTTTCCCAGATTTTCTCATATTTCTTAGCATAGATTTCATCTAGTCGTCTTTTATAACATAAAGTGAAGGTGAAATCTGTGTAAGCTATTTAAGAGCATCTTTAGGACCATGGATCATTCCCATCGCCTGATTAATATCTTCAAATAAATTTTAATAACACAATTAATTCTTAGGAATATTTTATGTATTATTATAAGATAACTTAACCTTAATTGAATTATTAAGAGGATCGGATATAGATTACAAGTTTTCGAAATATTCTATTAGTTCAGCATATAGAGTAATCAAAGGTGCTGCAAAAGCAGTAGATTATAAATAAAATCTAGATGAATTCTCTAACTCATATACAGGTATAGTTCCATCCTGGTAGATTTATTTAAATTATTATGGATTGAGCTTAGTTTTTCCATGAAGTACCTTTTAAACATAACCAAATTAATCTACTTTTAGTATGTTTCCTAATTAGGTATCTAAAAATAGTCCTTTAACACCAAAAAGTTTATCATAAATAATTTCTTATATTCTACTAGGATAATTAAATTTAGTTATTAAGTTTTTCACAGTAAGAGAATACTATAACTCTTCATATGCTTCAGTATAATTAATGATAGTATAATCCATATCAAAACCTACTGCCTTTATTCTAGTAAAGTCAACGGGCTTATTCACAAATAAACGCTCATGCGATTGCCTATACTAATTTAAGATACACTGTTAAAGCGGCATTTTTGAATCAGAAAAGCTGTTCTTAAATTATTATATTTTTATGCTTAGGTTTAATTTCCTTTTCACTCCTTTTTTTCCTCTTCTTTTTTCCAATCAATTTTAATCTAGCAAGATCCCTACAAAACTACAATTTGCTCATAAATACCTTCAGAAAACTCATTTCCAAATATTTCAATACATTCCAAACCACTTTCTTCGAATAATTTGACTAAAACTCCAAGCAAATTCTCATCGAAAACTATCCCACATCCTGATATCTCAAGTACCCTAAGCCTCTTCATACCAAATTTAACTACCTGCTTTAAAATTCCATTTGCCAGCAATATAAAGCCTTCACTTTTAATTCCATTGCCAGAGAGTTTTAGCACCTCTAGCATACAATCCTGGCTTCCCAGCGCTAGACCTAAATAGCTAGCTCCAGCTGCCGTCAACATATTGCCTCTGAGATCGAGTTCGTAAATTTCAGGTCTCTTTAATCCGGCAGCCTAAAGGCTTAATTTAGCAATGAAATTAACCCCTGAGTCGCTAATTTGGTTGAATGGGAGACTCAACGCGCAAATTTGATTAGCCGAATTGTCCAAATTAAACTGTCTGAGGCCCTAGCAGAGAATATCACTTTGCTAACTGTTTAGTTATGATTTATAAATTTTGAGCGTTTTAAGCTTATTAAGTGACTTAAAGCAAGTTGCAATTTGGGCAATATCTTGATTTCCGATTTTTGAGTTTTTGACTGAGGAGTGAAAAATTGGATCTGGGAATGCACGATAATTATCATTTTAGAAGGCTACTTGATTCATTTCTACCATATCTGGCATATTATGGAATGGAAATGCTGATTTATCTTATACAAATTATTATTTACGGTTTTAAATGTAAGCTGATAGCGAATCTGAGGCTTAAAGCTCTTTGGAGAGCAAAAACTCGAGATTAAAATCCTTAACTGCTACAGATTTACCAATTTCACCTAGTGTTTTAGTTCTTAGGTAATTCTAGCCTCTGTATGTTTCATCTGTACTTGTATTATAATGGAGTGGATGGTTAGTGTTCATTTCGAGGATTTGGTTTGGATCCAAAATAAAATCATCAAAAATGAGTGTCAAATGCTCTAAATTTGGAAAATTAATCAGAATTTCGCTGTAATTGAACTAATCTGGTTATAATCTTAGTAATAAAGAGGTTACTTCAAACCCAAACAATTAACTTGCGTTTAAGAGAGGATTTTCGTCATTTATTGGAAATCCATTATATTATTGACCAGATGCTAAAGTTTCGATAACATTACGAAGATAACTTAACCGTGCCATTTCTGGCTCTTATGGTACTATTTTAATACCAAAATGATGGGTGAGTCTTAATTTCCAAAATGCATCTATATTTAGTGTGTATACTTAAGATAATAAGACATCTTCAGGTAATCTTTAAACTAGATCTGCTATTATTTTATCAGGAGCATTCAAATTTTAACAATTCGACTTTATGAACTCAGGCATAAGCGATGTTAAAGAAAGTTCATACAATGATGGTATAATTTTCAAAGAAGGTGTAGGAATATAATCACCTCTCTGAGCTCTAGTAGCATAAAGAGATTAAACTGTAAAGGAAAGATCCATTTTGCGGAATTTAATTATTAATTATTAGCATATAATAATGACGACCTTATCACTTTTGATGTTATTTATTTGCATCAATAACACTTTGTACCTCATCGTTTCTAGTGTGCTCATTCTTTATAACCTTATTAAGAACTTCTATTTCATTAAAATTCTGATTTAATTTAGATTCTAAAATCTTACACTACTCGTATACATCCTTGTCTTAATCTAATTTCGATTATAGCGCATAAACCTCATTTGAATTAAATATAGAATTTTACTATAGTATGTGTGTCTTTTCAATTTAAATACGGATAATTTCTAATTTTTATTACATCTACAAAATCTTGTGATTTTTCTCAATTGTCATTGATGACAACTCTAACTAGCTGAAAAAAAATTCATTGGAGGCTAGTATTTATTATTATTAATCCAGATCCTACTTTATTAACTTATCTTGAACTTGATTTAAATATGTTTACATTACTTAAATAAAATATATATCAATAATATATATTAAAAATTTATACTCCAAAACATAATGAAAACCTTTCGGCCTAACTCAAACCTAAGTCATAAACGCCCTCCATCAGTACTATCGAGACCACCAAATATATCAAAACCAGTTCATTACCCTAAGCAAAGTTCAATTATTATTCCATAGCCGTTATTACCATTGTATACTTTGGACACACCGACATAACTTCAAAAACTAATCAAAGATGTAGAAGAACTAACAGGATTGGTTGATTTATAGATTAAACTTTTAGATTTCGATGAATTTTAAGAAGTACTGCAATCTTGTAGTAAATTAAGATACATTACAGACTAAAAAGAAAATCTCATTAATCAAATGAATCATAATATGGCCTATAGGACATTAGAACTCGATGTAGTGGAAAGAAGCTTAAACTAATTGGATGAAAACCTTTCCAAAATTGATCCTTCTGACGAATCAATTAATTATATAACAACGTTATTTGATGAAATGAAAGATGAAAATTTAAATTTTAACCCTTATAAAATACTAATTTTCTAGCTTTAATAATCTCTAGCCAAAGTATACAGCGAAATGTATTTTGAAATTCTCAATTTGGAAATAAATGTCAAATCCAAAAGATTTATAGAGACAATGACCGCACTTATGGTAAATAAAAAATTTTTTCAGGAAAAAGATACCACTACTACTAAAAATGGTGTGATTAAGGAGTTTTTCGAACAAAATGTGTGGGTAAAATTGTTACCTGCAAAGAATTTTTCTCATCTTAAAGTTGTTAAACAGTTTGAATCTCTTGGTACAGATTTTTCAGTTTTTGGTGCAGCGTTTTATGAAGCTATTGGTACTAATTTACCAGATTAATATAGAATTCCTTTATTACTATAGAAAAACTAATTGCCACTTTGGGTGTATTATTTTGAATAATTAGTACCAAAAGACTTATATGATAAGTTAATTTCAGTATTAAGTGCTAGCTCCAGTAAGAAATAAAGATATTTAATTAAAAAATAAGGAGAAATTCAATTAGTATTTGATGTTTTGAGTTCGAATTTATTAGAATGCTAATAACGAATTAACATTTATAAATAGGATATGAAAAAGCAAAATTAGCCTGATAACTAATCTTTAGTTAATAGGCTGCTTAAACTAAAGATATAATTAGAATAACAAGGATCTGCTCTTGCGTTAGAGCTATAAAGTATATTTAAAACTATTTAATCTATTGACATTACATAACTAACAAATCAGTAACTTTAAGACATAAAAGTGGCATAGATATTAAAAAATTAAGATATGGTGGGATAACCTATAAAATAGGTTTGGTTAGATGACTAAATTTTAGAAATTATCTTACTTGAATAAGCAGCTACTATGCATCTTCTTAGTTACAGTAACACTAATGTAATTACGTCTTTAGAGCCATTCTTAGATCAAATTAATGATAAAATATTATAATTAGTTGTAGAGTTAGAGTAATTTAGTGTGTAGTAAAGGTACGAAGCGCATAGGACGTTGTTACGAAATTACTCATAAACACTATAGTAATAACATACCTTAGAAATATAAGCAAAGAAAAAATAAGTTCATAGTTGTCCTACAACATTAAAAGATTTATAAAATGCTTAAATTAAAAAGAGAGAATCATAACAATGTTTTAAAAGTTTTAACAATTAGAAAAAATTAACACAGAAATAAGAATCACTTAAAAAAGAGATTTAAAAAGTTGGAAGATAAACGGTAAAAGAATCCAGTTTTTACGAATGAAAAATATTTATGATTTTGCTAATATAGGATAAAAAATAAATATCATTTTCTGGGGGGTGGACCAGTTCTAAGAACTCCAGCATTTATAAGTCTCTGTAATTTCTTGCTTACTGCAGGGTCGCTTAAGAAATGTTAGGCCTACTGGGGATTTTACTAGATTACTTGAATCATTTAAGACATACCTGGGTCTTATGCTAAATTCTGCATATCTGGATCAGCCATCGCAATATTGGCAATTTCTTACATTTCTTATTCAGACAATTAGCCAGATTACATTTCATGGATTTTCATGCTAGTTTTCTAGAATCCATCCATCGCCTCAGCATTTTATGAATCTAACTAAATTACCTACTAATATGTCTCAACAGATAAATAATACTACTTACGTAAACGCTCGATTTATGCTTTACGGAGAAGAGCTTTCAGATGGTTAGGATCTTCTTTTAACACTTTCTCACAATCTGCATACGAAGGATGGATTTACCCCGCTTTAAATAATGCAAGTGATCTATTGTTGTGCAACTAAATAAATATAACCTTTGAATCTGCATCCATTAAGTCGTAAGGAAGGTGTGCAATACCTTCGGTAAACTTTTCAGCAGCTTCAATGAATTTATTAGCTTTAAATAATTCATTACCTGCATTTTTCATATTAACTGCTTCTTCTGGACTATAAATAGATTTTTTCTTAAAAGCTGAAAATTCATCCTCAACTTTATTTAATAAAGCCAAAGTAGTTTTATCTCTGAACTCAATCATAGAATCTTTCAAAACACGGATGGCATCTTCATATCTGTTAAGCTTATAAAGAGCAGAACCCTATTTTGATAGAGATTTTGCCATTTCTTAAAAGCTAGAAGATCCAGAATTCTCTCTACCGAACTGATATGCCTCCTCAGCCTTAGCTAAGGACTCCTAAAATTTACCTTGCTTAAGTAAGGCGGTAGCAATATTGTTTAAGAATGTAATATTTTTAAATTCTTCAAATGCTTTTTCATAACATGTGATTGCTTCTTCATATTTAGCTTCCTTGAAATATACATTTCCTTGATTTTTAAACTCATCGGCTTTTATTTCCTCAGTAGATTTCATAGGTTTTGCCTCCACTTTAGGTGTTTCTACTTTAGGCTAAGCCTATTTTTCAGAGCAACAAGATCCTCCTGTATTTTAACAGCATGAATCTCCGCATTAATTATTATTTGGACAAGATTTTTATTCTTATTATTGCATCATAGCCCCCATTCCCATCATTTCAAGAATAACATTCATTAATACTTTATCTGATTAAGCAGCCATCATAAAGTTAGGACTCTATCTTGCTGTATTTAAACGCACAAATAAAGTTGGATCTTATATTACCATTTATGAAACCTTGGGATTTCCAGCAATTTTCATTCTGAGTTCATCTTCAGTACGCCCTAATAATTAATACTGCATTTGATTTTACATATCACCAATAAAAGCTTCCCTTCTTTGAGCAATCAAAGGCTCATTGGGATCATTGGTAGCACCGTCTGTTAGTGCCTATAATGCCTCATCGCTTTTACCCATAGCATTTAATGAATCTGCGATTCTTACATAGCCCTTTCCAAAAGCTGGCTTAATTTAAACGCATTATTTTCCATCTTCTAAAGCTTTTTCAAAATTTTTAGCTTAATAATAAATATTAGATCTATTACTATATAAGATGTGGTTTTCTGGTTCAATATCGATAGCTTTAGAGTAGCATTATATGGCAGTAGCATAATCTCCAATTTTAACTGCAGCGTTACCTTATTGTTTAAGTTCATCAACTGACATTTGATAAGAAAAGGAATTTATTTTGGTAAATTCAATTAAATTGATACTTATATAATATAATATTAGATATATATTTAATTTATTTTTAATGTTTTATAATTTTAATTAGTTCAACTTTGATAGAGGAATATTTAATATCAATTTATCTATTAAAACAATAATTTAATCGATCTTTACTAAAAACATATAATATCTCTTGCAAAATAAGTATTTTTATTTTTAACCAAATCTAGAAAATTAAATTATAAATATATAAAGTACAATGCGTATAGCACTATTATTTTTATCAATCCTTATTGATAGGAGCATGTATTTTACTTTTAATATAAAGACTAGAAGGTTACATTAATTATTTTATTAATTAATCATTTTAGCGTATTAATATACTTACAGTTTTTTATTTTTGAATTAAAATAGTTATAGGATTAAAATTCAGTCAATACTCGTTGTAGATCATATTACCATACAATCCATTAAAAAAATTAAGAAAAAGTTTATTTCTAAATAATCGAATCAACACACAAATGAAAAATGATAAACATGATTATATTATTCATTTAAAAAGGCAAATAGCATTCCAAGTTTATCTTAGTAGAATTTTATGGCATCGTAAAATGGTTTATTCGAGTATAACTATACTAGTAAAATAATTTTAATGATTACCTATTATATTATTCCAATTATATTATATGAACATTCAAATCACTTATATTACTACATTATCTTTAATTTTATATTTAAATGATATATACCAGGTATAATTTAGTTTTATATCTTAATTTAGGGAGGCATTATATGAAATCTTAAAATAATATTTTTCATAGCATAAAAGTGATAAGCCACAAAGTTCCTTAATCACTATAATAATATTTAAACTTAGATTTGACATTTCGTGATTTTATAATTAGTTTATTTTTATTAAAATTTAGTATTTGTTGTTGAATATACGATTTATGAAATTTCAAATTGATTTTAATAAATATAATATATAATATTTTGATAAAATAAGATCTATTTTAATGCCAATTTATCTGGATCACAACGGAACTACCCCTATGTGTTAAGAAGTTTGCGATGAAATGTCTAAACTGCTGTAAATTTAAGATGGGAAAACATTTTGTTTTGGAAATCCATCATCCGCACATATATATGGGTTTTAAGCGAAGGAGAAGCTAGAAGAAAGCAGAAAGCACGTTGCAGATTTGTTTAATATTAGCAAAGATTTCGTATATTTTACGTCTGGAGGCACAGAATCGAATAATATGGTCATCATTGGACTATCACAATTAAATGAAGGTAGAGAAATCATTTCGGGCCCGTGCGAGCACCCATCCATCGAGGAACCAATTATTTACGCTAAAAGGGCATATTCTGTGAAACACAAAATTCTAAACTGCCTCAAGACAGGCGAGCCGGATGTCGCCCAGCTAGAGTCGCTGCTTTCACCTCAAACCTTCTTGGTGACGACAATGCTTGCCCAGAACGAAATCGGAACGCTCACCGACACACAAGAAATGTACTACACGATCAAATCCTACAACGAAGCGCACGGCACCAGCATCCTCTTTCACGTGGATGCATCCCAGGCGGTGGGGAAGACCGCTGTCGCCTTCTGTTGCGATTTGATGACGATTGCACCACACAAATTCTACGGTCCACGCGGCATCGGTTGCCTGCTTAGCCGCTAGCGGCCCCCAAAAATCGCCTACGGGGCGCCACAGGAGCGCTCGTGCAGGCCGGGGACCGAAAACCTGCTGGCGATTGTAGGAATGGCCAAGGCGTGCGAAGTTGCGGGGCGCGATTTACAGGTGAGAGTGCAGAGTAGTTGCCGCAAGGTACAGAAAATGTACGACGTGCTGCAGGCATCGAATCTGGACTTTGCGGTGAACGGGGCCGCGGGTATTTTGCTAGAAAACGGGAAATTTGCATCCCACTTTTCGTAAAATGAGCAGATTTGCATTTCAAATACACTTTCCGTCTCTTTTAGGAACTGCCCAGCTAATTCCATCATTTCGAGCCTGGCTGACAGCGTTTGTATTAGTGCTGGTGCTGCATGCCATAGCGATCGAATTGATATATCGTAGACCCTAAAAAGCATCGGGTTGGACTAATAATATGCTATGGGGACGATCAGAATTAGTGTAGGCGAGTTCGTCAGTTTGGAAGAGGCTGAAATTGGCATTTAGAAGATTATTTAGGTTGTTAAGTATTATTAAAGTGGAAATATGATGCGATTAGACGAGTTATCAGCGTTGACCTCTAGCTTACAGCCTGAAAATTCAGTTAAATCTGAGGAAATTGTTCTTTAAAATGTGGAATTGTAAATTGAAAAATACCCAGACACAGTGTAAAATAGTGTAGCTTTAACTGAATCCTGTCCCGTTATTTCTAAGACCTAAAATTTATTAAATTTGACCTCTGGATTAGGATGTGCATGCAAATTACGGCCATAGGCGTTGAGCAGAGTTCTCCAGTCGATAAATTTTGGAAAAGATCCAAATATTTTGGTCTCATAAGCAACTGCTGATGATGCATGCGTTTATTAGCTTGATAATTAGCTTTTAGTTTCTACTACGGATTTCTTTTCGCCAGTTATTGATGACGCATATTTATTTGGTAAAATTTCTGCTGCAAATGCCCTATCAGATGTTTATGCTATGAATTCGAAGCCTATTTTTGCAATCGCTATAGCTGGTTTCCCAAGCAACAGAATGAGCGAAGACTCTATGATTTAAGTTATTTAGGGGGCTGTTGATAAGTGTCAAGAAGCTGGAATAGTAATTAGCGGAGGACATACAATAGAGAGTATTGAGCCGTTCTTTGGACTGTGCGTTAATGGTATTTAAAACAGAATCGAAAAGATTAAACTTAACAGAATAGAAGAAAAAGTATGTCAAAACGATATTTACCTAGTGATGACGAAAAAATTAGGTGTTGGTATGCTGACAACCGCAATGAAAAGAGGCTTAATCTAAAACCGCTAAAATTATAAAGAAATATATGATGAATTGGTTTGGAATATGGAGACACTCAATATTATTAAATAAGAGTTACCTGATCAAGTTGTTGCTTTAACTGACATTACAGGTTTTGGTCTAGCAGGCCATTTATCGGAAATGTTAATATAAGATGGCTTGAGTGCAGAAATTTATACTAAAAGCATTCCAGTCCTTAAAGGAGTATAGCAAATTTATGATTTGTACCAAAAAATAGTTCTAACTAACGAAAACAATAAGATTTATGTTGCTAACAATAATTTTAAGCTTGATGATGTTCCTTTTTTTACTGATTTAGTCACTGATGCCACAACTTCAGGAGGATTACTTTTTGCTGTAAAAGGGTGGAACACAGCTACAGAAATAGCTGATTTATACGATGGCACTATCATTGGTCATGTTTTTAAGAGCGATGCATCATAGTAAATATTATTAACAGATGATAAGGCGAGAGAGAATGTACAAAGAGGCATAGGCTTCTTTAAATGATTTACTACATTTCATTTTCCGTTTCTTTTCAATAATGAACCCTTAATTAAAAATTGAAAATGTGAGTTTTGTCCAACCGTCTCTACCTATTATTACAGCTGTAATATAATATAAGGAGATGACTGTTATAAGTAGGTTCTCATAGCGCGTAGATTTCTTAATTGATAATTGTACTGTTCGATAGGTATATTTGCCAGGTTTCTATATTAAATCAATAATGCCATCTAAAGATGGTATATACGTTCTTCCAGCTAACTTTGCTGGTTTATTACTGATTAAAGACAACGAACTTTTCCCAACTGTAATTCCTCTTTCTGCTTAGCCAGTAGATTTCTACACGTCTATAGAAACTGACAATATTGTGCTTAAATATGCATAAGATGTTTAAATTGTAGATTAGGAGATGCGCGTTATTAAACGTTTTAATTGCCTACCAGGCTGTATCGACTGTCTTGTCTAAAATCTTGTACTTACAAAAATACTAGTATATGGTGACCAACTATAGCTCATTGACACCTAAACTGGAGAAACTGACGAAATTGAAGCATCAGGTTACGCTGTATTTCAGTTAAATGTTATCCATATCGCTCAGACTAAAATTATTGCAACCTACGATCTTGATCTCGATTTAATTTAGGAGACCCGTGTTCCATTTTTCGTTAACAAAATATCTATTCTTTCCTCACTCTCATTAATGGCAGGAGGTGGAACAAATACAGCAATTTTCACATTCCAGCAGCGTACTCTTCAGCTTAAAACAAAGTTCAGCTCAGTATCATCAGAACTAGTAGGTGGTGTTGAGACTGTTCAACATTATTAGCTTTTTGAGAAACTATGCTATTCACGAATCATCAACAAAACTACACTCCAGCCAACTACTTTTGTCCTTTCAGACCCTTTAAATCCGTAATTTTTAGATAATTCTATTTTAGTTCGCTCATATCATGGTCTTGATTTTCTTAAAATTGAAAATGGATAAACTGTCATTTAAAAGCGCTTAAAGGCGAGTGGGAACGAGCAGTTTTTCTCAGTGATGGATGGTTCGAATTTGGGAGTATCAGATCGATCAAACGGATTAATTGTAGATTTTGCTGGTGTTTAAAATAGTTATTTGGTAAGTTATGCTGGGGAAAATGTAACAAAATGTTTTAGAAATGGAGAATTTATTAAAAATTTACCACTTTCTCTGGCAATAGCAAAATATGAAACAGGGTTTATTTTGGCGTTTCCTAACGGCTTCTGCACTTGTGATTTAGACTTTAATTTAATGGCATTCAATAGATATGATGTTGGGGGTTAAAAAGTAATTCTGGGCAGCTTTGGTAAGCGTATTTTGGCAGTAATTGGAGGGATTTAGGTTGTTTTGATGGATTTGGAGTTGAAGATTTTGATATAATAACGTAGTGCACCGATTTTCGGATTTGAAATAGGTATGGATGAGATTGTTCTTAATAAGTTTAAGTAATAGGTAATTGTTAGCTTGGAATTATCTGTTTTACAGGCGTTTACAAAAACACATGTGATTGGTTCTCATGTAGTCAACGGAAAAATCTATAGTTTGAACTAATATGGATTAGATAGCATGAAAAATAAAAGAGGTGATAGAGAAGGAATTTGGTATTTTGCTGGTGTACAACAGAATGGAATTATATACTTATTTAATAGGAACCAGATATTTGCTGAATGGGAACTGATTCACGGATCGACGTATGGGAAGGCTTTCCGTAGTTTGGATTGAGGGTCTTTATTAATTTTTTAAGTTAAATTTTAGAAATAATAATAATATATATTTTATAGTAAAATTTGAATTCTTGCATGCCAGTTGGTCTTCAAAATTAAGGGAATACTTGCTACATGAACTCAGCATTACAGTTAATCACAAACTCAAGTTATTTGAGAGATGCTATATTAAGGTAAGATAATCAATATGCATCAGCCTTGAAAAAAATTATTATTGCAAAGAGTAGTATTATCCCTAGAGAAATAAAAACACTTATGGGATTAAAGTATAGTCGTTTTCATGGATATTAATAATAAGATTCCCATGAGTTTATTTCACTTTGTCTAGGAATGTTGGAAGATGAAGAGGGTGTAAAAAATAAATACTATGAAGAAGTTAATTATGACTGTCCAATGTAAGAGGGATATGAAAAATATAGAGATTACTGTTTAAAAAGACAGACCTCAGAGATGTAGGAGCTGCTTAGATATTATAAAGTTTTAGATACACAGTGTGAAAATTGTGGTACAATAGGGTATAGTTTTCATGAGGATGAAAGTATTATCTTAAAAATTAAACAAGCTTCATAGGCAGGGAAAGACAAATCATAAGGATATATAAGTAGCTTTACCTTATTTTTTGGTGGTTCATCTGGCGAGCCAATTGATATGAATACATTGCTTGAATCATATTTTGCAATAGAGACAACTGATAGGATTTGTAAAAAATGTAACTAATGTAAATTATCAACATAATTGAAGCTATGGACACTTCCAAAGTAGTTACTTATTGTTTTTGCAAGGTTTACTGGTAAGTTTACCAAATTGAACAACAAAATTAATTATGACTAAATTGTTAGTCTTAACAAATATTTCCATAATGATTCGCCATATAAAGAATAAGAATAATTTAAGCTTGAAGCGGTATCATTACATTCGGGTTCTACATCAGGTGGGCATTATACTGCTTTTGTAATAGATGATGAAAATTCCATGTATGACTGTAATGATAGTTGTGTATCAGAGACAACTAGTGTAATAAACGATCCAAGAGCATATGTTTTGAGCTATGCTATGTTAGAAAATTCAAATATAGTAGAGACCCAGGAAGAATGACGTTTTGCATTAAATATTTTTAATTTTCTATATAATTGAATTATAATATATAATAAACAAATATATTCGGAATTTCATCCGCAAAAATGTCGTATATCGTACGAGATATGGCTCCTTCAGATTATGAATAGTGTCAGCAGTTGATTCAGGAGACGTTTTACTCGTAATTATTTGCAACGAAATCTCTTGAAGATCTTCACTAGAGTTGTGCATATGCAACTGTAGCGATGTCATCTGCCGATAATACTATTGCTGCTTTTTTAATTATTTCTCACAAACCATAATTTTTTGCGGATTTACCTATGAAATAGCAGCCCGGGTCTCCCCCTGGAATTAGATGTCCAGTTACACCTAGTTAATATGTTTAGTCATATTATGAAGTCACTCTTCCAGAATTTACTTCCCATTATGCTAGATCATTTGGTGCTGCAATAGAACATCCTACTGCATTAAATTTATTAATTCAGTGTTATTTTAACTATGATCCTTACAACGAGGCCTTATTATTTGTATAGCATCCTTATCAAAGCCTGCCAGTTTATGCACGAGAAGTTTTTCCCGAATTATAAAGAACAAATCCTCTGCCATCAGGATGCTGTAGCTATTTATGTTGCATAAGAGATGATGTTCTTGCTCCGCTCCTTGTCAGACCTTCTGAGATGAAAGACCACGATGATTTAGTTTTAATTTTTGAAGCTTAAAATACAAATCTTCGAGAAAAGTATGGTGAATTTTTTGTTGCAGATCTTATTACAGGTGCCGAGGAGGAGCCAGCTTAAAAAATAGCATTAGTAGGTCTTGATTATGAAAGCCCAGGGTCAGAAATACGGAAACCTGTTTCTTTTATGTATGCTGAAAAATTTTCTCCTTTTAACGAAGAAGATGCTCAAATATTATAAAATTTATAGGTAACTCATATGTTAGAAAGATACGGAATGTAATCAGTACCGCCTGATTGTATTGCTTTTATCAGAGCAACTGCAACCTTGCCCTAAGCTGAATCTAGATGTGCTGATTTAATTAATTAAGTTTTTGAACAGTGGGAAGATGTTGAGGCTTTACTTTTATCTCTTCCTTCTTCATCAACATGTACAGATATGTAGATATTAAGATTATTTACACTGGTTGACCCAAGATCTCCACTATCTCCTAGAGAATCTCTATTTATTTGCCATAAATCATCTTCGCTTAATACAATTAGTGTTCAAGCTCTATAAAATAAAGAATAAGTTGATGCAATATAACACTACATATTAGAATCTTTATCTCATTAAAATTTGATTAATTCATAGTAAGCATTTTATGAAAATTTAGAAATTCTTTAACCAGATTCAACACATGGTACTGTTGTTGCTTTTGGATGGAATGATGGTAAAAAGGTTCCAGTGGCTGTAGCAGTATGCGATTTAACTGTTGGTTGTTTATAAGATGATAAAGTGCTCAAAAACTATATTGAAGAATACGAAAAACAGGCACTATAAAAATCAGAGGGTAGAATATGTCATAAAGATATTAAGGTAGATATAGAGAAGAAATATTATACCACTGAATCTATATGGAATATGGCAGAATGTTTATAGTGTAAAACTTGGTGTAAAATACATTATGACGAACCCCTTGAAAAATTTGCTTATTTAAGAGGTTTGATAATAGATCCTTTATATATTTAGTTTAAAGATTAAATTATATCCTCCTTTTTAAGACAATGTGGAACAGATGGATTTTTACTGTCTGTAGGATTTGAATAACAATAATTTATTAAACAAGTTTATAAAGACGATTAGTTCATATCTTTTGAGGCCGATCCTAACTCTATTTTCACTCATTTTGAGAAGGATTTGTTTAGATCTTCCGAATATGTAGAATCTGTTAGAATATTACCTGATCCATTCAGAACTTTTTATGATGGTTAAATTGGTTCAAACTATGGAGCACAACCAAAACCACCACCATAAAATGCTTCTTGTGCAAATTCAATGTATGGACCAGAATCTGATTTACATAAGAATAGAAAAGAAGATGAAGCTAGCTTCAATTTAAAATCTCTATAAGATCAATAAGCTGATATTGCATTAGCTGCAATTAGGGGATTATCCCCTAAGTTTAGTTTATTTATATTACGACCATTAACTTAGATGGCTATTTTTATTCCTCCAGTGTCTATTTCGAATTCTGATGAACCATCTAAAATGATTATTAAACAACCAGTTACATTGACTGATCGATTAGTTATTATAGGTAATGGTATGGGGTTATTACATATTTTATCCACTTTATAAGATTGCCACCACATTGCAAAATTTAAAACAATTAATATTATTCATCCAGCACCAGGTATTCTCACACCATATAACTTTGAAAACATCTAAGAGTATCCATATGACCACGGAGAAACTTTAAGTTATGTTCGTGATCGTTGTGTACAGTTGTTCTATGATGTATTTATTGGAGATATGCAAGAAGTAGATCTTCAAAATGGTCTTATTAAGCTTGCATCAGGCTCAGAAATTAGTTTCGACTTGCTATTAATTTGTCCAGATGGTGCTGATTCTGAAAGTTTAAGAGCATGCTCATTTTTCAATTTAAACTCTGCAGTATCTTTCAATTACGGAGTGGTTGATCCAAGTGATCAAGGTAAGCAAGTCGGTTTATTTTAAGCAGGAAGCACAATATCATAAATTAATGATAGAGGATATAAGGATTAAGATATTTGCTAAGTTTTGTGTGAACCGAAGAATTACATGCGTCTTTTAAGCTCATTGTATACTGAACATCATAGTCCCCCATTAGAATTGATAAGTACTAAAAAGTAAAAAGAAGATGCTGAAAAAAATAAAGTTAACAAATCTCCATAGAGAATGTAAGTCTATACAGCTTAAACAGAGGCTGATTTAATTCATAGTATTCGAGCTAGATTGCATGCTAGAACCTTTTTTAGATTTTTAACTAAAGATAAACCATTAATGAAAAGATAGTTAGCTGCATTATTTTCTTCAACTTATCTATAAAACTTTAATTGGTCTGTTATGAACCTTATTTCTACAGGAATTAAGAAGCAACTAGAATTGAAAAAAGATAAGAAAAGCGAAACTGACGAAGAGAAAGAAAATAACTAAGAAACTGCAGACGAATCCAAGCCTACTGCTCAATTAAATGGTTATAGAACACTATCCCCAGGTGCTAAAACCTCATAGTTTATTCAAATTTTAACCCCCTCCGTTTATGCAGAATTACCTTTAATTATCACCAGAATTTCATTTATTGTGAACGAAGCCTGTAGATAGTTGTTCCCAACACTATATGACCCCCGTCCTCCAAGGGCTGGTAAAGCAATGGCAACACAATCTGTCGCCTCTACGATCATTGATGCTGCCAGAACATCAGTTTGTGTATACGGTGATACTTTTGAAGCATTCTCTATCGTTCAATCTCTCATTGATAAAGGTGTACCACCATGTTCAATTGTTTTATTGCTTCCTCAAGACCCAAATGCTGACGTCGAACCAGCATCAGTTGCTCAAGAAAATCTCATCGAATACATGATGTCCAATTAGGGAGTTGGAAAGCTCAAAGCGCGTGATTCCGCTTTGGTGCCTCAAATTTTAGGCAAAATTGGTGCTGCTAAAGCAGCAATTTAAGATGATAAAATTTCTGAGAGCAAATCAACTGCTTAAAATGCTGAAAAGCGCACAGAATCCTTCCCTATAGATTTACACAGAGCTATTTTGAATTAGATTTAGCTATTAGGCGTAAATGTAGAGAAAAATGTTAAAATTGTCGATGTATTATCCTCGATAAATGGTACATCCCAGAAAACACTGGGGCGGTCAAATGAGGAAGAAGGAAATGACAATTAAAGTGAAAATGAATCGGATGAAGAAGATATTTCGGACGAAGATGAAGGTCAAGATGATGAAGATTTAGAGGAATTGGATGATACAAAAGAAATTACCATTGAGATGATTGACGATTCATTAGAAAAATTGTAAGAGTTAGACGAAAGAGATATTGTTTTTTATAAAAAGTTCCCTGGATTTGGTGAAGAATTAGAAAAATTAGATGATGTGTGTGATCTGATTTTGATGGGAGAAAGTGATAAAGTACTCGCTAATGCCTTAGGAGATGGCGATTCGAATTTCGATGTCTCAGATTTAACTGCAGCTGAAAAAATTACAGAATTATAAATTTTACTTGGTAAGAGAATCTACAGGCTTTCACAGTTATTTTAAAAATTCTACAAAAAGAAATATGGTAGCATTAATCCTGAAACGGGTATGAGAACGAACTCACTATTAAAGAAATGTTAAAATGGTGGCAGTCTGTGCGGTCTTAGGGTCTAATTATTAGTGAAAAACGAAGATAATATTGACTAAAAGTCAAATATTCCAATGGGAAATTCGAATTTGGGTAGATTATATTATGGGCCGAATGGTACTAATATACGTATGACAGTCTAATAAGGAGATTCTTAACTAGCAACTCCAACCAACAATAAAGATATATACTGTTGTGCAATTTTCTTGACTGAAACTTTCTCTGTGCCAAACAACATTTCTTCTGCAATTATGAAGTCTGATTTGGTTTTTGATAAGGCTTTGATAGTAAATTCATTTGCCTAAACATCAGATCCAAGGGTTTATGCTGCTGGTAATATTGGAAAGTTGTCCCGTGCCACTTTGTTAAGAAGAATGAACTAAGATTAATAAAGACCAGTTCCAACTTTACCATTTTCACCAGTTTTGTTGACTTAGGACCCAGTGAAACCAGTTGTAACTTGGTCGTT